>NC_085846.1:15667843-17094093 GCF_035594765.1 Anolis carolinensis
CATAAGGAAGTGAGGCTTTAAAAGAGGGTTTTCAGTCTTGAAGTCCTCATGGGCCACCTTTTCTCCTCGCTTGCAGGGATCCTACAATTTTTAACATCTCGTGGGAGTGAAGGTTAAACAGGTGTGGTTCTTTCAAGACCTGGAAATAGCGGGATGATTAAAGTCTCGCCTTTTTTCTTGGCATGCACCTACGAAAAGCCAGGAATGCCTGCCCCACGATGACAGGCTAAAGAACACTTTATTCATGGTTACACATGGAACATTTTACCTTCACTGCATTGAGGTTTTTCCCATTTGACAGGCCAGAACAGCTCAAATACCAGCTTGTCAAAGCTAGATTGCCATGCCTTGAGGAGCGGCAGAGGAGAAAATCTTGTCATCAGTCATGGATGGGATTTTTGCTAGTACCTTTAGAGCAAGAATGTGTGGCCCTCTGGATGCTGTTGGATGGCAGCTCCCATCATCCATCAGAAATCACTATGCTAATTTGAACTCAGAGTTGGGAATTCATCACATTGTGGAGAGCCACACTTTCCCCAGCCTTGTGACAGCATTACCCCTTCTGAAAAAACAAAATGCCTGAAAATGTTGCTGTCTGAGGCACAGGGCAAGATGACATCTCCTACCTTCCATCTACAAAACTTAACTTCAGTGCTGATACTATTGAGGCAAGGTTCTCCATTGCACCTGAGAGTAGGAGGCCAGGTTGAGTAACGTACAAGTGTTTTAAGAAAGTGCTCAGTCAAGGGACTTGGTTGGGGACTATCACTGCTCAAACATTTGGAGCCGGACCTAAAAGTAGAATGGGTTCTGTTTCCATGCAACTCATGAAGCAAGAATGGGGAAAACAGGCCACCCTTTTTTCAACCTCGAAGACCCTCCCTCCTATCAAGCTCTGGACCAAATTGCTCCCCAAACTGCTATATTGTGCTTCTGAAGCCCCTCTCCCAGTGGTGGGTTTACTTGAACACCTTCTACCCATCCAAAACATCCTGAAATACCCCAAGTCACATCTGGAAATTAGACATCTAGTCATTTCTGGATGTGAAGCCCCCAATGGCACAATTGGTTAAACCTTTTAGCTGGCAGGACTGCTGACTGACAGGTTGGTGGTTCAAATCTGGGGAGAACAGGCGAGCTCTGTCAGCTCCAGCTTCCCATGTGGGGTCATGAGAGAAACCTCCCACAGGATGGTAAAACATCAAACATCTGGACATCCCCTGGGTATTGTCCTTGCAGACTGCCAATTCTCTCACACCAGAAGCGACTTGCACAAAAGTTGCTCCTGACACTAAAAAAATTTCTGATTTTTCTATCATTTCTAGTTACTTTGGGGTGTGATTTTCTGTTGAAAACTGCTACCCACTACACATCTGGGGATGAGTTGGCCCCCACCTTGACTGCTAGTGCCCATCCCTGTCTTTAAGGCATAGGGATTTCTCAGAAACATAACTGCCAACTTACTTCAAAATAATTTGCTACTTTCCCTGTTTCTGTATGGGCTTTTGTCCTTATCTCAAAAGAATCACAGCTCAGCACTTATACACAGACATATGGGGGGAAAAAACAGAGAGGGCACATGCATACTTTCACTTAATGGCTGCAAGTGTTGACTATGTGTGTATGTATCAGCCTTCAAGGATCAGATTCCATTGATACAAAAGATTTTCTCAAAGGAGATGGAATACACAAATTTAGAGCTTAACTCACCGGAGGAGTTAAGCACTGAAGTGGGGGAAGAAGGGCCATTTATACCCTGAGTAATGTAAAAGGAACTCTGCAGTAAGAAGCCCAAGTGACTTTGTCTGAGGTGATCCCTCAGCAGTCCGTGTGCTGAGAAAATTACCCATTGCCGCAACTCTTAATGGACAGGCTTTTGTGTCTTGAAGAGCTGCATAACTCCCAGCCGATCTCTCCCTTCCCCCCATTGCAGCATCTCCAAGAGATGAAGCAGTTCAGCTTTTGGATTTTTGCCCTTTTTGCAGCATTTTGAAGGTAACAAGAGAATGCCTGTGCAAAAGGTAGCGACTTGAGAAAAAGTAGGGGAACATAACCTCCAACTGTTCTGATTTGGCAGGAGCACTCCTGATAAATCTTCTGTCGTGCCACTTCTTCAGCTGCTTTTAAAATGTCCCACTTTTCCTCTCCTCTTTCCACGTCTCCCCTTTGCCCTCTCCTTTCTTTACTTTTTGCAAACTGAGTTCAAAGCTCAAAACTGGTTTGAACTTAGTTAATAGGGGAGAAGACAGGGATGTACCTATCCTTGCCCTTTCCTATAGACTCAGAAAAGAGCAAACAGTTACAGTATGTCCTAGCTTCTCTTTTCTTCCTCAGCAATAACTCTTGCCATCTTGACCACATTCCGATGTTGCTTGGCCATGCGTGTGCCAGTTTTCATCACTGAAATTTTGGAGGGTACGGGGTAAGAGAGTCTTAGTCTAATAGAAGCTTCTAGCACACTTTATCCATTCATGATCTCCTTGGCCTTGTCCTATCTCAAACAGCAGAGCCCTTGGAGGTGCAGTGGGTTAAACCCTTGTGCTGGCAGGACTGCTGACTCAAAGGTTGGGTTGCTGGCCTGAAGGTTGCCAGTTTGAATCCAACCCAGGCAGAGCGCAGATGAGCTCCCTCTATCAGCTCCAGCTCCATGACAGAAGGCTCCCACAAGGATGATAAAAACATCCGAATATCCAGGTGTCCCCTGAGCAACGTCCTTGCAGACGGCCAATTCTCTCACACCAGAAATGACTTGTAGTTTCTCAAGTCATGACTGACACACACAAAAAAAATCCTCAAACAGCGAATAGCTCTATTAAACTCAGTGGTGATTATTACTTCTGATTAGGCATGCAAAGGATTGTGCTGCTAGGCCAAAAGACGGGATGAACTCTGTTTCCCGGACCCCTATTGGCATGGGTCCCCTTCTGGCTTTTTATTTATTTCCTGCAGAACTCAAACTCTACGGCTCCACTTGTCAAAGTGAAAAGGGACACTTCCTGGCTCTATGAAGGGAAGTAAAATACATCCCTGTCAACATTTCACAGATGACAACCAGAACAGTATAGCCAAACAACATAACATGAAAAGGCGAAAAGGATATGGGCAGAGCAAAAGTTATTAATGAGAATGAACACACAAAGCTACACTGTTCCAAGAAGAGAAAGTGTGGCATTTATGAACTGCTTAGGAATATCTGAGCAAGATTCCATCTCTTGTTCTCCTCTTCTTTCTTCTGAGGTAACTGAGTGCAAACTAGTTTGCACTTTGAACTTAGCTTGCTGCAACTGAAGTAAGGACCTCATCACAATAGAGCTTGGATCCACTTTACATCCACTTTAGGGAGGGGCCTTTAAACAGCTCAGCCAGACAGGTCCTGGGCCTCTCCAAACTACAAATCCCAGAATTCTGCAGGAGGCAGAAACTGGATTTAAAGTGGATCCATGCTTTGGTGTGATGAGACAGCAAGATAAGACAAAGGTGTAAAGTTGGAGAAGAAAGAAACTGGGACATTTTAAAAGTGGCTGTGAAAGTGACAACAGGATTAACCAGGGCCACCCTTGCCAAATCAGGCAGTTAGAGAGTAGGAAACTATAGCATGGAAAGCTGGCAATTTTTATTTCTGTATCTGCCAAGTTTATTTGGAAATGGCAAGAAAGGGAACCAAAAGCCAGTCCAGAACCCGGTGCCTACAAGACTTCTGCCTTGGTTGCTCCAGTTCTGTGGCTGTTGGGCGACTTCCATTGCCCCTTGGACCATCCCCTCTCCCTCTTTTTTTCACTGTCTGTTCACTTAGTCTATTCCAAACTATGAACAGTTGTCACTTTCTGCAATGTTTGAAATTTTGGGACTTAGGAAAAAATTAATATGGAGGAGCAGAATTTGTATTGGGGGGCAATGTTCTCATCTACCCCACCCGATAGCTACTTTCCATCTCTGCATTATTTTTAGTCCTGCGGGAATGTAGAGTCCTAAACTGTAGGGATATTCTTTCAAGCAAAACAAAACAATAGGCACTCTCTTGCAGTAGATGATTTCCTGCCCCCCCTGCTTACTTTTCACAAGAGAGGGGTTGGAGAAAAGGTGATGCTGCAGACAGACTACTAGATAAACAAGAATAAGTGTACACACAAATATGCACACATACATATGTAACAGAGCCAGTGCTGGATTCTGATTCCCAAAGCAATGCATGAAGGTGAACTTAACTGCAGCTGGAGCTGACTCAGCAGCAGGAGGAAAAGAAGGCATGTGGGAAAAATGAAACGGAACTTTTTTTTTCTGTCATAAGCTGATTCAGCGGCATCTTTTCCTCCCATCCCTTTTCATAACCATGGTATGAGAGCAGTCGCAGGCATCTGCTCCTTACCCTTCAAAAGTCCTTGCTGGCTTCTCTTCCTCTTCCATTCCTATTGCACATGCATAAAATGTTTTGCACTCTGGTTCTAATGTAGTAAATGCCAAGCCAGGCTCAAACTGAGACAAGGAGTGCCTGCAGGCAGTCCTCACTCCCACTCTCCACAAGGGGACACATTTCCATATTGGTTGCAAATATAATCCCAATAGGGTATCACTCCTTCCTTTTTAATCTTCTAGCATGGCTCTTCCAAAACTTTTTACCTTGGAAATTAGACATTATTTTCACGTCTCAGGGAAGTTTTGCATACACATTTTTATATCTACGTCTAGAAAGAAGTTTATTTTTCCCATCACAATCTCTCATGGAATTCCACAAGGATGGTAAAACATCAAACATCCGGGCATCCCCTGGGCAACGTCCTTGCAGATGGCCATTTCTCTCACACCAGAAGTGACTTGCAGTTTCTCAAGTTGCTCCTGACACAAAAAGAAAAGAAAAGAAAAGAAAGCCCGGAATCCCCAACAACCTGGGAATCCAGAGAACTTTGGTTGGGGAAACCCTATTTCAATGTCTTGGGAATCTGGTTAGCCTGGTAGCATTGAAACTTTCCCTTTATTCTTTAGATGTGGAAGAGAGGAAAATATTTTCGATTTGCTAGTATGGAATGGAAAATTAGATTGGTAATAAGAAAGAAAAACAGTAAGGCGAAAATGTATGCCCGCCCCGGCTACAATGTAGGGTGAAAGGATAGACATCAAGTACTTTTGAGTTTGAAATTCCCCTCATGCTTGACCAGTGAGAAACACGTTAGTTTCCCCTTGCCCTCCCTACCTTTTGATATAACATCTCATTTAAAGGTATCTCCTAATTTCTTGTACCATTTATTTGTATCATTTGTATCCTATCATTTCTCCACCGCACACAATTTTCTCTCCCTTCAACCATATTGCTTCAGTTTAGCTTCCCTTTCACACCTCATTTTTTATCAGTCTCATTAGTCTCAAAATGCATTTCATGTTTCCTTTCTTTCCTGAGCCCTGTACTTTCTTGGATGAATAGTAGCTGGAACTGAGTAATACAGAAAGACAAGGAAAGGAAGAATTGAAAATGAAATAATTTTAAAGAAAAGCAAGGATGAAATGGGAATCTATCTGTTGTAAAACAAATCTTAACAACTTGATGAAATGTAGAAGGAAGGGGCAAGGACAAGAAAAACACTTGTGCATTCTAAATCCTTAGAGAATCATGGAAATCATGGGCCCGATATTTGTGTCACCCATTTATTTCGTGTTTCCGTTTCGTACCATCCATTTGGATGGCACGAAACGGTACACCCCTTCTGGTATGGAAATATCAGTGAAATGAAAGGGAAGTGGGAACAGTAACCGTTTGGTTGCCTGATTTTCGGCCCATTGGCGGCAATGAGCGGGCTTCCCACGCTCCCCTTCCTCTCCGTTTCAGGGCTAGAGGGTCTCACCATTTCACTGATCCTCAGGATCTCTCCAGCATTCATTTGAGTTGTTTGGGTTGGTAGGATAAACCCTTCTCTGATTCCGGATAGGCAAAACGCAGTCTGTGGCTCATTGATGCTGTTTTTGCAGCCCTTGACTCTTCTTCAGGCTTCATTATTATTTTAAAGGCCCTCCTGTACTTTTCAACACATAGTAACTTGGAAAGAGACTCTCTTTAAGAGAGTGTGTGTGTGGCTAGCAGGCCCAAAGTGCCTGTGACTGCCAGGGCTTGCCGCTGAGCTCCAAGCGGCAAGCAGAGCACAGAGTGCCTCTTACTAGGCTCTCGGCACTCGGCTGCAAGTCCTGGCAGTTGCGGGTTCTTTGGGCCTGCAGGCCACACACACACTCAAAAAGCCCATAGCTGCCAGGGCTTGCAGCCGAGTGCCCTAAAACTGGGAGGAAGGGGAGTATGGAAGCCCTCCCATGTTGGCCAATGGGATGAAAATTTTTGTTCATTCAGATGAAAGAACAAAACAGCTCATTCAAAAAGGCCCCGTTTCTGGAAGGAGCGCTTGAAAACAAAAATGGGGCCATATGAATTAAACAAACAGAAATAGATAGCAATTCTATACAAAAGCACAAGAGTAGTGGAAACACAATAATATAATGAGGAAAGCACAGGAAGATGGAAACTGGGAGATTTACAAAGAATGACTGAACAGACTGGAAAAACACAAATGAGTGTAGAAAGAATGGGTAGAAGGAGGAACTGGCAAGCAAAAGTGAAATGTATAAGAATGCAGAATAAATAAGAAGCCTTTGAATGCATTAAGAACCAAAGAGCGCAGGATTATAATACTGGGAGTAAAAATATATGAGGGAAAAGGGAAACAAAGAAGTTGAAATTTACTCTGTCTTGGCAAGCTGGATAATATTATATTCCTTCTCTCTTTCTCTCTCTTTCTTTCCATCCTTAGTTTTAGCCTCAATGACCCAAAGCAATATCACAACTGAAGGGAGCATGCTGGCTGAAAGGTCTCAAGTTTGTATACGTTTCCACGGGTACCATGCCATGAACAACTGAATTCGGGGTGAGAATATTTGAGGCATTGACGGCTGGAAGACAGTTACTTCCTCACCCCTCTATAACGGTGTTTTAATTGTCTCTCACTTGTGGGGCGGGGGGTATAAATAAAAATGTCTCTTCAAACAGGATGGTAGATTCTCCTTCAAACTGTTGTAGAAAGTAAATATTGTGGACAAGCCAGGAAGCAGAAGCAGCAAGAAGGCAAATGGTGTGAGGCATTGGGAGAAATGTTATACAAGACAGAGGGGAAAACACAGAGCAATCAGGTCATTTTTTTTTGACAGAAAGAGGCCATAGTTTAGCAAATCTAAAACGGTGTGGCACTTGCTTTTTGGAATTTAGGGGAAAATGTCTGAAGCAATAACAAAGACATAAAAAGGACAGTTGCCCAATTGGTCATAGCCGAGCACACCCAAATGGTGACCTGTTTATTTCCTGTCAGGATAGTTAAGATACAGAAAAAATGGTAAGGAAATAGTTTCATGCTAAATGTTGATTGTCCAAGGTTGAAATATTGGAAGTAATCAACTGGATAATTATTTTTGGAAAGGGCTAGATATCTTGAGATACATGAACATAGCAATAATCTCAGAGCTATGTCACAAACTAGAATGGTGAAAAAGAAAATACAGAAAAAGATGTGCATTTTGGGCCAAACTAAAATTTCTTGCCATCACCTAAGAAACGGGGATATAAAGTTAATTTTCTTTTTAGGCAGATATGACTGAAGAAATAGAGCCTTTAGGAGTGGAGGATGAATATGGCAAGGAGGTATCATTTATATATAGTGAGAAAACAAGACTTAAGCTCATAATTTCCTATCTATGTTGTTGAACTTGTTTTGACCCCCCCCAAAAGGTGGCCTGGAACCATTTCTGGTCAGAAATTGGCTTGATGTGGAAAATGACTGTTTGGATTCTTCTTTTCATGTACTGAATGATATAGATGGTTTTGGAACCTACTTCTCGTCAAGTCTTCTTTGAGGAGAACGTTGAGAGGGACAGAACATGCTAAATAAATGAGCCACTCCCTGCTAGGGTTTCCAACCACCTGAGTGAAAGGAGAGGTATTCTGAGGCGGCATAACCGAACTGGGAAATTCCACTGCTCTGTGGAGGAATGAGCAGGACATCTATGACCGAGTCTTTGAGGTGGGGTTTTTCAATTTGGTAGCCAAGTTTCCCAGCAGAGAGAAAAAGATCAGGACAGTTTCCAAGCAGGAATGAGGAGAGGAGGCATTGGCAATCTTAAAAGTTGGTTGAAGTTCCCACCAGCTGGATAAAGAAAAAGAGAAAGAGAGAGAAAGAGAGAAGACAATTTCTAGCAGAGCAGATGGTAAAGAGTCTTCAGAGAAGTGGGGGAAAGACGCCCCCACTTGTGTCTTCACAGGAGTCTCCTAGGCAAGTAGGGGTAGGACAATATAGTCTGCAAGCAAAGGCTGGCCCCCTTGTCCAGCATGTTCTCTGGTGCGTCTAGCAAGGTGAGGTGGATATGTGCATATGTTCGGGGTACTTGATCGCTGGTGGGTAGTTCTGAGTCATCTGGATGGAAACGTCGCTGGAGATGTCAGAGGGGCTGCGTCCGCGGTGCCACACTTCGGGGTGCAAGAACTGGCCTGAGTAGTCAGAACAGTCGCTCAGCCGTGGGCGGTAGAAGGCCGGGTGCGGACGGTACATTTCTTCCTCAGCGTAGCGCTTGGTGAAGAGGTAGACAGACATCACGCCTGCGCCCTGCAGAGGAGGGACAGACAGGAGGATCAAAACTGTGGCAGACCCCTTTATAATATACATCTGTTATAATATAAAATTATATCATGGTAAGGACTTATTAAAGTGATAGTACACCAGCCACCATCATACTTTGTCAGATAATAGGAACATCCATTTTTTCTGACAAGATATAGGAGTGGGCCAGCATACATACACTAGAGACACCAGATTCTGTCTGATCTTAGAAGTGAGCCATGGCTTACTGCTTGGATTGGAGACCAGGTGCTTTAGGCTAGACTATCTCTGAGTATTCCTTGCCTAAGAAAATCCAATAAATTAATGGAGTCACCATAAATTAACAAGTGATTTGAAGACACATTCACACATACATACCCATCACGTTTTAATAAGTCCTTATTATGGGATGATTTTACATTGCAATATCCTGTTTTGGGTTGACATACCTATTAGTTTAAATGATATGGACATAACTCAAGTTGCAATTCAAAGCATGTTTTGAATTGCTAAGAAAATTTGAATAGGGACTGTGGTGGCTCAATGGGTTAAACCCTTGTGCTGCTGAACTGCTGACCTGAAGATTGGCAGTTTGAATCCACGAGACAGGGTGATATCCCATCTTTTAGCCCTAGTTCCTGCCAACCTAGTGGTTCGAAAACATGCAGAATGTGAGTAGATAAATAGGTACTGCTTCGGTGGAAAAAGGCAAAGAGATGCTCCAAGCAATCTTGCTGGCCACATGACTAGAAGGTGACAACACAGGCTCCTTGGCTTGAAAATGGAGAAAAGCACCTCCCAAAGCCAGAGATGAGCACCACTCCCAGAAGCCAGAAATGAAAGGAGAAGCCTTGCCTTTGTTTGTGTTTGTGTGTCATGTGACTGTAAATGCATTTGAATGTTTGCCTATGTATGTAAATGCTGTAATCAGCTCTTAGTCCTCCATGGGAGAAGGGCAGAATATAAATAAAGTGTATTATTATATTATTATCAATGTTACAGGACAATCGTAGTGTTTATCTGTGTGCCATGTCTCTTTCATTGTACAGAATGAACAGTGTCTTGCACATGGGCCCACTTGGGGCTACCGACATAATGCAGACCAACTCCATTAACTGTTACAATTACATTACCTTTACTGGTACATAATGTCCCCATGAATCTACATTTAGTTCTCCACCCCCTCACACTAGGACAGTGAATCCTGTTTCAATACACATCTATTCTGGTTTCATCAGCTAGTTTGAGTTTATACATGAATTTGAATTCAATTTTCATCTTTCACTAGAATGTCCTTAAATTATTATATTTGTGTGCATTTCTTTATATGTTTTTTATTGTGTCAGAAGTGACTTGAGAACATACTGCAAGTCGCTTCTGGTGTGAGAGAATTGGCTGTCTACAGAGATGTTGCTCAGGGGATGCTCGGATGTATTATCATCCTGCTGGAAAGCTTCTCTCATGATCCTGCAAGCTAGCGCTGACAGACGAGAGCTCACCCCATCTCGCGGATTCAAACCGGCAACCTCTAGGTCAGCAATCCAACCTTCAGGTCAGCAGTCCAGCCAACACAAGGGTTTAACCCATTGTGCCACCACGGCTCCCTTGTTTATAAGTTAAAATTAGACATGCCTAAATTTAATTGTGTGTCTTATGTTTCGTTATGCACTCATGCCAATTTTATTTCATGTTGCAGTACATATCTGTGTAACCTATTCATTTCCTCTACTAACTGAGGAACCTGTACAGCCATTTCCATTCAGTGATGCCACACACACAAGTACTTTCATCCTAGATTATGGAAATTTACATCAAGTCAGGAGGAATACACAAAGGAAACTATACCCAACAGCGAAACTGTAAAGAAAGACATAACAAGTCAGGATATATAATGTTCAAAAAAGTAAAAAATTCCAACTACAAAATATACAAAATCATGTAACACATTTTATAACATCCAAAATAAAAACAAACAGCCTGACAGCTACTTTAAGACAAATATACATGAACCCCATTCTCAAAAAACAAAACAGATACCCACTAATGGGTAAGTGAACACAGATAATTTCAAATATAATGAACAACCAAACATGTGTTGACCAAATTCCATCTCCCTCAGCAGAGGCTAATAATAAAATTTTAATGACCCCAATTTTCATATAACACATAAATGACAATACCCTGCCTTTCAGCCCAAATTGTAATACACCAACACTAGTATATCAGTGGTGTCACCTGCAAAATAAATGAAAAAGTTAATTATTAAGAAGGATTTAAAGTTGTAAAAATGATTTTAAAATACATAATATTCAAAGCAGATTCACAACTTGAAAAACAACACAGGGTTGCTGTGAGTTTTCTGGGCTTTATGGCCATTTTCCAGAAACATTCTCTCCTGTTATTTTCCCCATATCTATGGTAGGCATCCTCACAAACTCTGAGGATGCTTGCCATAGACGTGGGCAAAACATCATGAGAGAATGCTTCTGAAACATGGCCATACAGTCCGGAAAACTTACAGCAGCCCAGTGATTCCGGCCATGAAAGCCTTCAACAACATTGTTAACAAATATTTATTTGAGATTATCATGGTTATAATGTGTTACATGAATTTGTACATCTGGAAATTTTAGAGACTTTTTAGACAATAATACACCCCAACTTATGATGTGTCACTTTAGAAATATAAAATAAGTATTTGAAAAATCTCCACCCACAAAGAAGTTGGTATACATATTCAGAGGGGTTTTCACAAGAGTTGAGAGAACCTGTGGACCACCAGCTGTGATGGCACTACAGCTTCCTTCATTCGTCAACATTGATTATGCTATCTTGGGCTGACAGACTGTGTAGTCCAACCATGATTGGTGAGCCAGACTTCTCATCCTGGTTCTAAAGAACCAATCCTAGACCAGAAGGAATGGATTTAGGCAGCCCTGGTCCTCAAATATAGGCACCCATTTGGTTTCTCTTCACTGAAATCCTTCCATAGTCTGTTTTCTCCACCTTTTGGACTACTGTGCATAAGAGTCAGGGACTGCTCTCCCCCCCCCCCAAATTCTTATTAAGTGTGAGTCATTCAAACAGTAATGCTGTTAATGCAAATTTCAAATTCATTCCTGCCACGTTGTAGATTCTCAAGGATTATGCTGCAGTGTAGTCCACAGTACGTATCAGGTCCTAAGCAGTTTGAATTTACTACACAGAAGTATAAGAGTCCTATTAGAAAATGGCTCTGATGATGGACAGCAGTCTTGTAAGGTAGCCTACTGTTAAAGATCACAGGCAAGCTTAAGGCTGGTTTTGATTCCAATATAAAAATACCCTATCACTCAAGCTGGAGAAGCAGCAATCACTTTAAATGATGTCGCAATGGGTTAAACCGCTGAACTGCTGAACTTGCTGACCAGAAGGTTGGCGGTTCGAATCCGGGGTGAGCTCCCACTGTTAGCGCCAGCTTCTGCCAACCTAGCAGTTCGAAAATATGCAGATATGAGTAGATTAATAGGTACTGCCTCAGAAGGAAGGTAAACAGTGCTCCATGCAGTCATGTCAACAACATGACTACGTGTTGTTGGAAACAACGTGTCTATGGAAAACACAGGCTCTTCGGATTAGAAATTGAGATGAACACCACCACCCCAGAGCCGAATATGAGCACCATCCCTCAGAGCCAGAAGGGGAAGCCTTTACCTTTATCTGTGTTTCGTTGTTTCTAGGCATTGAATGTTTGCCTTTGAGTTTGTGTATGCTGGAATTCGCCCTGAGTCTACTTGGGGTGATAGGGTGAAATACAATAAAGTATTATTATTATTGTTATTGTTATTCCCTCCCAGAACTAAATCCAAGACAAATAGAGTTCGCACTTATATGGAGAAGCCACATGTTCCACCAATTTGCATGAAGACTGGTTGCATATTTTAAACGTTCAAAATGAGTGTCAGGAGGATTGGATTCAAAATAGAACCGCTGAGATGTCCATAATGTGTCTTGGGGAGCCAAGTTTGCAATAACAAAAAAATAAAATAAAAATTAAAGTGACCTAAAGGGATATTTTTCCCATTCTACAAAGTAGAAAACAGAACAAAACTGCGCAATGAGGGATGGGCATATTCAGCAGCTATAGAAAGAGGCCAATTATGAGGGGTTTCAGAGACCAATCTTCTGGTCCTGGAACAACACATGCCAACACTCTCATACCAGAAAATCAGGAATGGCTGAAAATCCATTTCTGGTTTGGAAAAAAAGGCCAAATAATGGAGGTGGGGCAAACCTCCAGCCTATTTAACAGGCAAAGTGCTAATCTTGGAGGTTTCCAGAAACAAACAAAAATATCACTTTTTTTGGCTTGAAAGGGGAAATTGAGGGAGCTGCTAAGGGCTGTTAAAACAGTCTTGGCAGCTGCCTGTGGTCACACTTTATCTACTTTTCATGTGGAATGACAGCTGAAAAAGAAGAAAAATGGAATAAATGGGCTTCAGGGAGTGGGGTATTTTGCTTTGAGATGATGGTCAGCAGGAACCCTGGAGACACAACCAGATCTCATAAACTGCAATCCTCATGCCATAAAAACACAAAATCTTAGAGTTGGAAGGGGCTGCAAGGGCCGTTTTGTCCAATTCCTGCCATGTAGGAACACTCAACTAAAGCATTTTTTAAAAAGGCCCATCTAAAGTAGACCTCCAAAGATGAATAGTCCTCCACCCTGCAAGGCAATCTATTTCACTGTAGAGCAGGCATGGGCAAACTTCAGCCCTGCAGGTGTTTTGGACTTCAACTCCCACAATTCCTAACAGCTGGTAGGCTGTTTTTGAGATACAGAACATATGCCATATACCAGTCTTCAGTAGCTTACCCAAAAGAAATCATGACAACCTAATCTAAGAAACTAAAGCTGATGCGATCTATCCATCAGAGCCCCAAATAATCCTAGGAACAGGCCTAAAAACCAAGACATTGGGGTTTTTTTGGTTGGGCTGTGTTATTGTTACAACAAACTTAAATATGAATATTCCTAGAAACACCATGTGTATACTTGGTGATAAGATGGCCAGGTATAAATATGTGAGGGGAAATCATAGGGAGGAGGGAGCAAGCTTGATTCTGCTGCCCTGGAGACTAGGAAGCAGAACAATGATTTCAAACTACCTGAACATTAGGAAGAACTTCCTAACTGTGAGAGCTGTTCAGCAGTGGAACTCTCTGCTCTGGAGTGTGGTGGAAGCTCCTTCTTTGGAGGCTTTTAAGCAGAGGCTGGATAGCCATCTGTTGGGAGTGTTTTGAATGTGATTTTCCTGCTTCTTGGCAGAAAGGGGTTGGACTGGATGGCCCATGAGATCTCTTTCAACTCTATGACTCTATTATTCTACTTAGAAATGCTCTTCCTGTGTTCAATGTAGCTTACTTCCAATAGGTGTGTATCAAATTAATAGAAAGAAGCTACAATACGTATCTTAATATTTCTTAGTGGCTTGTCATTTAGTATACCTCTGTTTAAAATTCCAGTAGAAGTTCATTTCCATAGGAGTCTTAGTTGTCTAAGTTTACCAGATCTTGGTTCAGGGTCCTCACCCTAATCATAGGAGAGACTCGAACTTCCACAGCCTCCTCTTCAAAGGGTCTGTGCACACAAGGGACTCTTTATCCATCTTGGGCTTAACAGTATTTAAGATCAGAAACTAAAATGCAACACCTGCCTCCGCACTGACCCAGGGTCTGAGGTGGGGAACCTCACACCCTGGGGCTGAATCTGGGGTTTGTGGGATCTCAGTTTGTAGGGTTTCATCCATCTTAGGTAACAGAAGACTGGGTGACTTGGCAGGTGCTGAACAGACTGTGCTCTGGCACCACGAGATGCAGAGCCAATCTTAGGAAATGGGGCTACAAAGTGGAGTCCACAATATGCAAGTGTGAAGAGTAAACCACAGACCACTTACTACAATGCAACCTGAGCCCTGCCACATGCACTATGGAGGACCTTCTTATATCAACACCAGAGGAACTCCAAGTGGCCAGCTTCTGGTCAAAGAAAATCTAGTATAATGCCAAGTTTTAAACTTTGTGTGTGTTTTTAAAATACGTTATAACTGTATCCTCAATTCATTTCTGACACAATAAATAAAATAAATCAATGTTAGATTGATGGGTTACTACTGGCAGTAAGAGGTTTAGGCTAGAACTTAGAATATGATGATATTTTGGGTACCATCTTTTCCCCTTTGTTCCGATTATCTTCTCTGAGGCTGAATGTGGCCACCTTGGCCAAAACAGACTTCCACCTAAATCTAGTTCTTTCATTTCAGACTGCATGCAGATGTGTGTGTGGATCCATACATAAACGTGCTGTAAGCTGGAAAGCAAGGAACGTTGCCTTCTCTCCTGTACCTCTTTGAGCAAGAAGGAAGAAGCAGCAAAAGCGAAGGACCATCCGTAGCGGTACTGGAAATACTGCTCGGAGCCACTGGGACGGTTCATCACTTCATCATTGATGCTGGAGATGTACAAGACCAGGCCCACCACCAGAGAGAGCCCTGCAAAAAAGGACAGAGGGGGAAAAGGAGAGGGAGAAGGAGAGAGGGTTTATTATGTTACTCCTGTCAATGCCAAGGCAGGCATGCGAGGGTAGCTCCACGCACTGGGCTATATAACTGTTTCTTAGGCAAGAAAACAGGTGTATATTGTTGCGTTCAGCAGACCAAAGGAGGTCAACTGTTTCCAGGCATAGAGCCAACTCGGCCCTATCATGAGAGTGAGTTTGTTTCCTTAGGTGGCAGACACCCAAAGAGCAACAAGGTAAAGAAGGAGAGAACAGAGGGCCCTTCCACACAGCCATATAACGCAGAATATCAAGGCAGAAAATCCCACAATATCTGCTTTGAACTGTGTTATCTGAATCCACGCTGCCATATATTCCAGTTCAAAGCAGATAATGTGGGATTTTATTAAGCTTCTATCCATTCTATCTAAACCAAGGGTCCTCAAAATTTTATGCCAAGGACCGGTTCATGGGCCCTCAGACGGTTGGGAGGCTGGACTATAGTTTGCAAAAACATGAACGTATTCTTGTGCTCACTGCACATATCTTATTTCTAGTGCAAATAAACATGAAAGAACATTACAATATTTAAAATTAAGAACAATTTTACCCAGCATAAACTTAACAGTATTTCAATGGGAAGTGCAGGCCTGTTTTTGGGTAATGAGAGAGTCAAATTAATTAGAATTGTTGTTGTTGTGTGCCTTCAAGTCATTTCAGACTTGAAATAGTACAGAGGAGAAATATGGTCCTCTTTTTGTGTTTTGGCTTTAATGCCCAGAAAGCAAACACTTGTTTTCTCCACTGACCCTTTAGCCCGGAGTTAACTGCCTATCATTCAAGAAGTTATACATGTATGCGCTGGTATGTGCACATATTACATACCTCCTGCCATTTTTATAGGGTCTTTACACTAAGGGAGGACATTCACCCCTATCATGATAGTGTCCTCAAATTGCAGTCTGCTGATTTTGTCTAACATTGAACCGCTAAGGATTAAACTTACTCTTATCTACTTAATTCCATCTCGACTTCAAGCCTTGGGCTGGATTATAGTTCTTGGCCTTGATAACATGCAACAAAGAGAAGGCACGCGGGTTCAGTGCCCAAAGGCAAATTCAGCTGGTTTGGTGGCATAATGCTAAAGTTGAAAGAGTTACCTTGTTGGACGACAACTCCTCGAATCCTTTAGTCAGCATGGCTAGTGTCATTCAAGATATTTGGGTTTAGAGCAGTGGTTCTCAACCTGTTTACCAGCTGTTAGGATTTCAGGGAGTTGAAGGCCAAAGCATCTGGGGACCCACAGGTTGAGAAACACTGGTTTAGAGATTCTAGGCAATGCAGTCCAAAAAGGTAACATTTTTATGTTCTGATGTCCTGGTGTCACAGGCAGGCAGAGATAACCACTATGTTCAGACTCTAATGTTCTAATGTTTTGATGTTGATGTTTTATGCTGGTTTGTATGTTTATACTATTTTACTTGTTTTTCATTGGTTTAATTATGCTGTATTTTATTGTATGTTGAAACTGGGCTTGTCCCCATGTGAGCTGCCCCGAGTCCCCTCTGGGGAGACGGGACCGGGATATAAAAATAAAGTTGTTGTTATTATTATTATTATTATTATTATTATTATTATTATTATTATTATTATGCTACGTACAGTGGTATGGCATGGTTGGCAATGAAATTTCTCATGTAGGTGAGCTGGAAGTATAAATTGAAAGTATAATTTCCTATCCACTGTTCACTCCCTTATCCATGTTCCATCTAAACTTGCTCTGTTCATGGTGTTCACCAGAATGCTACATTTTTTTCATGGAGCCCCAGATTTTTCCCAACAAAAGGGAACATCCTGGTCCACCCCATTACATTTTTTCTTGATCTATGCTGTCCCAAGCAATCCTCAAAACACAAACACTCTTTGTTAGACAACATCTCTCCGAATCCTACAGTCATCGCCAACAAACAGACTCTGGTGAAACTGCCTGCTGTCAAATGCATCTCCTCCACACCTTACCAGAGAGGATGAAGAAGATTCCAGAAACGAAGGCTAGGATGGTCCTCTGGGGGCGGATATGTCCAATGTTGCTAATGACAAATGCTGTGAAGACGAGAAAGAGGCTGACCATGGGGAAAGGGGTTGCTGTGCGGATGGTTTCTGCTCAGAGGGAGAGGGAAAGATACAGAGAGGAAAGAAAAAAAAAAAGGGGGAAGAAGAAGTTGAACACCTTGAGATTAAATTCAAGTCAACTCAAACTGAATTCAGCTCAACTGAGCACAAAAGTCTAAGAGGAGTCAGTCCCAGAGATTGAATACTAAAGCTCAGCCTTATGACATAATAATTAATCAATAACTATAAGAGAGCTTTGTCTAAAGATGATTTCTGCCTACTGCCTAAGCAATCACAGGTAGTCTATATTCCTGGAAGGTTTTGGATGAGTTTAGACGTGGTACCCCATTGAATGGGGAGAGTACAAGTGAGTCAGCTCAGCAGAAAATATCACCACAAAAATCTGTGTTTTAAATGATCCCGAAACAACTCACCTCTACTCTCAGAACCAGGGAAATGCTTAATTCTGACAAACCAGGATGAAGCTTAGAACATTTCTGAGAAAATTTCATGGTTGAGCTTTGGTTAAAAAGGGTAATCGGGGAGCAGTATTCTGTGAATAGCTATTGCTTACTCATGAATGGGAGGTAGTTATCGGGATACGCAGGGTCCAAGCAGAGGTGGAAGCATAATAATAACATGGTCTTTAAACTCTGTCTTCTTCCTCCTCACAATAGAAAGGGGAGATGGTATATATTTGTGGCAGGTCAACACACTCCAGATAATTTCCAGATAACAAAAAGGATTTATTTATTTAATAAAACACAGGTATATAGTTTAACAGGAGCTCCTGATGGCGCAGCAGTTAAACTGCTGAGCTACTGAACTTGCTGACCGAAAGGCCACCGGTTTGAATCTAGGGAGTAGAGTGAGCTCCCGTTGTTAGCCCTTAGCTTCTGCCAGCCCAGCAGTTCAAAAACATGCAAATGTGAGTAGATCAGCGGGAAGGTAATGGTGCTCCCTACAGTCATGCTGGCCACATGACCTTGGAGGTTTCTATGGACAACACCGGTCTTCGGCTTAGAAAAGGAGACGAGCATCAACCCCCAGAGTCGGGCATGATTAGACTTAATGTCAGGGGGAAACGTTTATCATTACTATATTGTTAAACAATAACAGCGCAACAAAGACACCAAGTAAGCTTACACATGTTGCATCCAAGTGCAATAGCTTTACCTTTAATCAATTTGTCTAATCTCATTTAGGAACTATTCAGATTTCTAGTCATCACTACAACTTGTAATAGCAACTACACTGGGTCATAGCATTATGGGAGAGTGGGATTTGAAAGATATTATGAATTCCACAAGGTTTTCTCTGCCAAGGAATACCCAGAGGTGGTTTTCTGTAGCATTGCCTACAGCATTAGGTATCCACTGGCAACCTTCCATCAAACACTAGTCAGAGCTGACCCTGTTTAGCTTCCAAGATCAGATAGGATTTTGTGGTTTTGTGGTATTTAGACCCTGGTGCTACACATTGAGGACCTAATGTGGAGACTGAAGAAAAATGTCAGAGAATTCTTATCTGATAGGAACATTGCTCCCATTTTGCTCCCTTTATAGTGACAACATTTATCTCACTGTCACTCCACTGAAATCCCCAAATGGGGCTTTGAAATATACTTCCACAAAACACCGTGTTTTCTAGAACACACAATTACTGAAAAATTTGATTTCTTTTTTGTTTTCAGTGTCCTCAAACTATATGCTAGTTAGTTACTATACAGATAAGATGGTATAACTACTGCCTGTCATCTGCTATTTCTTTCCCCCCATCTCTTGTTAGTATTTGTATTGTTCGTTTCATAAAAGCTAATTACAGGTTAGGTAGCAGGATAGCAGGTCTACTCCTGCTGGGAAGATGCAGGTCTCCCCACTGAACTTTGCAGGAACTGCTAAAAACTTCTTCTCACATGAAAGGTATAGGTTTCCCTTCAAATTTTGCACTTGATATACCTACCAATTAACTTGGGGAAAGTTACTTTTTGACTACATCCCCTAGGAAACATATTTTGAGACATAGGTGGGTTGCTTTGGTGAGGCTGGGGGCCAGTTTTCATGCCTGGGATAAGCAACATTTATGCATTTTTCACTAAAACTCATCTAAAATGACATCCCAGAAACACTGAAAGTAAGCTTGCACATCCAGGTTTATGGATAATTTGGGGACCTAAACTTCATTCTATGGAATGATGATGATGATGATGATGATAATCTTTATTTGTAGACTGCCCTATCTCCCCAAAGGGACTCAGGGCAGTTTCCAACATATATGGCAAACATTCAGTGCCATTGAGGAAAAGACATATGCTGTAAACAAAATACATTGATTTTTTTTTTCGTGTCAGGAGTGACTTGAGAAACTGCAAGTCACTTCTGGAGTGAGAGAATTGGCCGTCTGCAAGGATGTTGCCCAGGGGATGTCCAGATGTTTGGATGTTTTGCCATCCTTGTGGGAGGCTTCTCTCATGTCCCCGCATGGAGCTGGAGCTGATAGAGGGAGCTCATCCGCGCTCTCCCCGGGTGGGATTCGAACCTGGCAGCTTGCAGATCAGCAGCCCAACCTTCAAGTCACAAGGCTTTAACCCACTACTCCATCGAAATAGAACACATCAAACAATATATGCAGTCTAATTTTAAACTGAATAACAAACAAATTAATCAAAGATGAAACTTAATATAACCCAAACAAACATAATTTATCACAGAGTAACACATCTGAAACTAACATTATAAAATGATGGGATGGTTTCCCACACCCAACAGGTTGAAATCAATTCCACTATCTAAACAAGATTTAGCATATCTAGGCAGGGGTGTATCGAGACATGTTAGACTTCCACCTCTCCATATGCCAGCGTGCATAGATGGATTTTTAGCAACTTTTTGAAGTCAAAGTGAGGGGGGGGGCAGCTTTTAGTCCTTTTGGAAGGGAGTTCCAGAGGCGGGGAGCGACCACGGAGAAGGCTCCTTTTCTTGTTCCCACCAGACGTGCTTGAGACGGGGTGCGACCGAGAGCAGGGCCTCCTCCATAGGGCTTTAAAGGTATTATTTAGCCCGGGAGCAGATCAGCAGCCAGTGGAGCTGCCACAGCATGGGAATCATCCTCTCATGATACGGCGCTCCAGTGAGTAACCTGGCCACCGATCTTTGAACTAGTTGCAGCTTCCGAACTATCTTCAAAGGCAGCCCCACGTAGAGAGTGTTGCAGTAGTCCAAATGGGAAGTAAACAAGGCGTGGACTACCATGGCCAGATCTGGCATCTCAAGGTATGGGCATAGCTGGTACACACCTGGGGTTCCAGGGTCAGTTATGAGTCCAGGATCACCCCCAGACTGCGAACCTGTGTCTTCAGGGGGAGTGTGACACCATGCCACACAGGCTTTAACCCCACACCCTGATCTGCCTTCTAACTGACATGGGGTACCTCTGTTTTGTCTGGATTTACCTTCAACTTATTAGCCCTCGTTCAATCCATCACTGAAGACAGGCACTGGTTTAGGAAGCTTAAGGTTTGTAGTTGGGTATGAGACTATAGCTTTCTGAATCAGAAAACTATGTTCCTCTCCTTAAAATACAAAATCCAGGATTCCATAGGATGCAAATAAAGTGGAACCATAGTTATAATGGAACCATAGTTATAATGTGTAGTTTGAAAGGACCCAGAACAATGAAACAAAGTCATCCTGTCCCATTCATGGTTTTTCAGTGTCGTCTTCAATGTATATTCACCTCGAGTTCTCCCACTGTGTCTGCTCTTTTTTTTCTCATCCAGAAATGAAAATTTACTATGGAAGGGAAACATGAAACAGGCGCACAATGGTTGCTAGTACTAGGAGTCCTCCATTTCACAAACACAAAGAGTCCTGCATCTTGACATAAGCAAAAAAAAAAAAAAAAAAACCCTCCGGCAAGTTATACAAAATAAAGTATCACTGAATATACCGCCATTGTTGAATATGCAGAGCTTGCCTTTCTCTTTGATTCTGAATATACCAGTATCGCTGAATATACTGGTATTGTTGAATATGCAGAGGTTGCCTTTCTCTTTGATTCAACATAGTAAACTCCCAGATATTTGGGACTAGAAGAAAGTTTTTTGAATGTGAATAAGCAGGCATATAAAATTATTTTGCTGGGGTTGTCTTTTCT
Source organism: Anolis carolinensis (assembly GCF_035594765.1). Taxonomy (NCBI): domain Eukaryota; kingdom Metazoa; phylum Chordata; class Lepidosauria; order Squamata; family Anolidae; genus Anolis; species Anolis carolinensis. The sequence goes on from NC_085846.1 coordinate 15,689,264, forward strand.
TTAAAAATGAGCAAAGTTCTAGCTGGGCTCTTCCTCCCCTTACTGCTTCATTATACACATTTTCCTACTTTGTTGTTGCTGCGTGCCTTCAAGTTGACTCCAAATTATGGTGACTCTTTCATAAGGTTTTCTCAGCAAGACTGATTCATAAATAATGCAGCCACTTAGGGGATATCCATGGCTGAATAGGCATATGAACCTTGATCTACAAAGTTCTAATCCAACACAAAAAAACTCTGCGCCGCACAGGCTCTCTGCTTTCACTTGCAGGGATTTTTAATGCATTAAAACAGCTTGAAGTAGGATAATCCATTCTAACAAGTCAGCATTCTTCTACCATCTCATTTCAAACTCTTTCTTGCATACATGTATATCCAATAAGCATCTTGGCTGATGCCATCCCCTCTCCAGTAATATCCAGGGCAAGTTTACATAGATGTCAGGCTCACAAAACCTATGTATTGTATTTTTCAGGTTCCACTAACTGAACTGAAATAAAAACTAATAGCTAGAATTAAGGACAGGGGTACCTAAGGTTACCAATAATGAAAGGATCAATAATGAAAAGACCAAGGCAGTGACATCGCCAACCCATCTTCTATTCGGATATCAGCCAGCATGCCAACAACTTAAATCAAGAAATAGCTTCCTAAGATCAACAGAGATATTTGCAGGAACACCTCAGCAAGCAAGAGTCCAAAAGTGGCAGGCTAAAACCCGGAGGCTCAATCCATGGCTGATACCGAGAAACTCCTTCCTGGGCACACAGAAGACTGCACTACTTGGAAGGTACTGAACAAACTGCGTTCTGCCACTATGAGATGCAGAGCCAATCCTCAGAAACAGGGCTACAAAGTGGAGTCCATGACATGCGAGCGTGGAGAAGAACACACTACAGACAACTTACTACAATGCAACCTGAGCCCTGCTACATGCACAATGAAGGGCCTTCTTACAGCGACACCACTCCAAGTGGCCGGCTTCTGGTCAAAGGACATTTAATATAATGCCGTTTTTAACTTGGTGTTTTTAAATACATTATAACTGTACCCCCAACTCGCTTCTGACAAGATAAATAGGTAATACCTAAGGTGACATGATCAGCTAAAGACTTTTCCACCCAGCAGCAGCCATGAGGTCATAGTCCATCATACATGCACTTGCTCTTGGTCTCATTGCAGGTTAACCTTCTTCAGAAACCTAATTTGGAATAGAAGGGCTTTTTTCCTTCACTGCCATTTAAGGGCACAAACTGGGATCAGATCCTAGGATATAGGGCCTGTCTAGAAGGGCTCTTGGAGATCACTAACAATGAGTTTCAGGAGCTTCTGTGTTCCCTGCATGTCAAGACTGCACCACTTTGTGACCTGCATTAGTCTCCAGAAATGTGAAACGTTTCTCCATTCTGAATGATCAGTGCTTGGCTATTCCTCATCTCTGCCAGCAGGGGGCAGGAATATATTCATATTTATATATCAGTCCCTCTTGACACACAAACCCACAGAAATCTTTCATTCCTATTTCTCAAAATTATTTCCATTCAGCGATCTTTTTTAGTGTGCAGCTCACTCATGGTCCTGGGAGAAGAAAATGTTGAAATGTGTTGCATACATCCAAGAAGAAACATAGGAATGTGAACTGACAAGAAAAAAACGATCTAAAAAAGCTTCATGTTCCAAGAAATCAGCCAGTGAAGATTTTCAGAGCAAGGGCAATTCATTTGAATCTGGCTTCCCATCAAGTTGGCTTTCAAGACACAGGAGCAAAAATTCACTGAGAAGTAAGCACCCTTAATGCCACTTGTCCTCTCTAGCCAAACTTTGAACAATTGGGTTGCTGAGAGTTTTCCGGGTTGTACGGCCATGTTCCAGAAGCATTCTCTCCTGACATTCCACCCACATCTATGGCAGGCATCCTCAGAGGTTGTGAGGTCTGTTGAAAACTAGGCAAGTGGGGTTTATATATTTGTGGAAAATCCAGGGTGGGAAAAAGAACCCTTGTCTGTTTGAGGCAAGTGTGAATGTTGTAATTGAGCACCTTGATTAGCATTCAAAACCTGGCTGATTCTTGCCTGGGGGAATCCTTTGTTGGGAGGTGTTAACCAGCCCTGATTGTTTCCTGTCTGGAATCCCCATTTTCAGAGTGTTGTTCTTTATTTCCCTCTTGTCCTTTGCTGAATGTAGCATTTGTTGGATTTTCTTAGTGGGTCTGTAGATAGTTTGTAAGTTGTGTTTCTTCATCAGCTTCCCTATGAGAAGTCAGCCGTAGCAGAGCACTTGATGAACCAACCTGGAAACAGCCTATTATTTGAGAACACAGAAATGCTGGACCACTCTAACAACTATCATGTCAGATTACACAGAGAAACCACTGAAATCCACAAGCACGTGAACAATTTCAACAGAAAGGAGGACACCATGAAAATGAACAAAATCTGGCTACCAGTATTTTAAAAACTCTAAAATCAGGACAGTAAATAAAGAACAACACTCAAAAACAGGGGAATTCCAGACAAGAAACAATCAGGGCCAGCTAACACCTCCCAACAAAGGATTCCCCCAGGCAGAAAGAAGCCAGACTTTGAAGTTGCATGGCCATTCAATGCTAATCAAGATGACCAATTGCCACATTCACACTTGCCTCCAAAATAAGAATTCTTTCTCCCACACTGGACCTTCCACAGATCTATAAACCCTACTTGCCTAGTTTCCAGCAGACCTCACAATTTCTGAAGATACCTGCCATGGATGTGGGTGAAACATCAGGAGAGAATGTTTCTGGTACATAGCCATATAGCCCGGAAAACTCACAGCAACCCAGTGATTCTGGTCATGAAAGCCTTTGACAACACTTTGAAAAATTATTCCATGACATTGGAGCTTCCAGAATCCCCAAACATGTTAGTTCCCTCAATTATTTTTCAAAGGACTGTGTTACCCTAAGTTTGTTTTTTCTTACAGCGGTGCCTAGAGTGTATACTGCAGAGTTAAGGCACCTGTATGCAAGAGAATAAAATAAAACCTGATCTTAAAACTGTGGTAGTGCTGGGATGGGGAATGGGGAAGGGGCAGGTGGGGCCATTCCTGGGGTGCAACAAGCCTTGCATAACACATTTCTGAAAGAAAAATGATCCTGTATCTCTCAATAATGTTTCACCACAGCCATATTTTTTCACTTCCTGTGTCCTATTGATTTTTGATAAAGTTAAAAGTTCATTGGTTTGAGTATTTATATCTCACCCTTCAGCCAATAAGGCTCCCGGAGCAGCTCACACATGGCTAATTTGACCATTCTCTGCCCTCAGGCTTACCGTGTAAAACGGCAGATGCAGAAGGAAAAGGGGGTGGCGATGGAAGACAGGGTTGAAACCACTAGGGTCTTGTCTGTTCCTTGCTTCCTTAGTGGTTTTTCCTCTATCCCTGTCCTGTTGGGCAACTATTCTTGGTATATATACAGTGTCAGTAATATATAAAGAAAAAGCCCTCCTTAGTCTGTCCAACTAATCATTTCCTTCCAATGATTCCTGGGATCCAGAAGTGAGACAAAGGGATGTGTTCCCTGAGTCTATAACAGGCATGGGCAAACTTGGGCCCTCCGGGTGTTTTGGACTTCGACTCCCACAATTCCTAACAGCCTCAGGCCCCTTCCTTTTCCCCTTCAGCCACTCAACTCCAGTGCTTAAACTCCTACATCAGTGTTTCTCAACCTGGGGGTTGGGTCCCCTGGGGAGGTTATGAGAGGGGTTTCAGAGGGGTCACCAAAGACCATCTTAGGAACCCAAACCCCTCCAGTATTTTCTGTTGGTCATGGGGGTTCTGTGTGGGAAGTTTGGCCCAATTCTATTATTAGTGGGGTTCAAGGGGCTCCTTGATTGAAGGTGAACTCTAAATCCCAACAACTACAACTCCCAAATGTCAAGATCTATATTCCCCATCTCTACCAGTGTTCAAATTTGGGCATACTGAGTATTCGTGCCAAGTTTGATCCAGATCAGGGTTGTTGAATGTCTTTCGGGCTGTGTGGCCATATTCCAGAAGTATTCTCTCCTGACGTTTTGCCCACATCTATGGCAGGCATCCTGACGTTTTTGCCACATCTATGGCAGGAGGATGCCTGCCATAGATGTGGGCGAAACATCAGGAGAGAATACTTCTGGAACATAGCCACACAGCTATGTTCCATCATTATTTGGAGTCCACAGTGCTCTCTGGATGTAGGTGAACTACAACTCCAAAACTCAAGGTCAATGCCCACCAAACCCTTCCAGTATTTTCTGTTGGTCATGGGTGTTCTGTGTGACAAGTTTGGTTCAATTCTATCATTGGGTGGAGTTCAGAATGCTCTTTGATTGAAGTTTAACTATAAATCCCAGCAACTACAACTCCCAAACAACCAAATCAATCCCCCCAACCCCACAGTATTCAAATTTGGGCGCATTGCGTATTTGTGCCAAATTTTGTCCAGTGAATGGAAATACATCCTGTATATCAGATATTTACATTATGATTAATAAAAAAAGCAAAATTACAGTTATGAAATAGCAATGAAAATAATTTTATGGTTAGGATCACCACAACATGAAGAGCCGTATTAAGGGGTCATAGCATTAGGAGGGTTGAAAACCACTGCCATACACCAAACTAGCTATCTTTCATAATGATAGCTTCTTTGTCAGGAGCGTGAATCCAGTCTCTATTCTTCGGGAGTCAAAGACGCTCTCCAAGGTGCTGAAGCCTTATGTGGCAGCCACTTGGCTGTCCTTCCTGACACACATAGTTGCTCCCAAACAGGAAGCAAAAAACAGGAGTTTTCTTGCTTTTGTGTTGGGCCACAACATTGAATGGATAGTGCAGGTTGAAGGTAGCCAACGTCCATCTATCTGCCTACCTCGCTATCTATTTATCGGCCTACTGGCAAACATCTACCCATTTATATCTATCTGCTAGTGGATTTTTGCTGCAATGCTCTGCAGTCAAGGCTATTAAAATCCATTTAAGCTTTTGCAGCATGCTGGAAGTGTGCGGATAGGGGAGAAGGTACTAGCTGGCTTCACAATAAGAGTTGCTGTAGTCATTGAAGGTTGCAAGATTGGGCTGCTATGGCTCCACCAACTAGGGCTATTGGATAGTGGCTGCTTTATAAACAAGTTCTACTGAAGTCAGTTAGGTTTGGCTTACAAGAGCAGTGTAATGCGACGAGAGTGTGAGATGGTTCTGTGTCACAGAGGCCTCTGCAGCTTTTCCCAAAGCTAACCATTGTGGTGGAGCCACCAGAGGGTGCTCCTGTCACTATACATACAGCTCGGAGAAATAAAATAAACAAACATATAATCTGAAATCATTGTCGTTATTTATTTTCCCTTCCATCCGTTGAGGCACTTCACAGCCTTCTCTGGCTGCTGGCTTGGATTCACTCTGGTTCCCATCCTTCTCCCCTCTTCTGGCCTCTCTTCTTCCTCTACCATCTTACCCCTAGATTCAAATCAGTTCTGGCAACTGTATTTTGCCAGCATGTCCAAGTTGGACAAAGTGCGTTTAGCTCAGATCACATTTCACCACCAAAAGGAAATCACATTTTACCTCTACCAAATGGGAACTGCAAACCATAGTTTGCAACCAAGATAAATAGTTCTGGTTTGAAGGTAATCCATTCAGAATTTTTTTTTTTTGGGACTAAAACTCCCATTTATTCTGCTGCTAGGATGTTGTAAGGGTCCAAAGAATTTGTTTTTGAAGGCCCATTCTCACTCGCCATTCTAAAAGTTTAAGTGTGATAGTAGACATTATCATGAGAAGAAAGTATGGGAGCCATGAACACCAAGTCCACAACCCATGTTCTTGACTATCTCGGGTTGCGCAGAGAAGTACGGGGGGTTGGGGTCTTCTTATGCTGCCTTGAATATAAGTAGAAGCTTCCATGAAAACTTTGCTTTATCTGTATTCCAGATCCTATTATTATTATTATTATTAGTAGTAGTAGTAGTAGTAGTAGTAGTAGTAGTAGTATTATACCCTGCTTTTTCTCTCTACAAGGATGCTCAAAGCAGCCAGTTGAGGGCAGATGTCCTAGGTAGACTTCCTCTATTGAACAGAGATGGGCCAGGACCCCACACTCATTCAGCAGGATACATGAAAGCATCACAGGTGACACAGAAAGGACAGGGTCTCACTTGCACATTCTGCCCAAAATTCATCATGGGGGAAGATACAATTTTGAAGATTATGGAGGCAAATCTTCCACTACACCCTCACCCACAGTCAGGCTTGAAGGTTGATTGGCATTTGAGAATTATGTGGGACAAGGTGAGGCAAATCTACTCAAACCACTATATTTCTATGTTTTGTCAGTCTCTGGGTAATGTTTGAAATGAAAATTAACCATTTTTTCAGGCATCTAGGAGCATTGCCAGCCTCAAGGATTGCAAAATCAGGGTTGCAGGCTGCATGAAGAATGTACGCAGCACATCTTCCCCACTCCTGATTTAAGAGGAGAAGGGAAGGATCAGCAGAAAACAAATGACAAGATTAGACACACAAACACCCTTCATTCCACATACAGGCACTGATGACTGGCAATTCATCCTGACATCTACGCTTAGCCTATATCTGGAGGAAACCAGGAGGTTTAGGGGTCGGTTACATACACATACAGGACTGCTTGCCAAGAGATGGAAAAGCCATACGGGGCCAAAATCTAACAGCCCTTTCATGTTTTTAGGCACAGTCTGTGAACAACATTCCTTTCACTCAAATTCATGGAAAGACACAAAATTTGCTTTGGAGATCACAGCAAACTAGAACTACAGTGAACCAAAAAATGAGGAATAGGACTCAAGAGCATGTGAAGGGAATTTACAGAAGCTTGAAGCCCATTTTGCTATGACATTTGAACTGGACCATGCTCTTAGTAACTTTTTTTTATAATAGCTTCATACTGTTATCTTTCCATATGGGCTTCATATTATAGATGGCCAGCCCAGACCGAGACAATGGTGTTCTGATCAGGTTCATGGCTGGGATGAGGCTTGATCTGGGGATGTCCCGGCTCACACCCCCAGACTTCAATCACATATATGTTTATAACTGCACAACATAAAACTTCATGAGATGTACTCAGCTACACTTGAGTATATGTCTGCAAAAATGTACAGTCCAGAGATGGCTATGATCCTGTTTATAAGGCCCTGCCTTCTGTGCCTAGAAAATGAATCATCTTTGTTTTTCCTATTCAAGCCAGAAAGGGGAGAGTGGTTACAACAGGCATGGGAAAATTTGGGCCCTCTAGGTGTTTTGGATTTCAACTCCCACCATTCCTAACAGCCTCAGGCCCTTTCCTTTTCCCCCTCAGCCGCTTAAGCGGCTGAGGGGGAAAAGGAAAGGGCCTGAGGCTGTTAGGAATGGTGGGAGTTGAAGTCCAAAACACCTGGAGGGCCCAAGTTTGCCCATGCCTGGGTTACAACATGGGTGGACAAGCTCAGGAGATCTAGAAGCCAATTGGGCACCAGCCCACCAAACCCTAGGGGAAAAATATTCCACGCTATCTTTGTAAAGATATTGAGGGTGGTGGTCTGCATAAAACAAGGTGCATGGATTGAGCATGCATTTTGTTTTAAAGCGAAATTGATACTTCTGGAAGTCTCCTTGCATTTTTTCTCAAACAAAGTTGAGGAAGAGATTTGGGATTTCCAGTGAGCCTCATGGTTGAGTAAGGATTTGAACCCAGGTCCCCCAATAAAAAAAGATCATGGGAATTGCATGCAGAACGGTGACAAGCTGTAGGATTTCCACTTCTGAGCAAAAGCGGGGAAGCCTGGTTTCAAACCCATACTCCGCCTTGAGGTCCACTGCTCTCTTCTTGAACTCCTTGGAGTCAGGATTGGATATTGGGACAAGATTTCAGCAGGAACGGCATCTTAAAATGTTGTAGTTGTCATTCTTCAGGATTTCTAAAGCTTTGTTTTGATTTTATTTCAATCACCTCTTTTTCCAAACAGCCACTGCTCATTTTCCAAACAGCCACACGTTCTACTTGTCACACTGCGTTTTTGAACATTTGGTATTATATTGCCAAGGAATTAAGAGCTTTGTGGACCTACAACTTTAGCACTGGCCAATTATGGCCCTAGGACTCCACTTCTCATTCCCGTGGCAGTTAAACTGATATCAACAGCGTAGTTGAAAGAGACCCAAGAGAAACAATTACCTCTCAGCTTTTAAATTAATGAAGGACAGCTATTGCATTGCAAAGGGGAAGGGAAAAGGAGGGAAAAGATCTGCATAAACAATTTTCATGTGCTAATTTATCTGTGAAGACACAGATTTAGAAATATAATTAAAATAGAAATGAAATACATGGTCAGGTAATCATTGGAGCTGTTGCTCATTCTGTTATCTAGCTGTAAGCTGTTGCTGGGGATCTGTAAGACCTTTGTTCTCTTTTCTTAGGAAAAGCAGATTTGAGTGGCAGTATAGGCAGAGCATGGAAAAGTTCAAGTTTTTGCACTACAAATTCTAGAATTCCAACAAACATGCAGGTTAGAGAATTCTGGAAGTTGTAGTTGAAAAATGCAACTTTTCAAAATTATGGTTGCAAAGGATGCCTCAAACTACACTGAAGACCACCCTCACTATAGGTCCTCGGTCCTCCCATGGCCAAACTGAACATGTCTCTTTATAAACATGGATTCCCCATTCTTCACACTTGAGATTAAGTGAAGGTGTTCATGAGCCAAACACGACAAGTTGCCACATAATCACCAATTTTTGAAAGATAGTAGGTAAAGGTAAAGGTTTTCCCCTGACATTGTCTAGTCGTGTCTGACTCTGGGGATTGGTGGTCATCTCCATTTCTAAGCCGAAGAGCCGGCATTGTCCATAGACACCTCCTAGACCATGTGGCCAGCATGGAGTGCCATTACCTTCCCGCAGATGCGGTACCTATTGATCTACTCACATTTGCATGTTTTCGAACTGCTAGGTTGGCAGAAGCTGGGGCCAATCGCGAGAGCTCATCCGCTCCCTGGATTCGAACTGCTAACCTTTCGGTCAGCAAGTTCAGCAGTTCAGTGGTTTAACCCACTGTGCCAATGGGTAATTAATCTAGATTAGGATCCTGGTATGGAGAATTTGGAAGGTTCTTTTCAACTCTTCGCTCCTGCTATTGTCCTGATCTGGAAACAACCACACACACCCCAGGCACACCTGCTATTTACTTTAAATGAGCTGTTTACATAGTTGCTGATTTTCTAAATGGCCTTGTGTCTGGGATGTCTCTGAAAGAACTGCTCTTAAGGGACTGCTGTGCCTCTATGTTTTCTAAAATGCTGAACAAACTGAAATATTATCCACTCACTGAGGATGTTTTCGGTGTTCTCCGTAACGAGAGGGCCTTCGGGATCAGGGTCAGGCCTCGGTTCTAGGAAGTATTCAGAAGCAACACAGCTGCCTTTTTTCTGACCTGCAAGAGAAGAAAGCAGATTAAATTCATGCAATAGAAGCAGTCTATTAAGCCACGAGAAGGGAAGGCAAATTCTGGGAATGGAGTGAAAGCAGACTTATATCTTGAGAGCTGCAATGAGATTTGACTACTTCAACTGCCTCTCTGTGGACGTCTTCCAGGGACTGACTGGTCATTGATTTCATTCGCTGTACTTGCCCCAACTGAGCACATTTCTTTTTCTTAGTAAGGATGTCATCCCACTGATTTTTCATCTAAATGGTTAGTCACTTGCCTAAGTGCAAGGCATGTCTGCTATGGAGGAGCCTTATGATAAACTCTCAATTTCTGTGTTTTTCTGGCTATGGCACATGTGTCAAACTCAAGGTTTTCATTTGTTGTTGCTGTGTGCCATCGTATTGGCTCCAGTATATGCTGGCCCCGTGACTGAGAGTCCAACAATAGATCTTGCTATTTACAGCCATCCTCTGGTTTTTATTTACCAAGTTTGCATTTCTGTCTATTTTTAAACCTTCTCATGGGCTAATCTGACTCAGCAAAAAGAAGCAAATCATTAGAGATATGAAAGAAGAAAGGCCAAACAGAAAGAGGGTCTTGGAGTGCAGAGGAAGAGCAGGAGTGGCTATGAAAAGGAGAACATTCCCCCCCCCCAAATTTCCCAATGTGATAAGGACAGTATCAATTAGTCCTCTGCTGTCCAAGTTTTTCAGATGCTTCTAAAATGTCCCGGTTTCTTGCTCTTCCTCCCATTTTGCGTTCAGGTCACTTCAGTTGCTGCAACAGAGATCAAGATGCAAATCTCGTTTTCCACTAAAGTAATGCAGCAAGGAGGAAGACAAGAGTCTTGCATTTCCCGGTAGACTGAGACAAAGCCAGAGTGCTGCAACCTTTCTTTGTCTGTAAGAATTTTAGTATTAACAACATCTGCCATCTTGGCCACATGTGTCCTGGTTTTCACCTGTGAAATATTGGTGCATCTGAGAGGACTGTGGCCTCAGGGACCCAAATGTGCATGTGGAGTGGGTGTGGATAGGAGATAAATGGCATTATAATTTGAACTAATCAGCCAAGCCTTGAGATACAGGTCCCCAGTGGCTCCAAACTGAAAGAAAGATGAATTTCTACTGAGCAGTAGGCCAGACCTTCTCAAATCAAGGGCAGTTCTGAACCTGCCAAATCTTGTTCAGAAATAGATGCTGCCAGCATTCAAGGAACTTTACCTTTCCAACCTTTTTGAATGGCACCAAGGTCCTATTCATTATCCACATTTCCTGAATTATGAGTGCCTGGAGGACCTTCCTGTGGTCTGAGTTGCCGGATTCCATCAAAGATGCATGAAAAACATTGCCACTTTTATGCAAGTCACTTATGACTTGCAACTTCATCTTTCCAATAGTTTGGCTGTAAGTGCAGTATATGTAGAGTGTGATTTGTGAACAGGGCATGTCATTTAGCTTCAATTGATGGGTTCGTCACTAGTTACCAAATTTATATCTGAAAACCTTCGTTATGGAAGCTGGAAGAGTTATGCAAGAGTTATGAAGCACCTTGGATCTGTTCCAGACCATGGAAATGTGACTATCTGGGGCTGCAGTTCCCAGAAATCCCAGACAGCATAAGCTATTTTTACAGATCAGTTCCAGAGAAGTAACTTTCCAAAACCCTGACCCCAGCAGTTTCCACATCACTGGATTGGTGAATAAACCCTGGGTTTTTGTCTGAACATTAAAGAAATGACCCAAGGTGCTGAACCGTATCAATAGGCATCTTTAAAGTTCCAGATTTAAACCTGGAGCAGGATTCACCACCTTATCAATATCAGAGCCAAAAGCTCTGGTCTTGCCTGGTCTTGCAGATGAGATGTTGTCCCCAAAATCTGCTTGGGTGTCTCTCATAGAAGCCTGAAAGAGGAGACCTTCTCCAAGAATCCTTACCAGCAAAGAAGCAGACCCTCCAAAGGCCAGCATGGAGCGCCATGACTATCTCCGTGGTCTGGTTCTGTGGGAACACAATCCCTTCCTCCATGAACAGCCAGTAGTCCGTACTGACAGCGATGCCCACCAGGAGCAGCCCACACGCTCCGAAAACACTAGACAGCAGGGTCAGGGCGCGGCTGCTGCAGTTACTCATCCTAGGCGACAGGGGGAGCCACTGGCCAAGTGCAGCGCAAGGACCTGCAGCAAAAAGAAGCAAGAGTCAGCCCAGAGAGTCACAAAATTCGCCCCTCCTAGAGCTCAGGGCCACTTTAACTTGAGTTTTTGCAACCCTCTCCACATGTCACTCTCTGCCATGACTGGTATGAGCAAGACATCCCCATTGTGCCACCAAGAACCCAAAGGTTCCCAGATATACAATTTGAAAGTTCTTCTTAAGAGCTCTTCTCCCTTTGCTTTCAGTGATGCTTATAACTCCTCACAGTCCAGCACCAATTATGCCAGATATGATGTAAGGTTCACAGTTGATTGTCTAGCAAACAGTTCTTGGAGCTTCTAGACTGTAGAGATTCTTCAGAGAGACAAGGCAGCCTAATGTTTGTTATGACATGTTTTATTGTCGAGCAGACCATGCCATGACAGGCAACATTGAGGGATCCCTATTAGGAAATGGGTCCCCAGCCACTGACCAAGTCCTGTATAATACTGGTCAGTACCCAGTGTAGAATTATTGAATCAATTGTTGAATAGTCAGTCAACAAATAGGTAAAAATCCAATGGAATTTAATGCTGTAGTTGAGAGTAACAAAAGGATTAACATAAATAATTTTGCCTAGTTCTGTTCTGAAGATACTGGTAGCTGCCCTCACTACTCTGGTCTAAACAACCATGCAGACCCATCAAGATAAATAAAAGTACAAGAGGCTCTTGAAATCAACCTAGTAATACACAAAATGAATGTGAGAAAGGCATGCAAATAATTAATAGTAAATGTACAAGGTACCAATTGTTCAATCCCTTTCCGGAGAGGGCTGGGAAACCCTCCTGTCAACCCCTGGAGAGCCACTGACAATCAGTGTCGTCAGACCAATGCTGTGACTCAATATAAGGTAGTTTCTTATGTAGCTAAAATTATTTAATGAGGATTTTTAAAAGGAGAGTGGAAGCCAAAGAAGGCACCCATAATCTTCATCAGTATGAATATAGCAGAATCGTGTTTTTTCAATGTTTGTTCCAACCCGTCAACTTCTACATTCATGAATGGCTCATATTGACTAAGATCAATATAGAGATAAGACCCATTGTTGAATATGAATGCTTTGAATAAATTAAAATGCTGTGATTCTAGCACACTAGAAATGACCCTGCTTAGCCTGAAGGGTGACAGCACCCGGATTCACAGAGCCCCTGGCATGCCCTTCCGGTGCGGCAGGCTCCCTTGCCGATATTGGGAATGTATAACAGCAGCAAAATACACAAATAGAAGAAAGTATATATATATATATATATATATATATATATATATAGATATATAGATATATAGATATATAGATATATAGATATATATATAGTGGATATTTTGTGCTACAATGACTCAACACTGGACTCACTGGAAGAGTTATAGAGAGGAGACCGAACAGTACTCAGAGTTGGCCTTATCATTGGGGAAAGTGGGGTGGTTTCCTTAAGGCATAGAGGCTGGGGGATGTAAAATGGAGAGGTCTGATGTGCTATGTGACCTGTTCTCCTTTGCATCCCCTAAACCTCCCTGCTGTCCATAAATGTGGTGGAGGACACTGTTCAGTCTCCAGTAACATTCAACCATCAGGATATGAAACTTTTGCACTGGCAAACAGATGGAGAAACACACAGGCAGCAGAAATGTTCGAGGCCAGCTCTATGTTCAGGTACACTGAATTAAAACAACCAGTGAAATCTTGGGTTGCAGATGTTTAGTCCATGAGTAAAGGGATACTGATCCCTCATACCCTTATAACACCACCCAAATTTCACAGATACAAATGTAGCCAAGCAACATCATGGTGTGGTCAAGATGGGAGACATTGATCCGAGTAAGAAAAAAGGCTAGGAGAGGGAAGGGAAAGATGTTTCCTCATCTCCTTTCTCCCCTCTGTTGAGTTAAATGAGTGAGGACTATGGTACTTTTGCACTATGACCTCAGGAATGACTGAAGGGTGAAGAGATGAAGTGGGAAGACAAGAGAGCAACTGTGACATTTTAAAAGCTGATGGAAAAAGTAGGATGTCAGAGAACTAGTAAGGACTATCTCCCCGCTTCCCCATCCAGCTCCCATGAAACTGCTAGGCTGGAAGAAGCTGAGGCTAACAATGGGTGCCCCCCCCCACTCCCCAGATTCGAACCACTGACCTGTTTGTCAGCAAGTTCAGTAGCTCAGTGGTTTAACCCACTGTGCCACCCAGAGCTCCACGGTGGCCATATGTTCTTATTTGCAGAAGAAGCAGCTCTTATTAAGGAGCTCTCAAAACATCTTCTCACAGAAGTGTTAAAACCATGTGTGGCTTTAAAGATGAGGAACCACGGACCTCTGAATGTAGAGGATGATTGAGCATGGGTGATTGAGACCCAACTAAAAAGATTCAACAAAACTGGACACCAAGGCTCCTTTGGAGCAGTGCCTCTTTGGACATTATCAATCAGATAGTTATTAAACAATCAAATTACAGGAAAGGAGATTCCACCTTAACATTAGGAAGAGCTTCCTGACTGTGAGAGCTGTTCAACGGTGGAACTCTCTGCCTTGGAGTCTGGTGGAGGCTCCTTCTTTGAAGGCTTTTAGACAGATGCTAGATGGTAATATTGTTGTGCTTTTCCTGCATGACAGAGAGTTGTACTGGATGGCTCGTGTGGTCTCCTTTAACTCTATGATTCTAAGTGTTAAGAAATATAAGACATTTATTGTCATTCAACCCTCCTAGGTATAACAAAGACTACCTGCAATCTATGCAAGGCACATGAATTTGGGAGTAAGCATTAAGCAACACTGAACCAATGGTGGGTACTTTTTGTACACATGCTTGTTGGGTCTTCATATTAAATATTGTGTTAGCGATAATGGAGGGGAAAAAGTAATCCCCCCACATACACACACACATACGCAAACTTGCCATTAGGCAAAATTAGTAACAACCTGCCTGACAGTATTGAGGCCTACCATCTCAGAAACAATTTGTGATCCCATGAAAATGGCTAAAAATGGAAATGTGTTGTCAAAGGCTTCCATGGCCGGAATCACAGGGTTGTTGTGTGTTTTCCGGGCTGTATGGCCATGTTCCAGAAGTATTCTCTCCTGATGTTTCACCCACATCTATGACCGGCATCCTCAGAGGTTGTGAGGTATCTCACGCTTAAGCGGCTTAGGGGGAAAAGGAAGGGGCCTGAGGCCAGGAATTGTGGGAGTTGAAGTCCAAAACACCTGGACAGCCAAAGTTTGCCCATGCCTCAGCTACATCCTAATAATTCTCAACTAAAATAGAATAGTTTTATCCATTGATGAATGTAAGTAAATACTATATTGATCCAATTGATTTCAATGAGTCTATATTAGTGGGAGCTATATCCAAAAGTAGGGGCCCCTGGTGGCACAATGTGTTAAAGCGCTGAGCTGCTGAACTTGCGGACCAAAAGGTCCCAGGTTCAAATCCCGGGAGCGGAATGAGCGCCCGCTGTTAGCCCCAGCTCCTGCCAACCTAGCAGTTTGAAAACATGCAAATGTGAGTAGATCAATATGTACCGCTCTGGCGGGAAGGTAACGGCACTCCATGCAATCATGCCAGCCACATGACCTTGGAGGTGTCTATGGACAAGGCCAGAGTCAGACACGACTGGACTTAATGTCAGGGGAAACCTTTACCTTTACCTATATCCAAAAGTGAGGCCACAAATCACAAAAGCTTTCATCATACAGGTCTGGAAGAAGTTACCTCTAATCCATTATTTTACATTTCTAGACCTGTAACCAAAGGAGGATGCAAAATATACTGCCCAATCAATAAAACCTCTCCTCCCCCAAGTGAAATTTCCCCAAATTTCTAGTATTGCAGAAAGGAAGACAGTACTAAAGTTGCTGATCTCGTTTGACATTCGTTTTGGTAACTTTGTTCCTTTTCTTCTGATGCCAAAATTGTACTTCTAAATGTGCAACTGAAGTTTCAAATGACTGCAAAGCCAGACATTTTGGGGACTGAATGGCAAGAGAGAATTTATATTTGGAGTTGGAGAACAGCAACCTTATCTTCCCCCTCCTCCCATAGCTACACTCCTGTTTATTCCTCTCACTCGCAGAGAATATAAAGATGCTGCCAAACGTCCTCAATTTTAAGACAAGTACATGGGAGTCACATGAGAAAACGGAGGCATTTGGAGTGGGATGTGTGTGTTGGTCTCGGCTGCTTCAAGCGCACGACCGAACCTCTCTCCTCCAAGGAGGTAGACCTTTCCGATCTCAAATCCTATTTACTCCTTGACCCGTCTCCTCTACTTTCCTCTCTGCCGCACACTCACATCCCTTCCCTTGCCATCAAGCCCTGATTTGTTCGGTCACATAGTTGCAGTTTTCTCCAAGATATGTTTGTGCTTTCAGAGGCCAACATCAACTCACTCACAATGGATTTTCAAGCACTTTTCCTTGCTTGTGTCTCCAGGGGTTTCTATTTATGCCCTCCTCGACTGCATCTGTGCTGAAGACAGGGCTCGGAAAAAGAAAAAGAAAAAGACCTAAATTGTGTATACATGTGTAAGTGTGCATGTCTGAAGGATAGGGGAGAGTTATTTGGCCTATAAAGGGGGTGCTGAGGGGGAGGATAAGGGGGAAGAAGAGAGGCTGAATTTTGGAAACAGATCTATTATATTATTTGTCCTTCTTTTATAATCCTCACGCATCTCTCCACCCCCCTCTGCCATGTACAACCACATTCTCTGTTATGTGCCCATAACAATCTTTGTTTATAGTCCTTGGCAATGAAGCATCATCCTTCACTTGAGAAACTTTGATTTCTCCCATCTGTGATGATTTCATTTCGGTTACAGAAGGTGGCACAATATGGTCAGCCGATTCATGCACATTTCCCTTCGTATGCCAGATCTGCACATGTTTGCACACAACGCAGGAGGGAATAAATTATAGGTTTATGGGGAAATGGGTTGAGGGAGGGAGGGAGGGAGGGAGGAAGGATGCCTGCAAGCAGTTGTAAGACAAAGGTACGGCAAACAGATGAATAGATAAAGCAAACAAAATAAGTTTGCTACAGGTATGCTCGCTACAGAGCAAGGTTTAATGAGATGGATAGAACATGGTTTGTGAAATTACGTTTTTTTGGGGGCTTTTTGTGTGTTTCAGGAGTAACTTGCCATTTCTGATGTGAGAGAATTAGCCATCTGCAAGGATGTTGCCTGGAGACGCCTGGATGTTTAATGTTTTACCATCCTGTAAGAGACTTCTCTCATGTCCTCACATAGGAAGCTGGAGCTGACAGATGGAGCTCACCCCAAATTCGAATCACCAACCTTTTGGTAAGCAGTCCTGCAAGCACAAGGGTTTAACCCATTGCACCACTGGGGCTCCTTTTTTGGCTAAAGCTCCTAGAATACCCCAATAAGCATACTATGGATAAGTATTTCTTCCAAGCTATACCTGTTTAGACACCACTACCTAAATTGAGTTCACAAAGGCTGGTAGCCATTTGCTGGAAAACTATTTTAACTGCCATGTTCAATGGAATCACAGGAGTTGTCATTTTACATGGTCTTCAGCCTGCTCTGCCAACAAAGGCTGGTGTCTCAATAAATAGCAGCTCCAAGAATTCCATAACATTAAGCCATGGCCATTAAAGTGGTCTCAAGCTGCACAAAGTCTATAGCGTAGACTGTAGCTATACTCTTGGATGATGTCAAAAGACTTAACTTTCTGACGTTCATCAAAGAACCCTTGAGTAAGGCTGGACAACTTGCTTGGATCATGAGATGCTCTGGAGATACCCAACTTTATCATGTCTGATTAGCAGCAATGCATGGCTGGGAGCTTCCCAGTGGCTGGTCCAAGGCTCTGGAACTTCCTTGCTAAGGAGACTAGAATGGCCCCTTTCTTGCTGTCCTTCTATTGGCAGGAAACACTTTTTTTATTCTGGCAGTTTTAGGGAGAAAAGGAGTTTGTAAATCATGTTGAGTGCCAGTTTGGGATGGAAAGGTGAGGTATAAATCAGTGCTACTCAAAGTACAGGTCAATGGACAAGTACCAGTACCCAATCTATTGGTGTTGATCACTTGTAAGTTTCCAGGAAACATTGTAGTCAGTTGGAACAAACATGGTCCCTGGCACATTGGGGAAAAATATTGCTGCACCTTTGTATCGGATACCTTGAAATGCCCTGACATAAAGAAATATTCTCATCCTTATCTCTGTTAGGGATATTGCAGCTTTGGATTACATGTTATCAAGGTAGGAATGTGTGTATGTGAAAGAGAGAGAGAGAGAAAGAACACCATCCTATTCTAATTTGTACTATGAGAATAATGGGTTGTGTAATCCAACACACCTGCAGGGCACCAGGTAGAGATGGCTTGGACTCTCTGCCCCGGAGTGTGGTGGAGGCTCCTTCTTGGGAGGCTTTTAAGCAGAGGCTGGATGGCCATCTGTCGGAGGTGCTTTGAATGTGATTTTCCTGCTTCTTGGCAGGGGGTTGGACTGGATGGCCTATGAGGTCTCTTCCAACTCTATGATTCTGTATGATCTCCAACCTTCCCTCCAATGGACAGGCAGATGGATGCTCACAAGAGGGGAAAGATGTGTGGCAGAATAATATGTACATATTTATGAGAGAGAATGTTTACACAGGTGTTGACAAAGATGGACTGGTTGTCCTCTGAGGTCTGGTTTGATGAATTAACAATTTCTCGAAAAGTGTATGTATGGTATTTGTTGCTGTTTTTGTATTATGCTGTCTCCAATGCACAATCGCTAGAATTGGAAAGATTTAACCTAGTGACCTTCTGCTCTTACTGATGGACTAATTTCTTACCTTAAAATGTTATAGATTCAATGAAAGAGATGATCACCTAAACTGGGACTGATAGAATGTTCTCAATTGCACCTGTATCGCCATTCATAAAGATGGTGCACACAAAAGCATAGTTTTGTCATGCCATGCAACCACGGTGACCATAGACAGATTCCATACTTTCTGAAGTGCAAGTAACTCACTTTCATTGCTGCAGCAGTGGTTCTTAACTTCATTTTGCAGAATTTCTCACCTTCAAGTCATATTGACTAGGAGTACTTCTACACTAGTGGTTCTCAGCCTGTGGGTCCCCAGGTGTTTTGGCCTGCAACTCCCAGAGATCCCAGCCAGTTTACCAGCTGTTAGGATTTCTGGAAGTTGAAGGCCAAAACATCTGGGGACCCACAGGTTGAGAACCACTGATCTACACTGTAAAATTAATGCAGTTTGACACCACTTTAACTGCCATGGCTCAATGCTATGGAACTCTAGGAGTTGTACTTTGGGAAGGCAGAGAAGTCCAAAGACCTTGTAAAACCACAACTCACGGG
Organism: Anolis carolinensis; assembly: GCF_035594765.1. Taxonomy (NCBI): domain Eukaryota; kingdom Metazoa; phylum Chordata; class Lepidosauria; order Squamata; family Anolidae; genus Anolis; species Anolis carolinensis. The sequence goes on from NC_085846.1 coordinate 15,708,239, forward strand.
ATTTCATAGCATTGAGCCATGGCAGTTAAAGTGATGCCAAACTGCATTGATTTTACAGTGTAGATGCCTCTTAGGAGTTATGTATCTTGACTTCACCAAAGTCTTCTGCAAAGTCCACTCTTATACTCATGCTGATAAAATGTGAACAAAATTATACTGCTGTTAGGTGGATTTGTAGGTGGTTGATGGATTGAAACCAAACATTGCTCTTCATCATTCAAGTGACAAATGGGATGCTTTAGGGATCAACCCTGGTCTAGTGTAGTCCAACATCTTTATGAATGATTTTGATGGAGGAATAGACAGCATCATCACATTTGCACATACAGTAGAGTCTCACTTATCCAACATAAACGGGCCAGCAGAACGTTTGATAAATGAGACTCTACTTTAGTATCAAACTGGGAGGCAATGATAATTGCTTAGAAAATAGAAACAGGTTTAAAGATGACATGCCTTTCAACTGTTAGCAGGGACAGTTTAACGTAATTATTATTATCAGGATAATAATCAGGATTATTATCAGGCTAAGTATTATTATCAGGAGCCCCCGGTGGCACAATGGGTTAAATGCTTGTACTGGCAGGACTGCTGACCGAAAGGTTGGCGGTTCGATTCAGGGGAGTGGCATGAGCTCCTGTCTGACAGCTCCAGCTTCCCATGCTGGGACATGAGAGAAGCCTCCCACAGGATGGTAAAACATCTCGGCATCCCCTGGGTAACGTTTTTGCAGACAGTCAATTCTCTCACACCAAAAATGACTTGCAGTTTCTCAAGTCGCTTCTGACACGGAAAAAAGATCAGTTGTCCTACTCTTTTAGATCCTTTTCAATCTTCTCAGTTTCTCTTTTCTTCTACTTTCAAGGCAAAATAATTTGCCTACAAATTAAAGCAGTTTGTAGGGAAATGATAGAGGGAGAGAGGAGATAAATGGATAGAATCATGCCCTTCCCAGTAGACTCAGCAAAAGCAAGCTGATGCAAACCCTTTTAGTTTGTGTATTCTTCCTCATCCATCATTTTTGCCATCTTGGCCACACTTCTATGTTGGTTGGCTCTTTCCTGTTTTCATTTAATGGTGGAAGGTATGAGATGATCCTAACAGGTTGGAGTACTGGGCCCAAATTAATAAAATAAAATGCTAAAACTGAGCAGGAAAGATCAGATGCACAAATAAAAGCTCTGTGGCATTTGGATTAAAAGCAATGTACACGAAAAGGATCTAGGATTCTAAATAGACCATAAGCTAAGTACGAGCCAACAGTGTGATACAGCAACAGAACAAGCCAATGCCATTCTAGAAGACAAATTGCCTAGATGTAACAGTAACAATCTATTCTGCTTTGGCCAGACCTCCTCTGGATTTCTGTGTCTTGTGAGAGAATCAAGCAAAAATATTCTAGAGAAGAGAAAACTAGTAGACATATTTAAATATCTAAAGGGTCCTAATGTGGAAATTGGAGTGAGCTTGCCTTCTGCTGCTCCAAGACATAGGACCCAAACAGATGGAACAAATAACTAGGAAGAAGATTCCATTGAAAGAAGAGACTATCTTGGAAGGCAATAGACTTTTAAATAGAGGTCAGGTGGCCACCCATCAGAGGTGTTTAGCAATGGTTTCCTGTAGTGGTAGAAGTTGGACTGAATCAGTGGTTCCCAACCTTCCTAATGCCGCAACCCCTTAATACAGTTCCTCATGTTGTGGTGACCCCCAACCATAACATTATTTTTGTCGCTACTTCTTAGCTGTAATTTTGCTACCGTTATGAATAGTAATGTAAATATCTGATATGTAGGATGTATTTTCATTCACTGTACCAAATTTGGCACAAATACTCGATACACCCAAATTTGAATACTGTTGGGTTGGGGGGGTGGGGTGATTTTGTCTTTTGAGAGTTGTAGTTGCTGGGATCTATAGTTCACTTACAACCAAAGAGCATTCTGAATTTCACCAACGATGGAATTTCCATAACCAACAAAAAATACTAGAAGGTTTGGTGGGCATTGACCTTGAGTTTGGGAGTAATCGTTCACTTAGATCCAGAGAGCACTGTGGACTTCGGATCTGGACCAAACTTGACACAAATGCTCAATATGCCCAAATTTGAACACTGGCGGAGTTTGAGGAAAATAGACATTGACATTTAGGAATTCTAGTTGCTGGGATTTATAGTTTACCTACAATCAAAGAGCCCCTTGAACCCCACCAACGATAGAATTGGGCCAAACTTCCCACACAGAACCCCCATGACCAACAGAAAATACTGGAGGGATTTGGGTTCCTAAGACCATCAGAAATATGTGTTTTCTGATGGTCATTGGCGACCTCTCTGAAACCGCCATCATGACCCCCCAGTGGTCCTGACCCCCAGGTTGAGAAACACTGGACTAGACTATCGTGCTAAAATTGCTTGTATTGCTTTAACTGTATGTTTCAAATGGTTTTTAATGCTATTCTATTGACAATTTGATTTACAGTACATTTTAATGCTAACTCTTCGCACTGCATTTGTAATTGTGTTTGGTTTGATTTGTAAACTGCCTTGAGTTCCAATGTTTGGAAAGAAAGGCACACTTTAAATAAAGATAATGATGATCATAATCAACAACAACAACACTAGCATCCCTTCCAGCTCTCTGCTTTTATGACATTCAAAACATCTAGACTTGAGAGTCAAATGCTGAGAACGACTGCAGTAATTCACAAGACAGTCTACTTCTATGTTAAAGTGACAGCTATTATACCTGGCAATACCAATCAGCCCCTCCAGTTGGATCCATGTTCTGTTTACATGTTTCAGAAGGGCAGAAGATATCTTAAGTCACTTAATTTTCCTTTTTTAACCATGTCACTTTGTCTAAAGGGATGGTTAAAGAGTATTAAAGGACATCTACTGGGAGCCACTGTCAGTCAGGTTAGGGTAGACAGATAGACTTATTCCTCAGATTGGTAGGAGAGCTTGGGAAAATTATCTTTATGGACTATGATGAAGCCAGTAGAGTTAGATGCAGTGTTGGCCATAGTAGTCTGAGAGTTACAATTTTATAAAATGAACATTGCCAAGCTTTAGAGCAGGCATGGGCAAACTTTGGCCCTCCAGGTGTTTTGGACTTCAACTCCCACAATTCCTAACAGCCTACCAGCTGTTAGGAATTGTTGGAGTTGAAATCCAAAACACCTGGAGGGCCAAGGTTTGCCAATGCCTGCTCTAGAAGAGAGTTTCCTATGTATCTCTGAGTGTGTACTGCTAGAGAAGGGGTCCTGTACAACCCTAGGGTTTTGAACAAATTACATGTCATTCATCTCATGGACAACAAGTTAAACATGAGCCTATAATGTGATGCGGCTGCTAAAAAAGCCAATGGGATTCTGGCCTGCATAAATAGGGGTATAGCATCTAGATCCAGGGAAGTCATGCTACCCCTCTATTCTGCCTTGGTCATGCCACACCTGGAATACTGTGTCCAATTCTGGGCACCACAATTGAAGGGAGATGTTGACAAGCTGGAAAGCGTCAAAAGGAGGGCAACTAAAATGATCAAGGATCTGGAGAACAAGCCCTATGAGGAGCGACTTAAAGAACTGGGCATGTTTAGCCTGCAGAAGAGAAGGCTGAGAGGAGACATGATAGCCATGTACAAATATGTGAAGGGAATTCATAGGGAGGAGGGAGCAAGCTTGTTTTCTGCTGCCCTGCAGACTAGGACGTATAACAATGGCTTCAAACTACAGGAAAGGAGATTCCACCTGAACATCAGGAAGAACTTCCTCACTGTGAGGGCTGTTCGGCAGTGGAACTCTCTCCCCTGGACTGTGGTGGAGGCTCCTTCCTTGGAGGCCTTTAAGCAGAGGCTGGATGGCCATCTGTCGGGGGTGCTTTGAATGAGATTTCCTGCTTCTTGGCAGGGGGTTGGACTGGATGGCCCATGAGGTCTCTTCCAACTCTACTATTCTATGATTCTATGATTCTATCTTCTCTCATGCATTTCATAAAAACCAAGACCACAGGAAGCTTTTGCCACTATTTAGATCCATGGCAGGAAAAGCTCCCATTATATTACAGTGATGTAGTGGTACGTTGAGCATATGGAGATTCAGATTCAAATCCCCTCCCAGCCATAAAGGCTGATGGTATCATTGGGTTAGTTGGTTCATTCAAGACCAATTAACACCAAGAAGATCATATAGAAGATGGTGGTGATGTGGTTTGAGTGCCGGACAAGGACATTGAGAAACCAGAGTTTAAACCTGGACTTAACCTTGGAAACTCCCTGGATGTCAGGTTGGGAATGATGGGAGCTATATCCCAGCGTGTCTGGAGAGCACTAGGTTGTGAAAAGCTTTCTAAGGCATTTAAAGGGAAACCAAATGTTTGTCAATATAGCTGGTAAAATGTATATTTGTAACCCCTCCCAAAATATGTTTGAAGGAAGGGGAATCTCAGGCCTTCAGTGACAAAAGGCAAGCCCTGGAATGAAGAAGGATGCCAAGATAACAGCTTTTATTCATTATATTTTACTGGGTTGCTGTGAGTTTTCCAGGCTGTATGGCCATATTCCAGAAGCATTATGTCCTGACGTTTCGCCTGCATCTATGGCAAGCATCCTCAGAGGTTGTGAAGTCTGTTGGAAACTAGGCAAGTGGGGTTTATAAATCTGTGGAAAGTCCAGGGTGAGAGAAAGAACACTTGCCTGTTGGAGGCAAGTGTGAATGCTGCAAGTGGCCACCTAGATTAGCATTGAATGGCCTTGCAGCTTCAAAGCCTGGCTGCTCCCTGCCTGGGGGAAATCCTTTGTTAGGAGGTGTTAACTAGCCCTGATTGCTTCTTGTCTGGAATTCCCCTGTTTTCTGAGTGTTGTTCTTTATATACTGTCCTGATTTTAGAGTTTTTAAAATACTGATAGCCAGATTTTGTTCATTTTCATGGTTTCCTCCTTTCTGTTGAAATTCCCCACATGCTTGTGGATTTCAATGGCTTCTCTGTGTATTCTGAAATGGTGGTTGTGAGAGTGGTCCAGCATTTCTGTGTTCTCAAATAATATGCTGTGTCCAGGTTGGTTCGTCAAGTACTCTGCTATGGCTGACTTCTATGGTTGAATTAGTCTGCAGTGCCTTTCGTGGTCTTTAAACCCCACTTGCCTAGTTTCCAAAAGACATCACAACCTCCGAAGATGCTTGCCATAGATGTGGGTGAACCATCAGGAAGGAATGCTTCTGGAACATAGCCATACAGCCTGAAAAACTCACAGCAACCCAGTGATCCTGGCCATGAAAGCCTTCAACAACACATTATATTTTTATTTCACCTTACCATCCAAGGAATTTAGGGTGGAACTCAGTGTTTTGTCTACCACAATTCACTTCCACAACAACTTTGTGAAGTGGGACAGGCTTAGAGAATGTAACAGAAAGAGAGATCAACCAATGTGGGTTACTGATGGTGAAGGGAAACAAAATTTGATTTAGTGAGCTCCCATATACTAGTTTGCCTTCCCCAAATCCAACTTAATAGCGGGGGGAGGGGGGGGGTGTCAACAAACAATGTCTAGTTAGTATATGGATGAGAGACTGCCAATGAATCCCAGATGTTGTAGGCTCTATTTCTGGAGAGGAACTAGCAAAACCATATTTGAGTATTGCTTGTCTAAGAAAAGCCTATGAAATTCAAGGGGTACTATAAGTATTGGAAGCTAGGCAGGGTCAGCCCTGGTTAGTATCAGGATGGGAGACTGCCAATGAATCCTATATTTCAGATAAGGAACTAACAAACCCACCTCTAAGTATTCCTTACCTTAAAAAACAAGAGACTTTAAGACATCCATATATATATATACACACATAGTGTAGCATTGAAGGGAGTGGAGGAATTACTATTCCACTACCACCATCACCATGGTTTCTTCATGCTCAGCCCCACAGCTCAGCATTGTGACTGTATCAATGTTGCTCTCTTTCTCTGTCTGTCTCACTCACACAGAAAGAGGGAGGTAACAAAAATAGCACAGATGCAACATACATCCTAGGACATGACCCTTCTGCAGCTATTGGACCCATATGCTAAATTAACTTTCACCCATTAGCACAATGCTCAGGCCAGATCTAGCCCAAGTCTCTCCCCCTCCCGCCTGCCCCCCCCCCCCCGTTCCAATTGCACAGTAACTGCACACCCTCCCTCCAGCAATCCCTGTACCATATTCGTTTGTGGCGGGGAATACAATCTCACCGCAACGTCACCATCTGGGATCACATTAAAGGCTATTGTGTGGCAGAGAGGTGGCAGCAGATGTGGGGGGAGAAGGTGCTCACCGTATATGCAAATCTATTTTCCACTTAAGACCTTCCCTTCTGTCCTCCAGATAGATGCGCACAACCAGGGAGATAACACAAAGGGGGGCTACTTTGGAAATGGCTCCTGGACATAAATCAGGGTTTCAAGGGAATGAAACAAGCAATAATAATGTCAGCCTGTACATAGACCAAAAAAAACCATTCCAAAAAGATATTTGCGTGCCAGCTTGGAGCACACACATGTACAGGCGCACACACTCTTGTGTTGAGAATCCAAATACCCAACAGTGTTATGGAATTCACTTACAGACACAAAAGATACTCTCACAGAGGACAATCCACTAAGAATGGATGAGAAATAGGAAAGGATTATATTCACTAAAACACAGAGGAAATGCACACACATGTAAGTCCTTGAGCACAGCAACAACAGCCTTATTTTCAGGCATCATTTAAACTAACACATATTTTCCCCAACCTTGTGCCTTCTGGATGTGTTAGACTACATCTCCCATCACTCCCAGCAGGCATCATTTAAACTAACTTACAGGACATATTAACACATATTTTCCCCAACCTTGTGCCTTCTAGATGTGTTAAACTACATCTCCCATCACTCCCAGCAGGCATCATTTAAATTAACTAACAGGACATATTAACACATATTTTCCCCAACCTTGTGCCTTCTAGATGTGTTAGACTACATCTCCCATCACTCCCAGCAGGCATCATATAAACTGACAGGACATATTAACACATATTTTCCCCAACCTTGTGCCTTCTAGATGTGTTAGACTACATCTCCCATCACTCCCAGCAGGTATAATTTAAACTAACAGGACATATTTACACATATTTTCCCCAACCTTGTGCCATCTAGATGTGTCAAACTACATCTCCCATCACTCTCAGCAGGCATCATTTAAACTAACAGGAAATATTTACACATATTTTCCCCAACCTTGTGCCTTCTAGATGTGTCAAACTACATCTCCCATCGCTCCCAGCAGGCATTATTTAAACTAACAGGACATATTTACACATATTTTCCCCAACCTTGTGCCTTCTAGATGTGTCAAACTACATCTCCCATCACTCTCAGCAGGCATCATTTAAACTAACAGAACACATTAACACGTATTTTCTCCAACCTTGTGCCTTCTAGATGTGTTAGACTACATCTCCCATCACTCCCAGCAGGCATCATTTAAACTAATAGGACACATTTACACATATTTCCCCAACCTTGTACCATCTAGATGTGTCAAACTACATCTCCCATCACTCCCAGCAGGTATAATTTAAACTGACAGGACATATTAACACATATTTTTCCCAACCTTGTGCCCTCTAGATATGTTAAACTACATCTCCCATCGCTCCCAGCAGGCATTATTTAAACTAACAGGACATATTAACACATATTTTCTCCAACCTTGTGCTCTCTAGATGTGTCAAACTACATCTCCCATCGCTCCCAGCAGGCATTATTTAAACTAACAGGACATATTTACACATATTTTCCCCAACCTTGTGCCATCTAGATGTGTCAGACTACATCTCCCATCACTCCCAGTAGGTATCTGAAATTTCTGGAGGGCGCTGGGTTGGAAAAGGCTGCTTCAAGGAACCCCATAAATCAATATCTCTCTTTCACGCGCACACACATATACACAAATGCATACAGAGAGTATACCCCAAAAAGGGTTAGGAATGGAGGGAAACCATAAAATATGTCCACCGATGGCACCATATGGAATCATACACACACACACACACACAATGTGTAAATGCAAGGTAGTGAAGCATGAGCTAAGAGAAACTGCATACAAAACCACAGGAAGCCAAACAGATAAAGTGAGTTACATGTACTCTGGGTACAAAGAATTCTGGAAGAGTGATGTTAAAAGAGCTGAAGAACATAATCTCCTTTTCCCACACACACACACACACACACATACACACAGATCATAAAGAGATGCACCACACTGTAATGCAACACCCCCAGGGAAAGGTGTTAAAGGCACCATCTTCTCCCCTCCTGTGTCCTGTATTGCGGGCAATTAAACCAGCATCACATCCTAGCGCAATGCCAGAGATAGGCTAAAGAAAGGGGACCAAAGCCTTGGAAGAAATCACTCTGATATGCAGGACACTCTCTTTCAGATCACAACACACAGCTCTGCTTACTAATGAAGTCCACAGAGGAAGGTGCTAAAGGGACTGACATGCTACGGTGCCCCCTCCTGTGTACACTGTCATACCACAATGCATACAATGTGCAAAGCAGGCACGGTGTTCGGCGAATCCATTTGTATGGCAAGAAATCACATACTATACACTTTTTACGCAAGACGGGGGAAGTGTTGAAAGGCATTAAACCACAAAGCGCAAGAAGAAACAATATTGTGAAGGCAGTGACATACAGTCCTCTCTGGATATCTCCCACTCTCTCACACACATATGTGTGCACATATAAACACACACCAGAAATTTACAGAGAACTAACGCATGCATGCTTACTCTCTGTAATGGGAATCTTATGCACACACACTGTGTCTAATAGAAGCTGTCATTCGGCGCCTCACATAGACAGCAATGCACTGCCTTTGTCCTCCTAGGAGAGAAAGTTCCCCCACACTTTTGGGGCGGAGGGCCAATTCTGCCATCCTGCAAGCCTTGATTGTCCCCTAGGAGAGTTTCAAGGAAGCGGTTTGCAGGGGGAAAGACATCACTGGCTTGCTCCCGCAAAGGAATCAGAGCACAAAGCCAAGATGACATTTCTGTACTCAGCAAAACGCCGACCCCTTGAAAGAGAACCTAAAGGAATGTCTCTAAGGCACCAGCCACAGGACATCAGACTGAACACACCTCTGCAACACACATAAGCATTGCACAATTTCACTCACACCAATTACCAAAGGCTGCCGGCTCACAATGCAGGCCAAAGTTGTTAAAAAAATATATACCATAGATACGTTGTTGAAAGCTTTCATGACCAGAATCACTAGCTTGTTGTGAGTTTCCTGGGCTGTATGGCTATGTTCCAGAAGCATTATCTCCTGATGTTTCGCCTGCATCTATGGCAGGCACCCTCAGAAGTTGTGAGGTATGTTGGAAACTAAGCAAGTGGGGTTTGTATATTTGTGTAAAGTCCAGGGTGGGAGAAATAACTCGTCTGTGTGAGGCAGGTGTGACTGTTTCAATAGGCCACCTTGATTAGCATTGAATAGCCTTTCAGTTTCAAGATCTGGCTGGGGGAATCCTTTGTTGGGAGGTGTTAGCTGGTCTTGACCGATTCATGTCATTGAAAGGCTATTCAATGCTAATCAAGGTGGTCAGCTGTAACATTCACGCCTGCCTCTGACAGACTAAGAGTTCTTCCTCCTACCCTGAACGTTCCACAGATATATAAACCCACTTGCATAGATTCCAACAGACCTCACAAACTCTGAGGATGCCTGTCATAGGTGAAACGTCAGGAGAGAATGCTTCTGGAACATGGCCATACCGTTTGGAAAACTCACAACCCATACCAGAGATAAATTGATCCCTCCCCCACTCCGCAGAAATAAAATATCTAAGGCGCAGAGAGGTTATAGAAAAGGCAAGCTGTATAAGAACTCAGGGTTTTGCCCAAAAGAAGAGTTCTGTGTAACTCTGAAGCTTGCCTCTGTCTAAACTGATTTGGGGACCTTTTGTATCTCCAATGCAGATGGATAGAGAGACACACAGAAGAGACAGGATCTTGTCAACAGAAAATGTCAAAGGAGAGCCATGGATGAGGAAAGCTGGACCTCTCACCTTGCGGTCAGTTAGAATCCCACTGGGGCTCGGAGTTCCTTGCTCTTCCACCGCACCTGCATTGCTTTCCTGCTCCTTTTTGGGGGGCCTCCGAGGTGCCAAGGGGGGTCTTTGTTCTGGCAGGACTGGGGCAAAGCTGGCAGGCAGGCAGGCTCCGGGGCCACTCTCTTTCAGGGCCAAGGAGGGGCTACTCTACCCCCAAAGACGCTCCTGAAGGCCCCATCCAGAAGTTTGGTCTCCTTCCTCCAGAAGAGAGAAAGGGTGCAGTGTTCTCCGGAGGGATGGAGGGCTGGGAAGGAGGGAATGAATGCAGCAGAGGCTGAGGCCGGGTCGGGGAGGGCGATGGGGTGGCAAATATCGAACCGGGCACCAGCGGAAAGAATGCAGCAAGCGAGGAAAAGAGGGAGGGCGGGAGGGAGCGGGAATGACAGAATGAAAAAGGGAGCCAGCAGAGGGATGCAGCAGCAGCAGCAGCAGCAGGGGCGAGGGAGAGAATAACAGAGCGCGTCAGGAGTCAGGCTCATGCAGCCGCAGACAAACAGAGGCAGGAGCAAGGAAAGGGACCCGAGAAGGAAGAGGCTGGGGCAGGGAAAGCGGGAGAATGGAGCAAGAAGAGGGCAGGAAAGGCGAGAGGGAGGCAAAGGGAGGGGAGAGGATGCAGCAGACGAGGAGGAGGAGGAGGAGGAGGAGGAGGGAGATGAGGGATGAAGGAGCGCGAAGACAGAGGAGGGATTGAGGGAGGGAGAGAGAACTGGGGAGATGCTGGAAAGGGGGGGAAGGTTGTCCCCAAAAGGAGCCACAAAAGGACGTCGGGGATGTCTTTTGGAGGGGAAGCTACACGATGGGGAGAAAGGGGGAGAGATGGGGATTCAGAAGGGTGCGATAAGGATATTCCCTACTGGGGAAAGCAGTAGGAAGAATAGGGAGAGAGATGCCCTGAGCTGGAGATATAACCCCGTTTTCGGAAAGGGGTGGGGATGATGATGATGATGATGATGGAGAGAGAAAGCAAGAGACAAGGGATGCGCGGAAGGGAAGGGAAGGCGGCTACCGAGTGTGTCCTTCCTGGGGGCTTCGATCCGGCAGTGATGCCGCAGTCAGACCCCGAGTGGGCAGCCTCTCGCTCTTGCCTTCCTCCTCCTCCTCCTCCTCCTCCTCCTCCTCCCTCCACTTCTTGCTTCCCTTTCTCTTTCTCCGGCTCTCACGCACAGGGGGGATTCACGCGTACACACAGGCAAGGGGGAGAGAGGGGAAAGGCAGGCAAAGGGCGCCCCCGCGGCTGCCGGATCCCGCTCGATCACGGGATCCGCCGGGCTGGGAACTGAGGAGGATTCACAATCGCCCAACAGGGAAGCCAGAGCCAGAGCCAGAGCCGCCACCAGCAAGTCCGGTTCCCTGCAGCTGGCCGTGATGTCAGAGGGACCACTCTTAAAGGGGCAGCAGCAGCAGGCGGAGAGGGAGGGAGGGAGGGAGGGAGGGAGAGCCCTGTGTGTGTGTGTGTGTGTGTGTGTCTGTGAGCGAAGCAGAGAATCACAGGCTTGGAAGAGAGTGAGAGCCCCGCGCGCCATCCAGCCCAACCCCTTGTCGTGGAGGAAGGCACCATCGAAGCACTCCCGACAGATGGCCACGCAGTCCCATAATTCAGGTTCAGGCCACTGACTTTTCATCTGGTGCCACTGCCATGGACTTAGAGTTGGGAAACATCCCAAGGGCCATCCAGCACAACCAACCCATTCTGCCAGGCAGGAAAACACCATCAAAGCACTCCCGACAGATCATCAGGCTTGGAGGAGACCTCGAGGGCCATCCAACCCAACCCCTTGCCAAGAAGGAAGGCACCATCGAAGCACTCCCGACATATGGCCACGCCTCCAGAGCAGGAAGGAGAACCCATCGGACTGCAAGGAAGCAGTGGATGGATGCATCTACAGTAGAGTCTCACTTATTCAACATAAACGGGCCGGCAGAACGTTGGATAAGTGAATATGTTGGATAATAAGGAGGGATTAAGGAAAAGCCTATTAAACATCAAATTAGGTTATGATTTTACAAATTAAGCACCAAAACATCATGTTATACAACCAATTTGACAGAAAAAGTAGTTCAATACACAGTAATGCTATGTAGTAATTACTGTATTTACGAATTTAGCACCAAAATATCACGATGTATTGAAAATATTACTACAAAAATGCATTGGATAATCCAGAACGTTGGATAAGCGAGTGTTGGATAAGTGAGACTCTACTGTAATACCCACCGTAATTCAGGTTCAGGGCACTGGCTTTTCATGAAGGTAATTCAGTGTCACTGCCATGGACTCAAAGTTGGGAATGATCCCAACGACTTAGACGAGGGGTTAGAAGGCACGATCATCAAGTTTGCAGATGACACCAAACTGGGAGGGATAGCTAACACTCCAGAAGACAGGAGCAGAATTCAAAACGATCTTGACAGACTAGAGAGATGGGCCGAAACTAACAAAATGAAGTTCAACAGGGACAAATGCAAGATACTTCACTTCGGCAGAAAAAATGGAACAAAGATACAGAATGGGGGACGCCTGGCTAGACAGCAGTACATGTGGAAAAGATCTTGGAGTCCTTGTGGACAACAAGTTAAACATGAGCCAACAATGTGATGCGGCTGCTAAGAAAGCCAACGGGATTCTGGCCTGCATCAAGAGGGGAATAGCGTCTAGATCCAGGGAAGTCATGCTCCCCCGCTATTCTGCCTTGGTCAGACCACACCTGGAATACTGTGTCCAATTTTGGGCACCGCAGTTGAAGGGAGATGTTGACAAGCTGGAAAGCGTCCAGAGGAGGGCGACTAAAATGATTAAGGGTCTGGAGAACAAGCCCTATGAGGAGCGGCTTAAAGAGCTGGGCATGTTTAGCCTGCAGAAGAGAAGGCTGAGAGGAGACATGATAGCCATGTACAAATACGTGAAGGGAAGTCATAGGGAAGAGGGAGCAAGCTTGTTTTCTGCTGCCCTGAAGACTAGGACACGGAACAATGGCTTCAAACTACAGGAAAGGAGATTCCACCTGAACATCAGGAAGAACTTCCTCACTGTGAGAGCTGTTCGACAGTGGAACTCTCTCCCCCGGGCCGTGGTAGAGGCTCCTTCTTTGGAGGCTTTTAAACAGAGGCTGGATGGCCATCTGTCGGGGGTGCTTTGAATGCGATTTCCTGCTTCTTAGCAGGGGGTTGGACTGGATGGCCCATGAGGTCTCTTCCAACTCTACTATTCTATGATTCTATCCCAAGGGCCAGCCAGTCCAACCAACCCATTCTGCAGGCAGGAAGACACCATCAAAGCACTCCCGACAGATGGCCATCCAGACTGCTGGAAAACTTCCTCCACCACACTCCCAAAGTGAGATCTAAATAGAAAGGAAAACACAGAGAGAATGAAGAAACAGCAAGAAAAGGAGGCGTCTGCAGCCAAAGTCCTTCATTAGAGAAAATGCTGACATGCTCCCAAATTCATTCTCCAGGGCAGCATTCCCCTCCACCAAATGCTGGCAAATTATAGAAGGATTGGTAGAAACCATTAGGATTACCGAGTCCAATTGCACTTTCATAGAAACATAGAGTTGGAAGAGACCCCAAGGGTCATCCAGTCTCAACCCATTCTGCCATGCAGGAAAACACAATCAAATTACTCCTGACAGATGGCCACCCTGCCTCTGATTGTCAGTATTTTGCATACGAATTCATCCAGTCATTTGGACAATCGGGTGTAACAGAGGGAGGCTTGTTTTTCCTTTAAATATTATGCATAACACCATCAGAGTGGAGAGCTCACAGCTACTGCTGTTAGTTGCAAGCAAATGTTGTTAATTAAAAATGTTCATAATTATGCAAGAACACACACATAGCTCAACCTTATTTTTTAATCAAAAATGATTATAAGCTTCCCTCCCACCCATTAGGTGTCCAGGGTGATGCACAGCAAAATAAGACAGCAAACTAACTTAAAATCGTACAGTCTGTAATATACTCCGGAGAGCAAACTAATCAGTTTTTAAAATACTACCCAAACTTGGGCAGGATAGAATATTTTTACCAACTGCCCAGAAACCAGCGGGAAAAAGAAAACAAGTTTAACTGCCCTAGAAAGGCAATTCCACAGTTGAAGCGCTGTCACAGAAAAGGCCCTGTTCCTGTTCCCATTCTTGATCTAATCCAACATCCAGAATTCCTATAGTGACTAAATAGGTGCCTTTGGGAAGTTCAAAAGTAGCCTAATAGAACAATAGTTGAATAATGATGTTTGTTCCTCCAAGCTCCTGCTCAACTTTCCATTTTCTATAAATTATTATTATTATTATTATTATTATTATTATTATTATTTTGTGTCAGGAGCGACTTGAAAAACTGCAAGTCGCTTCTGGTGTGAGAGAACTGGCTGTCTGCAAGGACATTGCCCAGGGGATGCCTGGATGTTTTGATGTTTTACCATCCTTGTGGGAGGCTTCTCTCATGTCCCTGCATGGGGAGCTGGAGCTGACAGAGGGAGCTCTCCCGCTCTCCCCGGATTTGAACCACAGACCTGTCAGTCAGCAGTCCTGCTGGCACAAGGATTAAACCTGTTGTGCCACCAGAGGCTCCATTAATAATAATAAATAATTTAATTATTAACATTGCATTATTTTATTAATTTAATTATTATAAATTTAATACAATTTTAATTAATTAATAATCATAAATGTTAAAAATAATAAATTATTGTTAATTAATAATAATAATAATAATAATAATAATAATAATAATAATAATAAATACTATCAACAACAACAACAATTTACCCCCCTTCCTTTGCAGTGGGGCACAGCATGATTAAAACAGAGAGATAGAAGACAACACTATTAAAATACATAGAAAGAGATACGCACACTGATCTTGTGACTTGTATTGACAGACCTCCATGAATGTATATAATTCCCTTTAAAAGTCACACATGGAAGTCTATGAGATGGGCATCCCCAGCTATCTTGACTATATTTAGGGGATCGGGAGCTAGTGCAGTGTCACTGTCTGAGCATTGGACCATGACCAGAGTTTGGATCCCTGCTCAGCCATGGAAACCCCCCTTGAACAAGTCCTGCCAAGCAAACCCTGCCAGGGGGTCGCCTTAGGGTTACCATAAATCAGAAACAACTTGAAGGCACACAACAGCAGCAAAACACACATCTCTAGTGGATTGCAGAAGTGAAGCCAAGAAGGCTCCAAGGCATTTTGCTAAACGTTCTGAATTGCAAAAGATGTTGGTTTTGTTCCAGATAAAACATGGGAATTATACAGCCTGCAGGCTACAAGTGGCTTGAGGGGTCAGCGAACTCCTGTGCAATTCTTAACACCTTCAGAGACTCTCCTTGGATTCTGTTCCTAATTTGTGGGGGAATGACAACAAAAACAGACACTGTGGGAATGGAGATTAAATGGCCAGAGTCCCAATGCATGATGGGAGATGTTGTGAAAGGAAGATGCTGGCTCTAAGGCTGTGGGGAGCAAGCTGGACCTGGCTAAAGGGATATTTAAAATATTGTGGTTGGTAGGAAAGTGCGTGAATACAATTTAGGAAAGGGTTAGCTGTAGATCTGAAGGAAATAGATACAATTGGAGACATGGCTAACTATCAAACGAATGGCTTGAAGCAGCACATTATGCATTAAGGGATCCAAGGGCCATTTTTGGCCAGTGTCCAACTTGCCATTTTTGAGCAAGGTCCTGGAGTATATGGTAGCCTCTCAATTCCAAAGATTTCTGGATGAGATGCATTACATTGAAATCAACTACTTCTATCTGGTTTCAGATCTGGTTATTGGACAAGAGATGGCTTTGGTTTGCTTAGGCAATGCCCTACATAGGGAATTGGAAGGTATTGGTTTTGCTGGACCATAGTGTCCATCTAGATGGCCTCTCTGTGATGTGGCACAGAGGAGGACACCGTTTTGCAGTGGTTCCAGCCCTTTTTGGAGGGAGGAATTCAGAAGGTGGTCCTGGGGAACTCTTATGCTCTGGTCATTATCCTATGGGGTCCCTCAGGGCTCAGCTTTGTCCCGCAAGACATTCAACATCTATAGAGAGGTCATCTGGAGCTCTGGGTTTCAGTGTCACCAATATATCAACTCTATATCACCTTATTATCTGATTCCAAGTAAGAGGTCTTGGCAATGGACCTGTGAACCTATGTCTGATATCAGTGATGGATTGACTTGGGGTAAGGAAACTGAGACGTAATCCAGAGATGCTGCTGGTTGGTAAAAAAATCATCAGGGAATAAGGACTCCTTGATTTCTTTTGTGAACCACCTTGGGTCCCACTCCAGGAGAAAGGCAACATATAAATAAATATTACATATGGTGGTAGAATTTGAAAACATTCCCTGCTAAGTTCTCAAATAGAAATCAGCCAATAAATTTAGAAGTACAAGCTTAGACCTGGTTACTTCTGGAACATATTTTTGAATTATTTTTATTCAGAAATGTGACCCGTCTCTGCCCTTACCAGAGTGGCACACCCAAGCTATTTGATGTGGGGGAAACTGAACATTTTTTCCAGTTTTTCATGGACTGGTACCATATTGGTGCCCATTGACTAGATATATATATTTTTCTTTCCCAGAAACTTCCCAAGAACTCACAACTGATGCCTTGTATACTGTCAATGCTTCAAGCACCACTGATTTGAGTAGCACTGGGTCAAGGGACAAGACTGGCAGGATAAGAAAAGAAATAGAAGGTCCAGGTATGCGTTTTGTGTAAAGTAACAAAATGTGTACAGCGGTATCTGTTGAGGTTTTATTCCAGGCCCTTTATGGATAACAACATCTGTAGATGCTCAAGTCCTATTATACTATGTAACACCATTTTTGTTCCTGGGTTATAAATGTTATTTTCTAATTGGCTCTAACATAAAAATATGGGAAAAGTTTATTAAACTGCAAAAACTTTGTTTTTGCATGACATCCTGCAGTACATTTTGCGATGGTATTTCAATGATTATCTCATTGAGTCTCAACCAATTCAACATAAAAACCACAAAAACGAAATTTCTGGAGTATAACAACTACTTTCAAAGTAAGTACTGCACAATTAAACAGGAAATAACATTTTCAATCCAGGAAGATACTTTTTTCAAATTTTGTTACATAGGTAAAAGTAAAGGTTTTCTCCTGATATTAAGTCTACTTGTGTCCAACTCTGGGGGTTGGTGCTCATCTCCATTTCTAAGCCAAAGAGCCGGCATTGTTCATAGACACCTCCAAGGTCATGTGGCCGGCATGACTGCATGGAGCACCGTTACCTTCCCACCAGAGCAGTACCTATTGATCTACTCACATTTGCATGTTTTCGAACAGCAAAGTTGGCAGAAGCTGGGGCTAACATCAGAGCTCACCCCCGCTCCCCAGATTCAAACTGCTGACCTTTCAGTCAGCAAGTTCAGCAGCTCAGTGGTTTAGCCCACTGTGCCACTGGGGGCTACATAGTGTTATATATAACCCCATAGTGACATGGTGCCCGTTATATAAAATAGAGAGGGCTTTGACCATATCAATGGTTAAGCATTTAATGTCTGGGTAAAGAAGTATTATGGATGATAACCATCAGTTTCCTCTAAATCCCCAATTTGTGGGAGTTTGATTTATTTAAAGTAAGCAATCCAAATGCAACACTATTACCTGAATGGCTTTGCGTACCTGTTGAATACCTGCATGCCATTCTGCTGTGAAAGTCCTGCTAGAAGAGAAGCATGACCATCTGATGTTCCACAGTGATTCTTCACACTCCATCCACCATGATTTGGGAGTCCTAGAAGTCAAAAAATATGTGATGCCCTAGCCATGCATCTTCACCTTTGGTTCTCTGCAGACTATAGCCAGTCCTTCTCCTGTTTGTTCCAAAACTGGGCCTTTTTTACATCAGGTGCTGCAGAAACACCAAGCGGCACTCGTTCTTTGCCTCGAGGCATTTTGAGTGGGTGAATGTGGAGATATATTTATCATCAGACAGTCGCAGAGCATACGGCGCCTTTTATGCTTCTCCCTTCCTGCCTCCCCAAGCCAGGCAAACCCGGCCTCCCTCTGCTCCAGCGACACAGACGGGGGACCAGAAATCGCAGAGCATTTGAGACGGTAAACAGTCAAAATGAAGAAAGGCGGCCCAGGTATAGAAAAAAAATGTATTCATTATCTCTGGCAATTTAACAATTTTGCATTGGTTTCCCCTCAGTGCCTCTGTGCAATACAATAGAAAATCTGAAGCATAGGAACACAAGATGAAGTACCTCCTTCATGAAAATGAGTAACATGCAACAGCAAACATCCAACGGCACTTTAAAAACCAACACATTTCTTCCTGCACAATGATATATTAGTTTGGCCAAAATGTTCCAACCTTTCATCAATTGAGATTAACTCAGGAGTTAAACATCTTTTTGTCTAGAGAAGAAGGCAATGGAGATTTGAAAGGTTGTATGATGTGTTTCATGCATTTTGTTTGGTCAATAAAATTGGGACCTTTTTGGTGGAACTTTGATTTTATTGTATTTTACTGCATGGCCAATATGGGGCTCCATCTCTACTGTCAGGGTGAGTTCCCACTGTTAACCCCAGCTTCTGCCAACCTAGCAGTTCAAAAACATGCAAATGTGAGTAGATCAATAGGTACCGTTCTGGTGGGAAGATAATAGCACTCCATTCAGTCATGCCGGCCACATGACTTTGGAGGTGTCTATGGACACCGCTGGCTCTTCGGCTTAGAAATGGAGATGAGCACCAACCCCCAGAGTCGGACACAACTAAATGTTAGGGGGAAACCTTTACTTTGCCTTACACTGACCATAGAATTATATAGCAATGTAGATGGGCCATGGCTGGCCTCTCCTGAATGTGAAGCCATAGGATGGTTATCCTAAAAAAGCTAGCAGACTTCGTGATGCTAAATGACGCCATGCGATAATTACATTCACAGGAAGAAGTTAGTGCAGAACACCTCTCCCAACCTCTGTAGTTGTCATAATTAATTTCCCTCCTGTTTTCTGCAATGAAAGGGTGATCATTTCCCAAAAGAAAACCCTAAGCAGGAGGTGAAAAAGAAATACAAATGCCAAGCTTACTCTAGCTGATTTTTCTTTCTTTCTCTTCAATGACAAATCTCTCCCCAGAGTCACACAGGATTACCCTGTTAGCAGATAACATTGTATAGGTTGGGGATATTCAAACTTCCAAAAGCCTTAAATGTGGATCTAATTTGATGTCTAATCATCACCACAAATATAGCCACAGTTCTAAGAGATAATTTTGCAAGCTGCTTCACCGAAACGAACAATTATGGTTCAGAGAGCTGCTATTAAAAATAATTATAGTTCATAGTGCCGAGCCTCTGACAATATTATGGTTATCCCTACATTTTTGAAAAAGTAATATTTTAATTTCCCATCACTCAAAAGCAATATTATTTTATATAAAAGTAACTTTGTGGGGGGAAACCCATAAGTAACTAGTTACTTTGAAAAGTAATTTCAGTCTTTGCTGAAGCTAGAACGTGAACCCTGGCTCCTCTATACTACCATATTCGAAACTGCATTACATGGTCACTGAAGACTCATAAAAACACAGTTCAATGCAGTTAAATTGCATTGTATGTGTCTACTCGGACCATACAATGCAGTTTCAAACTGCATTATATTGCAGTGTAGATGGGATCCATGTTAATTTCTTCAATCTCCACCATTTAGTGAAACTACCGGCTGTAACTATAAAAGCAACTATAATTGTAGGAGTGTTACCTTCCATTAAACTACAATTGTATAACTTACATGCACCTTTGTAATGGGAGGGGGAAAGCATTACAAGTACGGTAACTAATTTTATGTTCTGCAGCAGGATAGTAGCAGAGTGGGGAGACTTTCTGCAAGGTTTTCATTACATCTTGACATCTGTAATACAGGCAGCATCACAGATGCCTGGCTCTGGGATTTGTATTTATTATGATGTTCAACATCCATAATAGGCGCTCAGATGCCTTGAGAAAATAACATTTCCTTGGCTCCTTGATTGTTGCTGTTATACCTTTTTTATTATTTTCAATTTATCACAAAGAGAATGCAACTTGCTTAATCATCACGTGGGTATCCACGACCAGGAGGGAATTCAAACCTAATAGTCTCTTGGCTTCTTGATTCCTGGAATATAACTACTTCACGATTCCCAATGCAAGGGCAAGATCAGACTTAATCAAGAGGCCTTCCTGTTATCAAATCTATTCCCAGAGTATGTTTGGATGGCAAGGTAAGAAGCAGGTGGCTGGGATGACAGGTTGCAAAAGCACCGGGAAGAATTGGTTATTTATGCTTTTTCATGCCAGAGTTCCCCTAAATCAATTCACATAAACATCTAAAGTACTGTCAGTCTGTAAAAATGCTGCAGAAAAAGGAAAACAGAGCAAGAAGGGGGCAAAGGTATCCAACATTTCATAAATGAACTAGAACATATGTGGCCAGGAAAATCATAGACTCATAGAGGTTGTCTCAAAGGCCATCAGTATGCTCAGCCCACTATTATTTCTGGGATATGTTTTACCTGGAATTCTTTCAAAACCTTATAAGACCTATTTCCTCACCCAATAGATTTTTTGTGTGTGACAGGAGCGACTTGTGAAACTGCAAGTCGCTTCTGGTGTGAGAGAATTGGCCGTCTACAAGGATGTTGCCCAAGGGACTCCTGGATGTTTTTGATGTTTTTACCATCCCTGTGGGAGGCTCTTCTCATATCCCTGCATGGGAAGCTGGAGCTGATAGAGGGAGCTCATCTGCGCCCTCCCCGGTTGGATTCGAACCGATAACCTTCAGATCAGCAACCCAACCTTCAAGTCTTCAGTCTTGCAGGCACAAGGGTTTAATCCACTGCGCCACTGGGGGCAATAGATAAGACTAATAGAGCAGGCTTGTATACATGAACATGTATATTCTGGGAAGCAATTCATTGCTCAAACTCCCTCCTAATGCCATAAAACTGAAGCAACATTTTCAGTCTTATTCCTAATCTTTCTTGACTTTAAAGATTCAATTGTCTTGCTTTGGCAGGGAAAGCGCTGATTAATCCCCTGTAGTCCCATTTTCCAACCTCCTTTATAATGCCCTAGTTTATATTTCCTTTTAATACCATCTTGCACTGTCCTGGCTTAGTTCAATTGCTGCAAAGTAAAAAGTAGTTTGTGCTTAACTCCTCAAGGGAATGGGAGAGAGCAGAATCGTGCCCTTACCAGTTGGGTCAACTAAAATCTGCCTCCAACAGACAAGAGTTCTTTTTCCCATCATGGATATTTCACAGAAATATAAACCCCACTTGCCTAGTTTCCAACAGACCTCACAACCTCTGAAGATGCCTGCCATAGATGTGGGTGAAACGTCAGCTGTGAGAATTGTTCTGGAACATGGCCATCCAGCCCGGAAAACTCACAGCAACCCAGTAAAATCAAACTGCTGCAACCTCTGCTAGGCTTTTAGTGGACACAGAGAGACCAGTTTATTTAGGTATTTATTTCATTTGTTGCCTCCAATTGCCAGAAACCTCCAGAATCCCCCCAACTGTCTACTGCAATCCAAAAAAGTCACCTTCCCAAGGTCTGGAAACAAGAGTGGCAATGGATGAAATTTGACACAGAAGCACACACTGACAGCGTATCAAGATCCTTAAAAGATCAATGTCCTTCTTTCTTCTACACATTCTTGAGAATTGCCTGACGGTGAAAGTCACAAAAGATATAGCAGTTGGCAAAGAGCCCCCAACTCTGGAGGCTCAAATCTCGCCAGCCTGGAATGGCACTGAAGGTCTCATCCCTGGTGATGCTCCTCAGTTCCTTGGGCCTGTTCCTGATTTGTCCATCTCCAAACTCTGTCCTCAACAGGAGCCAGCTGGCAATTATAAAGGAGTTCTGGAAAGTCAAATTTTGGGAGGAAGATCAGGGGCAAAGAAGAGGGCAGTGTCAGATAACACTGAGCTCAGCACCCCAGCGTAAAATGCTGAATTGTCTTCTTTCTCTCTCTCAATCCTCCCAGTACATTTTCCTCCTCTAATAGCTTCATGTTTCCCTTTGCTCAGCTGTCACAGCTCACGTCCCCTTCAAAGACTCTGCTTCAAAACAAAGCATTATTTATTGAACAGCCAATTTGGCAGGGTTGGGAGGAAGGGAGCGGAGTGATATCTTGGCCCAGGTCTCCAGATGGTCCTCAGTCCCTCAGAATCGAGGGTTGGCTCAGGCTTCCTTCTGATCTTCATTAAAACAAAGCCATGACCCACAGCTTTTTTAGATGTACACCATTACCCAGGCAACGTCCTCTACTTCCAATGGTTCCAATGTTCGAAAGACATTGTGCCAATGGTGATTAGGGTTTCCTATGTCCTCAAGGGAGGAGATACTGAACCTGCTCTGCATATTAATGAGAAATGGAAGGGAGTTATCCAAGGTGCTCAAACTATTTGGGATGTGTAAGTTTCAGCCACTCCGATTGACCCTTTAAAGCAGTGGTTCTCAACCTGTGGCTCCCCAGGTGTTTTGGCCTACAACTCCCAGAAATCTCAGCTAGTTTACCAACTGTTAGGATTTCTGGGAGTTGAAGGCCAAAACATCTGGGCGCCCACAGGTTGAGAACTGCTGCTTTAAAGTTCTGGCTAAAATCCTACTGACATAGGAGCTATCATCCATAACTGTGGTGGGCCCAACACTGAAATGAAAGGATATGCTGCAGACTGAAGCAGAACCACAAAGAAGCACCATCTCTTCCAAGTCAAAGTGCACAGCAGCTAAGATGGGCTGAGATATTCTGGTACCCAAAGCAGAAGGTCCTGCAAGTATCTCTTCATATTTCCCATGCCTATAAATAGTTGTGAGGAAAGCTCATAGGAAGAAAATCAATTTATTTGAAATCTGGTATTGGAGATGGGTTCTGTGGTTCCATGGACAGCCAGAAAGACAAATAAATGCAACCTAAAGCAAATCAAGACTGAACATTATCTAGAAGCCAAGATGACTACATCGAGAGTATTGTACTTTGGCCAAATCACGAGAAAACAGAACTTTATAGAAAAGATTATAATACTTGGCTTTGTAGAAGGCGGCTGAAGGTGAAAAGGAAAGAGCCTGTGGCTGTTAGGAATTGTGGGAGTTGAAGTCCAAAACACCTGGAGGGACCAAGTTTGCCCATGCCGGGTGTTGATACATTCTCAGTTTACAGCAACTGAAGCAGAGGCGGATGGGGGGAAAGCAGAACGAGATGAGAAAAAGCATCCAAAAAAGGCAAACAGCATAGGAATAATCCAGATTGCTGTGCCAATTTGAGATAGTTGTGTAGAGGATGGTGTTAAAAGTACGGCTTGTCTCTTAAATAAAAGAGTGGCTTTCATTCAACTTTGTGTTACCCTGTCTCTTCTAAGGAAAAGCTTTCCTCATGTAAGATGACAACACCTGAACTTGTTCAACCTCTTAACTTGCCTGTTCAAGAGGTCTGGTCTATATGTGTGCAGGGGAATAAGGTGCGAATGAGGTGTTAAGAGACTCGAGATAGTAGGTTGGATTGTAACACTTCAACCTGGAAGTGAGGAAATCACTCTTTCATGAAAAACACTCCACAAGAAGAAAATTAGTCTGATAGCAAGTGAGTAGGCTGAACTCGAGTCTTTCTTCTGGATGTATCATATTTTCACCAAAAAAAGAGAAAAGAAATGATGTTCTGCCTTTGTTATAATAGATGAATAGTTTTTAAAACTGGAAGTTTATGAGAGGTGATCAACAATGCTATCCTGATTGAAGTGGTATGGAGTGTTTTACCTTGGCAAGACTCTGCCACATCATTCTGTATGTTTAGGCTCCAGAGTTTGCAGCACTTGGAGAGTCAAATCAAAACGTCGTTGATTCATCTTCCTTTGATTAGAACACAAGCATTTTTTTAAAAAAATGCTGTTTGGTGTCTAGTAATCCCCAAAGGAAGGAAATGTCCTCCTGTAAATGACCCAGAACTGTGATTCCATTAACCAGTGCTGGCCCAAGAGATGTTGCTGCCTGAGGAAGACAACCAGGTATCTGTCCCATTTCAGGAGGACCTACTTCAACACTGGCATAAGGACAACTTCTTCCGCTAATCCTGAGAGCAGCAGTTAAAGCATGAAAGACACAGATGACGATTTCATGTGCCACACACAACATTGTTCTATTAAACTTTGCCATCCACCATCATGTTTCCTGAACTATACCTAATTAAAGAATTGGTTTGGGTGGTAAAATATGATTCATCCGAAAGTTATGGAGAACTCTTTACCTCTATATAGAGCATAGTGAGAAATCATATGTTCTTAGATTGCAACTCCCCAAATTCCTCATCATTTACTATGCTGGATAAGACTATTAGAATAGGATTGCTGTGAGTTTTCTGGGCTATATCATCATGTTCCAGAAGCATTCTCTCCTGACGTTTCTCCCACATCTATGGCAGGCATCCTCTGAGGTTGTGAGGTCAGTTGAAAACTAGGCCAGTGGGGTTTATATATCTGTGGAATGTCCATGGTGGGAGAAAAAACTCTTGTCTGTTTGAGGCAAGTGTGAATATTGCAATTGGCCACCTTGGTTAGCTTAAAATCAGAACAGTAAATAAATAACAACAGTACATAAAGAATTCCAGACAGGAAACAATCAGGGCTGAATAGCCTTGCAGCTTCAAAGCCTGGCTGTTTCCTACCTGTTGGGAGTCAGGCTTTGAAGCTGCAAGGCTATTTAATGCTAATCAAGAATGTTTCTTGAACATGGCCATACAGCCCAGAAAACTTACAGCAATCTAATGATTCCAGTCATGAAAGCCTTTGACCACACCATTAATACTTGGACAAGGAGACTGAGCTCCTTGTCCAAGGCAAGCAAGTGAGCTCAGAGGTTATCCAAAGGTTTTTAAAAGTAGCTAAATGGCAGTTTCCAAAATGCACTGAATTCTCTGTTTGACCACTACTAATTGGATTCAGAAGCAGAACAGATCAAGGAAGCTTCCAGGAAATTTTGATGAGGAACAGTCCTGAAAGCCAAGTAAATCTTGGGTCAATCTTTGAGCGGAATTAAAACCCACAAACAGCACAGGCTCCCAAAGACGATGAAGAAATAAGACTGAATACTAACTCAAAGCTAGTTGCAGTTGATGGAACAAAAAGTACAAAGAATTTGATCACTCTTAGATTGGACTAAGGTAGAACAAAGAGATCAATAGTTTTGGCTCTGGAAACGAAAGGAAAGCTGCTCAGAAACATGCACAAATGTGCCTCATAATTTGTCCTGAATTTTTTTCTTTCATGCCTCACATTTTTGTTTCCATCTCCGACATTTCAGCTGATTTTAAAATGTTTTGAAAGGCTGCTTTCAAAAGCAGTAAACTTGGGGCCATATCTTTCCCACACCACCACTTTGTAGCTGCTTTTTACAACCCTTGATCTCCCCAGAGCAGGCCCTTTTGTTGGCCAAAAAGGGGAATGTGAACCATTCCTGAATGATATTGTCCTTTAAACAAATTGAATGGCCCACTTGTATTTGGAAAACATTTGTTTTCCAGAACCAGGAATAGACTTATAACCATTCCCGATCTTATTTCAGTTTTGACTTTTTTTGACCTGTACCTTTTGCCATTTCTAGTTTCGTCCTTTAGACATTTGTCTGCTGTGACTCTTGTTTGAGCCTTGTTTGTTACAGCAATATTGTCTCCGCTGTCCAAAGCTCCCTCTGCTGGCTTTGGTCCACACTGAGGCTCAGGGAACAAGAAGCTATAGTTTGTTTTCAGAATTACAGAGTGGGCTACCGAACTTCTTATTAGATGTAAGCCAAATGAATCTGGAAAAACCACCACTGAGTATTCCTTGCCTAAGAAAACCCTATGAAATTCATGAGACTGCCGTATGTCACCAGACAGCATGAAGCCACAGAGATACACACACACACACACACACACACACACACACACACACACACACACACAAGTGGCATCAGTCTCCTATGCACCCTCACTCTTTGCCTGATTATAAACATGATTTTGGAAAAGATAGTTAAGGAAGTGGTCTGCAAAAACTTAGAAATGAATGCAGCCATTGCTAATAGTCAACATGGATTTATCAAAAACAAGTTGTGCCAGGCTAATCTGATAATCTAATCTGGGTAAATGCAGGGAATGCTGTGGAAGTAGCATATCTGGATTTCAGTAAGGCCTTCGACAAGGTCCCACATGATCTTCTGGCAAACAAACTAGTCAAATGTGGGCTAGGGAAAACTATGGTTAGGTGGATCTGTAATTGGCTAAGCGAACGAACCCAATGGGTGCTCCCCAAGGCTTCCTCTTCATCCTGGAAAGTGATGAGTGGAGTGCCATCAACAGGGTTCTGTCCTGGGCCTGGTTCTGTTCACCATCTTGATTAATGACTTAGATGAAGGGTTAGAAAACAAGATAATCAAGTTTGCAGACGACACCTAATTGGGAGGGATAGCTAATACTCCAGAAGACAGGAGCAGAATACAAAACGATCTTAACAGATTAGAGGGATGATTGGCCAAAACTAACAAAATGAACTTCAACAGGGACAAATGGAAGATACTTCACTTAGGCAGAAAAAAAATGAAAAGCAAAGACACAGAATGGGGGACGCCTGGCTCGACTGCGGCATGTGTGAAAAAGATCTTGGTGTCCTCGTGGATAACAAGTTAAACATGAGCCAACAATGTGATGTGGCGGCTAAAAAAGCCAATGGGATTTTTCCTGCATAAATAGGAGTCTAGTGTTTAGATCCAGGGAAGTCAATTGCTTCAAATTACAGGAAAGGGGATTCCGTCTGAACATTAGGAAAAACTTCCTCACTGTGAGAGCTGTTCAGCAGTGGAACTCTCTGCCTCGGAGTGTGGTGGAGGCTTCTTCTTTGGAGGCTTTTAAACAGAGGCCAGATGGCCATCTGTTGGGGGTGCTTTGAATGCAATTTTCCTGCTTCTTGGCAGAAAGCGATTGGACTGGATGGTCCATGAGGTCTCTTTATGATTCTGTGATTTTATGATTCTATGACACCAGACCTTAGCTCAGCTCTGGCATGTACCTATGAGAAAAAAACAACAACATCAGAAATTTAAGAATCAGAATGTCACACTGGAAAAAAATCTTTCTTTCTACTTCCTTTTTTAACAAAAGTGAATGTCGCTTTTCAGAGCCTCCTCTGTCTGAAGAATAGTTATTCTTAAGAATAACTTACACTTAGGATGGGTACACTTTGGGTACACTTAGGATGGATTACATTAGTTCACGTTGTTGTTGTTGTTGTTGTTGTTTGCTTTCAAGTTGTTTTCAGTTTATGACAGATCCAAGCTGAACCTATCATGGGGTTTCCTTGGGAAGGTTGTTTATAACGGGGTTGCTTTTGCTTTCTTCTGAGGTTGAGTATGACTTGTAAAGGTCACTCAGCACCTTTCCAGGCTGAGCAGGGATTGAAAACTTAGTCTCCAGGGTTGTAGCCCAAAAGCTCAAACCATTGCACCACACTGCCTCATACATGAATTCCTAATGCTTCTCATATCATTTTGCCTCAGGCAAAAAATGTCTTGGGTCAGCCCTGGAGGTGTAGATAATTGGAGTGCATCAGGAAATTAGTTCCCAGCAGCCCCCAATTATTCTCATTTGGAGGGCAAATTCAAGACATGTTTCGTCTGAGACAAGAGTGGCACCCCAAGGAAAATAGTATCACACAAGCCATGTTATTTTGAGACCTGAGGCAGAAAATCTTACAAGAACTCTATCTCTTTGTTGTTGTTCCATATTTGTAAAAAAAAAAAAAAGTAGGATCTAAATTAAACATTGTTATTGTTGTGTGCCTTCAGGTTGCTTCATGCTTCCAATAATGAATTGTAGAAGGGAATCATTGCTTGGCACTAAGAGCCACTTCATCCATACATATATGGTTTCTAATGACTTTGGGATGTTCATGTGAACATACCTGTGGGTAATGCAAAAGATATAGCTCCTGCTTTTGCATTGATATTGTTGTTGTGTGCCCTTAATTCATGCCCAATTTATGGTGACTCCAAAGGGAAGCTATCACCACCACTCCAAGGGCAACTGGCTAGTTTAGAATATGTGAGAAAGATTGTGTGGTACACATCATCCTCTCCCAATGGAAGAAGATGTCTGGGGTGTCTACCATTGCTTCCCAGAATTTGCTACCCAAGGCACTTGCCTCACTTTGCCTATTGTGAGGGATGGTTCTCAATC
This sequence comes from Anolis carolinensis, assembly GCF_035594765.1. Lineage (NCBI taxonomy): Eukaryota > Metazoa > Chordata > Lepidosauria > Squamata > Anolidae > Anolis > Anolis carolinensis. The sequence goes on from NC_085846.1 coordinate 15,736,616, forward strand.
TGGGCACTTAAAAGGTGATAGAAGCATCATTTTAATTCTCAGCTCTTCTATGATTGTATGGTAAGTTGGGGATGACTATAATAATCTATGATAACTGTCTAATGCTGAACTTGGAGGCTCTTTCAGGGTCTTTTCCAGATGATACCTCACCCTGTGGGTGCTGGAAATGACTTAACCTGGGCCTTGTGGCATGCAACTCAGGTGCTGCACCACCGAGCTTTGGCAAATAATGCACCCAATGGCCTCACTATCAACAATTAAATCTACCTAGCCTGAGATTTTCTACAGTGACTGGCAGTGCCTCTCTCGCAGTTTAGGCTGAGGTCTTTTCCAGGTCTCGGAAGAGTGTATTCGTGCATGTAATAGTTATTGTTATAGAACATCAAGTCACAGTCGGTCTTGAGCCGTGATGGAAACAATGCGCCTTGCAAACAGTCCTCCTTCGCCACCTGGTGGCCATGTGCTGCAAGTACACCCAGAAGAAACACATTTGTCCATCATTGGTTGTTATGCGCACACAGCCGCAGTCATTTTGTGGACCAGATGGCTGCATGGAAAACGTCCAATCATCCCAAACGGTTGGCATATCCATGGCTGCTGTCTATCCCAGTCACACATTCTTCAATGTTTAATGGATGCTAGTTGGCAGGGTTCATTTTATCACCCTTTTTGTTTAACGTAGTGGTTCTCAACCTGGAGTCCCCAGATGTTTTTGGCCTACAACTCCCAGAAATCCCAGACAGTTTACCAGCTGTTAGGATTTCTGGGATTTTAAGGCCAAAAACATTTGGGGACCCCAGGTTGAGAACCATTGGTTTAACGTGATGTGCTGGACGTATCATATACAAACCAGGATGAGAGTCAGAGGATGTAGGCGTGATAACTGGAGAAAGGAACATCAAATATTTAACATATGCAGATGACACCACACTACTAGCAGAAAATAGCAAAGATTTGGAAAGATTACTGAAGAAAGTCAAAGGTAGGTTTACAGCTGAACATTAAGAAAACAAAAATAATGACCACAGTTGATTTATGTTATTTTAAGATCATTTTCACTAACTTGGCAACCACCTTTCTACAAAAGTCAACATTGACACTGAAATACAACACTGCCTGAGCTCTACGAGTGCAGCATTCTTCCAAATGAAGCAGTGAGTGTTTGAGGATCGGGACATCCGTAGGGATATCAAGATGCTTATTTATAAAGCTATTGTCCTCCAACCCTGTTATATGCCTGTGAAATGTGGACTGTCTACAGATGTCACCCTCAACTCCTGGAATGATTCCATCAATGTTGCCCCTGAAAAATCCTGCAAATCTCTTGGGAAGACAGGCAAACTGGCTTAATTAATTGCTGGAAGAAGCAAAGACCACTAGCAATGAAGCGATGTTCCTACGCCATCAACTCCGCTGGACTGGCCACGTTGTCCGAATGTCTGATCACCATCTCCCAAAGCAGTTACTATACTTTCAACTCAAGAATGGAAAACAGAAGGTTGGGGAACAGGAAAAGAGATTTAAAGATGGGCTGAAATCTAACATTAAAAACTGCTATAGACACCGAGAACTAGGAAGTCCTGGCCCTTGAGTGCTCTAGCTGGAGGTCAGCTGTGACCAGCAGTGCTGTGGAATTTGAAGAGGCATGAATGGAGGGTGAAAGGGAGAAACATGCCGAGAGGAAGGCATGTCAAGCCGACCCTGATCAAGACCGCCTTCCAGCTGGAAACAGATGTCCTCACTGTGGAAGAACATGTGGGTCAAGAATAGGGCTCTACAGTCACCTACGGACCTACCATCAAGACACAGCACTTAGAAGGTCATCATTTTCACATGGAGCCTCCAGTGGCCTAGGGGATAAAAGCCTTGTGAGTTGAAGGTTGGGTTGCTGACCTGAAGACTGCCAGGTTCGAATCCCACCCGGGGACAGCGCGGACGAGCTCCCTCTATCTGCTCCAGCTCCATGCAGGGACATGAGAGAAGCCTCCCACAAGGATGGTAAAACATCAAAACATCCGGGCGTCCCTTGGGCAACGTCCTTGCAGACGGCCAATTCTCTCACTCCAGAAGTGACTCAGGTTGCTCCTGACATGAAAAAAAAATCATTTTCACACAACAAAGGATCGCCTAAGTACTTATTTTAAGATATACGATGAAGGCGTTGAAATAGTTCTAGATTTTCCATACCTTCAATCAGTCATTAATCAGAATGGAAAGGCAGGAAGAAAGGGAAAGGAAAGAGTAAAAGGTATGAGGGATGGGGAGGAAAGAAAGAGAAAGAAGGGAGGGAAGAGAAAGGAAGGAATGAGAAAGGACAGAAAAAGAGAAGAGAGAGGAAGATGTATGAGGGAAAGCAAAGGAAAAAGACAAGAGAGGGAGAAGGCGTATGAGGGGAAAGAGAGGAATTAAGGAAAGAAAGAGCCACAGAGATAACCTGCCCACCATTGCCAGGGAGTTGACATGGAGTCATTGTGAGGTAGGCCTTCTCAGAGCCGGAGAAGGGAGAAAGTAGGCAACAGTCCCAAAGACACCTGGGCAATGCCGGGTATATTTATTAGTCCAGAAATATTTCCCAGCTCTAGTCAAGGACTATCCAGATATGAACAGAGCACTGGGATGTGATTCCTGAGTAATTCTTCTTAAGGGAAGCAGTGAATAATTTTGGTAATTTTTTTCACACTGGGAGAAAAAGTCTTTGAATCCACAAGGGATGCCTTCTCAGATGTTGTGTGAACACACAAACCAGTGGGAAATAGTGAACCTTCTTGAAATGAAGGACTTCCAGCCCAAAAATATCCTGGAGGACGTAGAAAATGTCATTTTGTGGCAAGTGGGTAAATGAAACCACAGGTATCAGCCCTGTGGGTATAGGAGTCATACCATATTTACACCATTTGCCTGCTGTGTTTTTTGGCATTTCTCCTAAAAGTCCAAAATAAAGATAGCGATTTCCGATGGATGGATTCAAGAAAACACGGTCTGTCACCTGCAAATGGCAACAGATGAGGTGCACAGAAAAAGATGAGACCCAGAGTAGCAACATTTCTGCCAGCTCTGGTGACACACATATACAGAAGTGTGTATGTTTGTGTGTGCAGAGAGAGAGACTCTTTTCATATGCACATATGCTCAAAAATGGCAAATGTTTTATTTTGTTCCACAACAGAAAATGTGTGGGAAAATAACATCACAATCCCGCTTCCAAACACGACTGAGCAAAATATAGAAAATCATAAATAAACATCTAGCTATATCTATGCCGACCTATTAAAATATTAAACCGCACACAGCTGTGATCTGCTAGTTATGTTTCATGGTCTGCTGGGTGTTCAGCACCTGCCTTGCTGGCAGAACTCAGACTTTTATTGAACCCAGGCTTGAAGAAGTTACCTTTTTAGACTACAGCCGTTGTCCCCACCCCTAAAAAGCTCCAGCCTAATGAGGATTCTGGAAACTGTAATCCAAAAATGTAACATTCCCATGCTGTGCATTTGGCTGCTAACCCACACTTATTTAGGGGTGCATTTACACTGTAGAATTAATGCAGTTTGATACCAGTTTGACTGCCAAAGCTATGGAATTGTGGGAGTTGAAGTTTGGTCTGGCACCAACACTAGACGGCAAAGAAGGCTAAATGCCTTGTAAAACTATAACTTCCATGATCCCATAGCATAGAGCCATAGCTGTTAATGTGGCATCAAACTGCATTAATTTTACAGTGTAGATGCATTACATACAAAGGTATAGTAAACAGTGCCCCTTATATAAAAGGGCACAAACAAGATTTGCCTTGTTTTGGAAATTTTGAGAGAGGAAATTTTCAAGCCAAGGATAGCTGAATCTGTGGGGGCAGAAACCAGGGATACAGAGGCCCAACCGGATTAAGAATCGCAATACTATTATTATTATTATTATTATTATTATTATTATTATTATTATTATTATTATTTTATTATGACTCAGCAAACAAGATAGACATGCTGGATTTCGTATCACAAAATCACAAGTCGAACACTTCCCAAGTGTCGAGGACTGTGTGATGTATTTTCGAATGAGGCGTGCAGATCCCAGTAGGGTGTCCTTTTGCAGTTGACAGATCGTAATTTTGTCAATGTCTATTGTTTCCAAATGCCGGCTGAGCTCTTTTGGCATGGCACACAAGGTGCCAATCACCACATCATCATCATCATCATCATCATCATTATCATCATCATCATCATCATTTGATACACAATAGGATTAGTGCACAGCAAACAAGATCACTATGCTGGTTGTTGTATTGGCTCACACTTCGGATTACGTGATGTGTTGGTGAATAATGCGTGCAGATCCAAGTAGGGTGGCCTTTTGCAGCTGGCAGATGGTAATTTTGTCAGCACTGAGGTTTTCAAGTGCTGGCCAAGGTCTTTAGGTATTGCATTCAGTGTGCCAATCACCATTAGAGCCACCTTTACTGGTTTGTGCCAAAGTCTTTGCAGTTCGATCTTTAAATCCTCGTATTGTGTCAGCTTTTCCAGTTGCTTCTCGTCAGTCCTGCTGTCACCTGGGATTGCAACATTGACAATTGTTTTTTAACACGATCATGAAGTCAAGAGTATTGTGCTCCATAACTCTGTCAGTCTGAACTCAGAAGTCCCAGAGTAGTTTTATGTTTTCATTTTCTGCAACTTTTTCAGGCTTGTGATCCCACCATTTTTTGACACAGGCAGATGGTATTTGTGGCACAAGTTTCAATGGATCATCTGAGCAATGGTATTATGCCTCTGCTTGTACTCTGCGTGATCTTCTTGCAGCAGCTGCGTATGTAATCCATCATTTTGCCTGCTTCCTTGCAGAGTCTGCACTTGGGATCTGTCGTCAACTTTTCAATTCTGATTTTGATGGCATTCGTTCAAATTGTTTGTTCTTGAGCTGCAAGAATCAGGCCCTCCATCTTCTTTTTCAAAGTTCCATTTGTGAAATCACAAGTCGAACACTTCCCAAGTGTCTAGCACTGTGTGATGTTTTCGGATGATGCGTGCAGTTCCCAGTAGGGTGGCCTTTTGCAGTTGGCAGATCGTGATTTTGTCAATGTCTATTGTTTCCAAATGCTGGCTGAGATCTTTATTATTATTATTATTATTATTATTATTATTATTATTATTATTATTTCTATTTATACCCCGGTTTTTCTCTCCACAAAGGAGACTTAAAGAGACTCAAGGCGACAACACAAAGGTTATTTGGACATTTAAAAAACTACAATAACAAACACCAAAACCTCTTAACTTGGATGTTTAATTTTATTTTAATATTTGCATGCTGGAGACATTAAATTGCATTTTAATGTTGTGAGCCGCTTTGTGTCTCAATCAAGAAATATCAGTGGGAATAATAATAATAATAATAATAATAATAATAATAATAATAATAATAATAATAATAATATCCTCTTTATCCTGCCAGGAGGTATCCTAAGAAAAGTGACAATAAACTGTCCCAGTTTCAACAACCTCTCTTTACTTTACAAAAAAAGTTTACAGAACATGTGGCTCTCCAGATTTATTTTATTTATCATGTCATAAGCGAACCGAGGGTACAGTTGTAATGTATTTAAAAACACAAACAAAGTTTAAAACTTGGCATTATACTAAATGTTCTTTGACCAGTAGCTGGCCACTTGGAGTGCCTCTGGTGTTGCTATAAGAAGGTCCTCCATTGTGCATGTGGCAGGGCTCAGGTTGCATTGTAGTAAGTGGTCTGTGGTTTGCTCTTCTCCACATTGTTGTGGACTCCACTTTGTAGCCCCATTTCCTAAGATTGGCTCTGCATCTTGTGGTGCCAGAGCGCAGTCTGTTCAGCACCTGCCAAGTCGCCCGGGGGGAGGGGGGTCTCTCATCCGGTATCAGCCATGGCTTAAGATTCTGGGTTTTAGCCTACCACTTTTGGACTCTTGCTTACTGAAGTGTTCCTGCCAGTATCTCTGTAGATCTTAGAAAACTATTTCTTGATTTAAGGCGATGGCTTGCTGGCTGATATGGGCTGAACAGGAGATGGGCTGGAGATGTCAATGCCTTGGTCCTTTCATTATTGGCTGCTACTTCCTGGCGGATGTCAGGTGGTGCAATATCGGCTAAACAGTATAATTTCTCCAGTGGTGTGGGAGTAGACATCCTGTGATAATGCAGCATACTGTATCTCATTAAGAGCCACATCCACTATTTTAACGTGGTGAGATGTGTTCCACACTGGCATGAGGATTCAGAAGCAGAGTAGCAAAGCACAAGGACAGATGTCTTCACTGACTCTCCAGATGACAAATGGGTTGAAAATCCCATAATTCCTCATTATTATCTAGGGCTGATGGAAGTTGCAATTCAGCAACATCCAAAGGACCACATACTCTGCACTCACTGTTCCAATAAAGTCATTGCTGCCAGTCCAACTCTATGTTTTATTCTCCGAAACCTTCTAGAAGTAAAGTTGCTTTTAACAACCCGCTGTGTTTGGGGGCACGGGGCTGGCCATTAGGTTTTAGGTGCCATTAAGGAGAGCAGAGTGATGGGAGGTAGCCAAATCTGACCCGTGGGGCACTCCTCGCCAGGAAGATGGCCTACCCCAGGGAAATGAATGGGAAATGTCAAAGAAAGGGGTACATGCACTTGTGCATTGCTCACGTATTTCAGCAAAGCCAGGAGAATATATTGATCCTGGTGCTCCGTTGTTACTCAGCCATTGTTCATGGGCGATGGCTGCATTCCTTTTGGGTTTTCCAACTTGACACTCAGAAGCCTTGCACCAATTCTGAGGTTGGATCTACACTTTAGAATCAATGCAGTTTGACACCACTTTTACTGCCATGCCTCAGTGCTATGGAATCCTGGAATTTATAATTTTGTGAGGCATCTGTTTTCTTTGGCAGAGAATGCCAAAGACTTTGCAAAACCACAACTCCCATGATCCCATCGTATTGAGCTATAGTTGTTAAAGTAGTATCAAACTGTATTAATTCTATATTAAAGCAAAACGAAGCAGCTGCCTCAGGTCACATCGGTCAAGAGGTGTTAGCAGAGCATTAGAGAGATGTGACTTCAGCAAACCTACTGCCTTCAGGTGTATGTGTGTGCTAGGTCAGGGGTCCCCAAACTAAGGTCCTCCAAGGTCATTTACCTGGCCCCCGCCCTCAGTTTTATAATATATTTTATATCATTTTAAATAATATAATTTATTGTATATACATATAATATTGATAATAATATTGTAATGTTATACGATATAATACTAATAATACCATATAATAATATTAATTATATGATATATATTATATATAATATTACAGTATAGTGGTATAGTTCAATATAGTAATATATAATGCTAATATTGTGCTATGCTAATAATATAATATATTGTATGTACATACAGCTGGTCTGAGTCCCCTTCGGGGTGAGAAGGGCGAGATATAAATGTAATAAATAAATGTAGTAAATGAATAAATAAATAATTTTAGACTTGGGCTCGCCCAAAGTCAGAAGTGACTTGAAGGCACACAACAACAACAATACTAATTAACTTGACTATCTCATTGGCCAGAAGCAGGCCCACACTTTCCACTGAAATCCTGATAGGTTTATGTTGGTTACAATTGTTTTCATTTTTAAATATTGTATTGTATTGTTCTTTCATTGTTGTTGTTTTGCACTACAAATAAGACATGTGCAGTGTGCATAGGAATTTGTTCGTTTTTTTTTTTCCAAATGATAATTTGGCCCCTCCACAGTCTGAAGGATTGTGGACCGGCGCTCTGCTTTAAAAGTTTGAGGAGCCCTGTGCTAGGTAAAGGTAAAGGTTTTTCCCTGACATTAAGTCCAGTCGTGACCGATTCTGGGTGTTGGTGCTCATCTCCACTTCTAAGCCGAAGAGCCCGTGTTGTCCCTAAACACCTCCAAGGTCATGTGGCCGGCATGACTACATGGAGCGCCGTTACCTTCCCGCCAGAGCGGTACCTATCGATCTACTCACATTTGCATGTTTTCGAACTGCTAGTTTGGCAGGAGCTGGGGCTAACAGCGGGCACTCATTCCGCTCCTGGGATTGAACCTGCGACCTTTTGGTCCGCAAGTTCAGCAGCTCAGCGCTTTAACACACTGTGCTAGTAGAGATTAAAGGATGCAGACTGGCTTAATTTCAGTTCATTTTTGTACCTAGAATGGGAGTTTGTTCCCTTCAGTTTGCTTTAACTCAAGACAGCTTTAGAGCCTGGCTATGTATTGCATCTACACATTTCCGATCCATACATCCTTTCTTCTTTCCTCTGAAAATGCTCCTGTTTTTCCTCAAGAGGAAACTAGGTCAAATCCAAGAGGTCCCCCCTCCTTCTGGAAATGACAACAGCTAACATTTTTAGGGGCTTGTTATTCTCATAGCAACAGCCATCATCACATTCTTCAGTTCTTTCCCTTCCTCTGAGGCGCATGTCCCACTCTCTCCAGCAGAGGGCAGCCCTGTCTGTTCGCCTTTCTACATGCAAGGAAAGCTGATCACCAGCATCCCTGTGTGTCTGTATACCTTCAATGCACCTGTCAGTTTATGGTGACCCCATTAATTTTCTGTGGTTTTCATAAGCAAGGAATATTCAGAGGTGCTTTGTGATTGCCTTCCTCTGAAATACAGCAACTGGTATCCCCTGGTGGTCTCCCATTCAAATACGAACCACCCCTGGCCCTGCTTAGCATCCATAATCTTGTGTCTTCTGGGTATTTCAGCTGCAGTTGCTATTAAAGATCCCATCTAATGCAGTTTCAAAACAGTATGGAAGAAAGTGGTTTCACTGTGCAGGTAGGAAATCTTGGAACCAGTTTGAGGTCCAAACAGGGATTACACAAACTACAGATCAGTGGTGCATAGAATAATTAAAAGGAAAATAGAAATAGATAAAGGAATAATTGGGCTATTGTATGATGTACTAATCACATTAACTTGCAATACAAAAATAACCATTATAGATAATTGGAAACAGGAAAAAAAACTTCACTGAGAAATTAATTGGGACTTGGATTGACAATATTCATAAAATTAAGCATATAAGGATTAAAGAAACACAAAGGAAAATAATATCTAAATGGTATAGAACCCCACTCCAAGTATCACATATAACGGGAAATACTTCAAATAAGTGTTGGCATAACTGTGGGGAAATAGGTACATTTTCCCACATGTGGTGGGACTGTAGAAAAATTCAGAACTTCTATAGAAAAATAAGAAAAATAATGGAAGAAATAATAGGGAAAGAATTAATATGGGACAAAGCTAGATACATGTCTCTCACAGTAAAGGTAAGGGAAGATAACAATAATTGGATAGAGATTCTAAAATATATGACAGCCGCAATACAAGCCACGATAGCCTGAGGATGGAGGGATGATACAAAATGGGATGTAGAAACCTGGTGGGCTTATATATCAGAATATATAATTAACAATTTCATCATTCAAAAGAAAAAAATATATATACAAATAGCCTAAAAGATCAAGACTGGTTAAGGAAATGGACTATTCTAATCGACAAAATAGACGGAGACGAAAGATACCGCACCTTGAACCAGGCGTTCCACACGATTAAACTGATGTATTGACAATTTTGAATGGCTGTTCCAGGGGAGTGGGGGGTATGGGGGGAGGGTGGGGGTGGAGGGTGATACATTTCTAAGGACTGTTTAAAATGTCATTTAAGGAATAGTTACCTTTGGAACAATGTATACTGAAATAAGTTATGTATGGCAAAAATAGTTAATTGTTATGATGTATCAAAAAGAAATTAAAAAAAAAGATCAGTGGTGCACACTTTTGTGGGGGTTTGTTGTCAAGCTGTTGCAGTTTGAAACCAGCATTGAACAGCATTAAATGTGGTCAGTGTAAATAGAGCCTTAATGATCAATATTGTCATCTGAATTCTGGATACCCTGAATGTGCTCTCTCAAGCCAAACAAAAGAAAACAATTCAGGAAAGAAGACACAAGAACTTTATTTCTTATTTGTACAAACAGGAAGTCACTAGCACAGAGCTTAGTGAATTCCTACCAAACCTGTTTCTGGTAGAATTTTAAGTACTTGCATGTTGTTCTCTAACTGGCTAATTTTCAGTATTTTGCATGCTTCTAATTGGCTATTGTCTTGTATGCACAAGTGTGTTCCCTGATAGGCGTTTGTCTGTATGTTTGGCTTTTGTAACTTTTCTTTCTTAAAACAAAGGGGTTATGTTTAGCCAGACAGAAAAATGCGTACTTGGCATAAACTAGAATTTATCTCATGGTATTTGCTCACTCAGTGTGTCTAACTTATCGCTCTCATATTTATTTGTAGAAATATTAATGCTGTGACTTGAGGTGAAAAAATCTCTTGTGTCCAACCTATCAGTATGTTTGCATTTGTGTAACTATGCAACATGTAAATTCTGACACAGATGTGTTCCTCTGTTATTCCTCACCATCCTTTCTTTTAACATGAATCTACAGGAACAACTCCCTTCTTAACTACGGTTCTCTTGTAGCAATTAAAGCACTGAACTGGGACATGGGGAGACTGCATTTTGAGTCCCAACTGAGCATGAAACTAAGTGGTTTACTAAGAACATGCCTTGTTCTCAATTGAGGCCCCAACTACACTGATAATTTATTTATTTATTCATTTGTTTGTTTACTGTATTTATATTCTGCCCTTCTCACCCTGAAGGGGACTCAGGGTGGATCTCAGAACATGCATATGCGACAAACATTCAATGTCGTTTACACACTGACAAGACAGACAATTGTACATAGATAGAGGTATATATAGGCTTTTCCCATCTTTGGCATCGTGGAGGCTTGTACTTGGTTCCGGCCATGCAAGAGCTTTGTTTGTAAACTTCCTCCTTGATCGAATCACCTGTATTTTCTGGCATTTCCTTATGAATGCCTTAAAATACCTCCCCGCTTTTAAGCGGTACCTATTTATCTACTCACATTTTGCTTTCGAACAGCTAGGTAGGCAGAAGCTGGGCTAAAGGCCAGGAGCTCACTCTGACCCAGGTATCAAACTGTCAACTTTTCAACTGATAAGATTTCCTACAGCTGGTGTTTAACCTGCTGTGCTAAAGCCTGGCCCTAATGCAGTTCAAAGTTAGCTTTGAACTATAGTGATCGGACAACAAACTTCCACAAAAGGATGTGAAAGGAAGCCTGTCAGATTGGTGTAGGCTTAAAGCCTGACTCAACTATGAAACCTCACTTTGTGGTTTTAGCACTATTACTCTTTCTCAGCCTAGCCTGCCTCACAGGGTTGTTGTGGCAATAGGTGCAGGGAGACTTTCATATAATCCCTGCCCTGAATTCCTTGGAAAAAGTAAGCTGAGAGTAATAAATACCCCTATTCTTTAAAAAAGAAAAGCATTTGGACTTGAGTATCACATTTTGATCTGAGATGAGTAGCTATACTCTGGGTGTAGTGATTGGGGCGGGAATGGGGGTCTTGCATCCTTCATTTGATCAAGTGAAATTTTCTTTCATTTAATGCTATTTTATAGAGACTGATTATTCAACTATTCTGTCCCTCCCATACTCTATTTTTGTCCCAGCTCATTCAATGAAAATTGTCTCACTATATCCCTGGCTTTTTTTTCCGCGTCAGAAGCGAGTTGAGAGCATACTACAAGTCTCTTCTGGTGTGAGAGAATTGGCTGTCTAAAGCAGTGGTTCTCAACCTGTGGGTCACCAGATGTTTTGGCCTTCGACTTCCAGAAATCCTAACAGCTGATAAATTGACTGGGATTTCTGGGAGTTGTAGGCCAAAACACCTGGGGACCCACAGGTTGAGAACATTGGTCTACAGAGACATTGCCCAGGGGATGCCCGGATGTGCTACCATCCTGCTGGGAGGCTTCTCTCATGTCCCCACAAGCTAGAGCTGACAGATGGGAGCTCACCCCATCTCACGAATTTGAAGTGGCAACTTTCAGGTCAGCAACCAAATCTTCAGGTCAGCAGTCCAGCTGGCACAGGGTTTAACCCATTGTGCCATCGCGGGTCCTATATAACCCTGGTGAAATAAAAGCACTTTGCACATCCGCAGATGCTGCTTTATGGCTTGAAGTGTTTCCAAGAGATGGGAAACAGGCAGGAGATGTGGGAATGGGTCATGGCTGGGTGGGATAGGACTTGATCCCTTATATTTTGGCTAAGACACAGTTCAGAATGGAAGTTCCAGTGAGACGATATTTCTATGCTCAGACATATTGATACCAAAACCATATATAGTAGGACCCTCTTACTATTGATGCAGCCTCCATCAGCCATGTACCATCCAAAACCCATCATCTAGAGAAGTGGTTCTCAACTTGTGGGTCCCCAGATGTTTTGGCCTTCAACTCCCAGAAACCCTAACAGCTGGTAAACTGGTTGGGATTTCTGGGAGCTGTAAGGCCAAAACACCTGGGGACACACAGGTTGAGAACCACTGGTCTAGAGACTGGATGGCCATCTATCAGGAATGCTTTGGTTGCATATTCTTACATGACAGGGGGTTGGACTAGATGGTCCTTGTGGTCTCTTCCAACTCTATCCCTAGCTAGCAAGTCCATGATGGAGACAGTGGGTGTTGCAGTTCAATATATCTTGAGGGTATCTCATGGGGCTGGGGAGGGAGTTGCTCATACAAGGAAGGGTTCTGTGCATGCTCAAAGGCACTCTTCCTTTAGTGATATCTTCACATGGTGCAAAGATGATATCTTTGCATTGCTGAGGGAAGAAAGGTTCGAGGCGGGCTTTCTATTCCTCCATTTCAGGTTCCTTCCTCCCCATCTTGCCACACTCTCCCCAAAACCCCAAGGAGAGCTTCTGCCTCAGTGTGTGTGTGTGTGTGTGTGTGTGTGTGTGTGTGTGGTTATTGCCGTTTAGCATTCCATCACGCACTCGCTTCCCCCTAATCACTGCTAGGAAACCGGTGCCTTTACCGGCAACTTCAGACCTGCCAGGAACAGCTAACAGCCCTGACTGTGCATGATTAGCTCATAAACACCACCCAAGCCAGGAAGAGAAGAAAGCGGAGTGCCAGGATGCTTGGGTTCTCTGGCCAGGGAGATGTGTCTATATGGGGAAACTGGGGGGGGGGGGGTGTCCTAGAACCGGGGAAGAGAGCAAGGCACAGTTCGAGTGCCAAGGATCCAAGAAATGATGGAGCGAGGAGGAGGGGAAGGGGAGGCGGCGGAGATCTGTGGGTGGATCTGTGGCTTTCCTGGGCAGAGAGCCTTGGAAAGGTGAGTAGGTGGAAGACGGAATATTACAACCACAACATAGAGACCCTCCCCACTGCCTGTATGCACACCACTGGCTGCCTTTTATTTATTTTCCAGTCCCAATTCAAGGTGTATACCATCACATATAAAGCCCTAAATGGTTTGGGACCCACCTACCTTCGTGACCGTATCTCCTACCACAAGCCTACACGATCCCTTCGCTCATCAGGGGAAGCTCTCCTGTCCCCACTCCCGATATCCCAGACCCACCTTGTGGGAACAAGGGAGAGGGCCTTTTCAGCTGTGGCCCCCCGATTGTGGAATTCTCTGCCGGCGGAGATTAGGCAAGCCCCCACACTAGCAGCCTTCAAGAAAGACTTGAAAACATGGCTCTTTCGCTGCGCTTTTGGAAAGCAACCATTTTATATTTCTTTTCCGTTGCTCCCCCTAATATCTATCCTCCAGAATACCCCACTCCCTTATGACCCTGTTCGCTGTGGTTTTTATTTTTATGTCTTTCTCACCCCGAGTTTTAACTTAATGTTCATGTGGTCTGCCCTTGTTTTTATTGTCTCCTTGTTTTATTTTGTAATGGATATTATTTACTGTATTGTTTATTGTAGTGTGTTGTGCTGTTCTTTTATATGCTGTTTACATTGTATTGTTTTGGGCGTGGCCCCATGTAAGCCGCCCCGAGTCCCCATTGGGGAGATGGTGGCGGGGTATAAATAAAGTTTTATTATTATTATTATTATTACTATACCCATGGGCATTCATCAAGCTCATGCTTCAAGGGGGTGGTAATGACAGCCAGCAATGAAAATGAATTCCAAAATAGAAATTTGATACATGTGAACAATGAACATGATATTATTGTGCACACACAACTTTCAGGTACACTTCTCAATACACTAAACTCAGTACCTGGAGGGATACAGAATCCTTTAATGCATCCATTGTACAACCCTGACAATTGTTTATACCAGGCATGGGCAAACTTTGGCCCTCCAGGTGTTTTGGACTTCAACTCCCACAATTCCTAACAGCTACTGGCTGTTAGGAATTGTGGAAGTTGAAGTCCAAAACACCTGGGGGGCCAAAGTTTGCCCATGCCTGGTATAGACACATTGTATTGATACAGCAGTAATGTGCATCATATTTCTGCCTACTTTTCATTTTTGAGAACCAAATTTTCCATCTCTTGGTTACATGGAGATGCTTCTCTGCATGTGCATGTGCAGCAAGGACATGTGTATGCAACTTATATTGGGGTATATAAAAAAAGATTGTATATGCTGACAAGAATGTTCTTGAAGGCTTTAATGGCTGGAATCACTGGATTGCTGTGAGTTTTCCAGGCTGTATGGCCATGTTCCAGAAGCATTCTCTCCTGACATTTTGCCCACATCTATGGCAGGTCAGACCTCACAACCTCTGAGGTTGCCTGTCATAGATGCAGACAAAATGTCAGGAGAGAATGCTTCTGGAACATGAACATACAGCCCAGAAAAAACACAGCAACCCAAGAATGTTTTCCTTCACAAAGCAAAGATATGGCAATTCCAGGAACACTAATGTTGCTGCTGTGAACTTTCAAGTATTTTGGATTTATAACTCTAAGGTGAACTTGTTCTGAGTTTTTCTAGGCAGGATTGTTCAGAGATGGCTTGCCATTGATTTCCTCTGAGGCTGAGTGTGTGCCTTGCTTAAGGTCATCCAGCAGGTTTTCATGGCTGAGCAGGGATTAAAACCATGTTGTCCAAGAGTTGTCATCTGACACTCAAATCACTACACTACATTGGCCCTTTCTAGAAAAATATATTGATCAAAATACATATATTACTCACTTATTCCAGAGTTTATGAGCAATGTAGATGCGAATGCTTGCAGGCACATATGTGCATCCACAGTTGCATACAGAGATATACACGCGTGGTCATATACTTCCATATAAGAACACACATCAAATATGTGTATTTGATACTCATGATATCTGAGATGGGCAATAATGAAATGGATGGAGGTCACCCCCCCCCCCCCCCCAAATACAGTAACAGGTCTGATTATCTGGCAGTGGAGATATATATAATCCAGTTTAAAGCAGATAATCTGGGATCGGGTCCTGGGATATAGGGCAGTGTAGAAGGGGCCTTGGTCTGTTTTGTTGGTTTCTTCATCTGAGGCTGGGTCTACACCAGGCATGGGCAAAACTTCAGTCTTCCAGGTGTTTTGGACTTCAATTCCCAATTTACCAACTGTTAAGAATTGTGGGAGTCGAAGTCCAAAACACTCGGAGGACCAGTTTGCCATACCTGGCTTGCACTGCCATATGGGTCCATATAATGCAGTTAAATGCAGCTAAACCACATTATATAGGCGTTATGCAATCATATATTTAATGCAGTTTGGAGCATTATTTAGTAGTAGTAGTAATAATAATAATAATAATAATAATAATAATAATAATAATAATAATACCTTTCTTATATCCCACCCTATCTCCCCAAGGGGTCTCAGGGCAGTATATATGGTTTCATGGTAGTGTAGATCGAACCTGAGTTGTAGAGTCCCAGATAGTAGCCATGGGGTATGACAATAACCTTGCATGCTAGGTCACAAATATTTGTGAAAGTTGAGTCAGACCCATCAAAGCCAGTTTTGCATACATTGACTGGCAATATCGCTACAAAATTTAAGGAGACAGTCCCTACCCAACCTACAGATGATACGGGTTGAAGCTGAGACCTCAGGTATGCAAAACAGGTGCTCTACCTCTGAGTGAGGATCAGAGGATTGACATAAAATGAAGCCAACCTGAGAGTAGTTACCCAACCAGTCTGCTGCCTGTAAGACCTCCAACTCTGTCAACATGAATGCAAATTCCGCACGAGGAGAACAGACAGCTTCGGAGGAAGCAAAATGCAACAACACTGAGCAAGCCTTTGAGTGCCTTGATGTTAAGCAATGGGGGGGGGGGGGGGAGGGCATGGACAACACACCAGCATGATGTTGAAAACACATGACTGCTACCAAAAGTTATGTGTGCCTTAGCAGAGCTATATGGACAACTCAGACTGGGCCCAACAGCTGGATAAAGTGGAATAATTTGCTTCTGATGGCAGGTTTTGGGGTACTAAAGGACAACAACCTATAATGCCACAACACTGTGGTAGTTTGAGCATTGAACTATGGCTCTGGAGACCACACTTGGCCACGGAAGCCCGCGGCATGATCCTGGGCAAGTTGCACACTCTCATCTCCAGATAACCCTGTGATATTTATTTATTTACAACATTTATATCCCGCCCTTTTATGTCAGAAATGACCTAAAAGCATAAGCAGCTGAGGGGGAAAAGGAAAGGGTCTGAGGCTGTTAGGAACTATGGGAGCTGAAGTTCAAAACACTCGGAGGGTCGAAGTTTGCCCATGCCTAGGTTAGACTGTGAATGAACAACTTGCCCAAATAAGTAAGTGCTACTGGGACTTTACTTCTATGTATAAAGTTGCAGGAATCACCAGGTCAAAACCTCAGGACTTCTTGCTACTCTTCTTGCAATCCCCTCTTGGGTTTAGCTGAAATGCCCACAATCATCTGGAATGGTAATAGTGTATTGATATGAGAGCCATCCTTGGACACATCTACTCTGTTAAATTAATGCAGTTTGGCACCACTTTAATTGCCATAGCTCAATGGTATGGGACCAGTGCAGCTGTGTTTTTTCAAGCTCTTTAGCCTTTTCTGCCCAGGAGGGCTGGGGCCTCACTGAACCACAGCTCCTAGGATTCCACAGCCTGGAGCCCTGGCAGTTAAGACGGGTGTCAAACTGCATCAAGATCCTAAGGGTTCCTTAACTGTAAAGTCCCCTGAGGTGGCCAGATGGTTAATGGCGTGTGTGCATGTCTGCGCGCGACACTCCAGGTCTTTTCTCTCCTTCTCTGGCTCTTCTTTTCTCCCTTTCTCTTGTCTTCTCTTTGTTCTCTTCCCTTTCTCTCTCCTCCCTTTTCTCTCTCTTTTCCATTTGTTCTCTCTCTCTCCCTGCTCTCTTCTCCCTATCTGTTTTCTTTCTCTCTGTCCTCCTTTCCATTTCTCTTCCTTCCTCTCTTGTCCTGTCTCTCTCTCTGTCTCTCTCTATTTTTCCTCTGCATTCTCTTCTCCCTTTCTGTTCTCTCTTGTCTCTTTCTCTTTTCTTCTGTCTCTCTCTCTTCTTCTCCCTTTCTCTCATCTCTGCTCCCTTTTCTCTTTCTCTTCTCCTTTTCTTTGTTCTCTCTATTTCCTTTTCCCTTTGTTCTCTCTCTGTTCTCGTCTACCTGTCTCTTCTATTTCTGTGTTCTCCTCTCCCTTTCTCTTCTTTCCTCTCCTGTCTTGTCTCTCTATTCTCCCTTTGTTTTCTTGCTCTTTTCTTTGTGTTCTCTTCTATCTTGTCTCTTTCTCTTTTCTTTTCTCTGCTTCTCTCTTCTCCCTCCTCTTCACATTTTTCTTTCTGTCTTCTCTTCTTTTTGTCTCTCTCCTTTCTTTTTTCTTCTCCCTTTTCTTTCTCTTATCTTCTCCCTTTCTCTTCTCTTTTCACGCTATTCTCTATTTCCTCTTTCCTATTTCTCTCCCTTCTCTTGTCCCTTTCTTTTCTCTAGCTGTTCTCTGTATCTCTTTCTCTCTGTTCTCCTCTCCCTTTCTCTTTTTTCCTCTCTTGTCTTGTCTGTCTTCTTCCTTTGTTCTTTCTCTCCTTTTTCTCTGTTATCCTCTGCTTTTCTCTTCTGTCTTCTCCCATTCTTCTCTCTTCTACCTTTCTCTTATTTCTGCTCTCTTCCCTTTCTTTTCTGTCTTTCCTCTCTTGTCTCTTTCTCTCTTCTCTTCTCCCTTTCTCTTCTCTTTCCTCTTGTCTCTTTCTCTCTCATCTCTTCTCCCATTATTTTCTCTCTGCTCTCTTCCCTTTCTCTCTTCCCTTTGTTCTCTCTCTCTTCTCTTTCTCTCTGTTCTCCTCTCTTTCTCCTTTCCTCTTGTCTCTCTCTTCTCCGTTTCTCTTTTTTTGTCTCTCTCTCTTCTCTCTCTCTCTTCTCCCTTTCTCTCCTCTCCTCTCTTTCCTCTTGTCTCTTTCTCTTCTCCCTATCTCGCTCTCTCTTTTGTCCTCTCCCTTGTCTGTCTCTCTTCTTTTTCTCTCTTCTCTTCTCCCTTTCCCTTCTCTCCTCTCTTTCTTCTCTTCTCCCTCTCCCCCTCCCTCCCGGATCACCTTACCCAACCTCTCTTCGCTCTTCCCTCTGCGGCAGGGAGGGAGGGAGGGAGGGAGGCGGGGGCGGGCTTTTCCCCTCCTTCTTACCAACAGTCCCTTCCACACTTCCAGGAATCACCCAGAAAAGAAAAAAAAAGAAATCAAAAATTGTGGGCGGGAGGGAGGGGGGGGTGGCCTCTCGGCGTCCACTTCCGGCCAATCAGAGGCCGGCCCAGGCCCTCCCGGGTGGCCAATGAAGAGGGGCGCCATTCATAAAAAGTAAATACTCGGCGGCCACGCTCCTCCCAGCCCCACGCACAAGCACCGAGGGAGGGAGGGAGGGAGGGGAGGCAGGCATTATTTCCCATCACTCTGCAGCCGGCCATGCCTTGACATTGCCACATTGGCGCTCCTCGGGGGTCTTCTTCTCTCCCTTTCCCCAGACCCTCCTCCCTCCCTCTCTTTCCCTCCTCTTCTTCCTCCGAAGGGGTCTTCTCCCCCCGACACGCGTCAAGTCATTCACAGGAAGAAAACACGGGAAAAGCCGCCAGTTTTGGGAACTCCTCGGCTCTCCCCAACTTCTGCCTCTTTTTCCTCCCGATCCGATTTAAAAGAGAACGCACGGCTATGAAGATCCACTGGCAAGGCTTGTGTTTGACTCTGAATTTTGGGGAAATATGGGCCAGCCAGGAGAGC
This sequence comes from Anolis carolinensis, assembly GCF_035594765.1. Lineage (NCBI taxonomy): Eukaryota > Metazoa > Chordata > Lepidosauria > Squamata > Anolidae > Anolis > Anolis carolinensis. Next base: position 15,755,758 of record NC_085846.1, read on the forward strand.
GGGTTGGGCGGCGTGTGAGTCGCCGATCCCGCGAAAGGGAGCCCGCTTGTTGATTCCGAAGAGATCTCTCTTTCCTCTCCGAAGGATCCCTCCAGTGCTTCTGCTTTTGCCAAAGGTGAGTCCAGAAAGAAAGAGAAATACAGGAGGGGGCCTCTTCGTATAGGTTGTTGTGAGTTTTCCGGGCTGTATTGGCCATACTCAGGAAGCATTCTCTCCTGACGTTTCACCCACATCTAGGGCAGGCATCCTCTGAGGCTGTGAGTTAAAGTGTTCACCCTTTGCAATGTATCTACCCCCTATTTTTATCCATAGAAATGGAGGATGAACCACATTAAATGTCCAATGTGTTGTCGAAGGCTTTCATGGCCAGAATTACAGGATTGCTGTGAGTTTTCCGGGCTGTATGGCCATATTCCGGAAGCATTCTCTCCTGACGTTTCGCCCACATCTATGGCAGGCATCTTCAGAGGTTGTGAGTTAGTGTTCATCTACTGCAATAGAAATGGAGGATGAACTATACAGAAACTACATTAAATGTTCAATGTGTTGTCGAAGGTTTTCATGGCCTGAATCATTGGGCTGCTGTGAGTTTTCCGGGCTGTCTAACCATGTTCCAGAGACTTATGGCAGGCATCCTCAAGAGGTTGTGAGGTCTGTTGGAAACGAGGCAAGAGGGGTTTATATATCTGTGGAAGGTCCAGGGTGGGAGAAAGAACTCCTGTCTTTTTATGGCAAGTGTGAATGTTTCATTTGGCCTCCTTGGTTAGCATTGAAAACCCTTGAAGCTTCAAAGCCTGGCTATTTCCTGCCTGGGGGGAATCCTTTGTTGGGAGGTATTAGCTGCAAGGCCATTCAATGCGAATCAGGGTGGCCAATGGCAACATTCATATTTGCCTCAAACAGACAAGGGTTCTTTCTCCCACCCTGGACCTTCCACAGATACATAAACCCCACTTGCCTAGTTTCCGACAGACTTCACAACATCTTAGGAAGCCTGAATAGATGTGGGTGAAATGTCAGGAGAGAATGCTTCTGGAACATGGCCATACAGCTCGGAAAACTCACAGTAACCCAATGATTCCATCCACGAAAGCCTTCAACATCACATCCTGACTTTGTGTTTGAGACCCAGCAGCTGGGGGATAGTTCTTTCCTATTTACGCATTTTAATGACTTTCTCACATTTAGTAATTGTATACTTCCACCCACCAGGCTCCAAAGCCAACAGAATCCGCAAACTGGAAATGTTGAAGCGTGGGATCAAGACACTCAAATCCCTTTTAACCCGACAAGGAAATTTCTTCAGAACTCCAGTCTAGATCCGTAGCATAATCTTGCCTGGCTTATTTTGTTCCTGAAGATGAAAGGTTACTTTCTTGCCCAGGTCTGTTCTGAATATTTATTGTTTTTGTCATTGAAACATGTACCAAGCAGCAGTGGGCAACGTGTGGCTCTCTGGATCATGCCAGACTACAACTCCCATCTTTGCTCTGTATGGTTTGGCAATGATGGGTGTTGCAGTCCAGTGATATAGGGTCATTTTGCCTAGTTTTTGTACTAAAAGTGGAGTGAGGCTGTACCTTGACAGCAAAGCAATTGGTTTTTTTTTCAATTTAAAGATTTCAAGCAGGGCATCTACACTGTAGAATTAATGCAGTTTAAGATCACTTTCACTGCTACAGCTATGTAACCATGGGGATTGTAGTTTTACGAAGTCTTCTTGCCTTTTATGCCAAAGAGGACTGGTGCCTCAGCAAACTATAAATCCTGAGATTCCATACCATTGAAAAGTGAAACTGGTGTCAAAGTGTATTAATTCTACAGTGTAATGCGCCCAGGACCAGTCCCTGCATTTCCCAGTTCTGTTGGGAAATGGACCAACTCAGTATAATGCACCTTATTATGTTCCAGCCCAAGTTAAACATGCTTAAATCCTATTTAAGTTCAGACTTGGGTCTGTGCTTGACTCTTCCTGAGTTAAACAGGTCTAAATCCTGTTGATTTAAGTGGAAACTTAATCCAATGCTGAACTCTTCCCTACTGAAAATGACAGGGCTTTGTTGTAGCCGGATTGCTCCTTTAAAACTGAGCAAACAACAAAACTCCTCCTGCACCACGGTTGTGAAAGGAACAATACAACAACAACAAATGTTTCCCCAAAGAATAAAGAGGCTGGGAGGGAAGTCTTAACTAGTTCACCAGGCCAGTCTGTGTAGATTTAGCACATCTGGACTTCATGGGTTTGGATCTAGATTTGAGCCTGTTTAGAGGAGACTCACTGCAACCAACAGAACAAATGGTAAGAAGAATCCATGCATACTCTCCAATTATTACAGTTCAATCCTGTAACTGCCATGACTGCATCCTATCCAACTGTGTGATTTGTAATTTGGGCAAGGATTCAGAATTCTCTCCCCTGAACTATATGTCCTAAAATACTCTGAGTGCATGTCTTTTGTTGTTGTGTGCCTTCAGGTAATTTGAATGTACGGATCCCTCCTTGTTTGGGGGAAAAAGCGATCTACCCAAATGCAATAAATATGTTGGGACCATTTCCGTTCTGCTTCTTGCTTTTATAACCTCACACCCCCAGCTAAACAAAAAATCCCACTGGAAACAAATTTATATATATTGGATGGCTAAAATTCAAACTTTCATAATTTTTTAGGTAAATTGCCTAAATTTTGGATATACTTCTGCAAGAAAACTTGAATCCGTCAGATTGAAATGTGCTCTCTACACAAATGGAGCTTCCAAAAGTAATGCATGTTTGCTTCTCTCAAATACAGTAATGTGAGTTTAAAATTTCTTTTCAGAGGAGCTCTCCTCCCAAAATCCTTGCATAAAGTTGTTGCTGAATCCATTACAAAATAAAGCAGTGGTGAATCAGAGATGTGGGGAGAGAAAACCTGAGCCCAGACCCCTATTAAAAGTCCTCAGGTACCAGAAAGATTCTCAAAGCATATCCAGACTGCATGAATATCGAATAATATATGGGATTTGTAGTTTGGGGAATCACTAGAGCTCTGTAACTGAGAAACCTAAATATGTCACAGAACTGCAAATACTAGGATTCCATGGTTTGGAGCCATGGCATTTGGGTTCCATAGTATGGATCCATGGCAGTTGAAGCTGAATCAAAGTTATCCCATAGGATTCTCTGCTGTCTTTCATGGGAGAGGGCTAGAAGTCGCAGAAAGCTTCATTTCCCGGGATTCCATAGGAGGCAGTTGTGACATTTAAAGTGCAGGGAGGTTATATCCCTAGACAGATAGATATGTCTTCCATTGATACTTAACCATTCAAAACTGGTATTGTGCAGAGATTCAACTGGCATTGTTCTCTGAAAGTGAGCAATCCTTCAACCTTTTTGTCCCCAAAGTGAATTATTCAATTGCACCCAGCATAGAGGTAAAACCTATGGAATGGAGGCCTAAGTTATGGGCTTAGTTAGACCAGTGGGTCCCCAGGTGTTTTGGCCTACAACTCCCAGAAATTTCAGCCAGTTTACCAGCTGATAGGATTTCTGGGAATTGAAGGCCAAAACATCTGGGGACCCACAGGTTGAGAACCACTGACTTAGGCAGATGGTTACAAACAATTTCATGTAAGACCTAACTCTGTCATGAATGAATAAAAAATCCTCTTCTAGGCAGGACTGACCTTCTCCAACAAAGACTGGAAGGCAAAAGCAGTGACTCATTCAGAGGAAGCAACCTATGGGGGGTGGATGCTTCAGGCTTATGAGCTGTCAAACATATTGTTTCATAACTTTGAGTAGCTGCCTTATACCAGGTTAGACTATTGATCCATCTACCTTGCTAGTCTGCAGTTGCTGACCAGCATGTCTCTTACTTGACAGCTCTTGGGAATATCTGGCCCTGCAGAAAGGATTGGATAGGCAAAGCCAGCCCTAGCATTAGATAAAAGGAGGATACTGCCCTGGCCAGTAGATTGGGTCCATCACAGAAGGGCAGCAAACCTTTGGCTCCTTAACACGCTAATTTTTAGATCGTTACTATTAGGAATATAGGGGATATATTTGTTGGATCTGAATGTAGCAAAATGTCCCAGCCAACCGTTGGGTACTGTGTACATTCTGATTCTGATGGGTGCGGTATTATTTACCACCCTGGCTTGGCAGCAAAATGTCATGGATCAGGTCTGGGGATGTACTGTGTTTATATGCCCCTCCTAAAAGGTATATATCCTTTTACAGCTAATAGTAGCAACTATAATTCTTTGAAAGCAAAGAATCACTAGAAGACTACATGTTATGATTGAAGACTACATGTTATAATGATGATTATAATTAGATTGCAAATTCCATCTGAAATGTAAGATGTTCAAATGACCATTCCTGTCCAGCAACACATTGCTCATATTCTTGAAGCACAGAATTAAAAACTTTTCCTAAAGTGTTTCTTTCAGTTGGGCGACACTTTTGCACTATTAGAATCTCTAATCCTATTAAAAGGAATGCAAAAACTGAATTATAAACTATTTGTGTACATAACCCTGCAGTGATGGGGCAGAAGAGATAAAGAGGTGACAAACAGAGAGATGCAACCACTTTCCATGTCATAGCAGGAGGAAAGTGGACACTTCTAGGTACTGGGCATGTGTCACGAATGGGTCTTTCTTCCTAAGGCAGTCAGTGCTGTAACTATTGTACAATACAATATTGTACTTCCCTTTTCTAGGCTTCAGGGAATTCCAGCATTGCATCTTTTACTTAATCAGTTTCTTGTTACAAGTGGTTGCTGGCGATTTTGTGTCTTTGGGTTTACAAATACACAGGAAGAACACAGTGAGAGCAAGACAATATATACAGTAGAGTCACTTATCCAAGCTAAACGGGCCGACAGAAGCTTGAATAAGCGAATATCTTGGATAATAAAGAGGGATTAAGGAAAAACCTATTAAACATCAAATTAGGCTATGATTTTACAAATTAAGCACCAAAACATCATGTTTTATAACAAATTTGACAGAAAAAGCAGTTCAATACACAGTAATGTTATGTTGTAATTACTGTATTTACGAATTTAGCACCAAAATATCACGATATATTGAAAACATTGACTACAAAAATGGCTTGGATAATCCAGAAACTTGGATAAGCGAGGCTTGGATAAGTGAGACTCTACTGTACATCAATTTGTTAACATTGTGTTCCACCTCCTAATAACAACCATATGACCTCTTGAAGTCATCCCTTTCCAACATCTATCACCAAGGCTGCTCTATCTTGACAGCTCCATGTCTGTTTATGGAGCCATGAGTAATAATGGAGTGCAGAGCTTGCAGGACTGAAGCACTGAAACGTACTGATGAGCAGGAAAAAGGACAACATCTTTCACCCGCGCAGGACTCCCTGTTCTCTGGAATTGGCTAAGGTTCTCATAGTGGCAGGTAGAACATTTTTGTGAGCTCATGCCTGCTATAATAATAAGTATTTGTAGGTCACTGCATCCTGGCAGAAGATCTGTTCTTATAGAGAAGAAAATAGTTAATACTGAGATGAAAGTTTTTCCCACTAGTGCTGGGAAAATACATTCCTGTAGTATCTTGAGCAACTTGACTTTGGCTAATGGCAGACATTCTGTGCCACTCTCGTTCTTTCCCCATGCAATCTGAAGTCTGTCCAGCCAAAATTTTACATATTTTGGCTGCACAGACCAAAATCTAACTAATGCTGCATACTTTGTATGATCAGCTGGCCCTAATAAATTGTGCGTAATGCTATGTCCTGCTACTGAGTTAGGTATGTACAATTCTCTGCCTCTCTGACACATACACATGGATCACCAAAGCTTTAGGCAGAGTCATGAAAATATGTATGTCAAAACTGCTTTATCACTATATTGATCATGAAGAGTAGGCAAGACAGACCCCTCCTCTTGATACCTACTGGCTGTTAGATATTGTGGGAGCTGAAATCCAAAACATTTGGAGCTCCAAAGTTTTCCCATGCCTGTGCTAGAGACCTCACATCTTTAATTTGTTAACATGTTTGTTTGTGTGGTTGGTTTTTTGTAGTGGCACTTGCACCAATGTGCATTAGCTTCCTTTCTTTCAAGTCTCTAGTCCTCAAGGCATCTGAAAATGCAGAGGCAGTATGAGATCTTACAAATGGCAGGTGAATAGTGGCACCAGCTTTGAAGAGTTGGGAACCTTGAGCTGACCATAGTTGCATTGGCTGGATATCCTTGAGAAGTATAGTTCCCAAAAGTTTCTTTTCCAAGTTTTGGTCTTGAGCAGTACATTCTTTACAGCTAATTGCCTTTTTAGTGTGAAACCAACCCAGTCACTCAGCTGTGCCTTTGTTTTGCTGAGTGTCACTTTCACTGAGGAGTCCAGAAACAGTCAATTGCAAAAGCTGTAAAAAAGCTGAGCTTGCTGGGGTCAGTCAGGTTCTGAATAACAAAGGTCAGGCTCTTTGCAAGAAGCTGAAAGCCCCATGGCAGCATGCTCTGACAAGCAGTGTCCGCTATAGTGTCGGCTTGCAGGTCTGATTAAAACAGGATATCTTCAAGAGTCTGTATTATATTACTAATGTATTTTCCGACCCTGCTCTCCAACTTTGGACTCTGCTTCAGATGTTGCAGGTAGTGCAACATCTCCAAATTCACCAACACAGGAAACAATGAAAAGCTGTGGTATGTCTTTTAACATGAAGATTCAACTATGAATAATTTAATTTCTTGACTGTATTGGCATATCTTGGATGAAACAGAGGGGACTCTGGAGGGTTGAAAAGAGAAGTCTGTCTTTCATCTGGTGTCAAAAAAGAAAGTAGGCACGGTCTCTCTAGTGTGTGAACCGTTTCTGCCTTCCTGTTTCAGATGCCGCTACGGTAGCCAAGCAAGATCTTTCTGGGCCAACTGGAGGCGCAATGGTCCCCCTGTGCTGGTGCTGCCCGTCGGCACCTGCCCCAGCTGTGGCGGCCATGAGCGGCGCGGCCACCCCTTCCTACCACTTCAAGAGTTTCTGCGGGGAGTTTGAGCGGGTGGAAAGTGCCCTGGAACGCTTGGAGGCCAGTGGATATTACTGGGGCAGCTTGTCGGGAGCTGAAGCCAAGCGGCTCTTAACCTCTCAGCTGCCTGGGGTCTTCCTGGTGCGGGACTCTTCTGACCACCACCACCTCTTTACCCTGAGCGTCCGCACCACCACGGGCATCACCAACCTGCGCATCCAGCAACAGGGCTCAGCCTTCCACCTGGAGGCCCTGCCGGGGGCTGGCCATCCTCCCGCTTTCTGCTGCGTGGTCCAGTTGGTAGAACATTACCTCTGCCTGGGGGCCGTCGATGGAGGGCCCTGCTACCTGGAGAGGGAGGGACAACTGCCCGTGCCTTTGGCCCTCACTCAGCCGCTCCGGTGCAAGGTGCCCACACTCCAGGAGTTGTGCCGCCGGGCCGTGCGAACCAGTGTGCAGGGCAGAGGGGACCTCAGGGCTCGCTTGCAAGGGCTACCGGTACCCCAGGGATTGTTGAACTCATTATGCAGCTGAAAAGGACAAAAAAGGTTATCAGAGGGGACCGACAAGGAGGCCTCTGTTAAGGCCTGGAAATGCAGGTGGAGTCTTTCCTTCCAAACATTCTCTGCACAATACAAGGACAGGACTGGCAGCCCACAGTGTATTGTTGAGGATATCCTATTGTTTTTCATAGAATAAAGCAACTGGGATATTCTGAAGCCAACTGTTTTTTTTTTAATCCAGATAATTGCTTTCAACTCTTATCTTGGATCTCAAATAACTCAATCCTGGGAGGTGAAACATAGAAGTGGGGTCACTCTGATACAGAAGTCTATTTCATTTAGTTCACACTTTCCTTAAGCCACAGCATGAGAAATAGGAGCCCTCAGTGGCACAGTGGGTTAAAACCCTTGTGCTGGCAGGACTGCTGACTGGGGAGAGCGGGTGAGCCGCCTCTGTCAGCTCCAGCTCCCCCTGTGGGGACCTCATGAAAGAAGCCTCCCACAAGGATGGTAAAACATAAAACATCCAGGTGTCCCCTCAGCAAAGTCCTTGCAAACAGCCAATTCTCTTACACCAGAAGTGACTTGCAGTTTCTCAAGTTGCTCCTGACACCAAAAAAAAAAAAAAAGCATGAGGAATGTGTCTTTCTGTGTTTTGGGTCTCCATTGTAGCCAATGGTTGGGGGATTATGGGAGTAACTGTTTAAGAAATCTGAAGGGCTCCTGGCCACCACTCATCAAATTCAGTTGCATCTTGGCAACTGCTGCAAAAAAAATAACCTCAGAGCAGGAACCGCAGTTATATTCCAGTGTACAGAAAAGTTGTCATTACTCACAGACAGAACTGTGTTATCAAACAGCCCCTGGCTGACTTTGGGCCAGCAACATTCAGCCTGAGGAAGGCAAGGGCAAACCCCCTCTGAACAAATTCCAACAGTAGTCAGAAATGGCTTGAGAGCACACAATAACAAGTCTTTACGCAACAAAGGTATCTGATTTTCTGCACCAGGCCAAGCAATCTGGTACATAAGAGCCGCCTATTCCTTTTCTGCAGACTTACAATTCATGTTTGACCACCACGCCACCACCACTTTCCAGTCAATGCTCTCACTTGGGGTCATTCCCGTAACTTGACACTTTAAAGAATGCTGACTTGGGAAATCAGTTACAGAAAGAGTACTTTGAGGCGAAAGAAATTATGAATTCAGCTTTTATGCTGTATCCAGAGGGGTTTTTGTGCATATTTTTTTTGCAAAAGCCTGACATTTTCAAACACGTACCACAGAGCAGTTTAACAAATAACAAGGGAGTCACAGGCCTGTTTAGGGGCTCCCGACATCGGTACAAAATATTAATAAAGTTCTTTCTTTTCTATGTTATGCTTCCCTAACTCGGAGAAGGGTAGGCAGATTGTAAGGACAGTAGTTGCTGTGTTCCAACTCATAATCGCAGTATGCTGACTAAATGGGAGTTGCAGACTATACTATATGGAAACACACAAATTACCTGCAGCACTTTCAACCCCAACCTCCCCGCCTTCCCAGCTGAAGTACTTCATAAGGAAGCTTCCCATGATTAATTTCTCATACGATACTCAAAATGAATTGTCATATTTTTCATACTTCTAATGGAGCACATTTTAAAGCTTCCATGTCAATTAAGGGTTAAAAAGCACCTTTTTTAAGCCCATGCTTTCAAGTCCTCCCTCCCTACAGCACTAAGGAGCTTAAATCAATTGCAGTGACTAGTCTGATTTCAATCTTACTCTTGGGTTAAAGGTACCGGATTTCTTGTTGATGAGCCAGATGTCTTCCTGGAAACTACTGAGAATCCCTGCCAATTTCTCTTCAGGGCTAGGTGACCTGAGAGCTCTAAGCGGCTCAGATTCAACTCCAAGGCCAATTTCATTTCAACTGCTAGTTGCTTGTGGGGTTTCCTTAAAGTAATCATGCAAAACTGGGTGGGCAAAGTTGGTGGATATTGTGGTTTAATTCGGCACCAACCCCCAAATTTCTCCTCTTATCCCATCTGCCATCTGTTCCTGTATATGCTTCTGGGAAAGATCCCAATTTATTAATCTCTGCCAATTTCTTGTTCACCTTTATGCAGTTTTCAAAAAGAAACCTTTTATCTACTACAGAAAATGGCTGAATACAGCTGTTTGCATGCATACGTTAATTCCAGTAAAAATTTCACATGGGATTAGACAGCAAAACAAGAAGGGGAAGCGGTATCAAAGGCCCAGGGAATAATGACCCCAGAGGGCATTGGAAACTGCCTCTGTTTGGAGCCAGCAAACTAAAAAGGAAAGGCAGGGAGGGGCAGAGGGGGAAGAAAAATTCCTGAAATTGTTTGTGTTCTGGGTAAACTGGAGTTCACTACTTCCTATAGAAAGAAGCATGCCCCATTGCCCTGGTTAACTACCTCCTCTACCTCGATCACATAATTATTCTTTATCAATTTTGGAGGAATCCTGTTCCTGAGGCTTTCCTTGTTGTTTATGCAGCAACACGTGCCCCAAAATGCAAAGGTTTCATTCAGAAAATATAATGCAAGAGACATTTTGTCCATAACCATCAAATATTTCCAGCATCTTTGACAGCACAAGACTACAGTATTTATTCCCAAATATTTTATTGTGTGATGTTACAATAAAGTAGGCTGGATTCCCCACCAGTCTGTGTGACTAGGGCAGGATGAACCTCACAGCTTAATCCTCCTCTTCATCATCTCCACCACCAGCACCGGCCTGGCCCTTCTTGGCATTCTTCCTCTTGACACGGCCTGGTCTGCCACCACCATATGGAGAGCGGAGGGAGAAGTCGATATGCTTTTGAGAATCCAGGCGAACAATGAACGAAGGGATGTTCACCACCTGCTTTCTTACACTGAGGAAAGAATGATACAGAAGTAATGGTTACAAGACCTCATGCTGTAAGAGGTGTTCAATAATGGAACTCACTGCCTCAGAGTGTAGTTGGGGGGTAGTCATTTTCTGGAGGCTTTTAAACAGCCTGATGGCCATCTGTCGGGGTGCTTTGTATGTACTTTTCCTACATGGCAGGGGGTTGGATTAGATGACCCCAGGGAATATTTTCCAACTCTGATTCTATGAAGTATGAATGAAACTACTCTTTTATAAACTCTTTTTATTGCAGTAAGGTTCCTGTTAAATTCAGTTAATTTTTCTGAAGACCTACTGCTCGCATCAACTGGCTATTAAAATTAATCACTGCATCATCCCACCCCAGAGCTCTTTAATTTTTCTGGATCCAATTCATAAACTTCTAGATCATTGAACAGGGGGAGATAGAAACTGCAGTAAAAATTACCAGGAAGGGCTCAGGGCTAGAAAATCCTTATGTACAGCCTTCACCGTTCAAAAAACGCACACCTAGATTACAGACCTATTACCAAAAGCAAAGAGAATACCTATTTTCTCTGCTACAATGCAGGTCAACACTTACTTGCAGTCTTCAGGCTATCCCACTGCTCAGCAATATTAGTATGTTCTAAATACAAGGTGCAATTTAAAGCCCCATGGCTTTTTTTTACTCACAAAATGGATTATGGAATAACCAAAGCTAAGCTACAGGGGTCCAAGTTATGGAAAAATCTTATTTTAGTTTGACATTTTCTGTTATTTCTTGCAGAATTAAACACACAGACGAGGTAGGCAAATAGAGCGTCAATGATGGTATCTTGGTTCTTGACCCGTTCAGAAAAATCGCTTCTTGTACATTTTTTCCAGAAGTGACAATTTATTGTATAAATATATGTCACAGTAACAAAAACCAGAAGAGAACTTCTGGATGTATCTTGATCTGGAAGCATCTCTTTTGCACTCTGCTGCCCCCTGATGAAAAAAACTGGCCCCTAGACCCAATGTAATTGACCACTACTGACCTAAATTCATGCCAGCTTTAAGTAACTGGCAGGCTGCTAAGAGGGATTGCATTAGGACTTCGTATTGAGAAGGAACCAATACTAGCTGTTACCTTCACTGTTCATGTAAGCAAGACCTTCGCAAGGTGTACGGCTGAGCCGCAGTGAGCCTTGCCGAAAACTGGTAGTTTTGTTTGGAACGCGGTCTCTACTTGGGTTGAAGGGCTACAGAGTTATCCGGGATTCCAATCCAGGGAAAGGGTTGGTAATTTAAAAAGCAATACTGCTGAGAGACTGTCACACATCTCCTGGCACAGGCTACACACAAAAGACATCACAACAATTATTGCAGAGGCAACTTCACTTATGCAACCAAAAGCAACTCTCTCATCAGCTCAAACCCACAATGGCATACCGGATGTGTCTCTGGCGGATGAGCACCCGGGCATGGTGGATCGACTTGGCCAGGCCCAACTTGAAGACCTGAGTCTGAAGACGTCTTTCCAGGAAATCCTCAATTTTCAAACCCAGGATGTAATCCAGCTTCATCTTCCCCTCATCCAGCACTCCAATCCTGACCAGACGCCGCAACAAAGCATTGCCTAGGGAAAGGGGAAACACATATAATCAAAATAAGGAATTTCGTTTACATCAAATGGAACACATTACACGTTTAACACATACATCTAAAGACCTCTGGGTTGCGATCAAATCATGGTTAATGCGGAATGATTTTGCATGATTATTTTAATACTCAAAGGGTTGACCAAACAAGAGGTTTGCAGACATGACAAAGAATAAAGCCTGACTCCTGGAGCATCATGAATAGTTATTTGTTGACATTTCCAATTTATGGTGTTCCTCAGGTGAACGTATCAAGGGGTTTTCTCTGCAAGATTTTTTCAATGTGGGTTTGCCTTTACCTTCCTCTGAGGCTGGAGCTTATGACCTGTCCAAAGGGCATCCAATACGTTTCTATGGCTGACTCGAGATCTGAATCTTGGTCTCCAGAATCATAGTCTACCTATCAAGCCACCACACTGTGCTGGCTCTTCTAACCAGGAATTATTATGCAGTTCTACTTCAGCAGTACAGTACAGAAAGAATATAAAGGGAACCTGAATACTGACTTTGCATTTCAATTTCAGGCATGCATACAGAACAATCTTCCATCTTAAATACATTAGTGGCCTATCCCATTACTGTAAAGAAATCAATGATAGGTATACAATTAAGCAAAGGGAGAACCTCAATGGATAACTTATGTAAAGGCAGCAATGCTTTGTATTCTATTTACCTTTACGCAAATCTGCTCGCGAAAGGTACTGAGAGCCCCAACAGAAATACTAACATGATCAACATTGGTACACATAGGCATTGTCACTTACCCTCAAAGAGACGCCTCTGATCCTTCTCATCCAAGGTGAGCAACTCACGGGCAGCTTTGCGGATCTTGGCCAAAGTGAACTTCACTCGCCACACTTCACGTTTGTTTCGCAGCCCATATTCACCTGAGATTAAAGACAAAAAAGTTTTGAGTTTTTTTTTAGTGTGGAACAGACTGTTTTGGGAAGATAACAGACTCTCTGTTGTGTATCTTTAATGATGACTTTCTCTCAAAACCGCTTGATGGTGGATTTCTGCACTGACAGGAGGCTGGGATAGGTGTTCTCTCCAAAACTACAAAATGCATCTGCCTGTAGACTGCAGCTGTTTAATGAAGTATTATTTTCCCATGCAGGGAAACTTACCAATGAGTTTCAGCTCTTGGTCAAGGCGTGACTTCTCAAAGGGCCTCCTGGGGGTGACATATGTCTTTCGACACACCCAACTCCTGGCAACTGGCATTCTGGCCTAAATGGACAGAGCTCAGCCCTGTAGGCGAATAAGAATAGATGGAGTATATAGAAGCAACGAGCAGGCACAAATAGAGAAGTACATGAAGACTCTATATGGTTTATTCTGTTTCTCAACTGCTATCCAAAATTGTGATAAATGCTGGGTTGAGCAGAAATTTCAGGTTTGAACAGGAAATCTCAATGTGGTTTCTCACCCATACTGTCAACAGTACCAACTGTATATCATATTTATTTGCTATGGCAAATACCTTTCTACAGTGAGGTTATACCAATTATTCTAAGAACAGTTCTATACACTAGAAATCTACTTGACTAGTGTAAATAATATAGTTTTCTACTTTCCAGTTACTAATGGTCAAAATAGTATCTAAGGCCCCTTCCAGACAGCTGAATAAAATCCCACACATTTGCTTTGGACTGGGATATATGGCGGTGTGGACTGATATTCAAGTTCAAAGCCGATATTGTGGGTTATTCTGCCTTGATATTCTGGGTTACATGGCTGTGTGGAAGGGCCCTGAGTAAGAAAAGAATTTCAGACAGAAACAAAACAAAGGACACACATTCCTCAAAAAATTACAATGACTCAGGCTTGAACTTCTGTAACATCTGCTGTCTATTGCCTACATCAGCAAATATAAAGACACTCTCACTCTACAAATCATCATGGCCAAACTATAAAATATTTTAACCGAGGGAGGGTATCTAAAGGGATAAGAAACTTTCATCCCTTTGGAACAGATGCCCTGAAAGAAATACATGACAGTCAGGGAGCTGTAATACCAAGAAAATGAACACTAAAATGCAAGAATACAATGCTGCATGATGCCAATATTAACTCACCACAGAAAAGTGTTTTAATAAAAAATGAATGCTGCTGTTAAGAGAATAAAGCTACTTGTACCAAACGATCTGCTACCTATAACAAAAACCATATGGAACTAAACATTCTATCTAGTGAAATGGAAGCTGGTACTTACAGCTACCAACACATTTCATGTTGGAACTTCCATATCTATGTCCATTTTGGAAAGTTCCACCACTACACACTCCTGAACACCATTGCTTGATTACTATTCATTCAATGCACAATAGCCTCTACTATATTTCTTTAAAGCAGTGGATTGACTTTGGCCTTGCAGGCTGCTATAAATTATAATTTTATGCATTTTAGTTGTTTTGTTTTTGTGTCTGATTAGATGTATTATGTTTTATTTAATTACTTGTTTTTACTTATTTTTTGGCTAGCTCTTAAAAGGTTTTACTGAAGTTGTTTTATGTATTGTCTCAAATTTGTGTTTGTTTCATTATTATGGTATTGAATGTTTGCCACTTTTGTTTGGCAAACAAAAGTGAGTCCCCTAGGGGAGATGGGGCGGTTATACATACAGTTTTATATATTATTGAGAATTCCCTCACAAAAGAAATTAGATTCTCCCCCACCCTTCAATCTTTCCGACCCAGACTAAAAACATGCATTTTCAAACAGGCTTTTGACCTTGAGTAGACTGAAATGGGCCTATATGAGGTTGACACTTTGGAAATTTAGTTGTGAATTGATGGCAGCTAGTTTTATCTGCAGGTGTTCTGTGTTTTTAAAATTGTGAAATTTTATTTTATGTTATATGTGTTGATAGTGGTTTGATATGTTATGTGATACTGTTTTTTCTCATGTACAGTTTAATGTTACATGCTGCACCCTCGAGTACCTCTGTAAGCCATCCCGAGTCCCTTCAGGGAGATGGTGACAGGATATAAATACAGTTTATCATTATTGGTATAAAAATACACTCGTTTCCTTTTTTTCGTGTCAGGAGCAACGTGTCAGGCTTCTGGAGTGAGAGAATTGGCCGTCTGCAAGGACGTTGCCCAGGGGACGCCCGGATGTTTTGATGTTTTACCATCTTTGTGGGAGGCTTTTCTCATTTCCCTGCATGGAGCTGGAGCTGATAGAGGGAGCTCATCCGCGCTCTCCCCGGGTGGGATTCGAACCTGGCAGCCTTCAGGTCACAAGACTTTTATCCCCTAGGCCACCGGAGGCTCCTAAAAATGTATTACAGTTGTCTCTGGTATCTGTCAAGATTTCCCCCTGGGGATAAGAGTGGCATATAAATTAAATAAATAAATAAGATTTGGTTCCTGGACCGGCTCCACCAACTATAAATACAAAAATCAATGGGCTCCCAAGTCCCATTACATACAATGGCATTCCTGACATAAAATGGCAAAATCAAGGTTTGCTTCTGAGATGGCTGAATCCAGGGATATGAAGAGTTGAATGCACTTATCAACATATACTTTAGTAGTTTTGGGTCTCAATTAAGAGACAAAAGTGGGGTAAAAATATAGTAAGTATCAGTCACGCCTAATTAGCATACCTAGTCAATTTCAAAGAATGAATTTTAAGTTAACATTCTCTTACTACTGAATTTTAATCTTTGTACCATAGATATTATATTTTATACAACTGTGATTTAATTTAACACATGTACTGAAACATGATTTGACTTAAAATATATTGTATGCATTTTATGTTGATGTGTTTAGACTATGTTGTAGAGCCTGCCATAATCCATGAGAGGTAGTTAACAAGGAATATTTATGTTGTCAAAGGCTTTCATGGTCGGAATCACTGGGTTGCTGTGAGTTTTCGGGGCTGTATGGCCGTGTTCCAGAAGCATTGTCCCGATGTTTCACCCACATCTATGACAGGCATCCTCAGATGTTGTGAGGTCTGTTGGAAACTAGGCAAGTGAAGTTTATATATCTGTGGCAAGTCCAGGTTGGGAGAAAGAACTCTTGTCTGATTGAGGCAAGTGTGTGCGTTGCAACGGGCCACCTTGATTAGCATTTAATAGCTTTAAAGCTTCAAAGCTTGGCTGCTTCCTGCCAGGGGAGATCTCTTGTGGGGAGGTGATTAGCTGGCTCTGATTGTTTTTTATCTGGAACATGTCTACCTCCATGATAAAATTAATGTCCCATGGTACTAAGACTACATTTCATTGCAGCTAACACCTCCCAACAAAGGATTCCCCCAGCTAGGAAGAAGCCACACTTTGAAGCTACAAGGCTATTCAGTGCTAATCAAGGTGTCTAATTGCAACATTCACCCTTGCCTCAAAAAACGAGAGTTCTTTCTCCCACCCTAACATTCCAGATATATAAACCCCACTTACCGAGTTTCCAACAGACGTCACAACTTCTGAGGATGCCTGCCATAGATGTGTGCAAAACGTCTGGAGAGAATGCTTCTGAAGCATGGCCATACAGCCCCAAAAACTCACAGCAACCCAGGAATATTTATTATTCTCATCATCCAGAATGTCCACGCTTTCAGGAAATATATTAATGTAGATTCCACACATTTGGTGCCATCAAACGTTTTGGGGAGTAAAACTCCCATCATCCCCAGCCATCATTGCCAAAGGCCCAGGGATTGTCAAACGAAAACTCTAAGATATTCCACAGGCAGATTACTATACATATATATATATATATATATATATATATATATAATCTCTCATATACATGTATAGGTATATAAATACAAAGTTAGCGTTTCTTCCTAGTGGATAAATACATATCCCTACCAAACCATGGTACTAAGAAAAAGGGTCCGTTTGAGAAAAGTAAAAGGAAAACTCCAATTAACCAAATGAGGCCTACTAAACCAAGCCCAAGAAAGCGACCACACGGCGTTCGGCGCGAGCTGCGCATGCGCTTCTCTCGGTCCTACGATCCGCGCATGCGCAGGACACGAGTTGAAAATGGAGGCTCATGCTTTTGTGAGCCCATGTGCAGGCAGTCATCTAAAAGCGGTCTTTTCTACCGTCTTCTATTCTTCTCTCCCCGCGGCCGGTACATTTCGTGCCCGTACTCTTTTTTCTACAAATCCAAGCCCTCCAGGCAGAACCCAAACACGACACCTTCCTTACCTCCTACCAGCTCCAGCGACCACTGTCAAAAGGAAGTGGAAGCGCCAAGGAGGCTGCTTATATACGGCCTGGAAAAGACCCGCCTCCTTATTCCATTAGCCAATAATAAGCAGGAAGGTTCTCTGACTGACCAATTGGTGCTGGCTGTCATGAGAGAGTAAAAGCCAAAGAGCGTCGGCTCTGAGAGTGGCGGAAATAGCAGACTGGAAAAGCCAGGTAGGGAGAAAGCACGTGGGGGAGAAGAGAGTGGTAGCGGTATAGTGTGAAGCTACACTGTAGAATTAATGCAGTTTAACACCACTTTAACTCTTATGGATCAATGCAGTGGAATCCGTAATTATTTTGTACTTTCCAGGGATTTTTGCCCCATCTAAACTGCCATATAATGAAGGTTGAAACTGCACTATATTGTCAGTGTAAACCAGGCATGGGCACACTTGGGCCCTCCAGGTATTTTGGACTTCAACTCCCACAATTCCCTGCTGGCTGGAGGGCCCAAATTTGTCCATGCCTGGTTTAGACGCATTGAACTCATTCAAGCCATGGAATGGAGTTTCAAACTGCATTATATATCAGTGTAGGTGGAGCCTTGGCCTTTTGGCTATTTTAAGTGTATTTATTCTACTTTGATCCGTTTTTACTACAAAGTACTATTTAATTGTTTTTTTTAACTTTTGTATTGCGTTTTTTAAACTTAAATAAAGCGTATGCTTGTTAACCGTCTTGATTCCCCACAAGGATGGGATATAAATAAAGTTAATAATAATAATAACAGCAATAATAATCTTAGGGTTGCTGTGAGTTTTCTGGGCTTCCATGAGGGGAATTCCAGACAAGAAACAATCAGGGCCAGCTAACACCTCCCAGCAAAGGATTCCCCCCATGCAGGAATCAGCCAGGCTTTAAAGCTTCAAGGATTTTCAGTGCTATTCAAAGTGTCCGGTTGCAACATTCACACTAGCCTCAAACAGACAAAAGTCCTCCCCCCCCCCCCCCCCCGGACATTGCACAGAGATATAAACCCCACTTGCCTAGTTTTCAACAAACCTCACAACCTCTGAGGATGCCTGCCATAAATGTGGGAGGAATGTCAGAAGAGAATGCTTTTGGAACATGGCCATACAGCCCAGAAATCTCACAGCAACCCATTGATTCTGGCCATGAAAGCCTTTGACAACACAATAATCTTAAATTTTATTTGGCTTTCATTTCATGAAGTTCATGAGCAAACAGAAATTGCTCCTATGTTGGAGGAATTTGCCATTTCTTTTAATAATAAATATCGCAAATTCTTATTTTAGTACTACAATATAGCTTACAAAAGTCAAAAATGAAAGAAAAGCTGAAAGAGGAAAAACAAAAGATAAAAGTTGACTTTCTATCTTATTTATGGCACTTAGAAATCCATGCAAGTATTCTCTTAACCTCAAGTTCAACAGTTCCCTTGCCTGCTAATTTATTCTCATTACGAGAACTACAAATTACAGGGATTTTGTTTTGTTTAACTACTAGCTTGGGTACCCAGCATTGTCCAAGTTATTTGAAAAAGTCAGTTTTTAATTGTATAAAATGCATAAGATTATGGGTGAACTACAATTCACATCATGCCAGGTTAACCCCAAGAAACTCCATCAGTACTTAAAGTGTGTTATGTTGGGCAAGTTTGCTCTGGATTCATTATCAATGGGGTTCAGTGTGCTTTCTGGCTGTAAGGTAAACTACAACTCCCACTATGATGAGTCAGTTTCCTCCAACCCCTCCAGTAGGTTGAGTTAGTCATGGGGGTTCTGTGTGCCAAGTTTGGTCCAGGCCCCGCGTAGGTGGAGGTCATAATTTCTCTGGTTGTGGGTGAACTACAACTCCCAGAAAGGAAGGTCAATTCCCTGCAAACCCCCCAGTTATCAAATTTCGGCATATCAGTTATGTGTGTCAAGTTTGGCCGAGATCCATTGGTGTTTGGGTTCACAGTGCTCTCTGGATGTAGGTGAACAACAACTCCCCCAAATCAAGGTGAATTTCCCCCCAAAACCTCCAGTATTTTTTTGCTAGTCATGCGGGCTCTATGTGCCAAGTTTGGTCCAGTTCCATCTTTCGTGGAGTTTAGAGTACTCATTGATTGCAGGTGAGCTATAAATCCCAGTAGCTACAACTCCAGACTTTCCAGGCCAATTCCCCTCAAAACCCACCAGTACTCAAATTTGGGCATATCGGGTATGCATGTCAAGTTTGGTCCAGATCCATAATTGTTTAGGTTCATAGTGCATTCTGGATGTAGGTGAACTACAACTCCTACAAATCCCTCCAAAGACCTCCAGTATTTTTTCTTGGTCATGGGAGTTCTGTGTGCAAAGTTCCAGGTCCATCGTTGGTGGAGTTCAAAGTGCTCTTAGATTGCAGGTGAAATATACATCCAAGTACCTACAACTCCTATAAATCATGATGAATTCTCCCCAAACCTCTGTACTATGTTTAGTTCCTGATCAATTCCTCTGTCTGCTGTATGCCATACAAAAGAGTAGGAAAGGGTTATGGGAGAGACAGTGGGTGGGGTCATGCAAATTCCACACCAATTGAGAGAGAAAGGAACACTGGGATGTCTGTGGTGGAGGAAAAACAGAAAATCTAGGAGGAAATTGTCCCCGAGTGAAAGCCTTCACTTGCGTGGTGGGAAGTATGGTATTTGTTGAAGACATAGGCAGGGCTCTTAGACATGTTCACGGCGCTCGCTATAGTAACCTGCAATGTCGTTGGAGGGAGGGTCATTGGCGTTTCCTGTGTAGTGGGAGCTATAGCTATTTGTGGGAGTGGGAGCCTGTCTGTGTAAGTGGACACCCCAGCCACATACACACATACATATTTTCACTTTTATTATGTGTATAGATTGAAATGTTCCAAAGAGACAAATCTATATCAGGACCATGGAGATTTCCACCCTGTCCCAAAGCTCATTGTGCAAGCTCCCCCCAGTTTGCACCACTCTGTCTACCTCACAAGGTTGTTGTGAGGATAAAATAAAGCAAGTTGGAATGATAGAGGCTGCCTTGAAGTTTTTGGATATAAAGTGAAATAAAAATGTAGCAATAAGGAATCAAAACTGTCAAGATATTCAGATCTGTGACCTTTCTTGTTGCAACAAGATCTGTGCCAGGGAACAGAATGTTGTGGTTTAAGAGGCAGAAATCAGCGAGATGCCTTCTCTTTGAACATTAATGAAAAGAGAAGGTGGCAATACCATAATTATGGAAAATAGGCTTGTCAGAGAGAAAACTGGAGAAGGTCCCAGTATCATTAATGGCTATGCAGTAGATGGATTTTCAGTAAATACTGAAATACTGTCTGTAAAACCAGGTAATAAGCAAGACCTATAGAAATTATTTCTGCCACAGAGCCATTAAAGGCATATGAACGGTTTCCACTCTGGAAACCTTAATAGGAAAAAAGCACACTCTCAGTCGCTCTCAGTGGTGCAAATGCCAGCGCTCTTTCCAAGGCAAATTGCAAATACAGGGCTATAATCCGGATTAGGATTATAGTGGCTGTATGCATGTGCACCTGCTGTTTACCTTCAAATAACCATCCAATTGCTAATCACATAAAAGCCATCTTTTCTGTAGCTTGGCCCAGAGGAAGACTGGAAAATGCTGTATGCAATTATTTTTTCAATATTTATTGCTACTGATGCAAGTGAATATACAGTATAGGAAACAAGAAGCCTATAATATATAGTATCCAAAGACTCATATTTATTGCTCAAAAATTAATTTAATTTAGTGGGACTTCTATTTCTAATGGATTTTGAACAAAAACCAGACACTGTGTGTATTAGGGGCAGATATTTGAGGGCCAATAAGATATAAATAGCTTTCATAGATGGCGAGATTGAATATGTCCCTGAAGCAAGAGGATATAGCTCTATCTACTCTGTCTATTTAATGCAGTTTCAAACTGGTACTGAAGGATGTGTTTTCACTGTATAGATAATTACAGAGGAAATCCTGGAACCAGTTTGAGGCCCAGATGGTGATTGATCAAACTATAGAGCATTGATGTGCATTAAGGGCTTTCTTTTGCACATTTTTGTGAGAGTTTATTGTCTACCTGCTACAGTTGGAAGCTGGTTCAAACTGCATTAAGTGGTCTGTGTAGATGGGGCCTATGATAAGGGCAGCAGTGCTGTTGGTAGGACCTCTCTTGTAAGACAGGATTTTGCTGAGGAGCCAGATTAAGTGTGCCAAAACTGGGCAGCAGCAGTAATGAGAGGTGATATTCATAGAGGATTTCTTAGAGAAATACATCTCCTTTTAAATATCTTTTATCACATAACCCTATCTTGAGATAATACAAAAAAGGCAAAAAGAGATAATGTCAGAAAATGACACTCCCTCATTGGATATTATTGGAGTACAGCAGAGAACAAGTAGTATAGATAGCATAATTGCAAGTGCCACTTTGGCTAATGATGCAACTGGACAGAAGCCAAAGGGAAGTTCAGCTGTTGATGCGCTCAGAGGTGACAGAAAAGTCTAAAGCTGCACAACACTCATATTAAAAGGATTTGGAATGCAAGAAGCATGAATCGGGGCAAACTAGGCATAATAAAACAAGAAATGGAGTGAATAAAGTTGCAGTAATTGGGGTTTTTTTGTGCCAGAAGTGACTTAAGAAACTTCAAGTCACTTCTGGTGTGAGAGAACTGGCTATCTGCAAGGTTATTGCCTAGGGGCTGCCCAGATGTTTGATGTTTTACCATCCCATGGAGATTTCTCTTATGTCCCTGCAGGGGGAGCTGGAGCTGACAGAGGGAGCTCACCCACTCACTCCATGTTTGAACCACCGACCTAATGGTCAGCAGTCCTGCCGGCACAAAGGTTTAACCTACTGCGCCAACAAGGGCTCAATGAGTGAGTGAGCTAAAGTTGACAGGGATTGGAAAATGAACTACTTCATATATCTAAGAGTTCCTTTTGAGAAATGATAAAACATTTGTTTTTTAAATTTTCAGTCTTAAGAAATTGGAGAGGAATTGGTTTAGTCCTTTTTTAAAGTATTTTTCAAAGCTTTGAATAGGAATGTAAACATTGTCTTTCTGGATCTGGGTTCTGTTTTGTCTAATCTTGCACTTGGAAGCTGTATCCGTTGTGTGTTCAGTCTCACTGTATATCACATTGGTTATCCATGTGTAACCATCTTGTGTGAGTTAATACTTTGTGCATATGCCAACACTGCATCTTCAATTGAATATACACTGTGCAAGCTATTCTGAAAACACTTATTTTTAGTAGTGTTCATAGACTGCATGAGACAAAGGCTATTTCTATAGTGACAAAAATACATTGAGAAGCATTCAGGAATAGCAGAGCCCTGTGGTACCCTAAAGAGTAACAGTTACAGCACAAGATTTTGGAATCTACAGTTTACTTTGTAATGTACAGTCCAAGTGTAACTCTATGCAACAATAAAATGTATTAGTATTAGTACTGTGGGACATTTTTTTATCATAGAGGTAGACATGCTCCAGACAAGAAACATTCACCTCCCAACAAAGGATCCCTCTAGGCAGGAACTAGCCAAGCTTTGAAGCTGAAAGGCTATTCAGTGCTAATCAAGGTGATCAATTACATTCACACTTGCCTCAAACAGACAAGAGTTCTTTCTCACACCCTAGACATTCCACAGATATATGTATAAACCCCACTTGCCTAGTTTCCAACAGATCGTAGAACCTCTGAAGATGCCTGCCATAGATGTGCTTCGGGAACATGCTTCTGGAACATGGCCATACAGCCCGGAAAACTCACAGCAACCCAGTAGACATGTTCGGCTATGATATCTCTTTAAATTTTTATTTATTTATTCATCACATTTTCCTCATATAATCCCACAAGCTCAGGCAGTACTTTATCACCTCATTTGATCCTTCTGATGACTGATCTAAACCCATCAAATATGAGATTTGTAGGTGAGGCGGGATTTGAATCCAAGTGTCATTCTCTTTCACAGTATTGCCCAAACACATTATCTCATGCATACTGATGAGAGTATTAATTTTGGACTGGAGGAAGAGACTTCAGAAAAGTTAACTTTTACAATAACAGCTTTTATAATCCACTAGCCAATATGACAGTGGCATTGCATCATTATGTTCTATCAAATGAAATCATGTTTTTTTCCTGTGGGTTGTCTGAACTATAACTTGGAAAAATTAACTTTTTTGGAATATCATTCCCATTATTCCCAAATCAACATACCTATCCCTAAAAAATACCCACGTGGCTTTTTGGTTGTGTGCTCCCAAGTCATTTCTGACTTATGACAGCCTTAACATGGCCCAATCATGGGGTTTTCTTGGCAGAATTTGTTCAGAGGAGTATTTACTGTGCTCTCATCTGAGGCTGAGAAAGTACAACTTGCCCAAGGTGTCTCAGAAGGTTTCATGGCCAAGCAGCTATTCAAAGCCTCGTCTCCAGAATCCTAATCCAACACTCAAACTATGCTGGTTCTACCCACACAAATGTCTTGAATTAATATGTTTAGAGATTGAATAATAATAATAATAATAATAATAATAATAATAAATTTTATTTATTACCCACCTCTCTTGTTGGTTCGAGGCAAGGTACAACGAAGTCAAAGCATATTAACATAACACAATATATAGATAAAGACACACCAATATAAAATACACACCAAACACGGATACAAAATTAACATGTAACAGCAAAGGCATGTAAATCAAAATTCATGATTAAAAGTTAACTGCTTTCAAGTAAGATTGATACATCTGTCAATATGCTTTCGGGCCCCATTTCATATTATTGTTGAATACGTGGCTGCCAAGGATTGTGGCCCATGGGTGCATCACTGTCAGGGATGTAGCTAGAGAGCCCAATCCTATTCTCTTCTTGCATGTATATGTGTTGGTGAGGTGTCCAATTATGGTCCAATTATGTAATATTAGGGTGATACAATTCAAAACACCTGTCTGATGCAGAATTTTCAATGTTGGAAAATTAAAAGGAAAATCCATCTGCACAAATATAGCCGTTTAACTACCATGGCTCTGTCTATCAAATCCCGGGATCTGTAGTTTGGGAGAGACCACTCTAGTGTTCTCTCTCTAGCAAAAAATTCTAAATCCCTCAAAAACCTACAAAACCCAGGATCCTATAACATGGAGCCACCACAGTTAAAGTGGTATCAAACTGCTATAATTGTGCAGTTTGGATATCTTTAAAGTTGTTATTAATGAGGATCAGAGTCTAACATTTACACAAATAATCAGCCACTGCCAGAAGGGACAGAGTGTTTCTTCTATGCCGATGATCGTGCCATCACTGCCCAAGCAGGGAGCTTTGAAATGGTTGAACAGAAGCCCTCTGAAGCTTTAGGTGCTCTTACTGCCTATTACAGGAAAAACCAGCTGATTCTTAATCCATCTAAAACACAGGTGTGTGCTTTTCACCTTAAGAACAGACAAGCATCTCGAGCTCTGAGGATTACCTGGGAAGGAATCCCACTGGAGCATTGCAGCACATCAAAATACTTGGGAGTAATCCTGGACCATGCAGAAGCACTGCTTTACTATCAAGCAAAAGGTGGGTGCTAGAACTAAGATCATCTGAAAGCTGACTGGCACAACCTGGGGATCACAACCAGACACAGTGAAGACATCTGCCCTTGCACTTGGCTACTCTGCTGCTGAATACGCATGCCCAGTGTGGAATACATCTCACCACGTTAAAACAGTGGGTGTGGTGCTTAATGAGACATGCCACATTATCACAGGCTATCTATGCCCTATACCACTGGAAAAATTATACTGTTTAGCCAGTATTGCACCACCTGACACCCACCGGGAAGTGGCAGCCAATAAGGACCAAGGCAGTGACATCGCCGGTCCATCCCCTGTTCGGATATCATCCAGTACGCCAACACTTTAAATCAGGAAATAGTTTTGTGAGATCTACAGAGATACTCGCAGGAACACCTCAGCAAGCAAGAGTCCAACAGTGGCAGGCTAAAACCCGGAACCTCAATCGGTGGCTGAGACCGAATAAGAGACTCCCCCTGGGCACACAGAAGACTGGGAGACTTGGAAGGCACTGAACAGACTGTGCTCTGGCACCATAAAATGCAGAGCCAACCTTAAGAAATGGGGCCACAAAGTGGAATCCACGACATGCAAGTGTGGAGAAGATCAAACCACAGGCCACCTATTACAATGCAGTCTGAGCCCTGCCACATGCACAATGGAGGACCCTCTTATAGCAACACCAGAGTCACTCCAAGTGGCCAGCTACTGGTCAAAGGACATTTAGTATAATGCCAAGTTTTTAACTTTGTGTTTTCAAATACATTATAACTGTACACTCGATTCGCTTCTGACACGAAAAATAAATAAAGTCTTTACAGTAGTTGCCACTGACAAGTGGAATTTCTTCCACAGACCCTTGATGTCATGCTTATAAATTCCTTCTTTTAAAAAAGGAATGAAGGTTTTTCCTCCCTCGTGTTGTTTCCATTTGATTTCATGTGACAAATTTGGATCTTTGACATAATGCCGTTGCTTTATCCCTATGAGTTGAGTTTAGTTCTATATTAATGATTTCTTAAACCCATATAATTTCAATTCTTTCTTTCTCCTCATCTGTGTTGGGGTTCAAAAGCATGGCACCAATCTTGTAAAAAATATATATATACAGAAATAAGTAGGTTAATAGGATGACACTCAGGATCCGTCTATGTGTGACTATTTCTGCAGGCATGAAATATTGTGCATGACCTATTATAAGTTGTGTGTGAGAGAGAGCGGAAGAGGGGATGCTGTTTATTCAAGTGTGTTTGTGCAAGAGGACGCTGGATCTGGATAATGCCTGCTGCGCGTATAGCATGGCCCACGTGCAAAATACCCAGCCCCATTTCCCCCGCAGGTTTCTGAACCCTTCTTCTAATGGCTCCATCCTTTCCTAGTGCGCTCACCATCCTTCTCCTTTGCTATTGCTGCCAATGCTGCTACCCAGGAGCAGGTTTCCATGGTGACAACATCCCCCCTTTTCCATCCATTCCTGCATCCTCCTCCCTTAAGCCTGAAGTGACATCCCTCTTGCCCAATCAACACACAGAGCTGGGTGGGAGGGCTTTCATCTCCATCAATTTCTCTCCTACCCAGACAGCAAGGATCGGAAAAGGAGGGGGGGGATATATACCCAACCGTCTTTCCCCCCCATTTCTCTCTTCCCCCCTTTCCCCCTTCCTTCCTTCCTTCACTTGGATTTTTTTTTAGGTTCACCTCTTCCCCACCCCTCCCTCTTCCCTATACATCTGCTTCTTTGCATTCCTTCCTCTCTCTCCCCAATTCCTGAGACCACCTATTGTTACAATCTCACCCCCCTTTTCTTCACCATCCTTGTCTCCAGTTCAGCCACCTTCGATTTCTCTTGCCCCCCCCCCCCGCCTCCTCCCCTGTTCCAGGCCTCCCTGAATTTATTTATTTCCCTTTTCCCTTTCCTCTCCCTTCCCCTCCTTCAGGCAATGAGGAAAGATGCCGGAGGATGAGGTCCAGGTAGCAGCGGCAACGCCAGCAAGCCTGGCTGTCGCACATCATTTTAAGGATGCTGCCGACCCTCTCCTTTGGGTACCATTGTTCCTGGCCTCTTCTGCTCCACTCTATCTTTTCTGATGGCTGACTGAACCCCATCATTTCCCCCTTTTTCTTTCCATTCTCTGCTTGGTTGGGTGGCTGCTATCTTGGACCCCCTCCCAATCCCTCCTAGTGACACCTGCCTTTTGAGACCCCCCTTTCCCCGCTTGCCTCTCCTCCTTCCTGATCCATGATTTTCTCGACTCCCCCCTAAGATGCTAAGACAAGGCCCCTTCCTTCTTCTGGCTGCGTCCATGTCGTATTTCAACCCTGAGAAAGCTTTGGCAGCGCCTTCGGAAAATGGTGAGTTGGCAGGGCGTCCTTCCATGGAGCCGCCTTGGTCCTTCTCGGCTTTACCTCCGATGCTTCTCCACACCATCTGTGACCACCTGTTTGTGGGATGGGTTACCTTCCAAATTCCCAAATCCCCCTTTTGTGTAGTCTGGGTTTGGTGGTGACAGACATGGGTCCTCCTCCCCCCCTAAAAAAGCATCCCCAGATGTGAAAATTGGTGTGGTGTCGTCTGGGTTATAAATTGCATTCTCCAGGGTAGGCTGGGATTCCTGCACAGAGCAAATTAATCATTGCAGATTTTTTGTCAGATACGTATTGCTGGCTGTGGCGTTTTGCTGGTTGTTGTTGGCTTTTCCATCCTGACCCTCCCATCAGTGGTGGTGGTGGGATCTGAGCAAATCCAAAGGGCTCCAAGGGATAGGAATACATGTTATTGTGGTGGTGGTGGATGGGGGGGGGCAGTTCCTTCCCTTGCATATTGATGGTTGTTTCTATAATTAGAGCATGATACCAGACATCCAGGGATAATATTTGCTCATGAAGAAAACAAGGTGGAGAAAGAAGGTGGGTGTGAGGTCTGAGCTTGGGAAGTCTGTTGAATATTGAGAGAGAGTGTCATTGCGTGAGGCAGTGTTTGGCCTGACAACCATCTGAGAAAAGGGAAGGGGCCTCGATTGGCATACAGATCTAGTGGGTGGGTGTTTCTGGGTTCACAAAACCTATGCCCTTCTAGAGAAGGAATGTTGGGGTACAGGAAGAGCTTGGTATCACAAACCATGGAGAAGGGTCTCATAATGGTTTGGAGAAGATAGATAGATGACTTGTTTTGATTATGGGATGGAAGGCATAGGTGTGTGTGGACTCGGATTGTTTTTGTGGAGGCATGGATCTGCAGAGAGAGGTGTGTTGGTGATGTGAAAACAACATGGCCCAGATGTTAGTGTAGAGTAATGAAAATGGATGTGGATGATGTAGGATAAACCCCTTCAGCACTGCCATGAACTTTCGAATTACCTTTGTGCAAGTCATCATTTTTCAGCCTTAACTGTAGAATGATGACAATTGAGACCTTCCTCATAGAGCTTTTATGTAGCATGTGTGTTATCTGTGTGTGCACCCAAATTTCAGACTGGGAAGCAGGGCTTGTGGGCATTGTTGTTGTTGTTGTTATTTATATGCCACTTTTTCTGTCTTAAAAGATACTCAGAGCAGCTTTTGCTTGGCTATAACCTGGTTAGCCCTTATGTGAAAAAGGTTATTAGACCAAATCGACCACTTTTGATTGGATCCAGCAAGATTTTTGTTGTCAACAACAAACAAAACAATTAGTTTTCCACACATTGAATTTTGAAACCTTGAAAGATTAGAAGCCAAATAAACCATGAGATCTGCCTCAGGCTGGATCTACACTGCCATATAATCCAGATTCTGAATCTAGATTATCTGCTCTGAACTGTCTACTCTGGATTCAGAAACTGGATTATATGTTAGTGTAGATGGAGCCTGAGAAGGAAGAAGGGGAGAATAAATATATTTAATCCTGGTCTTAACAAGGTAGTTTATGAGGCTCGTTTTATTGCTGGATATTTCAGAAGCTTGTTATCCCACTTCTCACATCTCAAAGATTTTCTTCTAATTTATAAGTCTTTTATTTACTTTTTGTGTCTCTACATGATTTTCTATAATTTTCTCTTTATATCTCCTTTACATATCCCTTCCTATATATGCTGTGATACCATAATGTAGTCTGGACATGTAGAAGTGCTATTGGTTTAGATCAGGCATGGGCAAACTTCGGCCCGCCAGGTGTTTTGGACTTCAACTCCCACAATTGGAATTGTGGGAGTTGAAGGCCAAAACACCTGGAGGGCTGAAATTTGCCCATGTCTGATTTAGGTGCTCTGATGTAACAAATAGTACAGACAGAGCTGGCCCTAGGTATTTTTCAAGTGTAGGCGAACAGAATTTTGGCGCCCCCCCCCAAACCAATCACTGAAAAATAAAAGCGTTGGATAAGCGAAAATGTTGGATAATAAGGAAGTATAAAGGAAAAGCCTATAAAACATCAAATTACATTATGATTTTAAAAATTAAGCACCAAAACATCATGTTTTATAACAAATCAATAGAAAAAGCAGTTCAATACATGGTAATGTTATGTAGGGATTACTATATTTGCAAATTTAGCACTAAACATTGAACAGGGATATAGGGCAGTGTGGACTTAGATAACCCAGATGGCCC
This sequence comes from Anolis carolinensis, assembly GCF_035594765.1. Taxonomy (NCBI): domain Eukaryota; kingdom Metazoa; phylum Chordata; class Lepidosauria; order Squamata; family Anolidae; genus Anolis; species Anolis carolinensis. The sequence continues at coordinate 15,785,097 of NC_085846.1, forward strand.
TCAGTATTAAAAAAAAAACCTCTAAAATCAGGACAATAAATAAAGAACAACACTCTGAAAACAGAAGAAATCCAGACAATAAACAATCAGGGACAGCTAACTCCTCCCAAAAAAAGATTCTCCCAGGCAAGAAGAAGCCAGGCCTTGAAGCCACAGGGCCATTAAATGCTAATCAAGGTGATTAATTACAACATTCACACCTGCTTCAAAGAAAAGTTCTTTCTCCCACCCTGGACCTTCTACAGATATATAAACCCCACATACCTAGCTTCCAAGTTCCTACAGACCTCACAATCTCTGAAGGCCCCAAAGGTGGGCTTGCGTGGTGCGAAGGTGGGTCTGCACTGGCCGGAAGGCCCAGCGCGGCCGCTGGAAGGCCCGAAAGAGAAGGAGGTGGAGAGTGGTGCCCTCCTCCCAGGACGATGGTGCCCCCGGGACGATGGCGCCACAGGCAAATGCCTATTTCGCCTTATGGTTGGACCTCCTCTGAGTACAGATAATTTTGGACTGAGTGCTAAAACCATCCTGAGCATATTCAGATGTGTCCAAAAAAGGAATGTTTCAAAGCTTTGCAACAGGGATCTGTGGCCTATTCCAGCCCCCCACCCCACCCTGCCTGCCCCAATCCAGGTAGCCTTTCTATTTCTGACATATTTTTCCACATATAAAATAAAACCCTACAGTAATAATCTGTTCACAAAAAGTGGATGTTCACATGTGGTGGCTGCTGTGTTGAGTATGCTAGAAGTAGGCTGGCCACAAGTGAGATAAGACAGGACTCTTGTGCCTTTAATAACTTCACGAAAAAGGAATTTTCTGCCATTGAAGCTTTCATGATGAGACATGTCTGCCAAAATTCCCTCTTCCATAGAATTATTAAAGGTATGGAAGCTCTGCCCTCTTTTTATGTCTCCACACTATCCAGAATGCCAATAATAATAATAATAATAATAATAATAATAATAATAATAATAATAATAATAATAATGCTTTATTTATATACCGCCCTATCTCCCGGATGGAACTCAGGGCGGTTTACAGTCATAAAAGCAAACACAACCATTACATAACAACATAATACACATTATTAAACAAAGTAAAATAATACAATTATAACAATAATCACACTTACATGACCAGATCAAGGGGACGGGAACCATAAAACCAATATATTAAAATGTATCACTTTAGGCTAGGGAAATCTTGTGCAATATATTCAGGAATCTCCTCTTTGCAGGGCTTATTATATTTTGCAGGGCTTTGATTATATTTTGGGTCTAAAAGGTTTTCTGGGATAAGACTGTTGATAGTGGTTGCTGGACATGCCCTACTCAGGAATTTGATGCTCTGTGAATGTTTGGTTGAGCATCATATCATGCTCCCAAAGCTGCCCAATGTATGGTCAACTTATTGGAGGGGAGCATAATGTGGGGATGGGTGATGGGGTTTAACTTGTTACTCAGTAGAGAACAAGTAGAGGGTTACTTATCTATGTCTACAATTAATATTTTCATTTTCCTGGTTGCATCAGGATGGGGAAAGAAGGCATCTGCCCCAGGATACCCGCAAACCTGGGATTAGCCTGGCCTTGGTAGATGGAGATAATGTTTAGATGGAATACTGTGTGTAGAAGGAGGAGGAAATAGGAGTTCTATGGGCAGGAAGATAGGTAACAGAAGAAGGCTATGAAGGAAAAGGATGAAGAAATGTTTGTGCTAAGTATTGAAGTATTGTTTGTTCTAAGTACTGAAGAAAGGGATCTTTGTTTTAGTGCAGAAATGTATTGGCCATAATAAAAAAAAGATCTGCTGAGGAATAAATGAAGTTGGAGAATGTCACACATTCGACAAATATGTTGAAAGCACATAGGCCTTGGACATATCCTGGTCATGAAAAACATCTGTTCCTTGACACCTATCTTTCATCCTCAAACACAACTGTTACCAAACTTGGGTTGCCTAATTTTGGGCTACAATTCCCAGAGTCTATCATGGTGGCTGGAAATTGATGTCTATCAATATTTGGCAACCCAAGTTTACAAACTTTCATAGCATGATCTGCATTTCAATTGTGTTGGGTTCTGGGAAATTTGAAAGTGGTCTTGGCTATTGCATCCGGGGAAGTCTGTGAGTTCTGGGTGATCAAAGTACCTTTCCTAAGCACCACAGTGAGACGCTTCAACTGGTTTCAATAAAGTTCTTATTTGTTTGTTGTGACTTTTCAAGCCCACTCCTGCTAGTTGAGAAAGCTGGAGACCCATCTCAAGAAGCTTTAAAATGGTTATTTTACTGGTACAAAGACTTCAGGATTAGTAAAGTAATAATCTTTAAAGTATCTTAAGACATGTTTCCAGTTTCTTCTGTGAATTCTACTGGATGCCCCCCAGTTTCAGCTTCTTTGGGATTCCCCCAGTATCATCCAATGGACTGTTGATGGCACCTATGGTTGAATGACTGTCTTCCATTTCTTGCTTTCCCTCCAGATGGATTATCCCATCCTCTGGCCCCTCCCTATGCCGTGGTCCTCATTTCCTGCTCAGGCTTGCTGGCATTTATCTTCCTCCTCCTCACCTGCCTTTGCTGCAAGCGGGGCGACGTGGGGTTTAAGGTAAGCCAGGTTGTGGAGCTGTAAAGTGGGCGTGACATATTTTCTCTAGAATCATGAGGCATTTATTTTTATCCTTAACTCTGTGTTAAAATAAAAGAGAGAATGGTTTGCATTCCATTTATTAAATAAAGCTACATCAAACAATCTCTTGGTTGATCTCAAGACTGACTTGGGTGCAAGAGGGTTCATATATTGAAGGGTGACAAGATTTTGAGGTATTATCTCAGAGAACGGATTGGGGTGTAATGTAAAAATATGCCAATTTGGATTCAGGCAACCTTACCCTCACCTCTGATTCCTACTAGGAATTTGAGAACCCAGATGGAGAAGAATATTCTGGAGAGTACACACCACCTGCAGAGGAGACATCCTCTTCTCAGTCTATCCCAGATGTCTACATTCTGCCACTCTCCGAGGTCTCGCTCCCATCCTCTAACCAACAGATGCCCAAAACTGGTAAGATTTTTTTGGGAGGAGAGGAGATGGTGCTAATCATCCTAAATCCCATCTACCACATGAGTCTCGTTCATTAGAGATAATAAAAAGGTACAGTCAGCCGTCCACATTTTCTGGGATTAGGAGCACAGGGCCCCTGCTAAAGTTGTGCCGGAGAACCTAGTTGACCATAGAGGCACAGTGGAAGATCTAGAGATTCTGAGAGAGACCATATTTATAAAACCCATGAATAATCAAATCTGCAAAAGTGAAGTCCACAAATGTGAAGGGCTGGCTATAGTGACAGCCACTCCTTGGTCATAATTTTCTGTTGGTAATGCCAGTCTAAACTGTGGCACCTTTGCAGTGAAAACCCTTCATATTTTGTGTGGAAAAACAGAGTGGCAAACCAACGGCATTTTAGAATGAAACTGCTAATTACGTATAACGTGAATAGTTTGCTCTTTACTTGCCACATATTATTGCAGAATTCTGGCTAACTCATTCTTTTCCTTTCTTAATCATATGTATTTTTTATTTCAATATGGCAATTTTTGCCTCTGCTTCATAGTGTTTCTTGACTTATAAATCTGTCTTCTCTTCTGTCTCCCTGCTGTGATCTACCCCTGATTGAAATTAAATGGCATCCTTTAGATATTTTTCACAAGTCCCATAATTCTTCACTAGTGGTCTTGAGGCTGTATTTTTTGAACTGTGGTCAAAACCATTTGGACATGATGGAGGGGGGGGGTTCTCATCTCACTGGATAATTCAGTAATCCGGGACCCTCTAAACACAGTTTCATTTCAGATAATTCAGTCTCATCCTTAAAGCATCCAGGAAACCTATCCCCAAACCACTCCTGCTTCAATTCTGACCATTGCATGTTAACCTCATATTTTTACAGACATGGGAAGTCATCTAACATTAGTGGCTACTCCCACAGAAACCTGTAATTTCAATTTTAAGGGCCTGCTAAGAACATTTAACGGGATATACTCAGAGAACTACCAATCAAGGGTTCTTGATTGGTTCCCAAAACAGTTGCACTGATCTGAAAATGATTTCCATTTGCAGTGTAAACATACTTTATGTGTTTTGGCTTTCAGGGTCTTCTTAAGCTTGCCTAATATATCTCTCAACACAATTTTGTCTAGTAAATTTAGGGCATGGGGACCTAAAAGGTATGGGTTTAAACTGGAGCCTTGGGCTAGCTTTTGATTTTATTTACTGAAATAATTGTATCCTTGTAGATCTGGTGAAGCACCTGGGACTAAGCAGACAACACCTCAGTTACTTGCAGGAGATTGGAAATGGCTGGTTTGGAAAAGTGAGTAAGACGTCTTTCAAATTATCTTACCTTAGAAGGACCAATTTTATTTCTAAAATGCATTAGGCTTTTAAAAAACCCAGTCACTTTTGAGAACCTGATTTGCCTTCTTGTTGTGTCTAGCGCTTTCCACTTTAGCTCCTCATGTGGTTAGAGACATCCTTTCAGGTACCCAAGAACCAAGCTATTTTTTATTTGAGTCTCCTTTGTGGACATAAAAAGCAGGGTATAAATAAACATAAACAAAAACAATACCTATTATTATTATTATTATTATTATTATTATTATTATTATTATTTAAAGATCAAACTGCATAGACTTTGGCACAAGCCAGTAAAGGTGGCCCCAGTAGTGATCGGCACACTGGGTGCAGTGACTAAAGACCCTGGCCTGCACTTAAAAACTGTCAGTGCTGACAACATTACCATCTGTCAGCTGCAAAAGGCCACCCACCATGGATCTGCAAACATTATTCTCTGATACATCACATAGTTTTAGATACTTGGGATGTGTCCGACATGTGATCGAATACTAAAGCCAGTATAGTGATCTTGTTTGCTGTGAACTAATCTTGTTGTGTATCAAATAATAATAATAATAATAATAATCATCATCATCATCATCATTATTATTTGTAAGTCTAGGGCTTTGAAGTTACTGATAGACTATATAGCCCTTTAAGACCTGGTGAGAGATGAGGCATGTAGCTGGTCTTTGTGCATAACCTGGGAGCAGATTTTCACAGCTATCTCCATTTCTTCTGTTTCATAGGTAATTCTGGGTGAAATATTCTCCGATTTCACCCCTGCACAGGTGGTGGTGAAGGAGTTACGGGTGAATGCCGGGCCACTGGAACAGAGAAAATTCATATCGGAGGCCCAGCCCTATCGGTAAGGAGGAGAAGAAAGCTAAAACAACCCAAAATAACATTATATCTTATTAATATAGGCCCTGGGATATTGTTACAACATACTGTTGTAATGCCAAGTTAGACATCTCAAATAATGGTATCCACTGAAACTGGCATTTAATTTTAAAGACTATTTAGTTGGAGTTGCATTTCCAAGATTTCCAAAAAAATAGTTACTAGTATCTCTACAGTTTAAAAAATTAACCATTTACATTTTCATTGTGCAAAAATAACTTAAGCAGTTATTTTTAATTATTTAAATATCCGATTACTACAGGTCACTTGACTGTGATAAAAATATACCTAAGTAGTTTGATTACATCCTCTGCAACAATAAAAATAACACACAGTCATATTGCAAAAGAAATTATATTCCCTATAATGTTGTAGCCATAATGTGATAGTTTTTTTTCTATTATTCAAAAAGGAATACATTGCAAGTGCTCTGCTCTGTATGATAGCTTCCAAAAGTTCAAATGTGTGCATGCATACAGAAACAGATTTCATTGTGTGTACTATCATAGTCTGAATATTGAGACTGTTTATATTTTGTTTAAAAGCATTCAGATTACTTATTTGGTCAGCTAGAATTTTTCAGAAGGATTCTACAAAGGAAGATCCAGGCAAACATGTTACATTTAGTTTTGTTTATGCCCCCCCCCCTTCAGTTAATACGTTTCTGTCCCATATATTAAATATTTATTTAGCCAAGTTTGACTTTTCTATTCATTGCATTGAGGAATTAGTGAGACAAAATTACACTCTTTCAACCATTCTTGATGAGATACTAGGAGATGGTGCTTGGCAAAGTAATGTGTGGAAGTCATAGATTGCACAGTGTTTCTGTTTGTGATACACTTTGGTTCTTAAGAAGCAGAAGCCCCCCCAAAAAACTTGTCTTGTTTTTGGGATGAATTGTGCCAAACCTTTTTATTTTTTTCTCCCCCTTTTCCTGCCTCTCTCGAACTATTCCTTGCTCTCAAGAAGCCTCCAACATCCAAATATATTGCAGTGCCTCGGCCTTTGCACAGAGACCATTCCTTACTTGCTTATCATGGAATTCTGCCAACTGGTGAGTAGATGTGAGCCAAAATAAATGAAGGCGAGAGAACCATTCTCACAATTTCACATTTGTTTGTGGAAGAAAAATTCCTTGTTATATTCCCACTCACCACTTCTACTTGGATTGGCCATACACACACACACACACACACACACGGACTAGAGATATATGTGTGCGCATGCATACATACATGCACATCCATACATGCATACATATGTATATGCATATGTGTACATGTATCTATATCTATATCTGTGTCATTGGTATCCACTATAGATTGTTTCTAGGTCCACCCATTGATATAAAAAGTCCATGGGCACTCAAGTTCCATTATAGACAATAGTGAAATACAGTAGAGTCTCACTTATCCAACGTTCTGGATTATCCAACGCATTTTTGTAGTCAATGTTTTCAATATATCGTGATATTTTGGTGCTAAATTCATAAATACAGTAATTACTACATAGCATTACTGCGTATTGAACTACTTTTTCTGCCAAATTTGTTGTCTAACATGATGTTTTGGTGCTTAATTTGTAAAATCATAACCTAATTTGATGTTTAATAGGCTTTTCCTTAATCTCTCCTTATTATCCAACGTATTTGCTTATCCAACGTTCTGCTGGCCCGTTTATGTTGGATAAGTGAGACTCTACTGTACATTTATGTACGTTATATAAAAAGGTAAAATCAAGGTTTGATGTTACGGAATTTTTTAGGGGTAGGGAATATTTTCAGGCCATTGATGGAAGCAGAATCAGGGCCAACTGTATATATGAAAACTGCCAGCAAGACAACTCTAGCGTCTCACTAAACCCAAATATTCCATAGGATGCAGCTATGACACTTAAAATGGAATCACAATGTTATAATTGTGTTGTGTGATAATAATAGCAATAACAATATTCTTATTATATTGTTCTTATTCTTTAAAATTGACTTATATTTGAGCAGTCCTTCCAAGAGAGGGAGCTTTCCAATGGAAATATACTAATAAACTTTTGAAATACCCCTTTTTATATTCCATTTTGTTTTTAGACTTTATGATTATGAAAGATTGTTCAATAATATACAACTCAACTGCCTCCAGGCATTTTTCACCACTCTCAAATATGGAATTATTCTTGTGTAGTAGTTAAAGTTACTATGTTCAAAGGAGAAACAGCTGCATTAAATGTGTTGTCGAAGGCTTTCATGGCCAGAATCACTAGGTTGCTGTGAGTTTTCCATGCTGTATGGCCATGTTCCAGAAACATTCTCTCCTGATGTTTCATTCACATCTGCATTGGTGTGAGTGAAACGTCAGGAGAGAATGCTTCTGGAACATGGCCATACAGCACAGAAAACTCACAGCAACCCAGCTGCATTAAACTTTAATACTAGAAAAATATAATATATTTCTACAATGTTATTCTGTTTCCTTTCATATGTTTAGGTTCTCTGGGTCTACAAAAATAAGTAATTCTCTGTCTTCAGTGCTTCTCTTAACAGTGGTCTTTTATCAGAAGTAACCATAGTAATAATAATAATTTACCTTCCCTTAGGTTTTGTGGCTATCTCTAGGTTAGATCATTTTAATTTTCCTTCAATTTTCAATTTAGGCCAAATGTGTTAGTGAAATAAACATATGAACCACACACATCCTTGAACATGTTCTTGTTAATAGTTTTACTCAAGCATCCTTTTAAGAGAAGTGAAGGGAGAGGATTGAGGAGGAAAGTTTGAGTGAAATAAATGCGTTAGTGAAATAAATATATGAACTACACACATCCTTGAACATGTTGTTGATCTTGTTAATAGTTTTACTCAAGCATCCTATTAAGAGAAGTGAAGGGAGAGGATTGAGGAGGAAAATCATGAGATTATTTCAAACAATCCTGTAGTTGGGAATTATCAATGGAAATCAGGAAAAGGGAGGCAGGTAGAGTTCAGCAGAACAGCCAGAACCCAAATGGAATGGCTTAGTATATTGGAAGTATTCAAATATCTATAATATAAAATTATTTATAAAATAAAATAATTTTTATCGTGTCAGAAGCGACTTGAGAACATACTGCAAGTTGCTTGTGGCGTGAGAGAATTGGTTGTCTACAGAGATGTTGCCCAGGAGGCTCCCGGATGTGTTACCATCCTGCTGGGAGGCTTCTTTCATGTCCCCACAAGCTATAGCTGACAGACAGGAACCCAACCTTCAGGTCAGCAGTTCAGCCGTCACAAGGGTTTAACCCATTGCACCACCACAGCTCTACCATAAAATAATTGAAACGAGGGCATAGCATCTGTCCTTGATTCTAGTGCTTGACTGGCAGAATATCAAATGTCAACAGTAGGTTTAAATAGTAACTGGGTACTGCCTACGCATTTTTGCATACTTACAGGTCTTATTTTTAAAAAATGTGTGATCTGAAAATCCACCAAAGGAGCCTGGCCCAGGCCTTATGCAGTCACCATACTGGCAGGCTCCTGCATACTGAGCTATAAAAAGAGTGTGAATTTGGGTGGGTTGTGTGGTTAGATTTTATTGATTCAATATATAAATTGTCTACTCAGAGTAGGTCCCATCTTCTGATTGGGTTTCATAATATAATCACATTAACAATCTGATAGATAGTGTGGATAGAACTATGGTAAGAAAGAAATGTCTTAATTTCCTTCTTCACTGCATCTACACTGTAGAATTGATGCAGTTTGACACTCCTTTAACTGCCATGGCTTAATTCTGTGGAATCCTGAGGGTTGTAGTTTGGTGAAGCATTAGCACTCTTTGGCAGTGAAGGCTAAATACCTTCTAAACTATAACTCCCAGGATTCCATCACATTGAGCTGTGGTAATTTAAGTGGTGTCAAATTGCATTCTACAGTGTAGATGAACTCTCCATTAGGTAGTAAGGTATTAGGTTTTGGTAGTAAGGTTCGGTTCTGGGATTTACTGAAAAGGTTGTGTTCTTTTAGCTAATTTCATTGTCCCATCTTCTCCTCCCATGTGTCTCCAGGGAGATTTGAAGCGTTACCTTCGAGCTCAACGCAAAGCAGATGGGATGACCCCGGATTTGCTAACCCGGGACCTGAGCACACTGCAGCGCATGGCCTATGAGATCACACTGGGAGTATTGCACTTGCATAAAAACAACTACATCCACAGGTAGGGCTCCAAGTGTTTGCGATGAAGACTCCAGTGTTCCTCTGGAGGGAAATGTAGACCTTCATATAAATATATTCTGGGGAAATTACATTCAGAATTTCCCAATGAAAGTGGATTTTGATGTCTTTGTTTATTTATCCATTTATGTCCCAGGATAATGATAACCCTAGGAGCTAAATTATGTTCATTTGGTTAGTGGTAAAGCTGGATAAGGACTTTGGAGGTCTTCAAGGGCCTCTCTTTGGAGCCTGGCAGATATAATAATAATAATAATAATAATAATAATAATAATAATAATAATAATAATAATACAGTAGAGTCTCACTTATCCAACATTTGCTTATCCAATGTTCTGGATTATCCAACACAGTTTGCCTCCTGCCCTGATCCACAGCTGTTTCTCTAGGCAGCAAGGATTGAACTTTTTATGGATTTAATTTCTGACAATCTTGCTACTGTAAGTTAATTTTTTGCAATTCTATCTTTTTTGTAGTCAATTTGTTAGTAGCCATATGTTTTTGTAGTCAATGTTTTCAATATAATGCGATGCTTTGGTGCTAAATGCATAAATACAGTAATTACTACATAACGTTACCATGTTTTGGACTACTTTTTCTGTCGATTTGTTGTAAAACATGATGTTTTTTGGTGCTTAATTTGTAAAATCATAATGTAATTTGACGTTATGATTTTACAAATTAAGCACCAAAAAACATAATGTAATTTGATGTTAGGAGCCTCCGGTGGCCTAGGGGATAAAAGCCTCATGACTTGAAGGTTGGGTTGCTGACCTGAAAGCTGCCAGGTTCGAATCCCACCTGGGGAGAGCGCAGATGAGCTCCCTCTATCAGCTGCAGCTCCATGCGGGGACATGAGAGAAGCCTCCCACAAGGATGGTAAAACACCAAAACATCCGGGCGTCCCCTGGGTAACGTCCTTGCAGACGGCCAATTCTCTCACTCCAGAAGCAACTCCGGTTACTCCGGTGACACAAGAGAAAGAAAAAAAAATTGACGTTTAATAGGCTTTTCCTTAATCCCTCTTTATTATCCAACATTTTTGCTTATCCAATGTTCTGCCGGCCAGTTTATGTTGGATAAGTGAGACTCTACTGTAATAATAATAATAATAATAATAATAATAATAATAATAATAATAATAATAAAAATAGTGTTTGCCTTGTGATTTTGTGATACAAAATCCAGCATATATATCTTGTTTGCTGTGTCATACTATGTCTTTGTGTCAATAATAATAATAATAATAATAATAATAATAATTTGTTTCTTAGTAAGCCCAGATTGCCTTCTATGGTTTCTCATTCCTTTTGCAGGGAGTCACTCTCTGTCAATCACATTGAGAGGGGATGACATATAGCATGTTGGAGGAAGGGTGGAAGAAAAATAAATACAAATATCTAACAAAAAGCAGCCTGTTCCTTCTGTTTTCCCATTGGAGTGTTTATGAGAGTAAAAGCTTGTAAAAATAGCCTGTTCATTCTCTTTGCACCCCATCTTCACTCTAATTGAGGAATCACTATCCCTTTGCAGTGATCTGGCACTTCGGAACTGCTTACTGACTTCTGACCTCACAGTGAGGGTTGGAGACTATGGCCTATCGCACAACAATTACAAGGTATGGACTGGCCATGCCATGAGATTCTATAGGTGTTAAATCCTTACCCTGTCACCTGTGAAACCTTGGAACGTACAGATGATCAGTTCTGGTTTTGGAGGATCTGCTTCAGCACCGTTTTCTATTTGCATTTAATAGGAAGACTATTACATCACTCCGGACAGGCTCTGGATCCCTTTGCGTTGGGTCGCTCCAGAGTTGTTGGATGAGATGCATGGAAACGTCATTGTTGTGGATCAAACCAAGGAGAGCAATGTTTGGTGAGTTCCAAAGATTCCCTTCTGCCACACACAATTGCATAGCAAAATCCTTAATCACGCCATCCTCCAACTGGTCTGGGGCTGGAACCAACGTACTGTAGTCACAATAATAGGCTTCCAACCTGAATCCACTTGAAAACTTTAAAAAGTGTTCCTTAGACTTGCTTATTACACAAGCAGGTTGAGTACAGTTTGTGAAGAGCATTTAATAATAGCATTGAATCATGCAGGCAGACCTAGTGATGCCTAGAAAAGTGTTCTCTTTAAGACTTCTGCATGATTCTATCATCAATTTCTACTGGAAGTTTACAAGACAACACCTTTAGTATTCCTTTCTGCTACTACAACTGATTGGAGTGGAAAGTTACCCTTTTATCTGTTTTGATCTCTCTGTTTGCTTTCTTGGCCAGGTCGATGGGAGTGACCATCTGGGAGCTCTTTGAATTTGGCTCCCAGCCTTACCGGCACCTCTCCGATGAGGAAGTGCTGACTTTTGTCGTCAAGGAGCAGCAGATGAAACTGGCCAAGCCACGCCTTAAGCTTCCTTACTCTGACTATTGGTGAGTCCTCCCTGGCACATGCCAACAAATTTGTGACGCCCATGGTTGCCTCCCAAGAAGATCCAGAACTCAAAAAAGTGACTTTCTAGATCACAACTCCCAAAATCTGTTGCGTAAACTCTTGGGTCATTTTAATTCCCCCAAATGACTTCAAAGCTGCTGTAAAACCCATCAGTTATGATGTTTTTCTCATGATTCTTCCACATCTTGATCAGCATCCATTGTTTTGTCCTGCATTGCTTGTGGTTTGGGTTGTTGCTTGGGGACATTAAGGTCGTTCTTGACATTCTGGTTTCTCCTAATGTTTTCCATTCTCCTCTCTCTGTGTTCCTCCACTGTTCCTCTGACTATCCACCCATTTCTCTCCCTATACTGTCATTCTGGCGGTTTTTCTTCTGGTGTGGTACTTTATTTCACCTTTTCCCCATCTCTTCTTCCTTTACCACTTCAGTTTCAACTTTGGTAATCTATGAATTACTTTTCTCCTTGAATTTTGTATTTTCAGACTACCCTGCTGCAAATTAACTCCCCCCTTCAATGCTTGAGCTTTATGCTTCACGACTGTCTTTCCAGCAGCTGTCCCAATTCCTTTCTTGTGGATATGCATTTTCTTTAGAATATTTTAAATATTCTTCTTTAGAGACAAAACAATTCAAAGTACATAGATGGATTCCTCCCCACACTTGAGGATTATAATTTGAGGACTATAGTTCACCAACTACACAACTATATTTCTTAGAATTCTCTGGGACTAGCTATGATTCAGTACACAAAATGTAGAATTAGAAAATGATACTAAGAAGCATACAATATAGTCCATGCAGTTATTCCATTTTGCCTGTCAACATTGTCATGAATGACAATATTAGAATCATAGAATCCTAGAGTTGGAAGAAACCTCAAGATCCATCCAGTCCAACCCCCTGCCAAGAAGCAGGAAAATCGCATTCAAAGCACCCCTGACAGATGGCTATCCAGCCTCTGCTTCAAAGGCTCCTAAGAAGGAGCCTCCACCACACTCTGGGGCAGAGAGTTCCACTGCTGAACAGCTCTCACAGTGAGGAAGTTCTTCCTAATGTTCAGGTGGAATCTCCTTTCCTGTAGTTTGAAGCCGTTGTTCCGCATCCTAGTCTCCAGGGCAGCAGAAAACAAGCTTGCTCCCTCCTCCCTATGACTTCCTCTCACATATTTATACATGGCTCTTATCATGTCTCCTCTCAGCCTTCTCTTCTGAGGCTAAACATGCCCAGCTCTTTAAGCCACTCCTCATAGGGCTTGTTCTCTAGACCCTTGATCATTTTAGTTGCCCTCCTCTGGACACATTCCAGCTTGTCAACATCTCCCTCCAATTGCGATGCCAGGAATTGGACACAATATTCCAGGTGTGGTCCAACCAAGGCAGAATAGAGGGGCAGCATATTAATCCTGTCTTTCCTACAAATAGATTCTGACAGCCCATGATATAGACTAGAAAACAGTAACAAAACTATATTCAACTAAAACATTCTACTAACAAATCCTATGAACTTCCATTTGTTTGAAATACCACACCAATGTTATTATGTTGGATCACCTAGGTCAGGGGTCCCCAAATTAAGGTCTGTGGGTCAGATGTGGCCACCCAGGGTCATTTATTTGGCCCCCGCCCTAAACTTTAGTCTCAGCGTAGCTTTAAGTCTGAAACACAACAACAGTCTTAATTAACTTGACTATTTCATCAGCCAAAAGCAGGCTCACACTTCCTACTGAAATACGAGCGAGTTTATATTGGTTAAAATTGTTCTTCATTTTAAACATGGTATTGTTGTTTCGTGGGTTTTTTTTTTTTTGCAGTACAAATAAGATATGTGCAGTGTACAGGAATTTGTTCATGTTTTTTTCAAACTATAGTCCAGCCCCCCAACAGTCTGAGTAACCATTCTTAAAAAGTTTGAGGACTCCTGACCTATGTGAACCTACCACCAGAGATTTACCATGTTTCTTTAGTGCTTGGTTCTGATACACTATGAGTTGGAACCTAAGATTAAGATCCTCATCTTTGACCATTATGATTTGTACCTGGACAGTGGTGTACATTGTACTTTGGAAAATGACACTAGTCAGCCAGTCCAGTGGGTGGGAAAAAGAACTCTTGTCTGTTTGAGGCAAGTATGAATGTTCCAATTGGCCACCTTGATTAGCATTGAAAAGCCTTGCAGCTTCTAGACCTTGCTGCTTCCTGCCTGGGGCAATCCTTTCCCCCACCCTGAACATTCCATAGATATATAAATCTCACTTGCCTAGTTTCCAACAGACCTCACAACCTCTGAGGATGCCTGCCATAGATGTGGGTGAAACATCAGGAGAGAATGCTTCTGGAACATGGCCATACAGCTCGGAAAATTCAAAGCAACCAGTGATTCCAGCCATGAAAGCCTTGAACAATACAAATCTCTTCTTGTTGACCCTTCCATTTCACAAGGACATTGTCTTTCTTTCTCATCTTGTTTTGAAGCCTGTGTGTTCTGCCTCTCCATTGCTATTGGGTACCTCTTAATGGAATGTTAATAAGAAGAGAAAGGGTATTGATTTTGTCTACTGCAGAATGTTTTTATGCCCTCTTAATTACTCTTTAAGTTGTTGCTTAACTGGAGCAGCTGTAGTGGAGAAGTGGGAGAGCGCACGCTTTGCTTGCAGAAGGGCTCAAAATCAATCCTCATCACCTCTCGCTAGGGTGAGGAAAGGCTCATATCGAAGATGTTTATCACACTACAGTAGTCAGTTGTTTCAGGTCATTCTCTTTGAAAACCACTTTTCTTGTACTCAGAAAGGCAGCGGAAAAACAATGTTGTCTTTTGAGCATCACTGCTTTTGTGCTTCAGAGGTGTTAATTCTCGTGTTTGCTTTCTCACACTTGAAATATGACAATACCATTTACACCTCTCACCTTCCTTTAATGATTTGAGGTTATTGTTGTTGGGTTTTTTTTAGTGTTTTTTTTTTTTTTTTACAAAACTGGAAGTTACAATTGTGCAATTATGCTATAATGGAACCTCTCTCACTTCCCATTCACACCAGGAAGTTGAACACACACCGCATCAGTTCCACCATTTTTCCATTATCTCCCCACATGTAGTTCTTAATTTGTATATTACTCTTTCCATTGCTGTATATTTCTTCCATAGTAAAGGTGAAGGTAATTTGTGCTCATCTGCATTTCTAAGCCAAAGATCCGTCATCTGTAGACACCTCCAAGGTCATGTGGCGAGCATGAGTGCATAAAGTGTTCTTCCTTACTTGCTCTTTAAACCTTTCCTGAACACTACGGTTTTTCTGGATATTAACCCTAAAGGGATTGCATTGTGAATGCATCATTGTGCTGCTTGCTCTAAACAAACAAACAAAAATAATTTTACACTATGTATGCTGAGGAAAAGAGAATGATACCCTTGGAAATGCCAATACTCTCCCAGCCCAATCAACAGAAGAAGTCTGGGTTTCCTTGATGGAGATACTTGAAGGATCCTCATAGAATGAACAGTGACACAACACCCATACCTCTCCAACAGTGTCTCTATGTTGTTTTCTAAATCATAGTAGTATAGTCACTAATGGACATTGTACATCACTGGCAAGGCTATGACATTGTATGATAAGTTCCATTTAAAGATAGGGCTGAGTGCATTTGCAGTATAGGAAGTGTTGAGTGCTAAGCTCCTAAAACCCTAACAGTTAGTGTAGACAGTTCCTACCACATTGGTTTGACTCAGTAAGGCAGCTTTCTATGTGGGAAACCTTTGGCCTTCCAGATGTTTTTGGACTACAGTTTTCATCATCCCTAACCAACAGAGAGTAATCAGGGATGTTGGTCTTCAGCAACATCTGATTGTCTAAACTTTGTGCTGGTCATGGACTGTAATAAAGAAAGATATATATAAGACTATCTAAAGCAGGCATCCTCAAATTGCAGCCCTCCAGCTGTTTAGGCCCCCAACACCCAGAATTCCTGGCCATTGAACAAGCTGACAAGGACTTCTGGGAGATGGAGGCCAAAACAGCTGGAGGGCCATAGTTTGAGGATGCCTGCTTTAGACAGTCTGTATATATCTTTCTTTATTTAGGGTCCATGACCAGCACAAAGCTCAGACAGTCAGATGTTGCTGAAGACCAACATCCCTGGTCACTGTCTGTTGGTTAGGAATGATGAGAACTGCAGTGGTTCTCAACCTGGGCTCCTAGATCTTTTGGCCTTCAACTCCCAGAAATCCTAACAGCTGGTAAACTGACTGGCATTTCTGGGAGTTGTAGGTCAAAAACATCTGGGGACCCCAGGGTGAGAACCACTGGTCTGTAGGTTGCCCATCCCTGCTTTGCAATAGTTCTCATACTCCTCAAAATTATTTGCATTTCAAGTTACCTTATCCTTTACCTATTTTGCTCTCTTGATGTGGCAGCCATTATATCTCTGATCTGGCCATTATCTGTTCATTCTTCTGGCTTGCCGTTGAGACCTCTGGGCCACTTTTGCAACTACTCTGCTTAATTTATTTTCCTCCTATTTTTTCCATAGTTGTAGTAGACAAGCTTTGTCTGTTTTGCTTCTCTTTTTCTATCTCTGACTATTCAGCAATGTGTTTCTAACTGTTCTTCTGTTCCCACGGTTCTTTTTGTGATTCCAACTTTTGTTATTATTTTTTTTCAAAAAACAAACAAACCAAACCCTCCTTGTTTCTTGCCCTCTACCTGTAATGTTTCTTTCAGGCTATTTCCCCAACTGGATTTCCCCCTACTCCTTTTTCTGCCTGTTTTTCCGACTGTTCCTCTATCCTTCTTCCATCCCTGCCCCACTCCAGGTATGAGGTAATGCAGTCCTGCTGGCTCCCAGCGTCTCACCGCCCAACTATGGAAGAGCTACATTTGCAGGTGAGCTACCTGTTGAATGAGCGCTCCAACGCTCAAGCAGAGGAGAGCTTTGAGTGGCGTTGGAGTGCACTGAAGCCAAAGCGCTCCTCTTCACCACCAGCAGCCTCCTCTTCCTCAGCACGTCACCGCCGTTCATCAGAAGAGATCTCCGCTTACCCGCTATTGGATGGGTTCCATGGCGGCGACATGGATGATATTCTGACCGTGACTGAAAGCAGTGGGGGGCTGAACTTTGAGTATATGTGGGAAAAGGCCCGCCTGGGAAGATGGAAGGGCCCTGCCTCGGCTCCTCCTGAGTACCCCTCCAGCAATGGCGGCCTAGCTGTACCAGGCAGCAATCCTTTCTACGAACAGGCCTCACAGCGTGGACACAGCCTGGAAACCCCTAGTGTTGTGCCCGTAATCAGTGCCCGCAGTCCTTCGGTCAGCAGTGAGTATTACATCCGCTTGGAGGACCATGGCAGTGGGGAGGGGCCAGTCTGCGCTCCCAGTCCTGGCTCACCGCCCCAGCCCCTCTTCCCCTCAGATTGGGACTGCCCTGGTGCTTCCTATCGCCCACAGGAGCAGCCCACCAGCAATCCCTTCCTGCCCAGTAGTGGTGGGGACAGCAACCCCTTCCGTGCAGACAGCGAGATCCAAGAGACATCATTGACAGAGACTCCCACGACGGGAGGGGAATCGTTCCTCGCTGAGTCCCTGCTCACAGTATACCGTGAATTGGAGGACCAGCAGCGTAGCTGGGATGCTGAGATGATGGAAGAACGAGGAGCAGGGGAGACATTGGCTGGGGACCCATCAGAGTTCCAGGGATCCCCCTCATGGGAACAGGAGCCCTCGCTGATGGAGGACCAGAGTTCTGGCAGCAGCACAGATGGTGGCGGGAGCAGCATTGGGGGTGGGCGGCGCAATCTCTTGCCATGCCCACTCTGCACTCGGGTGCGTTGCACATGTGCCATTCCTAGGGGGGATGTGGTGAGTGGCTGGAGCAACCATGGCCCACCCTTGCAACGCCCTCACCGTGACAGTTACGGCACTGAGGATGACTCCTCACTGAAAGTGGAGCGGGGTTCCCTCTCTGAGTGTCCTATGCTGCCCCCAAGGGACTGTGATGGGGAAGGAGAGGCGCACAGCGAATTTTTTGACCCACTCATGGGCACCGTTGTGAAGACGTATGAACTTCAAGATTACCCAAAGCAGAGAGGAGGAGGCAGCACACGGATTGCCCCAGGTTCACCCTTCCCAGCCATGTCTTCTGGCTGCTGCAATGTGATTGTTCCAGTAGAGATACCCCCATTGTCTACTCTAGCTGAGAGTAATGATGAGGAGACTATTGCAATCCTCCCGGATGTTATTGATGGGTTTTCCACGGGCCCTGTAACCTTAACCCTCTCCCCAGCAGCACCAGACCGACAAAGAGGAACCCTAGATTCTGTAGATTCCTTGGACATTCCTTCTAACACCAGTTCGTCAGATGTCTGCAGCCCTGCATCACATTATTCCTCTCCTGGGCAAAAATTTGGGGACAGTGGCTATGAAACAGAGAACACTTTCTCTCCTGAGTTCATCTTCAAAGAGGATCCTCCACCACTAGCACCACCAGAAGAAGAGGAGGAAACAGAGGGAGATGAAGATTCAGGCAAACTCCCAACAACATCCATCTCTCAATCCACTAGTGACCTTACCTTGTCTGTGAGTGAAGAAGGGGTGGAGCTGGAGGAAGAGGTAGGGAGGAGTTTGGGACCTACGACACCACACCGTGACTCTGCCTACTTCTCTGACGGAGAGGCAGAATCCCTTGAGGTCCTGGCTCCTCCTGCCCCTGCTGCTGGGAGTGAGGAGGGAAAGTCCATAGAGAAGACAACTCTGGATGGAGGCTTTGTCGTCCAGGTATGCAAGGAACAGCTCTTGGTTACACTGCATGAAAATGTCACACGCAACCTACTCTGCAGTCAGAAGAAGCCAGTGCCGGGGTTTCGTCCGGTTGCCCCTTTGAAGGACCAGGCCATCCTTCGTCTGTGGCCCCTAGAACCTGAAGAGGGGCAGGAAGAGACAGAGGAAGAGGAAGAAGTGGAGGAGGAGGACAAGAAAAATCACAAGAAGGATGTCACTGATTCCCAGCAGCCAGAAATCATGGAAGATAAGGAGAAGGAAGAGGTGGTGGAGGAAGAGGAGGTAGACATGGAGAATAAGGAGAAACATCAAGAAGAGGTTAATGGAGAGCTTGAGGGGATAAAACCTGGATGTGAGGAAGAGGAGAGAAAAGAAAAGGAGAAGCCTAGCCAGATAGAGATTCAAAGTGTAGCAGGATCCAGTGTGGTTGAACTCCCAGATGTCCATAAAGACAGCTCTGTAGCAACTGAGCAGCCCCCAAAGGAGCAGGAGCCTGGACTCCCAGGGAATCAAGCTGGGGAAGATATCAAAGGTAATGATCTCATCTGTGGCTGGAGTGAGATGGGATGTTCACAAAACAATAGAGGGAAGACTAGTACAGTAGAGTCTCACTTATCCAAGCTAAATGGGCCGACAGAAGCTTGGATAAGCGAATATCTTGGATAATAAGGAGGGATTAAGGAAAAGCCTATTAAACATCAAATTAGGTTATGATTTTACAAATTAAGCACCAAAACATCATGTTATACAACAAATTTGACAGAAAAAGTAGTTCAATACGCAGTAATGTTATGTTGTAATTACTGTATTTACAAATTTAGCACCAAAATATCACGATATATTGAAAACATTGACTACAAAAATGGCTTGGATAATCCAGAAGCTTGGATAAGCGAGGCTTGGATAAGTGAGACTACAGTACTACCATTACAAGGCAGGGTGAGGTGTTTGCCTCTTGTTAGTCCATTTGTAAGTGGATCTTGGGGGAACGTGATCTTGTCTTTCTCCTTGGGCACCAAAACATCTTGGGTGGGTGTGAATGGGAAAGACAAACCTGGATGTGCCATTGGTCTGAATGATGAAGTCACTACAAGCCATAGGGTACCATGAATGGTAAATTCACAGTCCCACCTGTTCTGGTCAGACCACAGGTTACTCTCCTGATCCCCACAACTCCAGAAAGCTACTAATGCCTCTTCCAGAAAGAAGTACGTACAGTGGCTAAGCTAGACCACTGAGAATAGAAAGATACTAACATTTTCCCACCAAATAAAAAGAAGCAATTGGCTACACCACACCAAGTAGGAGGCAGGAGGCTTCATTGTGTGCTCTATGTTGCCAACATATAAAGGCATTAAGGAAAATGTTGGGTCTGTTTTAGACCGGGCCACTGGCATTGCAGAGGTGGGGGCATCACTTTCTCCTGCTTTTGGGGCAGAAGGCTGTTACGATATCTTCTTACATGGGACAATGTGAGCTACATACAGGGAGCATCAGGGACCATAGACCTATTTTCAAGGTGTGTGGGGACATTGACAAGCAGGTTGTTAATTTTGTATACTTTTAGATATTTACAGGTGAGGGAAAAATACTTTCTCCATCCATTACTACTGAAACAGCTTTCTATGTGAGAATTCTTGCAAGCTCAACGGGTTCTTAGAACCGCCTCCATGTTTCCAGTGTAGCTTAATCCCAACTAAGTATGCACATGAGAGATTGTAGATAGCTTTTGGTAATCAGGAAACGGCTCGGTAGCAATAGCTATCTAGAGCTTGATCATTTAGTACAATCCTGACGATATTCCTGATGAAGGTCAGCTAATAGAAGTCTTGTTAATCCACTTTTGCCAGATCATTTCACGTGGGAATGGTTTTAATAGGAACTAAAAGAAATACAGAATAGGATGATGAACTGCTTTGAGATATAAGAGCTGAGAGGGTTCAGAAGAAATATGTGGTGAACTACCAGTTGTAGGATGCAGAGATATGTTTGGGCAAAAATAGTAGGAAGATATTCTTAGTGAAATAATTTTCTCTCTGTCTTTCGTCTCAACCCCTCCTTCCCTGCCTTATTTCTGCTCTGCTTTGAACTCTGCTCTTCAATCCATCCCTCCTCTTGCCTCCTGGCCCCTCCTCACCTCTGACCCTTGCCCCTCCAGTCAAGCTGTCCCGCTTGTCCCTGTCGCTGCCCCCTCTGGCCTTGCAGGCTTTCCCTCCACCTGGAGGAGGAAGGAAAGGGCCATTTTGGGAAGGAGCGGCTTTGGGGGAGGGCCCCGTGCTGGGTGGGAGAGAAGCTGCCATGGCGGCAGAGGATGAGGAGGACGATGATGCTGAGGAGGATGAGGAAGGAGGCCTGGCTGGAAGTGGCGGGAGGGGTGTCCCCATTGTGGTGAGCGAAAGCGACGATGCCCACAACTTGCGTGGTCTCCTCAAGTCCCCGCGCTCAGCAGAAGAGGCAGCTGCTGAGCTGGACCGCAAGCGAAAGATGGTCTCCTTCTTTGACGATGTCACCGTCTACCTCTTTGACCAGGTGAGGAGGACCAGCATTGAGGGTTCATAACATGAGTTGTGGTGGGACGAGGGGCTTCTTTCAGGACTCTAAGGGTTCATACACGAGACAGAATTATGATGCTATTATTCCACAAAGTGCCATGGTTCCATCCTATGGAATCCTGGAATTGGCAGTTCAGGGAACAGCATTTAGAATTTTCAGCAAGAAAACCTCACTGACATACAAATGCCAGGATTTCGTGAAACAGCCATGGCAGTTGAAAGTGGAATCACAGTGCATGGGTCCTAATCCAGCTATCTAGTCTGTCTTTCTCTCAGCTATCCTGATGCCATTTCTTTGTCTTATCCTTTGCATATTTGGGTTGCATCCCTACCCAGCCTTCTGCACTGGCTTCCTGGCTTGTCCACTTGCCCACACAGCTCCTATTTCTCCCGGATCTTAATCTGACCTTTCAGTTCCCTTCACATAAATTCTTGATTGAGTCCTATGGGTAGTGGTTTACTCCTAGAGATGTTTTAAGGAGTCTGTGACCATTATGTGGTATTAGAAAATAGTTTTTTATCGTGTCAGAAATGACTTAAGAACATACTGCAAGTGACTTCTGGTGTGAGAGAATTGGCCGTCTACAGAGATGTTGCCCAGGGGACACCCGGATGTGTTAGCTGGGAGGCTTCTTTCAAGCTAGAACTGACAGATGGGAATTCACCCCATCTCACGGATTCAAACTGGCAACCTTCAGGTTAACAACCTAGCCTTCAGGTCAGCTGTTCAGCTGGCACAAGGGTTTAACCCATTGCACCACCTCAGCTCCATTAGAAAATAGTGGAAATGATGGAGAGATATCAAAATAGGTGGCAGCCAGCACCAACCTTTAAGCAGGAACAAGCAGCAAAGTAAGAGTAGAAGTCTGTGTGCATGGAAAGGGAGGGGTTCACATCGAAGTACAAGAAGAGGAGGGTGTTGGATTCTTTATGTCATTTTTGTCCATTCTGTCTGTAGGAAACACCAACCAACGAGCTGAGTTCACAGGGAGCACCGGATGGTGATGCCCCTTCTCCTGGCTCAACGTTAGAACCAGGACTTGATCCCTTTCCCGCAGCCGATGGCTTCAGTGAGTCTTGGGCAAAGATCAAGCTTCTATCTTGGCTAGTCTTGGGAGGACTGTGTGGGGAATGGGCCAATCCAGCAGAGAAGAAGTTTTGTGTGTGGTGGTTTGTCAATGTTAAATGAGTCGAGCAGATTGTTAGACCACAGCAGGCATCACATTCTGGGATTCAGAGAAAACAGGGCATGACTTGGCACAGAGAGAGGGATATAGTCCCTACAAGAGGCAAATGTGAGTTCCAGAAAGGACCAGGATCAGGAGCATCAGTAAGGTCTTTGATTAGGTAAAAGATCAAGTTCAAAAATAAGCAAATGGAGATAAGAAGATCCAAGGACAGGAGCATCCCAACCAGGCTGGGGGGCTGAGTGCTGCAGCAAAAGCAATGTTTGACTAAGAATCAGGAGCAGACACAAAATCAAGATAAGGTAGAAGTTATGATCTGAGGCATCAGTCAAGGACAGAAAGAAGATCATTCTGCTACTGATTATTTGCTCAAACTGAGGTTCAGGCCTTCATAGAGCTAATCTCAGATAGAGCAGAGCTGCTGAATAGGTTGCAAAGTCAAGACTTCTGCAAATCAATGTCTTTGTGCTTGTTAGGCTAACAACTGAATTCAAACCTAGGAAATGAACAGGAAGTAAGCCTCAGCTGTCCAGCACTGGAACAAACACTCTTTTTGAATTGATTTAAGAATGATGGGACTCCTTAATCACTGTCTGACTGTCTGTGCTCAGATAAGACTCCTCATTTGCATCTCTTCATGTATTACTGCATTGAATTTGCTTTCTTCATTGAGAGAGTATTACCAGATTAGTGATTCATGCAGACAATTGACTGTTACTGTTTTGTATTTTTAAAAGCAAACTTGTTACAATTATAGGCGTGAATGAAGTGTGCCTTCTGGTTCGTATTTAGGAATGAACATACTCCAGCTTTGGAAAATATTGCATGTTGGGTGCAATTTAATTTTCTGAAATAATTTATTTTTAGTATATAAACTCTTCATTGTGTTTTGTTGTTTGGAGGCTCATAATCTAAAATTGTCACATTTGATAAAGCAGATGGTGGCACAGATTCTCCCTTGTTATTAAAAATGGATCCAGGGCTGCTTTGTGCTGTAGCGATGAAACACACACATGCCCAGAAAAAGAGAGAGAGAATCCACATCTGATTTTTATTTCCTTCCATTAAATCCCCTACCTTTTGGACATTTGAACTATAAATAGACTCTGAGAAGTCATAAAAATGATACAGAAGCAAATGCAATGTATTTCATTAAATCATTAAAACAGTTGCATGAGAGAAGTTCATAAAACAACTGGATTGATTTAAAAACACATTGCTGTAAGAAGTGAGAATAGATTTAAAGGTACAGCATTCCTAATATTGCATGTCTGTTGTGTGAAGTTGTCAGCTGGATGAAAGATACCAGAAGCTACAGAAAATCAACAGTATTGGTATTCCAAAATTAATAATAGAAGTTCTCCTGGTTTAGATTGGTACTTGGAAGCAAATGTAGGCTGCAGTGAACCTGGGAGTACGGAAATAAACAAATGGATAATGTTTCCCCCATTTGAAACTGGGTTTGATTATTTGGTATGAGTTTGTTGGTGGTCCACATGTATCCATACAGACTAGTGCAGTGATGGCCAACCTATGACACGTGTGTCAGCACTGACACGCCTAGCCATTTTTGCTGACACGCTGCCGCATGCAGATTGATTGGATGACTATGTCTTTTGTGGCTAAATTTGGTGTGATTTGGTCCAGTGGTTTTGTTGTTTACTCCATGGGAATATATATATAAAAATCATTCAATTATTATTCTATTATTATTGTAGTAGTATATTATATTATTACCATTATATTCTTATTATATTATTCATTATTCATGACTACATTGAAACTAGAATAGAGAGAAATCAGCGTGGATACTGCAAGAGGTACAATAGATTGTTGTACATGGAAATAATGGTAGTAAATAGTTTTTGATTTATTAAATACAGTTATATATTACAATTATACATTTTTGTTATTTAAACTATACATATTGCGAAATTATGTTTTTTTTCTCGAAGTGACACACCACCCAAGTCATGCTAGGTTTTTTGGTGAATTTTGACACACCAAGCGCAAAAGCTTGCCCATCATTGGACTAGTGTAAAACACTCTGCTAAAAGACTCTTGATGTGTTTTTCCACTTCTAACATGAAGTATTTTCTCAGTACTAGCTTGATCTTTCACCTGTAATAATGGTGCAGATTAATTAATCCCCCTACCTCTCTGCGGTCTCATCTACACTGACTATTTAATGCAGTTTGAAACTAGCTTCAGATGGTAGCAGGCAGACAACAAACTCCCACAGAAGCATACAAAAGAAAGCCCTTAATGCGCATCAGTGCTCTGTGGTTTGTGTCATTACCATCTGGGCCTCAAAATCATTTCAGGTTTTCCTGTTTAATCCCCTATACAGCAAAATCCCTTTCTTCAATTCTGGATTAAAACTGCTTTACATGGTCAGTGTAGATAAGGCCTCAGATGCTTTACGCACCATTTACAATGGTTTCTCTCTCTCACCCCTCTCCTTTGTCCTCATAGCAACCATGTTGCATAGGCTAAGCAGAAGGAGATAGTGATTGTTTCAGGGATACCA
The DNA here is from genome assembly GCF_035594765.1 of Anolis carolinensis. NCBI lineage: Eukaryota > Metazoa > Chordata > Lepidosauria > Squamata > Anolidae > Anolis > Anolis carolinensis. The sequence continues at coordinate 15,810,101 of NC_085846.1, forward strand.
GGTGAATGTAATGGATAACTGATGACTTTACACAAACTTGGATTTTTTAAAAGCCATGCAGTCGAGTTCCCTAGACAGTACAGATTTGAGCCTAGATTGACTTATTTCTAGATGCATGTTGTAACCATGACATCACATTGGCTTTCAGTCTAGCTGTCCTTTTTCCTCCTTCCTATTCTTCTTTTTCCATACAGGTGGCAGTTTCGAATGGGACGATGATTTCCCCCTGATGGCTCAGAATCCCTCGTATGTCTCCATGGTGTCGGACCCCAGCACAGTCAAGCCCTCCCTCCCAGCCATGTCTTCGCCGGTGCCCCTGGCCCCTGCCTTGCTGCCCTCAGCCAAGAGGACCGAGTCTGGCCTTGTCGATGCCCTGAGGTTCTCCCGCTTCACCGTCTCTCCTGCCCTGGAGCCACATCTTTCTCCCTCTTGTGACACTGAACTAGGACCTACAGCCAGTAAGTGGGGTGTTTGTTGCGTTGTATCAGCATTTTGTCATGGCTCCACCACCTCAAAGAATCCTGGGATTTGTGGTTTGTTCAGGTGCTTAGGATTCTCCACTTTTGTGCTCTAGTGCAATGCTTCTCCATCTTTGATCTCCCTGAGATTGGCCAAGCTGCTTCTGCTTCTCAAAGGATCACCCTTTGAGAACCACTGCTCTTGTGCACCTTCCACAGAATAAGGTTCTGAATGTACTAAGAGAAGAAAGAGATTCATGACTATGCCACTTTCTTTTTCTAGCGTGGACTGCCATCTTCAACCTTCTGCCCTCCAGATGTGTTGGATTACTTTACTCACAATCTCCACTTAATATGTCCAATGACATAATTGGATGGAACGATTAGATTTATAGTCCAAGATACTGAGGAATGTTTTCAGTTGAGGTTTTTTCTTGTGCAATCACTTGATCTCATTCCACACGTTTTATGAGCAATCCATTGTCTTCCATTTGTAGCTTTTTCTCTCTTTTAAAAAATTCCTTTTATGTACAAAAGTCTTTTCAAGTGGGAAAGGTGGGAAATTTGCACAGTGTCCTTTGATGGGTAGGGCTTGGAGATGTCTATACAAAGCCATGATGAAATACAGACGTCTTTTCAGCTGACATGCAGGATTTTTAAGAATATAAATAGCACCATGAAGGTGTTGCATTGATAATAACATTAATCTTAGAAGATGTGAAGGAGAAAATTAAGGGCTCAGCAAGGAGGGAAAAATGTCTTTGGGAGTATTGAGAGTATAGTTTTGGTTGTAAGGTAAAAGTAAAGGTTTTCCCCTGACATTAAGTCTAGTCATGTCTGACTCTCAGGGTTGGTGCTCATCTCCATTTCTAAGCCAAAGAGCCTGCGTTGTCTGTAGACATCTCCAAGGTCATGTGGCCAGCATGACTGTATGAAGTGCCGTTACCTTCCCACCAGAGCGGTACCTATTGATCTACTCACATTTGCATGTTTTCGTACTGCTAGGTTGGCAGAAGCTAGGGCTAACAGCAGGAGCTCATCCTGCTCCCTGGATTTGAACCACCGACCTTTCGGTCAGCAAGTTCAGCAGCTCAGTGGTTTAACCCACTGCGCTATCATGCGCTCCCAGTTTTGATTGTACCTGCCCACTTTCAAGGGTTTCCATTTGGTTTCTCATGAAAACGCCTCAGTTTTCCCTCCTCCCTCCCTCCCTTATAGCCTTCCTTTCCCAGAGATCAAATGCCGTTTCTAAACTCATACAACATTTTAGAAATCGATTTTCACCAATTCCCACTGAGCCTTTCTATTATCACTATTCAGGAGTCATAGTCAAAGTGCTAAAGTGCTTTAGCAAGATTACACTTGTTAAACATTAGGATCCTTTTATTTTGGTTTTAAAAATTCCTTTCCCTTCATCTAAGCTCTGTTAAATCTGTGACCTGGAAATAATACCCGAGTTTGCAATCCATAGTTGCAAAACTATCTGTAGTTACTTCAATCCCACTCCTGTTTGAACACACAACACTTTTTGAAGTGAAAGCCTAGGTCTGGAAAGCATGGGATCACCATTTTAATGTTCAGTGTATGTATGTGGATAGCTACACATTCAAATGGCTGAACGTTTGGTACTTCTGAAATGGACACAGTTCTTTCAGAACTAATATTCAGTTATGTAGGTATAAGAATTGGGCAAAATTCATGGCAGGAAGGATCCCAAAGAGGTTTCTCTAGGCATCTATGTCTAGCAAGTATAGTATTGGCCTTTTAAAAAGTTCATTGTATGTATGTGTGCTGATTTCTGCATATTCGACTATCCAAAGAATGCCTCTGTTTAAGAAGCCTTCAGTTATTTGAATATGCAATCTGAGTTAGGCTTATAACTGCTTTTTTAATGGGGTTAAACTTGGATAGGATTCTTAGCCCTAGAATTGGGATATAGCCCTAATGTGGATTCAGTCTGTGTTTTCTGGCAGCAACCATCTTAATTTCTTCTTGAATAATCACAGCCAAGCAGAGACATATTTCATTTTGGAGAACACTATATTAATGTACACTGACCTGGAAAGAGGGGATAAAAAGTCTTTGGTAAGGCCGAAGTTCCAAGAACATACTTTGGTTCAGAGATCATGTAGATCTCTGAACTAAAACTGGATTGTATAGGAACAAAATCTGAGACTTTTTTTCTTGTTTGAAAGGTTCTTAAATTAATCTTTCCTTTCCATTGTTGAGAGGAAATGCATTCCTCTGGACAATGGAGTTTGTGTTTACATTGGGCTGAAATCCCCACTCTTCGGCACTTTCCAACATTGTCTTAAGCTTATTTCAGTTGTACTTAGGGAGTACTTTGCTTGCTCAGTATGGTTCCTCCAGCTCCAGTATTTCCTTGGCCTGTAAGCTAGAGAGTGTTTGCTGTGAGCCTTTATTTATTCACTTTGCCAGGAAGATCCAAATTTAAATTCAGAGCTCTTGCATTTTAAAATAAGCCTTTTGTGTCTGTTTTATGGATAGTTTTGAATGCTTTTAATTTGTTCTGGTTTGATCATTCTGCAAGCAATTTTGACTCCCAATACTGAGAAATGGTCAGAATATAAATGCATATAATAAAAAATTAATATAACCTAAAGCAATTACACTAAACAGACGCTCTCTATATATTTGTTTGTGAAGTATTGTCATTCTGGCTCACATAACTGGTTCTCCCCAGCTAGATTTTCTGCCCGCAGTGTCTATGACCCTGGAGAGAGCAGGTAGATCCATGAACTTCTGGCTACAACTCCTTAAAAGAGTGTTCATGGATTCTGACTAATCAGATCCCTCTGGTCAGTTTTGTCAGGCACTATGCCAGGTTTGAGGTATGACTTCCATTATAATGGAAAGTCTACGCATTATCTTCCTTCTAGCATCTCAGCATCAAGAGCTCAGCCAAAAATAGTTTAGAGCAAGGAAATATTCCTTCAAGACTTCTGCAGGAAAAATAAGCGACTCTCACTCAAAATTTCTATGCCTCCTGTCAATGTGACAATTAGGTTATCCTTCCCACAGTTGAAATTATTCAGGTTTGTCCAAAAAACTAATAATACCATATTTCTTCAATTCTAAGACTTACGTTTTCCCTATATCCACATCTCTAAAAATGGAGTGCGTCTTAGACTCATAGGTGTATCTTATGTATTTTTGTTGGTGGGGATGGTACTGCAATTACGGCGCGTATTACAATCAGTAGCATCTTACAATAGAAGAAATTTGGTAATTGGAATCTTAAATGGAGAGATTCTTTAACCATCATACACAGCTGAATCATCAATTTGTTTATTTATTTGTATCCTGTCCTTCTCACCCCTGGGGCGGGACTCAGGGCAGCTTCACAACCGGTAGTCATTAGATGCCAAAAACAAACATCTATGGCAGGCATCCTCAGAGGTTGTGAAGTATATGGAGAAACGAGGCAGGGAAGGTTCATGTAGCTATGGAAGGTCCTGGGTAGGGAAAAAAACCTTGTCTGTTGGAGTCTACCATAGCCCATGCAGCTGTGGACAAGACAACATAGGGACCAGCAAACACAGCACCCAAACACGAGTCAAAGAACATGAAAGGCACTGCAGACTAACTAAACCAGAGAAGTCAGTCATAGCAGAGCACTTAATGAACCAACCTGGACACAATATATTATTTAAGAACACAGAGATGCTGAACCACTTCAACATTTCTGTCAGACTACACAGAGAAGCCATTGAAATCAACAAGCATGTGGACAATTTCAACAGAAAGTGGGAAACCATGAAAATGAACAAAATCTGGCTACCAGTATTAAAAAAACTCCAAAATCAGAACAGTAAATAAGGAGCAACACTCTGAAAACAGAAGAATTCCAGACATGAGTCAATCAGGGGCAGCTAACGACTCTGACCAAAGGATTCCCACAGGCCAGGATGCGAAGCTTGTAAGGCTATTTAATGCTAATCAAGGTGATTAATTACAACATTCACACTGGCTTCCAACAGACAAGGTTCTTTTCCCCACCTAGGACCTTCCACAGCTATATAAACCTTCCCTGCCTAGTTTCTCCATGTACCTCACAACCTCTGAGGATGCCTGCCATAGATGTGGGCGAAACACCAGGAAAGAATACTTCTGGAACATGGCCATACAGCCCGGAAAACACACAACAACCCCATTTCGAATTGTGCTTGGTAGCCGACTGTGTTTTAAAGCAATGAATAAATAAATAACATGTAACAAAGCCTAAAATAGAACATGCCCCTTAACTGAATTGAACATCATTTCTCTTTTTTCCTTGCAGACCCAATAGAGAACTGAGACAAAGTCGAAAGTGGACAACTCCACTGCCTGTCGCCTCAATGTTCAGGGATGCTGCCCAATCAACCGGTTGACATACCGGTGCCAAGATGCCGCACCGATTTCTGTGGTGAATGGACAGACACACATGCGTTTGTGCGTGCGTACATTTGTGTTCATGGTATGGAAGCCATTGTTGCTAACTGGACCTTGCTTCCCGACGGACTTTTTTCCCTCCCTGTCTTTGCCCTTCCTCCTACGTTCCCACTTGGGAACGGCGGGCTGGAACCTTTTGTATGAACCTTTTGGGGCCACCAACTGATGAGGGAAACATCTCCTCAATTTTACAGGGGGGTCCTCACCCAGTACTGGCTTTTGAATGTATAACCCCTCTCCCTCTCCCAGCTTTCTTTCCTTTCTCTGATATGTCACAGCTAAGGGCCCTCTGTGCCAAACAGAGAGGGTCAGGGTCAGGGAATGCAGCCTCTAAGGACATACCGTTGACTTCTTGTGAGCCCTTTGCATCTCCCTGAATCTCATCAGCTGTACTCCTGGAATGTGGAACATGGCTGCCAATTTAAATCCCTTTTGTGCCAAATGGGACTGAATGGGGCTGGGAATCCTCCCCAATTAACCAGCATTAGGTGTATATATATACATATATATATATATAAAGAAAAGACCATTGATTTGACCTTGGGACAGAATTGCACTGGGAAGACAGAACAACCAAATCACACCCACTAGCTTGGAGTAACTGAGAGATTATTGGAACCAATGAAGTGAGTGCTGAGATTTGCTTGGATGGGAATGCTTTATCTGAAGCTACAAAATACCATTTTTCCAAACGTGATATGCATTAGTCAACATCTGTTAACTGATACATGAAGTGCCATGGGAAAGTTGGTCACATCACCAGCGTGTAGCAACCAAGTAATGGACACCCACTGGTTAATAATGTGAACAATGCCTTCCATATTGGCCTGGCTAATAGATGCATACTTGGAAAAGCATCCATGGTTCATAGCATTGATGGAGATTGGTTGGCTTTTTTGGAACTAGTTTGTCCTCACCATCCTAGTCCCTTAGTGGTTTATGTTGTGAGGGTAATGGAGGTTATTAGGGTACAGTTGAAATGAAGATGGTTTCCAGAGGTTGGTGTAGCCGCTGATCAATTGTGCCTAAAGAACCACATCAAGATGAATGGATTGTATTAGAAATGAGCTTGGGGATATTCAAAGCTTAAGGAATCAAATTGAGTTGTATTTTTTTTTTTGAAACCTAGAGGGATTGAATCTTGTCCATCCCTCCTCTCTGCTTGCAAGAGTTTGGATAAAGGAGCATTGGTGAGCGGGGATTACAGGGGTTAATTTGGGGAGAGGGGCAAATATATGCATGAACTTGCCTTCCAGCAAGGGGTGGGTGGGATGGGGATTAGACTTGATAACCAACCGAGCCCTTCCTGCATTGATTTCTGTAGAGAATATTCATCAGGCTACAACCAGTATGTTGCTGGTTTGTGTCGAACTTACAATAGTCACAGCCAGCTTTCATTATGAGGCTGGAGCCCCTGGATATAAACATTTATTACAAGGTCCATCTTCTTAGTAAGACAGGAATGATTTAAGGTGTTCTCTTACTCCACCCTAGCAGAAGAACAACTGTAGGTAGGTAAGAAAACAAAAAAACGAGATACCTCAACTGGTAGTTTCTACTTGCAACCTGTGAATGTTGCATGCATGTATTTGGTTTATGGCAAGGGTGAGAAAACTTTAGCTTTCTCGATTATTTGGACCCAAAAGATGATGCCCCACGCAGCACAGCTAACAACAAAGGATTGTGGGAGTTGTATTCCAGAAGACCTGGAGAGTCAGAGTTCTCCACTCCTCATTTAAGGCATAGTTTATGGGAGAAAGGACATCTTTTTTTTTTTTTGAGTTGCACTTTTTGGTTTTCAAAGCGAGCATCCACAGATAGGCCTATCCTTTATGTGTTCACTTTTGAGTTGGTGTAGACACAGCAAACATGATTTTGACAGGAGAGTGACAAAATGGTAGCTTTCTTGTAGGCAGAGGCAGTAGCTGCAGTTTGGAGTGGATTTGGTTAAAGAACTGGAACTCCACTGGCTTCTTTTGTCCTGTGACCTGCTATGAACCAGGTGCTGCAGTATAGACTTGTTTCTAGCTAGCTGAAATAGCTAAAAGGACCAGCAGAGTAGGCTGGCAAGTGTAAAATTAAATAAAACCCTTTAATGTGGCCTCCAGAGCCTCCCCCTCGAGAGTGCTGGGTCTTACTCCTGTAGATATGACTTTCTCAAGTCCACCAAGGCTTAGCTGCCTTCACTGCATCTATTATGTTGGTATGCTATGTTGAGAAACACTATGGCTGACCTAATAGAAAGAACTACCTGAGAGCAAAGAGCTGACAGCACTTATCCCTTGAACTCTTGAAGGTTGCTTCAGTGACTCCAGCAATGCCACAACCTAAAGGTGGCAAACCATATGGCTTTTGACACTGAAATGATAGAGTGGGCTATTCCAGCCCTGTTTTCAGTTGTCACACCACATGTGGCATCTGTCTGTGTATCCCCTAGGAGACCTGCTATCCACTGTGAGAATCCCTGGTTTAAGGGACAATGACTCTTATCTGAGGCATTCCTCCTTCCCTCAAATGACTTAAGAGTTCCGGCCACTACAGTTTGAAGACATTGGGCAGCTATTCTTGCCTTTCCTTCTGAGTGTGTGTTCTGCCTTTGGGATAGAGGCGGGAAAAGCCAGAAATGTTACAAAAAGCAGACATAAATACAGATCTTCGTAGTTAGTTCCAACAAGTGTAGATCTGTTGAATCCTTTATTTGAAGAGAAAGTCAATACAAAGATAAACACCTTGGATTCACTGGTTTTATTCTAGTAGGAGGTGACCAATAACACGTACCTTCCAGCATTTCATAGGTAAACACCAAGAAACATGTGGCTAAGCAACATTGTATGATGGTGAAGTTGGCAAAATTATTGAGGGAGAATAGACATGGTAAGAGCAGCTGCAGTAATTTTGTCTTTGCCTGAATTTACTGGGAAGAGCAGGATTCTGGCCCTACTAAGTTCCCTGGGTGAAAGCTAGTTTGTACTTTGAACTTAGTTTGCAGCAATTAAAATATGCTGGGGATGAAAAGGGAAAAAGGAGAAGAGATAAAGTGGGACATTATAAAAGCATCTGAAAAACTGAAATGGCAGAGGACTAGTTGAGAATATCTGTACCAAACTGGGACAGTTGAAATATATGGTAATAGTAGGATTCAGGTCATTATCATGTAGACCTTTCATAAAAATGCATGTTTGAAACAAGGCATCTGTGGGATAAATGCAAATAAAGAATTTGTGGGGATCTTTGGAAGATTGATCTGCCCATATGAAAAATGTAAAGAAAGAGAAAGGATGGGGAAGGGTAAATAATAATAAAAAGAAAGAAACGCACATTACAATTTATGTCTATATGGACAGAAAGGATTGAAAGTAAAACAGAGGTGAGTAGCTAGCTAAAAGGATAAGGACTGTGAATATTCCAGGAATCAGGAGAGGATGGGTGATTTAACCGGCTGGAAAGGACGCTTGGGGTGGGTTGGGGGTGGAGAATGGATGCGGGGTGTCTTGTGGGAACTGAGTGGTGAGAGATGTCATTATGGGATGGTTGTAGGGGTGGTGATACCTTTACTGGAAAGGTTGGGAACAAGTATGTAGGGATGGGGAGAGTATTTAAATTATCAAAACTTTAAAGTCTCAAAATTCTGCAATGATAATAAATTGTGCATATTTGCAAACCTTGAATCAATGTGCCTAATTTGCCCCCAGCAAAGCCTAGGGTTTCTCCAGATTTGGAAAATGGTCATGGAAAGGAGGAAATAGTGCATGGAAGAGTAAATACATTTTTCAGATTTGGAAGGAGTAAGAGAACCGGTGTGGTGTAGTGGTTTGAATGTGGAGTATGACAGAATAGAATTCAAACCCATGTTTGACCATGTACCGTAATCCCGCCGAGTGATCTTAGACAAGTCACACTCTCTCAACCTCAGAGGAAGGCAAAGGCCATCTCCACTCTGAACAAATTCACCCAAAAAACTTGTGTAATAGGTTTGTCTTAGGGTCACCATTACTTAGAAATGACTTGAAGGCAGATGACAACAAAGGGCCGATGGAGAAACATTCACTCACTGAAGTTTTGTTTTTCACAAGTATTATCCTGTCTCTGTTCTCTTCTAAAGCAAAGTATGATCCACAAAAACTTTGTTGGATCACAAAATCTGGTTTATAGAGAGGGGCTGGGTTGGATCCTCAGGAACAACTAGAGAAAATGCCTCTTGGCCTTCTTTCACAGCAGAAGGAGAGGCAGATTTTCAACAATCGGAGTGCCAAATAAATGAGAACATTTGACATCGCAAATGGTCTTCCGGGTAATAAGAATTCTCCAACAGGCATAGGTTTATATTAAACTTTATTAATATTAGAATTAGCAAGTATCAACACAGAGATATATACATAGCTAATGAGACTCCCCCACAGCTCCACGGCCATCTGCACCATTCATATCATATGTCCTAATGCACTGATGTTTTTAAACACAGACGCAAACAAGAGTCTAAGACCCCCAAGATGGAAGCTATATGCAGCAGTTGTTTCAGAGTTTAAAAAAGCTTTTTCCAGTTAGTAACTAACACAGAGCATGTGTAATAGCTCAATGATCTAAACATCTTTTATTGTCTCAACCAAGAAGTGAGGCAAATCTCAACACTTCAATGCTTCCCTGATTCCAGGTTTGATGATGGCTTGGTATGAAGCATCACTATTTAGTCAGACAATACAAGCAACTAGTTTTGTGAAGCCATTACACTGCATACTGTGATAAATGTGGTAACTGGTGGTTGGTACTTACAGTACTCATTTCAAATATTCACAAGAATATGTCCATGAAAAACAACCACAGTATAACAATCCAGCTTGCACTCTTTTCATTAACCTTCACCTCTCTCACACACACACTTTGTTGATGTTAAAAAAGAGTTGTGCTCCTGTAAATCATATATCATGTCCCCCACTTCTTGAAAGAAAAGCATACCAATGTCAAAACTACTAGACAGTTTAACCTTCAGTGATGAATTGTGGTATTTGTAAACGTTTACACAGATATGACATTCTACAATTTACCTGGATGTGTCTGTCTTTTCAGGTAGAAATTTGGGAAATGCCAAAGAACCTGATAATTGTTTCAGTTGAAACAGTCACATACAAGGAACAACATACAAAGGTTGTGGTGATGGGGGTCATTTGTCTCTAGTGAAGAGTGGGAAATGCAGAGACTACACTTATCTTTTAGTATATCCCTAAGGCTGCAATTCTGTACCTACTCACCTGGGAGTATGCACCACTGAATTCAACACGAGTTACTTCTGAGTAGATATGTATAGGATCACACTGTAAGTACAGTAATATTAGGCGCTTGCTGCTAGTAAGGCACACATCCACCTTAAGAGGTTCACAATATATAGCACATTAGAATCACAATTTGCTACGTCTGGTTATTTTGTAAAGATTGTTTGCAGCTATATTTCCACCCTGAAACTATATCACCCCAACAAAAATTAACGTTCCATTTCTGGCTGTCCAACATCTGCTAACACCACAGTCCTGACAGGTACCCAACAGGGCCTATTCTGTGATAAAGAACAATTTTGGACATCAAGCAGAAATGGAAGGAGAAGAGAAGGTACATTCACATTTAATAATTGCCATGCAATAGTCAAAATAGAACAGGAGCACCAACACCCCTCCTTTTTTTATATGCGGGTCCTTCCTAGGCCTGAAGCACACACACATTTTTTATTTTTTGCAGAGAAAAAGAACAATTTCCAATTTTAGATGTTATTCCAGAAGCATCCACCAAAACTGAAAGCTGCTTCTCTTTCCATCTTCAACCCCTTTCTGCATTTCATTTGTAGCCACCTTCTACTGAAATGCAATCTGGCCTCATCAATGCATTCATTTTTCCCATCCTTTCACTTAATCAAATGTGGACCTTAACATTCCAGATTTTAAAAATATAATATACATCTTCAAACTAATAGCTATATTTTATACCTGATTTTCATCACAGATGAAAATTGGGACAAGTCTACATAATATCAGAGTGTGGATGAGATGACAAAAGGAATTAGCAAGTAAGAACACACAGCTAGGAGAGAGTGCATCGCTATGGTTTTGCCAGACCTAAATGGGAAGGGCAAGATGGTACCTCCTCAAAGCTCTCATCTGCTGAGTTAACTGTGTCCAAACTATTTTTTCCATTATGAACACATTTCCAGCAAGTGAAGTAAACTGAAGACAAAAGATGAAAATAGAAGGGGGAGAGAGAAAAGTGAGACAACAAAAGATTAATCGGCCCTGAGTTTGCCAGATCAGGACAGTTGGAAGGTTTTAAGTTTCGTTCTGCTGATCTGCTTTTTCAACATCCCATTTCCAATGCAGTTAAGATTTAATACTGTCAGTTTAATACTATCCGGAATCTATCAGAACAAGGTGAGTAGGGAACCATTCAATTTGGCATGGAAGACGACTTAATACTGCCAAAGGTAAAGCCAACTAAAGAATGAGAGCGATGTGGTATATACAGTGTGACCCCAAACTGAATCCATTTAGGGTGCTTCCAAATGTACAACTCCTTATGCTACTAAGCCAGAGACAGCATGCATGTAGTCCACCTTTGCCTCCCTAGCAGGTTTTCTGCATGGAAAGAAACAAAATGGAAAAAAGAAATACAATGGTGATAAAATATAGGAGGGTTGGAAGTAGAAGAGGTCAATGTCTTAGCCCTCCCATAAAATTCTATAAAGAAGGCTGGATGACAGCATATGAAAAGCAGGGCCAGCCTGATTAAGGATTTTGTAATAGCATATCTGTTCCTGCAGGGACAGCCTCTTGATTCTTGAACCCAGGTTTAGTTGCCCTGTGGGAAAGGGAACAGGTAATAAAGCAGTACGCTATTTCGTCTACAGATAAATAAAAATTTCCTTCTTCTGACAAAATTAACAGTTGAATTACTCAACCTGGCCTTGGACCAAAATGCCTGCCCTTTGGTCCCCAAAACAGGAATACTGCTGTCATTCCAGCAACTAAAATTACGCAAATAAACCCAATCATTTTAAAAAAATCAGTTTTCTTGCTCTAATCTACAATCTTTCCCCAAAACTCAGGAATCCAAGTTCAGTCTTTTCTGTCTTCAACCCACTATACTATTTGGGGACCCTGGCAGAATCTCTAAATTTCTTATAGGCTGCCATGTATCCTAGTGTAATAAAGTTATGGTTAAATACTATACAAATCAATATAAATTGCAACATGAAACCATGAGGAAGATTTGTAGCCTTTGTTTCATGAAATTAAGTTAGTGAAAAATATAATATTGGTTTTTTCTATTAAAGTATCCAAACATCTGGTTGAAGACAACTCAAAACTCATTAGCTGGATAGACAAGATTGTTCATGGACTATCCAGCAGACCATGAACAACTACCGGAAATGTTATACTTCCAGACTTTCTGACAATTAATCAGCTCCTTTTCAACCCTCAAGGCCTCCATGTTTTCTGTCACTGAACACAAGTTGACATGAATGCCATCACTTAGTGAAGGTAATGTCATGTAATGTCATGCATGCCTAAGCAGCCAAAGCAGATAAAAATCATTTGAAATATCATTAACCTTTCAGTGGTGGTTGCTCAACATTTTATCTGAAGTCAGCAAGGGCTGCTTCACACATGTATGCTCATCACTTGATGATTCCAAGATGAATTGAGAATTTCCATGAATTAATTGGAATACATGGATATGACAGTACATTTAGAATGAACACTTTCCTCCAAATGCAGTGCTTTTCTATGGAGTCAATTCACACAGTACAGTGCCAAGTGATGCTAACTTGAGTGAACCGGATTTGCATATTGAGCAGCTAAGTAACATGCATTCACATATCAAGTCAACTGCATATGCGGCTCAATCTTGAATTCAGATACTCCAGAATTCTTCCATCATGTTTATACTAGCTCCATTCTCTCCCCCCAAACCATATCTCTTTCTCAGTCCTGACATTTTTAATAACTATTTGGAATAAATCAGGGTGAGACTAAAAGGCAACCCTATCATAGCATGAAAAGTTGTGTACACTCAGCTAGACTATCCTATGACAACTATGATTAAGTGAGTCCTTGGCTGACTGAACCCAAAGAAAGGGAAGTGAATTTATGATAGACCAAGACCAGGGACTCTTAAAGCACATTGGCTGCAATTGGAATATAGAACTCACTTTCTAGTTCTGAAAATCCTTTTTGTGGAATACAGGCCATTGGCAAGAGGAGGTTGTTCCCAGATAGGGTGCAAACCGCACATAGCAAAATTAGTGGGCACTTGCCACTGTGTTCTATGGTTTCTGAACTGCATCCAAATGCCCAGATTCAGGAATACACCTTCCACACACAATGTAATGTGAGAGTCACTCAAGGAACTCCTCCACCCTTGTCTTCTCTTCCTTCCATCTGCCCTCCGGTCCTACATCCTCCAACTTTCTTCTGCCTCTACTCATCCAACTGTTTCACAACCTCTGCCTCCATGGCCTTAGCTCTTTCCTCCACTCGTTTTGCCTTCAGTTCTTCTGCTGTTGGTATGCTGCCCCGGACGAGTTTCCGTCGCTAAGTCACACTGTGTGGCCTCTCTGCTGTACACCATCTCCCCAGGTCCAAGGCTGGGGGAGCCGAAACACTCACTGGTCACAAGGAGGGGTGACAAGGACACAGGCCCAAACTGGCTCAACCGGTGCCACCCATTCTGAGTCTTAAGAGCTTCATTAGTTGGGAAAAGCGGTGTGCTGGGGGTGAGAGAGAGAAGTGGGGGCAGCAGTCTGTCCACCTCTCCTGTCTCCTCTCACTGGATGAGCGGGGCTGAGCGGTCATTGGTCACTGTACGTTTCAGCCTGATGTGAGCAAAGGGGTTGGTCCTGTAGTGGCAGAGAAGAAAGGTGTTAGGATGCTCTCTGAAGCTGGAAAAAGAAATGCTATTCCCTAGCAATATTCATTTTTGAACTACAATCCATAAAATTCCTCACTGATTATGCATTCTATGGAATCTGAGGAGCTGTAGTCTCAAAATTAGCTTTTCAAAGCTGAGCTAGTCAAGGCATCACATTGAATGAAGTGGCAGAAAGGTGGCAAAATGGAGAGTACCATACAGTATTTCTGAAGTTTTCTTACCTTGAAGGAGAAGATGTTGGACTTCCAAACTCATTTGCTAGCTGGAAAGGAAGCCAAAAAAGACAGAAGTTCAGATCCTTTCCATTCATGCGAAAGGCCCATATAGTCAGATCTCTGTTTCTTATTTAATCCATTAATTAACTATAAATAAATACACTATGCTTACGAGAACCACCATGAGGAAGTGATTTTGGGGCTGCAGTAAGACTTTGGGAGGCCAAGGTTTGAATTCCCTACAAGGCCATGCAAACCCAACAGACTATGGGAAACTCAGAACCTCTCAACCTCAGAGGAAGGCAAAAGCAAACTCCCTCTGAACAAATCTTGTCCGAAGAAGCCTATGAGAAGCTTGCTTTATGGTTAACATGCGTTAGAAATGACTTGAAGACACACAACAAAATGTATACAATGCTCAAAAAACTTTTCTGAACAGTCAATTAAAAATAGAACAAAGGCACAATTAAATTCCAAGGCAGATTAAAAAGGCTATACAAACCCAACACAATAAAAATACAAATCCAGTTATGAAAGACAAGATGATAAAACTACAACACAAAAGCAACCTGATAAAACAGTTAAAAAATAGGAATCATAGAATCATAGAATAGTAGAGTCGGAAGACGTCTCATGGGCCATCCAGTCCAACCCCATTCTGCCAAGAAGCAGGAAATAGTATTCAAAGCACCCCCGACAGATGGCCATCCAGCCTCTGCTTAAAAGCCTCCAAAGAAGGAGCCTCCACCACAGTCTGGGGGAGAGAGTTCCACTGCCGAACAGCGCTCACAGTGAGGAAGTTCTTCCTGATGTTCAGGTGGAATCTCCTTTCCTGTAGTTTGAAGCCATTGTTCCGTGTCCTAGTCTCCAGGGCAGCAGAAAACAAGCTTGCTCCCTCCTCCCTATGACTTCCCCTCACATATTTATACATGACAATCATCATGTCTCCTCTCAGCCTTCTCTTTTGCAGGCTAAACATGCCCAGTTCTTTAAGCCGCTCCTCATAGGGCTTGTTCTCCAGACCCTTAATCTTTTTAGTCACCCTCCTCTCCAGCTTGTCAACATCTCCCTTCAACTGCGGTGCCCAAAATTGGACACAGTATTCCAGGTGTGGTCTGACCAAGAATACCGTGTCCAATTTTGAAAGCAGTCAAGAAATAAAACAGGAATTAAAACTGCCAACAAGTAGTATTAGAGATTAAAACAGCAAAGATTCAGACCTGAAGACTTCAGAAAATCCTCCATTTTGGGGGGGGATTTCAAATGGTTTTTTTTAAAAAAAGAAAAAAGAAAAAAAGAAAAGAAATTACAACTGCATTCTTCAAGAAATGTTGCTTATTGGACTTTGACCATTGGGTGGCAGTATAGAAACACATAGAAGGCACACACACATTCTTTTTCATGTGCAGGAGCTCTCTCTCTCTCTCTCTCTCTCTCTCTTACACACACACACACACACACACAGAGCACTCACTTGTGACAGGTCTGGGTTTAGCATGCTGTAAGGACGCTGGCGAGATGTACTGGCACGAGGTGAAGGACCATATCGTGGGCAATCCCCAATATCAGTGCCAACAGATGGAGACCCAGCTCGGTCCAAATTTCCTGTGCTGCTACTGTTCATTTTGCTAAGGGGGAAGCCACTACACAAGACAGAAAACAAAGTTTAAGCCAATGTGTGCCTTTTATAGGAGCCCAACAGTCTTACATCCTTAATTCCTCCTCCTCTTATCCCATCCACTGCCACTCTTTTTTCAGGAGATCCTGAGTGCCAGACCTTATTCCTCCACTAATTCCTTACATACCAGCAGATTTTCCTATCCATTTCCTACTTGGTTTATTTTTTGTTAACTCTACATCCTGTCTTTTCTTCCAGGAACCTAGAGAGGCATATGTGGCTCCATTTTCACCCTCCTTACAGTTCTTGTGATGTACGCTAAGCTGGGAGAGTGTGTCCTAAGAGGACTCAATAACTTTGTATTATGCTTTGCTTTAACGTTTTATATCCCACTTTTTTCTCAATATGGGATCCAAGACATAAATCGTAAATTACCTTAGGTTCCAGATGGGATATACATTATGCTAATAAAAAGTAGGCTTTCCAAACATTTTCCTTCTACCTATGCACAGAAAAATGTTTTTTTTTCTTTCAGCAAATCCAATTTCTGTGCATAAACATGAAAGATCATTTCAAAAAGTTCAAACAATGGGGGAAGAAAATTTTACAAGTTCTTTGCTCATACACAGGCTGGATATCTCTTATTTGGAATGATTGGGATCATAAGTGTTTTGGATTCTATTCCCCCCCCCCCCCCAGATTTTGGGAGACCTGTATTTGCATATATGTACAAACTGAGATATCTTGGAGACAGGACCCAAATCTAAACATCAAATTTTTGTAAGTTTCATATATATCTTATATGCATAGCTTGGAGGCAGTTTTATACACAATATTTTGCAATAATTTTGTGAATGAAACAAAATTTGTGTACACTGACCTGCTGTCACTATCCCAGACACCCATGTGGACATTTTTGGATTTGGGGTCATTTCAGATTTTGGATAAAGGATACTCAAATTATATGTCTATGAAATAAGTGAAAATTTGCATTCCTGCTTGTTGATTTAGAAAAACTGGTACAAATGCAGCTCCCCCAGAGACTGCATAATCTAGAGACCAAAACTCATCTCAAAACCCATCCCCCTGCCCTCAAACTTTCTGAGTGCATTCTAGACTTCCATTCTGTCTCACCTGCCAAGTAATTTCTCAGTCCCTTCAACTGGAGGGAACGGCCGAGTGTAGGAGAAAGGAAACCAGCCTTTCCTGCAGAATGAAGGAAGGGAAGCAGAAGGGTGGGAAACAGACATTTAAAATAGGAAGGGAAACGGCACACAGCCACTTCCTATTCTCTTGAAGTTCCAGATATATAGGACCCTCTTAAGGACAAGAAGCAGCAGGAAGCTGTGTCAGCCAAGACAAAGAACCAGAATTTGGAGGTCCTTAGCAAACCCTAAGGAGCCTCAGTGGCGAAGTGTGTTAAAGCACTGAGCTGCTGAACTTGCAGACCGAAAGGTCCCAGGTTCAAATCCTGGGAGCGGAGTGAGTGCCCGCTGTCAGCTCCAGCTTTTGCCAACCTAGCAGTTCAAAAACATGCCAATGTGAGTAGATCAATAGATACCGCTCCGGCGGGAAGGTAATGGCGCTCCATGCAGTCATGCCAGCCACATGACTTTGGAGGTGTCTACGGACAACGCCGGCTCTTCAGCTTAGAAATGGAGATGAGCACCAACCCCCAGAGTCAGACATGACTGGACTTAACGTCAGGGCAGAGCTGGCCCTAGGTAATTTTCAAGTGTAGGCTAACAAAATTTTGGCACCCCCCCCCCCAACCAATCACTGAAAAATAAAAGCGTTGGATAAGCGAAAATGTTGGATAATAAGGAGGAATTAAGGAAAAGCCTATTAAACATCAAATTACATTAAGATTTTACAAATTAAGCACCAAAACATCATGTTTTACAACAAATCAACAGAAAAAGCAGTTCAATACATGGTAATGTTATGTAGGAATTACTATATTTGCGAATTTAGCATCAAACATTGAACAGGGATATAGGGCAGTATGGACTTAGATAACCCAGATAGCCCCCAGTATTAAAAAAAACTCCAAAATCAGGACAATAAATAAAGAACAACACTCTGAAAACAGGAGAAATCCAGACAGTAAACAATCAGGGACAGCTAACACCTCCCAAAAAAAGATTCTCCCAGGCAAGAAGAAGCCAGGCCTTGAATCCACAGGGCCATTAAATGCTTATCAAGGTGATTAATTACAACAGTCACACCTGCTTCAAAGAAGAGTTCTTTCTCCCACCCTGGACCTTCTACAGATATACAAACCCCACTTACCTAGCTTCCAAGTTCCCACAGACCTCACAATCTCAGAATTTATTTATTCATTTGCGACATTTATATACCGCCCTTCTCACCCCGAAGGGGACTCAGGGCGGTTTACAAGTATATATACATACAATATATTATATTATACAACTATATCGCAATATTATTAGTAATATTGCATGTAATATAAATATACAATTATACACCCACGAAGGTGGGTCCGCACCGGCGGAAGGACCAGCGTGGGCACCGGGAGGCCCAGTGTGGGCGGCAGGAGGCCCAGCATGGCCGCCAGAAGGTCCGAAGGAGAAGGAGGCGGGGGGTGGCACCATCCTCCTGGGACGATGGCGCCCCCGGGATGATGGCGCCACAGGCAAGTGCCTAGTTCACCTTACGGTTGGACCGCCTCTGCGTCAGGGGAAACCTTTACCTTTACTTTTAGCAAAGCAAGGGAAGTAAGAAGAGCTTCCTAGCTGGTGCTCCTCCATGTTACCTCTAGTGGATTGGGTCCCTTCAATTCAGTCTTTTGAGCATAAGTGCTGAACCAGGCACTCATCTATTGCTTCCTGTGGCTTTGATGTGGCTCACTGACGTCACAGAGGGAGACATCTCCCATTCTCTGCTGCTAACTGAGATCCTTTAAGAATCCCATCTGGGAAATAGATGTAAAATTTACAGCAAACTGAATCCATAGAAACACTTTTTGCTTGGCATCCCACTTGGGATGTCTGTTTTCTAAGCGCACCAAGGTGAATGGAATAAATACATAACATCACTATCCACCTCGAAGCTGCCATGGTGCTTGTTGTACAATGGGAGCTAGTGGCACGTCTGATACACCACAGCCTTATGTGCAATGGACCAGACACCCCAGAAGGCAAGCAGATATCAGCTAGGAAGTGTGAGAACACCCAATACACATAGAAATGCCCAACGTGTAGTACAGAAAGGAAACTTTTCCAAAGGGTTAGTTTAAGCCAGGGGCAGTAGTGAGGGTCTTACATTTTGGTTGCCTCATTTTCCCCATAATGCCAGCCATCCCGTGCCTCAGTCACCAACAAAAGGATAACATCTCCCTCCTGGAAGTTGAGCAAAGTGGTGTTCTCTCCTGCCGCATGTGAGAATATTGCCTGGACCCTCCGGCGCTCAGAACGGGAAGGCAGGATCGAGAGGGGACTGATGCGGGGCAGGGTCTTGTTCTCCACTATAGGGATAGAAGGAGGGACAGGAAAGGAAATAGATATGACTCCCTCTGGTATAGAACATTTGGCTTCCTACCTGGCACCAGAAATATTTCAGACTACATAACTGTTTTGTATGGACGCAAGTTAGATTTGTAATTTTGTTTCTTGGTGGGTTTCCCCCCCCCCAAACAACCTAGGCTTTTATATAGAATTTATCTTAACCCAATTCTCCCAAAAAGAATGTACATGGAATATACATGGAATAGGTTTCAAATTAGAACCTGATGGCATGGAATCAAATTTGCTATTGAATTTTAGAGTATAACCTTTCCCTAGATTTTAAAACTGGTTTGTTTTTGGGTTTGTTTGTTTTTTTGCTGCAAATTGTTCTCTCTACATAATGTTTGTTTACCCCATGCTGGCTCTTCTTGCATCTCACTCTGCAAAGGATTAGGCGTCTTTGTAAATCCTGAATCTTTTCATCTAGCTTCATGAGTTCCAAAAGGATGCAACGGTGAAACTGCATAAGTCTGCTATTTTGGTTTTAAAGAACAGGAAGAGCCTGTAGAAAGAATTTGTTCTTTTCCAATGTTCCAAAGCCTGAATTTCTGACCAGAATTTAATGAGAACAGGACCAATCGGATGCCAGAATTCTAGAACAATCAAGGAAAGGAACTGTCCCATTCAGCCCTGTTTTAAAAGATGAACTATAAACAAGGATTGCAACCCAGAAACGAGCTTCTGGTTGGGATCAGCATAGGAGACTCACCCAATGTTGCCAGGCGAGTCTCCATTGACATCTTGCGTGGCATCGGCAGGGTGCAGGAGTAGCTGTCAGCAGTCTTGGTCTGTGGAGGGGTCTGCGTGGTTTGTGTGGGTGGAAGACCTGATGTGATGGTGATGGGTTCATTAGTTGGTGGATGGCCCAAGTCCCGAGAACCACGTCCACGGTGTGAGTCACCATTTGGCAATGGGGTCACCTCCTGGACCGAAGCACGCTGTATGGATTGAGCAAGAGAAGTTCCAAAGAGTAGGAGAAGAGAGGCAAGACAAGAGTGAGAAACAAACAAGAGATCATTTGAGTATCAAGAAGTTGGAAATATTACCTTTTGGCAAATATATCACTCAAAAGCCATTTTGAATCCCTTTTGGAGTTGCTTTGAGTCCCCTTTGGGGAAATAAAGCAGGGTATAAATGTAGTAGTAGTAGTAGTAGTAGTAACCCCAAAGGAATTCCCAGTGTTGAAGCCACAATATCTAACGTATTTCAGTATAGCTCAAAAGCGTCCCGTTATTCAACCTTTTCCCATACATTAAAAAAAAAGTGAGCTGAAAAGAAGTCTACAGAACCTCGTGGTATATTTGACAAAGTGTCATATTGCTAGTTTAAGGGTTGCTTGTTTGATACAGTGGAGAGCAAAATTGGACCCCTTTATGCACTGAAATTGATGGTGAAAGAGCAAGCTAGGGGGATTAACTGACATGTCACTAGCTGCTGCTAACCACATACTTACATGATTTGCTCCTAACTCTGACAGCTCTTCCAGGATCTTGGAGTTAGAGAGGGGGTCAGGGGATCTTCCAGGATCAGGGATGGGAGCTCCACTGGAGATGTTGTTGGCTGTGAGCTTGACCAAGGCCAGTGCCCGCTCTGGCAACCGGGTGGGCTGGGTACATGATGTTTGCCAGATGGGCAACTTGGTGGCTAGCAGTTCCCGTACCTGCAGGGGTTGAAAATAATAGCGATTGTTTTGGTTTCTTTGGATTCGACCCTCTCCATCTTAAACTTGACAATCTTGAAATTTAAAATGGTTGGGTGTTTAAATATGGAAATTCTTGTTCATTAGCAACCACATCAAAGCTATAGGAAAATCTGTAGGGTCTGATCCCGTCTTTGAAACCTGTAAAAACCTAGGACTAAACTAGAAGTAAAGAATATACATACTTTAAGGCACACTTTTTAAATATGTAATTTTTTCCATGTCAGGAGCAACGTGAGAAACTGAAAGTAACTTCTGGTGTGAAAGAACCAGTTGTTTGCAAGGATGTTGCCCAGGAGACCCCAGATGTTTTGATGTTTTTACCCTCCTTGTGGGAGGTTTCTCTCATGTCCCCGCATGGAGCTGGAGCTTATAGAGGGAGCTCATCCCTGCTCTTGCCAGGTTGGATTAGAACTGGCAACCTTCAGGTCAGCAACCCAACCTTCAAGTCATCAGTCCTGCCGGCACAAGAGTTTAATCCACTGCGCCACCGGGGGCTCCAATATGTAAATTGAACCAGCTAGTTTGCTAGCTGTGGGAATCATATCACATGTAGATTGAGCATTTAACCCTTTTCTCTTCTGCCGTGGTTCAGAGGAAAATTCTTCCTGTGAAACTGCTCTTTGCATCTGCAATTCCACCAAATTATATAGAATTGCAGAATGCATATGGCCCTCCCTCCCTACATCCTTTTTCTTAAATCAAAGGACAAGATGATAATCTCACTTCCCCATCAGCAACTTTCTGAAATCTGGTGAAGGCCTTCCTTTCTAGGCCAGCATTTAATGTGTACATTTTGACCTAATCTTTTAAAACCTGACTGGAGTATTCTGGAAGCTGTAGTGGAAAAACAGCATCGAATATGTTGAAATTTTTAAAGAAAAATATCTGGAATGTTTTGACTGCTGTTGCAACATTATCTTCTGTGCCTCTTGTGTGTTCGTTTTAAACTGCAAGTGTGGTTTTTAATGTGACACTGCTATATTTTGCCTTGAGCTCTGGGGAGGAAAGGAGGAGGAGTATAAATGCCCTCAAGGAAATTATTAAATATCACAAGGGGAACTGCAGTCTAATGCCTATATTGAGGGTGGTGGAATGTGGTGGAAGATGTGGCTCTCTCCTGTGTGGTGGATTTTACTCACCTTACTGTGATAGTTGCTGAAATGTTTGGAAACGGCACATTGACGATCCACCAGGAAGGAGTAGCGGCGCCTCTCTTCGGTCAGGGCTGCCTTGTAGCCTTCAGCCACATACCGATCCAGCTCACTTTGTTTGGTGCTCATGACTTCCACATACTTAAGGCACAGGGAACAAAAAAAAAATCCAAAATCATCAAGGACAAGGGAATGTGACATTATGTTCTCAGCCGATATGCAATTACATCAGTGTGTGTGTGTGTGTGTGTGTGTGTGTGTGTGTGTAGAATATACACCCTTTCCCTAAAGATGGAATTAATGTTGTGTTGCCCGATCTTAAGGCTTGGTTCCAAATCTCAGACCCTGATCTGCCTTCTCTACTCCTCAGGAGGAATCTCAGGGTGTGAGCACTGCCTTGAAAAGGCTCTCTGTGTATTCTCTTTTATTATGTGATTTATTTGATGCTTGATATATTGTGCTTAATGACATCACTAGGGCCTTGTGAAATCATAACAGATAATCCCTAGTATCTGGTTTTGGTTTTGATATCCCAGTGTCCTGGATAGTCTGACCTGGCATCCCTAGATCCAAGAGAGGCTCCAACTTGAGTTAAAATAAAACACAGATAAAAAAGTAGATAGTACAAGAGGGTTTTTTTAAAATCAGTTTCAAAAACATGCCTAACAAAAATAGTTTTAAAAGACAGTTAAAACAAAATGATTATAAAGTCTAAGATTAGGCAGAGAACAATAAAAAGGGAATACTCAGTGGTAATATTCTGCCATGTTACTCTGTTTTAAGCACTAGACAAAGATCTATATGCTTTCTCCACTAAAAAAACCCCAGTTTACAGTGACTTCTTTTCACACTCTATTTGTTCCATTACACTATTTGCTTTATGACACTTCATAATGCTACTTTCATGTTAATTTTGTATGAGTGGTCTTGGAAATTCTGTCTGAAAGAGGAGGATGCCTTAGTCATAGAGAGATAACACCTAATATGGAGCCACTCTCATTGAAGTTCCACAGTCTGCATTGGCATGTGGCCCCAAAGCCTCCAAACCTAAACAGATCAGTACAGAAAGAGTGCTGAACTGGCTGTTTCGCATTTTAAATCCCCTTTCAGTGATGAAACCCTTTGGAAAGCCTAGAGAAAAATCACGATCTGTCAATATAATCTATCTCACCAGGTTGCTTCAAGAAGAAAATAAAGTATTTAGGCTCACTCAAGGGCAATGGCTGGTTTCATGATTGTGACTCTGTTCTTGCTTGCACTCTGAATTTTAAAGGATCTATCCAAGGCGCTAAATTCTACAGCAAAATAAGATCAGCACCTTGGAAAACTCCTTTAAGGTTGGGACTAAAACACAAGAGCATGAACTACAACGAAACCACCTTTGCCCTATCTCTAGATTTGACTTTCAAAAGCAAGTTCCTAGTCCTTATTGGCTCAGATATGGGAGTAAAACGGAGTGCCCATGCTTGGTTTGCTTAATTGCTGAGCAATGCCTCTTGGGCTGCTTCCAGACTTTGTCATGCTCCGAAAAGACCCATTAAAACCAGTCATGGCTGTGGAATGCCCTCCCCTCCCCAGAGCCTGTCTGCCACCCACACCGCAATTTCTCCAGCATCAGGTTGAAACATGTTCACATGGGTTTTTTATTTGGTGGTGTTTTAAGACAAGTACTTTTAGCCATTCTTTTATCATTATATTTTATGCTGCCATGTAACAGACTGCCTTGAAATTCTAAGAATAATGAAGGCCGGTACAGTAACTCTCCAGTTTGGGAGTTATTCTTTCCACCTCCTTGAAATTCCCTTAAAGGGATGAGGCAGAAATGTTCCATTGTTTTAAATTCTGATTTGGACTTTTACCAAATGTAATTTCCTTTGAGTGCCTGTTGGACACTTAACAGATTGTGTGGCTCACAAAGAAACATTACTTCCACAAACATCAAAGTTGGAATGGGAAACCCATCGTTATAATTGTATTTTTATTGTATTGTAATTTGTATGCTTCATAGTTTTTTTAATTTTAATTGTAATTCAATTAAATATTTAATTGTCAATTTTAACCTACATTTTATTGGAGCTGTCTTTTGCGTACTTTGTTATTTGCTTTTTAATAGTGTTGTGTTTTATTGCTCTGTTTTAACCCTGCTGTACCTCAACTCAAGCCGCAAGGAGAGGCAGTTGTTGTTGTTGTTGTTGTTGTTGTTGTTGTTACATTATGTAACAAAATTTGAAAAAAAATCTTTTCCTGGTTTGAAAGTGTTATTTCCTATTTAATTATGCACTACTTACTTTGAAAGTAATTGTTATACTCCAGAAACTTCATTTTGGTGGCTGTCACAAACTATGTTGAATTGGTTGAGACGCTATGAAATATTCATTGAAAAACTATAGCAAAATGTGCTATAACAGGATGTCCCACAAAAAAAAAGGTTTTGGCAGTTTAATAAACCTTTCCCATGTTTTTATGATAGAACCAATTAGGAAATGACATTTATAACCTAGGAACAAAAATTGTGTTACATAGTGTTATTATGCAGGTTCGCAGCTTGGGAGTTCTCCTGGATTCATAGCTGAGCCTGGAAGCCCAGGTATCGGTGGTAGTCAGGGGGGCTTTTGCACAATTAAATCTTGTGCTTCAGTTGCGCCCGTACCTTGGGAAGTCAGACTTGGCCACTGTAGTCCACGCTCTTGTTACATTCCGAATAGACTACTGCAACGCACTCTACGTGGGGTTGCCTTTGAAGACTATTCGGAAGCTTCAAATGGTCCAACGGGCAGCAGCCAGATTGCTCATCAGAGTGGCATACAGGGAGCACACCGTCCCCCGTCCCCCCCCCCCCCCCCCCGGTTATGTCAGCGCCATTGGCTGCCAGTTCGCTACCGAGCACAATTCAAAGCGCTGGTCTTAGCCTAAAAACCCCTAAACGATTCTAGCCCAGCTTACCTGTCCAAACATATCTCCCTCTATGAGCCACCCCGGAGGTGTCAAGGGAGGCTCTGATCTCGATCCCACCTCCTTCTCAGGTGAGGCAGGTGGGGATGAGAGACAGGGCCTTCTCAGCGGTGGCCCCTCGACTATGGAACTCCCTCCCCAGTGAGATTAGATCGGCCCCCCTTCCTCTTGACCTTCAGGAAAGAGCTAAAAAGTGGCTTTGGGACCAAGCCTTTGGTCAATAAATTTGAATAGTGCAATAGGAAATTATGAAATAATACAATTCCTGCCAACCTAGCAGTTCAAATACATGCAAATGTGAGTAGATAAATAGGTACCGATCTGGCGGGAAGGTAACGGCGCTCCATGCAGTCATGCTGGCCACATGACCTTGGAGGTGTCTGCGGACAACGCTGGCTCTTCGGCTTGGAAGTGGGGATGAGCACCAACTCCCAGAGTCGGTCACGACTGGACTTAACGTCAGGGGAAAACATTTACCCTTTAACCTACAATGACTAATGGAACGGCCCTGGAGTATGACTTGGATTGCGTGATTTTAACGGATGTTTTAATGTTGATATATTTTTTATATTGTTTGCTTTTTGATGTGTTGTTTATTTGCCGATATGCATATGTGTGGCATCAAATCGTTGCCTTTGCAAGGCCGCTCTGAGTCCCCTTCAGGGTGAGAAGGGCAGAATATTGCATAAGTGTGGTAGGTAAAGGTTTTGCCCTGACATTAAGTCTAGTCAGACATCCGACTCTGGGGGTTGGTGCTCATCTCCATTTCTAAGCCGAAGAGCCAGCATTGTCCATAGACACCTCCAAGTTCATATGGCCAGCATGACTGCATGGAGCACCGTTACCTTCCTGCTGGACCTATTGATCTACTCACATTTGCATGTTTTCGAACTTCTAGGTTGGCAGGAGCTGGGGCTAACAGCAGGAGCTCACCCCGCTCCCCAGATCTGAACCACCAACCTTTTAGTCAGCAAATTCAGCAGCTCAGCGGTTTAACCCACCGTGCCACCTGAGGGCTCCTATAATTGTGGTAAATAAATTATTTGTAGTAGCATTAGTATTATTTTCACATTTTAATACATTTGGTCTGGATTAATTAATGTGGAATAACAACCACTATATAACTCAGGTGGGCAAACTTCGGCCCTACAGATGTTTTGGGCTTCAGTGGAGGCCCACTGTCTATGTACTCATAATATTCTGCCGCGTTATTCTGCTTTAAGCACTATATACTTTTTCAGCTGGAAAAAAAACAGTTTAGGAATTGTGGGAGTTGAAGTCCAAAACACCTGGAGGACCAAAGTTTGCCCAGGTCTTATATAACTCAACACTCATAACTAGTGATACCCAATTTTCTTTTACTCCATAGAGTTCAGTGGAGACAAAGAGCAGGGGAAAATGTTCTGGGGTAACTCATCGGTGCTTCAAGAGATGAGGAAGGTGCACTTCTTTTATCCTCTGCCAAAAAGGACTACTGGGAGGGTTAAGGGGGCAACTTCATAGGATCCAGAAGACGAAGGGTTAGCTCTAACACCCTTTTCCCTTCCTTGCGGCCTCCAGGCTAAGCAGGCCTTGATCCTGAAGTAATGGTTGCCTCAGCAACAAGGTTGACAAAAGGGGCCTTCCCTGAGCCAAATGCCAGTCTCACTGCAACCGGGATTCACAAAATGGGGGTAGAAGGAGGTGGGGAGGCGAGGGACGGTAAACGGGGAGCAGAGCTTTGAACCAAAGTGAGCAAAAGCGTGGAAATGCAAAGGAGGCATGAGATCTGAAACAATGCCCGTGTGCCATTTGTCTTTGGCATGGCACTGGACACTCACGTTGGTGTAGTATCCCTGAACTCAGCATTTATGCATTTGGAAGCTTTTCTAGGTATGATGCAGCTACTTGTTTTAATAATCTTTTCAGACAATACCAATTAAGGAAAAATCTTCAACCAATTTCAATAAATATTGGGACTTGTTCCTCCTTTTTTTTTACAGCCACGATGAGGGTAAATTTGAAGGACTGGATTTCGGAATTAGAGCAGAGCTTTGTCAAAGGCTTTCATGGCCGGAATCACTGGGTTGCTGTGAGTTTTCCAGGCTGTATGACCAAATGGACATGTTCCAGAAGCATTCTCTGCTCACAACCTCTGAGGATGCCTGCCATAGATGTGGGCGAAATGTCAGGGGTAAATACTTCTGGAACATGGGCATACAGCCCGGAAAACTCACACCAACCCAGAGCAGAGCTGTTGGCGACACGCTTTTGTTGGCGACACGCTTTTGAGATAGGCGTCATTTCGCGACGCAGTAATTCAATTTGAATATCAAACTGGAGGTTAAATCAACCCCTTCTAGATTTTAAATTGTACTGAAATGCTTTTAATGTAAGTCACTTTGAGTCTCCTTGTGGAGAGAAAAAGTGGGGTATAAATAAACAAAATCATCATAATAAGATACGGGAACAAACATAACTCACCATAACAAAACGTATGGGGACACAACATATCCTGTGATGCACCTTCTCTCTCTCTCTCTCTCTCTCTCTCTCTCTCTCTCTCTCTCTCTCTCTCTCTCTCTCTCTCTCTCTATATATATATATATATATATATGTATATATATATATATATATATATATATATATGATTTGTAAGATAATAACATGCATTTCCAAGATTTTTGTTATCTCTACTTTCGTGCGACACACCTACACAGTAGCATGTTGCAACACACAGTTTGAAAAGCTCTGGATTAGATAAATGTTATTAAAAGTAGAAGTGTGAAAATATTGTGTTATTTAAAAGGAAAAGGATAGCAAAGAGTGAAATTCAGCAAGTGTGATGTTTAAATAATAGTTTTAGTAGTTTTGTGCCTAGTATATGTCAATCATCATCATCATCATTAAAGCTTTATTACAGTCCAAAGACCCAATATCTCAACAGTCAAAGTTACTCAAAGTTCGTACAGATTAATAAACGGATTAAAGTGATGAGTATATGTTTATTAGTGAAGGTATGTTTTAGGTTAGGGGAGATTGTTTTAGTTTTAGTTGTGTTTGATATAACAGTTTTAGTCTTATATATTATGAAAATCTGCTCTTTTGGTATTATTTCTTTCTATTCTTCTTGTGTTTTAAACTGTGTATATTGTTAATGTATTTGCGCTATTACTTTTGTAACATTGTAAGCCGCCTCGAGTCCCCACAGGGAGATGGTGGCAGGGTATAAATAAAGTTTTATTATTATTATTATTATTTTAAATTATGATTTCTGAATAAAAGTTATTTTTTTAAGAAAACCTTTCCTGTGTAATGTTTGCAGGTATCAACGAGCGTGTCAATGAAAGTGTGCAATTAAAACACCCTGCATTCGTACAAATACTTGCTGCGGATCAGTGCATATGAGCACCTGGCATGTGCAAATGCCTTTGCACAAACAGGATATCCATTTGTTTATGTGTGAACGTATGGTATGCCTAAAGAAGTCTGTACATGGGTCAGGCTGTGCGTGCATTTTTCTCTGAGCGATTGGAGGTGGCCCCTCTCTCTAGAGATTACCTCTCCAGGCACCAAATGGCCAAAGAATGTTAAACCTTTTAAAGACATAAACTTCTTAGTGACCCCAATCCCAGCACCCAGACGGTGTCCGTACAGAGCAGCCAGCAACCTTTGTGGGGAGAAAACACCGCTTGTGGGGTGAGCAATACAACTGTCACTCTTCTCCGCAGAAAATAAATCCTGTTGGCTATACATGGCACTAAGCAGGCACATATCAAAAGGAAGAGACATGTTCCAGAACTTAGGGGAAAACATATACAACATATACATATGCAAACATCTACGTATACGATTTCCAGAAACTGCCTGTGAGTGTGTCCAACAGCATGGTTACCACATCCTAACATCTCTAGGAGATTTGGGAACTGCAGTCCAAAATACAAAAATGTCATGCTCTAATCTAGACACTTTGGCTATTTCCAGTAGTTACTACTGAAGAATCTGAGGTATTTCTGTCTCCAAATTTAATTGCATGGAAGTATCATCAATCCTTACTTTTAGCACTACATAAGTAGGAGCCCCCGGTGGCACAGTGGGTTAAACTGCTGAGCTGCTGAACTTGCTGACTGAAAGGTTGGCGGTTCGAATCCGAGGAGTGGGGTGAGCTCCCACTGTTAGCCCCAGCTTGTCTGCCTAGTAATTCGAAAACATGCAAATGTGAGAAGGTAATGATGCTCCATGGAGTCATGCCGGCCACATGACCTAGGAGGCATCTATGGACAATGCCAGCTCTTCGACTTAAAAATTGAGATGAGAACCATCCCCCAGAGTTGGACACGACTAGACTTAATGACTTACCTTTACCTTAAGTAAAGCACTCAAATGCGAGTTACAAACATCCAACTTACAAACAACTCATAGTCAAGAACAGGGGTAAGATAACAGGAAGTGAGATAAATCTACCCCTTGGAAAGCAAAGGCGTCTCCACAGATGCTTTCTCACCAATCCTTGTTTCCACAACAAGCCACAATTTTCAAAATCCAATTATCACAGGGACAGAAAGTGAAGTGAAATCTTCTGAACAGGGGCACAGAGAGCAAAACAAAACACCACAAGGGTATTAGCCCTACCCTATGTTATCCAAAGCTTATATATATTTGGCTGAAGTTACACTTTAAAAAGTACCTGTTCAAACTTATATATAAACTAGCTGTTCCCGGCCAAGCGTTGCTGTGGCGTAGTCTGCTGGTTTTGAAAAAAAAAGTAATGAGGAAGTGGTGGTATTTAATATATGTTATATGCTTGCATATATGTACAATATGTATAAGATTGTGTGTGAACTGCAACTCACATCATGCCTGCTTAATGCCTACAAACTCCATCAGTACTTAAAGTCTGTCATGTTGGGCAAGTTTGGTCTAGATGCAGCACTGCTGGGGTTCAGTGTGGCCTCTGGTTGTAGGGTAAACTTGAACTCCCACTATGGGGAGTCAGTAATATCAAACCCCTCTAGTACCATATTCCCTTGCAGAACCTATCCTGTTAGTAACTTGGGGACTTCCTGTACTCTCCATGATCAGAATTTGGCAAGCACTGATGGATACTATACTTCATCAGACCCTGGCCCAACCCTGCTATGAGTCAGAGAGAAACAGCCTCCTTAGGCAACTAATTCTGGGGTCATGTCAAGGCTGCAAATAGTTGGTTTAATTTATTACTGCTGGATTTTTACTGCTATGCAGAAGGAAAGGAGGCAGTGCCCTAGGCATCAAATTAACCAAACTGGTCTAAGGTATTATGCATCTCGGTTTAGGGTGTGGAAGAATGATTTGCTCCTTAATCTCAGGCAGCCAAGTGTCTCACCAGACATGTCTAGGCCCTGATCAGGCCCAGCCATCAATATCCTCCACCAGAGAACATAAAAAAATCTCTACTGCCAAACATTTCTTTTCTGACATTTTTGCTTCAAGATCCCACAGATTTGTTTTTATAGTGCCATATAAAAACAGCCCCTCCCAATGATTATTTGTTCTAAAAAATTCAGCATATGCTGGCCAGGTTGTTATATTTTGCATCTACCTATCGTACTTGGCTAAAGAGCTGAAAGATATATTTCCACAAGATTCAAACATGAGCGTGCCTATTCATGCATATAATGTGATTATTTGCCTCTTGATGCTTCCCAGACAAATGTGCAAATGGCCCTCTTTAACAAAGCTGTTGTTGGGCAACATAAATATACCAACTGTGGTGAGTCAGCTAGGATCGCTTATTTGTATGGGCAAACCATGCAACAGATGCAATGTCAGTCCTTCCTGAGTTACAACTAATTTAGATCCCATTCATTTCAAGAGACCTATGATAGGTAGGATTCAGGTTGGATTTAATTTAGTCTCTTCGTGCTTTGCTTAGTAACAATCTATGCCCACATTGACAAAAATACATGAAGTTACTGGCAAAATGATATCTCCATTGAAATATCCCCTTCCTTCTGCTGCAATATATAGCAATACTTATTTTAGGCTATGATGTCATGATGGTATATACTTATCTATCTCTGCTTTATATCATTTGCTTCCTTGGGGGAAACCCAAGGAGTAAGTAATCCTGAAAGCAGAACTTAGAAAAAAAAATTACTGTTTTGTACTATATACTGAAGAAATGCTGGGGAATTCTGGGAGCAGTAATTGAGAAAGATGGTTTTCCCAACCTCCAACTATACATAACAAGGGAAACAGTTAAAATAGCACTAGGGTATTAATTTTAGTGGTGACAACATCTAAGCAAGTGGTGGTCAGCTGTGTGAAACTAGAGAGCTGCATTAGTCCTCTAGGAGACTTTGGGGGGCTGTATTTTTCCCACCAGACCCTGCTGCATTTAAATATACATGTATGTATACATATATGTACATGTGCATGTTTGTATATATGCTAAAATACCCGCAAATTTCACAGATTTCGTTGCTATGTTTTAGCCCCCCTCTTCCCACCCCCAACTATTTTAGATGCAGAAAGGGCAATTTTAACAACAGGACATTAGCTGAAAGTCACTTCATATTACTTTCTGTTTTAAGTAAAGACTCTGCAAAGCCTAAAATGGCTCAAGGTATGCCAAAATGTGGGGGAAATACTCACATATCCCCAAAAGGCATTTGTGGTAAATGTCTAGAGGTCACAAAACAGTCCTAAGCCTGCACTTCACCCATCCCTGGAAAAAAATTCAGTAACAAGGACTCAGTCCGACACTGAGTCACACCACTGTCCCATCTAGCTCAGGACAGCTCTCCAACGTTTCAGAAAAACATATTTCCCAAATTGACAAGGGAATGGTACAAATCTGACAGGGAAATTTTTGTGGGCCAAGCTTATGCTGTACTACTGAACTACTATCTTCCCTTCCTTTCTATATATCTATCTATTGAATGAGTACAGCAGGGATAGGCAAATTCCAGCCCTACAGGTATTTTAGACTTCAACTCCCATAATTCCTAATAGCCAGTAAACTGGCTGGGATTTCTAGGAGTTGAAGTCCAAAACACTTAGGTGAAGTTTGCCCATGCATGTACTACAGAGATGGAAAACTTGTGGCTATCCAGAGATTGTTGCACTGCAGTTTTGTTCATTCACTGGTTTTATTGGCTAGGACTGTTGGTAGTTGTAGTTCAACAGCATTTTGAGGGTCCTATGTTGCCCATCCCTTTACCAGAGAAGAAAAGATGACGAATATAGAATATAGACAAGCTCAATGCTTGTCATGGACATATTTCATGTGCATCCAGGACCCTGTTTTCAGCCTGGGTAGATAGCACTGATCTAGACATATCCTTTGTCCAACCCAGCTTTGCCTGTTATCACTACATCTTCTAAATAAGCTGTAGAGGGAGCGCCTGGTTGTTCATCTCCGGCCCTGAAAGCCTGTCCTGGAATTCCACACATCCGGCTTCTGGCAGGACATGACACTCTTCCCTGGGGAGTGTGCAATGTTCCCATTGTTTGCTTAAGCATTTCCCCTCATGGGGTATGGTCTGACCTCACTCTTCTATGAATCCATAAACAATCTTACCTGCACCTCCCGATCACCATATTTCTGTGGGTTTTTGCTGTTCTGGCATTTTTTGCGTAGTTTCTTCAGCTCTGCCTGGCACTTCTCAATGGAATCTGCTTTGGAACGGTGTTCACCTTGATATTTCTTCAGGGTGGCCTACAATATGGGAAATGGGTGAGGAAGAGGCAGCAGATAGCATGGCCAGCTAATGAAATAGGATCTTCTATGGTAGGAGTAAAGAGCCTTTGACATCTAGATGTTTTTGTCTCCTGCTCCCAGAATGTTAGCCTAGATCTAGTTTTTATGGTAGTGAATATTTGCCAATATTTGTTGTTAACTGCTCTGAGTCCCCTCGGGGAGATAGGGCAGGATATAAATAAAGATTATTATTACTATTATTATTATTATTATTATTATTATTATTATTATTATTATTATTACAGTAGAGTCTTGCTTATCCAACAATCGCTTATCCAACGTTCTGGATTATCCAACGCATTTTTGTAGTCAATGTTTTTAATACATCGTGATATTTTGGTGCTAAATTCGCAAATAAAGTAATTACTACTTAGCATTACTGTATATTGAACTACTTTTTCTGTAAAATTTGTTGTATAACACGATGTTTTGGTGCTTAATTTGTAAAATCATAACCTAATTCAATGTTTAATAGGCTTTTCCTTAATCCCTCCTTATTATCCAGCATATTCACTTATCCAACGTTCTGCTGGCCCGTTTATGTTGGATAAGTGAGACTCTACTGTATTATTAGCCGGCATGGCCATGGATAGTAAAGAATGATGGGAGTTACAGAGCAAAACATATGAAAAGCAAATGTTTCCCTTTCTTGCTCTATGGCTCCTCTTTGTCTAGTTCCACACAAAAATACAGACTTTGTTTGAACTCCAGGCAATTTTGGGATCTTCCTCAGTGAGCAAGGAGATGAAAGGAGGATGGTATGTTGACATGATAGAAAACCTTTCTCAAAACAATATGCCATAATTGCAGGTTGAATATCCCTTATCTGAAATACTTGGCACCATCAGTGTTTTGGATTTAGTTGGATATTGGCATAGTTGTATATGTGTTTACATACATAATGAGCTATCTTGGAAATAGGACCCAAGTCTAAACACAAGATTTATTTATGTTTCAAATATGCCTTATACACATCGCCTGAAGGTAATTCTATACATAATAATGGAATACATGAAACAAAATGTATGCATATTAAACCATCAGAAAACAAAAGTGTCACAATTTCAGCCACCCATGTGGACAGTTTTGGAGTATTGGGGGTTTTGGACTTCCAGGTAAGGGATACTGAACCTGTAATAGATAACCTGTGTTTTCTTGGTGAATTTTGGTTGCCTTTTGTCAAATCATAATCCTATCTCATTGAGGGAAGCTGATTGTGGATATGTCTTTGTTTGTTTACATCATGCCATATCTTCATTGAGTATATTGGTGCAGTACATTAATGATGGTGCAGTACATTAAACCCTTGTGTTGGCAGGACTGATGACTTGAAGGTTGGGTTGCTGACCTGAAGGTTGACGGTTTGAATCCAACCCGGGGAGAGCATGAATGAGCTCCCTCTATCAGCTCCAGCTCCATGCGGGGACATTAGAAATGCCTCCCACAAGGATGGTAAAAACATCAAAAACATTCGGGTGTCCCCTGGGCAACATCCTTGCAGATGGCCAATTCTTTTACACCACAAGCAACTTGCAGGAAAAATAATATTAGTATGTTGCTACAAGAATTCCCAACCTCCATCCCCTGTCTTGCCTCCCCAAAAGAAGCCTGAAGAAGAGGGTCACAAGAGTGTGGAGGATAGACAGAGGGTGGACATCGTGAAGAAAGGTAGGCCTTCGCCTCCTCTACTTGCTCAGAAGTTCTGATTTTTCTTCAGCACCATCTTTCTTTTTGGAGATTGTTGTGAAAGAAAAAAAAGATTGCAGGGATATTAGCCATCACTCAAGCTGAAAAAAACATATTAACCAAGTCTTATGTCCCTCACTGCTGCACTCAAGTGTGAATCCTGCCTCTTGATTGTGGGTAATTTGGATATCTTTTGAAATAGACAGCTAAAAGGAATCAAAATGAAAATAAAACGGCAATGGAAACAGTTTTAAACTTTCACATAAAACAGGTTCCAAGGCAAATTATTCCCCAGAAGTCAGACTATTTGCCTTAAAAAAATTTTTTTTAGTGTGGCAACAGGTTTATAATTTCCTGGCGAGGGAAAGGTACTCTGAACACACTCAGAGGTAGTTCTCTTCACATTTTACAGAGAAAACTTTTACATCATGAAAAATTTAGCTTCGTGCAAAATATTGCACAGGGAAAATGAGAAGAAAATGAGACAGATGAGCATGCATGGCGAAAGACAGAAAGAGAAGTCCAGATTAATGATTTGCTCACCATGAGATACTTGATGTCCAGTTCCAGTTTGTGTTCCAGTTGGGACAACAGCTCCGAGTGGAAAAGCTTCAGCTGGGACCAGGTGACAGAAAAAGAAAGAGAAAGGATGAGAACCCTGGAAATGGAGGCTGGTGCTAAAACCTCCCTTTTATTACTTGCTGAACCTGATAATAGCTATGGTACATGGCAAGATATTAGGGAAGGGCTTGAAAGTCCGGTCTAGGGCAGCAAAGGGGAAGAAATCCATAGGTTTAAAGCAACCCAGCTGTCTAATCTAGGTAGACCTAACAGTAGGTTTAATGGACCCTTTATTTACAGATACTCACCGTCTCCTCCAGCTGTACTTGGATCTGTCGGTGGACCTCAGCCATCTGGAATAATGTGTCACCTGCAGACCAAACATTTCCTGGTCTATGAAAATGTCTTTTGCCCCCCCCCCCCCCAAATGACTTTGTCTGTCCCATGGTAATCTTCTTTTGGTTTAATTCCTTTCCCCTGGAATTGTCCAAGGAATCCCAAACAGATTTTAATTAGAAAGAACGTTCTTGCCATATCCAGATAGGGAAGAAGGACTCCCACACTGTATAGAAATTTGGGTGAAATTGTGCAGCTTCTGTCTTGGAGATGCAACAGGCAATTAACATATGTTGCTGTGTTTAGCTTGATGTAACATTTGGAGATTATACATATAAAATCTTCCTCCCAAAAGAAAGGACAGCTCACTCAGCAAAAATCCATATTATCAGCCTGATAACATGGATGAAGACAAAGAAAAACATACTTGCCTAAATGAGATTTAAGAGCAGCCACCATGGATACAGTCACTTATTAGTGCTGCAAGCATTATAGTAAAAACTGCTAACTAAGCAATGATGAATGAACTTTTAAAGTAGTGGTGGAGAACCTTAGGCCCTATCTACATTGCTATATAAAATCCAGATTATCTGCTTTGAACTGGATTTTATGGCAGTGTAGATTCATATAATCCAGTTCAAAGCATATTATGTAGATTATCTGCTTTGATAATCTGGATTAGATGGCAGTGCAGATCTAGCCTTAGTTGTGTTACAAGGAAGTATTTTATGACAGGTAGACCTTAGAAAACCCTGTGATAAGTGTGCCTTACAGTTGCCATAAATTGGAAATCAGTTGAAGACACATAACAAAACTGTAGTAGTTTTGCTAATTTAGGCAGGCAGGGTATTTGTTTGATATCTCCCCTTCCTTCCTCCCCCCCTTCCCTCCTGGAAATACTATTTTTATTACCATGACCAGAATCTCTCATCTGACAAAACTGCAAGCCATGCTGTTTATGGAATTCTTGGAATGGTAGTCTCAGGCCCCTTCCACACAGCTGTATAAAATCCACATTCAACTGGATTATATGGCAGTGTGGTCTCAGATAACCCAGTTCAAAGCGGATATTGTGGATTATCTGTCTTGATATTCTGGGTTATATGGCTGTGTGGAAGGGATCTTAGAAAGAAGTAAGTTTCCCAAAGTGTACCATGCCCTTAGAGTGGATGCCAAGGAAGGGACAGAATAGTTTGCCAAAAACCGATACTGATCTCTAGCAGAGGCTTGTGGAATTAGGTTACCCATTCCTAAACTAAAGCTTCCAAGCATAGGCGAATGAAGCAGGAAGGGGGACTATATCACTTCAGA
Source organism: Anolis carolinensis (assembly GCF_035594765.1). Taxonomy (NCBI): domain Eukaryota; kingdom Metazoa; phylum Chordata; class Lepidosauria; order Squamata; family Anolidae; genus Anolis; species Anolis carolinensis. Next base: position 15,846,703 of record NC_085846.1, read on the forward strand.
ATGTGAGTGATGAATTATTTTGCTCCCTTACATAAAAGGCTCTCCATAAATAAAAACAAATGCAATAGTGAACACATTGGTCTATCAAACTTATTTTTCCTGACCTAAAATCTCTTTTTTGCTTGCAATTGTTTATTTTACCTTTTTGCTTTTACATGGGGTATCATCCAAATTTGGTTCTCCCTAGGAATATTTTGTAATAGTACAATCCACGTGGTTTTAATCACCTCGTTCTGCTGCATGAGTAGTTAATCAATAGTATAGACCATTTTTAATAATTGGATCTACAATTCATAAACACATCTATAGTATTGGAGTGAATCTTCATTCTGGTCTTGCAACATGGACCAATAAAAGTTGGAGCCTGTGCACCTATGAATTTCAGAGCTTCCTTAGGGACTTCCATCACACTAGAGTTTGGATCCACTTTAAATCCACTTTAGGGAGGGGGCTTTAAACAGCTCAGCCAGACAAGTTGTGGGCCTCACCGAACTACAAATCCAAGAATTTTGCAGGAGGCAGAAACTGGATTTAAAGCGGAGTCATGCTCTGGTGTGATGAGGATGTTGTTTTTGTAACTTCTAAAAGCAATTTGAGTTTGGAATATAACATAATATCAACAAACACTATTTTCTTCTGACAACAGGCAGTAACTTTCAAAATCTCAAGTTGATTCAATATCTCAAAAAGTATCTTGCAATGCATTTATTTACATATAACTGATTAACAAGGTGATGACTGACTAATGGACTAAAAAAATCTTTAGAAATTCAACAATCCTAATTATAACAGAGACGATTTTCTGGTTCTGCTAAAGAAACTTCAGATTTGATCTGATTAAAATGAACTGCATAATCATAATCAAATGATAGAGCTATCTTTGATTATATATTAGGCTACAAGTAAGGGAGTGCTGAATGATCACCCACTAAACCTGTATGTGCTGAAATACCCTGCAAATTAGAAGATTAGCCTGAATCCTTCTCCTTGGCATACATTTTCCCCCTAATATATAAGGAGATTTTTTTTCTTTATGAGAAAGGATTCAACTACGCACACCTGCAACCTCAAATTGTGCAGCCCAAAAAACAATTTTACAACTTGACTCTGCTGGATCTATAAACTGAGAAAGAGAAAGGAAGGGGTGAACAAGAGTAGAAAGTCATATGAGTGACTATTGCTGTGCAAGTAGTGTCCACATGACTGACCAATTTCTAAGGAATCCAAGCGGAATCTGTGTCAGGCCCGTTATGCATTTGTGGTTATGTGAAATTTGGACTTTCTCACCTGCCTCTTATAAAAGTTTTCATGCAGCCAGTTTGCTTCCTCCAAACATGTATTTGCATTCAATTTTTTTTCTAAAGCTGGGATAGGGAACGTGAGTTTGTCAGGTATTGCTAGACAGCAATTCCCATCCGCCCTATAAATATGGCCAATGTAAAGGGCAATGGCAGCTGTTGGTGAGGAATTTCAGTATTGAGGACCACAATTTATCTTAGGAGAATTAAATGATACGTAAGTAAGGCCCTAACATTTCACAGATGAAAGTTGGGATCTATGTGGCCGAGGAACACAAGGCAAGAGGGTAAAATGAAGAAGAACACATAAGCAGTTAGGTTTTGCCTCAACCAACTGGGAAGAACAATATTTTCCCCCTCCCCTCTTCTTCATGTCGCTGTGTTGAGTGTAAAGTACTTTTACACTTCAGACTCAGTTTGCAGCAAATGACAAAAGGAGGTAGGAGGAGAGAGACTGGGATATTTCAAAAACACCTGAAAAGCAGGTTGGCAGGGGGTTAATCCAAATTGTCCCTGCTGAAGTGGAGGGTATCAGTAGGTCCCTGCATACTTAAGGATGCAAGATAATAAATCAATAAACCTACCCAGCTCCTTGGACCCTTGACTGTCGCTGGCCAACTCACCAAGTTTCACCAAGGCATCAAAATAACCCTTGGCAGCCACTGTAACTCCTGCAAAAAATGGGATGGGATGGAGGAACAGAGCACTGAATAATGAATACGCAACACAAATGTCATAGCGACCCTTCCCTTCTAAGAAACACTTAGTCTATGACTGGTCTGAGGTACTCCATTACCTGAGAGTGCCTTCTGATAATTTTTCCCCATAGTAACAAAATTCCTCAGACTGGGGTTGAATTGGTCCAGGATTGCCTGGTTACAAGGGAGAAGAAAAATAAATAAATGACGCAGATCTATCTGGCACGATTTAGCCAAAGTTAAGCATTTTAACATCACAGAGAGAGATTTTGAGGTTACGCTCAACTATCCAACAAAAACCATAGGAATCAAATGAAAGGACACAAGCTTGGACTGGATTTTCTCCCATTATTCTGCTGTCAACTTCTGCCACAATTCTGTCTGTGTTGTCTGCAGCCAAAGTTTCTTTCTTTTCTTTTTTTTTTGTTTTTGTTTTAGAGGATGGAATGATTTATTTAAGAGAAAAAGGGACAATTGGAAGAAATGCAGACAGAGACATTGATAAACAAGTTGTGGAATGTAAAAGGGAGAAACTATCTGTTTTGGGGAGAGGAAAAGTAAAGAAGGTGGTGAATAATGATTATCTACACAACACAGAGAGCCAACATGTTTGAATGTAGTTTGAATGTTGGTTTGAATGGTTTGAATGTTGGGTTAGGACATTGGGAGAATAGGTTTTGAATCCCACTTGGCCATGGAAACCTACTGGGTGACCTTAGGCAGGTCAAACTCTCTCATCCTCAAAGGAGGGCAATGACAAACCCCCTCTGAAGAAATTCTGCCATTAAAACCTCATGATAGGATTGCCATAAATTAGCAATATATCAGAAATGATTTGAAAGCACACAACAACTCTACTTGATGCCACTTGATTTGCCATAGCTCAATCCCATAGAATCCTGGGATTTTTAGTCTGGTGAAGAATGTGCTATATTGTGTATCTGAACTGTAGAGCATATTTTGACAAACCTAGAAGTTAGTATCTCCATTTTCCAGTTTTCACAGTGTAGCCCCCAGATAACTTTGGTCATTTTAGGTTGGGTGATGAGGCAGTTTGAGAAAAGCCTAGTTTGCTTCAGGTTACCTGATCAACTGAGAATGGAGGAGAGATAGGAAGATAGGAGGTCTTCCTACTCACTAGCTACAGCTCACTATTTTGATATAGATACCTGGGGGGGGGGGGGGGGACTTGAAGCAATGAACTATACCAGATGAATATAGCAATGGTTCCCATGGGATGGGAATAGAGGAAAAAGCATTGGGCAGGAAAAAAGATCTAAGAGAGTACAGACAGACAGACTGGAATGAGATGAAAAAGGAAATACGATAGAAGGATGAGAAGAAATGGATTCTGTGTGGCATAGGGTTAGCCAGGCCTATATATGCAACAATTACAGGACAAAGCCAGAAAAATTGTGTAGACCCTGGTACACAGAGCAGAAATAGATCTCAATAAGCCATGGTTTGTTGCTCAAGCCATAAAGCACAGCAGACAACCAAACAAATAGTTTCGCATTTCTGTTTCATTTAGTTCCGGATCTTATTTGACAGCTGCCATTTCAAAGGAATGGGGGAAATAAGCCAGTCGTGGGGTTCAAAATCATAATAAACCAAGGTTTAAACAAACTAGAGTTTGCAAGTAACTGCAGATTTGCCTATGGCTTGATAGCAGAGGTGTGGTCACACATGTTGCAGCAAGTCAGACTTCAACAAACCACACCATGGTTTGTATGGTGTGTAAACATAGTAAAGGTCTACACTTTAATATTAATCACTAGTGTATGAATTAATATACAAGAGTAATCCCTTCTACATTCAGATTCCACAACTGTGGAAAGACCTGCTGGAAGAGATCTGACAGCTAAATGAGGGTCTGAATTTAAAACACAATTGAAGACCCATCTCTTCCAGCAGGCCTACCCAGTCAGCTTTCAATCATAAGTTTTGATTTGCATTCTATTACCCCAATATGTCAATTCTGTAGCTATGTTTCGTATAGGTTTTCGTGTGTATGTGTGTGTGTTTATTTATGAAATTTAGTAATTTATTATATTTTATGTACAGTACATTTGTTTTTGAATTTGTTGTACCCCCGCCTCAAGCCATTAGGAGGCGGGTAGTACGTAAAATGTATTATGATTATTATTACCATTATTGTAATAACACACACCAATTTTGTATGTTGTTCTAAAATCAAAGTTTAAAAAAGTGTTTTAAATTTTTATCTTCTCTTATTTTTTCCAAATTAACAACATCCATACCAACTAAAATACAGATATGAAACCTCTAGCAGCATTTGCAGAAATAAATGTCTTAAACAGCACCGTATGTCATAGTAGTCAGGATAGGAGTTGAGAGGTTCAAACTCTCAGGTACCCATGAAACTTATTAGGCAGGTCTAATCTTTACTTTTAAATATTTATCAGTCCAGTCTTTAAAAATACCTATAAACCACTTTCTTCTCATGATTTATAAGCACTGTACAAAGAAATTAAATTTACCATAAAGAGAATGCACATAACTAAAATACAATATTTACTTTGCCATGAAAAAAATAGATTTGAGTGAAGGACTGCACAAATAGATATGGGTTTTAACTCTCGCTAGAAGCCAAGATGACTAAACCGAGACTGTGGTGCTTTGGACATATCATGACATGACAATAATGCTTGGTAAGGTAGAAAGGGGAGAAAGAGAAGTCTGCAAGATCTGAGCAGGACTGTTGATAACAGTAGAGGCCTCTCACTGATGGGAGTTGGCATAAGACAAAGTTGACTTGATGGCAACTAATAACAACAACACAAACTGTTGGAGCATGTTCAATTTCAGACAGAAACATATTTAATACTTCAGGTGCCAAAAAACCAAATGGCCCACAACAAATGACTGCCCATTGGACTTCAGGAACACATCCAATCTGGATGATCTCAAGGACTAAATGAGTCTCCAGAAGGTCCTTCAGGTAACTAGGTCCAAAGTTATTTTCCGCTTATTATACATTACAGGGTTGTTGTGCATCTTGAATGCCATTCTGACTCCTTGGGAGAAATTTGGGGTTAAAAACATAATCAACAATCACAGTGGCAATCAAAGTGGTAATTGAAAAAAAGCCCTGATGAGTACAAACTGCACATTTCACCATGTTCACAGTTTCCACAGCCAAAGCTATCCTCGTGGCCCAGATTTTACAGAACTCAAGGGAGAGCAGGTCTCCTTCAAGCCCTCCCTTCCCAACCGCAACAAAACTTTGGCATCTCCTTTAACAGCTGTCAGATGTGCCTCTCTGGCGAGTGCTTCAAACAGCACGGAGCACAGGAACCCTGGCTGATGCGTGCGTTTCCTCTCCTCTCTCTGGATAAGAGCAAAACATTGCCTCCAGTTGGAGTCAAGATGTTTACGGAGACTGGGCCTCTGCAGGAATTTCGGGAAGGAAAGGGGTTAAGTTTTCCTCTCCATCTCCCAGCCAAATACTCTGAGAGAGAGAATTTGGCATGGAATTTGCTTCATTTCCATAAGGGGAGAGAGAAGAAAACACACACATTCAGGGCTCACACCAAAAGCTTCCAACAGGAAGAACCTTGAAATGAACTTTCCCCAACTTTTTTTTTCCAGCCGCACACCCGAACCCTCAGTTGAGTGCCCAATAAATAAAACCAGGCACCAATTCCCCCACTCCTCTCCGCTGCCTTTTCTGAATGCCGCTTGGTGGCATTTAAATCCCTGAGAACAATGGAATGTGTCAGAATGAGGAGGAGAAGTCTGTTTCATCCAGACAGCTTTCATGGGTGTGTGTTTGTTTGCGTGATCAATGGGGAAAAGAAGAAACTTTCTAAATCCTGATCTCCATTCTGCATTGCTTTTGAATCTGGGATTGGGTTGCTGTGAGTTTTCAGGGCTGTATGGTCATGTTCCAGAAGCATTCTCTCCTAATGTTTCACCTGCATCTATGGCAGGCATCCTCAGAGGTTGTGAGGTCTGTTGGAAACTAGGCAAGTGGGGTTTATATATCTGGAGAATGTCCAGGGTGGGAGCAAGAACTCTTGTCTGTTTGAGGCAGGTGTGAATGTTGCAAACTGGCCACCTTGATTAGCATAGAATAGCCTTTCAGCTTCAAGGTCTGGTTGTTTACTGCCTGAGGGAATCCTTGTTGGGAGGTGTTAGCTGGTGTTAGATTGATTAATGTGTGGAATTCCTCTGTTATCTGAGTGTTGTTCTTTATTTTACTATCCTGATTAAAGAGTTTTTTTTAAATACTGGTAGTTAGATTTTGTTCATTTTCATGGTTTCCTCCTTGCCGTTGAAATTGTGCACATGCTTGTCGATTTCAGTGGCTTCTCTGTGTGGTCTCACATGGTGGTTGTTAGAGTGGTCCAGCATTTCTGTGTTCTCAAATAATATGCTGTGTCCATGTTGGTTCAGCATGTGCTCTGCTATGGCTGACTACTCTGGTTGAATTACTCTGCCTTTCATGTTCCTTGCTTCGTGTTTGGGTGTTGCAAACAGACCTTGAAGCTGCAAGGGTATTCAAAGCTAATCAAGGTGGCCAATTGCAACATTCACACCTGCCCGAAACAGACAAGAGTTCATTTTGCCACCCTGAACATTCCACAGATATATAAACCCCAATTGCCTAGTTTTCAACACATCTCTGGGGATGCCTGCCATAGATGTGGGTGAAACGTCAGGAGAGAATGCTTCTAGAACATGGCATACAGCCTGGAAAACTCACAGCAACCCAGTGATTCTGGCCATGAAAGCCTTCGACAACACATTGAATCTGGGATTGTTCATCCAGCTCAAAGATGGGACCACGACTGGCTGGGTCTGCATGACACTCCTACTCTCTCCTTTTCACATTGCCCCCCTCCCTAAACAGATCACGAGAAGGGAAACAAAAGAAGAAAGCAGAGGAGGTAGCCATGGGTCAGAAGTGGGGTGAAGTACAGAACAGGCAACAGAGTGTAGAGCTGGGTCAGAGGAAGAGAAGAAGGGAGAGGAAAAAGAAGGCAGGAGAAAGAATTGGAGTGGGGGGGGGAGGTGTTTGCCCAGCAGTATGGTAGGGCTAGGGCAGAGGAAGAGAAGAAGGGAAAGAAATAAGATGGAGTGGAAGAAAAAGAATGGGGGTGGAAAAGAAAGAGGTTGCTGTGAGTTTTCCAAGCTTTATGGCCATGTTCTAGGAACATTCTCTCCTGAAGTTTTGCTGACATCTATGGCAGGCATCCTCAGAGGTTGGGAAGTCTGTTGGAAACTAAGCATGTGAGGTGTATATATCTGTGGAAGGTCCAGGGTGGTAGAAATCCACAAGCATGTGGACAATTTCAACAGAAAGGAGGGAATCATGAAAATGAACAAAATCTGGCTACCAGTATTAAAAAACCTCTAAAATCAGGGCAGTAAATAAAGAACAACACTCTGAAAACAGGGGAACTCCAGACATGAAACAATCTGGGCCAACTAACACCTCCCAACAAAGGATTCCTCCAGGCAGGAATCAACCAGGCTTTGAAGCTGCAAGGTTTTTTAATTGTAATCAAGGTGATCAATAGCAACATTCACACTTGCCTCCAACAGACAAGAGTTCTTTCTCCCACCCTGGACATTCCACAGATATATAAACCTCAGTTGCTTTGAGCTGTTGTGAGTCTTCCCGGCTGTATGGCCATGTTCAAGAAGCATACACTCCTGACGTTTCACCCACATCTATGGCAGGCATCCTCAGAGGTTGAGGGGTCTCTGAGGATGCCTGCCATAGATGTGGGCGAAACGTCAGGAGAGAATAATAATAATAATAATAATAATAATAATAATAATAATAATAATAATTAAAAAAAAACTTTATTTATACCCCGCCACCATCTCCCCAACGGGGACTCGGGGCGGCTTACATGGGGCCATGCCCAGAACAGTACAATATAGCAAAATATAAAAACAACATATCATAATACAATTAAACAATACAATAAATAATCATGTACAGTGCAACACAAAATCAAAAAACAAACAAACAATAATTTAAAAAAAACAAGAATGCTTCTAGAGCATGGCAATACAGCCCGGAAGACTCACAGCAACCCAGTGATGCCAGTCATGAAAGCTTTCAACAACACACTCACTTACTTAATTTCCAACAAGCCTTACAACCTCTGAGGATTCCTGCCATAGTTGTGGGTGAAACGTCAGGAGAGAATGCTTCTGGAACATGGCCATACAGCTCAGAAGACTCACAAGAACCCAGTGATTCCGGCCATGAAAGCCTTTGACAACACATTCACTTGCTTAGTTTCCAACAAGCTTCACAACCTCTGAGGATGCCTGCCATAGTTATGGGGAAAATGTCAGGAAAGAATGCTTCTGGAACATGGCCACACAGCCCGAAAGACTCACAACAATCCAGTGAAAGCCCATGAAAGCCTTCGACAACACAAAGAAAGGTGTTGTAGGATTGTAGGAGCGGAGGAAGAGGGAGAAAGGAATGGAAAGAAAGAATAACTCAGTTGCTGTGTGACCATGTTCCAGAAGCATTCTCTCCTGACGTTTCAGCTACATCTATGGCAAACCCAATCAACAATTGGGCCAAACTGTTTACAGAAAACCTACACACACAAAGATTGGATAGATAGGTAAAGGTTTCCCCTGATGTTAAGTCCAGTCATGTCTGACTCTGGGGGTTGGTGCTCATCTCCATTTCTAAGCCGAAGAGCCGGCGTTGTACGTAGACACTTCCAAGGTCATGTGGCCGGCATGACTGCATGGAGTGCCGTTACCTTCCCGCTGGAGCGGGTACCTACTGATCTACTCACATTGGCATGCTTTTGAACTGCTAGGTTGGCAGAAGCTGGAGCTAACAGCAGGCACTCACTCCGCTCCCAGGATTTGAACTTGGGACCTTTCGGTCTGCAAGTTCAGCAGCTCAGTGCTTTAACACACTTCGCCACCGGGGCTCTGTAGCTATTTTATGTAGATAGCTACAAGTCAGAAAAGAAGCACAATCAAAGCCCTGGCAGAGAATCTGCCAAGCCCACCTCCTCCAAGGGGAGCCGAACCACCTAAACTGGGCTCTACAGGCCAATGGAGACTCCACCACAAGACATCAGAAGAGAAGCAAGGCCAAGAACAAGCCAGGAGAGCAAAGACAAAGATCCACCCAAGGCTATGAAAACCTTCAACAATGCAAGAAAGAAGTAGTGGGAAAGTGTATTGAGGGCTGGGAGGGGAGGACTAGGGAAGGAGAGAGTGGGATAAATAGGAACAGAAGGGTTTGGAGAGCAAAGGTGTGTCGAGAAAATGAACGGGGAACAATCAAGAGAAGGAAGGGGAAAACGGCAGGGATGGGAATGAAACAGAGAAGAAGAGTCCGGCTCACCCGGTAGACGTTTTCCGTGAGCCGGTTGACCTCCTCGGAGCGGGACATGATGCCGGGGCAGTGAGCGGCAGGGGCCCGGACGGGGCGGGTGAGGAAGGGGGTGGGGTCGGGGAAAGGGGGCCGCGAGGGGAGGGTCCTAAGGCAGGGAGGGGGGGGGGATCAACAAGTGGGGCGGGAGAGGGAGGGAGGGAAGGAAGGAAGGAGGCAGGACTGGAAAGGCCGAGCCAGAGGCAGGATCCAGCTGGAGCCGCGTCCCAGGCGAGACCACACAGAGCGGGGCGCCGCCGCACTCGGATGCGGGGAAGGCGGCCAGGCTCTCTCCAAATCCCCCCAAAGAGAAAACTCCAAACTCCAGGAGGAGCACTATAGCTACACTATAGAGCAGGCATGGGCCAACTTGGGCCGCTTAAGCGGCCGAGGGGGAAAAGGAAGGGGCCTGGGGCTGTTAGGAATGGTGGGAGTGGAAGTTCAAAACACCTGCAGGGCCCAAGTTGGCCCATGCCTGCTGTAGACCCGAATGCCGTTTATTTAACACCACTTTCACTGGGGGTTGGCGCTCATCTCCATTGCTAAGCCGAAGAGCCGACATTGTCCGTAGACACCTCCAAGGTCATGTGGCCGGCATGGCTGCATGGAACGCCGTTACCTTCCCGCCGGAGCGGTACCTACCCTGTTTCCCCTAAAATAAGACATCCCCAGAAAATAAGACCTAGTAAAGGTTTTGCTGAATTTGTTGTCGAAGGCTTTCATGGCCGGGATCACAGGGCTGCTGTATGTCTTTCGGGCTGTGTGGCCATGTTCCAGAAGCATTCTCTCCTGACGTTTCGCCCACATCTATGGCAGGCATCCTCAGAGGTTGTGAGGTTTTGCTGAATTGCTAAATATAAAGCCTCCCCCGAAAGTAAGACCTAGCAAAGGTTTTGTTTGGAAGCATGCCCGCCAAACAGAACACCAGAGCATGTAGGATCGGTAAATGTACATACCATAGATTGTTGTACATGGAAATAATGGTAGCAACAAGAAATTCTTGATAGGATTTAGTTTGTCTGGTTATGCTGGTTTGTGATGACAACTACTGTACAATCTTCTATATATATAAAAGAGTGATGGCATCACGGCCATTCACAAAACAACAAAAGTACAGGCCCCCCAACCTCAAAATTTGACAACACAAGCCATCATCCACGCCTCAAGGTTGATACAACAAAAAGAAAAGAAAAATAAAGTCCTAATTAGAGGGAGAGCAATAATTTTTTTTATCCAATTGCTGCCAGTTTAGAGGGCTAATCTCTGCCCACTTGGTCTCCTAGCAACCAAGGGACAGCCAGGTTTCAGTTAGGGGACAGGCCGATTTAGGCCTCACTTAGGCTTCTTCCACAGATTATCTAATTTGCACTGGATTATATGGCAGTGTAGACTCAAGGCCCTTCCACACAGCTATATAACTCATTTATAATCTTATATTATCTGCTTTGCACTGGATTATCTTGACTCCGCACTACCATATAATCCACTTCAGTGTGCATTTTATACAGCTGTGAAGAAGGGGCCTCATATAATCCAGTTCTGAGCAGATAATATAAGATTAGAAATATACAGTAGAGTCTCACTTATCCAACGTAAACAGGCCGGCAGGATAAGTGAATATGTTGGATAATAAGAAGGGATTCAGGAAAAGCCAATTAAACATCAAATTAGGTAATCGTTATACAAATTAAGCACCAAAACATCATATTATACTACAAATTTGACAGAAAAAGTAGTTCCATGCGCAGTAATGCTATGTAGTATTTACAGTAGAGTCTCACTTATCCAACACTCGCTTATCCAACGTTCTGGATTATCCAACGCATTTTTGTAGTCAATGCTTTCAATATATCGTGATATTTTGGTGCTAAATTCATAAATACAGTAATTACTATATAGCATTACTGTGTACTGAACTACTTTTTCTGACAAATTTGTTGTCTAACATGACGTTTTGGTGCTTAATTTGTAAAATCATAACTTAATTTGATGTTTAATAGGGTTATCCTTAATTCCTCATTATCCAACATATTTGCTTATCCAACGTTCTGCCGGCCCGTTTATGTTGGATAAGTGAGACTCTACTGTACTGTATTTACAAATTTACCACTAAAATATCACAATGAATTTAAAACACTGACTACAAAAACATTGATTATGAAAAGGCAGACTGCGTTGGATAATCCAGAACATTGTATAAGCGAATGTTGGATAAGTGAGATTCTTCTTTAATATGAAATAATTACTGGGATAGAATAATGCAGAACAATATAATCTCTAAAACCAGGACAGTAAATAAACAGGGGAATTCCACACAGGAAACAATCAGGGCCAGCTAACACCTCCCAACAAAGTATTCCCATCATCAAAGTCTGGCAAATCCTGTTTTCTCAGGGCCACAGACAGTAGAAGCACATAAAATATCGCAAAGAACACCACTCTGAAAACAAGGGAATTCCAGACAGGAAACAATCAGGGCCAGCTAACACCTCCCAACAAAAAATTCACTCAGGGAGGAAACAGCCAGGCTTTAAAGCTGCAAGGCCATTACATCCTAATCATTTTTCCTAATTGCAGCATTCATACTTGCCTCCAACAAACAAAAAAAACCAATCAGAAATATTGTATATTCACAACCTTTAGGAAATAATATCCCCTGATGGTGCAGCATGTTAAAACGCTGAGCTGCTGAACTTCTGGACCGAAAGGCCACAGGTTTGAATTGGGGGAGCGGAGAGAGCCCCCACTATTAGCCCCAGCTTCTGCCAACCCAGAAGTTCGAAAACATGCAAATGTGAGTGCATCAATAGGTACTGCTCCAGCGGGAAGGTAACGCCGCTCCATGTAGTCATCCCACATGACCTTGGAGGAGTCTACGGACAACGCCGGCTCTTCGGCTTAGAAATGGAGATGAGCACCAACCCCCAGAGTCAGACACGACTGGACTTAATGTCTGGGGAAAACCTTTACACTTGACCTTAACTACCACCAATTCCTCAATACTTTCTTTCCCATACCACCAGACTTCGCCACAGCAACGCGTGGCCGGGCACAGTTAGTACATAATAAATGTTCATTTTTTTTTGTTCAACAATAAATGTGAATTCTTTTTCATGGAAAAATAAGACATCCCCTGAAAATAAGACCTAGAGCATCTTTGGGAGCAAAAATTAATATAAGACACTGTCTTATTTTTGGGGAAACATGGTATTGATCTACTCACATTTGCATGTTTTCGAACTGCTAGGTTGGCAGAAGCTGGAGCTAACAGCGGGCGCTCACTCCACTCCCCGGATTTGAATCTGGGACCTTTCAGTCATTCAAGGTATGACATACAAAATACAACAAGTGCAAAACAAAACAGAGGCAATGAAACAGTCAACACAACATCATAAATTCACAGTACCCCCTGGAAAAATATACAGTGATCTCAGAATTGTAAAGTACTAAGAAAGGAGTCTAAAGGTCCTCATATGTATTATAAGAGAGTCTAAACATGATCAAGGACCCCCCCCCCCCCCCGTGGCAGAGCATGTTAAAGTGTTGAGTTGCTAAACTTGCGGACCGAAAGGTCGCAGGTTCGAATCCGGGGAGCAGAGTGAGCACTTGCTGTTAGCCCCAGCTTCTGCCAACCTAGCAGTTCGAAAACATGCAAATGTGAGTAGATCAATAGGTACCCGCTTCTGCGGGAAGGAGCTCCATGCAGTCATGCCGGCCACATGACCTTGGAGGAGTCTGCGGACAATGCCAGCTCTTTGGCCTAGAAATGGAGATGAGCACCAACCCCCAGTCAGACACAATTTGACTTAAAGTCAGGGGAAACCTTTACCTTTACTAAGGAAACACCTATTAAATGTCAAATTACGTTATGATTTTACAAATTAAGCACCAAAACATTACATTTTACAACAAATCAACAGAAGAAGCAGTTCAATGCACGGTTCAATACACGGTATTTATGTATTTATGAATTTGTACCAAAACATTGCTATGTATTGAAAACATTGACTACAAAAACATTGACTACTAAAAAAATTGACTACAGATAAAGATAGAATTGCATAAAATGAACTTAAAGTAACCACATTCTCAGAAGTTAAATCGATAAAAAGTTCAGTCCTGTGAAGGCGAACTGCGTTGGATAACATAGAACGTTGGATGAGTCAGGGTTGGATAAGCAAGATTCTACTGTAATAATAATAATAATAATAATAATACTTTCTTACGATTCTCTCTCCCCGAAGAGACTCAGGGCGGCTTCCAAAGACAAAAATGGCAAAAATGCAATACCATGAGCAATGACAAACAAACAAAAAAGTTAAAACAATAGTTAAAAATATAAAATATAATATAATCAAACAACCCAGGCTAATAAGCTAATAAAATCTGTATAAAGATATAAAAGTATACAAATATAAAATGTGGATCTCCAATAAGTTAAAGTCTGTTTGGAAACATACAAAATGTGTAACTGCTACTGCTTCATTATCCAGGTGGAGGCCACAAGGGGGTACTAGAGAGAGAAAGATAGTCCATTTAATGGGGTGGATAGTGGGTTGAAGGAGTAAAACCATTTCCCCCTGTTCTCCTGTTATTCCCCCCACCCATGTCCCTGTCATCAGATCAACCACAATTATGATATGGGAAAGTTGAAGGAATAACCTCCTTCAACTCCCCCTCCCCCCTAATAAAATAGACTGTCCTTCTCTGTCTAAGACCCCTTTTGGAGTCCGTCCGGGTAATGCAGTGGTTCCATCCTGTGGACCATGGACCACCAGTGGTCCTCAAACACTAAAATATGGTCCGCAACCTCATCGTTACTACACTATTACTACACCGCTCTCTTGCCTCTTATAGTGCCAAGGCAATAGGGATGTCGGGAAGGGAGAGGTTGGCTACCCACGAAAGATGTGACAACAAGCCTCCTGACTGCTGCTTCTCCTCCTCCCCCCTCCCCCCCGAGTGGAGCCATTCCATGTAGTGTCTGGAAGCTAGGGCATCTCGATGTCTTTATTTTTATGCCTGTTCCTGGGTTTATTTGAAGTGCTGATTCAGAAAATTGCATTGGATAGAACACATCATCTCTAGATTATTAAATATGGTTTTCTGTGGGCGAGCAGATGGTGACTACTGGATAACCAAACCTAATCTAAAGTTGACCAAAACCTGATTCGTAACCCTTTTGGTATCAATGTTGGAGAGTGATCCCTGGTCAAAGTGGTCCTTGGTCAAGTGGTCCCTGGTCAAAAAAAGGTTGGGAACCACTGGGATAATGGAACAGTACCGTGCAGCATTCCGGTTATGAATGACTTCTGCTTGGGAACATAACATTTTTGTTATGAATGACTTTCCACTCTCTTCAGTTAGGGTGATGTTGGGTTGAAAAATCTGGAGGGAAAAAACTTTTAATAAAACTTAATTTAGAAAGTTGGAGATTCTGAACACTTACAAGTCGAGCATCCCTTATCCAAAAAACCACAACAGTCCGAAATCCAAAACTGTCCACATAAGTGGTTGAACAGGGGCACCTTTGCTTTTCTGATGGCTCAGTCTAAACAAACTTCATTTCATGCACAAAAAAATATTTTAAAATATTGTGTATAAAATTATATTCAGGCTATGTATACAAGGTGCGTATGAACCATTAATGAACTCCATGTTGAGACTTGGATCCTATCTCCAAGATATCTCAGATTGTTTGTATATGTAAAAACAAGTATTCCAAAATTCAGAGGGGAAACCGCTAAATGCCAAACACTTCTGCTCCAAAGCATTTTGGATATTCACATAACATTTACTGATATATGTCACATTCCAAACTCAAATTGCTTTTAGAAGTTACAAAAACAAATTCAAGGAAGCGCTGCAATTCACAGGTGCACAGGCTCCAATTGTGCCAACTGGGTTGGGACAATCCTGGTTAAAGTCATTGTCACCTTGTGTTTCACCAACTTTTAAAATGTTATGGTATTTCTCTTCCCACTTTGTCCCTTTGTCCTCAGCTTACTAAATGATTTGTGGCTTAATTATCACAAGCCCCCCCCCCCCCCCCAAAAAAAATTCGGCCTGTGAGGCCTTGGCACAAAGAGCTGTGTGACCTACAAGGATCTATTTTCTATGGTGAACCACAGCATCAAATCTTTGACATATGCTTTTCCAGAATGTGCACACTTCCTCCTATTTTCTGGCTTTCAAGAGGATTTTAAAATAGTCGTTTTCAGTTAGCAACATTTTGGAGATGGAAGCAGAGACAAGCGTGGCCATGCAGCATCAACTTTTGTGCTTTGAAGTCAGTTTTCAGCTATTGAATTAAGCCAAGAACAAAAGGGGAGAGTGGAAGAAAGGGGAGAGAATCAGGGACATTTTAAAAGCAGCTGAAAATATGGGATGTCAAAAAGATTAACCAGGACTGTCACTGCTAAATCAGGCAACTTGGATGCTATGAGTTCTACTAATTTCTGTGTAATTTTAGAAGGATACCAGGACCATATTATGAGACTGGACAGGTAATGGATTGAATCAGGATAATATTAGGAGGTTGGGCAGGTAAAGGATGGAACAGCTCCGGCTCCCACACTATTTCTGCAACCACATAAGTTTCTCTTTCACACAGCAACATTTAGGTATTTGTTTGGTGTTTAAACTGGAAAATCAGCCATTGATCTCTTGGTGTAATATGTACCTGGACCCTAAGAACAAGCCAGGACTTCCTCGTTTTAGATTCTGCTGGTAGAGCAAGCCGCTATCTCTCATCCTCCAGTCTCAACTGCAGTAAAGAGATAACAGAGAGACAAAGCAGTCTGTTGTAAGGAATACTGAGACTCTTAAAGTGGGTGAGATAAATCAAAACGGTTGACATAATTGGGCAAATGTCAAGGCTATACCATCCAATATTTCAAGTTACGTATAGCTAAGCAACATCAGAGTATGGTCAAGATGGCAAAAGTTATTAATGAGGAAGAAAAGACAAGCTTTGACAGGCTATAGCAGTTTGCTTTTGCTTGAGCTTACTGAGAAAAGCAAAATTCTTCTCCTTCCACTCCTCTCTATCCTGTTGAGTGTATTGACTACAGGCTGCTTTTGTACTTTGATTTTTTTTTTTTGCAGCAATGGAAGTAAGCTAAGGATAAAGGTAGAAAGGAAGGAGAGAAACTGGGAAATTTTAAAAGCTGAATACACAGGATGGCAGAGGATTACTCAGGACAGCTCCAACCTGCCAAAATTCTACCTTTTGCCAAAACTATAAAGAGTGCTGGAACCATTGCCATTTTATGCTTGACCACCACATCACCATCCCTTTCTAACAAAAGCAAATCCCATAGATATTCATCCTGCCACTTTGTCCAGGGTAGTGTGGGGTAGTGTGGGCCCAAAGGGAGAGGGCAGTCTATAAGGCATGGTTAAACCCCAATTTGGGTTAGGGTTAAACCTTTAATTAATCATCTTCTGTCCCATTTTAATCTCTCCTAAAGTAGCCCAATTTCTCTCCCCTTTCCACCCAACTTTTCCCCTACCTCCTCAGTTTACTTCAGTTGCTGCAAACAAAGTCCAAAGTGCAAAAGCCGCTCTGAGTCCCCTCGGGGAGAAGGGCGGGGTATAAATGCATGTAATAAATAAATAAATAAAAGCAGTTTGCAATTCTATTAAATCAGCAAAGGAGAGAGGATGGGGCAGGATCTTGTTCAGGCAAAAGCAATCTGCCATTGCTTCTCTTACATTGTGTGCTTTCTTCATTCATAATTGCTGTTGATTGGCCATACATTTTAGTTTTCATCTGTGAAATGTTGGCGGTTATAGGACATACTTGTGTGGGATTGGGGGGGGGGGGGAGGGAAGCAGACACTCATGCATTCTTGGCTGTGCGTTCCCCACAAAATCAGAATCCAACAGCAATATATTCTAAGCAATTCAATATGTAATTTCCCGCTTCCAGCTTCATACATACTGACCAATAAAACATTGTCATGTGAATACCAAATCTTTTGAGAAATGGAAATCTCCATAACCTTTTGGAAATGTTATGGTCTTTGGAAAGGCATAACCTTGTTAGAAGTCACAACCTTTTGAAGAATTCTGTCATAACCTTTTGGGAAAATAGCATTCATGCAAGGCAATTAGGTTTCTCAGCTCTTAAACTGATGTACCTAAGGTATGTCTTTGAACTGTTAGGGACAAAGATATGCCAGTGCACAAAAATACACACACATATATAGCAGGGTTTCAGAAGTGTTCTTTTAGTTGTCCCAAAAAATCTGTTCTCCCTTAAAATGTATTTGCCCTTAAATCATGCTCTCAAGAGACAAAAATAAGCAGACTCCTTTCAAAGTAACATAGTTGGTTTACTCACAAACTTAATGTATTCAGCATACAGTCCAGTTGCAAATAGGATTTGAAGTAGTTTCTCTGTGCAGATAACACAGGACATCTTTCTCATTCTCATAATCAACAGTCTAAAGTCTAAAGCATCTCTCTTTTCTGAGAGTCTAATAGAGTCTCTGTCTAGTCTAACAGTCCAATAGAATCTGAGATTTAAAATGGAGTCTGAGCCCTGAACAAGCCCAGATCTGATCACATGGTCTACAGCCCCTCCCACAACAAATAATTAAGGAAAACTGCAAACCAATACACACATATTGGTTTATAATAATAAATTATAAAACAATAAACAATAAACAATCTGAATTATATACATAACAGATAACTAATGGAGGCTTGAAGAGGGTTGCTATTTCCAACAAAACCTAATTATTGTGCACTGATTTTGGAATCTGGATGATGCTGAAAAATATTTATATCATGACTTTTCTTCAGTGAATTCAAGATGGTGAATGTGGATCTTCTCCACATATCTTATCCTCACAACATTCTTGTGAGGTAGGAAAGAGAGTCTCTCCCATGGTAGCATTGAGTTTTATGCTCAATGGGATTACAATGGGATCTTTGGCATCCTAATCAAACAATCTGATCACTGCAGTAGCTCTTCTTAAACTATCTGATGTGAGAGCCTGGCAGAGTGTCTATCCAATGTACAAGGAACTGATATTCTATTTGTGCCCATTGACTCCCATGGTTTCCTTCTTCCCTGGAAACTCACTGCAGACTGGCACTGTGCCACGGACCACCACTTTTGGATAGCATCCCACTACAGTACAATGGGAGAGGTACTTTGGTAATAGATGCCATTAGCCAAATGGGTTATTAGATTAGATTCATGGAGAGAAAGAGAGACTCTACAGGTAGCCTGAAACAGCAGCAGCACAGATGCAAGCTGGGCACAAGTAACATTGGCACAGTTTGGCACAAGGTTTGGCTGTGCCTGCTGCTGTTGTTTCTTAGGGTTGGCGTGATTCCCAGCCAAGTAGTGGAGCTCTGGGCAACCTGTTTTTTCCCACGGGACTCAGTCCAGGCCCCCTGTAGCGAAAGTCCCAGGGCCTGACATTTTCCCCTGCCAGTCCTGTATCTCTGCTTCTGTGAGCTTTTTAGAGAAGGGCCCAGTGCATACTGATTTTGGGCTTCCCTCTGCTGGTTGTCACTGGTGCACACTACAGCACAGAAAGAAAAAGAGTGCCAGGCTAGACTTAGACCTAATGATCCAGGACTTCTGGATGAGCAACAATTAGGCAGGGAAAGACCAAGGACTTTATCACACCACCCACTGTATTGTCACACTCAGGAATTGATACATAGCAATTTTATAGTGTTCAGTATTGCAGCTTTCTGCATTAGCACAATTGAGCTGTTTGGGAAATATTGGTCCTGGAATTTGCCATCTGTACAGCCTCTATAATGCCACCTTAACCAATATGCTTTGCGTGTTTTCATTTTTTTTTTTTTTGCTGCAATGTCACAATTTAAAACAAACAAAAAACCAGACTGCTGACACAGAAGCAGAAGGTACCTATTGCACTGTGGGTAGATATGGCAGAATCAGGAAGCATTGATAGATTTTACCTCTTGTTTAAAAGGGTTGCTGTTATTGAACATGATACCCCCCTCCTGAAAGAACTATAGTTCACAATTTTGGAAAAGCATGACCTTTTAGGGACCGTAACCTTTTGGAAAACCAGGAATGTCCATAGCCTTTTAGAAGTGTGATCCTTTTGGAAATTAATTGACATTCACACTATTTGGAATAATCATAATCTTTTATAAAGCATAACCTTCCTGAGAAGATGTGTTGTCGAAGGCTTTCATGGCCAGAATCACAGGGTTGTTGTATGTCTTTCGGGCTGTGTGGCCATGTTCCAGAAGCATTCTCTCCTGACGTTTCGCCCACATCTATGGCAGGCATACCTCACAACCTCTGAGGATGCCTGCCATAGATGTGGGCGAAACGTCAGGAGAGAATGCTTCTGGAACATGGCCACACAGCCCGAAAGACATACAACAACCCTTCCTGAGAAGAGTTAAAAACTCATTTGAGTGAATCTTCTCCTTACTGGTGAATATCCGCTAGGATTCATGCAAGGCAAATTAGACTTCTCAGTTGTTAGATGGATATAGCTGGTTGTCTCTCTGAACTATTAGGAATAAAGATATGCCAATGCACAAAATATTTAGCAGATCTTCATAAGTGTTATTTCAGTTGCCCCAAAAACATCTACTCTCCCATAAAATATATTGGTTTTTAAATCATGTTCTCAAGAGACCAAAAATAAGTAGTCTTTGTTAAAAGTAACATAGTTGATTTCCAACACTCTTGTAGTATACAACCAAATATAATATAATTTTGGTTTCCGTTGTTAGACTGAATAACCAGCAATCTCTGATCTGTCAGGAAAAACAGAAATTTGCCAGTGCATAAAACCAGCAGAGCTTTACAAGTGTTTTTATTAGTGCCCAAAAAAGTACTCTCCCATAAAACAACTTGTTTCATATCAGGCCCTCAAGAAACAAAAAATGAAGTAGACTTTGATGGAAATAACATATTTGGTTTACTCACATCTTTCATGTGTTCAGTATACACAGATACAAAAATTTATTAGTCTGGTTTCAAATATCTTTGAGGTGGTTCCCTGTGCCAGCTGGCCAGGGCATCTCTCTTGTAACAAAACAGCTCTCAACAGGTCACATAGTCAAAAGGAGAGAGAAGGAGCAGCCGCCTTTATAACTAACTTCTCAGAAAATCATAGAGTGAAAGAAGCTGCACACCAGAAGAGAACATACATTCAGGAAACAGTAAGCAACAAAATCATAGACAAACAGATTGCTAGAGAAGACTTGATGAAAGCTGTCATTTCCAACAATATTTCCAGCTTTGAACCTTTGCTAATTCACAACAATGGAGAGATTGGGAATGGACTGGCGGCGGCAGTTTCCCACAAAGACTTTATTGTTTCAACCCTTTAATAAAATGTACCTTTTAATTATAACTTTCTGCCTACTTTGTATCTTTACTTCTATCCCTGTATATATAATGTATTTCTTGCCAAAATATAGTAAGGTAGAACCCAGACTGTCTTTTGGATGGTGGAGGAGATGCCCTACAAGCCTGCTGTTTGGACTATTTTCCTTTAACTTCAAATTATGTCTACTGAAAATTCAAGTACTGTATAGGAAAGCCTACCACTCAATGGCTGTCATTGGTACTGCAGACTGCAAATACACAGTACATTATACAGTATATGAATTACCCTGGACCCTTGCTATCCACTGGAGTTTAGTCCTAGGACCCCTGTGGATACTAAAATATACAATCGCATTTTATGAGATGTTGTGGTAAAATGATGTCTCTGATATAAAATAAAAATTAAAGTTTTGCTTTTTTGGAGTTTTAAACATATTTTCAAGCTGTGGGTAGTTGAATCTGTGAATGCATTGATACAGTGGGATGACAGTATTTCTTTTTAATGGTGAATAACAACCAGCTGCATACCCTTAGCTGCTCTTTAGAACCTAAAATGCCAATTTCCAGATATCTAAGTTTCATGGTCTTGGAGCTGTGGGGCTGACATACACATAAATTCATAATAGAAATAGATAACAACTTTAAGACTAAGTTACTAGACAAATTTTTAGAATGGAAATTTTTCTATCAATATATATCTGTGGGAGAAAAAAAGATTTTATGTACAAGTTTGAAGAAAAAAACCTTGTGATTTTCATTCATTAGTGTAAAAACAAACTGAAGTAAATATCTTTTTGGATGTAAGATGGAAGCAAAAATGTTACACTATAAAAAAAATTGACAAATGGAAGCAGGAATTTCTCTTTTAAAACTATTTTGTGCATATATGTTCTTTAATTTTAGATTCAGTAGTTGAGAGAAATAGTGTAGTTTATTATATAAACCAGCAGTTCCCAACCTTTTTTTGATTAGGGACCACTTGACCAAGGGCCACTTTGACCAGGAACCACTCTCCAACATTAGTACCAAAAGGGTTATGAATCAGTTTTTGGCCAACTTTAGATTTGGTTTGGTTATTTGGGATGCTGATTCAGAAAATTGCATTGGATAGACCACGTCAGCTCTAGTTTCTGATACACAACATATGACATCCAGTAGTCACCATCTGCTCACCCACAGAAAATCATATTTAATAATCTAGAGCTGATGTGGTCTATCCAATGCAATTTTCTGAATCAGCACCCCAAATAAGCCCAGGAACAGGAATAAAAATGAAGACACCAAGGTCCCCCACTTCCAGGCGCTACATGGAACGGCTCCACTCAGGGAGGAGGAGGAGAAGCAACAGTCAGGAGGCTTGTTGTTGCACCTTTCGTGGGCAGTCAGCCTCTCCCCTCCCAACATCCTCGTTGCCTCAGCACTATAAGAGAGTTTTGTGAGACCAGTCATTGTCGTTGCAACGGTGTAGTAACAGTGAGGCTGCAGACCATATTTTAGTTTTTGAGAACCACTGGTTGTCCACACACTACAGGAACCACAGATATAAACTTTGTTAATGTAACTTTATTTTTAATCTATGTAAAGGCGTGCCATGCAGTCATGCCGGCCACATGACCTTGGAGATGTCTATGGACAACGCTGACTCTTCAGCCTAGAAATGGATATGAGCACCAACCCCCAGAGTCAGTCACGACTGGACTTAATGTCAGGGGAAACCTTTACCTTTACTAAAGGCATTGTTGTTTTCTTTATTTGTGTTTTTTTCTGTTAAAAGGTCAACTTTAAAAAAGAGACACACATGCATTTTTACTACTGTTAAGGGCTCCCTTTGGTCACACTCAATACATCATTAAAGAGGAATGGTTATCTAAAAAAATTGAAAATAAATATAACCAGGACATCACCTCTACCTTCCAGCTTTACTTTGCTGAAATGGACTGATGAAAAACTGTCGAACTATTTTGATATTCTCCCAACAATTGAATTTTTCCCTTAAGATGAACATCTTGACTGGATTGTAACAGCTTTCGCAGACCGATGAAACAGGGAATTAAGACCTAATATCTAAATGTGTTTTTAACCACTTCCTTCGTTTCAATCCCTTTTCCTTCTGTGTCACTGCTTTTGGGATTATAAACCAGAGGGCAAGTGGGGACTGTCTTCTGATTAATCTTTGTAATCTACCACAGGAGACATTTTCAGCTGAAGGTGCAAAGTAAAAAAAAGTTTTAAATAAACAGGCATGTACCCTGGCAAACTCTGTGTTTGGACTTTGCCTATTTCCTTATGTTCATGAACATACTTATACTTGAATCGGAATGTATCTATCCTCAAGTCACAGACAATTATTTGGCAAAGTCTGTGAGTGAGAGCTGAATCATTTCATTTAATCTGCTTCGTCATTCATACCAAATAGATATAATCAGAAGACAGAAATGTGGCGGAAATAGTGATTTATTACATAGGGAGGCAAAAGAGGGACTTTCCTTCTTTTTAGTGCACTTTTATTTATTTATTTTCAATCTACATAAAAAGGAACAGTTGCAGAGCATCTAACTCAGGCTTGGGCAAACTTGGGCCCTCCGGGTGTTTTGGACTTCAACTCCCACCATTCCTAACAGCCTCAGGCCCCTTCCTTTCCCCCCTCAGCCGCTTAAGCGGCTGAGGGGGAAAAGGAAGGGGCCTGAGGCTGTTAGGAATGGTGGGAGTTGAAGTCCAAAACACCTGGAAGGCCCAAGTTTGCCCATACCTGCTGTATAGTATGCTTTCACCTGAAACTGGCCTGTGGATGCATATGGGAAACCCCAAACCAAGCCCAAAACCAAGGGAAATAGCTCAGCCTTTGGAGATCTAGCACTTGGGACATAACGGCATTGATAGTGTTATCTTCTATGAACTTGTCTAACCCCCCTTTAAAGCTATGTAACTGGTTATGCATGCAGTATATAGGAAACAACGTGATGTTCTCAACAGATGCAAACGCTTTCAGGTCTAGCATATACAGAGTCTGGTGGCACAGCATTTCATGGACTGGACGTCATAGCAAAAGTATGCAAGCATGTTTATAGGAAATCAATGCAGGGTTTATGTTTGAATAGTTATCCACTGCTATCAGTAATCTCTGTAAAACACTTAGAATTCTTAGCTACATGCACACTTTTTGTGTGCTGTGCTTTCTTTCTTGTTTTTAACCTGGGACAATATTCAGCCACATATTTTCCTATACAGAGCATGTACTGGTATAGTCTTAGAAAAACCAGACCACTTGATTTCCATACAAATGTGTAATCTGGCCCTGGGGCATGTGAGGATAAAGAGTGGCAAATTCCTGCTTAGGCAGGAATCATGTTGGGCAGTTTGGGGTCAGTTACTAACCTACAGATTTGGTGTGAGGATAAAAAAACAGGGAGGAAGAGGAGAAACTGCATTTCCTTAAACTTCAAAAGGTAAGGTGAAAACGTAAGAACGTAACCCCTCAATGAAAAATGGTGGCATTAAAAAGGTAACAATACACCCATCTCAACAAAAAGACATATTACATAGGAATCTGTGTGAATACTATTATTATTGTCATTGTTGCTGAGCTTTGCAAGTGCAGCATTTTTCTGAATGAAGCAGAGTGTTGGAGGATCAGGACATCCGTAGGCATACCAAGGTGCTTGTTTATAAAGCTACTAGCTGTGCCCGGCCACACATTGCTGTGGCGTTGTCTGGTGGTGTTGGTGAGAAATTGTTGAGGTAGTGGTGGTATTGAATGTCTGTTGTGTGGTTGTCTTTATGTTTAGTATGCATTTGGTTGTTTGTGTACTGTGAAAGTGGTGAGGGTAGAGGGGGTCTATGTCCCTGTGTAGTATTGTATAGTATTTATACATTGTCCATGTGTTGTGAATGCTTGGATTGTGTCCTGGTGCATAGTAGAAAGGTTTGGGCTGGATGGCCCTTAGGGGTCTTTCCAAACTCTTGAAGTCTATGCTTCTATTATTATCATCATCATCATCATCATCATCATCATCATTATTATGTAGAGGCTGGATGGCCATCTGTCAGGAGTGCTTGGATTGTGTCTTCCTGCATGGTAGAAGGAAGTTGATCTGGATGATCCTTAGGGGTCACTCCAAACCTTAGGATTGTATGATGATGTTATTATTATTATTAGTATTAGTATTGAGAGGCTGGATGGCCATCTGTCAGGAGTGCTTGGATTGTGTCCTCCTGCATGGTAGAGGGAAGTTGATGTGGATGATCCTTAGGGGTCGCTCCAAACCTTAGGATTGTATGATGTTATTATTATTATTAGTGTTGAGAGGCTGGGTGGCCATCTGTTGGGAGTGCTTGGATTGTGTCCTGCATGGCAGAATTGGGTTGGACTGGATAGCCTTTAGGAGTGTCTCCTAACTGTCTGATGCTATGATTCGATGTGTATTATTATTGTGCAGATATTGGATGGCCATCTGTCAGGAGTGGTTGGATTGTGTCCACCTGCATGATATAAGGAAGTTGAACTGGATGATCCTTAGGGTTATCTGCTAACCTTAGGATTGTATGATATTCTTCTTCTTCTTCTTCTTCTTTTTCTTCTTCTTCTTCTTTTTCTTCTTCTTCTTATTATTATTGAGAGGCTGGCTGGCCATCTGTTGGGAGTGCTTGGATTGTATCGTCCAATGGCAGAGTTGGGTTGGACTGGATGGCCTTTAGGGGTCTTTCCTGTCTGATTCTATGATTCGATTTGTATTATTATTGTGCAGATGTTGGATGGCCATCTGTTAGGAGTGCTTGGTTTGTGTTGTCCTGGGTGGTAGAAGGAAGTTGAACTGGATGATCCTTAGGGGTGTCTACTAACCTTATGATTGTATGATATTCTTCTTCTTCTTCTTCTTCTTCTTCTTCTTCTTCTTCTTCTTCTTCTTCTTCTTCTTATTATTATTATTATTATTATTATTATTATTATTGAGAGGCTGGGTGGCCATCTGTTGGGCGTGCTTGGATTGTGTACTCCATGGTAGAATTGGGTTGGACTGGATTACCACAGTAATTATTTCATATTACAGTAGAATCTCACTTATCCAACATTCGCTTATCCAGTGTTCTGGATTATCCAACGCAGTCTGCCTTTTAGTAGTCAATGTTTTTGTAGTCAATGTTTTAAATTCATTGTGATATTTTGGTGCTAAATTTGTAACTACAGTAATTACAACATAGCATTACTGAGTACGGAACTACGTTTTCTGTCAAATTTGTTGTATAACATGATGTTTGGTGCCTAATTTGTATAATCATTACGTAATTTGATGTTTAATAGGCTTTTTCTGAATCCCTTCTTATTATCCAACATATTCACTTATCCAACATTCTGCCGGCCTGTTTATGTTGGATAAGTGAGACTTTACTGTATATTTATAATATTATATTATCTGCTTAGAACTGGATTATATGAGGCCCTTTCTACACAGCTGTATAAAATGCACACAAGTGAATTATCTGGCAGTGAGGACTCAAGGTAATGCAGTTCAAAGCAGATAATATAAGATTATAAATGGGTAATATAGCTGTGTGGAAGGGCCTTGAGTCTACACTGCCATAGAATCCAGTTAAAATCAGATAATTTGTGGAAGAGGCCTAAGTGAGGCCTAACTGTGCCTGTCCCCTGGGCTGAGTAGGGTGCTAGGAGACCAAGTGGGTGGAGCTTAGCCCTCTAACTGGCAGCAATTGGATAAAAACAATTATTGCTCTCCCTCTAATTAGGACTTTATTTTTCTTTTCTTTTTGTTGTATCAACCTAGAGCCATGGATGATGGGTTTTGTTGTCAAATTTTGGGGTTGGGGGGCCTGTAGTTTTGTTGTTTTGTCCGGTGCCCTGATTCCATCACTCTTTTATCTATAATATAAAAGAGTGATGGCATCACGGCGATGGACAAAACAACAAATCTACAGCCCCCCCAAACTCGAAAATTGGCAACGCAATCCATCATCCCCGCCTCCAGTAAGATACAACAAATTTACACATAAAACACTATCACAACACCAAAAAATGCCAAAACTAAGTACGCATGCGCAAAAACACCATGCTTCAAACCTTTATGGCGCTCGCGCGGCTCCAGTAAGATTTATATGCCAAACACAATCACAGGGCCACAAACGGCCAAAAACTGCAACAGGCGATATGCGCCTGCGCGCACCCCCCCATCCCTTCCCGCGCGCGCACACACACACCTCGCCTCAGAGCTGAAGGAAGGAAGGCAGGGAGGCCGATTCCTTGGTGGGCGCGGGATGGAGGAGGCCGCGCTGGGAGGCGTGCGGGCCTCACGTCGCTCTCTGCCCTCTCCCCCTGAATCTCCCCCCCCTCAGGGCCCATGGAGGGCCCCGGTTGCCGTTCAGGCCCCCTCCTCCCGCCCCTCTCCCCTCCCCCCAATGCGAGGAAGGCCCCGCGGAGGCCCCCCCGCCTCACCCTCTCTCCTCCTCCTCCCTTCTCGGTTCTTCTCGGAGGTCTTCAAGCTCTTCAAGGTGAGGGGGGAAGAGGAGGGCACGGCCCTCGAGCAGGCCTGGACCTCCCCTCGAGTTGTTTGGGGCGCCAACCCCCGCCCTTCCCGGCCTCAGGGCCCTTCCTTTTCCCCCTCACCCGGTTAAACGGCTGATGGGGAAAAGGAAAGAGCCTCAGGCCAGGAAGGGTGGAAGTTGGCGCCCAAAACAAGTCAAGGGAAGGCCCCAGTTGGCCCAGGCTGAGCTTCCCCCTTTTCTGTTGTTGTTATTGTTGTTGTTGTTCTCACCCACAAATGACAACCCCTCCAATGCCTCAGAAGCCCCCCTTTTTCCCCTCTCAAACCCTATCGCCCTCACCTTTCCCTTCCCTGTAATAATTATTAATATAATAACTGATCATCAGTTAAGAATGTAATAATCACCAATAATAATACTAATTTATTATTAGTATAATACTGATAATCATTCGAGAACATAATAATTCATAATAATAGTCAGTTCTTATTATTATAACACTGACAATCATTCAACAATGTATTAACAAATCGTAATAATAGAAAATTATTATTATTATTATAGTAATAATCATTCACAAATTAATAATTATTATAACATTGATAATCATTCAACAATATAATAACAACTAATAATAAGTAGTTATTATTTTTATCACAATGATAATCATTCAAGACTATAATAATTATTATTGTTATAACAGAAGGCGCCTCATATAATCCACTTCTAAACAAATAATATCACATTATAAATATACACTAGAATCTCACTTATCCAACATAAACAAGCCGGCAGAACGTTGCATAAATAAATATGTTGGATAATAAGAAGGGGTTCAGGAAAACCAATTACACATCGAATTAGGTCATCATTATACAAATTAAACACCAAAACATCATGTTATACAACAAATTTGACACAAAAAGTAGTTCCATGCGCAGTAATGCTATGTAGTAATTACTGTATTTGCAAATTTACCACCAAAATATCACAATACATTAAAAACACTCACTCCAAAAACATTGACTATTAAAAGGCAGACTCCATTGCATAATCCAGAACATTACATAAACGAATGTTGGGTGAGATTCTACTGTAATATGAAATAATTACTGTGGTACAATAATACACAACAATATCATCTCAGGACAGTAAATAAAGATCAACACTCTAAAAACACAGCTATTCCATCCAGGAAACAATCAGGGCCATCTAACACCTCCCACCAAAGGATTCCCCCCTTCACACAGGAAACCACCCACGCTTTGAACCTACAAGGCCGTTCCGTACTCATCACTCTCTCATCTCAGCACAGTAAATAAACAACAACAGTCTGAAAACACACAAATTCCATCCAGGAAACAATCAGGACCACCTAGCACCTCCCAACAAAGCATTCCCCCCCTCTAACACACGGAACCACCCAAGCTTTGAAACTACAAGGCCATTCCGTACTCTGGGGCCAATTTGCAATATATTAATATATATAATAATACAATACATATATAATACAATACATTGTATATACATATAATACTGCTAATAATATTATAATACACTACAATATAATACTAATAACAAAAAAAACCAATATATATATATATATATATATATATATATATATA
Organism: Anolis carolinensis; assembly: GCF_035594765.1. Taxonomy (NCBI): domain Eukaryota; kingdom Metazoa; phylum Chordata; class Lepidosauria; order Squamata; family Anolidae; genus Anolis; species Anolis carolinensis. The sequence continues at coordinate 15,875,553 of NC_085846.1, forward strand.
TATATATTACTACTAATATTGTGAAATAGTCGTATATGTTATAGCGTAATATCCTATCATATGTCTTTAATGTAATAAATGAATAAATAATACTGTATAATTTTTGTTGACGGTCACAACAAAAATAAAACCCAATGTAGATTGACCAACATCACTAAAAAAAAGCCACAGCAACGCGTGGCCGGGCACAGCTAGTATATATATAGAAGATTGTCTGTTATACGCCTGCGAAACATGGACTGACTATAGGCATCTCGCTCAACTCATGGAATGATTCCTTCAGTGTTGCCTCTGAAAAATCCTGTAAATCTCTTGGGAAGACAGGCAGAAAAATGTCAGTGTGTTGGAAGAAGCAAAGACCACTAGCAATGAAGCAATGCTCCCACGCCATCAACTCTGCTGGACTAGCCACATTCTCTGAATGCCCGATCATTGTCTCCCAAAGCAGTGACTGTATTCCCAACTCAAGAACAGAAAATGGAATGTTGGTGGACAGGAAAAGAGGTTTAAAGATGGTGTTAAAGCCAACCTTAAAAACGGTGGCATAGACACCGAAAACTGGGAAGCCCTGGCCTTTGAGTGCTCTAGTTGGAAGTCAGCTGTGACCAGCAGTGCTGTGGAATTTGAAGAGGCATGAATGGAGGGAGAAAAGGAGAAACGTGCCAAGAGGAAGGTGCATCAAGTCAACCCAGTAAGCTGTGTCGGAATTGTGGGAGTTGAAGTCCAAAACACCTGGAGGAAGGAAGTTTGCCCATGCCTGCTCTAACATCTTTAAACTTGGACAGGCTCATACAAAGTTCTCCGTGACATTCTTACAACCAAGCTCGCAAATGGGTGGGGAGAATGAAAACAAAGCAGCCCAGAAATAAAGTTTCCACTACAGTACTTCCTTTTTTCTCAATAAACTGCCTCTACTCCTTTTTCTTTCTAAACTGGTTTCATTTTCCAAGTGGCACACCCATGACTTTGCTTTTCCATTAAGCAGACACTTACATTTTGATTGAAAGCCTGTACAGCACAGGAAAAAAGCACTTGAAGGGTGCTTGAATGGCTAAGGGAGGAAAAAAGAGAGAACCTTGAAGCCGCAGGTGAATTTATATATTTATTTCTCTTGTACCATACTACAGGGTTTGCAATTAGCAACAGGTCCAGCTGACAAAACAGTTTAGAGGAGGAGGAAGTATCTGGGTTGTAATGAGTGGGTATTTCCCATTAAGAGTTTATGCAGTAACAGAAGACAACTCAACAGACTTTGAAACAGCTGGACTGGCGGACTAAGACCAAAGAGTAAACCCTTCCCCTTTGATCTGTTAGTGTCTGAGATTGAGAAAAATTGAAAGTAAGTTGTGAAAAGCAAACTTTTCAGTATTAGACTGCATTTACTGAACTCTGGACCTTGAAAACAGGTGCATGGGAGGAGGATTAAAGTGATCAATAACATTTCCAACTTTGTTTTAATAAAGCTTTTTTTTTGGTAGAGACTGAATATAAATAGCAATTTAACTTAAAAGTGTTTTTTTGTCCTTGTAAATGCAGCTGGATGTGATTTTAAAGCTTATCAATTAAATAAACATACTGTATTAACTATTTTCTACTAACTTCCCTATCTTTTCTGGACGATATGAAGCTTTTGGTCAGCAACACCACTGATGGGTATTTCTTCAGAAGAGAAGGCACCAGAGATTAGGCTGGGGGTTGGTATCATTTGACATCTGTCATAGTTTATACTTAAGCTTTTTAAAAATAAGTGGATTGATACATACACAGTAGAGTCTCACTTATCCAACACTCGCTTATCCAACGTTCTGGATTATCCAACACATTTTTGTAGTCAATGTTTTCAATACATCGTGATATTTTGGTGCTAAATTAGTAAATACAATAATTACTACATAGCATTACTGCGTATTGAACTACTTTTTCTGTCAAATTTGCTGTTAAACATGATGTTTTGGTGCTTAATTTGTAAAACCATAACCTAATTTGATGTGTAATAGGCTTTTCCTTAATCCCTCCTTATTATCCAACATATTCGCTTATCCAACATTCTGCCGGCCCGTTTATGTTGGATAAGTGAGACTCTACTGTATATTCAAATTAATATTTCAGATTATGGCACTCTCCTGAATTCCCATGGGTATTTTTCACCTTTTTTCTGGTGCTGCCAACTATTCACCTGCCTTTTCTGAATCTCAAACTATCAGAGGTGGACAAAGTGAAGGCCTGCCAATATTCCTGGTCGTTGGCTTCAATGGCTAAGGCTAATGGGAGTTACAGTCCGACAACAACTGGAAGGCTGCATGTTGCCCACCCTCTAGACCAGAGACCTATGTAGAAATAGTTAACGTGCCCATTTTGTAAATTGCTTTCACAAGTTACTCTCAGGATCTCAATATTTGTAGTCTTAGCCAATCCTGTGTTCCATTTTGTTTTAAAAGCTATTGAGGTTTTCTGACTTCTCACTACTGGGGAGGCAGGATTTAGTTGATTTAGTTACTTTTCCAAGTCTTAAGGATGGTCTAATGATTAGATTGGAGTATTTGCCAAGCAGTCCAGCACATGGATTAGGCTCTAATCCATGTGCTGGACGGCTTGGCAAACACACTGGCCTGGTTCTGAGAGCATTTAAATGAAGCTCTGCAAAAAGACACCTGCCCTTCTCTATTAGTGCATTTTGCATGGATTACAGTGTTGCCATGTCATCAAAAGAGCAATAAAAGACAGTAGAAACCAATTACATAGAGTTGACTGTCAGGAAGTAGCTGTTAAAAAGTTTATGCTCTTTTAAAATACGCAATGAAACTACAGTAGAGTCTCACTTATCCAACACTCACTTATCCAATGTTCTGGATTATCCAACGCATTTTTGTAGTCAATGTTTTCAATATATCATGATATTTTGGTGCTAAATTCGTAAATACAGTATTTACTACATAGCATTACTGTGTACTGAACTACTTTTTCTGTCAAATTTGTTGTATAACATGAAGTTTTGGTGCTTAATTTGTAAAATCATAACCTAATTTGATGTTTAATAGGCTTTTCCTTAATCTCTCCTTATTATCCAACATATTCGCTTATTCAACGTTCTGCCGGCCCGTTTACGTTGGATAAGCGAGACTCTACTGTATTGATTTCAAGTATTTTTTACAGCCTATATGAAGTTGGCCAGTCATAGCCATGGATTCTCCATTCACTGTGTCAACCATCCATGGCTTAATTTTTTTTAAAGTCCAAAAAGGAAACCTTGATTTTGCAGTTTTATATATGAAAAATCATTTTTATGCCATTGTATATAATGGAACTTCACCATACATTGTTTTTATATCTATGGGGCTCCTGGAACCAGATCCCAGTGGATACCAAAGGCCCATTGTACACAGATTGTTGGTCTGAATATAAGTAATTTCTCGCATGTAATCTTCCACATACGTTCATTATATTCAGATTGAAGGGATGTATCCATGTACAGTTATTTACATACAACAAAACGTTCATAGAGAGGCCTCAGGATTTATTCAAGCTTCATTCAAGTATCTTCAAGCATCTTGAGTAACAAACAGTACAACTAAGGAATCGTGGGGATGTCTGATGTAAATTTATTTTGTTTTTTAGATTATGCTACTATTCATGAAATGACTATGGCTAACCTATGCAAAGACAAGTACAGTAGAGTCTCACTTATTCAACATAAACAGGCCAGCAGAACGTTGGATAAGCGAATATGTTGGATAATAAGGAGGGAATAAGGAAAAGCCTATTAAACATCAAATTAGGTTATGATTTTACAAATTAAGCACCAAAACATCATGTTATACAACAAATTTGACAGAAAAAGTAGTTCAATACACAGTAATGCTATATAGTAATTACTGTATTTACGAATTTAGCCCCAAAATATCACTATGTATTGAAAACATTGACTACAAAATGCATTGGATAATCCAGAACGGTGGATAAGCGAGTGTTGGATAAGTGAGACTCTACTGTACTAGCAAATTCTTCCTTGCTATCTGAAATAAAAAAAAAATACTAATTCAACTGAAATCATTATAAATGTAAGTAGCTCCATTATTCAGAGATTTAAAAGGAGCATTTCTATTTCCCACAAATGTCGGGCTTGTCGGCACCAGTTCTATAACTCAAGGGGAACCAGAAGTTGAACCCAGATATCCAGATGATGTCTAGAAGCTTCTGGTCCTTAACATGGAATAAACTGAGTTGGGTTGGGCTGGTTTAGCCCTACATTAAGCAAAATTCTGCTTTGGCAGCAGATAACCTCCAAAGTGAACTGGTCTGCTGTCCACACAGACAGGTGATGCCATTACTTTTTCTTTGTGCTCAGAGATGGGCTGGACCATCTGGACACTGGCCCTAGAGTCATCAGGTGTGTGCTGGATCCAAGGCCACTCCAGGGCAGAAATACCTGTAGTCTAAATGTGTGACATGGTCAGTGAAGTTTTGAAATAGATTATGAATACATGAAGAATTATGCTGCATTGTTTCCCTAAAACTGAGCCATTGGAAGGACTTGAACAATGTCTTCCTGACAGCAGAGTGGCAGCTCTGTGTATCTATGATTCTAGAGTTCTAATTTGTCAATCTTTCCATTCCTAATCAGAGATTGTTACATTCTTGTTTTAGGAACAGATGGAATTGCTGCATGACAGTTCGTATTCGCTTGGCAAGACAGAAAATGACCAAGCCAACACTACATGAAATGTAGATGGTTGGCACCCAAACCTTCTATCTCATTATGCCCCAAATCAATCTAATCCCTGTGAGGCTTTGCACTCTGCTATCCCTATTCACGTGGTCACAATGGAGTGCTGATACATTTGGGTTCAGTCACTGCACTCTTTCCCCAAACAAAGTAGGCCTTGCTCTCTGTAATGGCCATGCCATCTCCAACCTGAATTCTGCCATTTCTCTTCTGCCCAACTCAACTGTTTGGCTCAATGCCTCCCATAATATTGTGGAGGATCTCACCTCTTCGACCTTCCTTCATCTTCCTTACCTTCTGGAACTTTATCTGGACCACAATTACATATCAAGAATCGAATCAAATACTTTTCAAAGCTTGGGAGACCTAGAGGTGCTTGATTTGAGCTGGAATAAGTTGGCATTTGTGGGCCCTTCTATGTTGATCAACTTGAGAAACCTACGTGAGCTGCGTTTGGGTAACAACAGAATCACCACATTGCACCCCAACTCCCTCATGTTCCAGATGTCTCTCCAGAAACTATATCTCCCTTCTAATAACCTCTCCAGTCTGCAGGAGGTGGCAACAGCTGTGAAAGGTTTACTCAACCTCACCTTTCTGGATCTGGATTTAAATCAAATCTCCACTCCATGTATGGGCCCTGACTGGATTACTTTACCTGTTTTGAGAAACCTCAGTTTAAATACCAATGGCATTTCCAGACTAGACTTTTCCAATTGTTCCTTTCCTAATCTTCACCAACTGAACTTAACTCGTAACAACATGTCAACAGTGAAAGTGGGATCCTTTCGAGCCACACCTAATTTGGTGGAGTTATTCCTGGACATGAACCCTCTACATATGTCCCAGCTCATAAATGTTTCTCTTCCTAATCTGACCATGTTGCATTTGTCCAGTATGGAACCATCATTAAATAACACCATGCCGGAACTTTGCTCTGTCTTACAAAGTTTTCCGTCTTTGACATCTTTGGATATCAAGCGTTCCAAGACTAATTACACTCAGCTAAGCCAGCTGGGTTCCTGCTCTAACCTTACATGGTTAGATTTGTCCACCACGGAGTACAGAAAACTTCAAAATGGAACTTTAAGCATGTTTCAGATCTTGGAGTTCCTCTCTCTAGATAAGTGTAAGATTCTAAAGCTCAGTCCTAGTGTTTGGGGTAAGGAGATGCGTTTGCGTACACTAATCCTGAAAAGAAATGCTATCTCCGAGTTGCCAGATTCTGTCTTCCGTCCATTGACAGACCTGAGTTATCTGGATCTTTCAAAGAACCGCTTGACCAATCTCCAGCAGGGGTCTTTTTTTGGTATGCCAGCACTACGAACACTCCTCCTGCAGAGCTGCCAGATCACGGCTGTTACTCGTGCCACTTTTCATTACGCTCGGAAAATTGAATTCTTGGACTTGAGAGAGAACAGCATAAAAGTACTCAAGGCCCGTGCCTTCCTGCTCAATCACATGGAGACCCTTCTGCTTTCAGGAAATAGAATCCACACAATTAAAAGAAATGCGTTTCTTGGTCTCACTTCCTTGAGATTCCTCTTCTTGAATCGTAACTTCCTTTACAAGTTGTCTCTGAAACTTTTTACACCCCTTAAAAAACTGGAAACCTTGGACCTCAGTCACAATTCTCTCTTTACATACAATCGATATGATTATCCAAGTCCTTTTGCAGGCCCCTATTCACTTCGTGAGCTGGACCTTAGTTTTCAGATTTCTAGATCACCCATCTGTCCCCCAGACAAACTTTTTGGAGGGCTGGAGCATCTACAATACCTCTCCCTAAAGGGCAACCCCAGTATCTTGTTCCTCAACCTCTCATTTGCCAACCTGAGTAGCTTAAATACCCTTGACCTCTCTCAAATCCAGCCATATAAGAATGGCTCCTGGAAATTACGTCCAAACATCTTCCAAGGTCTCGGCAGTCTACATCAACTTTTGATGGAAGACAGTTCCCTCACAGATCTGCCTGAATGGATCTTTTCTGGTTTGGCCTCTCTGAAACTGCTGTCCCTGAGCAAAAATGACCTGAGGAATGTCAGCAAAAACCTGCTTGATGGACTCTCCTCCTTAAAATATCTGGATGTCTCTGAGAACCCTCTGACGTGCTCTTGTGAAAATGCCTGGTTCCAAAACTGGTCTGTGTCTGATCCAAATGTCCAAGTGGCATTATTGGGTACATACCATTGTTTTGGGTCTGGTGTGACTGATCGTCTGTTTATTGATGAAGACCTGAGTTTCTGCTTTGAGAACTGGGGCATATACTTCTTTATTGTCACCACAGTGGTTATTCTCTTTTTACAGCTTACTGCTTTGATCAATGCCAAGTTTGGATGGACTCTCAGGCATGCTTATTACCTGTTAAGGGGCTGGGGTCAGAGACAACTGCGTCCAAAAGGACAGGACTACCAGTATGATGCCTACATTTCTTGTTGTAATCAGGACCATGAATGGGCAGTGAAGAACATTCTGGAAAAGCTGGAAAATGAAGGAGAACCCCGCTTCCGGCTCTGTTTTGGGCCTAGAGATTTTGCCCCTGGAGAATATTACATAGACAATGTGCAGAATGGAATAAGCCAAAGCTGCAAGACCTTGTGCCTTGTGAGTCAGAATTATCTTGAAAGTGAGTGGTGTTCACTAGAGGTTCAACTCGCTTGTTCTAAGATTTACTACCATGGGCAGGACCCTCTGGTTGTGGTGTTTATGGAAGAAATCTCAAATTACAGGTAAGCATGGAGAGTTCTGGCGGCACAGTGTGTTAAAGCGCTGAGCTGTTGAACTTGCGGACTGAAAGGTCCCAGGTTCAAATCCTGGGAGTGGAATGAGCGCCCGCTGTTAGTCCCAGCAGTTCGAAAACATGCAAATGTGAGTAGATCAATAGGTACCGCTCCGGCGGGAAGGTAACGGCGCTCCATGCAGTCATGCTGGCCACATGACCTGGAGGTGTCTATGGACAATGCCGGCTCTTCGGCTTAGAAATGGAGATGAGCACCAACCCCCAGAGTCGATCACGACTGGACTTAACGTCAGGGGAAACCTTTACCTTATGGAGAGTTCATCAGAAAGCAGTAGGAACAAGAATATTGAATGATGAGGGGATGGGGCGAGGCAAGCAAGGTGATAGGGGATTCTAATGGGAATACTGTAAATAGAAAAAAAGAGCTGGACATTTTGGTCACACAAAGCAGTCTCATATTGCACTGTGCTGTGATTAATATGATGGACAATATGAAATATAAAGAGTTTTTTTGCTTTCTTTCCTCATAATATTCAGGGGGGGGGGTGAAGTAGTGAAACTATGGACAGACAAGAGAAAGCATTTCCTCATAGAATTTGCTGCTACATGATATGATGAAGTTACTACCTTAGAGATAGCTTTGAAGGGAGGGATTTGACGTACTCATGAAGAATAGATATGACAACAGCTATTTCACCAGAAGTTCCACATTCAGAACTTGTATATCACAGCACACCAGTTTCTGAGGAGCAAGAGTAATATGCCTTCTGGTTATAATTAGTTGGTCAGTAAGGGAAGGAGGATGCTGGATCAGATGGATTTTTGTGTGCTGCATCAAGCTCTTCTTGATGTTCTTCAATATTTGGATGCATGTTTTTGGTGTGTATGCGTACATGCCTCAGAGAATTGGAAGCTTTACATTTCAGTCCTAAATTTCTTCCTAGGTTGTCTCCTTACCATCGCTTGAGGAAACTAATTAAACAAGAAAGCTACCTCACTTGGCCTGAAGAACCTGAGGCTGAGGCTGTGTTCTGGACCCGGCTGCGTGAGGCCTTGAGCCCTGGAGAGCAAGAACAAGAGTTCAAACCATTCAATATAGTTGAGTAGCTTCTGGCTGAGAAGAAGATGCTCATGGTTTGACATAATATCACTTGGTTTTCTCTGAAATGATAAAAAGCACTTAAGATGGAATGATGGGTAGTATTTGATGCAACCACAAATGGTACTTTTGGGTGCCATGATTTTTTTCCAGGTCTGGATACTTCATTAATATTTAAATCTTCTTGCATAAGAAGCCTCCTGGAATCCTGACTTGTTTCTCACATTTTTCTCAGTGGATGGTAAAACTAACTAGAAGAGAACAAAGCTGTATATTTGTTTTTGAGGAAAGATTATTATACATCTACAATGAAAGACTTGGATTCTGTTGCCAGTCCTACCTAAAATGGACTCATTGGATCAATGGGATTTACCTATGTTTTTATCTACTATTCAACAATTTATTGAATTGATCTACTCTAGTTGAGACTGACCAACAGGATTCCAGCCAAGATTGATTATTTTTAATGGTATGATTTGCATGGTAGTTGATGGATAATAATAATAACAACAACAATAGCAACAAGCACGACAGCTCAAAGATCTGAAGATTACATTTATATTTATGTCAAACTTACACATTTTCTCATTTTGAAAAGATATCCATGTGTGTTAGTTTGGGGACAAGATAAGTATTGAAGGTGAGAACATGAAATTACCTGAATTTGATAAGAGGGCTAGGGAAGAAACAAGAGAGTTACAGCCTATTGCAGTGGTTCTCAATTGTGGGTTCCCAGATATTTTGGCCTTCAACTCCCAGAAATCCTAACAGCTGGTAAACAGGCTGGGATTTCTGGGAGCTGTAGGCCAAAACACCTGGGGACCCGCAGGCTGAGAACCACTGGCCTACTGTATTCTTGATCTAGATCCTGCATTATGTATTATTTGGGCTAGCAGTGACTATCTGCTGCTCAGTGGTTACCATCTATTCTCAATCTGCTGTAAATAGGGAGGGTTCTTTTTTGATTCAAATAAAGGCACTAATATAACTATTTTCCTAAGCAAAACAAATTGTGGTGGGAATGAGCAAATACAGTATCAGTAAAATTATCTCTGAAACTGGTTTGTGTAACAGGTGTATCTCATTAATATATATATATACTAGACTTCATTGTTTTGAATTTACTTATTGTTCCTGATCTACTTATATGGAAACAGAGATTCTACTTACTATAACACTCATGTATAGGTCTAGAAATTCTAGTCAAAAATTCAACACAAAAACCCAGCTGACTTATCCATGGGTACAGTCAGTCGCTAAATTACGAACAAGAAAGGTTCTCTAGATTTGTTCATAAATTGAATTTGTATGTAAGCCAGAAAAGGTACATCCTTTTAGTTTAACTCCAGCTAATTAGGTGTGTGTGTGTGTGAGAGAGAGAGAGAGAAAGAGAGACAGAGACAGAGATTCAGCTTTGGATAGCATAGGGAATAATTAACACCGCTGTGGTGTTTGTTTTGCAGTCTGTGTTCAAAAGATTTCACCTCACTTTCTGTTCCTATAATTGGGTTTTGAGAAATTTGGTTACTTGTGGGAACAAGAGCTCCGGAGGGCTTTCCGCTCTCTGTGGAATGACCATTGACGTATCCATCACTCACATCTAAATCCTTAATTTTGCCCCCAGACCTGCCTTTACATATACATGAAGTCAGCTTATACGTGAATATGTACAATACCGGTTAATTAGATATTTTGCCCCTTGAGACACATATCTATATAATTTATATGTCTATCTATCCCAGTGCATTGTTGGTTTGATACACTTTCTTCTTTTATCATCTGCAAATATCATGCAATCCAAACTCAGCTGTGATTATGGGACTCCTTATAAGTAATGTTTGTTCGAAAAGAAACCCGCAAACTTGTTCAAAGCTCAAACTTGCTTTCCTGTTTCTGGCTGGTCATTTAATTCCTTTGAGTGGCATTTTTATCTATTCAAGTCTCTTTATCTGCTGGGGACAGTGTCATGAGCAAGGCTCATATATAGGCTGCTGGGCGAGGGCCCTAGCAACAGGGTTGGAGAGGATGGGCCAGGGTGAACGAAAGAGCTTTGCGGTGACACCTTAAGCCCATTAATTTCTCAGTCACCGGGGAGACGATGCTTCTCTCCACATCACTAGAGGATTTGGCAAATTGGACAAGAAGGAGAGGCAGGAAAAGCACAAATCCCACCTACCCACAGTACTGGGAAGCCTGCTGGCAGTTTGGTTTTGCTCGGTGACAAGACATGATACATACCAAGGGAAGGGAGAAAAGACTTTGGTTGCAGGGAGAACTCTGACTTTGGAGGCATTTAAGGAGCAATTTCTCATCCATGTTTGCTGAACCCAACGTGAGTAGCACCATTGCACATTCAAACTCAACTGGATTATTTTTGACCTCTCTACAAAGATATTTGGATCTACTTCCTAACAGAGGCCTTCAACCTGTCCTTTTGTGGCATTGAATAGGCATCTTGGGGTTTTTTTGAGTGGAGAGAGTTGGTATTCTAAGAAAGGGTCTGGATGATGGATGTTACATCTAAATCTGTTATGTGACAAGGTCCTTAAACTGTAGAGCTGTAGCCTCTAGTTGGAATTATCTCTGTTCTCCTTCCTTGGCTATCAACCTCATCCTGAATTGCCTTCTCCATCCCCATCCTGAACCCCTTTGTCTATCATTCCCATCCTGAAGTGCTCTGTCTACCCTGTCCCTTTCCCAACTTCCAACATCATGATTGTTGTGGAAATGGCCTTGCACTGGGTATTTCTCTGCCTCATCTTTTCCCCTCCGGTACCGGCCTCTGACTATGCCTTGCCGAAATTTATCTGCAGCCCTATGCCATTGGACATGGATAACGGCTGCCAGTCAGCCAGCCAACAGCAGCGACATGGGGCAGGAGCTAACAGTGGGGGCACGGGGCACTGGGTAGGGACTCTTGAGGAAGCCAAAGAAACCATCCTGCACCTGCGGGAGATGGTAGTGCACCAGAAGGAGGTGATCCTAGACCAAAGAGAAACTGTGAGGGAACTGACAGCCAAGTTGAGCCGCTGCGAAACCCATTCTCGAAGACATGGTCCAGAACACCACAGTGGTCATCATGAAGAGAATCTCAGCCACGGGCGCGGGCATGGGCAAAGCCATGTTGAAGGAGGCCATCGAGGCCATCATGAGAGTGGGCATCGGACCCACCATGAAAGTGGTCACCGAGCACATCATGAGAGTGAACTTCCAGGCCACCATGAAGATGCCCATAGGGGGCACCATGAAGCTGGCCACCGAGATCCCCATGAAGGTATCCATGCCAGAGAAAACGAGTACCATCATTTTGGACAACATGAACAGCATGAACTCCAGGTCGGACATAACGCCCACGACACCTTTCGCAAGGGAGCTGCAGCTGCCAACACCATGGAAGACCCACCCAAGGAGACCCCCGCCGGAGTGAACCAAATGGAGCGGATGCTGGAATCACTCAAGGAGAGACTGGAGCATCTACAGGTACTTACACAGCAAATAATCCTTTTTTAAAAAAATCCTTGTTTTTCCTAATGTACATATTAATTCTCCTCATATTGATTTGTCTACTCCTTAGTAATAATGTACCATTAGTTCTTGCACCCATCCCCAAATCTATCACCTTTCTTCATGTTTGTAGATACTAAAAACAATATCTGTGGCACTATATCTCATGCACATATATAAGTCGTTACAATTGGAACATTCCTTATCCTGAATTCTAAAACCCCAAATACTCCAGAATTGCTCGCATGGCTGGCTTAGATAGTGATACCTTTGCTTTCTGATGGTTTGATGTACACAAACTTTGTTTCATGCATCAAATTATTTAAATACGCATATACAATTACTTTCAGGTAATGTGTATAGGATGTATATGAAACAACTGGATTTCATGTTTATATTTGGGTCCCATCTCCAAGATATGTGAATAAAATTATCCATATTCCAATAACCAAAAGAATTCCAAATTCCAAAATGCTTCTAGTCCTAAGTATCTCAGATAAGAGCTATTCAACTTACATTTCCATATTTTAGGGCCTTTTCATACTGCACATCTGTAATACTATGATTCCACTTCAACTGCCATGGTTCTGTCCTTTGAAATTCTGTGATTTGCAGTTTAGCGGGGTGGATTTACAATTCTCTGTCAGAGAGCTCTAGTGCTTCACCAAACTACAAACCCCAGGATTCCATAGGATGTTGCCATGATAGTAGTTAAAGTGGAATATAGCACTGCAACCTACCCTCCAACTGTCCCTGTTTGGCAGAGAGAGTTCAAATTAATCCTCTCTTGACCCACTTTTTCAGCTATTTTTAAAATGTCCTAGTTTCACTCTCCATCTCCTACTTTCCCCCTTTGTCCTCAGCTTACTTCAGTTGCTGAATCCTGAGTTCAAAGTGCAAAACCGGTTTGCACTCAGTTAACTCAGCTGGGCGAAAAGGAAGGAAGAGGTATGTTAGAGGATATGCATGAACCAGCTCTAGGCTAATTCTATACAATTTATAATTGTGCCAGTTAAAAGGGCATTCACGTATTCACAGATCTCTATCCCCTAAACTTGTATTCTTGCAATAGAAAAACCAATGGCCCACGGCTGGGTCTCTGGTTAACAGACTAAATTGTCTTCTCCCTTCTTTGTGGCAGTTTTTAAAATAGGAGATTCCAGCTGAGTCCCTTTTTAATCTTCTTTCCTCCAGTCTAAACATACACAGATTCCTTAACCTTTCCTCATGTGACACACTTCCTAAATCTTTTTGTCATGTTGTCTGCATCCATGTATTCTTTCTTCTGACAACATTTCTGCCTTTCCTCTCCCATCTGTCAAATTACCCACCTGAAATACTGATCCATTGACTTCTGTAAGGAAAGGTAGATTTCATGGTTTCCTGGAATTCCCAGAATGTTTTTTCCTAAATAAAAGGACAAATGTAGATTAAGTATTTTGCCAGAACTTCATGATGGTTGGAAGGCACTGACCTTACCACAGATTTACATTGTCGCTTCACATTAAGAAGAGTTTGTATGGCAGAGTTTGAAAATGCTATTTAAAAAGCTTCAAATCCCTATTAACATGAATGAATATAATGGGTTGCTGTGAATCTTTTGGGTTGTATGGCCATGTTCCAAAAACTCTTTCTCCTGATGGTCTCTGGTTAACAGACTAAATTGTTTCTGGAACATGGCCATACAGCCCAAAAGACTCACAGCAACCCAGTGATTCCGGCCATGAAAGTCTTCAATAATACAATAATACAGTGAATACAGTGTGAGCCTAACTCACCATGAAAAACAATATTTTGTGTTGTCGAAGACTTTCATGGCTGGAATCACTGGGTTGCTGTGAGTTTTCTGAGCTGTATGGTCATGTTCCAGAAGCATTATCTCCTGAGGTTTTGCCAGGCATCTTCAGAGGTTGTGAGGTCTGAGGATGCCGGCTATACATGTGGGCAAAACCTTAGGAGATAATGCTTCTGCAACATGGCCTTGCAGCCGGGAAAACTCACAGCAACTCAAAAAAAAAAATTTGTTTCACTGTTAACTCTAAATGGAAAAAAAACCCAACAACCCTGAACACTATTATCTGATTCCAGCTTACCTTTCTTACATACAAACTTCTATCCTTGTGTATATCCAACTGTTCCTATTTTCATGTAAGTAGGACTAAGTTCTGAGATAAAATTTGAGTCAAGTGGGAAATGCTATCATAATTCCTCCTTAACGTATCCTAAGTAACTCAACCTCACCACTCAGCATTCATTTTCCCATTCAAAGGGTTCATAAATGGAATTTTCTTCACTGCATACAATCCTACATCCAATTTCTTTGACTTCAAAAATTGAAATCTATACAGAACTGCAAACATATTCAATATCCTTGCAATTTACATATTAAAGTTACATATTCAATAGTCTCGCAATTTCGATCACCCTACCCACCACCAGAAAAATCCCTGAAATCCAAAGCTTACACAAATTGCTTAAAAACACAGTTGACATAGCACTGCAAAACACAAGTATTAGCGATTTTCATATTTGTTTGTTTGCAGCAACTTGAAGAAGAAATTAGAATAATGTAGTTTGTTATTAAATTGTATGCATCCACTTTTTGCCCGTATGTTAATTTTTATTTTTTTTTATTTATCGTGTCACAAGCGAATTGAGGATACAGTTATAATGTATTTAAAAACACAAAGTTTAAAAACTTGACACTATACTAGATTTCCTTTAACCAGAAGCCGGCCACTTGGAGTGCCAACATTATGGTGTCTTGGTGTCTTGGTTTTTAGGCCCGCTCCTGGGCTTATTTGGGGTGCTGATTCAGAAAATTGCATTGGATAGACTGCAACAACTCTTGTTTCTTATATGTGGTTATCATGATTTTCTATGGGCAAGTTAGACGGCGATTGGTAAATGACAATATGTTCTTGTATCTAAAAAACTGGAGCTGATGGGGGAAAACTGGTGCCTGGCTCTTGGGCCCTGCTCCTTCCACCATCTTCACCAGGCATGAGCAAAACTTTGGACCTCCAGGTGTTTTGGACTTCAACTCCCACAATTCCTAACAGTCGGTAGGCTGCTAGGAATTGTGGGAATTGGGGTTCAAAATACCTGGAGGGCCAAATTTGCCCAGGGCTGCTCTTCACTTTCACAGCTTTCTCCTCGCACATCTTTTGCTAATTCCCTCAGGAAGGTCATCCCCTTGGGGCTCCACCTCCTTTATCCTCTTCCCGCCCCACGTCCTACATGCTTGCTCCCATTCCATCTGGTGTGATCGAAGAACTAAATGTTAAAGTGATCAGGAAGCTCTCTCTCTCATTCTTCTCAAGCAAAAGCAATTTTCAAAAGAAAAAAATATATAAAATATTCCTTTGTGGTAACTATCTGTGAATCTCTCTGGAGGAGGTTGTCAAACCACTAGGTCCGAAAGGCGATATTCTGAAATTCTGTGGAGAGGACAATTAGGCTGTAATGCAACAAACAACAAAGCATTCGGAAAGAAAGTCATTCAAAGTAGTGTAGAATGAAAAAAACAACATCATGCAAGTGATGACATTATAGTAGCATATTAAAAAGTTAAACCAAAAAATGCCAATAAATGTGACTTTCATTACACATTATTCCATTCTATATATCTACAAGTGATAAGTGGTAAAAACTTTGCTGAGTTTAATATAGATATCCAAGGGATCCTCAAAAAGCGCTCAATAGAATAGTCTCATATCTTCCTCATTATGCTGTTTCCAATAGCGCAATGAGTTAAACCTTTGTGCCCACTGGACTGCTGACCTGAAGGTTGGGTTGCGGTTCGAATCTGTGAGACGGGATGAGCTCCCATCTTTTAGCTCTACCTTGCAGGGACATGAGAGAAGCCTCCCAGAGGATGGTAACACATCCGGGCATCCCCTGGGCAATGTCTCTGCAGATGGCCAATTCTCTCACACCAGAAGCGACTTGCAGGATGTTCTCAAGTCGCTTCTGACATAATTAAATATAAATGCCATTTCCTCATCAAAGCAGATGACTACTATGAACTCTTGTTTGCTGCAGCCAAAGTAAAATGACTGGAGAAGTAAGAAACTGGGCCATCTTAAAAAGCTAAAAGAAAGTACAAGAGAGGATTAAATAGGGCTGTCTGACAAACTGGATGGTGTTTCTCAACTGTAGAAAAAACAGTTTTTAGGGCAGATAACAATGCCATTAAATGACTAGCTTTTTGGTCTAGATCTGTGAAAATTATGCAACAAAACGTGACCCTACTGATAGGTTAGAAGTAATTCAAAGCACTATGATGGCCTAAACCATTGATATGATGGCATGTAAACAAGTTCGGCTGTTAGGAATTGTGGGAGTTGACGTCCAAAACATCTGGAGGGTCAAAGTTTGCACATGCCTGGCCTAAAACCACAGTTTAGGCCCAACTTGAGTAATCTCATTGAATCAGCAGAACTTGTTTACGTGCCATCATATCAAGTTCCCATTGATATGTTTGGTAGAAAGTGGGGACTAATAGAAGCCTAAGTATTTATTTACCTTTAAAATACAGTAGAGTCTCACTTATCCAACACTCGCTTATCCAACGTTCTGGATTATCCAACGCATTTTTGTAGTCAATGTTTTCAATATATCGTGATATTTTGGTGCTAAATTTGTAAATACAGTAATTACAACATAACATTACTGCATATTGAACTACTTTTTCTGTCAAATTTGTTGTATAACATGATGTTTTGGTGCTTGATTTGTAAAATCATAACCTATTTTGATGTTTAATAGGCTTTTTCTTAATCTCTCCTTATTATCCAACATATTCGCTTATCCAACGTTCTGCCGGCCCGTTTATGTTGGATAAGTGAGACTCTACTGTACTTATTGAAATAGCAAGCAAGAGGTATGATATTGTAGGAGGGACATTCCCCATGTGCTCACATCTCTTGGAGAGTATATAATTGTTAGAAAGTGATGGGATGGTGCTTTTTTCCTGGAAAAAACAGTGTTTTATTTATTAGTTTGACACAAAATGTGTGGAAATGTAAGGATTTCATTGATTCCTCCACTAAAGTTCAATTGAGGGATTAAATTTATTAATAAGCAGGCAAACTGGACAGTGTGGTATGGATATCGGCACCAAACAACAAAATAGATATCAATAGAAAATAATTACAGCCAATCAATATCAGTTGTCAACGAGTTCTCAAAGGCTTTCATGGCCGGAATCACTGGGTTGCTGTGAGTTTTCCGGGCTGTATGGCCATGTTCTGGAAGCATTCACTCCTGACGTTTCACCTACATCTATGGCAGGCATCCTCAGAGGTTGTATGCTTCCAGAACATGGTCATACAGCCTGGAAAACTCACAACAACTCAGTTGTCAACAACTTAGGAAAAGAAGATGGGAGGTGGCCTGCTATCTCTAGGTTGGTAGCAATGAGTTGCAGTTATTTCGCCGAGAAAATTTCAGAGCAGGGATGTTACTACAAAAAGGCAGGAAGAATAATTTGGAATAGTTTTAAAAACATCTACAATGGCCACAACAATAGCCCTAAGCTTCCATGCATTCAATGTAGTTTTTCTGACAATGGAAGCAGACATCATTTTGATCAAAGCCAGGGCCCTTCCACAGAGCCATATAACCAAGAATATCAAGCGAGAAAATCCCACAATATCTGCTTTGAACAGGGCTAGTTGAGTCCACACTGCATATATATCCGGTTCATAGCAGAAAATGTGGGATTTTACACAGCTGTGTGGAACGAAGTCAGTCTCTGGCCTAAGATCGTGAGCTTCTTAATACAGTGTGGATGCAATCTACCAATTCCTAACATCGTGCTAATGCAGTTTAATAATTATAGGGAACCTTGTCAGTAGCCCGGTGAAGGAGTCATTATTTTCATAACACAGACATTTTTCTCTGTTAAACCACTGACCTGCTGAACTTGCTGACTGAAAGACTGGTGGTTTGAATCCAGGGAGTGGGGTGAGCTCCTGCTGTTAGCCCCAGCTTCTGCCAACATAGCAATTTGAAAACATGCAAATGTGAGCAGATCAATAGGTACCGCTCCAGAGGAAGGTAACGGCGTTCCATGCAGTCATTCCGGCCACATGACCTTGGAGGTGTCTACGAACAATGCTGGCTCTTCAGTTTAGAAATGGAGATGAGCACCAACCGCCAGAGTCGGACACGACTAGACTTAACAAAACCTGAAAACTGCTGGCTTAGGCACCATAAGTAAGCAAGCATTCCCTCCAACTCAATTTGGCAGACAGTATTGGCCAATTCGCTATCATCCCACTTTTTCAGCTGCTTTTAAAATATGCCAGTTTTGCCCTCCTTGCACTTTCTCCCTTTGTTGTTAGCATATTTGAATTGCTGCCAATTGAGTTTAAAGTGCAAAAGTAATCTGTACTCCATCAAGAAGAGACAAGGGGATAGAGCAGGCATGGGCAAACTTTGGCCCTCCAGGTGTTTTGGACTTAAACTCCCACGATTCCTAACAGTCATAGGAATATAATAAAGCATACTGGGTACAAGTTAATTAGCAAAGAAAGTGGGATGATGGTCACACCGGGAGTCAAGGCTCTTCTGGACTCTTGGACCAGTTCTTAAACACACTTCTGGAATGAGCTTTGTGTATTCCAAGTAGACTGCAGTTTGCAGTACAAAGGAATGCTGAAACTGTGAGAGCTGTTCGACAGTGGAACTCTCTCCCCCGGGCCGTGGTAGAGGCTCCTTCTTTGGAGGCTTTTAAACAGAGGCTGGATGGCCATCTGTCGGGGGTGCTTTGAATGCGATTTCCTGCTTCTTAGCAGGGGGTTGGACTGGATGGCCCATGAGCTCTCTTCCAACTCTACTATTCTATGATTCTATGACTGGAATGTACTTAGTCTCAATCTTTTTTATACCGGTTTTAAACCACTTCATTGGGTGTGTTGCAATAGCAGATTCCCAGATTAACTTAGTGTTTACACCTTATTTTATTTTTTTGTCATTTAACATTTAATGTTTATTTTACTTAAGTGATATTTGCCTTTACTGTTCTAATGTAGCACAAATCCTATGTAAAATCATACTACGTATTTTTGACATTAACACTGAAATCCGAAATATATACAGAAAGTATGTAGGCTGTTAGGAATTGTGGGAGTTGAAGTCCAAAACACCTGGAGGGCTAAAGTTTGCCCATGCCTGGGTTAGAGTCATACGCAGGCAAAAGCAAATTGCTGCAGCCCCGTCTGGCTTTTGTGTTCATCCCTATTAGCAATTTCTGCCTGATGTGGCTTAGCCACACATTCCCTATTTTCATCTGTGAAATGTTGGAGAATATGAGGTAGCCCTTCAGATATCTGTATCACCTGGGTTTTAACTGAACGAGGGAAAGAAAATGAAGCAGAACTTCCACCATCACCACCTCACCTCCCCATGAAGATTGTGATAATAGTGTTGGGTCATCCATAGGATATCCAGTATTGATTCTGTTGACAGCACAATGAAGCAGAATTTCCCCAGTGACTTGCTGTTGTGCGTGAAGAGACTATACTGTGCTTTTGCCATCACTGTGGGCGGCAATGGAGATTACGAGAGCATCTAAGGCATAAACCAAGGTATGGGGACTAAAAATACCCCTGATGCCCTTTCCCCTTGCATTCCCCCTTCTTAACACGTAAGCAAGAATTATGTATTTTGACCAAAGGTGTAAGGGGGCAAAATAAGGGCATTACCTCAGCAACTAAGAATTCTACCTCCTCAAACGAAAATTTCTTTTTGTCCTTGATTTCCTAGCATTGCAGAATGAGACACTGAAAATTGTCCACACCTGTTACTATCCTGATTGACTTTGCCTTCTCTTTTCTTTGAATGTCAATGCCCAGCTGGAGTTACTGCAGTGCTAGTAATGTGACAGCCAAAGGAAAATTACATGGGACAAATACAGCATTTTTATTTGGATGGCAATGTCTTTAGCCCCTCTCCCCCCACTGGCCAAGTTTCTCTACTCCTTGTATCACTTTCTCCATTGGTACTCAGCAACATTACATTGCTGCAAACTGACTTCCAAGTCCAAAAATAGTTTGCATTGAATTAAGTCAGAAGAGAGTTGAATCTTGATGGGCCAGGGGAGAACATAATATGCATTTAAAAGGGAAATGGGGTTGTTTTACTCTTTTGACTCTACACTTCTGCATAATTATTTTTCACTGTAACTATAACTCGATTAACAGGTCAATAAGGGGTTCTCAAGACAACTACTGTTTACCTTGCTTGTTGTAGGCAGGCACAAACAGCTACAGAAGGATAAGCTTGAGAAAAACCCTGCTTGTTCCCTAGCTGAAGTTTTATTGCCTTATTTACACTTCACCATCCTCCCAATGTTAATGCTGCTTTAAAATGAGGCTTCCAGCTAGATATAATGAACATGCCCCTGTTTCATGCCCCTAAGTAAGAGAACGAATAGTATATGTGGAATACCTAATAAAAATGCAATTTTCAGGTGGAATTGGAAGGAAAGAAAAAAGGTCTTTGTGTACTGATGCACCAAGAAAGAAAGGTCTTCTAATGACAAATTAATGCAAATGCCTGTTCTCTCTTTTCCAGCACAACCGGAACAGCTCTGTCTTCTCCACTTCCTTGCGTGATGCAATTCAGAAAAAAATTAGCATCTTGGAGCATCAGATTCACGAGAAGTTAAACACAACTAACCACCATGTGCATGGTGTGCCAATAGCAGCAGGATTGAGGCACAAGCATGTTTCGCATGGACACAGTGTTGAGAAAGGTACGTTCTTCAGAATGAAGCGAGGACATCTAGTTTTATTCTAGTGGGGTGAATGAAGATGAATGAGAGGAAGTTAGCCATGCTTGAAAAATTTTTTGAACAAGAGCTCTCTGGATTCCCAGTTCAACGTTGCAACTAGCTGGAATTCTAGGAGCTGTAGGCCAAATTTCCCCCAGCATTAAGAAGGATGGATCAGTTGAACAAGGATGGAAAGATTTCATGAAAGAAAGATTGATTTAACTAGTGGTATGAAAATGTAGGCGGGCAATTACTTGTTACATTTGCAGTTAGAGAGAGGAAGAGGTAGATATGAAGAGACAAATGGATTAGCAGAATTGTTTAGTATGTATTTACTGCATTTACACCTCATGTGTCGTCCAAGAAGCTCAAGGCTCTCATTTCCACAAACAAACCTGTGAATTATGTTAGATAAGGAGAGAACAGGTGGCCCAAAGCAGAGCTAGGCAGGTTACTATTCAAAACAAATCCATTCAGTTGTTTACTGCTCACTGAGATCCTGTATCAGAAGACATATGTATGTTATGTAGCTAAATCTTTAGCTATGTCCTCCACAAAACTCAATTGGTTATTGAAAGGATAAGCCTTTCCATTAACAAATAAAAGGATGTAATTATGTTGGGGATGCATTGTAAATCAATTTTTAAAAGAGATGGGCCAAAGAATTGATGGGACAGATTATAGGCCAACAGATCCCTAGACAGGCTATGGTATGACAGAATGAAAGAAAATGAGATAGACAAGTCAACAGACAGATAGGCTATTGCAGTGCTGGGGAAGGTGTGGCCCACCACAGGTTGTTGTGGGGCAAGAGACACACATCAGCTCTGCTCAGCATAGCCAATGTGAGGGTTAAAGGGAACCAGCTCTGATAGTCTATTTTAACCTCTCTGCCTCCTCTGAAGATGATTTTCCCTTGTATTTAATGTTTCAGAACAGAAAGTGATCAAAGATTATTTTCTCATTTTGAAGGAAAGGAGAAAACCCATTCTCATTCAGATTTAAAACAAATTTCTGAGACTTGTTTCTCATGGAGATATACAAGACAACCAAGTCTCCATTTTTACAGGCATTTTTTGAAATCAAGGAGGCAGCAACGGCATATGTTTCTCAGATTTAAGCTGTATGATTCTTATCTCTGTAGTAGATTAGTAACAGCAATGTTTAATTAAGGAGAGGCACAGATAACCATAGTGATTTCCCCCCCTGTGTCAGGAGCGACTTGAGAAACTGCAAGTCGCTTCTTGTGTGAGAGAATTGGCCGTCTGCAAGGACGTTGCCCAGGGAACGCCCGGATGTTTGATGTTTTACCATTCTTGTGGGAGGCTTCTCTCATGTCCCCGCATGGGGAGCTAGAGCTGACAGACAGGAGCTCACCCCCCGCTCCCCGGATTTGAACCGCTGACCTTTCAGTCAGCAGTCCTGCCAGCACAAGTGTTTAACCTATTCCTCCACCAGGGGCTCTGCTGTAGTGATGAAGCCAATGAACAGGAATAGCAGAAGGTATAGTACAAATAGATAGCAGATAGATCCTCCTCCCTCTTCTCTCTCTCCTTCCCCTCTGCCCACTTCATTCTCTACTCCTACCTTCTTCTCCACATCTTCCTTCAATACTTTACAACAGTTGCTTAGTTATGTATGCATAACTAAGTAAACATCTCAGTTCATCCCCTTCAAGAGGAAGCAACTAGTTCAGGTAAAGGTCTGTTCAGCTTCTAGTCTGGATATCAGAATAATGATGCTACCAGTCCCACTAGTTAGCAAGAGAGTCTGCTTCAAGAAATTGTCACAGGAGTCCTGCTTCTGATTGTTGCAACCTCAGTCACTAGTCACCCTGATTGGCTGCTGAAGAGCTTCATGATCTGTCCTGGGTACTTGCTGTTAAGGTGGGCTGTAGGGCCATTTTTGTAGTCTTACTGAACATGTAGCAGTTATGGATTCATAATTCCAGGTTATGAATCAGTAACTGTAATACAGAGTATCAGCCATCATCACCACCGTCATTATCATCCATAATGTACCATCTGTATGCATGGTGCTGTTACAAAGAATAAAAGGATAGGTCTTTAAATATAATCTAAAATTTAAGGGAAGTAATGCAAAGTAAAGGATAAATGTGTTATTTCTGTTATTTCAATTGCCTTTACATAGCCTTAGGTACTGTTGTTCTTGGAACTGCAGGAGGCATGTCTGGGGATGGATGACTGGCACATAGGCAGGCTAGCTGGCAGCTTCTGTATGGACAAACCCACTTCCCCTCCATTTCTCTGTGTTGGCAGCTCAGTACCACATCTCTGATCCCCTCTGTCCTCCAGGGTACAAGGTGGAGAAGCATTCTGATGATTTCCGTGTGGGATTTCCCCTCCGCACCAACTATATGTATGTCAAGGTCAAGCCTACTCTCCATCGTGAAATCTTTGCCTTCTCCATCTGCCTCTGGGTCAAGTCCAGCTCAGCACCAGGAATGGGCACCCCTTTCTCATACTCAGTGCCAGGCCAAGCCAACGAAGTTGTGCTCATTGAGTGGGGAAACAACCCTATGGAACTACTAATCAATGACAAGGTATGGGACCTGGTTTCATACATTAGGGTTGGGTCTAATCAAGTGGTTTGTTGATTTTGATTGTGGGAAGCTATGTGCAAAGAATTCCATAGATCCCAAAATCAAGATCCCTTTATCTCTTAGTGATATCTTAGTGATATCTTAGTGATATCTCTTCAGATCTAAAGAGGGCCTAACCATAAATTTAATATTCAGAAACTTGGTTTGTTCACTGAAGTCTCAGGTCCACTAGACTAGTTTGGGGATGTAGCTCTAAATGGGTTCTTCTCAAGAGGTGCAAGAAGGTCAAGATCTTTTCCTCCAAGAATTTGCAGAGAAATGTGTACTTATGGATACGAGTACTTTTAGTGCTAGAATATTCTATGGCTAGTGTGCAGTCTACTTCTGTGAGGCAGGTTAAAGTAATATTTTCTTCCACCAGAGATTTGAACCTCCTTCTCCCAGGTCCAAGATTGTACCATCTTCAATAAAATGGCTTCCATTGAAACTGTGACACATTTGTAATGCTATACTGAAGGCTCTGCGTATCTGCTTATCCCCCTTTTAATCCTTTTCTAACATTTCTTTCATAGGCTGCCACATTGCCATTGACTATTAATGACGCTAAGTGGCACCATATCTGCGTGACATGGTCAACCCGGGATGGCATTTGGGAATCTTACCAGGATGGAGTCCGAAGAGGGAGTGGGGAGAACCTGGCACCCTGGCATCCTATAAAACCTGGGGGTGTTTTTGTACTGGGCCAGGAGCAGGTAAATACTCCTCTTAAACTACCATCTACACAGGACTTTTAAATGATTCCTGTAGATCAGGGGTGGTCAACTGCAGAAGGGGTGGTGTTGAACTTTTCATCCCAAAGTGCCTACATCAGTGTACCCAACATGATCGGAGGTGATTTACGTCACTTCTGGTTTCACTTATTGACCAATTTTTGGCTGATGCCCCTTCCCCCCCCCCCCCCATCCTCCCATTTTTGAAAGGTTTGGGAATATATGGATGGGAGGCTTTGAGAGTTGTGGGATTTACTACATTTTGTAGTAGCTTTGAAAATAAATTTTGAAAAGGCTTGAGAATGAAAAATTGCCCCCAATATTTAAAGAGTAGGGGAAGGAGTTCTAGGGGAGTCAGGGGCCTGAAGTTACACTTTACTCACATTTGCTCTAAATAGATAGGTAGATAAATAAATAGATTTTATTCATTTTTCTTTCTGAATTTCTCTCCCCACAGGACACTCTTGGGGGTCGCTTTGATGCCACTCAAGCCTTTATTGGGGAAATCTCAGATTTCAATGTGTGGGGCCATATCTTGACACCAAGCGAAGTTTACAAGATGGCAACCTGTACCAGCTTCACTGGCGGGGACCTCATCAACTGGGCTGAAGCCTCCATGGAGCTTCATGGAGGAGTGGTCAAGCTACCATTTAATGCCTGCCACTAAGAGGCCATGGAGAAACAACCTGACTTTGGGGATTTCTTGGAGGAGAGTGAGAGCTAATAGTGAAAGACAGGGTAGGGTTGGGAACAAAACCTCCAGTATTTCCTGAAGAGAAAAATCATATGTATTTTTAAAAAGTGGATAAGGGGACAACAATTCCTGGAATCTTTGTGTGAAAATAAATGGGAGATCTTCTACTTGGAGCAAGGGGACTTTTAGGTCCCCTAGATGAAGAATGGGAAGCATATAGCTTGTTTTATGCAAGAAAGTCTTAGAGTCTTAGAACCAGCATTCTGGATATTTAGCAAGGGTGCCTGAAAAAAGAAAAGAAAAGCAGGGGAAAATAAGATGATATTTACAGTATCTGTCTTATGGAGGAGTTTTTATGGAGTAGAGCATTTTTTGTTATATGATGATACCATATTTTGCAGTTGATAGAATTTCATTAGTGTATTGAAGTAAATGTAAACAGTGTTCCAATAGATGTAGTTTTGCCACAGGAAACTGTGGATCTGTCTTTAAAAAGACTGTAAAAGGTGGCTTAAAACGTGGGAATCTCCAACCTTTGACAAATCTAAACATGCAACTGCCTCCCACCTAGACAAGCAGAAACCTTAGTTTGGAATAGTAGCTTAATTCTGTTGCCTTTGTGGAATATGCTTCCACAAAAGCACTTTTTGGTCTGCTTTTTATTTATATATATGTATATATATATAAATTATATATATATACACACACACATATATAAAATACGTGCCTCTACATTTAATGCTACTCTGTCTAGGTAGATTCACATGATTATTTTCGTACTATTCCACTTGTTTCAGTTGGATCTAGTGTTGAGTTGTGTTAGGTTTGTCTGAATGAAACCTAGAAGGGCTCCTGAACTTTTAATGGTTTTGCAGGAGAGCAAATTTCAGCAAACGTTGCTTGCTAAATGGTTACTTGACAACTCCTGCTGAAACTCCATCTTTTTCACAACACTGTGAGGCTGAGAAACTGTGACTTGTACAAGGCTGAATGGAGTTTCGAACCCTGGTATCCCAATGTCCTGGTCCAACACTACACCATGCTGGCTCTCATTCAATTTCACAGCAAGATGCATGAACCTCAGATCTCACTTCCCCACACTCTGTGGCAGGATATGGGAAGCATTACAACACTAAATGGAGCAAAGCAAGTTGAAAGGAAGTGGCCCTGAACTAAATCAACATCCTCAATGCAAGTACAATCAAACACTATACAGGATAGGAGGGAAATGTTGGGGGAAATTATTTTGTGGTTCTATTTTGAATGGCTCCAATATATAGTTTAATATCTTAGGATTTAGGTATATTTATTTACTTATTTGCTATTGTAAATAGAAAAGGGCACATGAAGATTGTATGCTAAAGATCATGGGAGTCAGCACATTTGATTTTGCAGAAGTCTAACAGAACAGGAACAAATGTGGTGAAAGGATCAAAACAGATGAGAAAAAGGAAGCAGAACATGAAAGCAGCTGCCATGGAGGGATGTAAGTTCACATAGGTACAATGACGGAACACGAACAACGGTGTTTGAGATGTTTAGCCCCTTCGCCCTCCACATAGGCATAATGCAGCCCTGTCTCTTCTTTGCCACAGCAGGTCACTACTAAGTCAGGCCTCTGCAGCAATGGTCCAAAGACCCCAACTCTGCAGGGCTGATTCAGTGCATTTTGAAATATATACAGGAACATGTATTAGCATCTAAGGAGAGTGGGTGGGAATATAAACTGAGTATGAAACAACTTAAGTGCACCAACGATCATGGTTCTCCACACCGTCTCTGTTTGGTTCTAAAGTTCAGAATCTAAACTAAACGATGTGAGAGGAATGTTGCAGACCCAAGCTGAAAGAACGCTTGCTAAAAAGCACACCCAATGTCTTCTCTTGTGTATATATATATGTATGTATAAATATATATATAAATTTTCTTAGCATAAGATTTTCTCTCTGCTTGTAAATAATGGGGTTTTATGGGATTTGACAATGTGTGTTTTCTCTTTAAAGGGGTGGGTAGTGTGATACAAAGTTTTGAATTTTCTTACTCCATTCTGGATTGCAATAAACCTGCCAAAGAAGCAAACCCTTTTCATTTAAGAACCTATTTATTTTGTATGAGTGATCCTAAGAGCTCAACATTCTTGTCAGTGTCTCACAAACACAGACTTCCTTTGGGTGAACATTTTTGGCCAATGCATAACAGCTATATTTAATTGAGGATTACTAAGTGGAGTTATGGTTATGCAGCATTGTCCCTGTGAGTTGCAGTTCATTGTACCTTGCACATTGATGGCATAGTTGTGTGCATTGGCCAGAATTCGATTATGGAAATTGTCATATATAAATATACAGATATTATTGGGGGGGGGGGAGAGGGTTATATCTTTTCTCTGCTCAGCATGCAAAGCTGTCTGCAAACCTACTGATAAGCCCTTGACGTTGCCACACATGACCATTTTGTGCTTCATAAAAAGTAGGAAGGCTTAGAGAAGCATCTAGCTACATCCTCCATATTGTTTCAATCAGTTTCTGACTTGGAGTGTTGTGTGGTTTCTGGGCTGTATGGCCATGCTCTAGCAGCATTTTCTCCTGATGTTTTGGCTGCATCTGTGGCTAACATCTTTGGGGGATCCTCTGAAGATGCTGGCCTCAGATACAGGCAAAACATTAGGAGAAAATGCTGCAGAACATGGCCATACAGCCCGGAAACCACACAACACTCCTGTGATTCCGGCGGTGAAAGCCTTTGACAATTTCTGACTTATAATGAACCTAAGGTGAATCTACCATGGAGTTTTTGTTTGGCAAGATTTGTTCAGACAGGGTTTGAGGCTAAGACCGCATGACTTGCTCAAACCCTGGTTCTGGTTCAACTCTCAAACGCTGGCTTTGAAGGGTAGAGAATGACCAATAGATGATGGTAACAAGGACAAAGATAACATCCAATCAATATTTTAGGACAAAATTCACAGGAAGTGGGGACTGAAATAATAAATGAGAGTCATTCTGGAGAGGAGAAATTTCAGCTTTCTTCTGGCTCATATCTAGGCAGGTCAGTTGCTTGCTCTTGATCTTATTAGCAATGGCTCAGGCCAGATTTGCCCCCTTGGCAGTGGGACAGACATGCAAGGTCACCAGAGCAGCAATGTATTAATAGCATAATGCAAGGAGGATGCATTAACTTACAAAAAGATTAACTTGGTTCCTGGGAAGCAGAGTAGGTAGGGGAAGAAAAACTTTCCTTAACTTCCCCTTAATATCCTGGCATTGGGGTCTGTGCTTGCTTCTCCGCAGTGACATCATTTCAGATTTCATGTCCTTTTTTCTACTTCTCAAACGAAACAGGAAGCCCTTTTAATGCTGTTGTGGTGCCTCCCAGATTTGCAATACGGACTTGAAATACCCAGTGTCCCCTGCTATGCAGTACAAATCCTTCCCTTTATTATGAATTGGCGGAAAATAATTGAGGGATCAATTCCTCTCGTACCACCTCAATCTTTCTTCCTTTTCTTTGACCCCAAGAACAGGGCAAGTACTCCCATTTGGAACAGCAAGTAGGAAGAGAAGACAGGTTTCTCCTGCTACTGCATTTGCTTGCAATATGCTAGTTCCAAGCTATTATTTATTGTGTCAGAAGCGAACCGAGGGTATAATTGGAATGCATTTTAAAACACAAAGTTAAAAACTTGGCATTCTACTAAATGTTCTTTGACCAGTAGCTGGCCACTTGGAGTGCCTCTGGTGTTGCTATAAGGTCCTCCATTGTGCATGTGGCAGGGCTCAGGCTGCATTGTAGGTGGTCTATGGTTTGTTCTTCTCCACCCTCACATATTGTGGACTCCTTTGTGGCCCCATTTCTTAAGGTTGGCTCTGCATCTCGTGGTGTCAGAACGCAGTCTGTTCAGTGCCTGTTCCATGCTAGTTAGAGCTAGAAAATATTCCTTCAAATTTCATTTTGAGCTACTAGATGGGATGAAGCAATTTTAATGCTGTACCATTTTAGCCAGGAGAAACAGTGTGGTGTAGTGGTTTGAGCACTGGACTAACTCTGGAGAACAGTGGCCTTGAAAACCTATTGAGTGACTTTGGGCAAGTTCCACTCTTTTGCCTAAGAAACCTCCATGGTAGGATTGCCTTAGAGTAGCCAGTTTTGAGACAACTTGAAGGCATGCAACAATAAAAAGTATTCCAGCAAACAGGATGAACTGTTTTGTTTTGTTTTTTATCAAGGAAGGATGGCTCATTTTACTTAGACTGAAAGTTAGCAGTGGGTTTTCTGTCTGAATCAAGTGGGTGGAAACTGGGACTGGGAAAGACAACCTCTTGCAATTTTTTCAAAGGGAACCACTGCCCAAAGCCAACAAAGGGTCCTCTCCTAACAGGAATCCTTTATTAGACTAGAGCACTCTGAAAGATTAAATTTGCATGCTACAATTAATACTGGGGCACTTATTTACTTACTTTACTTACTTAGGCAATCCCTCGTTGTCCCAGTATGATGGCCTTCCAAGTGTAGTGACTTGGCGGTGGATAAGTGTCTGTGGAGCCCTATTCTTGGAGTAGGCCACTGCAGAAGGGGCAATGATCAACTTTCAACCCGATGCCCTTCTGGTAGGCTGCATCAGCACACAAAAGGCCCCAGACCCAATAAAAATAAATACATTTCAGGATAAGCATTTTGCCCTGAATAACTCAAAACTGAAAAATTTGGCTATTTTGCTCCGCCAAATCCCACATATCCCAGAAATGTGCCAGAACACCTATGCCACGTAACCAGCTGAAATTCAAACAAGTAAGGACTGACATATGCAACAGATCTTTTAAAAAACTCAAATGAGACTATGGAAGGCTCAATTTGCAATAAAACAAACTGGTTTCCCAGAGGTAGGCCAGCCATGCCTAGAATTTGGAACAGATTGCTTTTGGGGGAAAACTGCATTTAGCGGATGAATGCTGCACAATGAACCAACCAGCGTTCCCCATTTTGGAATAGATTGTCCTCTTGGTACTTAGTTGCATTCACTGACTAGAAGCATAGTAGTTTATTACGTTTGAGCAGTGGTTCCCAGCCTTTGGTCCTCTGGGTATTTTGGACTTCCAACTCCCAGAAATCTCAGCCATTTTACCAACTGTTAGGAATTGTGTGAGCTGAATTCCAAAACATCTGGAAGATCAACGGTTAGGAATTGCTGCATTAGAGGTTGCAGTTTTTGAGGCTGTGTGTCAAAAGAAGGCGGACAAACCCCTCTGGATCTGAACAGCTGAATTCTTCAAGGTCTTACCTCCTTCATTGCTGCTGCACCCATGTCCTTCTCCCACCTACATTGTCATCATTACATCAACCAAATTCTGACCCTTGTTCCTGTGTCAGTGAAGGTACACTGATTCAAGTCCCCCCTTTGCTATCCTCCAGCTGGGAAACTCCCTTCCTTTGGTCATCTCAGATTCCTTAAGACAAATGATAAAAATAAGGACTCCGGCAACATCTAGACAAGTCTGTAGTGTTTATATATCATCCAGAGATGCATACAATAAAATCTTAAATAATAATTAACATTTCTTCTTTAAAAAACAGATATCATTTGAAATGGATTCTAAAACCAAGAATAAATGCCCTTCCTTTTTTTTCTCCTTCTGGAACAGGTGAGGGGTTTGTAAAATTTCCCCACATCCCACCACACAATAAAGGTATACAAATCCACAATGGGAAGTGGGGAATGGTTTGCTTTCGATATTGCTGAGCAACATAAAACTAACTCTGAAAGGCTGAAAGAAGGGATCGTTCCAACGAGCCCAGTCATCCAACTGTCAGTTCTCTTATGTTTTAAAAGTAGGTTTTTAAAACCAAATAGGATAGGAACTTCCTCCCAATTTCCCAAACAGAAATTTTGGATTTTGAAGGGAGCAGAACCTCTTTGTGGCGTTTGGGAGAAAGGTTATCAGGAAAAAAATGCTACTTTGGGCCAGAGGAAATGGGACTTTAAATAAATATTTGCATATAACATGTACACTTTAAATTAAATTCCACCTGTTTTCAAAATGGAAAAAAGGTTACTTTAATTCCTTTGAACAAAAAGTACTTCTCCAGTTCATGACTGGAACTTTTATTCTAATACAAGCAGCGATTTGGGGAACATAATTTTAGTTATGGCTGAAGTAAGGGGAAAAAGAGCGAAAACCTTTCCACTTGCTATCAACCAGATAATTTTCAAAAAGAACAATTATTCGCTTTTATTAAAACATGTGTTCTAAATGTTTGGCCTTAACCTTGAGATGGGAGTTCACCCAAGATCCAAAAGGGAGATTGGTCTACGATTTGTGGAAAAGGCAGTGCTGCCTAGTGGGAATAAATGGAGCGAGGAGATGGGTTTAGTATCTAGCATTTCCTAGAATGGAGTTTAATGAGTAGGCCCTCAGTATCCAGAGGATTGGCTCCAGATACCAAAACCTGCAATGATCAAGTCTTACTAAAAATGGCAGTGTCTCCTGGAAGCCCCCAAAACTTCTGCTGGTCTTGCCATCTCTTTCTCTCACAAGCACATGGCCAGCCACAACTATGAATTTGCTCACTGAGGCAAGTCTTTCAATCCAGTCAGTTGATTCTATGGATGAGGAACCTGCAGATATGAAGGCCAACTGTAGTACAGAAGGGGCTGTTATTATTTTGTGATTTCTAGGACAAGAACAATGTTGAAAACTGTTGGGAGACAAGTGACCTTCACAAGGTCTAGTTCAGGCATGGGCAATCTTGAGTCCTCCAGGTGTTCTGGACTTCAACTTGCATAATTCCTAACAGTCCAAAACACCCGAAGGGCTGAAGTTTGCCCATGTCTGTTCTAGTTGATCCAACAAAAAAATTGTAGGATACACAATGCTGTCTCCTTCTGTTCAGTAGCCAGGCTAGCAAACTACAATAATGAATGTATTCCAACATTGAAAAGGTATTTCCAAGCTCCTTTTAGCACCGTAAAATAACTTAAATGGGGGACATGTCTAGCAGAATCAGTTATATACTAATGTAAGTAAATTCTGAGCAGACATTTTTTTTTTTCGTGTCAGGAGCAACATGTTTAAAATGCCTGTTCTAGCTAGACAAAAGTTTGGACCTTTCCATATCAGTTCCCAAATGTAGTAGTCCTCTTTCCTTCCTGCACTAACAGGCTAATAATTGATCAACATGAAACCGTTTTCTTTCTTTGCTGTCTACTGTTGCTTTGTCTTTGTTTCTTCTATATGGAAAAATGAGTAACAACTGTCATTTTGATTAAGAAAAAACTAGTTCAGAGTGATGTGTGACGCTTAGAATTATTGGTGTTTAAAGTTTAAATCAGACAAGACTTGGATTGGCTATTAAAAGATTTCCTGCAGATGTGGAATCCTGATCAGACTGAAATGCACATGGACTAATATACTGCCATGTTCATGAGCTTAGTCCCTTTGCAAGATCGGAGCTTTGTGACAAACTGATTTGCACGTATCCTGCAGAACTTGAGCAATTGGGACCATCTTAGGCAAGGCAGTGGCAGACAACCAAAGTTCAATTTACAAGTGAGAAAAATTGTGGCAACACAGACTACACATTAATTTAGCAGTCTTTGGCTGAGAGCTAGGTCACCATCTTTCTGGGTTAAGATATTCAGCAATCTTACTTGTTTCCTGGACAACCAACACAGATGTTAATCCTAGCTGCAAGTTTCAGCAAAAAGTCGAAATGTTGGTAAATTCCAACATTTTAACAATTCAGAAGCTAATGCTTATAAAGTAGCAAAAGACTAAACACGGCAATTGCCTCATCTGTATGGGTGCTAAACCCTTTGGTTTGGGGCCAGAAGGGAAAACTTTCAAATCATTGACGGAGTGGATTTTTTCCCAATTTCAATTCCATATAGAAAAAACGCGGTCATCCCCCACCCCTTACATGTACCACTGGATCAGGGGCAGATCCTGACCAGTGTATTATGCCGATTATAATGTCAGTATAATCAGATTCCTCTGTAAAGCAATGGAAACATCCTGGATTAACCGCAGAGAAAAGCTCCAGTTCTCTTGATCATAGACCTCAAGTAGAAGAGAGACAAGATGGGTTCCAGAGGTAATCTTCGGCTGAATCTGCAAGAGCTGTGGGGTGCGTGTGTGTGTATTTCAACATTGAGGAGATAAGAGTTAAAAGGACCTGACGGTTCCTGACCCTGTTCTTGGATGCGAAGTATCAAGGCTGTCAGTTGCGCTGCTGTGCTGGCAATTCCTGCTGGAGGAACTAAGGTAGTGTTCAATACTGTGTCAGTGGGTGTGCTGGTTGTCTGGGCCTCTTCTGTCCTCTGCTGGTTGCTGGTATGCTTATCTTTGTAAACCAAAGCCCAAGTCAGAGTGTACATAGAGCCCTTGCTCATATTAGCAAGTAAGAGTGAGAATCTCAATTCCCTGGATACACAGTGTAAATGGTTTGGCAACAGACTCATAAGGGGAATTCTGTACTTTAAGAAGGGGCCAAAGGCTCCTTTGGGGCAAAATCCACTTTCCACCACATCCCAGTCATAATTGAGTAGAATGAGCCACAGTTTTTCACCTTCTCACTTGAGTGCTATGGGAGATGTTTTGTTTCCCATTCTGCATTGACTGGTGGCTTCCTTTTAAGTGGGACAATAAACGCACCAGGTTTTAGTCTGATCTCTAAACACACTATCCAAGATGTGGAAACCATGTTGGGAAGAGCATCTGGTAAAGCTCCTAGAAATTCAGAGAAAAACTAGAGAATGGATTCTCTATCCCACTGACAGGGAAACCACCAGCTTCCACTTCTCTTCCCTGTTGATACACAGATCTCAGTCGATGTATAAAAGAACCCTGCACTATGCAGTGTATAAGTGTACACTAATGTATGCATGTGCAGTCCCGGTCTCACACCAAGTGTGGCCATAGGAACTGAAAATATTGTGCACTCTCATTGCTCTACCAACATTGGGATGAGGCTCAGGAAATAAAGAAACAGAACGAGTGTGGGAATTAAAAATCCCACAAAGCTAGCCTACCAGAAAGTAAGCTAGCCGAGTCCCTCACAGCCTTGATGTAAGTGTGGATGTTCTGTTGTTGAAGGAGTCAATTGGCTTTAAGCTGGGAGACTTGAACAGGAATAATTCTATCAGTCAGGAAATGTTCTCTGAACATGTTCCACATTAGTAGTCCTCATGGTCCCAATGGCGTAAACCAGCACAGAGACTTTCACCTGCAACTGCTGAGGGCCTCTTCAGAGAAGAAAAATTGCCATCACCAGTAAATGATGCCTCCATACTTTGCAGATACCATTGGATGACAGTTGTCCACAGGCAAATCCCTGTAGGTCGAGTTGAAGCTCTGGAAATGTGAAGGGGGCACCTGGTGTGCTGGCAGGAATGTTGTCAGACTGGCAACACTGTGAGTGGCCCAAGGAAGAAAGAGAGCCAACTGGTTTCATGGAGATCAACCCAGGTGGGTTTGTCAGCAAGTCCAAGAGGGGATGCAGGAGGGGACACAGAGAGGTGAAGGGGGAAGGAGAGAGATGGCAGGTGCAAGAGAATCCCCACCTCATGCCTGCTCTGGCTTCTGCTTCACTGAGATCCGTTTCTTGCGGGCAGCCAGCATCTCGTAGAAAGGATCCACGCTCACAGCAGCCCTGGCAGACAAAAAGA
Source organism: Anolis carolinensis (assembly GCF_035594765.1). Classification (NCBI taxonomy): domain Eukaryota; kingdom Metazoa; phylum Chordata; class Lepidosauria; order Squamata; family Anolidae; genus Anolis; species Anolis carolinensis. The sequence continues at coordinate 15,910,089 of NC_085846.1, forward strand.
GGGTGCCAAGGTAAGCTATCCATTGGGCTGCAGCTGAAGTATGGAGAGACAGCCTCTCTTATGCCACACTTCAATTTTAAGCCAGTGTGGCATGAGGAAAAATAAGTGTTAAATGTCCCAGCTCAGTATACTGGCTTCATGGGAGGGAGAGGTAAGATAAGGGCCTTTTCAGTGGTGGCTCCCCGCCTATGGAACGCCCTCCCCATTGAAGTCAGGCAGGCTCCCTCCCTCCTGTCTTTCCGAAAGAGGACAAAAACGTGGTTATGGGACCAGGCATTTGAGCATGAGTAGCAGCAAAAATGAGATAAGAATATATGACCTACTGACAGACCCCACATGAACATGGAAAGCGCCTTAAATGTATATTTAAATGTATAATTATGTATATTTTAATGGCTATTCTTAATTTTATTGTAATTTTTAATCTTGATGGATTTTTAAATTTGATGAAAACTGTTTTTAATGTGTATGGTTATACTGTAAGCCGCCCTGAGTCCCCTGATGGGTGAGAAGGGCGGGGTAGAAGTGATGTAATAAATAAATAAATAAATAAATAATAGCACACTTGCTCCCTAATGTGAATCACTAGATGATATCTGTCTTCAATTAGGAGGACCGAACCAGCATGATTATTGGTTAGAATCCCACAGAGCTGAAGTCCAACAACATATAGGACTCACATTTGGGGGCCACTGGGTTAGAGCATGAATTGGGTGGAAGGCCAGGGTTTGGGATGCTCAAAAAGGAACCTGAAACTTATCCTCACTTGATGGATTTGATCCACTCATCCTTTTCCTCCTGCGTAGGTGCTGAGATTCGATAAACCATGTGGTTCCCTTCAACCACACGCCCGTCTGCCTCAGTCTTGCAGGCTTTGATTAGCTGCCCTTTGTTGTTGGGAATGTAGAGCTCAAAGCAGTTCTAAAAAATTGAGGGAGGAAAAAAACATGAAGCCTGTTACAAATTCTGGCATTTGGAAACACTCTTTAATCAAACCCCATTCATCAGACAGGAAAGTTCATATAAAGCAGCTTCACTCACTGGTTTCCGCGGGTCTTCCACTTCTCGGATACTCAGATTTTCCAAGGGAATGATTCCTCTTGGCTCCTTATCCTAGCAATGAATTTAAAAATATGATCAAAATGGAAGAGTCCCAATCACTGAGTAGATGAGATTTAGGTAGGGGAAAAGATGTGGCCTAAAACCCCCCAGGTTTGCTTTGACATTTGGGGGTAACTCTACCAACCTCAGTGTATCAGACCTGGCATTCAACTGGGATAATAAAGAAATTTGTTTCCTTCAAACTCATTGTCTGAGCATTAGATACTCATCTGTTTTGCCCCTAAGCCTTTGGGCTCACACATGGCACTCTCATGTTTGAAACCAAGTGCAATTTATGGCCATAAAAATAAAAGAAATGTGAAAGGAGCCAAGTGGGCATGGGTGCTGCTGCGTCTGTTGACACAGATGAGACTGAACATGGCTCCTTTCCTTGTGTTGGAAATGGCAACTTCCCAAGCCTGTCTCTAATTATTTGTTAATGTATATATTTGCTAACTTATACCTCTTTGGTTTGAGAAGGGTAATAGACATGTGATTGTACTGAGCACGTTCAGACTCAGGACTCCATTTTGTATTCTGTCTGCTTAACACCTCAGTGAGGGTGGATGCCTGTTTGCATCAGACCTCAGTGGAGGTGAATGCATGTTGTTGTTTGGACTTCAGTGGAGAAGTATGACTTATGGACTTCAGTGAGTACAACTATAGCTAAAGACTATGGACTATTGAGTAGGAATGATACCTTGTGTACTCAACACACAGAGAACTATATCCTATCTATAACTGAACTTTAATAAGAAATGTGCCTGTATGGTGAATTAATACAAGGTGTTTGTGAGTAAACAAGATACGTTATTTTTCAAAGAAGACTTTTTTTTAATCTCTGAGTGCATATTTTTAACTAAGAGGCTTCAAGGGAGTGTATATCTTTTGGGCAATTACAATTACAACTGGGTGCAGTTATTTCCAATACGATGCTCTGCCCATCTGTCCATTCATGTCCTAAGTAAACTGAAATCCTATGCCAAGTACTAGAGCATCTCCCATACCCTACGTTGCCACAGCCTTGCAGCATCCCTGGTTACTTTGTCATAGTTTTGCAATGCCAGGATTCCCATTACTCCCCAAAGCCCTTCCTACTCCTTATGCACTATGTAGCAGGTCACAGGACTGCTATGAACTGCACCCCCTGGACTCCATGACTGATAAAGGGAGGATGGGGTGGAAGAAGGTGGGGAGGGGAAACTGTACTAACTGTAGTGTATTCAAAGTAATAGAGGCAGTTGTCAGTCAAGATGAACCAGCGTCTCTTCCACGTCTTCACTCGCCCTCCTGAAAGGGAAAGCAGGGAGATTTGTGCTCGTCTTTATGTCCCTGCTAACTGCTAACCACTCCCCAGACCTCCTTGTCTTACAGCAGGAAGCCATGCTTACAGATAAAGCTAATCCAATAATAGTGTTCAATAAAAACACAAGGAAAAAAGGAGGAAAACAAATGAACAAACAAGGAAGCAGATAGAGGGGTGGTACTGCTATGATTTTGGCAAGAGGAATTATTCAAAATAACTAAACACAATTGCAAGCAGGGAGAAATGCCTAGAGAACAAGCAACCATGTAATCCTTTGCATTATAAATGCTGTTTATTCTGGCCTAGTAGCTGAAGATGGGAATGAGTGGGGGAAAGCCACCACTAAATGAAACAATTCCAACACCTTCTGAAACAGTTGGAGTTCTGTTGGCCTACCATGGGGATATGGACCACACGGATTGCACAGAATTTTTTTAACATTGCTATAGCTACTCAAGTACAAAAATACAACCCACCCCATCCACCTTACGTAATTAAAGGTTAACACAACAATACTCCAGTTAATAAGTGAGTAACAGAATGAGTTATTTTTTAAAATCATGTTCCAAATTCTGATTCTGATTTGTGCTTAAGCACCCTAATGTCATGTCGAACATTTACTGGTTTTAGACTACATCCTACTCAGCAAGCAGGGTACTGACCTAAAAAGAAAAGGCATAGTTTCCTGCTGCTTCTGTGAAGCAAGCAGACATGTTCCTGGCTTTAGGCTTTTCGTTCAATTGCCAGTGAAAGGGAGGAGGCAGGGAAAGGCAGAATTCCTGGCTTCCAATGTGCTGTTGGACTAAGTGCAACCCCTCTGGGAGGCAAAGTTTGCTGATGCACTGGATTCTTCTGAATAAAGGCCAATGCAGATACAGAAAAGGGCCTTTGGGGGGGGGGGGAGGAATGTTGCCCACTTCAGCAAGTGAACCAAGCAGAAACGGCAGGCTCAAGTCTAGCAATGTCTATGAAGCTGTGCTGTCAAAGGCTTTCATGGCCGGAATCACTAGGTTGCTGTGAGTTTTCCGGGCTGTGTGGCCATGTTCCAGGAGCATTCTCTCCCACATCTATGGCAGGCATTCTCAGAGGTTGTTGAGAAGGTCCAGGATGGGAGAAAAAACTCTTGTCTGTCAGAGGAAAGTGTGAACGTTGCAATTAATCACCTTGATTGGCACAGAAAAGCCTTGCAGTTTCAAAGCCTGGCTAATTCCTGCCTGAGGGAATCCTTTGTTGGGAGGTGTTAACTGGCCCTGATTGTTTCCTGCCTGAAATTCTCCTGTTGTTGTTTTTTAGTGTTACTCTTAAGTTTTTTTAATACTGGTAGCCAAATTTTGTTCATTTTCACAGTTTCGTCCCTTCTGTTGAAATTGTCCACATGCTAGTGGATTTCAATGGCTTCTCTGTGTAGCTTGACATGGTGGTTGTTAGAGTGGTCCAGCATTTCTGTGTTCTCAGATAATATGCTGTGTCCAGGTTGGTTCATTGAGTGCTCTGCTATGGCTGACTTCTCTGGTTGAGTTTGTCTGCAGTGCCTTCCATGTTCCTTGATTCGTGTCTGGGCAATGTTGCATTTGGTGGTCCCTATGTAGACTTGTCCACAGCTGCATGGGATACGGAAGACTCCTGCAGACAAGGGGGATCCTCTGCTTCTGGAAAATATGTATGGCCTACATATTCTGGAATATGTAGACCATACAGCCTGGAAAACTCACAGCAATTCTATGAAGCTGGCTTGTTCCCAGCTCCTTCTGTAAAGCCAACGGCTATTCCCAGTTTGAGACAAGGTTAATTTGTATGTGTGGACAGGGTTTATGTAAGTTGCTTCCTGTATCTTTGGGGGGGTGTGTGTGTGGATAGAGGCCACTTTGGGAGACTGGGATTTCATCCAGCCTCATCTCCAATTTCAATTTGAAACAAACATATACTTTTCTCTTTACACCTGTTCCCACCCATAAGTATCGTGAACATGTGGCCCTTCAGACGCTTCTGGAGCATAACTCCCAATATTTCTCACCAACAGGAGTTACATTCCAACATATGAAGGACCACTCTTGCCTCACTGCTGATTAAGACCATTGCTTAAGGACTCCTAGTTTATAACCTGTTGTCCATATTAATTTCCAGCAGAACTTGTTCCCTGTCCTCCACATTCTTAACTGTCCCTCCTCCCCAAACAACAGCCCCCATTCCCTCCTGGTGAGCACCGGGCAAACCAGCTCTCAGCTAAAAGCAAAATGCCCCCTCTGCACACCTACCTCCTGGGTTGGGGGCAGTATTCAGATAGTAGAACATATGTAGTCCGCACCGTGGGATGGTGGAGGAGAGAGGGGGGCAGGGCAGCAGTGGTGGGGAAAGAAGGGGAAGAGAGAGAGAGAGAAAGGTGGGGAACAGGGAAGCCAGGATAGAGAATGGGGGTGAGAAAGAGAGAGGAAGAGAGAGAGAAAGGAGAACAAGTTACATCAACATAAGGTAGAAGTACATGGTCAAATCAAAAATCCTCCAACACAGACACAGGCATTTGGGGGGGGTGTATTAGGACAGGGTTGGAGGGAATGGGGGTGGCGGGCACAGGGAAGAAGGGTTTAAACTTGATTGGGATGGATATAAGGGGACAAGCCCCTTACACTTTGCCACGTCATTTAAAAACCTAACACTAAAATTTCAGAGGGTACAGCTGCAGCTGTGGTATTCCCATTTCAAGACCACAAGGAAGCTTGGGCTCAGTTGATGCTAGACCTTTGATATGCTTTAATCAACTGAAACATTATTTATAATTGATATGTATATGTTTTTACAGTTTTATAATATTGTGTTTACTGTTATTGTCTGAATCTGGCATTGAATTATTGCCATAGCTTGTAAGTCCCCCTTTGCAGGTGAGAAGGGCGGGGTACAAGTATGGTAAATAAATAAATAAATAAATAGGGCGATGACACCAGGCTTTAACTTTTATTTATATCTGAACCAGGAGAGGAATTGGGGTTTAACACCTGTAACTCTATGCCTGTTTAAGCTCCTTCTTTGGGAGCTAATGCCATAAGCATTGGATCTCTCCTCATACTAAATATTCTTGTTTTGTCTTTTCCCCCGTCCATCTTAGTCAGTGTCAACTAATTATCTTCTTTTGTGTTCTGGCCTGCTCTGCTCTTGACATTATCCTGTCCATTGGAGGCCTTGAATGTGGTATGGCTTGTTCCCCTGAAGCCAACTACTATGTCATCTTAGTACTACATCCAGTTTGGAGGAGAGAAAAGGATGAGGCAGGGCATGCTCCTTATGAGACAGGTGAAATCCAAAATAATGGAGACCTATTTTATTTAACAAAAGTAGAAGTACTGTAGCTTCTGTTTCTACCCTCATGTTCTTCTCTACTGTGAACAGCCCCCAAAACCGGTGAGCTTGGGACTGAGAGCAGGAGATAAGGTAATCAAAGTAGGATGTTTGACCTTATGGTAGCTAACCTGACAAGGCATTAGGCACCACATCAACTTTGGTTGTAATGTGGGTTGTATGTTGTATGTGCTAAATGTGTTTGTCAAATGTTTTGATACAGCTGATAGGCTAATCAATAAAATATACTGGTAGCATTAGGCACCAGATGCAAGTGTCTTGAGCCACCACCACTTTACTCCCCATGCCTCAGCAAGCTTAGCAGACAAAATGCAGTGTTAAAAGGTGCCTGCTTGACTCCAGGCTGCTGGATCTGAGGTCAGGAGCAACCTCTGTCCAGCACATTCCTTCCTGAGCATACAAGTCTTTGCACTGGAGTTTGCTGCTCATTCTAAACAGCTGTTTCTGGTGTGAGGAAGCTGCCAAGGCTTGTGCTGACGTGTCTCTGAATCTTTTTCTTGTTTTTTATGTCTGGCCACAGTTAACCATCCCACTATCCCTATCTGAGTTCCAGAATGCAATAGTATAGAGGGCTGATCTTTGCAAGCCAAGATACTCTTCTTTATTTCTGGAAGTGACATCACAAACGTACATGTCTCTTGCCAAGGGAAGATTCAGTACCCTCTAACTCTGAAAACTACGCGGGGGCAGACACTGACCAAGTAAGCCACAGGTCTTTGTCTACAGGTCTGTCAAATGTGACCCCTTCCTCATGTAAACATATGCAAGCCTAAAGGCTACTTGAATAGCAGACACTCAATGTGGGTTTGGACTAAGCATTCAGCATCTGGAGAAGCTGCTCTTTTGTTTTCAAACGCAACTTTCTAGCTCTTGTTAATGCATCAGGTAGGTTTGAAAACATAGCAGGCAAAACTGGGTAACCACCAGACACTAGAAAGGGTCTTAACAGGTCTCTCAATGGCAGTGGACTTTCAGTTAAACCTGCAACTTCTTCAGCAGATTCCTGCGTGTAGAGGGAATGTGAAAAAGTCCCAGCAGACCCTCTCATCATCTGTCACAGGAGATCCACCTCAAGGAAGAGTCGGGGAGAGGGAAAAGGAGGGAGGATCCTGGTTTTACCCAGATCCTTGCATCCTGATAAACAGTGGATCCCAATGGGGCATACATATTTGTTGCTGGAGAGGGGAGGGAAGGGATACTGGGGGTGGATTTCAGGAGGATCCCTTTGATCTGATGAAGAGAGAGGTCATGCTTTAAATGACACAACAGGTGGGGGGAAGAGAGGAGAGCGCAGAGACGTGCAAAGATCATGGGGAAGCGGGGAGCGGTGGTGGGATGGGGCAAAGGGAAGGGTAGCAAGGGAGGGAAGGGGATAAGGCTGCAATGTTGAGGGGCAAGTGGGAAGGGGCGCGTCTCACCCAGCTTGAGGAGCCAGCCCTCGCGGTCGGGGTTAAAAAAAGTGTGTGTCAGGTCGTTCCCATCATCCTCGGGGATCTTGAAGGGCTCATTACGGATGCTGTCGTACAGGTTCTGGGGGAGGGGAGGAAGGGGAGGAGTTACAGGCAGACCACAGTTCTTCCCAAGGCAAAAAGGAAAGGAGAATGTGGGTGTAGGTGTTCGGCACAGAAACGGTACCATGTGGCATCAAAACACAGGCAAAGCGATACAGGAAAAAAGTGCTCCCAGCATTTTTGTTTATAAATTAAAATAAATCATAACTGAAGCCAGGAGGTTATAGCAAAACAAGAAGCTGAATCTTCTCGCACACAGGCAGAGGATTTTTGAAGTGGTGAAGATGAGCACCGAAGTTTGTACTCCCCTCAAAATGCCCACCCAAAGGTCATCCTCAAAGACCCATCTACGTAGGCCCCGAGCTTTGCATTCTCTCAACCAGTCTCTTACCCGCAGCAGTTCCTCAGGTAAATCTCCCCCATCGTTGATGCCACGGTTCATGGTGATGAACCTCTCGACTGTAGGCTTATCGCGGACGTTGGGGTTGTGGAGGCTCGTATTCAGCATGATCACAGCAAAGGAGAGGACATAACAAGTATCTGGAGAAATGGGAGAAAACAAGGAAAGTACTGTAAAGCCTATTTCAGTACATTTGTCCTCTTTCTTGTTTATGAAGACTTGCAGGTTAGCCTACTGTAGGATAATTATAATAGTAATAATAAACTTTATTTGTACTCCACCATCATCTCCCAGAGGGACTCGGGGCAGCTCACAAAGTACTCAAAGGTGCAAACACACAAAATACAAAAATTGCAGAAACAATAACTTAAAACAAGAAACAGCCAACACAAACATCACACTTCACAAAACCCCCGGTTAAAATCAATAAAATACAGCAATAGCTGCAGGTATAAGACAACAGTAATCAATCTCAGTCATGTAAAGTGCTTGGTGAAATCTATAGGTCCTTACGTATCCCATCACAAAATGCAGTCATAATTCAAAATAAATTTATTTTAATTTAAAATAATAATATAATAACTTTATTTTTATATCCCACCTCCCTTTCCCCAAAGTGACTCAGGAGGCTTACATGGGGACAAACCCGATCCAACAAAAATTAAAACCAAATATAGATTAAAACATCTCAATAAAATCAACAATATTACAATAACATAAAAACAGCATCTTCAACAGCCAATAGTCTGAGCAGTAATAGGTACTGAAATGTAAATTATTTCTTTAAATTAATAATTTAATTGTTAAAAATGGACCTACAGATATAAAAATGAAGACAAAAAAACCATGCCAAAGACAATACTTTAGAAGTAACTAAAAATGTTGTTACTCTATCGTGTTACTTGGCCTAGCAACTGATGAAAAGCCCTCCCTCTATCCCAATTGCCATTGCTATGACCTCTGAAGGAGAAAAGAAGAGGCAGTGCCTGCTGAACTTGATCCCCTGTCCCACCATTGTCCCTTTTTCCTTGAGTGTTTTGTCTTATTTAGGAGCTTATCGCATGAGGCAGACAAACTGCAATTTCAGCAGAACAACAGCAACTTTGGCTGGCAATTATCGCATAACATCGTTCCTCTCTCGCTGATGTCCCAATGGGAGACAGCCTGGAAATCATTTATTTTACACACATAATCCATTAATGGTCTCATTTTGTCAAAGAAGCACCTTCCATTGGGAGAGAAATAGAAAATGAACAATGCATTAAGTCCTGCTGCCATTCCTGCTGTAACTGTGATTCAACTAGCCTATAACCTGAGTTCAGGGAACTATCAAAATAACAATCTTTAAGACATCCTGGGAGCCTTTTTGGCTGAAGACCAGAACATAATTACCTCAATCAATATCTAAATCAGTAAGTATTTTGTTTTTTAAAGCTACATGTTACAACTGAAATTTTGGTTGACTGATTACTTTTCATCTCTGCTTACTCTCATGGGAAGAGTAACTAAACCCTTTGTAAGAGCATGCAATACCTGTGGATTGGAAGACCCCCGGGTTGCACAGACAATACCGCTGGGCAAAGGCCTCCATCATACGGTCAATTTTCTGAGCTTCCCCTGGCAATCGGAAACTCCACAGGAATTGCCTGGAAAGAGAATGGGGAAAAAACCCTGAACAAATAAAATAACATAGAACTGACCAGAGTTGCCATGCTACAAATATCTCACTCATCAATTTTTTTCTTTCTAACAGTAATGTTTCAGCTATGCAAATTAATCATATGCAGATAGGACAGATTCTACTTCTGGGGCAGATGTTGCTGAAATGATTTTCTACTCATTTACAGCTCTATGCATCTGATTTTAAAAACACTAGTATTTCTTAATGAATCTCTCCTGGATTTCTCCCGCAATTGAACTTTGTTGTATAGCTTGGGTGGGGAAGCTTTGGCCCCTCCCAACTCCTAGGACAGTGGACATGATCATGGTAAAGGATGGTAACAACTGTAACCTCACTGTAATTGCAATCATGTTTGGAGAGGCAAAAGCTCCTTGCCCCTATTATACAACAGAGTGCCCCAGTACAGTCACATTTATATTTAAACTATGAGTACATTCGACAGAATGCTCTCAATGTAGGACAACACAAGTATTGGTACACCAGAAAGTCTCACATCAGAAGAATGTGTGGGACCAAGGATCAAAGGAGAAGTTTTTCCTCTGTCACATAAATAAAATATTTAAGGAAACCACCAGTGTCTCTTCTGCTTGTGCCTCGTGACATGCTTCACAGATGCCTGCCTGGTTTAAAAAACAAATACAATAGAGTCAAAAACACCTGATTCTGACTAATTAAAAGGCCAACTTTCTGGTTCCATTTTTTTTTTGGACACAGGAAGAAGAGGGGCTGCAACTGAAAGGATGTAGGACTTTCCATAGCAGGCAAAGAGCACCATTCTAGTTGAGGACTGAGGAGTTGCATGCTTACCTGAGTGCTTGCACAAGGTTGAGATCAGTAAATTCATGCAAGTCAACAAAGGCATGGAGCACAGCGATATTAAAATCCTCCCTGTATAAAATAGGGAGAGAGTTCAAATTAAACCAGTCCCTTTTGCCAAGATTGCTATCATCTCAATTGTCCCGCTGCTTTAATCCAAATCTAGGTTCATACTTCCCTAAGGTGAACCTAGGTTCAGATCTTTCCCCGTGTTCTGAGAAGTTCTAATGTTCCTATAACAGACCTGCACCACATTACAACCAACCAAATTGCTTTGGCCCACCCACATCCTTTGTGTCCCCATGCCCTCTCACCGCTCGCCCAAGTAGTCGCCAATGGCTGTCTTGTTGAGTCCTTCTCCTTTGTAAAGGAAGCGGGCAATGTCCTCGGGGGTAGAACGCAGCAGTTCATTTTCCACCAGGAACTGGATTCCCTGCAAAATATAACAGGATCTGAGAATCATGGTGTCCAGGCATCTAGGTTCAACTCTGTTCCCACCCCCATCCAAATCTTTAACCTTGGGACAGACACCCTTCTTAGAAACCTTCCAAATCCTCAAAAACAGAATTATGATTTGATCCTGCTGGCAGAAAATCCAGGATTTACTATTCCTGGCAGCTGCTGTTCCATCCAAATACACTTATGCTAAGTTTCCCACAAAACCCTGAAATGCGATAGCATGCATCCCCAGTGCGTACTTACTTTTTTGGGATCCATGTTAAATTTCTTGCGGCCCATCCCCATCTTTCGGTTCCTCTGAAGGGTTTTACTGTCCAAGAGAAGAAAGTACACATATTGACCCTTTGATTCTTTACAAAAAGGAATTCAAACATCAATGCTATTTCAGACTTTGAGTAATAAGGAGTGCAGACATATGCAGGACTTGCATCGTTTAATTAATGTTATGTCAAAATGGAAAACTTTAACAAAGGGAAAAAGAGGAATGAGCTTTATTTTGATCTGGTTTTCAAGGAATATTATTTTACAGAAAAGAATTTGGTTACTACAATTGGAGATATTTTCAATGAACACTCAAGTGAGAATTTGAGAAATTTTTGTTAGTTATGTCAACTTGTTTCCCTTAAGGACAGTTCTCCGAATTTAGGGGGGGGGGATACTTTTTTCAACCACAACTAAAAAAAACTTGGCTGTCTCCAACAGCGACCAACAGGATGCTTCTGAGAATTTCATGAATGTTCATATATAGTGAACTAGAAGTGCTACAGACAAGAATTGAATTGAGGCCTGAAGGGGTCAGCCAAGTCATTTATCCCACTATTTTGTTATTTATACTCTTAAGACAGTAATGCAGCCACAGCCTCAAAGAGGACATGAGTGATGTCAAAGACTCTCTCGCCTGGAATCAATGTGGAGCCCCCAGAAGGCAAACAGAAGCCCCTCACCTTCCCTCATTGGCTTCCAGCCCCTCCACTTCATTCATGGCTTCACTCAGCTCATCTCGTAGCCGTTGGATTTCCACCAGCAACTCTTGCTTACGCCGACGGATGTTCTCCAGCTCAACCCTCTCTTCCGGCGTCAGGTCTGGAGGGACTGCATTAGCCAGAGGAAAGAGGATTGGAAAATGTAATCTTCTGGGTATTTAGACCACTCCTGGTGATGGCAGGATTGGAGACCATAGCCTAGAAAGTGGGCCTGGAATCAAAAGAAGCCCTATCTTTCCCTAAAAGCCCCATGGAAAAGAGATTAGATGACCTCCAGTACCTTTAAAAGCTCTAAAGAAGCTCAGCAGTCTCTCTCAGTTGCTTAAAAGCCTTCTTCTACATAGCAATTCAAGGTATGGGTACCTTCTACCCAAAAGATAAAGCAAAAGCATGGAGCCTTGATAGTCTCCGGATATTTTGGCCTTCAATTGCCATCAGCACCACCTAACAAGATAACAGATAATGGGAGCTGCAGTCCAAAACATCTGGATGGCAAATTATCCCCCAAATCCTGTGAAACTGCAATGTTTAGAAGCCCAATGAAAAGCATTCCTTTTTTCAATGACCACCCAATGCATTATTACAGAAGTGTACTTTAGACTTTCCAATAGTATCTTATGTCTCATGTCTAGAGTGAATATACTTCAGAAAAGTTGCTTTGCTGCCAAGAATCCTCCAGATTCCACTGGACTGCAAGACCCAGCAGACCTGGAAATGCTGGGACATTTAGGACATTTAAATGGCTAGTTGCATGAGTCCATCTTATTACAAAAGGACAAAGAAAGGACAGGGTAAGATGTACACCTTGGAACAGGAAGGGACAGTGAAAGAAAAGGAGGAAATGGGAGAGGACAGGATGCATATAAAAATATAAAAAAGGATTCTGTGTTGCAGGCTGCAATTTCTATGATGCAGTTTAGATTATTAATACTCTATGTATTTAATTGCTGCAATTAATGGATTAAAATACTAATAATATTTAGCATTAATAATTAGTATTTCTGATTTCATGATATTTTACACTTGTAATCCCCAATCCCTTATTTCTAAATATTTTAGCTGCTCCTTCAGGTTATGCTCTTGCATACAAAAAGTGGAAGATAAGGAACAAGAGGAACATACAAAGGTTATATTAAAAACTGGTCTCCGCATGCACACTGCAATCTCAATTAAAGGCAGCACTTAAAAACCTTGTGTAAATCTGTTCAAATGCAAGAATTGAACAAGCATGGAAAAACAGGACTGTAAAAAAACTAAGAAGGCTGGAAAAAGTTGAAGTAGACAAACTTTCTTCTTTTCTGAACACTGTGAACTTCCAAGTTACGGATGCAAACTTAAAAATAAAATTCAATGGGACTCACAATCTGCAGCATATGAAGTTTGGGAACCTAATGTGAGTCTAACAACACCCATATATCGAATGCTATTTCTTATTACCCTTTAAGCACCCCTTTTGTGCTCATGATGAACACACTTTTTTCAATGGGAGTTTCAGTGAACATGCAATGCATTAGTTCACCTGGCTGGAAAAGCTATTCATTTGAGATTTATAGCTACAGGATGTGTATAGTACAGAAACCAAGAAATTGAGCCATAATCCTTCCTCTCATCTTTGACACATGGACTACAAGACAGACAGCCTCACCCAGTGGTTGTAAAGTAATAATTAGCAAAAAGAATACTTCCAGACAGAAATGAGCTGTGTTTACAAGAATATATCCACAGCATGGCTGAAAGGAAAGTGAAACATACAATAACTGGGCATGAACTTTTTCAACCTGGGATTGCTTTCTTCTATGTAGAACAGGGATATGTACAGTGGGTGCCTGCATAATGCCGTGAATTTAGGCAATTCCATACTCTTATACACTTGCTAAAACCAAACCTTCAATTTATTTAAAGTGAAAGAAAAGATGCCCTTTAGCTATCAAGAGGTTTAGTAATACACTGATATACGAACCCTGAGGTCCAGCATACTTTGAAAGCTTTTATTACATAAATGCTAGCTGTAGCAGTAATAACAATTATACCGGCAGTAAAGTTGCTAGAGTGAAAACAAGAGAGGGCTACTGGACTTTGAATGGTGACACAGAAGAAGGAACTGTCGCTGTATGCTTTCGTGTCATCCCCAACCAATGGTGATGCTCAGGCACACCTGTCAGGGGGTTTTCTTGGCAAGATTTATTCAGAAGAGGTTTGCCATTGCCTTCTTCTGAAGCTGAGAGAGTGAGACTTGTCTGAGGTCACCCAGTGGGTTCCCAAGGCTGAGCAGAGGGTTGAATCTTGGGGTGCATCTACCTACTGTAAGAATGTGGCTTATTGTAATACCGCTTTAACTCTCAGGGTTCAATGTAATGGAATTCTGGGATTTGTAGTTTGGTGAGGCACCTTTGAGCAGAAAGGGCAAAAGGCCGTGTAAAATTATTATTATTATATTTATTTATACCCCACTTTATCTCTCCCAAAGGAGACTCAAAGCAGCTTAACATAAAAGCATCAGCATACAATTGTTTGCAATTATGCAAACATTAAAACAGAATTAAATATAAACATTATTAAAAAATTCTGCTGCTCAGAGGGGTTCATGGTGTTGGACCTTTGAGAACGTTTCAAGCCGCAAAGAGAGGCGTGTAATATTATTATGCTACTGGAACATGGCCATACAGCCCAAAAAACTCACATTATTATTATTATTGTCGTATTGTCGAAGGCCAGATTCACTGGGTTGCTCCAAACAGAAAACAACTAAGTGCCAGTTTACATCTCCCAAACAGAGGATGCCTCCAGGCAACAAAGCCCAGGCTACCTCTTTGAGGATACCCTAACAGATTGAATTTGCAGCTTTATGGCTACTCAAAGCTGTTGAAGCTTGATTAATTGCAACATTCACACTTGCTTCAAACAGAGAAGGGTTCTTTCTCCCACCCTGGATATTGCACAGACATATATACAATCCACTTGCTTCATTGTCAAAGATGCCAGCCACAGATGCAAGCGAAACATCAGGAGAGAATGCTACTGAAAACTAGCAACACAGCCTGAAAAACTCACAACTACTCATTATTAGTATTATTACTATTAAATCACAACTCCCAGAATTCCATAGCCCTGAGCCATGGCAGTTAAAGAGGTAACAAACTGCATTAATTTTACAGTGTAGAGCAGTGGTTCTCAACCTGGGGTTCCCCAGATGTTTTTGGCCTACAACTCCCAGAAATCCCGTTTACCAGCTGTTACGAGTTCTGGGGAGTTGAAGGCCAAAAACATCTGAGGACCCACAGGTTGAGAACCACTGGTGTAGATGGAGATCTCCCCGAATCAAGAGTCAGCGTGGTGTATTGGTTTGAGTGTTGGAGTACATCTCTTTAGGCCAGGATTCAAATCTCCATTTGGCCACAGAAACCCACTGATGGCGCTGTCGTATAATAATGCAGCTTCAGAATACATATAACTGCATTGAACTGGATTATATGAGTCTACATTGCTATATAAACCAGTTCAATGCAGTTAAACTGCATTATATGGCAGGATAGATGGAGCATAAAGGCAAATCCTGCCTGAACAAATAGCATGTGCTGAAAATTATGTGACAAGCAACACCTGCTGAAGTTTTCTCTTCTATGAAACCATTAAAAGCATAGGAGAAGTCCAGTTTTCAGTCTGGCAGCTCAGTCTACTTCTCATCCCATATATTGTATAAAATAATTTACTGGAAATTATTAGTTATTGTTATTACAACTATGTGGATCATGAATCAATCTTTCAGGGACCCAATTCCTAGCAGACCCACAGTCTCCCTCTTCCACAGTATTAGCCATAATCTACCTCCACCCCCCTCCTCTGAAATGGTACAGTCCCTCATTTAAATTCTAATAGGCTTCTTGACACCTCCCTTTAACTCCTCCCATCGACAAAATGGTACGGCCCAGAACCCACTCCCCAACGTTCATGCCATGATAGGTTTTAATGGCCTCATTTGATATAATAGGGAAATTTACTCTAGCCTTATTGCTATGGTACAGCTCAACACTAGAATGGTACAGTCTGAAAAAAAAGGAAAGAAAACCGGCCGGGTAATTATAACGGCATGAATTCGGGTCAGACCATCATGCAGTTATGTTTTCCCTCCTTTCATACAATGGAATAGCCTAGCTATGTATTCTCCCCCTCTGTTTCGTTTGGTTCGTTCCAGCCCCACCCCTCTTTGTAAGGATCGGCCCCGCCCCCTAGTCTTCTCGCACCGAATGGTTCAGCCCTCCCAGCCTATTTTCCCATTGTGGTTACAGGGTGGGTCCCAAGGCTATCAGCCCCCCCCCCTTTTTTTTACGCCCCTCAATGGATTGATCGAGAGGAACCTACCATAAATACCGTCCTCCATGGTGATCAGAGTGTCCCCAGAGCTCCTCACTTTCTCCTCGACTCCTTTCTTCGAAGCTTCGACGGCTGCGCCTTCCTTCTGCAACCGCCTGGCCTTACAACTGGAATGAAAGTTCCACCTCTTCACGAACAGCGTAGCCAATAGAAAGGGAAGATCTCGCCAACCCTCTGCTGAATGCGAGGAGACGAAGCCAATAGGAGCGGCTGTGATTACGATATACGTCTATCTCAACCAATCGGCGCCTCCGTAGTTGATATTGACAGGGGCGTTGTCCAGTTAAACTGTCCGTTATTGCCCATCGGATAGACTTCATAATAGGCGATTTAAAAAGAGGCGGGACTTCCAACTGTCCCGCCTCTTCATACATTTCGAAAAGTCTCTGAATCTATGAACCGCTAGGTGTCACTCTTCGAACCCGCCCTCTCTCAGGCTTAAGTGTCAGTCAAGATAACTGACGTTTGAGCCAGCCAATAAGAAGGAGCTAAAAGCAGCCCCGCCTTTTGAGCGGACTGGAAAGGGAGTAGACTGTTGCTAAGAGGGGCCTAGCTGGTTGCTATGGACTCAAATAGCCAGGTAGTTTTGTTAAAATAAAGGAAGATTGTTGTACCTTTGGGTTCATTCCTATAGTCTGCATAGATCTGAATTAGAGGCCAATTGCTCCATGACCTTTCTCTATGAAATACTGGTTATCTTCAGACTCAGGCCTAAATAGTAGATGAGGGAGAACTCGCAGGAGTGGCTCATTTACAAGAGCAACATTGTGCAATTTTACTATTATCGGTTACTAGCTTGGGTACCTGGCGTTGCCTGGGTTATTTGAAAAAGTCATTTTTTTTTATTTTACAAAATGCATAAGGTTGTGGGTGAACTACAACTCACATCATGCCAGGTTAACCCCCTGACATTCCATCAGTTATAGGAGCCCCGGTGGCAAAGTGTGTTAAAGCACTGAGCTGCAGACCAAAAGGTCCCAGGTTCAAGCCCCGGGAGCAGCGTGAGCGGCCGCTGTTAGCTCCAGCTCCTGCCAACCTAGCAGTTCGAAAACATGCCAATGTGAGTAGATCAATAGGTACTGCTCCGGCGGGAAGGTAACAGTGCTCCATGCAGTCTTGCCAGCCACATGACCTTGGAGGTGTCTACGGGCAACGCTGGCTCTTTGGCTTAGAAATGGAGATGAGCCCCAACCCCCAGAGTCAGACATGACTGAACGTCAGCCTTTTATTCCATCAGTAGTTCGTCATGTTGGGTAAGTTTGCTCTCTAGAAGCATTATCAGTGGGGTTCGTGGAGTCTCTGGCTGCCGAATGAACTACAGCTCCCACCATGGTGGTTCAGTCCCCTCAGACCCCTCTAGTAGGTTCAGTTGTTCCCTGTCTATTGTCGGTGGAACTGCTTGTCAAAATGAAAAGGGGCACTCCATTGAGGACCTCATGCCTGCTCAGAAATGAAAAGCACTTTAACATCCCAGCACGCCCATGCTTCTTCCTAACTTAATGGATGAGCAATGCAACAAATGAGGAAAAAACCCATGAGCTGCTCTAATCTGTTTGTAGGTGAACTATGACTCCCAGAAATGAAGATTAATCCCCCCCCAAACCTCATTAGTATGTTCAGTTGGTCATGGTGGCTCTTTGTGCCAAGGGTCTAATATTCCTGAATGAAATGTTACCTTCCATATGGACACCAGATATTCATGTTCTATTTAATATGTATATTTTAAGAGGTATTTTTAAAAATAGAAACTGATTTAATTAATTAATCAATTGACTTTATTTTTATCCTGTCTAGGGAGTATTTAAGAACCTCTGTCCAAGCTTATTCCACAACAAGCAGGTTTCAGACCAGGGAAAAACTGTACAGGTCAAATTCTTCATCTGACTGAGCATGTCAAGGAAGGCTATGAGAAAGGCTGCATTACGGGAACAGTTTTTGTGGACCTTACGGCAGCCTATGACACGGTGCAACATAGAAAAATGCTGCATAAAGTCTACCATATTACCCGGGACTTTGATTTTACAAAAACTGTCCAGACCCTCCTAGAAAACCGCAGCTTCTATGTGGAGTTTCAGGGCCAGAAAAGCAGATGGAGGAGGCAAAAGAATGGTTTACCCCAAGGCAGCGTTCTTGCACCGACTTTATTTAACATCTTCACGAACGACCAGCCACAACCACCACTCACAAAGAGTTTTATATATGCTGATGACCTTGGCCTCACAACACAAGCGAAAGATTTTGAAACAGTTGAAAAGCAACTCACTAATGCCTTGAAAGATCTCTCCAGCTACTACAAAGAGAACCACCTGAAGCCTAACCCTGCCAAGACACAAGTGTGTGCTTTCCACCTACGTAACCGTGAAGCCAACAGGAAACTGAAAGTTACTTGGGAAGGCCAAGAGCTCGAACACTGTTTCCATCCTAAATATCTTGGTGTCACCTTAGATCGAACATTAACATATAGGAAACACTGCATGAACACCAAGCACAAAGTAGCTGCACGCAACAACATCCTGCGGAAACTGACTGGCAGCTCATGGGGTGCAGACCCACAAGTAATAACATCAGCCCTGGCCTTGTCTTTCTCAACTGCTGAGTACGCCTGTCCTGTCTGGCAAAAGTCTGCCCATGCGAAGCAGGTGGACATAGTACTAAACGAAACATGCAGAATAATCACAGGATGCCTTAAACCTACACCTGTTGATAAACTCTACAAGTTAGCTGGCATTGCCCCTCCTGACGTGCGATGGGAAGTTGCTGCTAACGGTGAGAGAAATAAGGTTGAACACTGTGAAAGCCACCCACTGCATGACTATCAGCCTCCTCCCACCAGACTCAAATCAAGGAAGGGCTTCATGAGAACCACCACTCCTCTTGATGTTCCTCCAGCAGCAGCAAGGGTGTCTCTCTGGGCAGCTAAACCTGGCAATTCTAACTGGATGGCCCCCCATGAGGGTCTTCCTCCAGGGGCAAACCAAGAATGGGCAACTTGGAAGTCCCTGAACAGACTCAGAAGTGGAGTGGGCAGATCTAAAGACAACTTGGCAAGGTGGCACTACCTGGAGGAATCCTCCACCTTGTGTGACTGTGGAGCAGAACAAACAACTCCGCATATGTATGCTTGCCCACAATGTCCTGCCTCATGCATGGAGGAGGAGTTGTTTAAAGTTACAGACAATGCGGTTGCTGTTGCCCGTTTTTGGTCTAAAACTATTTAGTTGCTTGTGATTTCCGTTTTTTTCATCATTTTAAAATGTATTTGTTATGCAATGCTTTTGACACGAAATAAATAAATAAGAACCTCTGTGGCAATAAAGAGATAATTATTCTAAAGAGAGAAAGAAATTGCTGAAAGTTGAATTAAACTTGGAAGTTTCCTCTCAAATATAGGAATCCTTGGGTGTCCTTATCCCGTATTTGAACAGTAAAAATAATGCACTTACAGCACACCATTCCCATACCAAAAAACAAATAAATGTCTATACCAAAATTATCAATTATTTTGCATAGTTGAAGACTGAACTCTGCCAGTTGCATTCATTTATTTTTCCCTAGCTCCATTCCATTTCATTTGAAAGAATGAAAACTTCACTTTTTGTTACTGTTAAAGATATGGTAAAAAGCATCATTTCATCACCATTTTTATATTGACATTTTCGAAGTGAGTATTATGAATAGATAAAATAGTAGTTTGTACACTATATGTGCTATCAATATATGGCATAATTGCTTGATTGTTTGGACTAGGACTTTGGGAGGCCTCAGGATGTCACACTCTCTCAGCCTCAATGGAAGACAAAGGCAAAAACGCCCTGAAAAAAAAACATTGCCCAGGAAATCCCATAATATATTTGCCTTAGGGAATCAACTTTGAGATGCACAATAACAAATGCCGGTGTGTATTTATTTTAGGTAGATGTCATCATGAAACCTGAACAACAACATATAGTTCAGCTCCTGCAAACAAAGTCCAACAAATCATCATAGAGAAGGAACTAGAGGACAAAAAGGTATGTCCCTGTTAAATACTTAAGATAGTGGAAGGAAATATTTGAGAAGTTGGTTTGAATGAGCCACAATTCAGATTGCTTTTACTCGAGACATTAATGGTTTCTTTGAGCATCTCTTGTGCCTTATGAGTGCATGAGTGGATCATATTTTTGAATTCAAGGCGCTGTGCATATCAAAACGACATTTGTGTCATGTGTGGCACAGTAAAGCGAAAATTCAGATATTGCAATTCCATGGCTAGACACTGGAGGGTACACTAAGATAATCTATCCCAAATCCCACATTTCTTTGCGTATATGAGACCTCAAATGGATGAATAGGGAATTAACCCAAGTGATGACAGGTTGCTTTGGGTCATTGTCATGAAGTTGCTGTCAGATCATAGGGAGAAGACGACTGATCGAGATAACGTGTGTGCGAATGTTGACTATTTGTGTGTGAGGTTCAAGTGTTTCGGCTAGTGGCCTGTCAGAATGAAGAGTTGCTTGTGAACCATCTGTCTCTAATAAGATGCTCTGTGTCAATGCTGATTAGTTGGATGGAGACCAAGCAAATTTAATAGCGATGGATTTTCTGTTAACACAGGGTGATGCTGGAGCAAATCTACACTCACAACCTTTCGTACTGGAATTTCCTCTGCTTATTTGCCCCAAACACATTTCTGAACCTTGGAGATAAGAAATGGTTTGCCATATCTCTTTTCTTAAATATTTGTATCCTTGGTCTCTCTGAGGCTCAGTCAGGGTGGGCCCTAGGTAATTTTCAAGTGTAAGTGAAGATAATTTTGTCCCCCCCCCCAAAACAAATCACTAAAAAGTAAAAGCGTTGGATAAGCGAAAATGTTGGATAATAAGGAGGGATTAAGGAAAAGCCTATTAAACATCAAATTACATTATGATTTTACAAATTAAGCACCGAAACATCATGTTTTACAACAAATCAACAGAAAAAGCAGTTCAATGCATGGTAATGTTATGTAGGAATTACTATATTTGCGAATTTAGCACCAAACATTGAACTGGGATATAGGGCAGTGTGGACTCAGATAACCCAGTTCAAAGCAGATATTGTGGGTTATTCTGCTTTGACATTCTGGGTCCTTCCACACAGCCATATAACCCAGAATGTCAAAGCAGATAATCCACAATTATATAGAAATGGATTATATAGAAATGTGGACTCAAATAAACCAGATTAAGGCAGATATTGTGGGGTATTCTGCTTTGATATTCTGGATTATATGGCTGCGTGGAAGAGCACTGAGAGCCCTTAGGAATCCATAGGAATTAAAGGGCCACCGAAAGGGAATCTGGCCCCTGGTATTTAAAAAAAAACCTCTAAAATCAGGACAGCAAATAAAGATCAACACTCTCAAAACAAGGGAATTCCAGACAGAATAATAGAATAGTAGAGTTGGAAGAGACCTCATGGGCCATCCAGTCCAACCCCCTACCAAGAAGCAGGAAATCGCATTCAAAGCACCCCCGACAGATGGCCATCCAGCCTCTGCTTAAAAGCCTCCAAAGAAGGAGCCTCCACCACAGTCCGGGGGAGAAAGTTCCACTGCCAAACAGCTCTCACAGTGAGGAAATTCTTCCTGATGTTCAGGTGGAATCTCCTTTCCTGTAGTTTGAAGCCATTGTTCCGCATCCTAGTCTGCAGGTCAGCAGAAAACAAGCTTGCTCCCTCCTCCCTATGACTTCCCTTCACGCATTTGTACATGGCTATCATATCTCCTCTCAGCCTTCTCTTTTGCAGGCTAAACATGCCTAGTTCTTTAAGCCGCTCCTCATAGGGCTTGTTCTCCAGACCCTTGATCATTTTAGTTGCCCTCCTCTGGACGCTTTCCAGCTTGTCAACATCTCCCTTCAATTGCAGTGCCTAGAATTGGACACAGTATTCCAGGTGTGGTCTGACTAAGGCAGAATAGAGGGGTAGCATGACTTCACTGGATCTAGATGCTATGCCCCTATTTATGCAGGCCAGAATCCCATTGGCTTTTTTAGCAGCCGCATCACATGAGCCTACAATGTGATGCGGCTGCTAAAAAAGCCAACGGGATTCTGGCCTGCATAAATAGGGGTATAGCATCTAGGAAACAGGAAACAATCAGGGCCAGTTAACACCACTCAAACAAAGGATTCAAAGCCGGGCAAGGAAGCAGCCAGGCTTTGAAACTGCAAGGCTATTCGATGCTAATCAAGGTGGCCAATTGCAACATTCACACTTGCCTCAGGCAAGAGTTCTTTCTCCCATCCTGGACCTTCCACAGACATATACCTCACTGTCCTAGTGTCCAATGTGCCTCACAAACTCTGAGGATGGCTGCCATAGATGCGGGCGAAACATCAGGAGACAATGCTTCTGGAACATGGCCATACCGCCCAGAAAAATCACAGCAACCCAGTGATTTCGGCCTTGACAACACATAGAACCGATTGAATTCAATTTCCGCGTTAAAGAGGGAGCATCAGAAATACCGTAGGCACGGAGCCACTGTAGGGCCTACCAGCCTGGTGCTGCGCACTCGCAGTCAGCCCCGTCCCCTCCTCCTCCTCCTCCTCCTCCTGCCGGAACTTCCAAGGCCCCTGTAGGAGGAGGAGGAGGGGGTGAGGCCGGCTGGGTGTGCGCAGCGCCAGGCCGGTAGGGCCTACGGTGTCCTAGCAGGGGCCTTGGAAGTTCCAAGGCCCCTGCTGGGCCACCGTAGGAGGAGGAAGAGGGGGCGGGGCCAGCTGGAAGTGCGCAGTGCCAGGCCGGTAGGCCCTACGGTGGCAGGCTGCAGCAGGTGAGGATTCACAATCCTGGGAGGAGGAGGGGGGTGCGCGCGCATGCATCCCCTGCCTCTTCCTCCCCCCAGGGTTGCATCCTGATCCTCACCTGCTACAGACAGCTGCTGAGCGTTGCCGCTTTGGTGCTTTCTCTCCCTCTCCTCTCCTCCTCCCCACACGTGTGTGGGCACCCAAGCAGCCTGGTAAGCTCCCGGCTGGGAAGGGGGGGGGAGGCTTGCTGGCGCAGGTTATCCCTCCTCTGGCCGCGAGTGCACGAGCAAGCGCCTCTCCCCCGCCCAACTCCACTGGGAGCTTACCAGGCTGCTGTGGGTGCCCACGTGCATGGGAAGGAGGAGAGGAAAGGGGGAGGAAGCGCCAAAGCGGCAACAGCAGCTGCAGAAGGGGAAGATCGCAACCCTGGAAGGAGGAGGCAGGAGGAGTGCATGTGCGCATGCGCGCGGGAGCGCCTCAACTGCGCCTCCTAGACAACGGCGCTTTTCGCAACTGCATAGTTCGCTTACCGGTTGAACCGCCCCTGGGCTCAGTCTTTATATGACTACTTTTGATTTTTAAAATAAGCAGAAAATTGTTAATTTAAGGTTTCTCCACACTTTGGTTGCATTGGAATGTAACCATTTGGGGTGCAGCAAAGATGGTCTGTTTGCTTCTTTTTATGCATGCTGGCCGACAGCACCAGTAGATGGACAACCCTTACTATCATAGTGGATGAGGAGGGGGAAATCTATCGTTCAGTGGTAGAGCATATAATTGCAGATCAAAGCTTCTGAGTTTAATCCCTGAAATCTCCAAAGAAGCCTTAGGGCCCTTCCAGATAGGCCCTATAACCTCATCCCAGGTGTTCTACTTAAACTGGATTATATGAGTCTCCACTGCCAAATAATCTGAGATAAACAGAAAACCTAGGATCAGATCCTAGGATATAGGGCCTGTCTGGAAGGGCCCTCAGAAAGAACCCTGCCTGGAGTTCTGTCACTTAGCGTGGAGACTAGACTTTTACAAATTTTGAAAGTCTTACAAGCCCTAGGGAGCATGGTCAGTGATTGGGCATTATTGGAGATGGAGTCTAAAACTTGGTAATGTGTGAGCTGCAGATAAAGGTAAGTCAGATCAACCAATGGTTTGACTTGGGCATCTGGGGTAGAGTCGAGAAGTTCTGGTACCATTTAGGATTAGCAGAGCAGTAAGACACTAAAAGGAACTGATGGTTCTTAAGGTGAGAAACGTGCTAGAAGCCATGGATCTTATTACATTTGGCTTGGCAAATTTAGGGATTTGATCTTCTGCCTTAGCTACAATTTTGACATCCATGGTAACACTTGTCCATGCTGCCCTCCGTAGGTATTTGCAGACCTCTTTGGGTCCTCCAGTCCGATTCTATGGTACACTTTCAACGCAAGTTTGGTCAAAATATGAGGTTTGTTATTATCCATGATTTCATCTTTGAACATATTCCCAATATATATTGGGCTGTACCTCTGTGCAGACCTCACTTTGCTGGCTAAGTACTTTTATCCCCACCAGGCATAACTAAGTTCCAACCAATCTGCTAGGCACTCCCAGAAAACTGGGATATATATGGCCAGGCTCCATCAGAGTGTGATCAAGGTGGCCAAAAATATGGCTAAGAAATAACACATAGGCTGGAAGAGGCTGCAGTGGTTTGCTTTTGCCTCAGTATACAATATTATTTTAAGAAATAAATGAAATAATTAGCTTTATTAAGTCATCTCAACATTTTGCCTTTCATGGGATGCACCCAAAGATAGGCCAATTGACCCTGCCTAGTCAAAGGCAAAGGAAACATTGAGATGGTTATTATATCATTTCCAGAAATGCCAAAAATGGATGGGAAAATGAGGTCATAGCCCAAGGTGAGTAATTCAGAATAGAGGTCATCAGTAATGTGCGAGAAACCATAGGTGAATGTCAGGTCATGCACCAGCTGCCAAGAGACAAGAGCTGGTGTTTGACCTTTGGTGACCTTTGGTGACCTTCACATCACCAGCTGATGTCCAAGGCTGGGAGATAGGACCTCTTGAGAGGTTATTTTGGGCTCAACAGGAATGCTTTCCCACTTGATCTTGTCACCTGCTTTGTAGTGGTTGTTGAGGAGTTCCTGACATCCCATCACCTCTGTAGTGTCAGAATGAAGAGCAGGTGCCAGCACTTTGAGGCACAAGGTGATGGGATCAGGGAGTGGAGGAGGAAGTGGGAGGTGTGCAGTAGAAGAGTCCCCCAACATGTCTGCCTCCCTTCTGTGTTACTGGCGTAGAGCAACAAGGATTAGTGATGGAGCTGTGCCATATTAATCAGAGCTCCCAGCTGCAAATCCAATCTGAGCTCTCACCGCTCTGACCTTCAGCCTACGCTGCTGTCACCCAACCAGCTTGAGCAGCAGCAGCTGTTTATAAGAGATCTTTTCTACAAAAACTGAGATGCACCCGGCTTCAGGGAGAAGAACAGATACATAGACTGGTGTTGACATAATCCCTCTCCTTCCTTTCCCCTTCCTAGAGGTAGTTTTAAGACACTTGAGACAAGTGGGAGTCAGGCAGCTCATTACAACTGGGAACCTCAATCTTCTGGCAAATTCCTTTATGTCTTATTAAAATGAATGAAATCAGTTCATACAAGATTTAGAATCCCATTTGAAAGGGACCATGAATTAGTGATGTAGCACATGCTATGTATGCTGAGTACAGATTTATTCCTTAGTGTCTCCAGCCACCAGTGAGAAAGGTCTCTGCTTGAGACTGGGCAGATTTTCAATGGCATTAGAAACCAATGTTATGGCCCTATAATTCCTTTGGGGGCTATATGGACTGCCAAATTTTTCCCATACACATACATACACACCAAGTTGGAAGAGACTGGAAGTATACTTCTGGGTTTGGTTTTTGTAAAGCAAAATGCACTGTAGCCTCTTTAAAAGTGGAATTGTTGCTCTTGGAGCATTCAAGTAAAGTGCTTTCCACCATTCTCTCACTTTAGCCAGGAAAAGGGTTGTCTGTGTGGGAGATCCACAAAAATAACCATATATGTGTGCATAAGATATGACCACACTTGGGCCGTATCTTGAACACATAATCCTTGAGTACGTGGACGATAATGTAAAGATATTTTGCAAGGCAGTTTCATATTCAGGAAATAATAAACCTGTTTCTAAATTTTATTGCTTGTTTATTCACTGTTCCCTCTTCGTTTTAATTATTTCTAAAGTATATGGAAATATATGCATCTGGCATGACTTGTGGGGACACGTGTAAATCCTCTTCAGGTGATAGGTTCAGGTATATATTTCAGAATATTGTGGCAGTTCCATAAAATCTTTGGCTAGTATACGGTTTGGGTGTTAGATTTTCTAAGTGAACTTAAGCATGTAGGAATTAGAATTTGGTAATTTCATAAAATCTGTATCTAGTAGAGGACTACTGTTAAATTGAGAAATAGCAGACCTGGCAAATGGACCATTGTGCAACAGGACTGATTCACATTGGGTGCACTCATGCTGGTGTCCCAATACTCATCTTCACAGTTCACTAAGAAGGTATCTTAGGGCCCTTCCACACTGTCCTTTATCCCAGGATCTGATCCCAAATTATCTGATTTAAACTGGAATATATGAGTCCCCACTGCAAGATAACCTGGGATAAAAAAATAATCTGGGATCCGATCCTGGGATAGGAGTAGTATGGAAGGGCCTTTAGTGAGCTAGTTATATAGATAAGTATACATAAAGTTATGTAAGGTAGATAGTGATGTAGGATTATGGCATTTCCCTCTAAATTTAAGATGTCCTTGTAATGATTTGAGCATACATTTTTCATTACACACTGTCAATTTTCCTTTTTTAAATGAATATAAGAGAGATGAAATAGTTTCAATTTAATTTCTTTTAATGAGAACACTTGGCTTGCAGTTGATACATGTTATGCAATGTATACATTTCCTCATAACAAAATATTACCTTATTAGAAATATTCTCAGTCCATGATAAACCTGCAATACTTTTTCTTGTTTTTTTTTAATCAAGCCTTTCCAGTTTTTTTGCTGTAATTTGAACCAGGGGTTTTTCCTTTAGACTTGATGAACACATTTCAGGGGGTTAAGATCATGTGCAGATTATCACCCATTTGTCATAAAATGTCTAGCCCTTATAGCAAAAAAAGAAACACACACCACTAAAAATCTACAAAAACAAACCACCCTCTTACCAAGAAGTTATAGACACCTTCCAATTCCCTGAAATTCCACTGAGATTTTACTGAACCCTACTGCCTTCCATTCATTATAAAGCCCCACAGATAAGACATTCTTCGCCCAGACCCACGTGAGGGAGATTTCCTTGATAGAGGACAATTAAGTCCCCCTCTCATATATTCTTGGACTTCTATACAATAATCACTTGGTTATAATTCATCAAGATCCAACCTGAACAGCCACAACGAGAAATCACACTACTCTAAGCCAGGTGATACTCCAGCTATTTAAAGACCAGTGGAACATACACTTTCTCCCTATCCAAATTTTCCCATGGCTTTTGCATGTGTTCCCCACCTCCCCTATTTGTTATTCTTTAAAACTCTTCAACAGCTTGGATTGTCATTGGTGGCCCAAATACTCAGAAGTGGCTTTTCTTTTTTTCAACGGTTGAAGGGAGAAACACCACTACTTGTTCCAGAAAGCCATTGCCAGTTGTGTTTTGGGAATAGGGTGGATGACGTGTGAAAGCATTATTCTTTGGCCAGCTACCCAAGCTGCCCAATAATACAAAATGTGATGATGGCGCTACCCCAACTCCCGTTGGCCCTCCTCAGTCCAAAGACTTCAGTTTTGTCACGTGGTGGTGGACATCTCGTTCTCCAGGCTTACCCGCCTGCTGCCCTGCCTTTCTTCTTCCTCCTCTTCTTCACGACAGCAACTGAGTGCTACCTCATTCTCATAGCAGAAGGAGGCACGAGCAGCCGTGGCACCTGCAGGGGGTGCCTTGTATTTGAGCTCACTCAGCTCCTTAGCACTGCAAGCTGGGGTTCCAGGTACCTCGTATGTGCGGTGGAAGTGCTCATAGTCAATCTCATAGTGGCCGCGCCGTTCAAAGAGTACAGGCTCGAAGCGGTGTCCCCAGCGCAGCTCACTGGGCAGGTAGGAGCTACGGCACTGTGTGGTCATAGCTGTGGCTTCCACCATACCTTCCAAGATGACCACCAGTTCAAAGTCAGCCTCAGCCAGATCTGAAGGACCATATTCATAAAGGGGGCTTTCGGCATCAATCTCATGTACAATTGTCACTGGTGACACCAGAAAGATGCGGTCAGTGCCACTGTCGAAGCCCACATTGACATCGTTGTGGTCCAGGGGGATATACTCACCCTCAGGGGTCACACGAGGCTGTAAGGGAGAAGGCAGAAGGGAGTTATAGATTGAACTTTAATGGTCTTTTTGTTCTTTTGTTTGCCTTCAAGTAATTCCCAAGCTCTTTATGGTAACCTATCCCAAAGTTGTCTCGACAAGATCTGCTCAGAAGGACTTTGCCTTCCTTTGAGACCATGAGAATGTGACTTGCCCAAGAACATGCAGTGGGCTTTCATAGCCAAACAGATATTCAAACCCTAGCCTCCAGAATGATAATCCGACATGCAAACAAAACTACTTTTTGTTTTATGGGCACAGGCTATAAAATATGATCACAGTGATCAGCTGCCATTTCTTTGACTATATCAAAATAAACTCTAACAAAAACAAATTGTAAGTTTTCAGTTGCCAAAATAACTGCTTATTATTGCTAATGATTGCTAATGTATAGTTCTGTGTGATCTCCTACACACAATATGGAAAAATAAACCTGTTGTACATGTGACCTGACTTCTTGTTTTTTCCACTCACTTGTCCAGCTTTCCATCCAATCTCCCCTTGTGGCTTTCCTTTTCTATCTCCACATACTACTTATTCATCCATTATATTTAACGGTAATAATTACCATACTCATAATTATTGCTCTTACTGTTTTAAACCACATGTTCATATTCTCCACATGTCTTCATTCCCCACCCCATAATCTCACCTTTCTCTCCCGATCTTGGTCAGAAGTAGGCAGCATGAATCTAGTCATTATTCCCTGAATGATGTGCAGTAAACTAGCAAGAATTTCAGATTCTTGTTTGACAACAGAAGCAACAAAATGTCTCCCTTTTTCTATCTTTGATTCCACCATACTGCTTAAACTGAGAAAGCTGAGGATAACCAGGAGTGAATTCATGTGTGGAAGGACTGTGTTTTGGAACTGTGTGCCGTTCGGCAAGTTGCACTCTTTCAGGCAAACATGGACAAACCCTCTCTAAACACCTGCCAATAAAATCCTACATTTTAAAGTTACCTTAGGTCAGAAATGACTCGAGAGTAGAAACCACAAAAACAAACTCAGAACAAGTGCCGAGGTTCTATATTTGCTGATTCTTTTGTATCTGGCTCTGATTGTGGTTTGAGTAAAAGCCAAAATAATCCTGCTGCAATCATGAAACTACCCGTTCCTGATCAAAGTCCATTTTATGTGACACAATTGCCGTACTGTGATTCCACTTTAGGTGCCACAGGTATATCCTGTGGAATCCTGGGGTTAATCAACCAGTGAGACACTAGATTTCTTTGGCTAAAAATTCTAAATAACCCTTCCTAAACTGCAAATCTTAGGAGCCCATAGGAAGTTACTATTGCAGTTAAAACGGAGTCATAGTACTCTAATTGTGTCATGTTAAAGGGCCTCTAGATTACAAGCCTTTCCCTCATCTTGCACCTATCTGTTTCCCCTCTGTCTACCAGTATAACCCACTGATTTGAGAAAGTCAGAAATATAATTCAAATAATTATATTTCGGGCTTTTAACGAATAAATGACAAAGACGACCCAGATTGATGTATGGATAAAGCACGAGGATATTGGATGAACGGAGTTTAACCATATGTTTTATATTTTATACTGTATTTAACTATTTGTAATAGATTTTATATGCTGTTTGTTTTAATGATGTGTCGGCATTGAACTGTTGCCAATTATACGCTGCCCTGAGTCCCTTCGGGTGAGGGGGCGGGATAGAAATATTGGAAATAAATAAATTTCCAGAAATGGTTTGCTGCCATTCTACTTTTCCTTGTTTGAGATCTTCCCTCTGATTTTGTCTTTACCTTCAGCAGTTGTGCGCGGACATGAGCCTCTACCAGATGGCTCTTACGCAGGTTGCCCACACGCCACATGAGGCAAAGCTTCCCATCACGCATGGCAACCACAGCAGTCTCACTAAAGATAAGGGTTGCATTGCGTTTCTTGGGTTTAGCAATCTTGCCCATGATTGCTCCAATAATGAAAGCATCAATTATGCATCCCAGTATGCACTGGAAAACAACAGCCACGACAGCAGAAGGGCACTCCTCTGTGACACTGCGAAAGCCATACCCAATCGATGTCTGGGTTTCCAGAGAGAAAAGGAAAGCAGCTGTGAAGCCAGTGACCTCTGAGAAGCAGGGCTTGGCGTCTAGTGGCTGGTCAGGTGCAATGTCCCCATGTAAAGAAGCAATGAGCCAGAAGAGGAAGCCAAAAATAAGCCAGGACAGGACAAAAGAGAGACAGAAAATTACGATCATCCAGCGCCAGCGGACGTCTATGCATGTGGTGAAGATATCAAAAAGGAACCGCTGGCCCTTATCACAAACATTGATAAACTCAACGTTGCAGTGGCCATCTTTCTTCACAAAGCGGCTGCGCTGGCGGGCCAGAGTGGTCTTGCCATTGTGACAGGTTGTAGGGGACTCCACCGATACCTCTTCTCGGAGCTCTCCCACACCGCCACCTCCACCTCCACTGAGACGGCGGATGGCTTTGGCCACCCCCATCTCGGAGGGATTCGCCTTTGTCCCGGCCAAGGCTAGGCCGGGCTTGGGGGATTGGTGGCCCAGCCTGTGTACTGTTCAGGAAAATCTGGTTAGTGGGCCGTCAGCAGTCAAGGATGTGGCACAGTGAAAACTTGTAACTTTGAAGCAACCTAGAGAAGGAAAACAGAAAGATCTGATAAAGAGAGCAGTCATCTCATATACGATATTCAGTTCCTGAGGTCACATTTCTAGAACTTAAGTCTAGTCTTTGATAACAGCATGTTGACAAGCAAAGCAGAACTGGTTAACTTACTTCTGTTTTCTTAAACACTTAATTCCCATTTTAGTTTGATTTATGAATTATTGCCTCAGAACAGAAGAACTTAAAGACCCTAAAGACACCAGATCCCATCTGGTCTTGGAAGCTAAGCAACCTCAGTCCTTCTTAGGAGTTTGTTGGGGCACTGCCAATGAATATCAGGGGCTGTAGTCTATTTTTCAAAGGAAGAAGTTGGCAAAATCACCTCTTGAGAATCCCTTGCCTAAGAAAACTCTTACGTGAGGCCCAGTTCAAACTGCATTATATGGTCAGTGTAGACACATATACACTGGGGAAAATGGAAGGAAAAAGGAAGAGGGGTCAACCAAGGGCAAGGTGGATGGATGGTATCCTTGAAATGACTGGCTTGACCTTGAAGGAGCTGGGGGTGGCAACGGCCGATAGGAAGCTCTGGCATGGGCTGGTCCATGAGGCCACGAAGAGTTGGAAGCGACTGAATGAATAAACAACAGACTCATATAATGCAGATTGAATTGCACTGAACTGGATTATATGAGTCTACACCACTATATAATCCAATTCAATCTGCATTATAATGGCAGTGAAGAGGGGGCCCCAGAGAATAGTCTTAGTAGCATCCATAGAGTGTTTCATCTGACTTAGTCTACACTACCAAATTTCTCAGTTAGTCTCCAAGGTGCTACATCTACATAATCCCTTTGCAAGGGGAGTATAGACCAGTCTGCTTCTGCTCAATCCGAACACATTTGGGATTTGCTTCTAAGTCATTGTTTTTCAACCTGTGGGTCCCCAGGTGTTTTGGCCTATAACTCCCAGAAATCCCAGCCAGTTTACCAGCTGTTAGGATTTCTGGGAGTTGAAGGCCAAAACATCTGGGGATCCACAAGTTGAGAACCACAGTTCTAAGTAGGCTTGGAGGCCTGAAGGCACCAGATTCCATTTGATCTTGGAAGTTCAGCAGGGTTATGTCTGGTTAACATTTGAATGGAAAACTGTCAAGATGTCCCAGGTTACTGTTCTTGTGTCCCTTCACATAGTTTCCAGTTTATGGGGACCCTGAAGTAAGCCTGATATGGATCTTATTGGCACTAATTATGCAGAGGGGATTTGCCTTTGCATTCTTCTGAGACCAAGGGAGTGTGGCTTGTGCAAGAACTCTCAGTGGGCTTCCAGGGCTCAGCAGGCATTCAAACCCTCATTTCCTGGTATCCTAGTATAATACTCAAACCGCTATGCCATGGTAACTCTAATACCGAGAGCTGTAGACTATGTTTCAGAAGACAACACCTCTAAGTATTCCTTGGATATGAAATCTGTGGCAACACCACAAGTCAATAGGAGACTTGAAGGCACCATCTCACAGAGACTTAGATGGCACTCCTGTACTTAGTTACCTGAGAGTAATCCCCACTGGACTCTTTGGGGCTTACTACGTAGGGGTTTGTGTTGTTAGGCAGGATCGCAATGTTATTCTTCCCAATAATCCTTTCATTCAGTTGAGGAATATTAGAAGTTGCAGGTTGTAGAAGAACTGCAAGATAATTGGTGACTTTCCATTATTTTGTTCCATAATGTTTCTTTCTTTGCTTAATGTTTGCTGGAACATTTTGCTGAACGTCAACACTTGCTGGCTGGTTGGTCTTAACATTAATATTACATTCCCCCAAAA
The DNA here is from genome assembly GCF_035594765.1 of Anolis carolinensis. Lineage (NCBI taxonomy): Eukaryota > Metazoa > Chordata > Lepidosauria > Squamata > Anolidae > Anolis > Anolis carolinensis. Next base: position 15,942,700 of record NC_085846.1, read on the forward strand.
GAGCAACTTAATTTGTAAAATCATTCCTCCTACAGGTCAACATGATTCATGTAAATAATTATTCTGAATACGACTGTATTTCAGCACATTTAGTTAAAAAGCAAATATTTAGCAGATAGCATGTTCTTTATCAGAGCATCTCCATGCCAGGAAAGCTTCACATTTCTGGATGACACAGGAGGCCAACCAGAAAATAAATCAAACAGTCATAACCACAGCCAGGACTTGAAAAGTTACTTTAAAAGCACAATTGTTTCATTTCTAGCAATAGTGGCCAAACTGTAACGTATGACTTTTATTCATTATAGTGATGAAATCAAGTATCTACTTGAGTAATTTGTTGCACAGCTCTTCTATTCTGCTGTTTTTAGAAGAAGAAAAACCTTTACGATTGACCTGAGAAAGACATAACATTTGAAAAAGGCTCTTTAAAATAAACCTTTAAAAGTAACAATAAACATTTATTGTATCATTAAAGAATCGTTGCTGTTTTTGTTACACTATTTTTGAATTGTGTCTGTTACACCCTCTTTAACCTAAATGTAAATAGTTGCAATTACTTCCAAGCTCTGATTACACAATGTTGGCTTGTAACTTTAGAAAGCCTTTCTAGCATCTTCACTGCTCCCTACATTTTTGTGTGGAAGATCTCCCATAGAAAGTCTGTTTGCTGGTATTTTCCCTAATATCCTACAGGCACAAGATCCCATCTGATCTTTGAAAGTAAGGCCCCTTCCACACAGCTGAATAAAATCCTACATTATCTGCTTTGAACTGGGCTATATGGCAGTGTGGATAACCCAGTTCAAAGCAGATATTGTGGGATGTTCGCCTTAACATTCTAGGTTATATGGCTGTGTGGAAGGGACTCAAGTGGTGTCACCCATGGTTAGTACTTGGATGGAAGACTGCCAACAGGCAATGAAGGTAATACAGATTGTATTTCAGAGTGAGGAAATGGCAAAACTACCCCTGAGGGCCCTTCCACACAGCCCTATATCCCAGAATATCAAGGCAGAAAATCCCACAATATCTGTTTTGAACTGGGTTATCTGAGTCCACATTCAGATAATGAGGGATTTTCTGCCTTGATATTCTGGGATATAGGGCTGTGTGGAAGGGCCCTGAGTATTCCTTGTCTCTGAAATCCCTAATAAATTAATGGAATCGCAATAAGTTGACAGGGGACTTGAAGGCATACACACATATGTGTATGTATTATGTGTATGGTTTTTATGCAGGAGGTGTTCTGCTACAGAATTATGGCTGTCTTGGGCTCTCAAGACAGCTTCTATCTCCTGATTCTAATACAGGTGTCTCCAAGTTAAAAACATTCAACTCACAAATGACTCGTAGTTAAGAGCAGGGGTGGGACAACAGGAAGTGAGAGAAATCTACCCCTAGGAATGGACGTTCACTCTTCAAAGAGTTATTATGGGGGGAAAGTATCTCCACTGAAGATTTCTCACCAATCCTTGTTTCAAGAACAAGCAATTTTTTTTCAAAATCCAATTATTATACAGGGACAGAAAGTGAGGTGAAATCTTCTGAAAAGGGGCACAGACAACAAAACAAACACCATAGGGTGTCTAACTCTTCCCTATGCTATGCAAAGCATATATAATACACATACACACACACTTGGTGGTTTACAGTAAAAAATGTACCTGTTCTGCCTTACATATAAATTCACCTTAAGAACAAAACTATAGAACAGGCATGGGCAAACTTCGATCCTCCAGGTGTTTTGGACTTCATCTCCCAGCTGTTAGGAATTATGGGAGTTGAAATCCAAAACACCTGGAGAGATGAAGTTTGTCCTTCCCTTCTATAGAACCTATCCTGTTTGTAACTTGGAGACTGCCTGTACAATTGACTGGGGGGGGGGGGCAAAGTACATATATTGGTATGCAGAATCAGTCCCTTGTATTTGGAAAGGACTTCCTAAAGACTTGAAAAGATGCTAATATGCAAGTCTATAGGACAATACCAGCAGGAAAGCAATCTGCTTTGGCCTTTACCCCACACTTCGAAGCAGCTATTTCTGGTGCTGAACATGACCTCCCAAATAGTGTCAGCACTTTGGATAGCCTCTTTAAAGTTTGGACTAAAATCTAGGTGGATTCTCTACTCCAGTTTCCCCAAACAACACTGAGTTAGAAATGTGTCTCTATAGAAAAAGCCACCTCTTTTGTTCCATTCTATTTCAGAAGGCCTTTCATCTCTATCTATTTAGTAAATCCCATTTCCCTTTCAGAAGATGTGCCATAAACTTTAGAAAGCATTCAAACCCAGGGAGGGAATTTTACCTGTTTTAAATTGTAGGCTTGCTGATGTGGGTTTGTCTTTTCCGTGGTATGTCTAGAAAGTGCGACTTCCCTAAAGCCAGGGACACCTCACATATTTATCTGGAAGTGGAGGGTGTGGCAGGCCACACCAATAGGCTAAGCGTCTTCCTCAAAAAGGAGGGAAAGGTGGCTTTGTAAAATGCATCTCCTGACCTCCAGGCTAATGAACCAGCTACAGCCAAAGCTGGGCCCCAAGGGCAGAAAAGAATGCAGGAGGAAGAAAGAAGGCCGAAACTGTTTCCTTCACGGGAAGGAAGAATGATTGATTCCAACTCAAAGTTCACCATGCAGTGTGGGGGCTTTCAGGTTTTAAAAAATTCTTTCTATAGAGTCAAAATTCTTTTGCAACGAATACATTTGTAAATGTAATTATAGTTGGCAGATAGTAGTATTCAGACAAAGTATCCCAGTTTCTTTGTCAGATGAATGAATTGACACCCTCCAACTGCCCCAATTAGTCCCCTATCCTCCCATTTTCTGGTTACTTTTCAAATATCCCAGTTTGTCTCCCTTCCTCCCAATTTTCCCATTTATCTTTGGCTTGCTTCAGTTTCCCAAAACCAAGTTCGCAGTTTACAAGGATCGGGGAAAGAAAAGGTGGAATCTTGTTTTTTCCTATAGGTTCAGGAAAACGCATATTGCTGAAGCCGTTCCGAACTTGTGTGTTCTTCTTTTTGTCATTTTGATTATATTCTGTTGTTGATTGGTTTCACACATTTTAGTTTTCATCTCATCTGTAAAATTTTAGAAGGTATGTAATATTTCTCTTTTAAGATGCGACCCAATGCACATAAGACACATCATGTAAAATGTTGATAATATGCAGCAACATATTATCAAAATAAGAAAATGCAGCAGATAAATCACATGGAGCCTGAAGGTCATTTTTTGCAGCCTCTCCAGGTTCCTTCTAAAATTTAGTGATAAACTAGGAAAAGCCACATTTTTAAAACTTTGATTCGTTCTTTTAAGTCTTCCCCTGTTCATTTTTAGTGCTTTCAGTTCAGCAGTACAATTTGTTTTTGAAATTTTGTGTGCTTTGTGTGTCTCATAGTAGGTCCTGAGAGTGGAATGAGGGCAAAATTGCCCCCAAACCTCTTGACATCTCCCACCAGTGAGGGTATAAGTTTCCCCTTCAGATTCACTGCTTTATTTGTGAACATGAATAATATATACCAGTGGTTCACTGTTACTACAGTGTTGCAACAAGAGTGACTGGTCTCCCAAAATTCTCTTATACTACCGAGGCTTATTAAATATGGTTTTCTGTGGGTGTGCGGATGGCGAATACTGGATGGCATATGTTCTGTATCAGAAACTAGAGCTGATATCCAAAACTATCCAAATCTAAACGTGACCAACTTGACCATTTTGGTACTAATGTTGGAGAGTGGTCCCTGGTCAAAGTGGTCCCTGGTCAAAAACAAAAATTGGGAACCACTGCTGTATGCAGTTTATGGTAAAAATAATATATTTCCCATCTTATGCTGCCTTATTATATGTTAGAAGCATTCATATCCATATACATGTAAGCTGGGGTTACTTTAGGGTGCATAGTAGATTGGATCTTGATAATATTAATTTCATTAATTTCATAGTTTTTCATAATTTCATAATATTAATTTCATAGTTTTCTGACTGAAATCTACAGGACATTATGGCTGCTTTGTCTCAGTGATTTCAGTGCAATCCTATGTATACCTGTCTATCCACGAGTAAGCTCTTTTATATAAGCAAGCAGAGCACAAAGGAACATGAACTGGCCAATGATTCTTCAAAGTAACAATTAGGGCAATCTCATTAACATCCAGGGCTACCCTCAAGCAATTTGCTCCTTCACTGCTTCATTGTAAGATGACCATATTGGCAGCTGAGTCTCATTTCAGGACGAAGAAAATTGTGAAAGTGAAAAGTGGAGATGTTCTCAACTTATTTCAGTTGCTTCTATCTCAACTCGAAGTCTAAAAGTAGCTGGCACTCTATTAACTTGGGGGTAGAGGGAAAGAGAGCGTGAAGTCTTGCCTTTCTCAGGAGGATCAGGCAAGAGCAAATTGCTGCAGCCTTTCCTAGCTGGTGTTTTCTTCCTTATTAATAACTGTCACTATATTAAACATATGCTGATGTTGCTTGGTCACACATGTCTCTATTTTCTGCAAAATACTGGAGGGTATGATACTATCACCTATGAGGGCCTGGAAATTAATAACTCCACTGACCTTGCATTAATTTTAGACATTGGTTTTCAATCTCAGATCATGTTGAAAGGCTTTTAAAAATCATGTATACTGGTCCTAAAGAAAGTCATATTTGTTTTGTATTTTATTATATAGTTTTGTACTGTGTTTTATACATGTTACTGTGTTAGCTTCTGAGGAAAGCACTAGAGTACATGGTGGGATTAAATATGTGAGCAACGTAATTAAATGTCACTTTTTTAGCAGACCCAGATTTGTTCTTCTTTTCATCTTATAATTCCCTCCTAGTCCAAATTCCACATTCATGTAATGCCTTCATTAGGGCAACACTCCTCCCCCTCCAAAGGCATAAAATTGTGTACAAATCTTAAAGATCACTGATCTGTTTGTTAGGCATGGTTGTGCACAAGGCAGCATGATAACAAACTGAAGAGGGGAAAGAATAGTTAAAAAACAAGCCAAACTTGATTGAGTGACCTTTTCTCCCTGTGATGTCTTGAGTTACGATGGAGAGGGAAAAGTCAATAGACATTAAGTTACGGCTTTATCAGTGAACATACTAGTGTTAGACTGTAGTTGAATGACTGCTATGGCAGCTGAGAACTAAATTATATGGAAAGTTTAGTCCATTATTTTAATTATCTGACTGTCTACCTCATATCGTGCAACATTTCACAGATGAAAATTGGAACACATGTGGTCAAGCAACATCAGAGAGTGGTTAAGATGGCAAAATATGGTGGATGCAGAGCTGAATTGCTACAAGAAAGGAAGGAGGATGCTATGGTACAGTGCAACCACTGTACTTTTTTGCAAGTTCCCATGATTTCACCTACTTGCACATTAAAATGTGGCCTTTGTAGAAATTTTCTAGGTCCTCCAGGTGATTCAATGGTGTGCTTCTGATAGAAGTTTCTAAAGAGTTGCATTGGAGAACCCAGTAAATTCTGTGAGAGGATACCTCTTTAGATGTTTTCAGAGTCCTCCAATGTGACACTATCATAAAGTTGTTCATTTCAGTAGGGTTCAATGTTATCCATAATTTCTTGTTTCCATGGTAAGTTCAGGAACATTCCCCCAGTGAATACAAGGGTTGTACTGTCAGTAAATACAGAAGACTTTCAGAAGATTCTTTTCAAGTTGCAACAACAAATTATCTAAGTCTTCAAAACCATAACAAATTACTGTTCTTACTGAGCTAGAGGTTTTTACCTGGTCCTTTTGTCTCACTTGGAGCAGAGCCCCACAAAAGAGTAGAATTTCCATCATTGTACAAATTGTATGTGAAAACTGGAACAGCAAAGAATGTATTCATCTTCACTTAATGTTGTGCCTGGATGAGATCATTACTCCTAGGTAGCAACCACTTCATCAGACAAACAACTTATCTAACACAATATATGTTTTCCATCATTCCACCATTTGGCATGTAGAATGGCCTCTGAAATTGACTGTAGGGCTTGAAGCTGTTCTTAGCGCCAAGTCTTGGCTCAACATACACTCTGCTCTGGTGCCTCCCCCCCCCCCCCACACACACACATTACTTGCAGAGAGAGAGAGAGAGACACGTGTGGGAAGCTTATGCTTCCAAATAAAGCTGACACTAGGCTTAGTGCTTGGATAAGTGGAATTTCATGACAAAGTCAATATCTAATCTGAGACAAGATTTCTGGCCCAAAACACACACTTCAGCCTCTTCCTCCTCCCTGTAATTCACTGGCTGGATATAACCAGACTTCTGCCAGAAAAGTCAAAGGCTGCTTTCTGTGTCATAACTGGAGGAAGTTTCAGGTCTCCCCAAGAGTTCTTTCTGTTTCTGACATAGATATGTATAACTGCTATAGCATAAGTTATCTATATATGTATGTGCCACAAACTGGAAACAACTTGAAGATACAGCAACATGTGCCTTCAAATCACCTGTTGGCTTATGGTGACCCCATAGGGAATACTTAGGTTTTGTTAGTTCCTTCCTTTGAAATATAGCCTACATTACCTTGTATTGGTTGGCAGTCTCCCATACAAATACTAACCAGGGTTTCCAAGATTAAAAAGGATCTGGTGCATTTAGGTATTTAGACAAATAGCATATTTTATTGATGTCAAATGATAGAAAGGATGGTGCACAGCAGAGAAACATTTAAGCCACCATCACCATCTGCAGCCCCAGACAAATCTATTTGAACTATCCTTGGCCAACAATCAAACATCCACACAACTAATACGGTATACGGGGCACCTAGATTGCAGTGCACTTACTCCCCTGGCTGAGATCAATGGAAGATGGACTCCTAAGATTTAAATAGTACATACAAGCAAACAAAGAAAAAGTACACCAGGATGAACCACCCCACTCCCCACCCCCAATAGCTATAAGAACTGTGCAAGGACATTAGCTACAGATGAAAATTCACTTCCCCAGTTTTTACAGCCCTCATGTTTTTTCTTAGCCTCTGACTGCAAAGTGAATGCAAGAAATGTCAAACAAGGTCACTAATACAGATGGACACTTTTTGTACATGAGACAGCTGTTGATGCTTGGCCTTGATACTAAGGCGGACTCCAAAACCCATCTGCCTCTGTAGAGGCACTCTTGCTGCAGTTATTTCTTACAGGTTTGAGAGAGAGAGATAAGCACCTTAATAAGGAGGAGGTCTGAATTAGCCACCCTGAGAATCTCAGCTTTCATTGTACAGTCAGCCCTCCACGTTTCCTTGCATTAGGGTCACAGAATTCCTGTAAATGTGAAACACTACATTGGAGGACCTAGAGATTCCTAGAGAAAAAGATTTCAGTCAATCCATTAATAATCAAACCTGCAGAAGTCAAATCTAAAAATGTGAGAGGCAATCTGTATATGGATTTTATTTTAAAGAGACAAACATGTTTTTAGCCCTCTATGACCATTATGACGCTTTGACCTGAACCACAGGGAATTGTTTGACGGGTGAAAGGAGAAAATATCGCCTCTTTTCATTTGGGCACATAAAGACAAATCTATATTACAAGACGTGGTAAAACTATTTACTGGAAGTGTGCAGTCTGATGGTTAGTTCAGATGGCAGCTGAGAAAGATGAACTGGAGATCATGCAGCTATCTTATAGGCTCTTATTTCACATTCATGCTGAGAACCAATCTGACTTTTGAAAAGGTTGCAATTAACATAATTGCAGTTATTCACGCCCTCGTTCTATTACTGAAATGAACAGCTATTTTAAACTGTTGGTGGAACCTGAGTGAAGGGCTGAAGGCTTCAACCCTTAGTTCAAATGATCTGATTTTTCTCAAAATTCAGTTGTAGCACAGTTCCAGCTCAATGGCTTGTGTCATACTGTTGATCAAACATTTTCTGTAGGTATGAATATATAGAGTGGAACTGTATTTGTGTGTCCCAGTACCCCTTTGTATGAACTTTCAGCCAACAGTCCCCAACAAATACCCTCCAGTTCCAAATTTGGCAGGAATCATTCTGAATAATCCTCTGTCATCCACTTTTTCTTAAGTTTTTAAAATGTCCAAGTTTCTCTCCTTCCATTTCCTTCCTTTATTTGCAGATCTTGGAGCTTGTTTCCGTGGATGTAAACTGAATTCAAAATGCAAAATTAACTTGGGAGAGGAGAGGGAGATTAGTAGTCTTGTCCTTCCTAATAGGTTCAGACAAAAGTGAACTGCTGCAGCCTTTTCTAACTTGTCTCCTTTACTTACTTGTCTGTTTTCCTCTCCTAGCTTGTGTATTCTTTCCTATTATTAGCTTTGCCATCTTGGCCATGCTCTGATGTTGATATGTCACACAGGTTCTGCTTTTTGTTTGTGAAATAGTGAATGAAATCTCACCCATTTGGGCTTTCAGTCTGATGCTTTGATTGCCCCAGGAGTGCATATCTGTTTTACCAAAACAATTATTTGGCTATTTTGTGAGGGGTTCTTCCCACCATTTTTTTTTAAATGTTGTCTATATCCATGGATTCAACTATCCAGCCCACCTAGCCAATTTTAATCATGTTTTTTAAACTCACGTCTTGTGTTCATTATAGTTTAATCTTTGTTCTGTGTGTTTTAATATATGTACTTTGTAGAAATATGTTTCAATATGTGTATTTTTTATGATTATGTGTGTTTTAGCTATTTTGTAACATGCTTCGAGCCACAAGGAGAGGTGGGTAAGAAATAAAATACAGTAATAAAACAATAATAATAATAATAATAATAATAATAATAATAATAATAATCCCAAAAAACAAACCTTAGTTTTGCCATTTTACACATGGAACCTCATTTTATTACACTACAATGGGATCACACCATTGTATATAATAGATTAGTTACTGGCAGGAAAAACTTTAAGATAAAAGATGCTGATCTTTTTGATTCCTCCTTTGGCCCCATCCATCAAAAGCAGGCCCGTGAGAACCTTGCTGGAGATGAAATTTTGCTGCTGGGCTGAAAAGGGTTTCTCACCCTTGCTTTAGATCTTCAAAGAATAGAGGTGGGGCAGGTTAATCTGCCCTTATCTGCCCCAAACCTGCTGGCTGCTGTTCTCATCTTTGTAACTTGAGCAGAAAAGTCTTGAGAGAGGGTCTCTCTTTGTTCAACTGAATATGCTTGCAATCCTTCCTGTAATCAGGTATGGGAAAGGTACTTTCTGGCTTATAGGGCAAAGATTGGTCAGATCCAGCAGTGATGGGAATGATGGATTGGGGCTAATATATGCTGCTGTCCTGGCCCTTTCACACACCCTTCAACTGCCTTGATTTGGTAGGGACAGCCCCAATTAATCTTCCATCATGGCACTTTTTGGAGCCCCTGCTGGCACAGCAGGTTAAACCACTGAGCTGCTGAACTTGCTGACCAAAAGGTCAACGGTTCAAATCCGGGGAGCAGGGTGAGCTCCTGTTATTAACCCCAGCTTCTGCCAACCTGGCAGTTTGAAAACATGCAAATGTGAGTAGAGCAATAGGTACCATTCCAGCAGGAAGGTAACAGTGCTCTATGCAGTCATACCAGTCACATGACCTCGGAGGAGTCTATGGACAATGCTGGCTCTTCAGCTTAGAAATGGAGATGAGCACCTATGCCCAGAGTCGGACACAAGTAGACTTAACGTCAGGAGAAAACTTTTACCTTTACCTTATGACACTTTTTAAGCTGCTTGTATCAGTTTCTCTCTCTTCCTCACACTTTTCCTGTTCTCTGCTTACTTCCATTGCTGCAAATGGAGTTCAAAGTGCAAAAATAGACCATGCTCCATTAACTCAGCAAGGAGGAGAGGTAGGTTCAGACAAGAGCAAACCGTTACAGCCTCTTCTATCTTGTGTTTTCTTCCTACTAATAACTTTTGGCATCTTGACCACACTGTGATGTTGGAAATATGTGTCCCAGTTTTTATCTCTAAAATTTTGGGGAGTGTGTTTCCATGTTATCGCTGAATTCATGTAAGAGCAGTTTCTGTGCATACAATCAGTGCAAAGTTGGGTTTTGAGGATTTGTATAGAAAGTGAGGAATGAATTCAGACAAAAAATTGACAAGTGAAAAAATAAGTTTTTGATTTCATATTTATGAAGTTATGTATACATGGACCCCAGAATGGGAGGAAAAGGGTGTTGAGCCCACCAAGGCAAAGCAGCAGGAACTGAGCCTTCCCCTTCTCCAAATGATCTGGCAAAATGGGACCACCAGACATTTAGATAGTGGAGCTTTCTCTGGAATTATCTATCGTGTGCTAAATGTTCAGGGCCCAAAAAGTACTGCTAAGGGAGGCAACATGGTATGAGTGTTAGATTGTCTTGACCATGGAAACCCACTTGGTGATCTTTGGGAAGTCACACTCTCTCAGCCTCATAAAAGGCAAAGGCAAGAAAATCCTGTGATAGTGCCTTAGTGTAAGTAATAAATGACTCGAACACAACACTTCACAAAAATAGCAACCATTATTAATGATAAAAAAATTAGGAGGAGCTGCAGCAGTTTGCTTTTGCCAACTTCCTTGCCAGGTCTTTCAAATAAGCTGGATAGAGATAATAATAAAAAGGAGGTACCTATCAGAAACAGGAAGACACCAATGTACAAAATTTAGTCAAGATTTTAATATTAAGCTGCTTCATCATGACTGAAAAACATGGCATGAATATAATCCAGAAAATAAAATTGTCACTGTCACCCAGATTTACACAACCAAGGTTCTTTTTAGGATGCTAGTTTACAATGTCCATAACACTATGTAACACAATTTTTGTTCCTGAGTTTTAAATGTCATTTCCTAATTGGTTCTATCATAAAAACTGCAAAACTTTGTTTTTAAGGATACCCTGCAGCAAATTTTGCTATAGTTTTTCAAAGAATATCTCATAGAGTCTCAAAGAATTCAACATACAATAGTTTGCAGCAGCCACAAAAACAAAGTTTCTGGAGTATAACATAAGTTTATTTGTTTTTTTCGTGTCAGGAGCAACTTGAGTTGCTTCTGGAGTGAGAGATATGGCCGTCTGCAAGGACGTTGCCCAGGGATGCCCGGATGTTTTTACCATCCTTGTGGAAGACTTCTCTCATGTCCCTGCATGGAGCTGGAGCTGATAGAGGAAGCTCATCCGCGCTCTCCCCAGGTGGGATTCGAACCTGGCAGCCTTCAGGTCAGCAACTCAACCTTCAAGTCACGAGGCTTTAATCCACTACTCCACCGGGGGCTCCTTATAACATAAGTAAAGTAAAGGTAAAGGTTTCCCCTGACATTAAGTCCAGTCATGACCGACTCTGGGGGTTGGTGCTCATCTCCATTTCTAAGCCGAAGAGCCGGCATTGTCCATAGACACCTCCAAGGTCATGTGGCTGGCATGACTGCATGGAGCGCCGATACCTTCCCGCCGGAGCGGTACCTATTGATCTACTCACATTTGCATGTTTTTGAACTGCTAGGTTGGCAGGAGCTGTGGCTAACATCAGGCGCTCATCCTGCTCCCAGGATTTGAACCTGGGACCTTTTGGTCTGCATGTTCAGCAGCTCAGCGCTTTAACACACTGTGCTGCCAGGGGCCCCACATAACACAAGTACTGCTTAATTAAACAGGAAATAACACTTTCAAACCAGGAACAGAAAAAAAATTCAAATATTGTTATATAGTGTAATCCTACTGGTTGTGCCTACTGAGAATGATGGGAGTTGCAGCAATTTGAAGAGCATCAAGTTGGGGAAGACAGTTCTCTTTTAGAGACCGTGAAATGGATTCCAAAAAGATTGGGTGGAAGTCTGTTTGTGTACCAGGACTCTCCTGGTCCCTTCTCTTCACTACAGCTTCATGCACAGTCCCACCTGATGGTTGTATCCTTCCCCATGTTGTTGCTGAAGATTCTGCATCATGTTAGGAAAATGGAAGAATTCAACTGCGATTCCTGGTGTGAACAGAGGAAGTGCTTTCTCATGTAAGCAAGACAAGCTCTGGACCCCAGCCATTGAATTTCTAGAAAGCAGGCAGTTGCATATCTAGTTTATATAAGAGAATTATTTTTCAAGTAGGGATGGGGCAGAGCATGCCAAGAGTAGCCTCTGAAAGATGAATAGAATATGCCTACAGTGCCAGCACTATTTTTCACACCAGCTAAGAAGTACTCCCCCAAGTGCTTTGCATCAGATGACCTTACTCTTTCATCCTCGTGACCTCCATAGAAACTTGTTGCTGCCCCAAATTGGACCAGCACCATGGGATCCCACCTCTTAAGGTTGGCCAACTTTTCCTCCTCTAGGATAGAGTGTTGCAGCTTCTACAATTTTGTGGCCATTGTTCTCTTCTGAGAGAGATAAGGGACCAATCAATTTCTGTCAGAAATCTGATAAAGCCCCAGGTATGCCTACGTGCTTAAGTGTGAGAGACAAAGGACAAAAAGAAACTGTAATCTCAACCCCTCCAGCTACCAATGGCAAAAGGTCTTCCCTGGATATGCTGGGTATTTGAGGCTATCCAAGTTAATTTTGTGCCATTAATAACAAGTGGCAAGACAAGAAAGTGACACTCATACTTCATTTAGTGTTCTTAAAAGAAGATTCACCTTGGGTTTAAGGATCAGAATCAACCATCTCCAGGCCATTTAGTGGTACTTGCTGTTGTGTGCCTTCAAGAGATTTTTGAGTTATGGAAACCCTAAGGTGGGGTTTTCTTAGCAAAATTCCTTCAGACAGGATTGTCACTGCATTCTTCTAAGATGGAGGTACTGTGATTTTCCCCAAGGTCACCCAGTGGGTCTCTATGGTTGAGCAGTGGGTGATTTAAACTTGGACTCTCAGAATACTTCTCCAGCACTTAAATTACTGAACCACTCTGTATTTAAATTAATAACATCTCATTGTGTTGATCCTTCAGAATTATTTTAAGTGCTTGCCTGAAAGTCTAGGCAACAGCAAATGGAGAGGCTCTGAAGAACTTTTGTGGAAGTTGTCTATACAGTTGTACCCAGATTCAAATTAAGATAGAATCACGGAATCAATGGAACTTACATGTGTTGACTTACTAAATTCCCTTTCATCCAGTGCAGGGGTGGGAAAAGTGGGGATATCAATTTGTGACCTCTGAAACTGTCTCAAATTCATTTATTTCCAGAAAAAAATGACTGCTTTTTTTACACTCCTTATCTTAAAGCTACTCTGAAATGAAATGGTTTTACTCCCAATCTCCTGACCCCTTGTACCTTGAAACTATAACACCCTCAAATTGGCCAAAATCATAGGAAAAATAACACTGGAAACGATATGGTGTCACTTCCAGTTGTATCAGATGTGTTGGTGCTTGCAGGGGTAAAAAATGGCGGGGAGCTCGTCCACATTATTTCATCCCTGATTCAGACTCTAGCACACTCTCTATTCCAATTTGGCATGGACAGCTCCAGTTAGTCCTGTGTCGTTTTCTCAGTGGTTTATAAAATGTCCTAGTTTCTCCCTCCTCCCACCCACCTTCCCTTTTCATCCCTGGCTTACTTCAGTTGCTGCAAATTGACTTCAAAATGCAAAAGTAGTTTGTAATGTTGAATTAAATTCAGCAGGTGGGAGAAGAAAGGAAAGGGTGTGGTCTTGTCCTTCCTAAACCCAATTTTTATTTCTGTGTCAGGAGCAACTTAAGAAACTGCAAGTTGCTTCTGGTGTGAGAGAATTAGCCGTCTGCAAGGACGTTGCCCAGGGGACGCCTGGGTGTTTGATGTTTTACCATCCTGTGGGAGGCTCCTCTCATGTCCCCGCATGGGGAGCTAGAGCTAACAGATGGGAGCTCACCCTACTCTCTGGATTCAAACTGCCAACCTTTCGGTCAGCAGTCCTGCCGGCACAAGGGTTTAACCCATTGCGCAATCAGGGGCTCCTCCTAAACCCAATGCATAAATTCAATTATTTTTCTGCTTGAAAGTTTGTTCTACCGTTGCCTGATGACAATCTTTTGTGGCTGACTCATCCCAGTTTTCATCTGTGAAGAGTTGGGAAGTATGCTCTACTTTTGGATTAAGAGTTGGATTTAGCGCTAAGGGAGTGACACAGGGATAGGAATCATGCATCCCTCCTCATGTTGGTGGACTGCATGTGCCAGCAGGGGAAGAACATGGGGAGTTGCAATCCAACAGCAGCGGAAAGGTGCACGATTACCGCTCTTGGGGTGGCACATAGAAGGTAGTGCGTATATGCCTATCAGGTCAACATGTATGGGATGCAATAGTGTGTGCCTGCCAACCATGTGTTTTTGTAAGATGTTGTAATTCCCTTCATTCCTCTGCATGAAACAAGAACAATGTGTTCCGTCATTTTGCTGATATGTTGCAAAAGGCCAGGCAATGAAACTGTGTCTCCAATCTACCCAGCACAGGCTTGATCCAGAATACATACATATTCACCTGTCCTCACATTTTACTTGTACTCTTTGCATTTTTATCTTGTAGGGTGGGGGAACAGAAGAGAAGGATAAGGTCACCAATTTGTAACAGGACAGTGCAATTCGATTTTTAAAAACTGTAAATGCAAACCACATTAATCTACATCCAGCCTAGAACATCCGGATCTTTCTATTTGTACTATATAATGTGCAATCTATATTCTACCCTCAGTTCCATTGGAAATGGAAGCTATTTCTAAATGAGGCTTTGCAATTTGTTGTCCAAGGATTTTTCAGGAGAAAGGGGACAAACTGATTGCCCTTTCTAACCCTCTTGCGTTTTGCCATTGCTTCTTTTATCTTTTCTTTTTCTGATAGAAAATCCATTAAAGAGGGAAAGAAAGGATAGCTGCATAATATGTTTTGACTGGTAAGACTGGAAGACTATTCAGAAGCACTTTGAAAGTTGGCAGTTAGGAGCAGAACCTTCTTGAGGCAGGTATCAGAACTATCTGGAACATATTTCCTTGGGAAATCCTGCTTCACTTCTTTTAATGCTATCAAAACAATTTCCATAATCTTTTTGTTTGTTTATTTTGTTATTTGTTCATGCTCATGTATCATTGTTTACAGATTTGGATATACTCCATGTCCTATGTTGTAGATTGGTGAATCTACACCAAGTTTTAGTTTGAACTTTAAGGAAGCTGTCCATAGTAGGGTAAGGTAAAGGTTTTCCCCTGACGTTAGGTCCAGTCATGTCTGACTCTGGGGGTTGGTGCTCATCTCCATTTCTAAGCTGAAGAGCCGGTGTTGTCCGTAGACACCTCAAAGGTCATGTGGCCAGCATGACTGCATGGAGCGGCGTTACCTTCCTGCCGGAGTGGTACCTATTGATCTACTCACATTGGCATGTTTTCGAACTGCTAGGTTGGCAGGAGTTGGAGCTAACAGCGGCCGCTCCCGCCGCTCCCAGGGATTGAACCTGGGACCTTTCGGTCTCCAGCTCAGTGCTTTAACACACTTTGCTACTGGGGCTCCATAGTACCGAACCAAATACTGAATTTCTCCTTTTTGGTGTTGAATTTCATTTTATTTGGCAATGCATATAAGGGTCACTGTGGACACCCGTTTGGGGACCACACGATTGCAAACTGATTTTTTAATGTATTTGTGATAGTTAGTATAGAGACTTTTCAAAAACCCAGCTGAGTCATGTATATATCTCCTTATGCTGTCCACATTAGTTGTACTGTAGTTCTTTTCTCAGGGCCCATTTCTGAGTAGAGGCACTTGGAGGACCAAAGTTTGAGTATCACTGATTTAGACTAAAATCCCAAACATGCCACTGAAATGGAAGCATCCGACTTCTACCTTATTCTTGCTTCCTAGAAAGAATGCAAGACTAGTTTATTTCTTATTTGGTGAATATCAGCTGACTAAGTTGTTTGTCTGTTACTGTTATTTTGGTGATTTTGGTTGGGTGGAATGGAGATTGATTCCTTATTTTATTTTTAAAACCAATGTTCATTTTGAGTAGGCAGAAAGATGGTTAAGAAGTGGTTTGCAAAAAAAAGAAATGACAAAGAAATACTCTACTTCTGCCCTTCCCTCCTCAGGCTGTTCTGAGGGATTCTAGTTGCAAAAATCTCAGAATAGAGGAGGGGATCATAAAATATGAGATTTTATGGTCTACAGTTCTGGCTTTCTCCAGTGTCTAATGCAAGCAGATTGAACCGCATCTGTTTGCTTGATGTGCATGGAGGGGAGGGGAGAGAGAGGCTATCTGTCCATCTCCTAAAGCCATGCTCCTGGTCTGATTAATTATCAGGGCCGGAAAGCCAGAGTAAAACCCTGCTGTTAGTGCCAGAGGCCAGCTGCCCTTGATTGGCTGCCCAAAGGACACTACACGCTAAACTGTTCTGGTCCCGGCTGGATCTAGGCATCTGAGAGGAGCAGGGATTGGGAGGGTGGGAGAGGGCCCATCCTGAGCACGAAGAGGTTCAGAAGAAGTGACAGCCACCAGCACATGGATGGCACAGAGGCATATTTACTCCTTCCTGCATTATCAATGCTGTCTTTGTTTCATTATCATCATCATCATCACAACAACAACAGCAATAATTATCTGCCTCTCCTCAAGGTGTGAAATGGGCACAATACAGTTAAAATACATAGATAAAAACAAGACCATTAAAAGACAGATGTAAGATTAAAACACATTAAAATCAGTCTGACTAATAAAATGTAAGTTTAAATTCACAGATAAAAATGACAGGGTAGGTCTGCCAAAAGCGATAGGTCTTTAATTATGCTTTAAATTCCAACTGCTCACTTAGCTGTTGAAGCTTTTCTGGCAGGTCATTCTACTGTCTTGGGGTAGCTGATGAAAAGGGTTAGGTGACAGTTGCTAGCTGAGGTGTGGACCCAAACCATGTAAGGCTTTAAAAGAGATAAGCAAAACTTTGTACTTTGCCCAAAAACGAATTGTCACTCAGCGGAGAGATTTTGGTATCAGTATGATCTGCTCATTTCTAGATGTACTGTACTTGTAACTATTTTGGATGCCATATTTTGAACAAGTTGGAGTTTCCAAACTTTGTACTGAGGTAGCCCAGTATTACTGTAGAAGTTCCATCTTGAGATTGAAAGCGTGTGCACTACCATCTTTAGGTCTTCCAGTTCTCAAAAGGGGTGTAGCTCTTCTATCAACCAAAGCTTTAACCCCTTTTGCTTATGGAAGCCATACGGCTATCCAGTCACCCAGCAAACAATTGCATATTGCTATCCAATAGTCCAGTTCTAGTCAACTGTTCTGAAAGAAATCATATTGTTAAATAACTTTACGTTTATTAGACTGATTTGCCTTCTGTATTCTGACTGCTCTGCAATGATTCCGCTTCCATTTTTTAAAAACTTTTACAGTCAGCTTAAGTACCCTAAAAGCACTAGATCCTTCCCGATCTTGGAAGCTAAGCAAGGTCAGTCCTGGTTAGTATTTGGATGGGATACTGCCAATGAATAGTTGCTGCTGTAGACTATATTTCAGAGGAAGGAAATCCTATGAAATTCATGGTATTACTGCATTGACAGCTGGCTTGATGGCACACATAGACACATACACAGGCAAATGAAGACCACTATTAAAGTATAAGAAATGAACAGACTTGTGTGTCATCCTTAAAATAAGCAGTGAAAAAATGCACCCCACCATCAAGCCCTTAGCCGGGGATGGGGATTATGGGTTCAACACCCACCCAGAATTTTTACAGGTCAAAAAATCTGGTTTACTCATGAGTTTTAACTGGTTAACCAAATCCCCATGTTATGTCTATGAGAAGCAAAATTACCGTTCCTCCAGAACTCCAAGCACCATCTCAATGAAATGTTGATATTTTGTACACGTAACTTGAAATATTACTTTAAAAAACATCTGAAAGTAGTCACATCACTGTCCTATTGCTCTTCCCCTCTCAGAGCTCTCTCTTATGTCTGCCTTGTTGTTCCTCCCATTGGAGTATAAAAGGAAGACATGAAACAGCTGTGGGTCATTCTAAGCACAGCTGTCTTACTGTCTGCTAGCTTGAGTTGCTGTTCTGAGACTTAAAGCCCTGTTAGCGTTTATTTTCATCCATCTGACTCCAGAAGATACCTACACATCTATCAAAGCAACTGAACATTTTTGAGTTCATGGCAAAAAAGAAAAATCCAAATATTGAGGACCAAGAAGGTTGAGAACTACTGCAGCAGCTGGTACTGATGGAGACCCCAAAACATGCACACCTGGATTGTAGGTGAAAACTGTTAAAACTGAGGTTTCTACCAGTTGTTCATCTAATTCAACCCCTGCCAAAGAAACTCATCATTGTGATAAAGAAAATAAAAAAGCAAAAGAAAACAGAAAGAAAATTCTGCCACTTGTGAAAACTATTGTTCTTTGTGGCTAACAATAACTGGCTTTAAGAGGGATCAATTAATCAGGACCTATTAACTGTAAAGAACCTTTGCACAATGATGACAATTTTAGGACTTTGTTGAGATCTCATACCAGATCAGGAGATACTGGCCTGAAAAATCATCTCGAAACTGCAGCTGTGAATGCCTCGGAAACTAGTCCTCAAATACAGATTGAACTAATAGACATGCGTTGTGACAAAATAGTAAAAAAAAATGTTGAAAGATGCAATGCATCACAGTGTTTCTCTGTGGCAGATTAAACTTTGGATGTGAGTACCTTAGAACAGTTATTACTTCCATTAAGGTATGTTAATGTTGAAGCAGCAGGAATAAGATAAGACTTTATAGGTGTTATGGAGATAACTGATATTACAGGACTTGCAGACATTATTTTGAAAATACTGGGGGGAAATGGACTGAACTTGCAAAACTTGTGTGGACAGGGTTATGATGGAGCTGCTAATATGAGTGGTCATATTAGTGGTGCACAAGCAATTATAATGCAGGAGTATCAAATGGCTGTCTAAATCCACTACAATACTTACTCACTAAATCTAGCCTTAGCAAAGACTTGCAGCATTCCACCTGTCAGAAACTTCCAAGGAACAATATCATCTATGTGCAATTTCTTCAGAGCATTATCCATCAGACTGGTACTGTTGAAGGCAAATATAAAAGACTCTTTCTGAATCAAGAGCAAGTAACCTGTTGCTGCTTTGTGAAACCCGTTGGGTTGAGCAACATAATGCAGTTTTATATTTTGTTGAACTGTACAGTATGGTGGTGAGAACACTGAAGAACTAAAATAGAGTTCTTTATACAACAGTGAGACTTCTTTCCAAGTTGGACACTTTTTAAAAATTGTTCTAAATGCTGAATTTGTAGTAACCATACACATCCTAAGAAAACTTCTGTGATCTTCCCTTCAGCTTAGCAAATCATTATAAAGAGTAGATATGGACGTTTTCTGTAGTCTGCAACATGTTGACAGCCTCTTATAAAAAGCCAGGGAGATGCGCAGAGAATCTGTGAAAGAACTTTGGGCAATCTTTAAAACAGGAAGAACAGTGGGGGAAATCTATGGACTGAGAAGTTAGAACTTCTCACATCTGTATAAAGGCAGATTTTTAAAAGCAATATCTAGGCAACTTCAACACCAATGGAATATTATAGGCTAGATGTGTAAATCTCATTTGTAGACATTTTCTGCAGTCATCTTCAAGAAAGGTTTAGAAGGAACAGGGAAGTAGTTCAGGTTCTACAGGTATTTCTCCCTATTAATTGTGGCCATTTAAAATCCAACTTGAACAAGTGCACAGAACTTCACAATGAAGGCCTTTAAGATACTGACACACTGATGGAAAAGTTTGACCTGTGGTGTAGAAAATATTACACCTGCAAAAAAAAAAAAAATCACTGGAAGCATATCTTGTCTGTGATAGACAGATTTTTCCTGAATGTGAAGAAACTTGTTCAGATTTCTGCAACATTGCCAGTGTCAACAAATACAAATGAAAGGTCGTTTTCAACTCTTAAACACTTGGAAACATACATAAGAA
Organism: Anolis carolinensis; assembly: GCF_035594765.1. Lineage (NCBI taxonomy): Eukaryota > Metazoa > Chordata > Lepidosauria > Squamata > Anolidae > Anolis > Anolis carolinensis. Next base: position 15,962,597 of record NC_085846.1, read on the forward strand.
GCTCAATGGGACAAGAAAGGCTGACTGGACTTTATCTCTTTGGTGTCTACCAAAGTTTCTCGATGAAGCCCGATTTCTGTCAAAGTGTATTGACACAATTTTCAAGTGTTTCCAACAGGCGTTGTGGTGTTCTTTTGTAACCACTAAATTACCAGTTAAAAGTCATTTTCAGGTTTTTGAGACTTGAAACCTTGCAGCTAAAATAGAAATTTGATTTAATTAAATCTATATAAATATATAGAATGAGTCATGGAATTTTAATTATTTTGTGTTATGGAGCTACTCTTCATGATTAGCTAAAAAAATTGTTTCAACACCCACCCCAATTTTTTTTTTCTGGCTACTGGCCTGCCCACCATCTGTTTCTGTTCCATGTCAGTCTTCCCTGTACTCTCTCCTATCCTGATTTAATTGAAGTTTAATTAAATAATTTAATTTTTAACTGTAGTGCTTTGGACCAGTGAAAGGGAGTCAGGATTCTTGGGCTGTCTGAGAGTCATCTAGTAGATTAAACTGGGAAAGGGAGATTTATTTAATTATTGGATGGATTTGTTTTTAAACTATGCCAGAACACATCCAGCATGACTCTACATGTATAATAACTCAAAGCGAACCCCTTTGAATTCAATAGTATGCTATTCCTTAGGAAGTGCAGATAGTAGTTGTTGGCAGAATTAAAAAACACCGGGACTTCTAAAAGATTTTTTGCTTTGTGTTCAGGTTGGTTCCTATATTTTCATTACATCACTTGAATCTTCAAAGACAAGGGAGAGCTAGGGTCTAAGAAGTGACAAGATTATTTCTCCCAGTTGGCAAAGTGAGACCCTTTCCTGCTTAGACCACAAGCCGTTCTGAAGTGGTTTGCGAAGGATGTTAAGAGGTTATATTAAAAAAAAACAACTCCTTTTCAAGGTACCTGAAAAACACCTTTTTGAAAAGTTTGATTTGTGGTTCCCATCTAGACAAGCATTACATTGTTTGTGTGCTTGATGCTGCAGTCATCAAACAGGATATCACACTTAATGCCTAGGGCTGCCAACTGATGAATGAAATTGCAGCTAAATAAGTTTGTGAGTTCCAGCCTATTTATTGACTATCCAAAGCCATTGCAATGTAGGAAGCTAGTGCTTTGAATATTGGACACAGGGAATGTTGGACTTGGGTTTGAATCTCCACAGTCATGGAAACCCACTGGGTGACCTTAGGCAAGTCATACTCTCTCATCCTCAGAGGAAGGTGAAGGCAAACACTATTTGAACTAGTCTTATCAGAAAACCCTGTGATAGGTTAAGTTTGCCTTAAGTTGGAAAAAACTTGAAGGCACACCACATTATTCCACTTGCTTCAGAATATGATAAATTGCCATCCTAAGTGGGTTTTCATGATCGAGCTGGAATTCAAACCTTGGTCTCCAGAGTCATCATCCAATCCTCAAACTACTAATCACACGGAATTGAGGTGTGTGTGTGTGTGTGTGTGTGTGTCCTTTTCAGTAAATAAATATAGACTTCCATAGTTAGAGCAGAAGGGGGGGCTATTCATAGTGTGAAATGACAGATTTGTAAGAGATCAGCTAGAACAGTATCTTTCAAACATTTGTTCTTCTCTTCTTTTTAAAAAGTTGAACCATTAGCAACAGTGTGATGTTAAGTGGAACTGCAGAGCTTGTGTGTGTGTGTATGTGTATTTGGAAGCACACGTAATTTCCCAATTTCAATGTAAGCATGGTGTTTAGTCCCTATAGCAAATCCGCACCCAAGTTAATACAGATTAAGCCCACTTCCCCATGTAGACAAACCCTGAGTTGAACTTTAAAGCCACTTTTTAATCTGTAATTAATCCAGGGGAGCGGAAAACAAATACACAACCCTGTTCTGCTGGAAGTTTTAAGTTGCCTCTGGATAGGTTATTAATGCTCAGGGAAGCCGCTCTTTTCAAGGTCAGACTGTAATGATGAAGAAACTACCTTCCTTTGACTAGAATGAGGTCAGAAAGCTGCATCGTGGTTTCTACTCTATCGAGAAAGCATAACCCATTGACTGATATGTCCTGTAATGTGGGAGCAGATTGGGGAGTGGGAATAAAGACCCTGACATTGAAATCAGCTAAATGGTGCTTTCAGGTACATTATTCTATTTTGAGGACTAGACACAGGAAATCTCTTGCTTTAAGAGATGGTATGTCAGAGTAAAATGATATTTAAGAAATCCTTGCTATGTGAAGATCCTTTAACACATGAATCAGCTGTTTACCAGTGCTGCTGTTGCTGGTGGCAAAGACACTACTATATGCATCCACTATATTCAATCGGCAATTTCAATGTGGTATGGGCATGAGAGAACCAGAGTGGTATAGTGATTTGAGCTTTGGACTACAACACTGGAGACTAAGGTTCAGTTCCCCACTCGGCCATGGAAACCTACTAGATGACCTTGGGCAAGTTATATTCTTTCATCCTCAGAGGAAAGTATAGGCAATCTCTACCCCAAACAAATCTTACATAGAAAATCTGGCCATAAATTGAAAATGATTCAAAGGCACATCACAACAAAAGGAATGTGAGCCTCTCTCAAATGAAATATAACTGTTTTTAAAAGGGCACAGAGCTGCTTTCCTGACCTGCATATGGAGGAAAGTAAATAACAAGTTGGCCCTCAAATGTTATAAACCAGTGATAACAAAACTAAGAAAACATTGAATAGACACAGCAGGATTTGTGCAAAGCTTTGCATATATTTGTGGCTAAAAGGGCAAGGGGGATGATATGGCCCGCTTGTCTGCTGATACAAACAAGAGTGTAACCGATCAGATTGCCATCCACTGTCCATTCCTAACTCTTTCCACACTTGTTTTCAAAATATGCTAAAAAACAAGGAAAGAAAAGCAGCTTCTTATCCAGCCCCCAATTACTATAATAAAATAAGGTTCTAACAAATCAACTTAAATTAATCAGGTGTATAAAAACTTTCTAAATTGGATGTAAAACATCCAATGCCACTACAATCCTCCTGGGTGCACAGAAGACTGGGTGACTTGGAAGGCGCCAAACAGACTGTACTTTGGTACCACAAGATGCAGAGCTAATCTTAAGAAATGGGGCTACAAAGTGGAGTCCACGACATGTGAGTGTGCAGAAGAGCAAACCACAGACCACTTATTGCAATGCAGCCTGAGCCCTGCCACATGCACAATGGAGAATCTTTTCACAACGACACCAGAGGCACTCCAAGTGGGCAGCTGCTGATCAAAGGAAGTTCAGTATAATGTCAGGTTTTTAAAAATACATTATAACTGTACCCTCAATTCGCTTCTGAAATGATAAATAAATAACCCCAATCCTGAGCTCTCTTTTGAAGCCAAGATGAGTAAACTGAAACTGTAATTCTTTGGTCATATCATGAAAAGATGTGATTCACTGGAAAAAATAATGATGCTTAGCAAAGTAGAAGGCAGCAGGAAAATAGAAAGATAGCAGTTTACTCTCTTTTACCAAAGTCAATGGCACAGATAACTATTGATCTGCATGTTACAGTATAACAGCCTCCACCACCATTTTAAATAGCAATGCTTCACATTTCACAAAAACCAGTGTTGGTATAGTAGTTTGACCATTGGACTATGGCTTTGGAGATCATAGCTTGCATCCCCGCTTGGCCATGGAAACGTACTGGGTAACCTTGGGCAAGTCGCATCCTTTCAATTCAAGAATGAGGCAAGGGCAAAACCCCTCTCAACACATATTTCCAAGAAAACTTTGTAATAGGTTTGCCTTAGGGCTGCTATACTTGGAAGAGACTTAGAATCATAGAATCATAGAACCATAGAATAGTAGAGTTGGAAGAGACCTCATGGGTCATCTAGTCCAACCCCCTGCTATACCCCTATTTATGCAGGACAGAATCCCGTTGGCTTTTTTAGCTGCCGCATCACATTGTTGGCTCGTGTTTAACTTGTCCACGAGGACTCCAAGGTTTTTTACGCACATACTGCTGTCAAGCCAGGCGTCCCCCATTCTGTATCTTTGCATTCCATTTTTTTCTGCCGAAGTGAAGTATCTTGCATTTGTCCCTGTTGAACTTCATTTTGTTAGTTTCGGCCCATCTCTCTAGTCTGTCAAGATCGTTTTGAATTCTGCTCCTGTCGTCTGGAGTTGTAAAGCATACAACAACAGTATCTCACTTGCTTCAAGATGTAGTAAATTTACCATACTGTTTTGGGGATCTTCCCACCCATTTTGCCAAGTGAGGAGCCTCAAATATTGCCTTCAAGTCCTACTCTGACAACACCACTGACTGAAACCACATCCAGTTTTTTTAGGAAGCTGGGAGGAACATTGACAGGCATTGGGGCTTCTTGAAATTGAGGTGGTTGGCAGCTCTCCCTCCATCTCTTGTGCCTGGCCTAAGCCTCTTGTGCTCTCTGATCCCCATCAAGTGTTCAGCCCTGTGCCAGACTGCTGACATCCACAGAGCTGCTAGCTCAGCCAAGTGCTTCTCATGTGCCATGCATGTGCCCGCTGCTTTTCACAGCGTGGAAAAGCAGACGCTCTCTGCCTCAGGCTAGCGAGGGCCAGAACAATAGAAATTGGACATAATTCTGGGACAGAAGAAACCCTATTGGCGGCATGTGGTGTGCGTGTGCGGGGGAGAGTAGTTGGGGTGACAAGGCTTCAGACCTGGTGAGATAACCAGAATGAGAAACGGATTCTATTCGCTACCCCAATTTCCCCAGTGCTGAGAGCTGTTGACACCATTTGCTCTTGCTTGGAACATCTAGAAATGCAATGGGGAAAAGACTTTGATTTCCAATACTGTGTCCCTTAGTTGCCACTAACTTTTGGAATAGGGATAGGAAATTGGCTCATTTCAGATATTGTTTAACTGACACTCCCATCAGTCCTAAGACACATTCTCATTGGTGAAGAATTATGGAAAGTACAGTGCAGCAGCCCCTGAAGAGCCATCTAGCACGCATCCTGATATACAGATGGAAGAAAAAAGACAGAGGAAAAATGAACAAAAGATTTTTGTTTAGGAAGGCTTTTTTGAAATTCTCTGCCAGAGAGGTCTCATAGCTGTTAAAGTGGAATAACTGTGCAGATTGAGCAGACCTAATTTTAATGAAAGAGCTTCAGCCAGATAAATGCAACCATTTGCTTTGAATTAGAAATGGAAACAATCTTGCAAAGATGCATTACCTTTTAAATTACTAAGCAAAATACAAATTCCATCAAAGGAAAGGAAAGACTCTTCCAAAACTCAGCTTGATTCTTTTCTTCATCCTCTAACTTCTCGTACAATAATCTTTCACAAACAATAATCAAACTTGAAAGACTTGTTATCACCTCATGCACTTGGAAGAGCAAGGAAACTCATCAGTTGCCTTGACAGATGACATTATTGTTCCCTCTCTGAAAAAAAAGGACCAGAGCTGAGCTCCCTTGAATTATAGCATGGTTCAGTCTTATTAGTGGGAGTTAGTTGCTTTACGCAGGTTTTTTTTTTCTTCGTGTCAGGAGCAACTTGAGAAACTGCAAGTTGCTTCTGGTGTTAGAGAATAGGCCATCAACAGTTGCGCTACGGGGGCTTTAAGCAGGTATCCAAGGCATTAGAAAACAGAATTTCTTTCATGGAAAAAGTCAATTTTACTTTCCTTGGGAACTGCAAGAACGGTACATTTTGCTCTCAGTGACTTTATCATTGAGGTAAATGATTATTTTAGTAGACTGTTTCATATATTTTTTTTAATATATTGGAAAATTTTAGCAGTGAGATCCAACATGGTGTAGTGATTTGAGTATTGGAGTAGGACTCATATAGGGTCACCACATATATGGCTCTAAAGGGGACAGGTAGACAACTTCACCAGTCAGAATGTTTTGAGTGTTGACTAGAATTCCAAAATACAAGGATTCAAATCCTTTCAAGGCAAGGCCATGAAAAAAGATGGGCATGTTCAACTTGTTGATAAAAAGACTGGGGGCTGAATGATTGTACTCTTTAAATAACTGAAAGGCTGCCACAAAGAAGATGGGGCAGGCTTGTTTTTTTTGCTACCTCTGAGGGTAGAAATGAGTCCAATGGTTTTAGGTTATAGAAGGGTAGATTTCACCTCAACATTAGAAGGAATTTCTTGACAATGAAAGCAGATTGGCAATGGAATCAACTGACTATAGAGGTAGCGGAGTTTCCTTCTCCTTCAAAAAGAGGCTGGGCAGCTATGTTGTGGTTTGACATCCTCTATTGAGTTGGGGGTTGGATTGAATGGCCCATACGGCCTCTTCCAACAATGATGCTAGGATTATGACTCTAATAAAATAAGCATTATTGATCCCAAGATGTCACAGCCCTAGGTGTCTATACCTGTATTCCTTAACATGGTGTATTATAGATGTGCAGAAATTGGAAGTTTGAGAGTCATATTTCTTCTGTGTTTAATAGGCAGTGGGTTGAAAATGAATGCCATAGCCACAGGTATAGATTCAGCAGCACTCCCCAGGTATCTTCACCAAGGGACCCAGATCAATATTAATCTTTCTCTAGTTTCAATGGATAAAAGTTAATATCAAAGTCATGGGTCTGGGCTGCAAGAAGGTGGAGATGAGGTTGGAGTTTAAAATGTTGCCTCAAATGGAATCTGCCAACACTTTGCTTATGTGTTGCAAAGATTAGTTATGGTTTAATCCAAAAATTGTTTGACCATTACACCAACAAAATTCCCAAAAGTTAGCCATGAAACAAGTTTTCAATCAGCTCCAAAAAGAATCAGAAACCAATGTTCAACCAGTCTCCAAGAGGAGAGCATTACATAAAAAGGAAAGATCTATTCCTTGATCAGCAACTGCCGCAATGGAGGAAAGCACCTGTGAATTTAAGATTAGGGCAGGCTAATGCCGGAAGACATTTTTGAGCAGTCTTCAAGGACAGTACAGGTATGATAACATTATAGTAGTTGTTTCATAAAACTTTACATTCCCCATCACACAAAGAACAAAGGAAGTGGGAATCACTCCCATTTTACAAAAGGATAAATGGATGTGACAAAGTACCCATGGTTATGCATCTGAATGCAATGACTTGCTTATATTTGTGACTCAACTTTGATTGCAATGCATTGTCATTCCAAGTGCCCACCTCCTGTTTGTTCTATACCAGTCCATTTTTCTCCCTCCACACTTATGGGTACCCACTTCTGAATTTTTACCTTCCAATGATTGCAGTGTATTTGTTGTTGTTGTTGTGCGTTTTCAAGTCATTTCTGACTTACGGTGACCCTATCGCAAGATTTTCTGAGCTGAGAGTGTGTGACTCACCCAAGGTCACACTGTGTTTCCCTGGCCAAGCCGAGAATGAGTTGTGGTCCAACATTCAAACCACTACAGTTCTATATGTCCACTCTCTTCCTGTCTTCTCAGCCTCTTTCACTGATGAAAGTAGATGACCTGTTCTTTTCCTAGAACTCTTATAGTGTTACGCCCATTGTAATATGTTACTGTTGGCATGTACTTTGAATTGTTTTGACTGTTCCATAATCCTTTGTTTGACTCTACTCAATCTACCCACATGAGTTGCTGTGTTTCTGTTACTTTACACCGTGCCCTTTCTAGCGCTAATCTGCTTTATACAGTCTTCTCATGTTGCCTTGGCATTCAAGAGTCAACATCTTCGCATTTGGGCAAAAGGACCCCTAAGTACCAAAAGGATCACAGTTGTTCCAAAAGCCACAATCAACCCTTTTCACCACTTTGCCTTCTTTTTGAAGTCCCTCCCTGGACAACTCTTTGCAAAGAAGCCACTTACCCCATTGAACTTGGACATCCCCTGAGCATCTTTTCACAGAATGTTTGTTTGCTCTTCCTCACTCTTCTTTAATCACACATGTTTTCTCTCTTTCTTTCTTCTTTTTTCTCTTTTTCACCTCTTCTTTCCCCTTGATTCTCTCCTCCTGGCTGCCAAGGGTACCTTCTTCGTCTTCTTCTCTGTCTCTCCCTGACTTCTTCTCTCCTTTGCTTCCTCAGACTAATTGTTGGGGATGCAGAGCCCAGCTAATCCCTGGAGAATTTGCCACAAGTTGAAAAGGAGGCAAGGACACAAGTCCCACCCCTAGCCTTTGGGGATTGGTTGGTTTTGGGTATCCCTCTCTCCCTGTCCAGCTGTTTTTAAACAGCTGGACAGAGAGAGCCAGATTAGGGTGCTGGGAGAAAGAACTGAAAAGTGAGGATGAGTAGAGGCCTATCTTTGCATTCCTTATATTTTTGTGAAATCTCTCTCTTCCTGTAATTCTCAGCTTGTTAGGTTTTTCATTCTCTCTTTGGCAAGCTCTCTTCTCTCCCTCTATTTTTCCCTCCCTCTGTACACTCAGCAATACAGCACTGGCCTACAAATCAATACATGGAAAATGCTCCCAGGGGATCATGAATGGTTCAAACCATAGACAGCTCTGTCTTTCTCTATCATATTTACTATACTTGACTGGAATAAGGGTTGCCACTTGCCAGGTATAAGGGATGTTAAAGGACTGCAGGCTGACAGATTACCTTATAGTGAAGGAGGGCTCTTATTTCAGTTTTAGAAAACTTTTCTTTTAATACAGAACAAGTTGTAAAATAATCTCATTATTTGAGTATGTGGGCTTTTTACAAAGACAGAAATGTAAATTATGAATGTGACATATCTGTTGATTTCACAGATACAGTACAAGCATAGCTAACTCTGGGCTCTTCGGCTTAGAAATGGAGATGAGCACCAAATCCTAGAGTTAGACTCAAGTAGACTTAATGTCAGGGGGAAACCTTTACCTTTACCTATATATATATTTCATGTGTGTCCATGACCTGCCCTTTCTACATAAGCTGCCCTGGTGGATGTCATTTTATATGATGCTCCCTTACAATGTTATTATATATAATGGGTCTTGACTATCCATAGATTTTAGTCAACCATTCCCCAATGGATACTGAGGGCTCTTTGTAATCACAGCCTACCTCAGTGGTTCTCAACTTGTGGGTCCCCAGATGTTTTGGCCTTCAACTTCCAGGAATCCTAACAGCTGGTAAAGTGGCTATGGTTTCTGGGAGTTGTAGGCCAAAACAACCGGGGACCCACAGGTTGAGAACCACTGGTCTACCTCTTTTTTCAGGAGAAAATTCTATCCAACCAAAAATAAGCTTTTTAAAAACATGGAAACCTAAAACAAAAATTGTTGCATACACCATGGACTGAAGTCTGCACGAATAAGTCATAAATATGTCTCAAAAAGCACATTACCCTTCCCCCCTTTTGCAATGTCAGAAGGGTTTCTAAGAATCACAGAAGAGAATGTGAAAGCCTGAAATTATAATCTTGACATTCACAACATAGATTTATTTAAAGCAGAAACTGAGTTGCTTCCCAACTAGGCAAAATTATGAGCCAAAATACAAACATGTCTATATGTCAAAGATAAAATGTTTAAATCTTTCTTATCAAACACGACTCTTGTTTAGTACTGGCTTACACTGATGCTCCTGCAATTTGCTTTGTGCAAAGAGAGATCAGGAAGAGGATAGCAGAGCACACCTGTATGCTGGAAAGAGAAATCCTATGAACGTAAAGCTGTATTCTTTAATCCAGTGGTTCCCTCTTGTGGGGAAACAGAAGTTTGCATTAAACAGGCGACTCTTTTTTCAGATACAGTAGAGTCTCACTTATCCAAGCTAAACGGCAGAAGCTTGGATAAGCGAATATCTTGGATAATAAGGAGGGATTAAGGAAAAGCCTATTAAACATCAAATTAGGTTATGATTTTACAAATTAAGCACCAAAACATCATGTTATACAACAAATTTGACAGAAAAAGTAGTTCAATACGCAGTAATGTTATGTTGTAATTACTGTTTTTACAAATTTAGCACCAAATATCACGATATATTGAAAGCATTGACTACAAAAATGGCTTGGATTATCCAGAGGCTTGGATAAGCGAGGCTTGGATAAGTGAGATTCTACTGTACTGTACTGTAATATTTATTGTAAACTAGCTTGGGTACCCGGCAATGCCCAGGTTATTTGAAAAGGGCCTTGTTTGTTTTTGGACGTTAGGTGATATCACTTTGGTCATATGTTACGCTATTTCTTAGAAAAAACCTCAGTCTTTGTTTTTTTTTTTAATAAATGCTCCCATTAGAAAATGCATAAGGATGTGAGACTATTACAATTCCCAACAATCTTGGGTCAACCCTCCCAAAACTCCCCCAGAATTCACAGTTGGTCATGTTGGGTCTGTGTGTCAAGTTTGGTCCAGATCCAGCATTGTCTGGGTTCAGTGTTCTCTGGATAAGGGTGAACTACAACTCCCAGATTCCCAAGGCAATCTTCCTGAAACACCTGCCAGGATTCAGGAATGCAGGTGAACTATAACTCCAAGAGATAAAGGTCAATCACCTCCAAAGTCCACCAGTATTCTCAGTTGGCCATGTTGAATTTGTGTGCCAAGTTTGGTCCAGAACCGTTATCAGATAGGTTCAGTGTTCTCTGAATACAGGTGAACGATTATGTTCTTTTATGTGAAGTGTATTTATATAAATACTGCAAATAAATAATAATAAGTAATAATAAACTATAACTCCTGGATGTCAAGATCAATCACCCCTAAATCCCACCAGTATTCAAAGTTGGCTGTGTTGGGTCTGTGTACCAAGTTAGTTTGAGGTCCATTGTTGGTGGGGTTCATAGTGCTCTTAGATTGCAGGTGAACTATACTTCTCAGGACCTACAACCCGTATAAATTATGGCGAATTCTCCACAAACCTCTCCACTAGTATGTTCAGTTGCTGATCAATTCCTCTGTTTGCTATGTGCCATAGGAAAGGGCAGGAAAGGGTTAAGGGAGATGCAGTGGGCGAGGTCATGCAAATGGAGAGAGAAAGGAACACTGGGATGTGCTCGCTACAACCTGCAATGTCCTGGGAGGGAGTGACTTGGTGGCTTCACAGCACTGGGAACTATAGCCTGTTTGTGGAGGCCAGAGGTTAGGGTTAGGGTTAGGGCTGTGTGGGCAGAAACCTGTGCCACATACACACATACAGATTTTTACTTTTATTATGTGTACAGATATAGATATATGTGAGGAATGGGGAAGTGTACAAGAGTGGATATAGAACAGAGGCATTTTTAACATCTTACATCTTTGTCTCTTTCCACTGTTGTATAATACAAAAAAGGTTTCTAAAATGTTAAAAAAGAGAAAAAGGGACATTTCTTTTCTAATCTCAAACAGAAGGATAGAAAAGTGGGTGTGTAGTGTTTTGAAGCTAAGGAGATAAAAAAATTGAGAAATGGAAAATAGAAAGCCCTAACGAATGCTTCCTACCCTGACTCTGCTGTCTTCTTCATAATCAAAAAATCTATTTTTAGACATAAAACTTCTTATCTCTGGTAGATTAACTTGGGGGACTTTCTTGATAGGGAAGAGGCACTATGAAGCTATGTAACTAATGGTTCACCTACACTGTAGAATTAATGCAGTTGGATGCTGCTTTAATAACCATGGCTCCCTTGTAGGAGTTGCATTTCGGTGAGGCCATATAATGTAGTGTAGACTCTTATAATGCAGTTTGATGTAAAATGATTTCAGCTAGGATAAGGAGGTCTGTGACTGGTGAGTTTGTGCTAAATCAGATCAGCCAGGATGGAGAACAAGCACTCCGGGTTGAAGGCAAACTGCAGAGATTTATTACAGTTTGTCCAAAAGGGATACAAGTACCAGCCAACATTCAAAATGTACAAGTGTCACTCCATAGAAAAATATAAGACATTTTATACACTGTTGACAGCTATTCAGACTTCCCGTGCCTCCTCCTTTCTGGCTGAGAAACTGGGACAGTTAAGATTCACACTGGGATTGCCCAGTGGTTTCCCGGATGTCATTGACAGGAGGAGGGGATCCCCATGGCGGAAAGGACAGCTGATTATTGGTAGGTTTAAAAGTCCAGTGCATTGCAGAGATGCCTCCTTGGAGGACATGGAACTGAGAGGATGATGACATGGGTATGCAGATGATTTCTTGATTGACTTAAGTGTCCAGTTCCATGGAGACAAAGCTGCAAGACCTGGAAAACAAAAGATGAAAATCCTGGATGACCAGAGGCTTGGCTGTCTATTCAGAAAGCTAATGTATTCATCTCTATTTTAGCCTTCTCTTCCATGTGAATGATAAGCCTCCAGTCATAGTTAAACACCCTTAGCCCAGCTGTCTTACCCACACAAAGGGTCTGATATTACTGTATCTGGCTTGGAGTCCACTGGGGGATCTTTCTTAATTGTTCAGCTATATCTGTTGCCAGGAGCTTATGTAAATAGGCCACATTGAGGAAGCAGATGCCTTCAGGATATAGTTGATACAATTTTATACATTTAGAAATTGATACAGTACACAAGCAATACAAGTTATACAAGAAATATCATTTTATACATTTACTAGCTGTGCCCGGCCACGCGTTGCTGTGGCTTAGTCTGGTGGTGTTGGTCAGTCTACATTAGGTTGTATTTATGCTGTGACCTCCACCCTTCTTTATACTCACATTAGTAGTAGTATTTGAAGTCTGTTACCTTCTTCAATTTTTGTGTTGATTGATAATTGCTTGAGATACCTGTTGTCTTTGGTTTGTTGTTAGTTGTAATGTCTGATTCTGCTGAGTGCGGTTTATATTTTTATTGTGGTACAATAGTCCTTTTTTTGTTTTGTCTGTGTAGGTGTTTATTATTATTGTTGTTGTTGTGGTCATGAAGGTTGGATAAGTTAGATGCTACTGTATTGTTTTTTGGAGGCCCAGTGTAGCACTGACTGGCCTCTCAGCCTCAGTGCCTGGCTGTTTCTTGCCTGTGATGGTGTTGATTCTTATTGTTGTTGTTGTTGTTGTCATTGTTATTATTGTAATTGTTTTTTTGGAGGCCAAGTGTGAATGTAGGGATTGGGGAGGTGGATGAGTTGTGTTGTTAAATTTTGTATTTGTTATAGTCACAATGTGTTGTTGTGAGTTTTGTGGGTCCGGATTGTGGTTTTGTGGTGTGGTTGTGTTGTTACAACTGAGAGGCAAGGCTTTTGTGTTGTGTTGCCAAGTTTTGTATTTCTGGGGCATTTAGTTGTGTGCCAAGTTTTGTATTTCTGGGGCGTTTAGTTGTGTTGTTATAGTCACGATGCATTGTTGTGAGTTTTGTGGGTCCGGATTGTGGTTTTGTGGTGTGGTTGTGTTGTTACAATCGGGAGGGAAGGCTTTTGTGTTGTGTTGCCAAGTTTCGTATTTCTGGGGCATTTAGTTGTGTTGTTATAGTCATGATGCGTTGTTGTGAGTTTTGTGGGTCCGGTGTGGTTTTGTGGTGTGGTTGTGTTCTTACAACCGGGAGGCAAGGCTTTTGCATTGTTTTGCCAAGTTTTGTATTTCTGGGGCGTTTAGTTGTGTTGTTATAGTCATGATGCGTTGTTGTGAGTTTTGTGGGTCCGGATTGTGGTTTTGTGTTGTGGTTGTGTTCTTACAACTGGGAGGCAAGGCTTTTGCGTTGTGTTGTCAAATTTTGTATTTCTGGGGCGTTTAGTTGTGTTATAGTCACGATGCGTTGTTGTGAGTTTTGTGGGTCCGGATTGTGGTTTTGTGTTGTGGTTGTGTTCTTACAACTGGGAGGCAAGGCTTTTGCGTTGTGTTGTCAAATTTTGTATTTCTGGGGCGTTTAGTTGTGTTATAGTCACGATGCGTTGTGAGTTTTGTGGGTCCGGATTGTGGTTTTGTGGTGTGGTTGTGTTGTTACAACCGGGAGGCAAGGTTTTTGTGTTGTGTTGTCAAGTTTTATATTTCTGGGGCGTTTAGTTGTGTGCCAAGTTTCGTATTTCTGGGACGTTTAGTTGTATTGTTATAGTCACAATGCATTGTTGTGAGTTTTGTGGGTCCGGATTGTGGTTTTGTGGTGTGGTTGTGTTGTTACAACCGGGAGGCAAGGCTTTTGCGTTGTGTTGTTAAGTTTTGTATTTCTGGGGCGTTTAGTTGTGTGCCAAGTTTCGTATTTCTGAGGCGTTTAGTTGTGTTGTTATAGTCACGATGCGTTATTGTGAGTTTTATGGGTCCGGATTGTGGTTTTGTGGTGTGGTTGTGTTGTTACAACCTGGAGGGAAGGCTTTTGCATTGTGTTGCCAAGTTTCGTATTTCTGGGGCGTTTAGTTGTGTTGTTACAGTCACAATGCGTTGTTGTGAGTTTTGTGGGTCCTGTGTGGTTTTGTGGTGTGGTTGTGTTGTTACAACTGGGAGGCAAGGCTTTTGCATTGTGTTGCCAAGTTTTGTATTTCTGGGGCGTTTAGTTGTGTTGTTATTGCATGATGCGTTGTTGTGAGTTTTGTGGGTCTGGATTGTGGTTTTGTGGTGTGGTTGTGTTGTTGTAACCTGGAGGCAAGCCTTTTGCATTGTGTTGCCAAATTTCGTATTTCTGGGATGTTTAGTTTTGTTGTTATAGTCACTGCGCAAACAACTTTATCATTTTATATATATAGATTAATTAAAGGGGTTTGGTTTAATATAGTTCAGGTACAGCTGCTGCTGGGTCCTTCCGGAGCCTCCAGCGGCTTCAATATTGTGAAACTTCAAAAGAGCAGAAAATGTTGAAAAATAAAGGGAAAAAAAATCTCTTGCCTGGAGTCTCTCTGAAAGTCTGGATCACTTTGGGGAATGTGGTGTTGTGGCTCAACAACAGATGCTGTTAAACTACATTATATGAGTCTAGACTGACCTTTTTTTCCTCACAATATTTTTTATTGTTTCTTTTCTTTTAAATATTTTTTATTTTTATTATTGAGAAAAAGTTACAATTATATAAACATATTCTATACATTTCCCCCTCTTTTATTTACATTCACCCCTGTGCTCCCCTTCCCCAGAGCCATCTCTTCTTCTGTAGTCCCACCAAAAGTTCAATTCTTCATTTGGAGGTAAATTCCCATCTTCTTTTTCCAATAATTTTTCTAGAAATTTTCTCCAAATCCTTTCAAAATCATTTTTTTCCATAATCCCTTCTTTACTTTTAAATTTGATGTTAGCTTGTCATTCAGTGCCATTCGCCAAACTTCTTTATACCATTCATTAATTTGTATTTTCATTTCTCCTTTCCAATATTTTGCAATTAGTAATCTAGCTGCTGTTAATAGCATGTCTATTAAATTTTTTTCCCTCTTATCTTTCTCATCCTCTTTTTTAATTAAAAGTAATATTTCCACTGGATTCCTTCTAATTTTTATATTCATAATATTTTCTATTTCCCTTATGACCAATTCCCAAAAACCTTTTACATGTTTACAATCCCACCACATATGCATGTAGGTTCCAATTTCCTGGCACCCTCGCCAGCATTTTTCATTATTATTCTTATTCATAATATTTAACCTTCTTGGTGTTAAATACCACTTCCAAATTAGTTTGTGATAATTTTCTTTTATTCTAATTGACATGTTTTTTAATTGTCTTGTTTTCCATATCTCCTCCCATTCTTTTTCCGTTATCTTTGTTCCTAATTCCTCCTCCCATGATTCTCTTAATGTTAGTCTTTTCTTTTTTTCTATGTCTTTAATTAGTATTTTATATATTTTACTTGTTGTTCCTTTTAATGGCTCACTATTTCCTCTTTTTAATGCTTTTATTATTAATTACTCAAATTGCGTTATTTGTTTTCCAGTTTTATTTCGGGCCCACCAGTTTTCATTCCATTTTTCTAATTGAATCCAATGAATCCAAGAAATATTTATTCCTCTCAATTCTTCTCTCATTTTTACCTTTTCCATTTTTTGTTCTATCCAATTTCCTACCCTTTTTAGTTCCCTTTTTTCTAATTCTTTATCTAGTGTTCCTTTTAGTTCCTTTGGGAAATCTTTTTCCATTATTATTGGCGTTAAAACTGAATTCTTATTAATTAATTGTCCTTTATATTTATTCCATATTTCCATTATATTTCTTAATGATATATTTCCAATTTGTTTTATCTCTTTCTTTGAGATTTCCTTAAAGAATATGTTATCCTTCCTCCACTCAATTGCCTTATTCCCTGATTCCATCCATTCCAAACCTTCTCCATCCATCATCTTCTCTACTACATATCTTAATTGGTTTGACTCATAATATTTTTTTATATTCGGAAGGCCCAATCCTCCTTCTTTTTGGGGGTTGTACCAAATTTGTTTGTTTAATCTGTTCTTTTTACCATTGTTGCAATATTTGTTTATCATTTGTTGCCAGTTATTTATTTCCTTTTCTGAAATCATTAATGGTATCATTCTGAACAAGAAATTTATTTTGGGTAAGACTTTCATTTTTACTAGGGCTATTCTGCCGAACCATGATAATCGCAGATTATTATAATCCTTTAACTTCCCCTCCATGTGTTTTCTTAATTCTTCTAGATTTTTTCTTTCTATGGATTTTAGATCTTTGGTTATGATTATTCCAAGGTATTTTATATTTTCTTTTATGCTTATTCTCATGTCTTTTATATCCATCTGCTTTTTAAACTCCTCTTCCTCCTGCTTGGTATAATTAAATAACATTGCTTCTGATTTATTCCAATTTATCTTCAATCCAGTTGCCCATTCAAATTCTGTTAAATGTTTCTTAATTATTTCCATTTTCTTCATTATCTCCTTAATTGTTATCAATGTGTCGTCCGCAAATAAGCTAATTTTTCCTAACTTTGTTCCTATGCCTTCTAATTCCTTGTCTTTTCTTATTACATTGGCTAGTAATTCCATTACCATTGCAAATAGTATAGGCGACATAGGACATCCTTGCCTTGTACCTCGTGTTACTTTTATCTCTCCTGTGATTCCATCATTTAGTATTATCTTTGTATAATTATCTGAATACAATTGGCTCATTATATTTTTGAACCTTTTTCCTAATCCAAATTTGTTCATTATTGTTTGAATAGTTGGCCATTCCACACTATCAAAGGCTTTAAATATATCCAGTGCTAGAATCCCCGCTTTGTTTTTTTCCCCTTCTATTGTTTGTATTTTATTTATTACTCTTCCTATCAGGTTGGACATTTGTCTCCCTTTAACAAACCCACATTGATCTTGTTTTATATATTTATACATAAAGTTGGTCATTCTGTTGGTAATAATCGCTGTTAAAATTTTTGCATCTTGATTAATTAATGATATTGGTCTGTAAGAACCAGGGTCTGTCAAGTCTTTTTTTGGTTTGGGTAATAGTATTGTTAATGATTGTTTCCATGATCCTGGTATTCGTTCTCCATCCATTATTGCATTGAATAATTCTAATAATTTTGGAGTTATCATTGCCGCAAATGTTTTATAATATTCTGGGCCCAGCCCATCAGGTCCAGGCGCTTTCCCAATTTTTAATTTCCTAATTACTTGTTCTATTTCTTCTTTCTTAATGGGCAATATTTTTTATTGTTTCAACATTACAACATCTTGGTTACACCTAGTTTTCATTAGTGCTCATACTTATACACACTTCATTTTCATGTAACATTTCTTTTGTCTGCACCTTCTCTTTGTATACATCCTTCTCTTCGATGACATTTTAAAAATTGTTAACACTTTTCATCTTCAGTTAAGTGCTGGGCTCTGTTTTTGATAATTTGTACAGTGGTGGGGAGGTCTATTCTACACAGCATCATTTGCCCCAGACGTGGGCAAACTTCAGTCCTCCAGGTATTTGGATCTCAACTCCCAGAAATCCCAGCCAGTTTACCGGCTGTTAAGAACCTGGAGGGCTGAAGTTTGTCCATGCCTGCTTTATCTTCAAACAGCAATGCAAGCCCCTCTTTTGTTACAGCATTTTGTGATTTGCTTGTATATTTATTGCATTTTTAAAAGGTCTGTTTATTCAAGTGCATATCAGTAGCCTTACTGCATGGTACAATGTGTGACCACAGGAGATCTTTCCTGCTGATTGAAAGTTTCTGAGAGATAGACGCTTCAGAGTGGGATGGCAGATGATACTGTTATCAGTTTCCTGTCAGTCCGGATGCAATGTGGGGTCTCACAAAAAAAATGCCATCAATATACTTGACAATAGTAGTGCGGGAGCTTACTGTTTGCAGGACCTAATATTTCTTTGTTAGGATGCCTGCTTTCTTCATCCTTTTACTCAGGTGAGGGCAGATGACAGAAGAAAAGCCATTGATAAAGGAAGACAGGTTGTATGGAAGGCAGGTGGGGAGAAAGATAGCTTTCAGCTATCTGAAATGAAATGTTTTGTGTACAAGTGAGGTATTGGGATAGAAAAACTTCATCCCTAAAGGGATGGGGCTATGGAAGAGGCTTCTTAGTGGTGAGTAGCACAGCACTCGGTCCATGCTCAGAGGCTCATTGTTTGGATTTGCTGTGTAGGAGGGATGACTTTCTAGGCAATGATAATGTTTTCTGGAGACTAGCCTCAGATTTTATCATGTTTGTGTTTTGGGCAGGCAAGGCAATGGAGAAATGTGGTGATATTGCAGAGATCTTGTCCTTGTTTTAGTAATGGCTGTTTCTCCCTTTCCAGGATGCTCATTGTGACAGGAGAACAACAAACACAATGGTAAGAATATGACAACAATAACAAATGGGAAACGCATTGGCCTCTTTCCAATGGAGTGTGCCTTTGTTCTTGTCTTTAGCTGCTTTTCAACAATGGTTAAATAGCTTTCCAATCTGCTTTCAACTGTGGATGCTGAAGTTTTAACTCTTACTGTTCTGTTTTAATTTTGCTGATCAAGAGTATGGTATTTCTATGGGTGCATCTATACATTCGAATTAATGCATTTTGACACCATTTCAACTGCCATGGTTCAATGATATGGAATCCTGGAAGTTGTCGTTTGATGAGGCACCAGCACTATTTGGCGAAGACTTTGGGCCCTTCCACACAGCCATACAGCCCAGAATATCAAGGCAGAAAATCCCACAGTATCTGCTTTGAACTGGGATATCTGAGTCCACACTCCCATATATTCCAGTTCAAAGCAGATAATGTGGGATTTTATTCAGCTGTGTGGAAGGGGCCTCAGTAAAACTACAATTCTGTAGTATTGAGCTAGGGCAATTAACATGGTGCCAAATTGCATTATTTATACAGTATAAATGCATATAAGACTAGTATTTCTATTTTATCTTGGCAATTCAATGGCAGACCTTTTATCTCAATTTTTGAATGGTAAAACAACACTTATTTACATACTCTTGAGTCAGTGAAATGTAAATGCCGGTGGATCTGCTTTAGTTGGGACTAGCAATTAGCTTTAGTCTAATAGGCTTTATGTTTTCAATTGTTTTTCTGATTATTAACCTCCAGATGTTTTGGTCTACAACAATGATGATCTTTAGCCACCAGACATGCTGACAAGGACTCATGAGTCCCAAACATCAGGATGGTGTTGCCTAACCTGGTTTGCAGTGGTGCTTAAAAAAGCAATTTCTGTTTAGATCGATTATATTGTAAGAAACTTTTTTGTCCATGAAAGGAGGAGAATTAAATAACTACCTAGATAAAATAAATATTAAATGCAATTCCATTTGTGGGGTGTTAAAGATTTGTGAAATTAGATGAGGAGGTAATCTTTTTGTTGTTCTTGTTGTGGCATAAAATAAAAAAAACTGCATTATAATGTTGTTGTTGTGAGCAAATCTTGTCTTTTTTACTGGATATGCAATTACTCTATTACAGTCCACAACATGTGACTGTGGAGAAGAGAAAACCACAGACCACTTATTACTATGCAGTCTGAGACCTGCCACATGCACAATGGAGGGTCTTCTTATAGCAACACCAGAGGCACTCCAAATGGCCAGCTACTGGTCAAAGGACATTTACTATAATGCCAAGTTTTTAACTTTGTGTTTTTAAATACATTACAACTGTACCCTTGCTTAGCTTCTGATATGATAAATAAATACCTTTTGCAGCCCTGCTAATGTTCTCTATTTCTTCATTTTTTTCAGGGGCAATTATGACTTCCCAATCAGGAATGGCCAAAACACAAGATTTGACCAATATTTCATTCATTCCAGTTATAAGTAGGTTACTTTGTATTTTTTTAAATATAGATTGCCAACATATTTAACAGAAATATCAATTAGACCTGGGAGTTGTAGTTTTACAAAATCTCTAGTCCTCTCTGCCAAAGGGTTATGGTGCTTGACCAAGCTACAGATCCCAGGACTATATAGCATTATGTCATGGCAATTAAAGTGATGTCAAACTGCATTCATTCTACACTTGTAGATGCAGTTAATACTTCATTAAACTCCATTACTGGCTCTGTAAATGAATGAAAACAAGGTAAGAAGTAAAAACTACATCAGGCAACTGAAGGTAGGTGGATCAGATCTCAGACATAGGTTTGAAGAAAACTTACCGCTAGTTTACACTAACATTAGAGAAGACAGTACATCAGTTGGGGTTATTCCATTCTACAGAGAGGACATTGATAAGATGAATGTTTCTGCTTTAAAAAGAGAGAGCTTTTATGTTGTCCCTTACCTTTTTACCAAAACATGATTTTTGTATTTATTTTCTTGTTAATCCAGAAAGATGCCCATAGATCCATACAGCCAATTGTATCCTGTTTTGGTATTCCCTCTTGGAAAAGTGGCCGTTATCTACTGTAATAACACCTTTGAGATTCAGGATTCTGTCTTTTTAATGAAAGATGGAACATACACAGGTCATAAAAGCTACATCTCTAGAGGCCATCCTATACTTTTTGATTTTCATGTGAAACAAAACCATGGAGGGTTGTACCAGTGTTGCTATGGATGGGATTGGTTTTCCTGCAGAATTATGGAAGTACTGGAAGTAATAATAAGAGGTAAGAGCCTCAAATGAAAATTTTGGTCTGGATTTTAGAGAAATATCTGAAATCAGGCGGATGTTTCTGTTTAAATGGGGCCACAACAATGGCTCTGTCACACTACACAGTTATAGCAATATGATTATACTTTAATTTTCTCAACTGCATCTCTAAAATCCTAGAATTTGTAATTTTGGGGGGCCCTATTGGAAATTATAACCTTCTTCAAGCCTCTATAATTTGTTTATCTATAATCCTGTTGTTTGCTTATTATATGTATGTTCTGAAATGCAGCTTTCTTTCCTTGCTCTATGTTTTTCCTGAGAAGTTGTGAGAGGGGCTGCAGACCACATGATCCGCTCTCAGAAGAGCACAGAGCACAGACTTCTTTGGACCATTGGTTCTCAACCTGTGGGTCCCCAAGTGTTTTGGCCTTCATCTCCCAGAAAGTGGCTGGGATTTCTGGGAGTTGTAGGCCAAAACACCTGGGGACCCACAGGTTGAGAACCACTGCTTTCGACTTTGGGACTGCTCAGATCACAGAGTTGCAAACACTTGCCTGTTGTCTATTGTAAGAGAGATGTTCTGACTAGATGGCACAGAAACTATCTCAAACATATCTGTAACTGACAGATAAGTTATGTACCTGTGTGTGCTGAAGGTTGTGAGTAAACCAAATACAGTAGAGTCTCGCTTATCCAGCATAAATGGGCCGGCAGAACATTGGATAAGCGAAAACGTTGGATAATAAGGAGGGATTAAGGAAAAACCTATTAAACGTCAAATTACATTATGATTTTACAAATAAAGCACCAGAACATCATGTTTTACAACAAACTGACAGAAAAAGCAGTTCAATACATGGTAACGTTATGTAATAATTACTGTATTTATGAATTTAGCACCAAAACATTGCAATGTATTGAAAACATTGACTACAAAAACATTGACTACTTAAAGGTGTACTGCATTGGATAATACAGAACGTTCGATAAGCGAAAGTTGGATAAGCGAAACTCTACTGTATGTTATTTTTACCAAAGTCTACTTTATTTGTCTCTTGAATGCATAATATAAAACAAGTTGTTTTATGGGAGAGTAGATATATTTTGGGCACTGAAAAACACTTCTGAAGAACTGCTATGTTTTATGCACTGGCATATTCTCTGTTTCCTGACATCAGAGACAACAGGTTATTCAGTCTAACAACTGAAGCCAATTGTCTTGCATAATTACATTTGGTTGTATACTACTTGAGAAGATTATATGTAAGCAGCAGGTCTGTAGCCAGAATTTTGATTTGGGGGGTGCTGGGATTTTGCTTCGGGGGGGGGGGGCTGAGTCTGGGTGGGAGAGGATCTACTCTAGCAAACATTTTGTATCATTATCGCAATATCCCCATGCATATGGGATATATTGAGCATGGTGATCAGATCATGATATGAATAAATATAACAGTTTAAATAATAAATGTAAGGCCTTCTCGCAGACCATCCTGAGAATTTCGGGGGGGGGGGGGCTTGAGGGGCTTCGGCTACATGCCTGGCAAGCGGATTTTTGACTCTTCTCAAAAAGTTATGATGTTGAAAAGGTCGTGCTTTTCTAAAAGGCACAAAGAAAAGACTGAGAAGTGACACGATTGCTATGTTTAAGTTACTGAAAGTATGTGTGTGTGAGAGAGAGAGAGAGAGAGAGAGAGAGAGAGAGAGAGAGAGAGAGAGAGAGCTTGTTTTCTGCTGTTCATCCCTGCTGGCCAGAATCCTTGTTTCTAGCACTTCTGTGATCCTTCACAATGTCTTCTTTTCCTTTGTACAGATCCCAGCTTACATAGACCACAAGTCTCCTTTGGATCTATTCCAGTAAGCATTGGAGAAGACTTTACCGTCCATTGCAGAGTCCAAGAAAATGCCAACAAGTTTTATTTCCAAAAGGATGGGAAAGAGGTGCCTCACCAAAGGCCATCCAAGAATGAGATAACCATCCAAAGAGCAACTGAGGAGTATGTAGGGAATTACAGCTGCAGCTATTCCCGTCAGTTTCTCATGTCTAAACCCAGTGACTCTATGATGCTGCTAATAACAGGTGAGTGCATTCACATCCTTCCCTCTCCTTTTTTTCACTGTTGAATTTTAGTTTAATAGAAAAGCACTAGGCTGCTTCTTTTGATAGGGCAATTGGAGGAAGAAATCAGTGAGAAGATGTCTTCTTAGAGGTACTGAGGAAATGAGGAATAATATCAAATTTATTTTTCTGAAGTGAGAGCTGTGTGATTTAACTCTTCCAGAAAAGTTAAATCACATATCCCTCAGAGATGAGGAATCTACAGGTGGAAATGCTTTGAGAAAGGAGAAAGAGGAAATATCTTCCCAGAAAAGATGGGGTACATCTACATTGTAGAATTAATGCAGTTTGATGCCACTTACATTGCCATGGTTCAGTGCTTTAGAATCATCGGAGTCATAATTTTACATGATCTCTATCCTTCTCTGCCAAAAAGTGCTAGTGCCTCACCAAACTACAAATCCTATGATTTCATAGCACTGAGTTGTGGCAATTAAGGGCCTTTTCACACAGCCCTATATTCCAGAAAATCAAAGCAGAAAACTCCACAATATCTGCTTTGTACTGGGGTATCTGAGTCCTCACTGTCATATATTCCAATTCAAAGCAGATAATATGGGATTTTATTCAGCTGTGTGGAAGGAACCTAAGGTGATGTCAAATAGCATTAATTCTACAGTGTAGATGCACCCTGGGTTAGAGTGGCCAGAATTATTCTTTTTCCATTGTCTTTTTGTTTTACAGTTTTGACAACTATTTGAACTTCTCTAGTGCTAGATAAAAGTGTGAATGTGAGAAAAGCTTTATAGTGGTGTTTGCTCTTCTGTGCACAGGACTGCTCTTTTCCAGATATATGAGGCTAAATTGTTGATGAAGAGAGTGCCCTCCCATCTCTATGTTAAGACATTTTTGAATTCTCAAATGTTCTTCAAGAAAACATCTCGTCCATGTCCAGTTTTAAGACAGTCAGAAAAAAAGAAAGAGGAAGGAAGCCATCTTGTCCTCCTATGATGCTGTAAACATCTTTCTCAATATATCAGCTACTAGCAGAGCCGCTACTTGGACTGTGAAATATCTGTCAGCAGGTTCAGGTTCATTTTGTGAGATGTTGCTGTAGAGAAAGTAGCACTCATCCAACTAGCACAATTTTAAAAATGTATGTGCTGTACATAGCCATAGTTATTCCTAAAACTGTGGTTTCCACACTCTGATCCTTCATGTGTTTTGGATTTCAATTCCTTGAAGTCTCAGCCACCTTAGTGAATAGTCAATGATTCTGGGGCAGTTTCAGAATGCAGATATGCATTGAACTGGATTATATGGCAGTGTAGATTTATATAATCCAGTTCAATGCAGTTTATTTGCATGCTGAGACTGGATTATATGGCAGTGTGTAGATCCAGCCTGGGAGGTGAAGTACCTAGAGAAGCTAAGCTAGAGTATCACTAGAGAATCTAGGGTCTTTTCAGCACAGTTTGGAATTGCATTATATGGTCAGTGTAGACCCCTATAATGTACTTCAGTGCAATAAAGGCACTATATTGGTCACCAAGCATGGACAAACTTTGGCCCACCAGATGTTTTGGACTTCAACTCCCACAATTCCTAACAGCCAGTAAGCTTTTAGGAAATGTGGGAGTTGAAGTCCAAAACACTTGAAGAGCCGAGGTTTGCCCATGCTTGGTTTGCCCATACTTTCAACAGTGCAGCAGATAGCATATTGAAGTGAAGATAAAGTGCAGCAAAAGTGAATATTTGTTTGAGAGACCGTTTTTGGCTTTACAGAGAAAAGGAAAGCAAAAGTCCCCATGGATGGATGACATGACTGACATACTGTGCTTGCCATCTCATTTTCCATTTCCTTCTTTTCCTAGATCCTCACCTACCACAGCCAGACATCTCCAGCAGCTCAAGTGGGCCAGTTGCCCGTGGGGGAGAAATTGCAATTCAGTGTGAAATTAAAAAGCCAACTGTCATATTCTATCTCCATATAAATGAAAATCCACCAAAAAGAATAATCGAAACTGATGGGAAAAAGTGCAAATACTACTTTAAGAATTTCAGCGTAACAGATCAAGGGTCGTATAGGTGCAGCTGTGCACTCCCAGAAAAGCCTTTTCTGATCTCAAACAGAAGCCATTCCCTGGACCTTTTTCTATTAGGTATTTTCCTAATTCTCCATACTCGCTTGGAGTTTTAGTTTCATTTTATGCTCTTTCCATACAAAATACATCTGTCTCTTTCACTTTCTGGATTAAAGTAGGGAATATTTTAAAGAGGGCCCCTACCGTCACTGTTTTTTCATGTTTTTCAGATGAGGAAGCCAATAAACCCAGACACACTGATCCCATTGCCATTGGTGTATGTGTAACTTTCATCATTCTCTTCCTGCTTCTTGTTATTTTTTGGTACAAAAGAAGAACAGATGGTAGGTCTGACCCCTGTTGAAGAAATTCAGACATTCTTGATCAGGAATCTGGAAAGAGGCCAAGGGAATCTAGTAAAGATTGGACGGTTTTACGCCCTTACAGAATCTAATAGTAAATGATATTAAAAAGTTTAGCAGGGGGGATCATATATTTAACACATACATGAACAAACATTTGGGGCAGTGGTTCTCAACCTGTGGGTCTCCAGGTGTTTTAGCCTGCAACTCCCAGAAATCCCAGCCAGTTTACCAGCTGTTATGATTTCTGGGAGTTGAAGGCCAAAACATCTGGGGATCCACAGGTTGAGAACCACTGATTTGGGGGTTGGGGGGTTTATAAAGATTCCCCATACTGGAAAATGACTAGAAATTCATTTTAACTGTGTCCAATCCACTGCTAAATTTCAAACAGCCTTATGATGACTTGGTACCAACTCTTTCATCTGTCTTTTCAAAGTCCCCAACATTTCATAGATGATCTGTGGTCAAACAGATATAGATAGATAGATGGTTAGATACACAGACACATAGAGATGCTGGTTTTGCTTGTAGGCTTGAACTTGAGAAAAATTCCTTTCAATGCTTTGTTTCTTTACAGCACTATTGGAAGAAACACAAGCAAGGTAAGAGGTCTCAGGTATTCAGCTTGAACTCCACTGTCTTGAACCCCACTTGGCCTAGGAATGATGAAGAGCAGATGTGAAGAACCAGACTTGCTTTATAATAACAATTACAATAACAATAACAATAATAATACTTTATTTGCAGACTGCCCTATCTCCCTGAAGGGACTCAGGGCGGTTTCCTTCATATATGGCAAACATTCACTAGCAAAAAGGGGCAAAAACTTACAAACAAATTACATTTAGAAAGCGAGTAGTGCAGTAGAAATTTATTTTTAAAATTATAGTAATTAGAAGAATACACTTTATTCTATGTTTACTAGACTGGAAGAGAAGAGAACGTCTGAGAACCAAGAAAGTTTCCGAATTCTCTTAGAACTAACATTACATAGTAGATTGTGAGGTGCAACTAAAGAGATCCAAATTTTCTAGGAGTCATGATGGATGGATGGTTGTAGATTAAACTGCAGGAAACAGAATATTTCATACTCTGAGGAAAAGGTGAGTTCAAGCAGATTAGAAAGGTTCATTGAATTTTTCTTTTGGCTGACTGTGCTTCCATTTTCCAGGGGAATGACCTTTGGTGTTGAGTGAAGAGTTGAATGGATGGTTAATCACTGTAGGCTTCTGGAGTTATTTAGGGTGCAGATTCAAAATTGCATCGGATAGAACACATCAGCTTTAGTTTCTTAGATGTGGCTCTCATGATTTTCTGTGGGTGAGCAGATGACGACTAGTGTATGGCATATGTTCTTTATCCCAAAAACTACAGTGTAGGGGAACACTGGTGCCATTTTTGGAACCAGAAGGTCAAATATACACATGGCTAACGTTTGAGGCACCAAAATACATATTGGCCAGTCTTACACGGTTTTTCTTTTCCCCTCTTGATTAGTGGCGAAAGCTCTTTCAGAGTTTTGAGGGCTCATCGGGCTACAAAATCTTCTGGTAAGAGCAGTGTATGAGTCATATTGCATCATGCTATGGATGGTATCAGATTTGGGAATCTCCAAATAAGTATCTTTACTTTCCGGGTCTTCCAAGGAATAGTTCCACAAAATGAAGAAATCTTTTGGGATTTCACTCCTCATAATGGTTGTTTCCGATTCTCCTTTGAGTCCTCTCTGAAACTGGTTTGGGGACTTGGTCTGTTCTTATTTGTAGCATCAGCTTGTTCCTTTTCAAGTATGTTTTTTCTCCCTTGATATATGGTTGGCATTGTTTTCTGCCACCCCCTCCATTATCTTCCCTGGGTGTCCCTTCCCCAGTATCCACATCCCCTATTTCAAACATCATTTTCAATCTGGTAATGATTCCTTGCTGTCCCCTCCCACATACACATTTCCCCTCTAAAATGATCTGGGAACATGGCAAAAATGTCCCTCACCCCACCCTTAGTGGACATTTTGGGGCAAAAATTATTTTTAAATGTTTATCTTTAGGAGATTCTGGGGTCCCTGGAGGTTGCATATGGCCACGGCAGCTTATAAGAAGTGTTTTCAGTGTTCATCTTATTTTTCATCCACAGGCACTTCAAAAGCTGGAAGAAAACACTTGGAGAAGGAAGTGAGTTTCTTTTGTTGGTTTTCTGAAATATGGGCTGAAAGTCAAAAAGAGTCAAAATAAGGGTTGACCTACTTCAACACATCTAAGACCCTCTCATGTCAGGATAAAGTTCAAAATGGCATTCACTCATAGTCCACTGACAAACCATCCATCTTCTGTTAACAACAACAACAACAACAACAACAACAGTATTTTTAGGCTGCCCTGTCTCCCCACAGGGACTCAGGGTGGCTTCCAGGCAAAAAGGCAACATTCAATGCCTTTAAACAACACATAAATCAAAAACAGTGCAATATAAACATTATAAACTCATAAGTTATGTTAAGCAAATTCTTCTCTTCACCCCCTCAATGTGTAGAGAGAATGAGCAAACAACAAGAAATAGAGCTCACTGGAAAGGTCTAGTTCATTAGTCAGTTCCTGACCTTGACATAAGACATTATTTCCTGGTGAAGCATTCTTCTGTGTTGTTAGTTTGATGTTTTCATCATGGAGTGGAAGGCAGGTAAATCCTGAATACAGAAATAGAGGGGTGAGTACCCTGGGGTACTGACATTCCCACATTGTTTGATTTCTGGTGGGAATGAATTAGAGTGGAGCCCTTGGTGGTACTGAAGTCCTGGTACTCTCCACCCCATTCAAATACAGTTTTAATTTGGATGGCACTGGGGACACACACTGAATTGCTGTCATGACAAATTAATTCCTTTTGTGTATTTAAGTGATTTTGTATCTGTGTGTCTTGTAGAAAAAGGCACCTTATTTCCCATGCAAAATATGGAGGGGGGGGGGGGCAAAAAGGACCCTGCAGACAAGAACCCTTGATCTACTGAGATTCATGTAGGGCATGTTTGATTTATATCTTATACGTCACCTCTATCAATGTGCCTCATCTTCTTGCAGCTTCCAAAAGATGACCCTGCCACCCAGCAACAAAACATAGTCTATGCCGAATTGAAGAGATATACCTCAGACATGCCCCAGGCAGAAGCTGAAACTGATGATGATGTTGTCTACGCCACAATTACTGTTCATTAATCCACAAATGTTGGGAGTCCTGAAAGATCTGTGTGTCTTTTGGATGGCTTCCTATCATAATGTTGGGAGTGCTGAAGAAGTTTTGGGATTACGGATCTTTGGGCTGTATAGGTTCACCTAGCAAATGAACTTCAGTTGTTTTCAATTCTTTTCCTGGCTTTGTGATAATAACATACTCGCAAGTAGGCATTAATGAAATCAAAATTCAAACCAACTTCAATTCAGACTTACATGCCTTGTTATCCATTTCAATAAACTTCTAATTTTTTCTCATAAACAGAACTGCAAATGCTTTGTATTTAAAGACTATTTAACCTTGAATATGTTTTAATGGTTTTTACCTGGGAATTTTTTAAATACTGTTTATATTTAATCCTGTTTTAATGTTTGAATACTTGTATATTTTAAACTGTATGTTGATGCTTTTACTTTAGGCCACTTTGAGTCTCCTGCAGGAGAGATAAAGCAGAGTTTAAATAAGTAAATATAATAATAATAATAATTCAGAAGTTTTTTTTTTATCGTGTCAGAAGCAACTTGAGAACATACTGCAAGTCACTTCTGGTGTGAGAGAATTGGCCATCTACAGAGACGTTGCCCAGGAGACTCCCAGATGTGTTACTGGGAGGCTTCTCTCATGTCCCCACAAGCTAGAACTTACAGATGGAAGCTCACCCCATCTCACAGATTCAAACTGGCAAGCTTCAGGTGAGCAACACAACCTTCAGGTCAGCAGTTCAGCCGGCACAAGGGTTTAACCCATTACACCATCGTGTCTCCTAAGTGATGTGGTGACATCACTTACAGAAGTGCACAGAAATAAGTAGACCTCTTGCTATTTTAAATTGAGATTCGGAAGAATTCATAGTGGTCAGGATCCTGATCCACAAGTAAGACTCATGTCTTACATTATGACGATGTTAGAGGAGATATATGAAATCTGGAATACAAGTTCAGATATTCCATGTCATGCTCATGGAAATTGCCTAACTATTAGATCAAAACAGACTTTGAGTGAAGTATTGAAAAAGTCATTCATCAAGCCTGTATATGCGTCAGTCTCTACTGATTTGCTGATCCCCATCAATCCTAGCAGCTGCTTGCGGGTAAGTGGGGTGTTAGGGACTTTCATAGGCCCTATATAGCGCGTGCGCTCGCTCTCTCTCTCTCTCTCTCTCTCTCTCTCTCTCTCTCTCTCTCTCTCTCTCTCTCTCCCCACACACCAGTGACTGCATAGGGATCATGACAGCAGTGACAATGCATAACTGGAGGTTACATATTTGTAACTGCCCAGAAGGATTCCTGACATGGTTTCTTACATAACAAAATATGCAGGTAAGTTTGATACACATAGAGAAAGCTCATTTCCACCCTAAAGAAGAACACCAGGGTGGAAGTTGCAAAACAGTAGTATCTCAGTTCCTGCCTTAGGCAATTCGAATTTCAGATTGCGAGATTATGGCGATCGAGCGTGTGTACATTCAGTGTCAAGCTATGATAAAGAAGGAGAACCTAAAAGGAGCACTAGCCCCTGTTTACTTTCCCCAACATGGAACCACTTCTGGCAGAGACTAGAAAATTTGATAAGTATGTATCAAACAGGAATGAAGTTTGCATTTAATCATGTGTCCTTTGACCAAAATACTTATTATGCACATATATGCAAATGTAGGTGTTCCAAAATGAAAAATAAAAATCTGAAATACTTCTGGTCCCTGGATAAGGAACACTCAAACTGTCCAGCACTGTGAACAGCAGTAGATGATAGGGAAAAGCTTGATTCATTTGTCTATCTGCTCAGTAGACAGCAAGATAGGGGAAAAGGAGCCCCAAAGTGAATGCCCACATAAGATGCTGGAGGATATGCGTGCATGTGTTTCTTTTAACACATAACCACAATTTCATTATCTTTTCCTATGAAGCCATCTAATCTATATTTTGTATTTATCCCACCCCCAAGCAGTACAGATCCTCCTTTGCGAATTCTTACATTTGAAATGACTTGAGTTGTCACCTTAGTAAATTGACTGATTATCTAATCACAGAATATCTTTCTAACACATCAGGGGAGAGCACATGAGAGGCTTGTAACCAAGACCTGGTTGGTAGATTGGGCTCTTACCAGTTTCCTATTATCTTTGGATCCAGTTTGGGGACTGATGGAATGCAGGACACTCAACAGACACCGCAACTGGAACTAGGCTTATGAACTCCAACATTGTACCATTATGAAGGCGACACCCACTGCTGCCATCCTGTTGTTTTGGTGAGAAACTTCGCTGACAAAGACTGAGGGTTACTTGAATTAGGAGGGGAAGGATACATAAAAGCATACGGGGGTGTTTACGTTTTCCGAGGACTTAAACATCAGATTAATTGGAGATGAACTTTTGATAGCTTAATTGTAAAGCATGTTGCTACGGAGGCATGTTAATATTGTTCTATGAGTCAATTCATCCAAGAATGAGTGGCTCTAGGCAGTGAAAATGTTTAGTAGAACATCTCACATACATATGTCCATCTATATGTGTTCACCAGGAGACACATGCAGATACAGTAGATGTGGCCATCAACTGGCAGGGATCTCATTGTGATTGTTTTTCATTTTCAGGTTGCTTTCCAGCTCAGGAGGAGAAGATGTTCAAATTAGGTAAGAAAATTCCCAGGAAAGTTGTTTTATTGCTGAACCATAGGCTTTTGAAATTAGTTCTCTGCATCTGAAATAGTGTTTTTCAGGCTTGAAAAGTTCATGTGCAAAACACTCATATTGTGACATGGAAATTATTGAGCATCTACTAATGTTTGATGCTACAGAGAAAGCAGTAACTTGACTGTTGCACCTATTATTATATGGCTTTGTCCTTGTTTCTGTGCTTTAGTGAGAGTCTTCCTGCTCCAAACATCTCCTTGATGTCGAACTGGAGAATCATGCTAAGAGGAAATGCCACCATTGTCTGCAATGCGCCTGTCTCCTCAAGGTTGTATTTTTACCTGGAAAAAGATGCACAGATCATAACTACTCTTACAGAAGTATTCAGTGAACCTGCTTATTTCCCCATCACTAATATAAGTACAGAGCAAGCCGGAGTGTACAAGTGTTGTTATAATAGTTCAGGTCCCTCCCCTGCAACATGCAGTGAGTCTCTGGAGCTTCTGATAACAGGTAAGAAATCTGTCACAGAATAGTCACAGAACAGTGACTATTTCAACATCTCAGAAACTATCCTAAGGTTACTGGAACCTGGCTCTATGTTAAAGATGCTATTTTGATCATCTGCTTGATCACAACTTCTTAAACTGTGGGTCTCAACTTAAATTGGATCCCTTTAGTTTAATATTGGGATCACAAAAATTTGACAACAGTAAAAGGTTCCTTGAACATGTGATGTTTACAGTGGGCTTTTCAGAAAATGCGTCAGCTGTACTTCATAAAAAGAAAGATCAGCCTGTTTAGCAAGCCTTGCAAATGCTGAATTCAGTAAATGTTTAATTTTTATACCTACTTTATATAGCTATACACCTGGGTTCATGTAAAATTACTCAGGCTGAAAGGGGTTGTAAAAAATATCAGGTAATCACAAGTGGAAAATGTTTAAGAAACCCTGCACTAGATGAGAAACAGAGTATGAATAGGATCTAAGGAAGGTTTCCATCCATCAATGATTTCATGTTACAGCAGTGCAGCAATAAATGTAAATGTTGCCCAAAGGTGCAAGAGATCCTAAAAATACCTAGAAATAACATATTTTGTCAGATGTGGGTAACTTAAACTATGCTTACTGGTGCCTTGGATATCAAGATTTTACTGTAGTCACCCTTTTGCATTACAAAATTCTAAGCTTTCTATTGATAAGTGGATCCATCTTGATCTTAGAAAGGTTTACATTTTCCGACTACCAAATTTATTGTGCCCTGGTTCCATACAAACTCAATTCCTTCCAAAAATTACAACTTATTATGTACACATATTTCAAAGATTTGGTTAGATTTGGTTCCAGGGCCAACCATGGATACCCAAATCCTTGGATGCTCAATCCCATTATATATGATGGCTCAAAATGGCAAAGGAGCTCCCGGTGGCACAGCGGATTTAACCACAGAGCTGCTGAACTTGCTGACCAAATGGTCGGTGCTTATTTGCCGAGGAGCGGGGTGAGCTTCTGCTATTAGCCGCAGCTTCTGCCAGCCAAGTAGTTCGAAAACATGCAAATGTGGTGAGATCAATAGGTACCGCTCCAGCAGGAAGGTAATAGCGCTCCATGCAATCATGCTAGCCACATGACTTTGGAGGTGTCTATGAACAATGCCGGCTCTTCAGCTTAGAAATGAAGATGAGTACCAACCCCCAGAATCGGACATGACTAGACTTAATGTCAGGGGAAAACCTTTACTAAAATTGCTTTTTTGAATTTTTAAAATCTTTTCAAGTCATGGATTGTTTAATACATTTTTATATAATTCACAAGGGTGTGTTGATGATGACACTTTTTTTCCTATCTTTCACATTATTCATTGTAAACTAATAAACATATGGACTTCCAGCCTCAAATTAAGCTTAATTCAATGTTTAGGTGCAGGATGTATAACATGGGGAGAAATTCTTTAAAAAAATTGATGGCATGAATGTATCATTCTTCTTTGCTGTTTTCCTCCTGTTCACAGATCTGGGTCTACCAAGGCCAACTATTTATCTCATCCCTAGAAAGATTATTCACAAAGGAATCACTGTCAATTTTTCATGCGTGGCTATGAGCCCCATCCAGGGGTTCTACCTTTATAAAGATGGACATAAATTGAAAGACCTGCCTGTGGAACTACATAAAACAAATGCTACATTTTCCATTCCTAATGTGAATTGTAGTCATGGAGGCAAATATTCATGTAGCTACACATTATCATATCCTTTCATGTCAGAGTCCAGCAATGAAGTGGAACTGTTTGTTGTAGGTATGCAAATTCCTCATCTCAGACTAGCAAACTTTGTGTGATTCAGCTTGCAGTGTTTTTGTTCTGCGATATTTGTTCAGCTGGAAAATGCAGTTGTTCCCATAAGCAAGGGTAAGAGCACTGCTCATGGTGAGACTGATTTGATTATTCCAAAGGAAATTACAGTAAAATTATCTGACTTTTCAGACACATTCCCTCAATTTCTCAGGACACCTCTACTGTTTTCGTTTAGGGATACATACAGGGGCGGTTCAACCGTTAGGCCAAGTAGGCGGTTTCCGAAGGTGCCATGCTCTGGAGGGCGCAGTTGAGGTGCCTCTTGAGGCACCTCAAAGTACCCCTAATGAGCAGCTTCTTTTTTGTCTTTTTTTGTCTCCCCCCTCACCTTCCCCCTCCCGCGTGTGCGCCTCACCTTCCCCCTCCCGCGTGTGCACATGCATGCATGCATGCATGCACGCGCATCCCCCACCTCCTCTTCCCAGACCCACAGCCTGGCTGGCCTCCGAGGCCTCACTTTTATTTTTCAGTGATTTGGTTTTTTTTGGGGGGGGGGGGGGGGTGCCAAAATTGTGTTCGCTTACACTTGAAAATTACCTTGAGCCAGCCCTGGATACATAAGAATAACACTGAGTAGTGTACCACTCTTCACAACTCAATACTCAGGAGTATACCTTTATACAATGTACACTATTGGTTTTTGTTGTTATGATAATATCTACTGTGCAAGAGAGAGGAAGTGAATACACACTGCTTCTCAAAACAAAATACAAAATTCACAGCTACTTCTGAATAAACTTTGTTTGTGGAATTTATTTATTTATTTATTTATTTACAGTATTTATATTCCGCCCTTCTCACCCCGAAGGGGACTCAGGGCGGATTACAATGAACACATATATGGCAAACATTCAATGCCAACAGACAAACAACATACATTAGACAGACTCAGAGGCATTTTTAACATTTTTCCAGCTTCACGATTCCGGCCACAGGGGGAGCTGTTGCTTCACCGTCCAGTAGTGGCTGTACTTCCGCATTCCTTTCCTCGTGTTTTGCTGGCAGTTTTATGGTGTTGTAAATTAGCCTCCCGCATAAAGCGTCCCTAAATTTCCCTAATTGACAGATGCAACTGTCTTTCGGGGCTGCATAGGTCAACAGCAAGCCGGGGCTATTAATGGTCGGAGGCTTAACCCGACCCGGGCTTCGAACTCATGACCTCTCGGTCAGTAGTGATTTATAGCAGCTGGTTACTAGCCAGCTGCGCCACAGCCCGGCCCAGTACTATTCTTGCAGTACTATTAAAGACAACTGTGATTAACGCACCACCGCAAAAACTAGATGCCTTCACAAAATTTGGAAAGAAAAGCCTTCCAGTTTCTTCTTCTAAAACATTTTTACTGGCTTCCTGGGTTGCAACATCATAGTTGCTTTATTTAATGTGCTTCTGTATTGATCAAGACTTAGAGCTTGGGTAGGGTTGGCTCGATGCTATTAGGTCTAAGGGACAATAAGGGCTGTTATTCTTTCCTTATGCATCTTTAGAAGTAAGGAAGTCACAGAATTACTGTCCTTGGCAAGGAAGGAGATGGGATTATCATTGCTCAATCTCTTTGTTTGCACAGAAAGCACATTTCCCAGGCCAACCATCTCTCCAAGTCCTATTATGTTGGTTCCTCCTGGAGGAAATGCCACAATCCAGTGTGAAAGCAAAAAGTCATCCATGAGATTCTACCTTCAAAAGTCTGGTGATGAGATGCCTCAGCAGTTCCTGGAGACCAATGGAACTGTGGCCAAATTCCACATTATGAATGCAAATAAGAGCCACACTGGAGAATATAGCTGTAGATACAGCACTAAATCAGGACCTTTCATTGTCTCAAAAATGAGCAACCTCACTCGGCTGGCCATAACAGGTAAAAAGATTAATGTTGTACCTGTCACTCATTATGTTATGAGCTGGGAGACTGCTATTCTACAGTGTAAGAGCTATTCTTCTCTCACAGGAGGGTTTAAAACAGGATTCACATCCCTACAACACACATACAAATACACCATTCCATTTCTCCTCCTTGCCTGCAGCCCACTACCTGTTGTACAGTGCTTTTTAAGATGAAAGCCCACAAGTCTTCATTGGGACTTGGTTTGACTTTGGTGATACACAATAGTATCTCCAGTGGCCTTCTATGGCTTCATTCAGTTCATTTAAAAACAGTAATTTGTTTATTTATATTTATTTATCATGTCAGAAGCTAACTGAGAATACAGTTACAATGTATTTCTTTTTAAAAAAAAACACACACACACACACACAAAGTTAAAAACTTGACATTATACTAAATATTCTTTGACCAAGTGCTGGCCACTTGGAGTGCCTCTGGTGTCAATGTAAGAAGTCCTCCATTGTGCATGTGGCAGGGCTCAGACTGCACTGTAGTAAGTGGTCTGTGGTTTGCTCTTCTCCACACTCTCATGTCGTGGACTCCACTTTGTAGCCCCATTTCTTAAGATTAGCTCTGCACCTCGTGGTGCCAGAGCACAGTCTGTTCAGTGCCTTCCAAGTTGCCTAATCTTCTGTGTGCCCAGGGTGTTGTTTCTCATCTGGTGTCAGACTCTGATTGAGGTTCTGGTTCTTAGCCTGCCACTTTTGGACTCTTGCTTCCTGAGGTGTTTCTGCAAGTATGTCTGTAGATCTTAGAAATCTCCTTGATTTAAGGTGTTGGCAGAGCTAGCAGTAGAAGTGACTTGCAGTTAAGAAAAGTCCCACTATGGGACTAAATCCCTGGTCATTTGCTGTGACTGGTGTGCCTCAGCAAGGATCATAATGTGTGGGCTTTCATCTACTGCAAAGTGCATACACACTCCTGTGGAAAAACCAATCATCAAGGCTAAATGTGCTCTTAAATGAACAAATTCTTAAGCCCTTTGCCTCCC
Organism: Anolis carolinensis; assembly: GCF_035594765.1. Taxonomy (NCBI): domain Eukaryota; kingdom Metazoa; phylum Chordata; class Lepidosauria; order Squamata; family Anolidae; genus Anolis; species Anolis carolinensis. The sequence goes on from NC_085846.1 coordinate 15,999,001, forward strand.
TTTCCAGATCAATTCCTCCCTGTTCTGTCTTTGTCTCAAATGGACACTGGAAAGACTACTGTGTGCTGTAAAAGTTACATAATAGTCATTTTGTAGTCAAACTGAGAGTCCTGAGAAAATCCTTGTTCTAGTATCACATTTCATTTGGTGAAAAGGCCAATTATTCATATATATATATATATATATATATATATATATATATATATATATATATATATATATATATATATATAGTGTGTGATATAATCCAGACTGCATCATCTGGTTGTTTTTCTTTCCAGATCCTCATCTCCCTAAGCCCAGCATCTCCCTGATCCCAAACAAAATTGTAATGCTGACCGACAGGATGCGCATTGAGTGTACAGCCAACCGTTCAGGCAACCGATTCTATCTGTACAAAGGCATTGATAAAAAGCAGCTGCAGATTGTGATCACAGATGGGGACAGTGTGATCTTTCCTATCAATAATTTGCACAAAGAAGATGCCGGGAGCTTCTCCTGTAGCTACATGAACCAATCGGAATTCTTCACTGCTTCAGAAACCAGTGACAACGTGACATTGTTGGTCACAGGTCAGAATTCTAAGTCAGTAAACACTAAAGCAAGATTAGAGGAGAGTTAGTCTGTTTAAAGTCTCAACTCATAAAGTTGACAAAAGGTTTTATATTTGTGTAAGTGTAAATGAGAGCCCCCAGTGGTGCAGCGGATTAAACTGCTGAGCTGCTGAACTTGCTGACTGAAACGGTGGTGGTTCGAATCGGGGAGCAGGCTGAGCTCCCGATGTTAGCCTCAGCTTCTGCCAACCTAGCAGTTTGAAAACATGCAAATGTCATTAGAACAATAGATACCGCTTCAGCGGGAAGGTAATGTGAGACATATTTGACTTTAGTGGCAGAGGTAGAGTTGCACGTACAGTAACATTACACATTGTGGTTGTGCATTATTATTATGCATTATATGTCATATGTTGTTTGTCTCACATTGCTTATTGTGCAATGTTCATTGTGCATTGCATCCTGTCATTGACACGCATTTTCCAATGTTACTATTCTGGACTTGCCTAATGCTAGAGTAGTAAATTACCACATGCGGATATTTATACAGTCAGTCTTCCATATTTATAGGTTTAATTTTTGTGGATTTGATTAATATTTAGAAATTTTTAGGTCCTCATGTGCAATTATATAGTCAATTTCTACCAGATGTGAATCATAGAATCATGCTGGAGGATCTGGAGATTCCTAGAAAGAACAACTTTCTAGGTAGTCATGCCCAAGTATATGGTCAACATTTAGTGAGAGTTGAGCACAGAACCACACTGAACAACCTAAAGATTCCCAGAGATGTGTTCGCTCAGATTAAAAAAAAATTATTATTTTATTCACTTCTACAGCGAATGTGTGACTGTACTATACTGAGGGGATGTCAGATCACAGCCCAAATGTGTGGCCTAAATTTCAGAGTTATGTTCTCATGAGATGTAGGGATGCCCACCATCTTGGGTGGCTTTTAAAAGACACAGGAGATGAATTAATGAAGGATGAGGCTCTCAGGCCCTACTTGTTACAATTATGACATATTCCCTATAGTATTTGAGGCACAATGTCTCTACCAGTTTCCGGGATAGTGCAAGCAGGGTGAGAGTAACTGTTTGAGTACTCCATGAACAAAAATGCCAATCTAGATAGTACTTTGGTTTGATGCAGATCCCTCTTGTAGTGTTTGGCTCAATGCCATGGAGCCCTGAGATTTGTAGTTTGGGAAGGCACTCTTTGGTGGAGAAAATGAAAGACCTATTAAAACTGCAATTCCCATTATTCCAAAGTATTGAGCAATGGTAGTTAAAGTGGTGTCAAACGACATTAATTCTGCAGTGTACATGCACCTTAGGATAGAAGACATGTTATACAGATATTTTTAAAAAATCCTGGTCAGACACAACTGCCATCAAATCCTGAGACCTTTAGCCAATCTGTAGGAGATCACAGTTGAATATGCAATCAAAGAATGTAGTCCTCATTGCACTGAACCTAGCTGAATGAACCTCCTAATTTCCAATAATAATAATAATAATAATAATAATAATAATAATAATTACAATAATAATAATACATCTTAAGCCCTTTCCGCTCCCAGTGGCACAGTGGGTTAAGCTGCTGAGCTACTGAACATGCTGACCAAAAGGTCAGCGGTTCGAATCCGGGGAGCAGGGAGAGCTCTCACTGTTAGCCCCAGCTTCTGCCAAAATAGCAGTTTGAAAACATGCAAAAGTGAGTAGATGAATAAGTACCGCTCCAGTGGGAAGGTAACGGAGCTCCATGCAGTCATGCCGGCCACATTACCTTGGAGGTGTCTACAGGCAACGCCTGCTCTTCAGCTTAGAAATAGAGATGAGCACCAACCCCCAGAGTCAGACACAACTAGACTTAATGTCAGGGGTAAACCTTTACCTAAGCCCTTTCCATCCCAAATGTGGAGAAAGTAATGAATTTCTTATAATGACAAATAGACCAGCTAGACTGGAAACAAGAATAAAATGATAATTCTGTTGCTGACTCAGTTTTTCTTTTGTCCAGATCTCTCATTACCCAAACCCAACATCTCCTCTGAGAACATTATGTTTGTTGCCCTTGAGAGCAATATCAGTATCAATTGTGGATGGGCAAACCTGAATGGAAAATACTTTCTTCAAAAGGATGATCATGTAATGTCTCACCATATTCTAGAAGCTAATGAGACCACATTTGTCATTGGCAATGCAACCTTGGCACATGGAGGGAAATATGCGTGTAGTTATAGCAACACATCACAGCCCTTTGTAATCTCATCGCGCAGCAAGTATGTGACCATCCAAATAACAGGTAAAAGAGCTGTGCCATATTTTACTCTTTGTTCGGGGTGTTATTAGGAGTTTACCTGTGCATCTTGGTGTGAGTTTTAAAGGAAGATCTTGGCGGTCTGTTTTGTGTTCGACGGTTGGATGATAGAGCAAACGGGTGCTGCATTATTAAATACTCAGTTCCTACACTTGTAGTTTGATAAGATGCTGGAGTCTTCTGGGGGAGAACTCTTAATGCTCCTCCCTAAACTGCACCTCCTACCAGAGTACTATAAATACATACTGTGGAAAGGGCCCCAGGTAAGAAGCTTCTGTTAGCATCATACGTAGTGATGTACAACTCAAACATAATGCATATGATGTGTTTCTGAAGGTCAGGTGCTATCCACTCTGCCAAAGTCTCTTTCGAGATATACTGTAATTTCTACACTAGCAGATGAGTATATGAATCTCTCTCTCTCAATCTCTCTCTCCCTTCCTCCCTCTCCCTCCCTCTCTCTCTCTCTCTCTCTCTCTCTCTCTCTCTCTCTATATATATATATATATAATGTAGACTTACATCAGTTTCAAAAGTCATACTATTGACACAAAACATGATTTTTTTGTCCTCAAACTGGTTGTTTTTTTAAAATAATTTTTACCCTGAATTTTGGGTGAAGGTCTGTATGAGTTCCATTTTTGTTTGTCATTTGGTATCCTCAATAGGCAGCTTTGCATTTGAGCTGAGGGAGAATAATAACACTTTATTTATATTCTGCCCTATCTCCCCAAGGGAACTCAGAGCAGATCACAGTACACATCACTGCAAACAGGACAGACAGGACAGAACAGACAGAAAGGAGGTGTGTTGTGTCAACATCTAGCTTTTGACACCTTGGAGTTTGTGTTTGAATCCAGCCACAGGGGGGTGCTGTCGCTCAATCCTCTATGGCGGAGAGCCATCAGGACTTCCTCCTTCCTTTTGATCACCAAGCATTTTCTGGTCTTTTTCATTTATAGTGTTGTGATGCACCACCCCCGTTGTTTAGAGGTGCCTAATTTCTCTACTTACAGCTCTAAGCTGTTTTTGAACTGCTTAGGTAAACAGTGAGCTGGGCTGACAGTTGGATGCTCACTCCGGCCCCGGGGCTTCGACCTGGCAACCTTTCAATTGGTAAATTTTATTGCTGCTGGTGATTTAGCTCTGCTAAAGCCCGACCCACAATAAGTTGGTGGGAGGTGATGACTGGGGCCAGCAAGTCAAATGATCAGTCCTGCCAAGAAATGGGTTTGATCACATTTGAATTTTTAATTTTATCTTTGTTGCCATTATTTCTTTATTTTTAAAGAAGAAGTAAAAGCATATGTGGATAGTCACAGATTTATTTATTTATTTTGTGTCAAAAGCATTGCATAACAAATACATTTTAAAATGATGGGAAAAAAGGAAATAACAAGCAACTAAATAGTTTTAGACCAAAAGCGGGCAACAGCAACCGCATTGTCTATAGCTTTAAGCAACTCCTCCTCCGTACATGAGGCAGGACATTGTGGGCAAGCATACATATGCGGAGTTGTTTGTTCTGCTCCACAGTCGCACAAGGTAGAGGATTCCTCCAGGTAGTGCCACCTTGGCGTGCCTCCACAAAACAGGATGGCTAATGACAGCTTAGGCAGACATACATGTATTTGTATACATGACAAGATGAAAAATAAAGCAAAGTAATCACTGTTGTGTGGCTACCAATAGTATAAAATGGCTGGGAGTTTTTGAAAACAAACTCACATTGAGGTGAATTCATGCAGGTGCTGTTTAAGATGAACTTGCCATGATGTATGTGCTGTGTGTGGCATTAACATGGCAAAAGTAGGGTCTATGCAGATTGGGAAAATATGATGCATATAAGGAATTCTATAGGGAAAGCCCAGTACTAGTGGATTTTATAGTTGAATTCACTGTTATCTTGAATCATACATTTGTGACCCACCCCTTAGTCCAGGGGAGATGGATGGTGCTGTAAAAGTGTGCGCATTAAGCTGCCTTTATTTGCTTCACAGATCCTACTCTACCGAAGCCCGGCATTTCTCTTTCTCCAAGTGGGATGACCCGTCTCGGATCCAACATCAATATTCTCTGCAGAGCCCATGATCTCAACAATACATTCCATCTGAACAGTACTTTCTACCTTTATAAGATTTATAATATAGAAAATACTGGTGATGAGAAGGACCACAGACCACAAATTATGCAACCAGACAACCATACAGCTGAATTCTCCGTCAGCATTGTGAAGGAGGAGCAAGGAGGAAAATACCACTGCAGTTACAAACCTCCATCCGGGCCCTTGATGTCAGAACCCAGTGATTCTTTGACAATTTTTATAGTGGGTAAGGATCCTAATTCAGCATGTTTCAAAATAATAAAGACTGAGATGCAATGTGGTATAGACCGTCCAGATTTACTTTAATCTGGACCAGAGTTTGAATGTCTCTATTGATTGATCAATAGATACGCCATCTGTCGGGGGTGCTTTGAATGCGATTTCCTGTTTCTTGGTGGGGGGTTGGACTAGATGGCCCATGAGGTCTCTTCCAACTCTATTATTCTATGATTCTATGTATGTATGTGGACTATGACTTTCAGAATCTCCCATGGCCATGCTGGCACTGAAGTAAAAAGCCAGTGGCTCAAACACAAAGATCTTCTTGTTCAATGGGAGCACATGTTGACTTTAAATCTGAGAGTGCATACAGACCAATTAAATTAAGGAAGCCCAGATTTTGTTCCTATTCTTCCCACTTTTATTTTGGAGATCCAAAATAATTAAAAAGACAAGAGAAGCCCATATTTTGTTCCAGTTCTTTCCCATTTCATTTTGGAGATCCATATGTGTTTTACTTATCTGTTAATATTTTCTACCAGATCAATACAATCAGAGACTTTTTATTACCAGATCTACAGGTTGATTTATTTTGGCTTAATGTCAAATTGGAAAGAATAGGACCAAAATCTGAGACCTTTCATCAACTCTGGATGCATCCTGAGGAGAGGAGACCCAGCTTCAGCTCACTGTCCTTTACCCAAGAGCGGTTCTCCTAAGGTGGTAGTTTAATTTTTCCCTCTTTCTTTCTGTGCACAGATCCCAAATTAGACCGGCCAACTATTTCCATGAGCGGGAATACAATGACTGGGGAGAACGTTACCATCTCATGTACAGTTAGCAGGGTAAAGATTAACTTCTATCTCCATAAGAATGGAAACCCAATTCCAGGCCTTGCCATGAAGACCAATTTTGACATGGGACAATTTTCTATCATCAATATTAGCTTGGAGCACAGTGGAAATTATACCTGCAGCTATACAGTTGGTGATAACCTTTTTGTGTACTCATCGCCCAGTGAAATCTTGCAGCTTTTGGTATCAGGTATGGTATCCACGCTTGGTGATTTCTTGGTATTTCAGCAGTGTGTGTTAATAGTAAAGCTTTGAGGTCTAATTACTCAGTGAGATTAAAAGAGAGGTAAAGCAAGCATAATCTATGGACTTCATGCAGCCCCAAAGGTATTTTTGGGACCCCTGCCCCTCAATGTGCCCCTCACCTGGGTAAAACAATCTGAGCATAACATAGTTTTCATGTATGGAAGTCTCCAGGAAGAGTTGTTTGACAAGAAAACCTAAGTCACCCCAAACCAGGTTTCCAACTGAATGTGCAAACAAATGTGAAATGTATGATTGCAACACACAATACACATTTGCATGAGCAAAAACAGCCCATGTGCATGGACGGGCACTTCTGCAACTTTCAACTGAATGTGGACTTTCATATCTGACAAAAATAACCAGTCATTCCTGTAGGAGAACATACATATACCAAAGTCACTAAGGACTAGAAATGACAGCCAGGAAATGCCATTACTCACATTTTTATTTCTCCCACTTCCCTAGAGAGATTTATTTCTTTATTTTGAATAACCCAACAACATAATTTCCTTTATTTAAATTTACATAACATTTAAAAACTGGGGTCTTGTATTAGGAGGCTATCCCCAGGTCATATGCCTCCAGGGTGTCACTTTCAGAATGTTGCCCTCTTTAAACTTAGACATAAATACCAGGATTGTTTCTCTTAAATAGTAGTTTAATGTGTTTTTCCTTATTAATAACTTTTGTTGTCTTGTTGCCTGGCCATACATTTTGATCATACTTCAATTGTTACATATTTCATTGGTTGCTGAGATGGCATAAACTGTGAATGATGATCTTCCTATCCACGTTCATATGGGGATGGATCCTGATTACAGTTGTCTCATTCTAGAGGAGCCGGATTACACCATGGCAAACATAATTCACTGTGTCATTGGAGCCCTAATTCTTCTTCTGCTTGGCTGTCTCATGACTCTCGATTTCTACAGCACAAATGTATATGAAGTCAACCCCCAACAATGCTCAAAGGAGGAATCCATGGGTGGTCCCACTTTGTCACCAGCTCTGGATGCAGACCCTGATCCAGCACCACCAACTAATCAGGTAAATGAGAAGGGAATGATGGTACATGTAGATGTTCAAACTTTGGGAAAACTTTCCTATCCCTTTCACATATTTGATCATTTCGTCGAAGTTGCAATGTTTTCAAAATTAGAACTAAGCCTGGTCTTGGGAGGAAAAATTGGGATCAATTTTGAGACATTTTCAAAGAATAGGGATGTGGCAGGGGATGGATAGATAGATAGATTGCTACAAGTAACAACATAAAAAGTGAATAATAATAATAATATAATAATAATAAAGCATAGCCAAGCATGTTCCTAAAGTAGAAATGAGAACATCATGTATCAGAGTGATGTTCCACTGTGAGTTAGAAGCCCTTTCCAATATAATGCAAATCACTTAGATACTGGAGTCCCATGGGAGTGGATTCCACAATTTGGAAGCAATCACAAAGGCTCTATCACAGGCATGGGCAAACATTGGCCCTCCAGGTGTTTTGGACTTCAACTCTCATAATTCCTAACAGCCGGTAGGCTGTTAGGAATTGTGGGAGTTGAAATCCAAAACATCTGGAGGGCCAAAGCTTGCCCATGCATGCCTGGTCAATTATATTCTCTCAAAACAGGCTCCTGTGATAGTGAGGGGATGCAGAGAAAACCCTCCTCCCAAAATTCCTCCATACAGGTTTATATATTTTTCATTTCTTTAGTAGCATACATTTGTATTAATCTTTTTTTCATGCTTACCATGCTAGGAATGAACAATCCTTTGACTTGGCAATAAAACCACAACCTCTGTTTGTGAGTACAGTATGAAGATGAGATCATTTTCTCAAGCTGCATGAGACTGCAAACTACTTCACTTTGGCCTTTGGAGGAAATATCAGTGGATCATAAGGCACATTGAGAAGAAACTTTATTTACTTTGCGCACTTACAAAAAATTCCTCATGCTATTTTCCCTCTTGCCTGTGGAAAAATCATTTCAAACCTCTTGCGGGGGGGGGGGGGGGGGGGTGTCAAAGAAACCTCCATAGTATTACCATCCACTGCTCTCAACCACAACCTAGTCTTACCTTTTTGAATAGTTTCTCCCTGATCTGGACAGCAGCCTGCAAAGAGGAAGAAGGCATCAAGAAAGAGGACTCAAATTTTTTCTTCATGTAGTGTTTTGTGTATTGGAGTAGCAAAATTAGGATTTGAATCCCTGCTCAGTCATGCAAACCACTTAGTTACTGGAGTCCCATGGGAGTGGATTCCACAATTTAGAAACAATCACGAAACCCACTGGAGTCTGGCAAGTCAGACTCTCTCAAACTCAGAGGAAGGCAATGGAAAACCCCCTCTGAACAAACCTTGCCAAGAAAATCCCATTATAGGAATCCCTTAGGGTCAGCAGAAATCAGAAACAAGTTGCCTGTCTACTTATGAAAACCCCATGGTTTTTAGTAGTGTTTTCTTAGGCAAGAAATATTCAGATGTAGCTTTGCCAGATATTTCCTCTGAAATATAGCCTACAATATTCAGTATTCATTGATGGTGTCTTATTCAAGTCCTAACTAGAACTGACCCTGCTTAGCTTCCAAGCCAACATGGGGCCTGGGGCCTTTAGAATAATAAGGCCTCTGGTCCAAGCTTCCATCTTTCCAAATATGTTATTAGCCTGACGTAAAACTATATCTCTACATGTGCATATTATATCCATTATGTGCTTCTCTGGGTGATATTGGATTTTAAAAAACCATTGGTTGTAACTTCAATATGAGAGAGAAAACGTCCAGAAACATCTTGAGGTCTACCTGTTCCCTATTACTGCGAGAGAGACAAAAGTCTGTGGACTAGAGAGGTAGGGATGAACTCCTAGTTCCAAACTTAAATTTCACAGCCTTGGTCACACACTTCGCCAGCTTAGTGATCCTTACCAACAAAAGAAAGTGATGAAGCTGGGGCTTCTAATAGTTTTGAAGCCACGCTGTCGCTAGCTCAACTACATACAGTCTTGTTCACTGTGAATATCCAGATTATATCTGAAGTTGCAGGAAACTCACAACTCTGCAACATCTATCACATCATCCTAGTGCTGAGCTGTCTCAATCTGTAGGAAAGAATCTCTTGTGGTGAACTACCCAATGGGCTTGTATCTATGCTTATATCAACCCACTCTTCTCTCAAGATCTTCAGCTCAGCTGTTGTGTGAAAGTACCACTTCTATTTCTGAGATCCAGATAATGCTTTTTGTAATTCCAGGACATTTTAGCCTTTCCTCCCAGTTCCTTTCTCAAGCATTTTTGTTCTTCCCAGCAGGGTGAGTTCCAGTATTTTCTTATTTGTTCCCTTTACTCCTACTCTGCACAAATGAAATTGGATTTATGATGTTGTGTTTGTGCATTTGCATACCTATATCCACCCACACAGTCCAGCCAAATATGTCCACACAAAGACAAAGCAATAAGGAAAAAAATAATCTGTATTTCTGAGTAAATAATCTGAGTAAAGAGCATCACAGCAATTTCAAAACTTATACATTCTACAGATAACCACTAGATGGCTTCAGCACTGTTGTTATGTATTTCAAAGGTTGCTTTAGCTGCCATTAGGGCTGAAAATGCTCCAGAAGTGGCTTCCAATATATATATATATACAAATGGCAGCAAAAACTCTCAACATGATAAAATATTTATAGACTCAAGGGCTATTTAAATCAATCCCCCAAAATATTAAAATTAGCAAAACAAATCCAGATAAAGTGATCCCAAATGGCCTAACCCTTGAACCTCTGATATGTATGAAGAAAAGACAGGAGGAATCGCACATAGATGCCTCTTAATTAAAGTATCCAAAAGACAAGATCTGGGAGAAAGGACTCAAAACCACCCTCCAAATCTTGCTGGACTACGTCACCCATCAGCCCAACCAGCATGGTCAATAGGGATATTGGGGACAGCAGGTCCCTTGGTCCTGACTTACACCAAAGAAAAACCCAATAAAACCAGCTTTTTGCACCAAAGCACCAGAAAGAGCAGATTCCTAAAATTCAGCACCTGGGACAGCTCTAATCAGCAGCAAGCCATAAACTCATTTCTCTCCCATTTCTGTCTGCTTTAGCTCACCGCAATTACAGTAGAGTCTCACTTATCCAAGCTAAACGGGCCGGCAGAAGCTTGGATAAGCGAATATCTTGGATAATAAGGAGGGATTAAGGAAAAGCCTATTAAACATCAAATTAGGTTATGATTTTACAAATTAAGCACCAAAACATCATGTTATACAACAAATTTGACAGAAAAAGTAGTTCAATACGTAGTAATGTTATGTTGTAATTACTGTATTTACGAATTTAGCACCAAAATATCACGATATATTGAAAACATTGACTACAAAATGGCTTGGATTATCCAGAAGCTTGGATAAGCGAGGCTTGGATTAGTGAGACTCTACTGTATTGCAAAGTTTATATGTTCCATTTCTTGTTTTACTATATCTAGGTATCTTTGTTTCTCACATTCCACATTCTTAGAATATGTATTGTGCAGCCTCAGACTTTCACTTTTGAGCATATATCAACGTCCTTTCAGCTTGAGTCTTTAAGGATGGGTGGTTTTGCATGGGGAAAAGAAGAAAAGTCTATACATTCTTGCAAGTTGCTTCTAGTGTGAGAGAATTGGCTGTCTGCAAGGACATTGCCCAGGGGATGCCCATATGTTTTTGATGTTTTTACCATCTTTGTGGGAGGCATCTCTCATGTCCCTGCATGGAGCTAGAGCTGATAGAGGGAGCTCATCCACACTCTCCCCGGATTAGATTTGAACCAGCAACCTTCAGGTCAGCAACCCAACCTTCAAGTCATCAGTCCTGCTGGAAATGGTGGATTTCTCTATTCTAGACAGTACTGGTATTTTCTCTCTTATCTCTGTGTTTTTTATGCTCTTCACAAAGCTTGGTTACTTTCAGGGCCTCATTTCTCAAGCAATACATCCCTGAAATCACAGATTTAAAGAGGCAAGTAATGAATGTTGGCACTCATGGGTTCTGTGGTTATGGGGGTCTTATTGTATAAAAACTGAATATCGGTGAGGGCACGCAATGTAAACACCAATGGAGAACTGATATCCACTAATCCCATGCTAGATTTCTATCCAGTATCTAAGATGCCCACATATCTCCCAGACTCAGCTCCCTGCATGTCTTTGCCTCAGTCCATTATTCTTTTTTTAAAGTAAGACATACCTTGATTATTTCCTCTGGCTAAAGAGTTGGATGATTCTCAAGAATACTAGGCTTTTCTTGGGCCATTTTAACTCTCATAGCAACACATTACATAAAAAAGAAATGTGCCAGTCTATACATGGCCTATTAATCCTCTGTTGTTTATCTCCGGTCTTACAAAAATGTATAGATAGAGCCTATTTAAAAGTTTTGTATGAAGTTTCCCTCCAATTTTTGCAGGAAAAAATCAAAAAATCTTCAAGGATGGGTCAATCCAGTCACAGCTATTTGGTATTTCTAAAGCTAAAGTTTGTTGCAAATTAGCTATGTAATTTGTTCCATATTTTTAAAGAAGGTAAATTATGTGAAAAGAAATTTCAGCTTTGCCAAAAAAGAAGCTAAAGAAGCAGCTGGGCAGGAACATTTTCACTGCTCAAAATCATTGTTGCTCACCTAGATGACTGTGCCAATTTTTTTTTTTTGCACTGAATTATATGTTTGATACTTTACTCCAACAGATGGTAAATGAGAGATTTTACAATTTACCAAGCGGTAAATTCCAACAATCTGCCTTTCTGTCTATTTGCTCTATAGGTAGTGTAAAGCTTACTTGACTCAATGTTGTAAGTAAATATGAGTCTACCTCAATTTATTTCACAAAGCAAACTGTAAACTTAAAGTTTTGGGACTTCCTGTTAGGATTTTCTGGGTGTGTTATGTTAGGAGAAAGCTACCAAAAAACAGCAGAGCATCCAAAATATGCAAAAACAGCACGCAGAGTGTGAAGTGCCATCTGGCTGTAAAGAATTTAGAGCTTAGGAGGCAAAGTTCCAGAGTTGTGTCTTTAAAATCACAAAAGGTTTATTTACAAAAACAATAACTGCATTTCTTAATAGTAAAGAACTGGGTCCTAGCTACTCTAAACACCATCTCTTCTAGGGTTCAAAGAGAGAGAGAAATCTCCAAGCATTACATCTCTCATGACACACAAGCAGAGAGAGATTTCAAAACACATAGCATACACTCAGAAGTAAAAGTAGAAAGTCCAAGATAAAAAGCAGGTGACCGTGGATATAATAATAATAATAATAAAACTTTATTTATACCCCGCCACCATCTCCCCAATGGGGACTCGGGGCGGCTTACATGGGGCCATGCCCAAGACAATACAATAAACCATAACATAATACAATTAAATAATACATTATATTATGTCACACTCTCTCAGGTTCAAAGGAATTTTGCCAATAAAACCCAGTGATAGGTTTGCCTTTGAGTTACCATAAGTCAGGAACAACTCGAAAGAACACACCAATAACTGTGAGAGATCAGAGAAGGATCCAACTGAAGCTTCCTATGAGAGAGAGGTTCAAAACTTAGGAGCAACCACCAAAATTGGAAATCTGTTGGAGGCGTAACCAAGATGTTATAGCAAGGATGAAAAACATCAATCTCTGGCTTGTACTGTGAAATCCATCCATGTTTGGGAGGAAGAGTACACAACAAAATTTGCAAGTGAAGATTGCAAATGAAATGGGTAGCCATTTCAGCAGAAAGAGATGGGATGCATTGTCAAAGGCTTTCATGGCCAGATTCATTGGGTTGCTGTGAGTTTTTTGGGCTGTATGGCCATGTATCCAACAGCATTCTCTCCTGACATTTTGCCTGCATCTGTGGCCAGCATCTTCAGATTCTGAGTTGGCAGTGAGGCAAGTGGAATGTGTGTGTGCATGTCTCTGTGTGTGTGTGTGTGTGTATGTATGTATATATATATATATATATATATATATATATATACACATACATACACACACACACACACACACACACACATATACATATACACACATACACAAACATATATACACACACACACCCCTGTGGAATGTCCAGAATGGAAGAAAGAACACTTACCTGTTTAAAGAAAGTATGAATGTTGTGATTAGTAATCTCGAATTAGCATTTGAGTAGCCATGAAGTTTGCTACTGGAACATGGCCATACAACCCGGAAAACTCACAGCAACTCAGATGGGATTCACTGGCTAGAAATGTGCGTCCCAATGAATGCACAATTCCACTAAACAATGCAGACATTCATCACTGTAGAAAAATGACCAACCCATTCTGCAGTGAAGTTGGCAGCATAAAGTTTAATAAATTAAGTTTACGAATGCATGGAGTGATGTCTGCAAGGATAGACTATAGGCTGACTGTATGTGTGAATAGCTTTAGAAATGCCAAACTTGTGGGTATGTTCATGTGGTGATAGTATTATGTAATACTATCAGTATTATGGTAATTATCATTGGAGGACAAAAGCAGGAGGGAAGATGTTGCCTAAAGGCAAGATGAGTAGGTAGCCATATGAAAGGTGGAGAAAGAGGGCCAGAGAGGAACTGACACATGCATAAGACATCAACAGGATTCCAGCCATAGTCCAGCCACACATGATCACTGTTTTGGAAGTAGGAGACGACATGGAGAGGTCAGTAGTAATACAAGCAGACAGCTGGGTCGATATGGGAGTCTTCCCTCTTGTTTATCTGATCTGTCTCCCTTTCAGATATTGCCTGTTACTACAATATGTAACATAATTTATGTTCCCAGGTTATATATGTCATATTTTAAATGGTTCTATCTTAAAAACATGGAAAAAGTGTATTAAACTGCAAAAAATTGTTTTTGTGAGAAGGATATCTTGCAGCACATTTTGCTATAGATTTTCAATGAATATTGCATAGAGTCTCAACCAATTCAACACAGTTTGTGGCAGCCACAAAAATGAAGTTTCTGGAGTATAACAACTATTTTCAAAGTAAGTACCACACAATTAAATAACACTTTCAAACCAGGAACAGAATTTTTTAAAAAACTTTGTTACATAGTATTATCAGAGTGTGTTGATGATTCAGTCGTGAATTTATGCCCTCTTCTGTTCTCCTTATTGTTGCCGAGCCCAGACGGCAATGAAAGGAAATGGAAATCCTAAGCAAAATAGAGGCTAGAGAATGGAAATGCATTTTGCAAGAAGCCTTCAAGAGATCTCTAGAAGATTCCCATGTAAGGCTTATCTGACCTGGTTGTTTCATTTTACATACATACTTTATTCCATTTGAATGGAAAATTTGCTAAAACATGTTGCTCTGTTCTCTTTCTTTTTTCACAGCACAGGAGCATATCTCTATTTTCACCATGCTATTTGTCCCTCTGGTACCAAATGCTCAGGAACACAACTTCTGTAAGTGAGGTATTAGCACAGTGGGTTAAACGGCTAAGCTGCAGAATCCTGTGGATCAAAAGGTTGGCAGTTCAAGCCCGTTGTCAGCCTCAGCTCCCTGCCCACCTAGCAGATCAAAACAGAAATGTGAGTAGATAAATAGGCATCACTTAAAAAGTGGGGAGGTAATAAAAGGTGCCCATAAGGACATGTCGGGTGGACATCTAAGGATGATGAGAGCTCCTCAGCATGAAAGATGGAGTGGCAGCACCCACCGTGGCCGGAGTCAAGCACAGTCTCCAGATGCCAGAATCATAGAATCATAGAATAGCAGAGTTGGAAGAGACCTCATGGGCCATCCAGTCCAACCCCCTGCCAAGAAGCAGGAAATCGCATTCAAAGCACCCCTGACAGATGGCCATACAGCCTCTGCTTAAAAGCCTCCAAAGAAGGAGCCTCCACCACAGTCTGGGGGAAAGAGTTCCACTGTCGAACAGCCCTCACAGTGAGGAAGTTCTTCCTGATGTTCAGGTGGAATCTCCTTTCCTGTAGTTTGAAGCCATTTAATGAAGAAGAAGAAGAAATTGAAAAGATGGGAAAATCCTTTACCGCTGTTTATGTATTGTCTGTCCTTGTTAATTGTATAACAGCATTGAATGTTTGCCGTATATGTGTTCTGTAAACCTCCCTGAGTCCCCTTGGGGAGAAAGAGCGGAATATAAATAAAGTATATTTATTTATTTAAGATTCATGATGTAAAAGAGATAGGTCCATATGTTATGTTTGAATCTTTCTACGGGCATGATGATGCGAAGATGTGTGACTTAATCACTCAAACCAGTATGTTGTCTTGTTGCAGTGATGTTGTTTAAGCAAAATGGAAAAATACTGTTATTGGAACTGTCTCTTTTACACCTCAGTGCAATTCCTTGATGCTGGCTTTAGGTTGATGTGAATTCCTAAGATCAGTCTCTTGTATTTCCCTGAGGAACAGATCCCAGACAAGAGAAACTGTGTCACATCACTGAGTCATAACTAATGTGACACTTTTGTTTTGTTCAGCAGAGGGGACAAGTCCGCTGGGATGCCTATCCATTCGGGCAAAAAGGCTGCTGAGGGCCTGAAGACTTTGAGGAAGGGAGAGTCTGGCAGGGTGTAGTTGGCCAAGTACACTGTCTCCCCACCAGCAATGTAACCAGCCCAGATCCCAAATGTCCCAATAGTCATTATTGTGTGGTTGCAATGAGCAAGGAGAGCAAAATCTCTCCCTGGAGAAGATTCCCGCCCATCTCCAGCAAAGTAAACATCCCCTCCGGAAGCATTAATGTTTTGCTTGCACCAATCCATTCCATTGCTGGTCACCACAAAGATGGGGTTGTCATACTTCACTCTGAAGTAATGCATGGCTTTTTCCAGGTACTTTTTATCAGCCACCACACCTTTCCAGGCATTTGGCATCACCCAGACGTAATCCCCCCTTCGGACATGGACACCAACATATGTCACCTCTTTTCCCGTCTTTCTCAGAGACCGAAGGTATTGATTGGCCTCCTCTTTGATGTGATCATGGAAAGTGAACTCCTGAAGTATCTCTTGGCGGATATGGTGATAAAATGTGTAAGAGCATGGGTAGCCTGTCAAGCGGACGTATTTTCCCTTAATATGACGATAGTCTTCTGACATCCAGTCATGTAGATTGAAGTTCCTCCAACGGATATTTTTAACCATCTCAGTATGGATCACAGGTAAAGTAATCCGGAAGATTGGGGACAGATATTGGTGCATGGACGGGAGGATGAAGGCCTTGTGTCCATTGAGTTTGGCTAAAGCATAAAGTGTGGCGTATTCCCCCATCTGGTTCCCCAAACGCCCAATGGAGTTCACTGTCCATATACCAGTATCTACTGGTTTAGTAGTTGTGGTAGGAGTAGCAGTGGTCGTGTTGAGGAAAGGAGGGCGTTCCATCAAGGGGACATAGGTGGCGTTTCTCAAGTGGCTTTTCAATTGATGGAAAGACATCTGGGGATACAGGTGCAAGAATGCGGAGAGAGAGAGGAGGCCAAACAAGTACAAGAAAAAGAAGTAAGATTTTTCAAAGGTACATCTTTCTGGAAGATTCATATCTCCACAATGGAGTACCTAAAAGGAAAATCAGGATACAGTGAGAAGACAAGTAGAATTTGTTGTATAGAAATCCATAGCCTTTATAGTAAGCTTGACTACAAAATCTTTTGGCTCTGTTGTTGTCATGAACATTTGTGTCATGTTTGTATTATGGAGACCCTATGGCTCTTGAAGTTTGCTTGGCAGCCTATGTACCATGTTACCAGGTGAAATGTCATGAACTAAAATAGTCCCAATGGTGGAAGAAAGGCAACTGAAGTCCTGGGGGAATGTGTGATCCAAAAACACATCTTAATAGCAAAGAACTCTCAAACAGGAAAAAATAAGGCAAAGAACCCCTAAATGCATTACATAGTGCACATTTCCCATGTTGGGTGAATTGCTTAAAATATGGCCAGCTAGAATTTATATAATAATAAACTAACTATAAGAAAAAAATGGAAATGGTGTTGGAAAAGCTCACCGGTATCACTGAGGCAGCTAATAGGGAGATGTTGTAGAAACTGGTATACAGCCGCAGAAAATGATTAAAATAGGATCCCAGAGTTCTGTTACTTCTCTATCATGATGTGAAAATGCAGGAAAACAGAAGATGGAGGTTGAAGCTGAGACCTGGAGGACTTAAAGAATAAAAAAGCACACGGGAACTTGTCAAAGTTTGTAGTTGTGCTTGTTATTGTAAAGATAATATTTATTTACAGTATTTATATTCTGCCCTTCTCACCCCGAAGGGGCCTCAGGGCAGATCACAGAACATACATATGCGGCAAACATTCAGTGCCATTTAAACACAGACAAGACAGCTTTGTTCGTAAACTTCCTCCCTCTTGATGAATCACAGGCGTTGTTTTTTTTTTTTCCTGGGTGCCTCCCAGCTTTTAAAAAAACCCAGTACCTATTCATCTACTCACATTTTTTATTTCAAATTTCTAGGTATGTGAAAGCTGGGCTAAAGGTCAGGAGTTCACCCTGACCAAAGCTTCGAATGGCCAACCTTTTGACTGTCAAGATTTACTGCAGCTGGTGGTTAACCTGCTGTGTTAAAGCCCGACCCTTAGGGAAGTAATATAATTAATTTTTAAAAGATAGAAAAAGCTGGAATACTATTGTAACCTGAGTTACAGGTTATACAATAAATTACTTTGAAAATGTAACTTTCCAAGCTCCCTATATCAACAGCATGAAGCCCAAAGTTTACAAGAACAGCATAGGTCTCAGACCATATACCAATCCAGCCTAATGAATATTTTTTTCAAAAAAATGTGTACCTGAAGGATGAACTTGAAACTTCCCCATAGACAGTATTCTATGAGAAATAATGTAAAAAAATTATTATAAATTACTCTTGCACAATAAAGCCTCTATTATATTAGATAACATCAACGGGATACAGTTAGGGCAGTCCTAGGAGGTGCTTCCATAAAACATATTTTTTATTCTAAAACTGTGGTTCCCAACATTTTTTTGATCAGGGACCACTTGGCCAGGGACCGCTCTCCAACATTAGTACCAAAAGGGTTATGAATCCGTTTTTGGTCAACTTTAGATTCAGTTTGGTTATTTGGGGTGCTGATTCAGAAAATTGCATTGGATAGACCACATCAGCTCTAGTTTATGATACAGAGCATATGCCATCCTGTAGTCACCATCTGCTTATCCATAAAAAACCATACTTAATGATCTAGAGCTGATGTTGTCCATCCAATGCAATTTTCTGAATCAGCACCCCAAATAACCCCAAGAACAGGCTTAAAAGCAAAGACACCAAGGTGCCTCTGCTTCCAGGCACCACATGGAACGGCTCTGCTCAGGAGGAGGGAGGAGGAGAAGCAGCAGTCAGGAGGCTTGTTGTCATGCCTTTCATGGGTAGTCAGCCTCTCCCCTCCTGACATCCCCATTGCCTCAGCAGTATAAGAGATCTTCGCGAGACCAGTCGCTCTCGTTGCAACGGTGTAGTAATGGTGAGGCCGTGGACCATATTTTAGGTCTTGGGGACCACTGGTGGTCCACGAACCAAAGGTTGGGAACGACTGTTCTAAAAGGATATACAGTATGACCCCATATATCCATGCTATGGTATTCCTGGGTCAGACATCCTTTAGTTCAATAGAAAATTTGGAAAAGTATCTTTCATGTATATGGGTTTTATACTGTATGTTGCCTGAAAACAAGGAATTGTTGGAAAAAATGCATACATTCGAGGGCTGACACGAACAGATTCAGTGTTAAAACAAAATTACTATAACAATGATCCAGATGTATTGTTGAAGGCTTTCATGGCCAGAATCACTGGGTTGCTGAGAGTCTTTTGGGTTGTATGGCCATGTTCCAGAAGCTTTTTCTCCTATGCTTCTGGAACATGGCCATACAGCCCGAAAGACTCACAAAAATCCAATGATCCAGATGATAATAATTGGAAAATAATAAAATATCAAGAACAAAAATCTTTCTGTCTCAATTAAGTAAGAAATCTAAATTGCTAACAAATTCTACCAGAAACACAAGCAACACAATCAACTGAACACAAAAATAAACAAAGAGACAGTACTTTAACTATACAATCACTAATGGATTATTTCCTTGTTTTTAAAAGTATGAGTATAGGCTCCCAAAAACCTGAATGAAAATCAAGTTTTTAACCTGAAAAAAATTACGGCATAGAATACACATTAACTCAGTCTAAAACTCAGTCTAAAAGTTCTTAGCAGTGAATTAAATGTCTAGCGAAAAATAAAATAGGCCGACTCAACGAAAGGCGTTGGCAGCATAAATTTACATAGACTTACATCTACAAAAGCTTATGCTATCAACTACTTTCTCTCAATTTCAAAGTTACAGCAAGAGCCCTTTGAATTCTGGAAATCTTGTGATCCCCTTGACTCTTATACACAGATAGAACTATAAACATATCTAATCATTTTGGTTATACATCTTGGATCAATGGCAAAGAAATGAGCAAACAGAACAATGAAAAGCAATCAGCACTTGTTAGGTATATTATGTATACATGGCAAACAGTACATTTTTTTCTGGGGCATGGCAAAGATGGCGGAAAAGGAAAAGGAAATTGGCCTCTCGTCATAGAAAAGCAAACTATGATCAAATTACCATGGGAAAGAAATTTGTGAAGCAAATTAAGGTAACATGACTCAGGCTATATCTACGTTGTCATATTATATGCAGTTTGAATTGCATTATATGTGACCCTCCAGATGCTAGACTAAAACCCCTGTATTCCTCATCACTGGACATAATGACTAGAGCTGATGAGAGTTGTGATACACTTTGAACATTATATGACTAATGTAAACCCATATAACACAGTTCAATGCAGTTCAAACTGCAATATATGAATCTACACCACGTGTCAAAACCTATAGCCTGAATCTGGCCTGAGGTGTCCTTTTATGTGGCCCTCCAGATGCTGGACTCCTATATTCCTCATCATTCGACATCATGACTAGAGCTGATGGGAGATGTGATACAGTAATATCTGGAAGGCTGCAATGTGCTCTTTTGTGACAGAAGAGTAGGGCTTGAATTTAGAAACAAGGCTTGTGGACATGATGTCTGACTTTAAAATGTCCTTTAGCCTTTTCCCAACCTCAAATCCACAAGTGCTGTTGGATTGCAATTCCCATTATTCTCAGTCTGCATGGTGAATAATCAAACACAATGAAAGCTATCGTTCAATAACATCTGGGTACCCAAATTCAGCAAAACCTAAACAGTACTGACCACTATATTTTTAAAAACTTATAGTTGGCCCTCTGTACCCATGAATTCTCCATCCATGGATTCAGTGGCCCTTTGAAGGCAACCATAAGGCTAACATGACCCTCAGTTAAAATGAGTTTGACACCCCTTATCGACTGACTATATAATGTAGTTCAAATTGCATTATATGACAGTGTAGATACAGCCTTCATCAGAATCCCTACAACTTTTATGAAACGTGATATCACTACCTTACATATATAAACCAGAACACATTCCCAGAAAGTACCATAGATTTGGAGGTCTTTGGAATAAATTGTTAGACCAACAGGTTCCCATTCTCTATATTGAAAAAACAACAACATAGCAATTACCAGAAATATCTGTGCATGCCTGATGCCATTAGAACTTAGAGGTGGAAATATAATAGAAAAGCCTACATTATGCAGCTCCTATCAATACATGTGCCTGGATCTTAGAGCAAATCAAGCTATCACTAGAAATCAAAATGACAAAACTGAGCCCCCGGTGGTGCAGTGGGTTCAACCCTTGTGCCAGCAGGACTGATAGCTTGAAGGCTGAGTTGCTGACCTGATGGTTGCCGGTTCGAATCCAACCCGGGGAGAGCAAGTCACTTCTGGTGTGAGAGAATTGGCTATCTACAGAGACGTTGCCCAGGGGACGCCCGGATGTTTTGATGTTTTACCATCCTTGTGGGAGGCTTCTCTCATGTCCCCGCATGGAGCTGGAGCTGACAAAGGGAGTTTATCCACGTTCTCCTCAGGTTGGATTCGAGCCAGCAACCTTCAGGTCAGCAACCCAACCTTCAGGTCAGCAGTTTAACCCATTGCACCACCGAGCGCTAACAAACTTTTTTGTGTTATTTTTTACTTGTTCACTTAGCAATAATAAGTGGGTAAATTAGATCTTAAAACATATCAGATTGGGGTATTTCTCCATTAATTTCCAATTTTCATTAGACTTAACCATTTGCATGAGTCTCCTGGGAAGTTTGCCCATGCCTGGTCTACCACCTCTCCCTCCACAATTGTGGATCCTGATCCATCCTTACCTTGTTCTCCAGTTCCTTGCCTTCTTCTTTCATCCAATCTCCAGCAATGAATCCATATTCCCCAGGTTATATTTCTTACGAGTATTGGGAGTTTGTGTATCCTTTATCTATTTTTTTCTGCTGTTCTCATGCTTCCCTTATGCTGATTTGCTTTTTTTTTGCATTGGAAATCTCAAAGATACTGAAACCAAAGCTACCAACTTTTTCACCTGCTTGTAGTGAAAGGTTATGATTATCTGGAGCTATAATAAAAGTTACTGTTTACCAATCTTCTGGCAGGTGTATGCAAATTCCATGCTTTTTAAATTTGCCGTTATCTGTTAATGTTGCCCTTTGTAACTTGTGTTAGAATAAGGAAGCATGTTTAAAGGTTGACAGACATGATAATCTGTTTTTAGTTTACACCTCCTCAGACCGGCTTTAAATGAAAACTGTGTATAAAGGGTTGCTGTGAGTTTTCTGGGCTGTATGGCCATGTTCCAGAAGTGTTCTGGAACATGGACATACAGCCCGGAAAACTCACAGTAACCCAGCGATTCTAGCCATGAAAGCCTTCGGCAATACATTGTGTATAAATGATTCTTGATATCGGAATCACTTGCATCTGAACAAGGGGAATAAATTTCACTAAAAAATAAATTGAAGTAAGTTTGCAAAAAAAAAAAAAGCAAAAACCCACAACCCTCTCCTTTATCCACTTCATTTCATAAGGAACATCATGTGTGCCCGACTCCAAAATTACCTGTGATCCCCTGGTGTCTCTTTTCTTCCTGCTCTTGAAGCAAAGTGAGAGATAGAAAGAGGGAAAGACAATCTGTTCATATATGACACAACAGCTAGCCAAACAAAACAAAGAGCCAAAACCTTTCACACCAGAATTAAGACAAACAACTCTAAGTGCCATTCCAAAACAAGAACAAAAGGTGCTTTTCGAAGAAATAAGGAAACTAAGGATGGAACAAAGGGAGATGAAAACAGAACGCAAGAGAGACATGTAAGACCTCCACATGGAAATGAAGGCAGACTCTAACCATCTCTCAAGTAATAAAAACTCCAACCATCACCCAAGTCAAAAAAGAAGCACAAAGCCCTGACTGACCGTGCACAAAGAATCTGCGAACTGCACCCCCTCCAAAGGGAACTAAACCACCTAAACTGGGCTCTACAGACCAATGGAGACTCCACCACAGACATCAGAAGAGCTGTGATGCCAAGAACAAGCCATGAGAATAAAGGCAAAGATCCACCCAGAGGAAAAGTGTTTTTACCATACATCAAGGGAACCACTGACCGCATAGGGAAGCTGATGAAGAAACACAACCTACAAACAATCTACAGACCTACTAAGAAAATCCAACAAATGCTACGTTCAGCGAAGGACAAGAGAGTTCCTATCACCTCTGCAGGAGTCTACCATATACCATGCAGCTGTGGACAAGTCTACATAGGGACCACCAAACACAGCATTGCCCAAGGAACATGAAAGGCACTGCAGACTAACTCAACCAGAGAAGTCAGCCATAGCAGAGCACTTGATGAACCAACATGGACACAGTATATTATTTGAGAACGCAGAAATGCTGGACCACTCTAACAACTATCATGTCAGACTACACAGAGAAGCCACTGAAATCCACAAACATGTGGACAATTTCAACAGAAAGGAGGAAACCATGAAAATGAACAAAATCTGGCTACCAGTATTTTAAAATGATTTTTATTGATGTATTTTCTAAAATATTACGGTCGTGAATCTAAAGGAAAGAGGTGGGATGGAATAGTGGGTTGGGGTTTGTGTAGGGGAATTGGATGGGGAATGTGGTAGGGGAGGGTGGTAGAGACCATCCTAGGCATCTGGGGGAGGAAAAGATTTAGGTAGAGATGGGGAAGGGACGTGTTTGTTTCCAGACCCGGGGAAGAAGAAGAAAAAACTACTAAGGGGGGGAATAGACTTCCGATCTTCCATCTTCCGTTTACTTCATTCTTCATTTTTCATTTGAGTATATTTTTATGTATTCTTCAAATAATGTCCAGTCCGTTTCTTTCGTGGCTTTCCCAGTGTTTTTTTAAATTAAAAATGGTAAATTTGTCCATATTTCTTATTTTTATTATTTTTTCATGCTCCCCATTGACTCTAGGCCTAACATTTAATTCTATGGGAGGTGCTAAATATCTAGAAAACTTAAATATCCCAAAATTTCAGCTTGCTTTTAGCTGGGCCAGATTTAATGCACTCAAATCAGCCATACTAGAGGGTAGATACAAAGGCACTGAATATGAAAACAGAGCATGCCCTTGCGGGGAGGGTAATGTTGAAACTGTAATACATGTACTTTTTATTTGTACAATTTACAAAGATGTTAGACTAAGGTTAATATCCCCTCTACTCACTAAATGGCCAGGGAAAACCCTAAAATGGTACTGCAGTTGTTTATTGTCTGATCTTGACAAAAGGGTAACAGAGCAGGTGGCTAAATTTCTCTTTTCAGTGGCAAAAAGCCGTAAGTGCTTCATGAAAAACCTGCAATTGTTGAGAGTGTAACAAAGAGTATCTAGGGGACCTTTTACTAATTGGTAATCAGTTTTGTTTTAGATTATAAAGATAGTCAAATAACCAATAGAGAATGGAGACATTTGTTATTAACCATAAGCCAAATGCAATGTCACAAATAACTCAAATGTTGTACTCCATCATCGTACTGTAACTTGATCCTAGCCAATGGTTTGTTGACCGAAATAAAGGCTACTGACTATTATATTTTCTAGCCATAATTCTTTAGTGGGAGTATTTTCCCCTTTCCAGTATTTCGCTACCACAATCCTAGCTGCCATAACTAAGTATGTAAAAATTGTATCTTTATTATCTCTATCTTTTTTTTTTTTTTTGGCTACCAGTATTAAAACAACTCTAAAATCAGAACAGTAAATAAGGAACAACACTCTGAAAACTGAGGAATTTCAGACATGAATCAATCAGGGGCAGCTAACACCTCCGAGCAAAGGATTCCCCCAGGCAGGAAAGAAGCTTGCAAGGCCATTAAATGCTAATCAAGATGATTAATTACAACATTCACACTGGCCTCCAACAGGCAAGAGTTCTTTTCCCCACACTGGACCTTTCACAGATATATAAACCTTCCTTGCTTAGTTTTTTCCAATATACCTCACAACCTCTGAGGATGCCTGCCATAAATGTGGGTGAAATGTCAGGAGAGAATACTTCTGGAACATGGCCATACAGCCCGGAAAACATACAACAATCCTGTGATTTTGATCACAAAAGCCTTCAACAACACACTGAAGGCAGACTATTAAAAAGAGATGAAGAATCTGAGAGACTCGATCCTAACACTTTGAGAAGAAGCAAAGAGTGCTACAACCAAAGTGAACCAGCTGGAATCAGTTTTTGTAAAGCTTCAAGAAAATAAAACTATCTGAATTTCTTGGGGGGACGACACAACAAATAATGTAATTAATATCCACAAACTGTTCTTCTCTGACGGTTTGTGGGTATTAATTCCAAGAGTCTAGAAGAGAAAAATAACAGGTTTCTTTCTAATGACATAAAGTACTGATATGTTTACTTACAAATACTAAAGGTTTCATAACTTATTGTCGAAGGCTTTCATGGCTGGAATCACTGAGTTGTTATGAGTTTTCCAAGCTGTGTGGCCATGTTCCAGAAGCATTCCCTCCTGACGCTTCAACCTACATCTATGGAAGGCATCCTCAGAGGCTGTGAGGTTTGTTGGAAACTAAGCAAGTTTATTATATATCTGTGGAAGGTCAAGGGGTGGTAGAAAGAACTATTATCTGTTGGAGGCAAGTGTGAATGTTGCAATTGATCACCTTGATTAGCATTGAATAGCCTTGCAGCTTCAAAGGCTGGCTGCTTCCTGCCTGGGGGAATCCTTTGTTGGGGGGTGATTAGCTAGCCCTGATTGTTTCTTGTCTGGAATTCCCCCGTTTTTGAGTGTTGTTCTTTATTTACTGCACTTATTTTAGAACCAACCTGACCACAGCAATCTGTTTGAGAACACAGAAATGTTGGACCACTCTAACATCCACCGTGTCAGACTACACAGAAAAGCCACTGAAATTCACAAGCATGTGGACAATGTCAACAGAAAGGAGGAAACCACCAAAATGAACAAAATCTAGCTACTAGTAATAAAAAACTCTAAAATCAGGTTAGTATATGGCCATACCGCCTGGAAAACTCACAGCAACCCAGTCCCATAAGTTCTCATAGTGAAAGGCTGTGAAGCTATTCAGGCACGGAGGAGAGAAAGAGAGAGCTGGAGGCTCCCATTTTAAAGAAAGGCACGCTATACATCAAATAAATAAAGGGAGGATGAGGAACTCAGACTAACTTCAAACTGACTGATCCAGCAAGAGAGGGTGCAGCTCACACCAACAGACAGGAAACTAAACTCTGAGAGAGGCATGCAAACATGCAACTAATGAGTTACATACTAAGACAGCTACTCCCACGGACAACAAATTTAACACTATAGTTCTGAGAACTATTTTAATGTTTTGAAAACACAGACAGTAGCAATAAAGGATGCAATATTTAAAAAGAAATAATTACAAAATATAAATTTCAACCATTTCCCCTGCCATCTTTCCAATTGTTCTAATTTAGCATTATGCCCATTTGATTACACTATGTAACATTTGAAAAAAAAATTATGTTCCTGGTTTGAAAGTGTTATTTCCTGTTTAATTGTGCGGTACTTGTTTTGAAAGTAGTTGTTATACTCCAGAAACTTTGTTTTTGTGGCTGCCGTAAAATTAGTTGAATTGTTTGCGACTCAAGGAAAGAGTCTTTGAAAAGCTGTAGCAAAATGTGCTGCAGGATGATGTCCCACAAACACATTTTTGCAGTTTAATAAACCTTTTCCATGTTTTTATGATAGAACCAATTAGGAAAATGACATTTATAACCCAGGAACAAAAATCATGTTACATAGTGTTATATAGTAATTTGATTTTTTTCTTCTTTACTCTTTATATTTAACAAGAAAGTATGCATTTTGGCAAAATTATGTAATTTCTGATCCATTTTATGTCTTTCTGTAGCAATGGATATTAAGTCCATTTCCCTGTAATTCTTCACCAGCTTGAACCTGTCTCAGCTATTTTCTAATATCAACAAGTCATGGAGCTTCAGAGCACAAATAGTCTTCCTCAGAACAATCATGAGGAAACCCAAGAACATCTAGTAATTCTCAACCTGTGGGTCCCCAGATGTTTTAGCCTTCAACTCCCAGAAATCCTAACAGCTGGTAAACTGGCTTGGATTTCTGGAAGTTATAGGCCAAAACACCTGGGGACCCACAGGTTGAGAACTACTGATCTAATGAGTCTCATGGCTCAGGGAGAACCTGACACCCAGTAACCATTACAGCATTGTAAAGCTGGGGGATATAGGGAATTATATGGACCTATCTCCCTTTCTTTTCCAGAGACTTCCCCATGGAAAGTATATGCACGCATTACCTCGCCACACTTTTCTTAAGTAGGTGTTTCTCAGCATTGCATCAAAGAGATCTTATCAACTGAAATCAAGGTGCACCGAAATATTTTTTATCAAGAAATGACAAGGTATCACTCCACCCAGCACCCTACATCCGCCAGGCAGTTGAGTCTGGGTTTTTCCCTGGATGACATTCTCTCTTTCTCAACATCATGGCTGTTTGATGTTCAATCATTCAGTGATCCTTGGGGCTTAATGAAGTTAAGCCACAGAAACAATAAGGCAGGACAACCCAGTCACATGGAAAAGGTGTTCCTGATCATATTGGTTTACCTGCTGCTCAGGTGGTGCAGCGATTGTACAGGGAAATCATCTGGGACTGCACCAACTGAGTGGCAGGTAAGACAAAATTCTCTGTGAAGAAACCCTGCTTGTACATTCACAGGAGTCACAAGACATTCCAGGAGGCCTTGTTTTAATCTTCTGAATATATATTATCAGGAACAGCTTTTCCATGCCCCATGGGTTGTCCTGCCTTATTGTTTCTCAAATACAAGTCTATGTTTTCTGCTGGTCTGAGACTGGGACACAATGGAGCAATGGACTGAAACTGCAGAGAAGAAAAGTGATTCCACCTACGCATTAAGAAGAATGTCCTGATGGTAGTGGAATATGCTGCCTGGGAGCATGGTGGAGTCTCCTTCTCTGGAGATGTTTGAGTAGAGGCTGGGTGGCCCTCTGTCAGGAGTGTTTTGATTGTGTGTTCCTGCATGGCAGGAGGCTGGACTGCCTGGCCCTTGTTGTCTCTTCCAGTTCTCTGATTCTGGGATGTTAGGGATTGTGTTTTCCAGTGACATTTGTCCTTTTTGGAGAAACAAAGAAGTTGAAAGATATCATCTATGATTTTCCCCCTCCACACTCCTGTTGTTTGGCCTTTACTTCATATGGCTTTCAAGCATTTCTGCAACTTTTCAAATACTTCTAGTTTATAGATAATAAACAAGTCTCATTTCAGTAATATGTATCCTATATTTTATTTAGAAACTAACTTGGGGGCCCGGTGGTGCCCGGGTTATTAGAAGAAAGCATTGTTTTGGGACGTTAGGTAATATCACTTAAGTTTGGTCCAGATCTGTCATCAGCTGGGTTCAGGTCTTTCTGAAGAAGGGTGAACTACAACTCCCAGATCCAAGGTCAATCACCCCCAGACCAGACCTGTAGGCACAGTTGGCCATGTTGGGTCTATGTGCGAAGTTTGATACAGATCTACGTCAGTTGGGTTCAGTGCCTTCTGGATGCAGGTGAACTACAGCTCCCAGAATCAAGGTCCATTCCCACAAAATCCCTGCAGTATGTTCAGTTGGCCTTGGGGCTTCTCTGTGCCAAATTTGGTCACAGTCCATTGTCAGTGGGGTCACAGTATCAGTGAAGGTACTGCAAGTCCCATCATCCGTGGCAAGTGTGGTCCAGATCCAGCGTTGGTTGGGTTCACAGTGCTCTCTGGATGTAGGTCAAGTACATCTCCTGTAAATCATGGTGAATTCTCCCCAAACCTCTTGATCAGTTGCCGATCAATTCCTCTGTTAACTGTGTGCCTTAGGAAATGGTAGGAAAGGGTGAAGATAGAGGCAGTGGGCAGGGTCATGCAAATTAAGGAACCCTGGAATGTCCATTCTGGAGGAAAAACAGAACGTCTAGGAGGAAATTGTCCCCGCATGAAAGCCTTCACTTGGGTAATGACATAATGGTGTTTGTGGAGGACACTGGCAAGGTTTAGGCTATATGTTCATAGCACTCACTATAACCTACATGTCAGTGGAGGGAAGGCCATTGGTGTTTCCTGTTCAGTGGGAACTAAAGCCTGTTTGTGGAGGTGGGAGACACCTTCTCCACATACACACATACACATTTTTCACTTTTATTATATATATAGATGTATATAGATATATAGATAGGGTGGGACAATACAGGGCCCTTTACCTAGATTCCTAACCTCAAAAGTCCCTAGCACAATTCATTCCAATAGAACTATTCATGAGTAGTTGTTTGAATATTGTATACCTAAATATGACGATTCCCTAAATGCTAAGGTCTAATGCAGTGGTTCCGAACCTGTGGTCTGTGGACCACCAGTGGTCCCCAAGAACTAAAATATGTGTCATAGCCCAGCCACCTTTGGTGTCTGAACCTGATTCAGAAATGAACTTTGACCAGGATGAAGCTTATTCTGACCTTTTGCCTAGTCTGCAGAGCCCCTTTCAGTTATAGCTGCCGGCTGTTGATAGTTCAGATGCTTCCTTAATTGTTAGAGATACTGGAGATGTTACTCCCGTGGCTGAACCAGATGTCCAGAGTTCCCCAGAGAACATGCCCTTCAACCGAAGGGAGTTTCTGCATCGCCAGAGATCAGAAAAACAAGGGCTTCGAAGGAGTAACCGCTTGGCATTGCGAGGGGATTGTGGATAAGAAGATTCTCTTGGGAACCTTTGGGGAGTTTGGTTTCCCTTCGTTGGGATCTGATCTTTGTTCCATAAAAGTGTCTTGCACTGCAAACACTTTGCGGCGTCAACGTAGCGATTTTCTGAGAGCAGTTCACCGACTCTAGTTTCCTGATTTCACCAAGCCAAGTTTCCTGTTTCTGGCGGCCAAGCCGAGCCACGACTCCCAATTAGAACCAGAGTAAATTCACTTCCTTGCCTTGTTCTTGAATCAAGATTATTTCTAGCTTCGTCTCGTTCCTGCCTTGTTATCAAAGACTTTCTAGTGACTTTGGACCTTGTTATTCACTCTTGCTTCCTTGTTGTTTTCCCCGCTCAAACTTTCCAACAGTTTGAGCGTGTTTTGGTTTTTGGACTTTGGACAATTATATTGGACATTTCTCTTCATCTTTTTGGACTTATTCATCACAAAGGACTATTTCCCACTCATCCTTTCCACTTATGCATTCCTGAATTTATATTTGCTTTAATAAAGATATTATATGATTATTGGTCTCTGTCTAGTTTCCAGTGCTCACGTTGCCTTGGGGTACAACAATATGGTCCACGGCCTCACCGTTACTACACTGTTGCAATGAGAACCACTGGTGTCGCAAAACCCTCTTATAGTGCTGAGGCAATGGGGATGTCAGGAGGGGAAAGGCTGACTATCCATGAAAGGTGCAACAACAAGCCTCCTGACTGCTGCTTCTCCTCCTCCTCCCTCCCCCTGAGCGGAGCCATTCCATTTGGATCCTGGAAGCAGGGGTGCCTTGGTGTCTTCTTTTTTAGGCAAGTTCCTGGGGTTATTTGGGGAAATTGCATTGGATAAACCACATCAGTCTAGATTATTAAATATGGTTTTCTGTGGGTGAGCAGATGGCGACTGCATGATGGTATATGTTCTGTATCAGAAACTATAGCTGATGTGGTCTATCCAATGCAATTTTTTTGAATCAGCACCCCAAATAACCAAACCGAATCTAAAGACCAAAAACTGATTTGTAATCCTTTTTGGTATTAATGTTGAAGAGTGGTCTCTGGTCAAAGTAGTCCCTGGTCAAGTGGTCCCTGGACAAAAAAAAGGTTGGGAACCGCTGGTCTTAAGTCATTTATCTTAAAAATTCAGAGAAAATCAGCTTTGTAGACAGAATCACCTGAGAAATGATTAAAAAAATCATGTCAGGAGTGACTTGAAAAACTGCAAGTCGCTCCTGGTGTGAGAGAATTGGCTGTCTGCAAGGATATTGCCCAGGGGACGCCCAGATGTTTGATGTTTTACCATTCTTGTGGGAGGCTTCTCTCATGTCCTCACATGGGGAACTGGAGCTGACGGAGGGGGCTCACCCGCTCTCCCCCTATTCGAACCGCTGACCTGTCAGTCAGCAGTCCTGCCGGAACCAGGCAAAGGAAGGCTGGCATAGGTGTCTCCGTCATGCTTACCAAGAGGAGAGCCAAGTTACATTGAAAAATAGCTGCAATGGAGCTGAAGCCATTTTCCTAACCCTTCCACATTTACCTTGCAACTTATTTTTTCCCAAGCCTGCTTCACTGATATTGAATAGTTCTCCTCCATTCCATATTTCCTTTGCCTCAAAATCCTCCTCCCTCCCCATCAAGGAACCGACACACGGCCTTTCCCCTTTCAACTCCAACCACCAGGCTAAGTTTATCTTCCTCCTGAACAGCTGGGATGCCATCTCCCATTACATAGGCATTCCAACCTGGGAACAATGGAAGGCGGAGAGGAGCGTCACTCACTTAGCTATTTCTATTCTCTGCTTGGCTGACAATGCTGCCCAGTTCCTCTCATATTTGCGAGGGCCTCCAAATATAAACCTCTGTGTAATAATACTGTGTTGTGCACGAAGACACTTGTACTACAGGCACATTAGCTGCACCCACACCCATAATCAAAGATGCAATCGTCAGGGCTGGGTGCCACATTGGAAAGGTTATAGTATGATGACCCCATCCTCCTACATTTGTGCTAGTCCCAAGTCCCATATCTCCAATTGTGCTGAATTGATTGGAAAAGTTCCCTTTAAGTCTCTGTTGTTCCACTTTTCCAGCTGCTTTTAAAAAGTCCCAGGTTGCACCTACACTGTAGAATTAATGCAGTTTGGCATCATTTTAACTACCATGGCTCAATGCTATGGAATCATGGCAGCTGTAGTTTGGATTTCAATTTTTATAGAGTTGTTGAAAACAAGTACAGTAGAGTCTCACTTATCCAAGACTCGCTTATCCAAGGTTTTGGATTACCCAATGCATTTTTGTAGTCAATGTTTTCAATATATCATGATATTTTAGTGCTAAATTCGTAAATACACTAATTACAACATTACTGCATATTGAATTACTTTTTCTGTCAAATATAACATGATGTTTTGGTGCTTAATTTGTAAAATCATAACCTAATTTGATGTTTAATAGGCTTTTCCTTAATCCCTCCTTATTATATTTGCTTATCCAAGTTTCTGCCGGCCCATTTAGCTTGGATAAGTGAGACTCTACTCTATATGTATGAATTCAGGTATTGGAACTGGGAGAGACCACAAGGACCGAACTGCCTTGGACAGTCCTGCTTAATCCTTTGCTGTCCAAGTTTCTCCTTTCTCCTTCCACCTTTGTCCTTAATGTGCGCCAACTGAGGCCCCTTCTACACTGCCATATAATCCAGATGATCAAAGTAGATAATCCACATTATCTGCTTTGAGCTGGATTATATGATTCTACACTGCCATATAAACCAGTTCAAAGCATATAATCTGCATTTTATATGGCAGTGTAGAAGGGGCCTCATATAATCCAATGGATTATCCGCTTTGATAATTTGGATTATATAGCAGTATAGAAGGGACTATAGATCCAAGTGAGATTGGTCTTGTGCCTTGACCTACAGGCATAAAAGTTCACTTACCTGATTTTTATGTGCAGGCACAAATAATTTCAAAGTATTACTTCCTACAGAGTCAATTGCCTGTTCACTGCTGTTCCAGCCAGGGCACTCAATAAATCATTTTGTTGTTATTTGTTCTTCAGGACTGTAATAGATTGGTCAATAGTCAAGTATGCATTTTGTTTCTAGCAATTGCTGGGAAAATGTAAGCTGCTACCTTATCTTTAGCCATAAACTGTATAACTGAATCATTAAATGAACTGAAATATTTTACCTACTTTGGGTATATTGCTCAGTGTCTGGGTGAGCCATTACAAAAGGATGTCTAATGGGTCAGTATTGATGTTTATGGTCATGGCACTATTGCCAAATCACAAATGCCCTCTAAAACCTACCCAAACAGTTGGCACCTCTATCAAGAAACAGAAATATGTTCTGTTGGTGATGGGGGACCTCCAAGATGATGTTTCCAGAGCCTGTGGACAGTATGTTGTGGTATGACAAAGAGATGTGATAAGTGCCCTGCTTTTGATTGTCACACCACAGCTTTCTGGCACAAGGGGTGCCAGAAAACATCATGCTGAAGAGCCCTGATTAACAGAATGGATCTCCATTGTTCAATGTGGATGCTGGCTGTGAAGGTGGGTTTGGAGAGTCAAGTCAAGAGACAATATGGTTCCACATTTGTAGTTATATCTGGCTGCCATATTTTGAACTCAGTGAAATCCAGTCTTGAGGTCACCAGTATGTGCATTACTAACCTTAGGTCCTCCAACTCTAGGAAGGAGTGCAAATGACATATGTGTTAAATAGGTAAATATTTAACAGAAAATGCATTGTTTGGAAGTATAACTTGTCTTTAGAACAGGAATGGACCACTTTTTTCATGTCAGGAGCAACTTGAGAAACTGCAAGTCGCTTCTGGTGTGAGAGAATTGGCCATCTGCAAGGACGTTGCCCAGGAGACGCCCAGATGTTTTGATGTTTTTACCATCCTTGTGGGAGGCTTCTCTCACGTCACCGCATGGAGAGCTGGGTCTGACAGAGGGAGCTCACCACTCTCCCCAGATTTACCACCAACCTTTCAGTCAGCAGTCCTGCCAGCACAAGGGTTTAACCCATTGCGCCACTGGGGGCTCCTAACAAAACATTTTTGTGCTGTTTTTTACTTGTCCACTTAGCAATCATAAGGGGGTAAATTAGGTAAATTATGTCAGGTTTTCAGTTTTATCCTGATCATTCAGTTGGTCACACACACCTGTCAAAGCATGCAGAAATGTCTTCTTTTTCCTCTGCTTTCTCTCCAAAATGGCAACCAGAACTGACATTCTGATACTTCTGGTTGCCATTTTGGAGGGTAAATAGAGGAAAGTAGAAGGTATTGCAGAAAAACAGAAAGTATTTCAGGAGGTGAGGGATAGTTTCATGGTTTTGTGGAGAAAAATGCATTTGGATACAATTGCCACCTGTTCCTCCCCCTCCAAAAACGTTAAGGAAAACATCAAAATTAGGTTTTGGGAGACTGGTGAAGAGCTTTGAGTGTTTCAAAGGAAGGGGTCCAAGTGGGCCATTCTTTCCTCCACTTCTATTCTAGGATGATACATCACCCTCCCCCCCCTCTTCCACACACACACATAGTGCTTTTTAAGGCACATCTGAAAAAGCCTGCCAAAACCAGAGAGGAAGGTCACTGGCAGCTGGTTTCAGCAAGAGAGAAGACCCCTTCTTTTGCTTCTTCTTTGCCATTGTGAACACGGTCCTCCAGGAATGCAATGCTGAACTGACACCACTGCCGCTTTCCTCTCGCATTGGCCAAACGTGAAGGGTGTCTGAGAGAAGAGGAGGGGTATCCAGTTACCTTGCTATAAGGTCTTGCAGTATCCTGTCCACCCCCTGCTCTTGCCGCAGCCAGCCCTTGCTCAGGGAACAAGAGGGATCTGAATTTCCCATCTTCAGGTGAGGCCAACATCTGCATGGGTTGGAGCTGGCAATGGGCTTTTTTGGAGCGGGAGCATTAATGCTTGATTTTTATAGCTTACATTCAGAAATGAGCAGATTTAGAAGGCAGAGATGCTGAAGTGTTTGATATTCCTATTTGTTTGTTATATCCAGGCACTGTTATGGCACTTTGATACCACTTAAACTGCATCCTAAGGAGCCCCCGGCGGTGCATTGAGTTAAACTGCTGAGCTGTTGAACTTGCTGACTGAGAGGTGGATGGTTTGATCTGGGGAGCAGGGTGAGCTCCTGCTGTTAGCCCCAGCTTTTGCCAACCTAGCAGTTCGAAAACATGCAATAGGTACCGCTCTGGCAGGAAGGTAATTGCACTCCATACAGTCATGCCGACCATATGACCTTGGAGACATCTACAGACAACACCAGCTCTTCGGCTTAGAAATTGAGGTGAACACCAACCCCCAGAGTTGGAGATGACTAGACTTAATGTCAGGGGAAAACCTTTACCTTTACCTAAACTGCATCCTAGGGAATCCTGTGATTTGCAGTTTCATTAGGTAAAGGTAAAGGTTTCCCCTGATGTTAAGTCCAGTCATGTCTGACTCTGGGGGTTGTTGCTCATCACAATTTCTAAGCCGAAGAGCTGGCGTTGTCCACCTCCAAGGTCATGGGGCCGGCATGACTGCATGGAGTGCCGTTACCTTCCCGCCGGAGCGGTACCTATTGATCTACTCACATTGGCATGTTTTTGAACTGCTAGGTTGGCAGAAGTTTCATTAGGTGTATACAATTTTCTAGTTTAGAACGGTTTTGACTGGATGGCCCTTTTGGTCTTTTCCAACTCTATATTTCTACCAATTTTCTAGTGCACGGATGGGAATCACGCAGCTCTCCAGATGTCGCTGGAATGCAACTCTCAATATTATCACCCTTGATAATGTTGACTAGAGCATGTTGGCATTGCAAACCAACATCACTTGGAGGTCTAGGTTTACAATTCCATGGGTTTACAAATCCCAGGATTCCAAAAGATGTAGCCATGGCAATTAAAGTGGTATCAAAGTGTTATCATTCCATGTGCTGAAAGAACAGGAGCAAACTGCTGCAGTCTCTCTTAACTTGCGAGTTATTTTTCCCTAATAATTTTTGCCATTTTGACCACACTGATGTTGCTTGGGCAAACAAGTCCCAGTTTCCATCTATGAAATATTGGAGGTTGCGACTGAGATAGATTTTGATTCTGTCTTGGAGAACAATGGGGAATACAGCAAAAATTGAAAACCGACATGAGCTGATTGGGAAGGAAAAGATTCCATCACATCCTCTCCGCTCCCTCTTGCAGAATTAATAATGTAACATTTTCTTTTGCACTTTGAATTCTCTCTGTTGCAGAATTGAAGCAAGCAGACAAAAGGGTAAAATGGGAGGTGAGAGAAATTGAGACACTTTAAAAAACACATGAGAATTGGCACAACAAATGATAAATTGGCGTTGTCCTTGCCAGTTGGAAAGTATGCGCTAGAGCTGTTTTATACCCAGAGAGGTCTTTTTAAAATTAGGAGAAATGCCGAAGGGGACACCTTTTTATAAGGGGGAAATTTAACAGGATTTGATTTTCACTTCACTTCCACTTTTTTTAAAAATGTAGGATTTTTTTTTTATCATGTCAGAAGCGACTTGAGAACATACTGCAAGTTGCTTCTGGTGTGAGAGAATTGGCTGTCTATAGAAACATTGCCCAGATGATGCTGGGATGTGTTAGCTGGGAGGCTTTTCTCATTCCTCCATAAGCTAGAGCTGACAGATGGGAGCTCACCCCATCGCATGGATTTGAACCAGGTCAGAAACTCAACTTTCAGGTCAGCAGTTCAGCCAGCAC
This sequence comes from Anolis carolinensis, assembly GCF_035594765.1. Classification (NCBI taxonomy): domain Eukaryota; kingdom Metazoa; phylum Chordata; class Lepidosauria; order Squamata; family Anolidae; genus Anolis; species Anolis carolinensis. The sequence continues at coordinate 16,035,339 of NC_085846.1, forward strand.
AAGGGTTTAACCCATTGCGCCACTGCAGCTCCCAACTGTAGGATTGAATTATAGGTTTGCACACATCTTATGAGTGCCATTTGGCCATTTGAAAGAACTGGGCTAGATGGCCTTATCTAGATAGAATCGTGCCCAAGAAGCTCAGGCACAAATAAAAACCATTTAGTCTGAAAGGTGCTGTTACATTTTATAGCAGCACAGATATGATTTTCAAGAATTCCTTCTCAAAATCCGGGAAGTGAACTGCATCCTTGTTTGGCTAAGGAACCTGAACTCTTTTTATCATTTGTTTAACTGCACCCTGACTGCACACTACCAACTGCATACTGATACACTATTATTTCTCTTGCCAACTTCCCTGTGAGTTAAACGCATCACACACAAAGTGTGATATCTTCTTTGTATGCTCTGATTTGATAGGAGAGATTAAAGAAGATATCACACTTGGTGTGTGGTGCGTTTAACTCACAGGGAAGTTGGCAAGAGAAATAATAGTGTATCAGCATGCAGTCGGTGGTTTGCAGTTGAGAGCATAGTTAAACAAATTATAAAAGAATTCAGGTTCCTTAGCCAAACAAGGATGCAATTCACTTCCCGGATGCTAAGAGGGAATTCTTGAAAATCATATCTGTGCTTCTAAAGATATAACAGCACCTTTAAGACTAAATGGTTTTTATTTGTGCCTGAGCTTTCTGAATATGAATCCACTTCTTCAGATGAATACAAATTGTGATGTGATTGTTGGGAACGTTCCTTCTCTCTGTCTCCTTCCTGTCTCTCAATCTCGCTCTCTCTGGACCCATCTAGACTGATTAAAAGACCAGAAAGTCTCGGAATTTGTTACTATTCTTTCCAATCTTGTTTTGTAGACCCATGCATAGGTTGTTTATCCCAGAACATTTTCTATCTTTCTGGTATAATTAGACATTTTTATACCAGCTCCCCAGATCAGAGTATTTTAACCCAATCAGAAAGAACAGGCACAAAATCTGGACCATTTCAGTCTCTATCCACCCTATGTCTCCATAAAGCCTCCTGTAGATAAATAAATCTGTTTTGTATGGCTAGGAATCCCATTGGAGGAGACTGGAGGATAGCAGAGAGAGAGCTGATGGGTCTGGGGTTGGCATGGCATAAAGATGCCACCCTAGATGGGTCAAAGTTATTTAAAGAAATGGTACAGAGGGAGTGGATACAAATGGGGCCCTGAGAAACAATATCTGTGACCTTTAAGGACAGCTGCGGCTGCTCAGAACGAGAACACAGAACATTCACTCTTCCATCAAACAAAGCCTTGAAGGACATGGGAAGGACGCAAAAGCAATGCCCCCAAAGCCTGCTTTATAGGAGTCCAGAGGCTGTAAATTTCTCTCAAAAGGCAACTAATTGGGATGGAGGGATACTGTGTGCCAGGTTTTAAAGGAGACAGCTACTCTAGCACCTTGGACAGGTCCTTTTCGGTGTTAATTCAAATCCAGACCAGATTCACCACTCCACTAGACTGGGGTCTGTTCACATTGCACAATTGGAGCACTATTATTCCCATTTAACTGCCATGGTTCCGTCCTATGAATTCCTGGAAGTTGTAGTTTGGACAGGGGTATTGGGAATGCTTAACCAGAATCCAAATCCCAGAATTTCATACGGTGGGATCATATCCGTTAAAGGGAATAATGCCACTATAATTTTGTAGTGTGAATAAGTGGTGTTATGCCACAATGATCACAAATGATTTACATAACGTTGAACTTGGTAACAAAGACACCGTAATAGAGCTTTTCGATAGTTTGGCTCAGTCATAAGTCAAAATAGAGACTGTAGTCAAGAAATGAAAAGAATACTAAGACTTGGAAGGACAGCAGTGAAAATATTAGATAAGATCCTTAAGGGGAAAGATATTGGACACCAACGTCAGATTCATTTGTGACGTAGTATTTGTGATATCAATGTACTGGTATGAAAACTAGGCAGTGAAGAATGCTAGGCAGGAGAAAAAGCAACTCATTTAAATGTGGCCGAAGCTCCCGGTGGTGCAGTGGGTTAAACCCTTGTGCCAGCAGGACTGATGACTTGAAGGTTGGGTTGCTGACCTGAAGGTTGCCAATTCGAATCCAACCCGGGGAGAGTGTGGAGGAGCTCCCTGTGACAGCTCCAGCTCCATGTGGGGACATGAGAGAAGCCTCCCATAAGGATGATAAAAACATCAAGAACATCTGGGCGTCCCCTGTCCTTGCAGACGGCCAATCCTCTCACACCAGAAGCTACATGCAGTTCCTCAAGTCGCTCCTGATATAGGAAAAAAAAATCTGAAATGTGGTGCTGGATATATACCGTGTTTCCCCGAAAATAAGACAAAAGAAACACTAGGTCTTATTTTCAGAGGATGTCTTATTTTCAGGGAAACACAGTACAGATACTATGGGTTGCTTAACAAGACAAATGAATGACAAACCTTTGGCTATACAGTACAGTATTATGGGAAATATATGCCTAAATTTCACATTGATATATGTTTCCTACTGAAATGAAGCACTTCTACTACAAGAATACCATAGGGTGCTGCTGCTAGAGGAGCTACAAAATGCCTAAAGAGGCCAAATTTGTCCAGACATGGATAAATTAAGTCGTCCCTTGGATACGGGTATCATACTATATCATGAGATGATGTGACTTACTGGAAAAGATGATGGTGCTCACTAAAGTCAGTAGGAAAAGGAAAAGACCAAATTGAAGATGGATTTTGTCAATAAAACCATGGTGCTCAATTTGTAAGTCGTGAGCAGGGTAATTGAGGACCAGAGCCCTTGGAAATCTCTTTCATAGGATTCCAGAATGACAACTGCCCACAATATAGGCAGGGATCATGCTCTAGTGACCAACTTGACTCTCCCTGGTAACTAAACCTCCTGCAGAATACAAATGGAAAGATCAGTGATCATAGCACTCTCCCAGAAATCCTTCTCCCAATCCTCCATGTTTCACATTTGATAAGGTTTGGCATTACAGCTCTTGGGAAGGCTCACTTCCTAGATCCTCTTGTCAGATATTGGTTTGGTCAGGCTGAGCCTCACTTATCTTTGAGCAAATCACAGTAGGTGATATTATTTGTTTGAGACCCCAATAAAGCCTTCTGTTCCTGTAATTACGACACTTCTTTATCCCCAGCCACTGCAGATTGACTTTGGAAACTAGCTGTACAAAATAAACAGTTAAGTATGTGTTGTCAGGCATACATACATGAATAGCTTATCGGATCCATTGCTGCTGGTGAAATATTTAATCTCTGTGTAAATGAATTCCTTTTCAGCTTGAAAGCAAGCTAATTTACTTACGTATAAAATACTCAATGTGGTTGTAGTGGTTAGGAACAGGGACAACCAAGTTCAAGTCCCTTGGTGGCCATGAATGTTTATTTGGTGACTTTAGGGCATTAAACCTGTAGAATTAATGCCATTCGACACACTTCAATTGTCATGACGCTATGCAATGTAACTAGGACAACTCCTTTAACATTGGGAGCAAAGCTCAGAGTTGACTAATTCTATCATCACTGACAAGGAAGCGACTAACTGTTGCTGGAACTGTTCATACTTCCTTTGACATACGGACTTCACAAACCGAAGGTTTTCACAATTTGAGACTTATCTGAGCAAAATCTACACATAGTTGTTTTGTATAGAAAATAGAATTTTCTTTGCAGGAAACATAATTTTTCTGCATAGAAAACAGTTAATACTGTATAAAAATATTATTTCTGGATAAAAACTGTTTAATACAATCATAGAATCATAGAGTTGGAAGAGACTTCATGGGCCATCCAGTCCAACCCCCTGCCAAGAAGCAGGAAAATCACATTCAAAGCACCCTCGACAGATGGCCATCCAGCCTCTGCTTAAAAGCCTCCAAAGAAGGAGCCTCCAACACCTGAAGGAGTAAAACAATCACATACAAATTTTGCATGGCATGTTCCCAATTTTCCAGGCAGGAAACAGCTCTTTCTGAGAAGAGCCTCATATTTCTATCCAGAAAATTTATTTTCTATGCAGAAAAAAAATGCCTCCTTCCTAGAAAATGTTGTGCAAAATTGCCACATGTAAATTTTGTGCAGAATATGTCCTGATTTACAAAGCATTTTGTCAATCCAGGGATTTTTTTTCATTGGGGTTTCTCAGTACTCGAAAAACATGTTATTTATTCATTTGCCAAATACTTTAGAATATTGTTTGCCTCCGTAGTTCCCCATCAGGATATCCAGATGGTAGCCAGCCAGTGTTTCCTACATGGGGAAGGGGTTGGCATTCCTTTTCAGGTTGAGCTTATGGATTACAAAGGTTAAAAATAAACGATGATGGAGGATAGGGAACTATTGTCCTCCTAACCTTGTTCCTACAGATCCCGCCTGCGGAGTTTGATCATTATCCTTCCTTGTCTGCTCACTGCACCCTTCCTGTGACCCATACCATAAAAGGAACGGGATTCCACATGGAATTAGCAGGAGCTTTCAGGAACATCAGCTAGAAAGTGTGGAAAGAGAGACCTTGGCCTGTGATTTAAGCCTGCCATCATATCCTATTTAGTTGTTGCCCTGTCTGGGTAGCCTGAAGATAAGCCAATATGACATTTCTTTAATAAAAAAAGTACTCTATACTTAAATCAGGGCCCCCTATGGTGCAGTGGGTTAAACCGCTGAGCTGCTGAACTTGCTGACCAAAAGGTCAGTGGTTCGAATCCAGGGAGAGGGGTGAGCTCCTGCTGGTAGCCACAGCTTCTGCCAAGCTAGCAATTCAAAAACATGCAAATGTGGGTAGATCAATAGGTACCACTCTGGCAGGAAGGTAATGACACTCGATGCAGTCATGGCAGTTACATAACCTTGGAGACATCTACGGGCAACGCCAGCTCTTTAGAGCTTAGAAATGGAAACGAGACCAACCTTCAGAGTGGGACACGACTAGATTTAATATCAGGGAAAACCTTTACCTTTACCTTATATTTAATCCAGTAAAAGATATCCATATTTAGCTGTTCATTCACAAGCAATCACTGCTAAATAGTTCCTGAAATTTACCATATATATTTAAGTATACCTCAGCCTCATGTATAAATCAAGGGCAGATTAGGGGGCCAAAATTATGGATTTTGGTATGACTGATGGATGTCGAGGGTCTTTTCACAAAGAGGGGACAGCATCAATGCTACTTCCCTGGCCACTGCCACTACTCTTTTTTGATAAGAGTTAAGCTATACTACTCATGTTGGTCCATGGATCAGTTGACCCAGGTTTTTTGGATTGAATTCTTGAGTAAATTTCTAGACTTGTCCTTGAGTTTATAGAGTAGCTCCACAGTGTGTGCTTTCCACAAAAGCATGAATTGTCTTTTCTTTTCTTCCAGGTGAAACACAGAATCTGTTATCATGTCTGAGGAAGAAGTTGAGTATGAGGAGTAAGTAACATCAACTGTGGACCATGGTCACCAATGTGTGGTCATGAAGGCACATACACATATTTGGGTTTGGGTTTTTTTTGAGGGGGAGATATTCAAGCAAGTGGAAATATCATTTGTTTTCTCTGTGAAACCACTTACAGATACAATTAGATCCAGAGAGGTTAGAACAATGGGGTGAATTATTCACCTAAGTCATATTTTACATCCTCACTGACTTGCCGGATGTAAGATTCAAATGGCTCCTTCAATGTAGATTTTTTTAAAAATTACATTTGAAAGTAGAGGCATTTGAAACTGCAGCTTTGAATTTTGAATCTGGGCCCAGTTTTAAGTGTATCGACAGTTTATGTTATGGTTCTAATGACATCTGGGGAAATTCAACCACAGTCTATGAAATTGACCCAAACAGTTGAGCCGGGATGTATAGTGACATGGCCTCTCCATTCCTCCCAAACATTTTTCTGAATATTCAGCATACTCTCATTGACACTAATTCCATGGTGCTTACTGTGCAGAAAGGAACATTACTTTTGCTAGGCATAACCCATTATTAGCTATCAATTCTGTTTCCCCCCAATAACAGCGCTTCTATAATTTATTGAGCTTTTCCAATGTTAACTATGACTGATAAAATCATAAAATGATAGAGCTGGAATGGATCAAATCTAGCCCAACACCTTCTCATATACAACTAGAACTCTCTTTAAAAGTGCCCATGAACCTTGGTTTTAAGACCAAATGGGAGTTCACGGTCCTCCAAGAAAGTCTTATTTCATGTTTGTTCTGTCATTACGGCAAAGAAGTTTTTCCAGATGTATAGGTAGGATCTCTTTTCTTGTAATTTCAATGCACTGGTTTGTATCCCAGTCTCTGGAGAAGCAGGAAAAAGTTCACTCTAAAACCATTGGCTCTGTAGTTTGGTGAGCAACTACAGCTCTCTACATAATAATTCTAAATTCCCTCCCTACAGTGCGGATTCCAGAAATCCATAGGATGTTGCCATGGCAGTTAAAGTGGATGCATAGTTCTATATGTGTACAGTGTTAAAGAGTCTCAACTGACAGAAATGATATGGGTCACAATGATGGGAAGACATGTAACAAACATGCTACTTTGAGTCTCCATTGTGGAAAGAAAAAGTGAGGTATAAATAAACATAAATGTAACAACAACAACAACAACAACAGTTCCTCAGTGGTCTAGGCATCATTCATGGGTCATCTACTGAGGAACAGGTCCTTAAAGGAGACATAAATGCTGCATATTGGAAATATTCAAGTCTGTTTGACTGCCATTGCTCCCATCCTAGGAAAGTTCAATGATGGAATCAAGGGTTTAACCAAAAAATTCTCAGACTTTTATTGTAAGCAAACCATGCCCACTGATTGACTGTGGACATACTAATGTTATATCATGCTTATATGATATAGTATAAGTATGTCCACGGATTTGGGTCAGCACTGAAGGATGGCTGCACTAATGTATATATCCATTTCTTTCTCTTACTTTCTCTTTCTCTTCTCCTGCCAATCCCGTTTTCCACACACCAGGGAGCAGCAGGAAGGTAAGGGATATTATCTAAGCCATCTGTTTTTGCTCATTATCAATTACAGGTGCTGGTTTCCAGCTTATTTTTTTTTTAAATTAAACATCACCAAACTTCACCAAACTGGCACCTTCCAAACAGGGGAAACTACAATCCCCATAATCCCTGACAGCACCGCCCTTTAGCTGATGGAAATTGTTGTCCAACACATTTGAAGGTTGCCAGTTTGAAGAAGGCTGGTGCAGTCCATATTATCTGTAGATTGACAGCTGTAACCAATTGTCGGTTGGTTATTTTCCCATGTTGACTTTCTAAAAGGTCAGAATGGAAATTGTCATTGCTATTAGATTTCTGAATGGCAACATCACTCATTTATTTGCTTCTTTCCTCTAAACTTAGCCTAATCTACCTCTGTTTATGATTCAATTGTGTAGATTTTTTTAACCAGGTATTTTTGCATATGCCAATATCGACAATGAAATGAAAAGTCATGGTGCCCTTTTTAACACCTGGGATCATTACTGTTTTCTACATCTTCGTGGAGGTCCAACAGCCGTGGAGGACCACCTTGCCTTTACTTCTTTACTCTTCTGAACTTTCCATTGTTTGTGATTCAGTTTGTTGATATGCAAAAAAAATGTCTTAAAGACGAGCCCATCTTTGGGAACATTCCTCCTATTTAGATTTGTTCTCAGAGGCAACCTGCAACATAAAGTGATTGGCGAAAAAAAAAAAAACCCTGTACTTTTGTCCATTTCATTTGTCCCACATTTTGACATGAAACTAAGAATCTCTCTCTCTCTCTCTCTCTCTCTCTCTCTCTCTCTCTCTCTCTCTTTTCTCTGTTTCTTAAAGAAGAGGAACAACCTGAAGAAGAAGGTGAGAAGACATCACCTGTTTATTCCCCTCTCCCAAGTATTTCCTTCTCTTTCTTCTTTCCAGGCTTGTGGCAAACAGAAATCCAGCTGGAATCAAGTGCATTAAGGAAGTGGTTTCATCACAGAAAACCAGGGTCTCTTTCACACTTCATAGTTATTGCATTCTGATATTGCCTTAACTGCTGTGCCTGCATCCCAAGGAAATTAGGATTTGTAGTTTGGTCAGGCGCTATAGCTCTCTTCTCTCATAGAAAGTGAATTCTCAGGATTCGACTAATGGACAGTGGGCTATAACTGTGTAGTATGAAAGAAACTCTAGATATCACCCTCCCCCCAACAAACTGGTTCCTAAGTATTTAAAAACACAAGCAAAATTAAAAACTTGGCATTATACTAGATTTCCTTTGGCCAGAAGCTGGCCACTTGGAGTGCCTCTGGTGTCACTGTAAGAAGGTCCTTCATTGTGTATGCAGCAGGGCTCAGGTTGAATTGTAGTAAGTAGTCTGTGGTTTGCTCTTCTCCACACTTGCATGTCATCGACTCCACTTTGTAGCCCCATTTCCTGAGATTGGCTCTGCATCTCGTGGTGCCAGAGCACAGACTGTTCAGAGCTTTCCAAGTCTCCCAGTCTTCTGTGTGCCGGGGGGGGGGGGGGGATTTCTCATCTGGTATCAGCCATGGATTGAGGTTCCAGGATTTAGCCTGCCACTTTTGGACTCTCGCTTACTGAGGTGTTCCTGCAAGTATCTCTGTAGATCTTAAAAAGCTTTTCCTTGATTTAAGGCATTGGCATGCTGGCTGATATCTGAACAGGGGAAGGGCCAGAGATGTCACTGCCTTGTCCTTTCATTATTGGCTGCTACTTCCCAGTGGTTGTCAGGTGGTATAATACCGGCTAAACAGTAGAATTTCTCCAGCAGTGTAGGGCATAGACATCCTGCAATAATGTGGCATGTCTCATTAAGGACCACTCCACTGTTTTAACATGGTGAGATGTATTCCACACTGGGCATGTGTATTCAGCAACAGAGTTGCATAGCAAAGCACATTTATAGGATGGAAGTGTATTCATTTGGGTTGGGACTGGTTAGATATGGGTTTTCTCTTCAGGTCTTTCATGGTTCCCAGCTCTTATTTCCTCAAATTTCTCCCTTCTGGTTTTCAGCTTGAGAAAAATCATAGAAATGCACATGCTCTTATATTCCTGGATTTTCATTTGAATTGATAGAGCATAGCTTAGAACATCACCTGTCATATATTGCCCTGATGTCAGCATTTTCTGACTTGGGGCACTACAATTCCCACCATTCCTAACATTGGGCAAGGATGATGAAAGTTGTTTTCCCAAAACAACTGGAGGGGTCCAGGTTGGGACAGGGTATTCTGTGTTGTAACTTGGTCCAATGTGTCTTCAGAATCTTTTATGTTTATGACCAGCATTCCATCTCTTAGGTGCTTGAAGAAGGTTCTTCGCCGATGTAATACCCTTTTTCCTTTTCCCTTTTTGTTTTAACCAGGTTTCACATCTTGATCATGGTGGTTTATTTTGCCTTTCAGTCATAACCAAGCTTTTTTCTCTTGACCTTTTTCCCCCGTCCTAATATCCACCCACAGATGTGTGTCTTATATCCATTCTGAGTAATATGCATCATTTTAATTGAAAACACAACCCAAACGTGGCCTTGATTTCCAATGTTAAGCTCCCTCAAAGACAGCCCCTATTGGGTGATTCTTAACCACCACCATTTAAGACAGTGGCTCTTAATATGTGAGTCCCCAGGTGTTTTGGGCCCACAACTCCAGAAATCCCAGCCAGATTGCCAGCTGTTAGGATTTCTGGGGACCCACAGGTTGAGAACCACTGATTTAAGAGAAGGAAGAATAGAAGGCATTGAACCGTTGTGCCGCTTGCAGGCAAGGAAAAGAATAATAACACCATACAAGCATGCAACCAAATCCCTCTCTGTGAATGGAGAAAGGAGAAAGAACAAAGCATTCTTCTTCTCAAGAATAAGATCTGTTAGGGTTCCTTTCCATTCTGGTGGGTGGGTTTCTTTCCCCTCGGCTAACAAGTAGTGTTTTTAATTTCCCTGTCCCCCTTGACCCTCATCCTGTAGCTCAGTCTCCCCAACTCTTCTGCCCATCAGATGTTTTGGGTTATAGGTCCCATCAGCCACAGACAGCACAGCGATGGGACTTGTAGGCCAAAGACACAACTGGAGGGTAATGGGTTGGGGATGGCTGTTGTAGATGCCTTTTCTAACTGCATTTTCCTTTTTTTCCTGGATTTGGCCCCTCTCCTACAAACTCCTTCTCTCTTCTCCTCCCACCTCTCCTGACTTTGCCTCTGTTCCTCATCCCGCATCCTGTCCCTGTGATGTGTGTTGGTTGCAGTGGCTGAAGAACCTGAGCCAGCTCCTGAGCCAGGTATATCTCTCCTTCGCTCCGTCCTTCGCGGGGTGGGGGGCCAACTCAGGAGGAAGACACAGGCCGAAGAAGACGATGCTGAAGAAGACAAATCACATTTCTCTTCCTTGATTCTAGAAAAGCCATGCCCTCCAACATTTCCCACACAGAAAAAGAATGCATGTGATCTAATAGCATCAAAGTGATGCCAAGAAGGCAAAAGATATTATAGAGGAAGCACACATACGCTAGGAGAGCTTGCAGGAATTTGCTTTAGCCTGAACCTAAAGGAAAAGGCAATATTCTGCCCCCTCGTCTCTTTGATGCAAACTACTTTTGCACTTATAATATAATATAATATAATATACTTTATTTATATTCCTCTCTATCTCCCCAAGGAGAATCAGGGCGGATTACATATACACATATATGACAAACATTAAGTGCCATTATACAATTAACAAGGACAGGCAATATATAAACAGAGGTAAAGGCTTTTCCCATCTTTTCCATTTCTGGCATCTGGAGGCTGTGCTCGACTCCGACCACAGGGGATGCTGTCGCTCCATTTTCCATGCCGAGGAGTTTTGTCATCCTTAAACGTCCTCCTGGTCGAATCGCCGGCATGTCCTTATGGGCGCCTTTTATTACCACCCCGCTTTTAAAGCGGTACCTATTTATCTACTCACATTTCTATTTTCGATCTGCTGTGTGGGCAGGGAGCTGGGGTCGATGGTCGGTGCACGCCCCAACACGGGCTTGAACTGCCAAACTTTCAACCGAGTTTGCAGCAACTGAAATAAGCCAGGACTAAGGAAGAAAGTGGGGGAAAGAGGGAAAAACTGGGGTATGTTCAAAGCAACTAAAAAAGTGGGGTGTCAGAGAATAAATCAGTACAGTTTCTCTGAACAGTTGAAACTTGTACAAAACCTGGCATGCTAGAAAAAAACTGAGGCTGGACTTGTAGTTTGTGGACTTGTAGTTTGACAGCGCTTTAAATGCCATGGCTCAATGCTATAGAGTCCTGGGAGATATAGTTTGGTGAGGCACCAGACCTCTTAGGCAGAGAAGGCTAAAGACCTTGTAAAACTACATTTCCCATGATCCCATAGCCTTGAGCCATGGCAATTAAAGTGGAATCACAGTGCTATATTTGTATACTGTAACAGGACTCATGATCTCAGGTGCTGTCCAAAGAAACAGACAGTATACACTACTGATGGGAACTGCATAGCTCTCAACATTGACTATGCTCTAGGGCTGACTGCTGGGAAATGTAGTCTATAACCACCTGGAAGGTTGCCTAAGTCCCTGGCATAGATGGAAAAACAATCATGCCTAGTCAATACAGCTAGCAGGAACCTCCGGTGGCCTAGGGGATAAAAGCCTCGTGACGTGAAGGTTGGGTTGCTGACCTGAAGGCTGCCAGGTTTGAATCCCACCCGGGGAGAGCAAGGATGAGCTCCCTCTTTCAGCTCCAGCTCCATGCGGGGACATGAGAGAAGCCTCCTACAAGGATGGTAAAACATCAAAAAATCCAGGCGTCCCCTGGGCAACCTCCTTGCAGACGGCCAATTCTCTCACACCAGAAGCAACTCCGGTTGCTCCTGACACCAAAAAAAAAAAAAAAAAATACAGCTAGCAGAAGGAGGAAAGGGAATAGGCTGTACCATTTTAGACTGGGAGAAGAGGGAATACCATTTTTAAATGCATTGCCTAACAATCTTCCTGCCTTTTTAAAAATTAATTTGAAAAAATGACCCTTACTAACTAGAATAGCATATTAGGAACTGATCTTTAAAATCAGAAAAAGAGGATCTGTACAGGTTCCTAACAGACACGGTCTTTTTGATATATTTAAATATAAATATATCTGCAGGCCCCAATGATGTCCGTGTGCTACACATGTTCTGGATACAAGAGAAGAGTGTGCAGTCGTGTGTTCTCTCTATGTATCTGTGTTAAGAACATGTGTACCCCTCTCATGTCTATAAGGCAAGCAATATATCTAACCCAATAATGGATATTTTCCCGTCTATAGACATGCCTGTGACTGAGGTCATCTCAGGTCACAAAACCTGTTTTCCAGAGGCTCACCTAACAACTACTCGGGGTTAATACTGGATTCCAAAGTCATGCCCTTCCAGGGTAATTCTTGAATATTCATACAATCCTAGAGTTAGAAAACATCACAAGTGACATATAGCTGAGTGCAGAAATCTTTAAAAGGTCTGCTGTTAAAATTGCTGTCTGGGAACAGGAGATGTGAAGACCTTCCTCCAATCTTCACTGTCAAATCAGAAACATCTGGGATAGCCCAAGACACTGTGCTGTCTGAGACAGAGGGAAAAAAATAAGATGCCACTTATTTACTATCAATCAAGGTACATATACCAAATATATGGAAGAATGGGTAGAAAAGCATCTTTTCCCATGTGTTGCTACCATTTTGGGACACACCAAATTCTTCCTAAGTTAGCTATCTCTCCCTTTCTAATGGAAGGGCCAACTTAGTGAACACCAATGCAATCTGAGCTCAATAGTCAAGGCAATTAATGGCAGACAAAAAAAAAAAAACAACAACCCCTAAACAGCCAATTGAAATTGATGAAATAGCACATTGGCATAAAACACAACAGGAGAAAAAGAACATAACATAATGGATTCAAGGCTGAAATTATATCTAAAAGTTTGAAGTTGCTTTTGTGGCTTCTATTCGGGCATTTCAATACTCCCATGCTAGCATTTGCCACGTAGCTAGCAACATGTGGGTATATGGCACCTTTTTCTCTTCCAAACATATGGATCTGGCTGCCTTAGTATTGCTCGCTGACCATTTCCAAAGGCTCTTTCCATCTCTGCATTTGTTAATGGCCTTTCTCTGTCTTCTCTTTCTCACAGAGGAAGAGCGACCCAAACCAAGGTAAGTGAAAGAGGGAGTTTACTTCAAGGGTGACTGAGCACCAGGACACTGGATGGTGCCGTTCTCACCACAGGGTGGGAGGTAGAGATACCCAACACAATTTGAGTTGCCAACATATTTTTCTTTCAGGGCTCCTGTTTTTTTATAAGCTGCCTAAACAAATGAAAAAATTGTCAGTTCCAAATTACTGGAGCTCTTCAAAAGGAGCTCCTAAGAAGGACCCCAATTCTAGAAGGCAACAAAGCCATTGAGGGGAAAACTGTGGCAACCCAACACAAAATTCAAAACTTGCATTTGGAGATCTTGATGTCGACGTGCAATCTTAGAAACTCTGAGCAACTGATCTTCCCTTCCATTCCTCTCTGGGCAGTTCAGAGTAGTTCTAATTGTTTTCCCCCCCTGGTTTATAATATTTTGTATTTGTAAAAAGCTATTTCAGGTATTGACGCTGTGCTTTCCCCCCCTTGTCTGTGTTTGTCCACACAAAGGCCAGTGGTTCCACAGTTGGCTCCTCCGAAAATCCCAGAGGGAGAGAGAGTAGATTTCGATGTGAGTATTATCATTGAATATTTGAGCTGTGTATCGCTTTTGTGACACTCCCATATGTATGTTGTCATTTCTCACAAAGATATGACATGAAACAAGTTTACTTATTAACTACAAGACGTTTCACTTTGACCACATACACTTTGCCCTATTCCACTCCCCATGCATCACTCACTGCCTTTGGATAATGGGCAACATGTTTCCTGTAGGAAGGAATGGAAAGATATTTGGACAGATTTCTTGTGCCTTCAACTAAGCTCAATGTGAAATATTAGTACTGATCTCCATGAATGATTTCTCTTGTTCTCTTATATAACATCCTGTCACACTATGCCTTATAGATTCTCAGACTCTTTCTTGTATTCTTTGGATTCGTCTCCATTTCATTTAATGTAACGGGACTCGAGCATCATTGGATTTTGGTATCTACCGGAGTCCTGGAACCAAACCCCAGCAAATACAGAGGGCTCACTGTATCAACAAATCAAATTCATTCTGCTATTTTTCACTCCACTCATGACCTACCCTAAAGGTTCCAAGGAATAATCCGAAAGATAATACATATCTCACTATCTCTAACAGGACATCCATCGCAAGCGTATGGAAAAGGACCTACTGGAGTTGCAGACCCTCATTGATGTTCACTTTGAGCAGAGGAAAAAGGAAGAGGAAGAACTTGTTGGTCTCATGTCAAGGATTGTGAGTTCCAAACTGGGAGTAATGTCTGGTTGGGCCTTTGTATTGGAGTTTCTCCCTTTGTGTGATCTGTTTCTAGCCTGCTTTGGCAAAAAGCACTGGAACCTCATCAAACTACAATTCACAGGATTTTTATTGCTTGTATTGGCACATCCTTTTCTGAACCAATCATGTTTTGGATCTGACAAACCCAGGATTCTATTGCATCAAGCCACAGCAGTCAAAGTGGTATCAAACTGCATCAATTCTGTGGTGTAGATACACCCCTAGTCCAAAATTCAAAGCATTATAGCACATCAATATATGAGTTTGCTTCTTTGCTTCCTTCCCCTCTTTAGCCCCTGTGGGTCCTCCCTCCCTCCCCATAACATGTATGCAATGAATCAGCAGTGGGATGTGAACATCAGTACAACTCCACAGAATTAGCATCCCTACCTATCAAATAAGCCAAAATTAGGTTAATTGAAAAAACAGCAAAGGAGAAAATACCAATTCAGACTGGGAAAAGGCAAAGAGAAGCCTTCCCCTTCGTGCCACTTCTTCCCAATCCTTTCTGTTTGAAGTGAAGTAGATCCTCTGTCTTCCAGGAAAGCACATTTGTCGCCTCTTGCAATCAGCTTGACTGCTGGCAAATAAAATGTCTTCAACTGCCAAACCCAACACAGTTGCCCAACACAGAGTTCCCCATCCTTCAGGTGGAGATGAGAAATACATACAAATTTGGCTACCCATCACACTAAACAATGGTTTAAAACAAAACAAAATGTTTGAAAGTGCGAAGATGACAAAATGTGACATCTCCATTAAGACAAATGTTGCTCTTTACTCCCATCTTGTGGTTGTTTATTTGGTTAGTTACATTAGCGTTGTGGGGAAACATGGCAACCTCCACGGATTTCATAGGGTTTTCTTAAGCCAGGAAGACCCAGAGGTGGTTTTTGCCAATGTCTTCCTTTGAAATATTGCCTACAGCACCTGGCATTAGTTGGTTGTCTCCATCCGAGTGCTAACAAAGGCTGACCCTGTGTAGCTTCTAAGATCTAAGATGGGTTCTAACACCTTTGGGGTATTTCAGCCTATTGTGGGTCACTCCATGTGGATATGGCTTAGGATAAAAAAATTAAATCTATTCCATCTAAATGGCAACTACTAGCTTGGAAAACCTTCCACCTTTTTGGACTTTGTTGTCGTGTGCCTTCAGGTAATTTATTAGGTAATCCTAAGGCAAATCCATCATGGGATTTTCTCAGCACGATTTGTTCAGAGGAAGTTTGCCAATACCTTTATCTGAGGCTCCATCAACTGCCATCTAATGCAGTTTCAGAATGCAGATTAACTGCATTGAACGGGATTATATGGCAGCGTAGATAGAGTCTGAGATAATAATAATAATAATAATAATAATAATAATAATAATAATAATAATAATAATAATAATAAATTTTATTTATTGCCCACCTCTCCTGATGGCTCAAGTGCCACACAGCTAGTTTTCTGGCTGAATGAAGATTCAAACACTGCCCTGCAGAGCCATAGTCAAACCATTATAACACTCACACTTCATTTTGGATTACAGTTCCCAAAGCTCTCCTATTACAGTATTAGTATCATTATGATCATCATCTCACTTTTATCTTAACTAAGACACAATGTCAACATGGGAACTGTAGTCCAGGAAAGAAACTTTCCAATCTCTGAACAATATACATAAGGAAATCTTCAGCCATTTGGCTCTTCCAAACAAAAGTTTCAGGATTCAGTAGAAGAAGGGGAAGTGGATATCTATCTCAGTAAGTGATTTTTAGTCTCAGTAAGTAATGGAAAGATCTAAACCACTTTCCTTCATTTGTGTCCCTTTCCAGGAGCACCGACGGGCAGAAAGGGCTGAACAACAGCGGGTCCGCACTGAGAAAGAACGGGAGCGACAAGCCAAACTTGCAGTGAGCATTGCCATATTATAGCCACTTGGAGTCTCTTTTTTTAGAGAGAAAAAGCGGAATATAAATAATACTAATTTGGGGTCAGGATTAAATTGTGTTATATAACACAATCTGGGGGGTGGGGTGAGCTCCTGCTGTCAGCCCCAGCTTCTGCCAACCTATAAGTTCAAAAACATGCAAAAGTGAGTAGATCAATAGGTACTGCTCCAGCAGGAAAGTAACAGCATTCCATGCAGTCATGCTGGCCACATGACCTTGGAGGTGTCTAACAAACCCCCAGAGTCAGACATGACTAGACTTAATGTTGGGGAAAACCTTTACCTTTACCTTTATATATATATAGTCATAAATTACAAACCCCCCTCCATTTATGTATGTATGTATGTATGTATGTATGTATGTATGTATGTATTCTTTACAGTATTTATATTCTGCCCTTCTCACCCCAAAGGGGACTCAGGGTGGATCACAGAACATGCATATGTAGCAAACATTCAGTGCCGTTTATACTGACAATTGTACATAGATAGGGGTATATATAGGCATTTCCCATCTTCAGCATCTTGGAGGCTTGTACTTCGTTCCAGCCCGGGGGGGGGGGGAGCTTTGTTCATAAACTTCCTCCTTGATCAAATCACCAGCATTTTTCCGGCATTTTTCTTATGGGTGCCTTAAAATACCTCCCCACTTTTAAGCGATATCTATTTATCTACTCACATTTGCTTTCGGACCACTAGATAGGAGGAAGCTGGGCTAAAGATCAGAAGCTTGTCCTGAACCGGCCTTCGAACTGTCAACCTTTTGATTGACAAGATTTATTGCAACTGGTGGTTTAACCTCCCAAAGTCACAGACATTTAAAGATTATTTTCTTGTCAGGCTGCTTACTGACAAATTAGCCTTTACCCTATTTTCAGTTTAATTTTCTTAATAAGAGGCATTTCTTCCCTATAGTCACTTAACCAAAATCTCACTTGATTGAAATTTGGCGCAGCAGGTTAAACCTCTGAGATGCTGAACTTGCTGACTGAGAGGTCGGTGGTTCGAATCCGGGGAGTGGGGTGAACCCCCGCTGTTAGCCCCAGCTTCTGCCAACCTAGTGGTTCGAAGACATGAAAATGTGAGTAGATCAATAGGTACTGCTCTAGTGGGAAGGTAACATCTCTCCATACAGTCATGCCGGCCACATGATCTTGGAGGTGTCTAAGGACAACGCTGACTCTTCGGCTTAGAAATGGAGATGAACACTAACCCACAAAGTCAGACACGACTAGACTTAATGTCAAGGGAAAACCTTTACCTTTACCTATGACACCTATATAGCTGGTAAATGGTTTCCATATAACCTTGAACCAATTCTCTTTTCATTTCTCTTCTCTCTAATCTTATTGTGTATGTTAATCCCTGGAACAATTAAATTATGGTTCACAAAAAAAGCATAAGAAGTAGGGATGAAAGAATATTTAGTTGAAAATCATGTTTCTTGAATGTCGAGAAACTCAAACAAGAAGAATCCTTGTCTGATGAGAACTTTTGCAGTTTGGGACTTATCCCTTGCTATATAATGCATATTGAGATGTACATTTATACTCAGAACACATGCTTCAATACATGTTTTCTCTAAAAATATGTATTTCAGTACACATTTAAGTACGCCACTTATATATTTCTCTCCAAAAAGGCATTTCACGTGCATATATTGATACATTTGAGCATCCAAGCATTGCATTTGAAATATCCATATGAAAGTTAGATCATAGCTAGGAGATGCAATTTGGGATGTTTCATTGCAAAACTGAAATATGGACTATTCATTGGGAAATGGGATCCAGCAAAAGAAATCCCAGAATCCCAAATGGCTTCAGAGAATGTTTTCTTTTCCCTGGTTCTGGATAAGGGACTCTACTGTATTTATTGTCCAATGCAGGAAGAGAAGATGAGGAAGGAGGAAGAAGAGGCTAAGAAGAGAGCTGAAGATGATGCCAAGAAGAAGAAAGTGCTCTCCAACATGGGCGCTCATTTTGGTGGATACCTTGTCAAGGTATGCGGCTTGGAGTCAGTATGGGTGACATAACTTTTGGGTGGGGACAATATGGCAGTTCCTCTATTAGTTGAGGAAATCCCCATATCAGTAAAAGAAACTCTGTACATCAAAGCAGTTGTACCTGGTTCCACCTGTTTGATATTTAACTGTCCCCTCTTAGGCTGAGCAAAAGCGGGGCAAGAGGCAGACGGGGCGTGAAATGAAGATCCGGATCTTATCTGAGCGAAGGAAGCCTCTGAACATAGATAATATGAATGAGCAACAGCTGAGGTGGGTAATGGAGCAGAACTATATTTAAGTGCATTTCCTGGGCCAAAAGCCTGATTTTTCAAGAGAGATTTCAGGGGAGGAGATTTATTAGCAAAGCGCTTGGCACTGTTTACCTTTCTCTATTCAGGGACAAAGCCAAGGAACTGCATGACTGGATTCACCAGCTTGAGTCAGAGAAATTTGACCTGATGGAGAAGCTCCAAGGTCAGAAGTATGAGGTAAGGAGAAGGATGAACTTCAGCTTTTAGTTCCTCTTTCAGGTGGCTTGCCAGATCTCAGGCAAGGGCAGGTCCATAAAGAGACAAAAAGGTTGTGCCAGTGCAGGCAATATAAATCATGGGAGTTGTCGTTTGGTGAGATGCCAACGTATTCTGGTAAAGAAGGCTAAAGACCTTGTAAAGCAGGCATGGGCAAACTTGAGTCCTCTGAATCATTTGGACTTCAACTCCCACAATTGTTGAAGTCCAAAACACCTGGAGGGCCGAAGTTTGCCCATGCATGTTGTAAAGCTACAGCTGTCATGATTCTGTAGCATTGAGCCATGGCAGTTAGGGGTATCTTTAATTGTACAATGTAGATGCACCCCAAGACCCATCCAGTGGCACAGAGTTTCCGTATGTGAATGACTATAGTTTTGAGGCTATTCTCAGGCATTTTGGGCTCTGTGGCTAAACCTGACTTTAATATCTCATATGGGAATGGTGCAGCCTACTCTGAAGAACAGGGCACAGTAGGGTTGCCAGTTCATAGAATCATAGAGTTGGAAGAGACCTCGTGGGCCATTGAGTCTGACCCCTTGCCAAGAAGCAGAAAAATCACATTCAAAGCACCCCCAACAGATGGCCATCCAGCCTCCATTTAAAAGCCTTCTAAGAAGGAGCCTCCACCACACTCCGGGGCAAAGCGTTCCACTACTGAACAGCTCTCACAGTGAGGAAGTTTTTCCTAATGTTAAGGTGGAATCTCCTTTCCTGTCGTTTGTCCTAGTCTCTGTGTCCTAGTCTCCAGGGCAGCAGAAAAACAAGCTTGCTCCTTCCTCCCTATGACTTCCCCTCACATATTTATACATAGCCACCATATCTCTTCTCAGCCTTCTCTTCTGCAGGTTAAACATGCCCAGGTCTTTAAGCCATTCCTCATAGGGCTTGTTCTCCGGACCCTTGATCCTTTTAGTCACCCTCCTCTGGACACGTTCCAGCTTGTCAACATCTCCCTTCAATTGCAGTGCCCAGAGTTGGGCACTGTATTCCAGGTGTGGTCTAACCAAGACAGAATAGAAGGGTAGCATGACTTCTCTGGATCTAGACACTATACTCCTATTTATGCAGGCCAAAATTCCATTGGCTTTTTTAGCTGCCACATCACATTGTTGGCTCATGTTTAACTTGTTGTCCACGAAGACTCAAAGATCTTTTTCACACATATTGCTGTTTTGTCATCTCTCTCTCTTTCTCTCTCCCCTTGACGGAAAAACACATTACAGAACATCTCACTATGAGAGTTTTTGAAATCTTTATGATAGTTTTCAAAGATGTACCCAATTTGCTCCATTGCAGCATAAAAAGGAGGAAGGCAGGAGGAAGAAAATCAGAATGTGGCAGTACCTTGCAGACTAACTGGTTTTTATTTTAGCATGAGCTTTCATAGACAGAAACCCATTTCCTAAGATGCTGTTCACTCTGTACTACATCTGAAGAAATGGGTCTGATGAATATCCTTCTGACCCCCATCCACAGGGATGTGGTAGAAGGCAGGATAATCATTCACAAGAAAGAAAAGATATTTAGTTTAAGAGATGCCTATCATCACAGTTCCCAATTAGCACTATGACTGGCTTAGATGAAGCTGGATTAGGTTGAGGACTGTGAGATAGAGGTGGTGGTCCGTCCTCTTTTGTGTTCTCAAAGTGGGAAACTCTGAGCATGTGAGCCTCTATCTCAAAAGAGCAGCACTCTTTGTTAGTCATGAAGTTATTGGTTATGAATCTACAAGTCAGAAAATGCAGGAAGGGGATGCTCTGGGTTGAGAAACAGTAGAACTATGCCCACTTTCTTTTCTGATGACCAGCTGCCCATCTCTAGTGTATACCTGTTAGCCTACAGAAATGCAAAGTCTTCCTAATCTATATCATTACATTAGGGGAAACTGAATTATTTAGCCATACTAGCATGAAGAAGCATCCTAAATTAGTTGCCATTTCTATATGTACAAAAAGAAGATGAAATGAAAGGACATTCTCAGAAATGGGACTTTAAATGATCACTTTCACCAGTTTCTTCATGTTGCTTTCCCTCTCTCTTCCTGCAGATCAATGTCCTTTACAACCGGATCAGCCACGCTCAGAAATTGTGAGTACCTTGTGAAACGTCCATTTCTGCAATGTGGACGCAGGAACTAGAATTCACTGAGATGCAAGCGTTCAAATGAAATATTTCACAATGGTCCAGCCCACCTCATTCCCAATCCAGCAATGTCAGGTTCTGGGAAATGGATGCTTTAAGTGTCATGTCTTGTAGAAGCACAAATCCAGTTTTTTTCCCCCTGGGGCTCCTTCCACACAGCTGTATAAAATCCACATTGAACTGAATTATATAACAATGTGGGCTCAGATAATCCAGTTCAAACAGGTGTTGTGGATTATCTGACTTGATATTCTGGGTTATATGTCTGTATGGAAGGTCTCTGAGTTTTAGGAAAATAACAAAAAGAGCTGTGAGGCGTATTTAAGATTGATAGCATCAGGTTTCATGGAGACAATTCAGTTCCTCAGGATATTGATTGTAGCTACCAAAGCTCATGGCGCAAGAAGTCTGCCCATGTAAGTTAACATCGCTATGAAATCTTTTGCTAGTTTTCTAAATCAGAACTCATCAAATGAAGAAACCCAGTTATTGCACTGAACATACACAAAAAATTAACAGGACAGATTTAGCAATAAGGTCAGGTCTTCCAGCCATCTAGGCATGTGTTTCAAAGAAAAGTCTTACTATCTTTCAAACAGTACTATATTTCTTAACAAACAGCAGGATCAGCCTATTCATGACATCCATTGTCAGCACTGAAGATCACTACAGAACCATCTTTATAAAAGGCCGTTCATGCCTGGCGGTTCATAATTTCATCAATTATACTTTTTGTCCTTTACACTAATGTGAGAAATGTTCAATCTTTCTGTCTCATCTAAACTTAAGCGTAAACAAACTTTATTGATTCCTTTACGGCATTCTCCGATTTCCCTTTTATTTACCCAGCCAAATGGCCTTCTATAAGCCTCCTATGTTTCCATGTGGTATATATGCAACAACTGTATGTCTCTCTTTGACATTTATGGCATGACCTCAAATAAATCATGACAAATAGATATGCCAACTCTACTACATCCAGGGATTTGGGATTAATTTTCCTTGTTAAGTACATTTTAGACGTTATCCCTCTCCATAGTACCAACCAGATACATAGAAGGGATAAAGAGATATGTGCTTTGTTTATTCATTGATGTGTTTTGTTTATTCATTGATTCCTAGGAACTGACATGGGAAATAGTCCACATATTATAAAGTGTGCATCTTTCTCTTGTAGCAAAAAAGGTGCCGGAAAAGCCAGACTTGGCGGACGCTGGAAGTAAAAAACTAAAGAAGCCAGATCTGGAAGCTTCATTGGCAGGACAAAAAAAACAGCTATTGACTCCATCGCATTGCTTGCCTTTGTCTAGTTTTATTCCGAAATTGACCACTCTGCCCACTTCTCCTCCACTTCTTGTCATGTGTGCCTGTAACATATTGCATGTTATAAACCACACACAATAAACCAACTTCTCTCTTCTGTGTAATCTCTCTGCTAAGTGCATTCCTTTCAGCTAATAGGGGCATCATGGGGAAACATGAGGAAAGACAATGTGGTGTAGTGGTTTAAGTGTAGACATTGAATTCCAAGAGACTGGGTTTCAAATCCCTTCTTAGACCCCATCTACACTGCCATATAAAATTCAGATTATCTGCTTTGAACTAGATTTTATGAGTGTAGAAGGGACCTTAGGGGCCTTCCAGACAGGCCCTGTATCCCAGAATCTGATCCCAGGTTTTTTGCTTTAAACTGGATTATATGAGTCTGTACTGCCAAATACTGGGAAAACCTGGGATCAGATTCTGGAATATAGGGCTTGTCTGGAAGGGCCCTTCCTCATGGAGCCTCACTGTGTGATCTCACTGGACAAGTCTCACAATGAGAGGAAGGCAATGGCAACCTTCTAACAAATATATCTTGAACCCAATGAACAGCAATGATAGGGTCACATAAATCAGAGTTGATGTCTTTTTTTCATTATTTTAATTCAATTTGCAAATTTAATTCAAATGCAAATAAATAAAACAATACTTATATCATACTCATAAACATACTTAACTACATAACTATACCATTTCTTCCCCCCACACACATATATATATACTCTACATAAAATAGAAACATATATACATAAATCAGTTTTTATGTTCCCTCTTCCTTTTTGTCAGTTTCTCCATAATTTAACATGTTTTCTTCCTTCTTATATATAGCACATTCTTTACTTCTGGTTGTTTTTTACATTAATAAATGAATATTCCAACAGTTGCTATCTCCAAACATAGTTTTCCTCAAACCCACAAATAAATGGTGATAAAAAGATCCCTATCTTTTAGGAGTGTCCCCCAGGGATTTATCCCTCAACAAAATTGCTAACTTGCCCATTTCTAAGGGCCCTTCCACACAGCCTTATAATCCAGAATATCAAGGTAGATAGTCGACAATATCTGCTTTGAACTGGGTTGTCTGAATCCACGCTGCCATATAATCCAGTTCAATGTGGATTTTATACAGCTGTGAAGAAGGGGCCTTGGTTCCTACATTTTCACTGTCCAGATTTTTATAGTTGATAATTTTGTCTTTTTCCATTGTTGAGCATATCAGAAGTGGCATGAAGGCACTTCACAACATGCTGAAATCTCCATTTTGTTGTTCCAAACAAGTGTTTGTGTGTGTGTGTGTATGTGTGTGAAAAATGAATGGGGTCTTCTGATATAGAGGAAGAAGAGGTTATCTCCCAATTGGCAAAACGAGGAAGTGAGAGAAACTAAAAATGACTAAATCTGTGCATTTTGGTTCCACACAGACACTACATCCAGACCATGGTGACTTAGGTATTCCAAGTCAGTAAAGCATTGAATCTGCTTTGGGTTTTAGCCTGAACTTTAAATGAGAAGTCCAATTTGCTTCACCTATTTTGGTGAGAGAATTCAGCTCATTGGACAGCTTCTTCAACATTCAGATGAAAATGCAGTGCATATTAGTGCTTTGACTGTGTTTTCCTGCATGGCAAGGGCCCGAACTGGATGGCCCTTGTGATGTCTTCCAATTATATGATTTAGTTTTCTGCTTTAGACTCACCTTCTTTCTCTGGCCAAATCCTAATGAATCTGACCCATCTCTGGATATCTATAGTAGCTCCACAGTGCCACGTAGTGCCTACCTTTACTATTGCAGTGTTTATCTCTTGAAATTTGTACCTGAAGTCAGACACAGTGCAGGGTGATGATTTGAGCATTGGATTCAACTCTGGAGAACATATTTCAAGCCTTTTCTGTGTCACAGAAACCCACTCTTTCAAATGTGTCACCCTCCTAATTCAATTACCAATTCATTTCCAATGCAGATCTATTAAGATGTATTCCATCAAAATCAATTGAGTTTACACACAGCTAAGCAGGTAGACCCAGTGGAGTTTAGTGGTTCGAGTGTTGGAAGAGGGATGCATCTACTCTGTAGAATTACACCACTTTAATTGCCATGGCTCTATGGCAATTAAGCTGCTATGAGATGTGTAACTAAGTGAGGCACCAGCACTCCTTAACAAGATAAGGCCAAAGACCTTGTAAAACTACAATTTCCATAATTTCACAGCACTGAGCTATGGCAATCAAAGTAATGTCAAAGCACATTCCAGGCAGTCTCCGAGTTACAAACATCTGACTTACATGAAGTCGAATTTAAACTATGGACTGCAGTTAAGGATGGTCCTGCCTGGTGAGCATTTACGCTAACATCCAAAGTTTCAAATTAATGAACACACTTACCAGAGATGACGGCAGCGACAGAGGCTTTAATTACAATCTGCCCAGAAAAAGGATGCATGTAAGGCTAGGGCAAAAAATACAATCACGCCTATACATTGCACAGAGACGGATTTTTTAATATATTCAACACCGATTCAAGTTTTATTGCTCCACCCACTCCCTTTCCTGATTGGCCAGCAGAGGGGCTAGCCTGAAGCAGTGCTTTGATTGGCTGGTGCTGTGGAGATTCCTTGGACAGAGGAGGACTTACCCAAGGAAGGCCAATCAGCTGTCCAGGGAGTGGCTCTCCCAAGAGGAGACAAGCCCAATAAGTCTCTGCCCATATTTTGAGAGCTTAGGGGCTTTCTCTTGAAACAAAGGGACCAGACTTGGATGTTGATCTTGTGTACTGAAAGGCTTAGTGCCAACAAAAGGCGTTTAATGTAGATAAACAACCAGAGATCACCCATGGCTGGAGATCACCCATCTCTGAAACAATGGATCTCTGCTAATTGCTTTGTCATGGAAAAAGGCCTAGGGGGGTTGCCAACCCTTCCTGTCCAGGAAATTCCTCTGTGAGGTCAAGGGAAGGTGATGATCTTGTGGCTGACTCTGGCAAAAATCATATTTTAACACACACACACACACATCTATACATATATAAATATTCTGATCATAATTCCCTTAACTTAAACAGCAAAACTACTGGAGTAAATCACACCAAATTTGGCAACAAAAGACATAGTCACCCAATCTGTGTTTTTACATCAAAAAAACCAAAAAATGTAATCTAGAAATAACAAAAAAAAGCAAAAACACAAAATTCTTCACTGCACATGTGTGGAGCACCCCCCCCCCCAAAAAAAAGAAAAGAAAAAACTACATGACCACGTGAAGCCCAACGGAACTGTTAAAACCATTGCTAGGCACGGCTCGAGAGGGATTTGAATAGGACCCGACATCCCTGGCACCTTACCCCTCAGGAGAAAGCGTCCACCAAGAGAGAACCACATAGACGGCAGGGGGGCAGGCCATGGCCATCCTTCCTTCTCATCCGGAGAGGAGGAAAGAGAGAGAAAGAGAGAGAAGGAAGTCCTCCTTTCTCCTTCCTCCTTTCCAATCCTCTCCCTCTCTCACCAGCCTGCCACTCTGAAAGCCCTTGCTTCCCTTCCTTTCATGTCTCCGCCCACAGAAGCCAGAGGGCAAAATGGCCAGGCTTTGAGGCTGCAAGGCTATTCACTGCTATTCCACCTGGCCAACAAATGATTTCCATAAGCCACAGCAATGTATGGCCGGGCAAAGCTAGTCTATATATATAACACTAGCTGTGCCCGGCCACGCGTTGCTGTGGCAAAGTGGTGGTGGTATTGGTTAAAAATTGTTGTGTAATTTTTATTTGACGTTATTTGTATTTTTTAATTAATTTTATTGTAAGTTATCTTTTTTATTTATTATATTTTATTATTTTCTTGTATAATTTTTAGTTATTTTTTGTTATGGTATTTTATTGTATTAATTTTTTAGTGTTTTTTATTATTTTTATTGGGTTGCTAGGAGACCCAGTTGGAGGAGCTTAGCCTTCTAACTGGCAGCAATTGGATAAAAGCAATTATTCCTCTCTCTCTAATTAGGACTTTATTTTTCTTTTCTTTTTGTTGTATCAACCTAGAGCTGTGGATGATGGGTTGTGTCGTCAAATTTCGAGGTTGGGGGGCCTGTAGTTTTGTTGTTTTGTGGGTCGCCGTGATGACATCACTCTTTTATATATATAGATAGATGAGAAATGAGGGAGGTGTGCTGCTGCTGGTCCATTGCGGGGAGTCACAGCAACCTTGCAGGAAAGGGAAAAGAAATTATTTCATCTTATTTCGATTAAGTGTCCTTGGTGAACTATAAATCACAGGGCTGGGTGCGTTGTTCGACAACATATTAACAACTCCTAATTAAGAATGGGGGTGAGTTAACAGGAAGTGAGAGAAATCTACCTCTAGGAAGGAAAATTCACTCCTGAAAGAGTTATCATGGGGGAAAGGTGTCTCCACTGAAACATTATCTCCAATCCTTGTTTCCACAACAAGCCACATTTTTCAAAATCCAATTATCACAGGGACAGAAAGTGATGTGTAACCTTCTGAACAGGGGCACAGACAGCAAAACAAACACCAAAGGGGTGTTAACCCTTCCCTAGGCTATCCAAAGCTAAGATACATATATTTGGAAGGAATTATACTTAAAAATGCACCTGTTCCATCTTACAAACAAATTCAACTTACGAACAAACCTGCAGACCCTATCTTGTTCGTAACTTGGGGACTGCCTATATTTCCATAGTGCAGGCGCATCTGAAATAACAGAGCCATGCAGTTCAAGAGATCCACTCACAGCCTTCAAGTAAAAGGGAGGGTTTTGAGAAGCATTTTAAGAAGAGAAAAACCTGAGTTTCAATGGGGCAAAGAGGAGACAAAGGAAGAATAGGTGGAGCCATTCAAGAGAACAGGGACCATTGTTCGTAGATGAATTGGAGCGAAAGGATCACAGGCTACAACCCTGTTAAAACCAGGAAACAAGAAACCAGGTATTTGCACAAGAAATGATACTGATTTTGAGACATCAGTTAAAAGTGGCACCAGTGTCATCACTTCTGGCCTTGCGGGAGGGTGGGGACTATTTGGATTTCTTTTTAAAAAAAACAAACAAACAAAAAGCACTTTAAAAGCTTTTTAAAAATAATTCTGGCTTTATGGGCTTAACGAAAAGCTGCCTCACAATCGAACTTTGTAGAAGGATGCCTCTACACCAGGCATGGGCAAACTTTTGGGTGTTTTGGACTTCAACTCAGGGCCAAAGTTTGCCCATGCCTGCTCTACACTGTATAATTGACGTAATCTGACACCATTTGCACTGCCAGGCCTCCTAAGGAACATTCCTCTTCTTCTTCATTCACACAGTCGTTTCGGACTCTTTGTGACCTCATGGACCAGTCCACGCCAGAGCTCCTTGTCGGCCGCCCCCGCCCCCATTTCCTTCAAGTTCATTCTACATAGCCATATAACCCAGAATATCAAGGCAGATAATCCGCAATATCTGCTTTGAACTGGGTTATCTAAGGCCCCTTCCACACAGCTGTATAAAATCCACATTGAACTGGATTATATGGCACTCTGGACTCAGATAACCCAGGGCACATCTACACTGTACTTCTATCTCAGGAGCTCCTAGTTCAAAATAGCGTGTGGCCAAACAATGTCCCCTGAAACCACGGAAGGAATCGCTACAAAGCACAGAACACACGAGATTTTCAGTTATAGGAATATCACAATTCTGGCCAGAAAATGTGGATATTTAAATCTCTATGTTCCTACATTTAGAAAATACAGGATTTTTTAATGTTGGTTTGTTCCAGGGTTATACATGTCAGTTCCTGGTTGGTTGCATCCTAGAAACATGGCAACAGTTGACTAGAGAGCAAAAACTTTATACTGGCCTTCACATGTTTAATGAAGTTCGTGGCACACAAAGTTTTTGCCATGTAATCAACTTTCCCCATGTTTTTCTGATAAAAGCAATGAGGAACAGACATGTATAACCCAGGAACATCATCCTGTTGTTCCTAGGCACAAGAACATGACCAAACCTGTCTGGACAGATGGTCATGCGGCCTCTGAATGATAATAATGATGATGACGTTTATTCCTGCCTTGAAAGTGTCAGTTCCTGTTTAATAGTGTAGTCTTGACTTTGAAAGTGATGGTCCTACTCCACAAACTTTGTTTGTGTGCCACAAACTTCATTAAATGTGTGGAGGACAAAGTTTCTGCCCTCTAGTGACTTCTGTAGGAACAGCTTTTTTTTAGTTATTGAGAAGGAAGTAGTGTATGTATTTAAATACAGTATGACCTTTGTAGCTGTGGGAGATATGTTTTTGGACTTCACATGGATATGCAAAACTGTGAATAACAGCATACTCTATTGAAATAAAGGACTTCTTGTGCAAGAGGCACTTGGATAAGTGCAATAGAGAACTGACATAGTTCTAGTAACACAAACAACGACTCTGACTTGGTTTTTAATGGCTTTTAACAGTTTATAGTATTTATATGTTTTATTAGGTTTTTGCATATTATGTATTGCATTTTTACCTGTTTGTATATACGGTATTCAATTTTGCCATACTGTGAGCCGCTTTGACTCCACTTCAGGGTGAGAGAAAGCGAGATATAAATATAGTAAATAAATAAAATAAAATGTGCCATTTTTCAGGATAAAAGCAAGGAGGAACAGATATGTATGACCCAGGAATAAAACTCGTTCAAATGATGTGCAAATTTGCATCTGGCCATTTAAAGTGCTGTCTTGGATCCCTTCCACACAGCTGAATAAAATCCCACATTTTCTGCTTTGAACTGGAATATATGGCAGTGTGGAAGGGCCCTGAGTTCACACTGCCATATAAATCAGTTCAATGTGAATTTTATACAGTTGTGTGGAAAGGGCCTAAGGGCCCTTCCAGGCAGGTCCTATATCCCAGGAATCCCAGGTTTTCTATTTAGCCCAGATTATCTGTCAGTGTGGACTCATATAATCCAGTTTAAAGCAGAAAACCTGCAATCAGATCCTGGGATATAAGCCCTGTTTAGGGGCCCTTCCATACAGCCATAACCCAGAATATCAAGGCAGAAAATCCCACAATATTTGCTCTCTTTTTTTGTGTCAGGAGCGACTTGAGAAACTGCAAGTTGCTTTTGGTGTGAGAGAATTGGCCGTCTACAAGGACGTTTTCCAAGGGACACCCAGAAGTTGGATGTTTTACCATCCTGTGGAAGGCTTCTCTCATATCCCTGCTCCCCGGATTCGAACTGCCAACCTTTTGGTCAGCAGTCCTGCTGGCATAAGGGTTTAACACATTGCGCCATCGGAGGTTAATATCTGCTTTGAACTGGGTTATCTGAGTCCACACTGTCATATATTCCAGTTCAAAGCAGAAAATGTGGAAGGGGCCTGGAAGGGCCATAAATGAGGCTTGTATGATATTCTTCTAGGTATTAATAATTGCCGATTTCCATTCCCATAAGCCCTTAAGATCTAGCTTTGTCCTAATGACAGAAAAGGAACTATAGGATGAGGAGGCTGGTTACTGCTTTGAAGGACTTTGTGGATAATGACATAGTGCATGTGACTATAAGTTTCAAGATTTGAATTGTTGTATCATGCCTGATTTTGCCCTTCCCCTGTAAATGTAGTTGGATTGGTTATTTATATCTGTCAATCAATGTTGTTTGTACCTGTTATATTGCTCACTCAGCTAAACTGTTTGGCTCCACCTCTTCCTGGAGTAGGACTGTGTTTCCTCCTTTTCATTCCACCAGCAAGCTCTCTACCAGATGGATGTGAGAGAGAGACTTGGCTCTGAAAGCCCTTGAAAAATTAGCTCTCTGCACCAATTCTGAGGTTCTTACCCTTGGGACTCACACTGTGATGACTCATGGGCCATGTAGTCCCGTTCCTAGTACTATCGTGGCAGATGAAGAGGACAACTTGGGTTTCCCACTGTTTCAGCCAGAATTGGAGCCCTTGCACCTGCAAGATGTTTGCCCACAAGAAGTCAGCCAAACAAGCCTTGAGCAGAAATCTCCCCCGTTTTCTCGCCGGGATAATTATAATCGAGATAGAGGCGCTGTGCCGTCCGCCGGACAATAAAAAACTATAAAACTGAAACGTGCTGTCCTTTATCCGGGCGAACTGCAAATCCCTATAAGCTGTCCTATAGATATTGAACGACTGAGTCTGGATAACTTCAAAAAAGGATGTTTATTCATACAAGGTTGTAAACCTGGCACAGATCTTAAAGTTGCAGAAAATGAAACAAATTTCCATAGGTTTTAGTTGCAGAATTATCCCTGGTTCCAGAAGGCAAAAGTGATTATAAAACCACTATACCCTAATCACGCTGCCTATATTAGAAGGAGAAACTCTTTCCTTCCCTATCTTTACAGCAAAGATTAGTTCTAGAAGCGATGGAATAACTTTGCTCCTCTAACTAGATTTCCTATTCCAGATCAATATAATTCAATACTTATCTAATTTGGATAGGCTTAGATTGGCCTGGTTTTGAGGATGATTTGTCCCAGTTAGCCTTGCACAGCTCCAGCACGTTGGAAGACTATAGCCAGAATGAAGCTCTAAAATGGAGACTAGACCCTGGTAAAAAGGGCGGTCCTAAGATGTTGCACTCTTTGACCAATCACTGCAAAGAAAACTGCAGCCAGCTCTTGCAGATTCCAAGCCACTTTTCCTAGGCTTTTGCAGCCAGAGGCTCAAACAAAATGTAAAGGAGGGAAAACAAACAAACGACCAATAGGTAAGGCAAACCATCGTCCTGGGGGACGGAACACTCCCCGCTAAATTCCCAGGATGTGGGAATTTACCAATCAAAAACATACAAACACCTTTGTATACACAACAATACAAACACTAGAACTTTAAACATCTCCAATAAGCAACACGAGGTCACTAATTGGTCTGTCCAAAATGGACACTTTGCCTCTGTTGCAAGTCTTTAATTGAACTTTCCTGACCTTACCATCCGGGCAAGGAAAGGTCTTCAATACAATGCCCATGGGCCATGCATGGCGGGGCAAGTCTTTGTCCTTTAACAACACAACGTTGTTAACCTCAATGTTGTCCTGTGGGCTTTGCCAGATTCTTCTAGCTTGAAGCTGGCTTAAGTACTCAGCTTTCCACCTTTTCCAAAAGTGGTTGGCCAAGGACTGCACCTGTTTCCGCAGGGCACGGTGAGTTCCGTCCGGAACTGGCAACATGATGTCCTTCCATCCTGGCACCTTTTGTGTCAAAATAAGTGCAGGAGTCAGTGGTTGTAAGTTCTCAGGGTCACTGGTAAGGGGAACCAGCGGCCGGTTGTTGATAATTGCGGTAACTTCCGCCATAAGTGTCACCAAAACATCATGCGTCAATGACCTATGACTCAAAAGCATGGCATTAAGGATTTTGCGACTAATACCAATCATCCTCTCCCAAACACCACCCAAGTGGGAGGCGTGAGGAACATTGAAAGTCCACATAATTTGTTCAGTATTCGTAAAGTTCTGAACCTTTGGGTCTCTCCCAAACCTAGACACACAATTGAGTTCTTTGGTCGCACCTACAAAATTGGTGCCACAGTCCGACCGAATTGACTTAATTGGCCCTCTGAGGGCTATGAACCTTTTTAATGCGTTTAAAAATGATGAAGTGTCCATCCCTTCTATGACTTCTATATGGACAGCTCGTATTACTAAACAAGTAAACAAAACTGCCCACCTCTTGTTATTTACAACACCACCCCTGGTTTTCCTAGTGACAACCTCCCAAGGACCAAACACATCGATTCCCACATGGGAAAAGGGTGGGTCTGTCAAAGTCCTATCCTGAGGTAGTTCTGCCATCAACTGACTTTGACAGTTTCGCCTAAGGCGCCTGCATTTAACACATTTGAAAATACAACTGTTGACCAACCTTTTGGCATTAACTACCCACAGACCTTCATTTCTAAGGGCTGCCTCAGTTAGAGTTCTACCCTGATGATGGATCCTTTCATGGTGATGCCGAACGAGCAGCAATGCAGTGTGACTATTAGGGGGTATGATGATGGGGTTTTTTATGCACGCCTTGAGTTTAGCTTTGGCTAACCTTCCTCCAACTCTCAAAATACCCTCCTTGTCTAGAAATGGGTTTAACTCATTTAGAAGACTTTGATTAGGGATGTTGAGCCCTTGCTCTAGCCTAGCTATTTCCTGCTTGAAAGCAGATCTCTGTACTGACTTGAATATGACGCTCTTAGCCTTTATCATATCCTGGACCTGTAAAGGCTCACTATCTTTGCAAGCTAAACGATGTATAAGCCTAGCTACTGCTCTAAGAAGACTGTGCCACTCCGAAAAACGTTCAAAACGGTGTGGTTCCAGGCAAGATCTTTGGCCCATCTTGATTTCTGTGGTTGATTTGCAGGCTTTCACCTCTGCACTTCGTGAGACTTGAGCATTCATAATGTCCGAAAACCTTTGCTCATCTTTCGAGAGCGCTGTGGCTTCGTCTCTCTCAGAGACTTTGAAAATGGAGGAATACTCTGGAGTTATTGCTTGGCAGTAGACTGAGATGTGACTTAGGCAACTGCGCACAAGTGTAGGACGTCCACCTTTAAGCACCTGTGCTTGATTGGAGTCCAACGACGATGGTGGGTGCATCTTGTTTATGCACACTGGGCCTGTAACTGTCCAGCCTAGTGGTAGCAGCTGAGCAATGGGCGCCCCTGGAGGTCCCTTAACTTGGTCGTTCACATAGAACAAGTTCGGACAGTCCGCACCAAGCAGAAGGGCAATGTCCACATCTGGACGGAAAGCAGGTATGGCATTCTTTAATCGTCGCAAATGTGGATGAGCCTCCACAACTTCTCTAGTTACAATTTGTTTTTTGTTCCGAGGGATGGAGGAACACTCAATCAGGTCTGGCAACTTGAACTGCCTCTTCTGGTCGCAAGAGGAAACAACAAAGCCGGATGCTATGCGACCCTGCAACTTCTTCTTTCCTGCACACGTAGTCATAGTGTAGTCAACCATCTTGGTTTTAAGGTCAAACATGCGGAAGAACTCTGGAGTAGCCAGGGAGGCGTCGCTCTGTGAATCCAGGGCCACATAGAGTCTCTTTCTAAGCCAAGGGCTCTTGGCTGGATATACATCCGCTAGGCAGATAGGATGACAAACTCTGTACTGGTGCGAGTCAGAACACAGCTCTGTACAGGCGACTGCTGAAACCTCCACCTGCATCTCTGGTACGACTGGCTTGTCGGTGTCTTCGACTGCTGACTTTTCTTTTGGTGAAACGTTCCCTTTGGGGTGGGAGATGACACTGGAGTTGTGCATTGCGGTGCAATGCTTGAGGCTGTTGCATTTCTCACACTTGACGTTTTCTTTGCAGTTGGACGCAAAGTGTGGAGTTGCTCCACAGCATCTAAAGCAGATTCCCTGCTTTTGAACTAGCTGTTGCCTTTCTTTGTATGACTTTCTACTAAACTCCCTGCAGTTGGCCAAGCTGTGAGGCTTTTGGTGGATAGGGCAAAGCAACTCTTTTACCTCCGACCTGGGTTCATCAGTCTTGTGTTGAGTTTCGACTGCCTTTACGCTGACAGGTCTATTGGCCTCTCTAGGTGGTTTCTTGTCCACTTCAGATGCCTTCCCTGGATGGGTCCCTTGGTATAAGGTGGGGAGGCCCGTCTGCGGATCATTCCTTTCTCTGGCTGCCCTGGTGATGAACTGGACCAAATGAGAAAATGGAGGGTATGCCTGGGAGTGGGCCTCCTTGTAGTTGAAGACCTCCTGTCCCCAGCGTTCTTGCAAAGTGAAGGGCAGCTTGGTCAAGATCTGCCTCTGGGACAGGTGCTGATCGAGGCACTTCAAACCGGGCAGTTCTGGATTCTCCTTGGCCGACTCTAATTCCGTAAGGAGATCGCTGAGGTCCCACAAGAGTTTGAAGTCTTTGAGTTTCAAAGCTGGGAACCTTTGGAGCTTGTCCATAAGAGATGCTTCAATCTCTGTGCTGGCCCCATACCTCTGCTGCAACCTGGCCCAGGCCTTTTCCAGGGCTTTGTCGGGATCGGCTACGTGGGCTGCGTAGATCTTCTTAACTTGTGAGGATGAGGCTGGGCCCAACCATGCAGCCAGAAGAGTCAGTTCTTCCTCAGGCAATAACTTTAAGTCTCTGATTGCTCTCTGGAAGGTGGCCTTCCAGAGAAGAAATTCCTCAGGCTTTGGGCCTGTTCCATTTGCATTTCGCTTTGTCTGCGGGCCTGTTCTATTTGCATTTCGCTTTGTCTACGGGCCTGTTCTATTTGCAGTCGTTGTTCTTCTTCTTTAAAGGGAAGGGTGAGATCAGCTGCCTTAGCATCAGCCTCCGCCCCCGCTACCTTGCTCTTTAGCTTCAGACGTGCAGCCTCCTTAATGTGCAAGGCAGCTAGGGAAGAGATGGCACTCCCAGCAGCAGAAGACTTGCTAGAGTGGCTATGTTTAGATGATGCACACTCCCTTAGCTTAGATACCTGGCTAGAGCGGTTGGACTTAAGACTAAGTGCCACAGCAGGTGATTTTAAAAGATTGGTCTCATGGCTGCATAAGGAAGACTGATTTCCTTTTGGCTCAGACCTTAGATTAACAGGTGGAGAACTAAATTCCAAGGCATCTAGAATTGCCCTCACCTTATTTTCTTTCTCATTAGTGTCAGCTAAGACACTCACTATTTCTAACTCTGAATCCTTGGCGTTAATGCGCTCGAGGACCTGGACTATCTTAGACACCAAACCCCTCCAAATACCAAAGGTCTCTTCAAGGTCGGTCTGTAATATGGATGGCACCCTTGTAATACCCAAGCTCTCAATTCTGTCCATCAATGTTACAATTCGCTCCCATGCCGAACCTAACCTCACATGGAGGAGCTCCTTTTCACCTATTAGATGGGCTAGCATCTTGGCTGAAGGGTGCTTTATCCTTTGGGGCCTTTCATTCCTACGTTCAGCCTCAGAAGGAGGTATACCATCTGTATCATCTTGAAATTGCATAGACATTATGTATTCTTAATAGCAAGTAAATTTACAACAAAGGCAAATGCAATATACCTGCAAGTAAATTTACAATAAAGGCAAATTCAATATATAATACAATTCACAGCACTTAACCATAGCAATATATATCACTAAGTAACTATACTTTACAAAGATTGTGACCTTTGGCGCCAGATTTTAGTGGGCAAGCTGCAAAATGCCAACTGACAGCAACTTGCCACTTGATACCTCCCTTGCCCGAGTGACGTAAACTGCCAAAATGGCGACTTCGCCAAATTTTCAAGCACCTCGTGCTCTGCGGCTCGAGGCCTGCCGCCGAAGGAGCACCGAGGCTGGCTTTGGAAAGGAGGAGAGAAAAGACGCCTCCTCCCCGCTGTGAAGGGAGGTCACCACCGCAGGACGATGAAGCAGGTCACCACCGCAGGACGATGAGGCAGGTCACCACCGCAGGACGATGAGGCAGGTCACCACCGCCAGGCGATGAGGCAGGTCACCACCGCAGGACGATGAGGCAGGTCACCACCGCAGGACGATGAGGCAGGTCGAAGCCGGCCGAGTGCTCCGGCCGAACTCGCAGCAGCGTTGCCAGGCCTGTCCAGGTTCTAGCCTGGTTCTGGTGGGCTTCACGCCTCAGAGCCAGCCAAAGAACTGTCGCTGGTGCTCCGCGGCTCGAGGTCTACCGCCGAGGGAGCCCTGGACGTTGCTGGGAACTGCACAGCCTGTGCAAACCCAGAAAGCCACTGGGCCACGTGCGCACACGCGAGCCAAATAGCAAGGAAATAGAGCCCCACTATTTGACTCCTTCAGGTCTGAGAGCGGGCTCCACTGCCTCAGACGCTGGTAGAGTCTTTAGGTATGCAGACTGAGCTCAGGCGGAAAAGCCGCGGCCTAAACTAAACTTCCTAAACTATAAAAAACTATAAGCCGTGCAAGCTAGCTCAAGCGGAAAAACCGCTGATCTACCTCAAAACTGTGCCGTCCGCCAGACAATAAAAAACTATAAAACTGAAACGTGCTGTCCTTTATCCGGGCGAACTGCAAATCCCTATAAGCTGTCCTATAGATATTGAACGACTGAGTCTGGATAACTTCAAAAAAGGATGTTTATTCATACAAGGTTGTAAACCTGGCACAGATCTTAAAGTTGCAGAAAATGAAACAAATTTCCATAGGTTTTAGTTGCAGAATTATCCCTGGTTCCAGAAGGCAAAAGTGATTATAAAACCACTATACCCTAATCACGCTGCCTATATTAGAAGGAGAAACTCTTTCCTTCCCTATCTTTACAGCAAAGATTAGTTCTAGAAGCGATGGAATAACTTTGCTCCTCTAACTAGATTTCCTATTCCAGATCAATATAATTCAATACTTATCT
Source organism: Anolis carolinensis (assembly GCF_035594765.1). NCBI lineage: Eukaryota > Metazoa > Chordata > Lepidosauria > Squamata > Anolidae > Anolis > Anolis carolinensis. The sequence continues at coordinate 16,072,101 of NC_085846.1, forward strand.
AATTTGGATAGGCTTAGATTGGCCTGGTTTTGAGGATGATTTGTCCCAGTTAGCCTTGCACAGCTCCAGCACGTTGGAAGACTATAGCCAGAATGAAGCTCTAAAATGGAGACTAGACCCTGGTAAAAAGGGCGGTCCTAAGATGTTGCACTCTTTGACCAATCACTGCAAAGAAAACTGCAGCCAGCTCTTGCAGATTCCAAGCCACTTTTCCTAGGCTTTTGCAGCCAGAGGCTCAAACAAAATGTAAAGGAGGGAAAACAAACAAACGACCAATAGGTAAGGCAAACCATCGTCCTGGGGGACGGAACAGGCGCTAGGGAGGCGAATCACAGAAGCGCCAGAATTGCTGCCAGACAATTAGCTTATTAAGCCTGTTTCCCTTGGGAAATCTTAAGGAGTCATGCATCTGGACACAGTATGGGTTTCACTTCTTGTTCCCCAGGGAAAGTGTTCCTTGGTAGGAAAACAAGATCCTATATAGGTGTTTAACCGCAAGGGAATCCTTGTGGAGTCAATTCGTCAGCTTCGGGAGTGAGATCGTGTGTGGACTACGCTACTCCTGTTCTTGTTCCAAACCTGACTTGTTTCCCCGGACCTTGCCACGGACCTCGCCACGGACCCTGTTCTCGTCTCTTGCTTCTTGTTGCCTTGAATCAAGCCTTAGAATCATAGAATCATAGAATAGTAGAGTTGGAAGAGACCACATGGGCCATCCAGTCCAACCCCCTGCTAAGAAGCAGGAAATCGCATTCAAAGCACCCCCGACAGATGGCCATCCAGCCTCTGCTTAAAAGCCTCCAAAGAAGGAGCCTCCACCACGGCCCCGGGGAGAGAGTTCCACTGTCGAACAGCTCTCACAGTGAGGAAGTTCTTCCTGATGTTCAAGTGGAATCTCCTTTCCTGTAGTTTGAAGCCATTGTTCCGTGTCCTAGTCTGCAGGGCAGCAGAAAACAAGCTTGCTCCCTCCTCCCTTTGACTTCCCTTCACGTATTTGTACATGGCTATCATGTCTCCTCTCAGCCTTCTCTTCTGCAGGCTAAACATGCCAAGAATCTATTTTGCTCTCCAGCCTTGTTGCCAAGCTCCATTGGACTAAAGGACCCTGTCATTTCCCCACACTTTGCTTGGCAAAGTGTGTGTTTCGGTTATTGGATTATAACTTTGGACTCTAATATCTCATATTGGACCTTAATTTCCTGGACTATATTTGACCTTTCCTGAAAGGTCTACTTCTGAACTTTATTCTTCACTTGTTTTTATTGACTTTTTATATTCCTTTAATAAAGATATTAGATAGATTCTGGTCTCTGCGCATGGTTATTGGTGCTCTGCAGCCTGGGTCTTGACAGTTTGACTCCGCCACCCTAAGCACCAATTAACCTAGACCAGAATGTCTACAGGAACCGGGGCGGAAGCCCAACCACTCAGCTATACCATTTCCAAGGATGAATTAGACAGAATCCGTGATACACTCCATACGCAGGAGGGAGAAATACGGGGCTTGAAGGAACGCGGAGCCCGTCTCCCTGCCCTAGCGCTACCAACCAAGTTTTCTGGAGAAGCCTCCAAGGTTCATGTTTTCCGTCGCCAATGCCAGGCGTACATAGAAGCCCGCCAAGCCGAGTTTCCCCAAGAAGATGTCAAGGTGGCGTGGATTTACAGTCTCCTAGAAGGGCCAGCGGCCAATTGGGCGACGGCGCTATTTGATGAAGCCTCCATGCACCTAAGTTCCGCGCAAAACTTCCTAAATCACCTTAAGGCGACTTGGGGGATCGAGGACAATGTAGAGGCGGCCGGCCATAAACTCCGGCGCCTTTTCCAAGGGGACAGGCCGTTGTCCCAGTACATAGCCGAGTTCCGAGTGCTGGCCCAAAACACCGGTTGGAATGATGTAGCCCTCAGAGGACAGTTTCGTGAGGGTCTCAACATCGAGATGCAAGAAGAAATCTCCAAGGTGGATCCTCCAAACTCTCTTGAGAGACTTATCGACCAATGTTTACGAGCCGAAGTCATGCTTGCCAACAGAAAACAGTGGCTCCGAGGCCAGAGTGGAAGAGCAGGAGTAAAACCTCCCGCTCCCGTCAGTATTCAGCCACGTCCAGTGTGGAGACCCCCACCACCAGCCCCATACCCCAGAGGAAGTGAGGAGGAGCCGATGCAGTTGGGCAATGTGCGTCCCAGATTAGATGTTGCCGAGAAGGCCCGCCACCAACGTTTAAACCTCTGTTGGTACTGCGGAAACGGGGGCCACTTCGCCAGAGAATGTCCAGCCAAGAGAAAGCCCGCCGCTCGCTTGGCGGCGGCGTCCTCTGCGGAGACGGAGATGGCCGAGGCGGCTGGCGCAAAGCCGGCGGGGGAAGCCAGCGACCGGGCGTAGAGAGGCTCGCCAACCCAGTCAAGAACCCCACTCAAGAGCCACAAACCGGGGTCCTATTTCTCCTAGTGGTCACGTTGTGGTCAGCGAAAAAAGGACCCGTCATGATCCATGCCATGATAGACTCAGGAGCAACAAACAATTTCATCGACAGAGAGTATGCCGACTCTCTGGGATTACAATATCACAATTTCAAGAACGCCCGGGTGGTGCAAGCCATAGATGGCCGTCCCCTAAAGACAGGTCCAGTAAGCCAATGGACTGAGCCCACCAGAATGTGGATAAGGGAACACATGGAAGAGATTTCCTTCTTCGTTACCGAGGTTCCCCACTTCCCTGTGATTTTAGGAATTCCATGGCTGACACTCCACGACCCAAACATCTCCTGGACCAACAGAGAACTGCAGTTTGCTTCTAAATATTGCCAAAACCATTGTCTTGTAGCTAAGGTCTGCCATGCCACAGACGCTGAACCCATCTTAGACTTTTGGGATGTTTTCAATGAAAAAGAAGCCGAGAAACTACCCCCGCATAGACCCTACGATTGTGCCATTGATTTGGTGGAGGGGGCCCCGATCCCGCGAGGACACCTCTACTCCCTGACTGAACCAGAGCAAGAAGCTCTCAGGGAGTTCATAGAGTCAAACCTTCGCAAGGGGTTCATCAGACCCTCTCAATCCCCAGCCGCTTCCCCAGTGATGTTTGTGAAAAAGAAGTCAGGGGACCTACGCTTGGTTGTGGACTATAGAGCATTGAACAATATCACGAAGCGGAACCGCTACCCCCTGCCTTTGATCTCGGACCTATTAGACCGACTTCGAGGGGCCAAGATTTACACCAAGCTGGATCTCCAGGGGGCTTACAATCTAGTTCGCATCAGGGAGGGGGACGAATGGAAAACCGCTTTCCAGACCAAATTCGGATTATTCGAGTCCCTAGTCATGAATTACGGATTATCCGGAGCTCCCGCAACGTTCCAGCATTTTGTCAACGATATCTTCCAGGACTATCTAGATCGGTTCTTGATCATATACCTGGACGATTTTTTGGTGTTCTCTAGATCACAATCGGAGCATGAGAAGCACGTCAGGATGGTGCTACAACGATTGCGGGATCATGGACTATATGCCAAGTTGGAAAAATGCGCTTTTGATCTACAGGAGGTAGACTTCCTGGGATACCGTGTCTCGCCACAAGGGCTCTCAATGGACCCGGCAAAGGTTTCAGCAGTATTGGAATGGCGGGCGCCAACCAACAAGAAAGAAGTGCAACGTTTCTTGGGGTTCGCGAACTACTACCGCAAATTCATCCCAGACTTTGCCCGCTGGTCTGACCCAATCACCAGCTGCATCCGTGGAAAACAGCCTTTCCGCTGGACGGAGCAAGCAGAGAAAGGGTTCCAGCAACTAAAGAAGTTGTTCACGACCCAGCCAATTCTACAGCACCCTGATCCTAAAACCCCTTTTGTTGTGCAGGCTGACGCCTCCGATGTGGCAATTGGGGCTGTACTCATGCAACCAGTGGGAGAACATCTCCATTCTTGTGCCTTTTACTCCCGTCAACTAACAGCCCCAGAGAGAAACTATACTATTTGGGAGAAGGAACTTTTGGCCATAAAGGCAGCCTTTGAAAATTGGAGGCATTGGTTAGAAGGGGCCAAATTTCCCATTGAGGTTCATACTGACCATCGTAATTTGGAACATCTAAGAACTGCCCGCAAGTTAAATCAGAGGCAGCAGCGCTGGGCTTTATTCTTTGAGCGTTTTGACTTCCAGATCCATTATGTAACCCCAGCTCAGACCAAGCAAGCAGATGCACTATCACGGAAACCAGAGTATGCTGCAGGACGCAGAGAAACCTTTGAATCCCGATTGCTACAACCCGAGAACTTTGCCACGCTCACAGTGGGAAACACCAAATCCACTCAGTTGAACCAACTCCCTCTACTCCAGGACCCCTTTGTGCTCAAGAAATTAGAGCCAGTCAACAGGCGGATGCCTGGGCTCAAGATCAAATTCGCCAAGGGCTACGTTTTCCTTTCTCACTTAAGGATGGGCTGTTATGCTACAGAAATCATGTCTACATCCCTCCAGGACCAGGCAGAGAAAAGGCACTTCATCTATGTCATGACTGCAAGCCAGCAGGACATTTTGGACTTTTCAAAACCATGCATTTAATCCTACGGGATTTCTGGTGGCCCAAGATCCGCAAGGATGTGGAGAAATATGTCAATACCTGCCCGGTATGCCAGCGTTCCAAGACAAGAAGGGAGAAGCCCTCAGGGCTACTGCATCCCCTTCCTTCTCCATCTCGTCCATGGGAGATAATTTCTGCAGATTTTATCACCGACCTACCACCCTCCCTTGGATATACCACGATCCTAGTGGTGGTGGACCTTTTCACCAAATTGGCCCACTTCATTCCTTGTGATGGCCTTCCCACGGCCAAACAGACTGCAGATCTATTCCTTCAGCATATTTTCCGGCTACATGGATTGCCCAAGAGTTTGGTCACTGACCGTGGATCTCAATTCACCTCTCGATTCTGGAAGGCACTACAGAAACTATTGGGCATAGACTCTCGTTTATCCTCAGCTCACCATCCCCAAACGGATGGACAAACGGAGCGCACCAATGCCACTTTGGAACAATACCTTCGCTGTTATGTAAACTATCAACAGGACAATTGGGCTTCCCTATTACCTCTGTCAGAGTTTGCCTACAACAATGGTGTCCAGGCTTCAACCAAGGAAACCCCGTTCTTTGCGAACTACAGCTTCCATCCACGTTTCTTTCCTCCTGTCATTGAAACCTCAGAAGTCCCTGCAGCAGAGGACTGGCTGCAGGAACTCACAGCGGTGCAACAACTATTGCTCCAACAACTGGACCAAGCCAAGGAGGACTATAAACGCCACGCTGACATTCATCGCCAACCGGGCCCCGAAATCAAGGTAGGAGATCGGGTTCTGCTGTCCACTCGCTTTTTGCCCTCCCACCGTCCCTGCCGGAAGCTAGATGCCCGTTTCATTGGTCCCTATCCAGTGGTGGTGCAACTTAACCCCGTGACTTTCAAACTCCAACTTCCGCGCTCTATGCGCATCCATCCAGTGTTTCATCGCTCCCTGCTCCTTCCGGCGGATGGTGTACGCCCTGATGCAGACCGGCCGGCCCCCACTCCTGTTTTGGTGGACGGGGAGGAGGAATTCGAGGTTCAGGACATTTTGGATTCTTGCTTCCACCGCCGCCGCCTTCAGTATCTCATTGACTGGGTGGGTTTTGGCCCCGAAGAACGCTCTTGGGAAGACGCTTCCATAGTTCATGCCCCCGACTTAGTCCGCCGCTTCCATCAGGCCTACCCTGCCAAGCCGCGGCCCCGCACCTCGGGAAGAGGGCCCATTTTGGAGAGGGGCCTTGAGGAGGGGGATAGTGTGATGACTCATGGGCCATGTAGTCCCGTTCCTAGTACTATCGTGGCAGATGAAGAGGACAACTTGGGTTTCCCACCGTTTCAGCCAGAATTGGAGCCCTTGCACCTGCAAGATGTTTGCCCACAAGAAGTCAGCCAAACAAGCCTTGAGCAGAAATCTCCCCCGTTTTCTCGCCGGGATAATTATAATCGAGATAGAGGCGCTAGGGAGGCGAAACGCAGAAGCGCCAGAATTGCTGCCAGACAATTAGCTGATTAAGCCTGTTTCCCTTGGGAAATCTTAAGGAGTCATGCATCTGGACACAGTATGGGTTTCACTTCTTGTTCCCCAGGGAAAGTGTTCCTTGGCGGGAGAACAAGATCCTATATAGGTGTTTAACCGCAAGGGAATCCTTGCGGAGTCAATTCGTCAGCTTCGGGAGTGAGATCGTGTGTGGACTATGCTACTCCTGTTCTTGTTCCAACCCTGCCTTGTTTCCCCGGATCTTGCCACGGACCTCGCCACGGACCCTGTTCTCGTCTCTTGCTTCTTGTTGCCTTGAATCAAGCCTTGTTTGCCAAGAATCTATTTTGCTCTCCAGCCTTGTTGCCAAGCTCCATTGGACTAAAGGACCCTGTCATTTCCCCACACTTTGCTCGGCAAAGTGTGTGTTTCGGTTATTGGATTATAACTTTGGACTCTAATATCTCATATTGGACCTTAATTTCCTGGACTATATTTGACCTTTCCTGAAAGGTCTACTTCTGAATTTTATTCTTCACTTGTTTTTATTGACTTTTTATATTCCTTTAATAAAGATATTAGATAGATTCTGGTCTCTGTGCATGGTTATTGATGCTCTGCAGCCTGGGTCTTGACACACACTTCATGTTCAGGGCCAACCTGAACAACGTTGAGGAGTCTCAAGCGCCTTCACATCAGTCCTTTGGCAACAGAGGAAGACTCTGTCTTCAGATATAGGTCATTGGACTGAGGCTGAGTTTGCTCCGGCATTCACAGCCAGAGAAAGAGGGATCTGGAAAAGCTCAACGGACTTAAACAATCAAAGACTGTAATGTATATTTTCTTTTACCCCCTTTGTGAACAATAAACCCAGTTTTTGAGTTATCTACAGTGTTTTGGTCCTTGGGAGTTCCAGTTTCCCTAAAGGAGGGCAAGAAGCAATCCCCTGGGGAAAGATGTCACGTCCATGCCTCTTTCACTAAGAGTACAGCCCCAGGCACGACGGCACAGTGCACTTCCTTACAAGACCTCAGATCATTGCTAGAATCCTAGCAGTGGTGAGAAGAAAAAGACTAAACTATAAAGCATCTCCGTGATTTCTATATAATTGAATTCATATATGAACTGGCTTTATTTTTAATCCCTCAAATCACAATTTCAGTATTCACACATATTTAGGAGGAACATATCATACTGTAGCATGTGTTGGACCTTCAGAGTTTAGACTAGAGCATTTACAAAGTTATTGTTATTCCATAACTGCATCAACAGCTACAATTTCTGCAGAAACCTCCATACAATCTAAAACAGTGGTTTTCAACCTGTGAGTCCCCAGGTGTTTTGGGCTACAATTCCCCAAAATCCCAGCCAGTTTACGAACTGTTAGGATTTCTAGGAGCTGAAGGCCAAAACATCTGGGAATCCACAAGTTGGGAACCACTGATCTAAAGAGATATACTTTTTTTATTACCACCTAAAATAACCTGAGATAAACAGATAATCTGGATCAGATCCTGGCATAAAGGGGCAGTGTGGAAGGGTGCTAAAGCTGGGTTGCTGTAAGTTTTCTGGGCTGTATGGCCATGTTCCAGAAGCATTATTTCCTGATGTTTCGCCTGCATCTATGGCAGGCATCCTCAGAGGCTGTGAAGTCTCTTGGAAACTAGGCAATTGGGGTTTACATATCTGTGGAATGTCCAGGGTGGGAGAAAGAACTCTTGTCTGAGGCAGGTGTGAATGTTGCAATTGGCTTACTTACTTACTTACTTACTTAGGCGATCTCTTGTAGCTCGAGGACGATTGTCTTCCACCCCTGGTGTCTTGGGGGTGGTTCTTAGGTGGCTGAAGAGACCCATTCTTGACCCGCATATTCTCCCGCAGTGAGGACATCAGTTCCAGGTGGAAGGCGGTCCTGGTCGGGGTTAGCTTGACGCTCCTTCCTCTTGGCACGTTTCTCCCTTAAGCCCTCTGTTCGTGCCTCTTCGAACTCCGCAGCACTGCTGGTTACAGCTGACCTCCAATTAGAGCGCTCAAGGGCCAGGGCTTCCCAGTTCTCAGTGTCTATGCCACAGTTTTTAAGGTTGGCTTTGACCTGATCTTTGAATCTCTTTTCCTGCCCACCAACATTCCATTTCCCATTCTTGAGTTCGGAGTAGAGTAACTGCTTTGGGAGACAGTGATCGGGCATTTGGACAACGTGGCCAGTCCAGCGGAGTTGATGGCGTAGGAGCATCGCTTCAATGCTGGTAGCCTTTGCTTCTTCCAGCACGCTGACATTTGTCCGCCTGTCTTCCCAAGAGATTTGCAGGATTTTCCTGAGGCAACGCTGATGGAAACGCTCCAGGAGTTTGGTGTGACGTCTGTAGACAGTCGTAGAGCAGGGTTGGGAGGACAATGGCTTTATAAACAAGCACCTTGGTCTCTCTACGGATGTCCCGGTCATCAAACACTCTCTGCTTCATACGGAAAAATGCTGCACTCGCAGAGCTCAGGCGGTGTTGTATTTCAGTGTCAATGTTGACTTTTGTGGAGAGGTGCTGCCAAGGTAGCGGAAATGGTCAACATTTTCTAATGTTACACCGTTAAGCTGTATTCCTGGCTTTGCAGAGGGATTAGCTGGTGCCTGTTGGAAGAGCACTTTGGTTTTCTTGATGTTCAGTGAGAGGCCGAGCTTCTCGTATGCTTCTGCGAAGGTGTTTAGAGTGGCTTGTAGGTCTTCTTCTGAATGTGTACAGACTATGTTGTCATCAGCATATTAGAGCATATTAACAGATGTTGTGGTGACCTTGGTTTTGGCTCTCAGTCTGCTGAGGTTAAATAGCTTGCCATCTGTCCGATAGATGATTTCCACTCCGGTGGGAAGCTTCCCATCAACAAGGTGAAGTATCATAGCGATGAAGATGGAAAATAAGGTAGGGGTAATAACACATCTCTGCTTGACACCATTGGCTACCTTGATTAGCACTGAATAGCACTTTCAGCTTCAAGGTCTGGCTGCTTCCTGCCTGGGGAATCCTTTGTTGGAAAGTGTTAGCTGGCCCTGATTGATTCATGTCTGTAATTCCTGTTTTTTGAGTGGTGTTCTTTATTCACTGCCCTGATTTTATAATAATAATAATAATAAAACTTTATTTATATACCGCCCTATCTCCCAGATGGGACTCAGGGCGGTTTACAGTCATAAAAGCAACACAAACATTACATAACAACATAATACACATTATTAAACAAAGTAAAATAATACAATACAATAAATCACACTTACATGACCAGATCAAGGGGACGGGAATCATAAAGCGAAATCTAATGCAATATATTCAGGCTCAGAAGTCGGCGGTAGTCCAATATAATTACTCAAAAACCTGCCGACACCACCAGGTCTTCAGTTCCTTACGGAAATTGGATAATGTAGGGGATTGCCTGATCTCTTTTGGCAATGCATTCCAGAGCCGGGGGGCCACTGCCGAGAAGGCTCGTTCCCTCGTCCCCACCAGCCGCACTTGAGACGGTGGTAGGAGCGCGAGAAGAGCCTCCCCGGAAGATCTCAAGGTCCGCACTGGCTCATAGGAGGAGATGCGATCACGGAGATAGGTAGGGCCCAAGCCGTGTAGGGCTTTATAGGTCAAAACCTGCACCTTGAATTGGGCCCGGCAGTTTATCGGCAGCCAGTGGAGCTGCTTTAATAGGGGCACTGTGTGCTCCCTATAGCCGGCTCCCGTTAGAAATCTGGCTGCCGATCTTTGAACCAGTTGGAGTTTCCGGGCCGTCTTCAGGGGCAGCCCCACGTAGAGAGCATTGCAGTAATCCAGTCTGGATGTAACTAAGGCATGGACCACCGTGGCCAAATCAGACTTCTCGAGGTATGGTCGCAGCTGGCGCACAAGTTTTAAATGTGCAAAGGCCCTCCCAGCCACCGCCGACACCTGGGCATCAAGCGCCAGAGATGAATCCAGGAGGACCCCCAGACTGCGGACCTGCGCCTTCAGGGGCAGTGCAACCCCGTCGAGCACAGGTTGCCACCCAATACCCCGATTGGTCCCACGACTGACCAGGAGGGCCTCTGTCTTGTCTGGATTAAGCTTCAACTTGTTAGCCCTCATCCAGTTCGACACAGCTGCCAGGCACCGGTTTAGGGTCTGAGCGGCTTCCTTGGAGTTTGGTGGAAAAGAGTAGTAGAGTTGAGTGTCATCTGCGTAGAGATGGCACCAAACTCCAAAACCCCGGATGACCTCTCCCAGCGGTTTCATGTAGATGTTGAAAAGCATGGGGGAGAGAATGGAACCTTGCGGGACCCCACAGGTCAAAGGCCAGGGGTCCGAGCAGGTGTCCCCCAGCTTCACCATCTGGGAACGACCCTCCAGGAAGGAGCGGAGCCACTGCAAAGCAATGCCCCCAAGACCCATTCCCGAGAGCCGCCCCAGAAGGATACCATGGTCGATGGTATCGAAAGCCGCTGAGATGTCCAGGAGAACCAGAAGGGATGCACTCCCCCTGTCTAGTTCTCTGCGGAGGTCATCCACCAAGGCGACCAAAGCCGTTTCAGTCCCATGACCAGGCCTGAAGCCAGACTGTGACGAATCCAGATAATCGGTCTCAACCAAGAATTCCTGGAGCTGAGAAGCAACCACTCTCTCCAGGACCTTGCCCAAAAATGGGAGGTTGGAGATTGGCCGGTAGTTGTTCAATAATAATGAATCTAAAGTCGCCTTCTTTAAAATGGGCCTCACAATTGCCCTTTTAAGGCAAGATGGAACATGCCCTTGCTGCAAAGAGGCATTGATGATACCCGAAAACCAATCAGCCAGCCCCCCACTGGCGAGTTTGATAAGCCAGGATGGGCAAGGATCTAGGATGCAAGTGGTCGCCCTCACCGCTCCAAGAACCTTGTCAACGTCATCAGGCTGAACAAGTTGAAACGAATCCAATAAAATCTGACAGACAGGTGCCTCGGTTACATCCCCTGGTTCTGCACTAATGTCAGTGTCCAAGTCGGAGCGAATTCGAGCGACTTTGTCTGCAAAATGATGTGCAAACTCGCCACATCGGGTTGTCAGGTGATCAGAAGGCCCCTCCTCCTCAGGGGGATGGAGGAGCTCCCTGACCACCTGAAACAACTCTCTTGGTCTATTAGTTGCAGACGCAATGCGCGCAGTCAAGAAAGTCTTTCTGGCTGCGCACATTGCCATGGAGTATGCCCTAAGAGAGGCTTTAGCCCATGTTCGGTCAGATACACTTCGAGTTCTCCGCCAACGGCTCTCTAGCCCCCGCCTCGTACGCTTCATCACTGCCAGCTCCCCAGTGAACCAGGGGGCTGGTTTGGACCGATGCGACAAGAGGGGACGCTCAGGGGCGATCGTGTCTATTGCCCTAGAGACCTCCGTGTTATAGAGATCTACCAGGACATCAACAGGATCGTCAGCCAGCATGGCAGGAAAATCCCCAAGAGACGTCAGGAATCCATCCGGGTCCATAAGTCTCCTGGGGCAGACCAGCTTAATGGGCCCACCACCTCTGCGGAGGTTAGAGGTTACAGTAAGTCTAAAGCTGATCAGGTGATGATCGGTCCATGACAATGGAAGAATTTTTTGCTCTTCCACACCGACATTTCCCTCGTCCGCAACAAAGACTAGGTCCAAAATGTGGCCAGCTACATGGGTGGGCCCTGATATCACTTGGGACAATCCCATGGTCGTCATGGTGGCCATGAAGTCCAGAGCTGCGCCAGACAGGGCGGCCTCCGCGTGGACGTTGAAGTCTCCCAGCACAACAAGCCGCTGAGACTCCAACACCACGTCGGAGATCACCCTCGCAAGCTCTGGCAGGGAGACTACTGGGTGGTTGGTACACAAGTAGAAGCCCCAGACTGTCCCGGTTACCCACTTTCAGATGGACACATATGAATCCTGAAAATTGCGGAACAGGGCACCTGGTCAGGATGATGGAATCACGATAGACCACCGCAACCCCGCCTCCCCGCCCCCCAGGTCTGGCCTGCTGATGCACTCTGAAGCCTGGTGGACAGAGCTGTTCATTTTTTGTTCATTTTTTAATGCTGGTTGCCAGATTTAGTTCATTTTCATGGTTTCCTCCTTTCTGTTGAAGTTGTCCACATGCTTGTGAATTTCAATGGCTTCTCTGTGTAGTCTGACATGATAGTTGTTGGAGTGGTCAAGCATTTCTGTGTTCTCAAATACATATATATTTGTTTAGAACATTTCTGTGTTCTCAAATACACATATAAATATTGTTTAGAGTCGTTAGCTGCCACTGGTTCCAGACATGGGAACCAGGGGCAGCTAACGACTCTAAACAAAGGATGCCCCCAGGCAGGAAGAGGCCAGGAGATGAAGCTAGTCCATGCTAATTAAGGTGATTAACTACAACATTCACACTGGCCTTCAACTGACAAAGAGTTCTTCTCTCACCCTGGAATTTCCACAGATATATATAAACCTTCCTTGCTTAGTTTCTGCATACCTCACAACCTCTAAAGATGCCAACCATAGATGTGGGCGAAACGTCAGGAGAGAATACTTCTAGAACATGGCCATACAGCCCGGAAAACATACAACAACTCTGCGGCCTTAAGTCTCTTTCCTCCTAGGGAAGCCCAAGGGCGTTGTTTCCCCTCTAACTCCAGCGGCTTTTCCTTCTCATAGACCCAAGCGCCAATTTCCATCCATAATCCTTCTTCCGCTACGGAAGCCCAGAGGCGTTGTTTCGCCTTCTCCTCCTGCTGGACTACACTTCCCGTCGTCCCACGCGCCAATTTCCCTCCTCAAGCTTTTTTTTAAAAAAACTTCTCCTCCTTCTTCCCCCTCCCCTTTCCGCTACGGAAGCCCAGAGGCGTTGTTTCTCCTCCTCCTCCTCTTCCTTCAGTCCAAGAGCAGCGCTGGGCCGGGAGGGCCGCCCAGCCGGGCTGGCGGCAGTGGCGGGAGAGGGAGGAGGAGGAGGAAGGCGAACAAGATGGCGACGCCGCTGCTGTCCCTCTCTGAGGGGGAAGGCGCCCGCGCTCGGCGGAGGGAGCAGCTCCGAGCCTGGGCTGAGGCTGAAGCTGAAGCAGCAGCGGCAACAACGGAGAAGGCTGCTGCTCCGGCGGCTGCTCCTGGCTCGGCCCCGCCTCCTTCTTCTCCTTCTCCCGCCGGTTTCAAGGCCTCTCCCGAAGCGGGCTCCGAGCGGCGGCGGAGGCAGCGGCGGCCCAGAGTGGTGCGCTTCGAGGCGGCGGCCGAGTTCTTGGCTTGCTGCGCCGGGGCCGAGCTGGAGGCGGCGAAGGAGATGCTGGCCGCAGACCCCGGGGCCGTCAACGGGACCAACGCGGACGGCATCAGCGCCCTCCACCAGGTAGCCCAGCCCTCCTCCGCAGGCCGCACAGACTTGGCTTCAGGCGTGCAGTTGCCTCCAGGGAAGGTCGCCCGAAGGGCTTGGTGTAGAACAGGCATGGGCAAACTTCAGCCCTCCAGGTGTTTTGGACTTCAACTCCCAGAAATCCCAGCCAGGGAAGGTAGTCCAAAATTCTTGGTGTAGACCAGTGGTTCTCAACCTGTGGGTCCCCATATGTTTTGGCCTTCAGCTCCCAGCAATCCTAACAGCTGGTATACTGGCTGGGACTTCTGGGAGTTGTAGGCCAAAACACCTGGGGACCCACAGGTTGAGAACCCCTGGTGTAGAGCATGAGCCCACGGTGTGATGCTGCAGCTCCAAAGGCCAGTGCAGTCCTAGGTAAAGGTTTCCCCTGATGTGGAGTCTAGTCGTGTGGACTCTGGGGGTTGGTGCTCATCTCCATTTCTAAGCTAAAGAGCTGGAATTGTCCGTAGACGCCTCCAAGGTCATGCGGCCAGCATGGCTGCATGGTGCGCCATTACCTTTCTGCCGGAGTGGTGCCTATTGATCTACTCACATTTGCATGTTTTCAAACTGTTAGGTTGGCATTAACTGGGGATAACAGCTAGTGCTCATCCCGCTCCCCGGATTCAAACCGCCGACCTTTCGGTCAGCAAGTTCAACAGGTCAGCGGTTTAACCCACTGCGCCACCGGGGGCTGTTATACTGACTGAGACTTCTGGGAGTTGTAGACCAAAGCACCTAAGGTTGAGAACCACTGGTGTACAGCATGAGCCTATGGTGTGATGCGGCAGCTCCAAAGGTCAATCCGATCCTAGGCTTCATCAAACTTCTGCCTTCCTTCAGGTGTTTAGGACTTCATCTCCCATTATTCCTAACAGCCTTAAGCCCCTTCCTTTTCCACATCAGCCACGGCTGAGCGGGAAAAGGAAGGGGCCTGAGGCTGTTAGGAATGGTGGTAGTTGAAGTCCAAAACACCCAGATGGCCCAAGTTTGTCCATTTCTGCTCTAGAAAGAATGCTATTTGACACCACTTTGGGAGTTGTAGTTTTAATAATTTATTTCTGTGCTGCTTTTCTCCCACAACGGGACCCAAAACAGCTTCCAACCTATCAATATCGTACAAACAACAATCCAAACACATATAGAAAACAAATAGAACGGTCAGTAATCAAAAAAACATTTTAAAAATAAAACAGTTTAAAAACAATATACATTAATGTGTTGTCGAAGGATTTCATGGCCGTAATCACTGGGTTGCTGTGAGTTTTCCGGGCTGTATAGCCATGTTCCAGAAGCATTCTCTCCTAATATTTCTCCCACATCTATGGCAGGCATCCCCAGAGGTTGTGAGGTCTGTTGGAAAGTAAGCTAGTGAGGTTTATAGTCCGGCGTGGGAGACAGAACTCTTTGTCTGCCTGAGGCATGTGTAAAAGTTGCAAATTGGCCACCTTGATTAGCATTCAATGGCCTTTCAGCTTCAAAGCCTGGTTGCTTCCTGCCTGGGGGATCTATTGTTGGAAGTGTTAGCTGGCTCTGATTGTTTCTTGTCTGAAATTCATCTGTTCTTTGGGAACCACTGACTGCATAGGGAAGCTGATGAAAAAACACAATATACAAACTATCTACAGACTGACTAAGAAAATCCAATAAATGCTATGTTCAGCAAAGGACAAGAGGGATCCTCTCACTTCTACAGGAGTCTACCGTATACCATGCAGCTGTGGACAAGTCTACATACGGACCACTAAACGCAGCATTGCCCAAGGAACATGAAAGGCACTGTAGACTCATTCAGCCAGAGAAGTCAGCCATAGCAGAGCATTTGATGAACCAACCTGGACACAGTATATTATTTGAGAATACAGAAATGCTGGACCACTCTAACAACCACTATGTCAGACTACACAGAGAAGCCATTGAAATCCACAAGCATGTGCACAATTTCAACAGAAAGGAGGAAACCATGAAAATGAAAAAAATCTGGCTACCAGCATTAAATAACTCCAAAATCATGACAGTAAATAAAAAACAACATTTAAAAAACAAAAAATCCAGACAAAAACAATCAGGGTCAGGTAATACCTCCCAACAAAGGATTCCCCAGGCAGGAATCAGCCTGGCTTTGAAGGTGAAAGACCATTCAATGCTAATCAAAGTGGCCAATTTGCAACATCCACACTTGCCTCAAGCAGACAAGAGTTCTTTCTCCCACCCTAGACATTCCACAGATACATAAACCCCAATTACCTAGTTTCCAATAGACCTCACAACCTCTGAGGATGCCTGCCATAGGTGTGGTTGAAACATCAGGAGAGAATGCTTCTGGAACATGACCATACAGGCCGGAAAACTCACAGCAACCCTACATTAATGTGGTATCTTGTTGGGTTATATAGCACTTCGCTCCAGTCAATAACATTTTTGGCATTTCCTGACACTTCAGTCTAGATTTCTTCACTGAAGGCCTGCCTAAACAAAAAGTTTTGTAGCTGCTTTTTGTAAGAAGAAATGGAGGGAGTTGTTTTAATTTCCTTGGGGAAGGTATTCCAAAGGCTTGGGGTGGCCACTGAGAAGGCCCTCTCCCTCATCACCACCAGCTGCCTTTGGGACAGTGGCAAAAGCAAGAGTAGGCTGATATGAGGGGATATAAAGTTTTGAGCCTTCTCTGCCAAAGCGCTGGTGCCTCAGCCGACTACAAATCCCAGGATTCCGTTGCCTTGAGCCATGGCAGTTAAAGTGATGTCACATTGCATTACTTCTACAGTCTGTGCATTCCAAACTGAGACACATTTGCATTTTGATATTTCATTGTACACAAACTTTGCTTCAGTGCAAGATACCTAAATATATTGGTTGGATCTGTACTGTAGAGTAAATAAGTTTGACACCACTATAACTGCCCTAGTTCAGTCATGAGAACTATAGTTTAGGAGGTCTTTAGCCTTCTAAAAGCTGTTGCTTCAGCAAACCACAACCCGCAGTGTTTCACAACATTGAGCCATGGCAGTTAAAATGGATCAAACTGCATTCAGTCTACATTGAAGATGCCACCATTCTGTATAAAATTATATTCATGCTATGTGTATATGAACCAGTCATTATTTTTTGTGCTTAAACTTGGATCCCATCCCCTTTATGTATATGCAAACATCTGAAAGTATCTAAAACATTTCTTGTCCCAAGCATTTTCAATAAAGGATGCTCAATCTATACCACCATTTCCTCTCCTCCTTTTTTTCTCCTCCTCCTGCTGCTGCTGTTTTCCTCTATGGCTAAAATAATGCAGAGAAATCCTGTACAGGAGTCGAAGTGATCACTTGAGTCTCCAATAACCATCTAATCAAGAGAGGGGTAAACTGCTGCTGAGGGTGACGGATTCTCCTTTTTTGCAGGTCTTTTAAGCTGGGGGTAAATGCCCAGCATTCAGGGATGCTTTAGCATTGGGGCAGAGGTTTGGAGTAGATTACGTTTGCAGTCCCTTTCAGTTATTGTGATTCTATGAAGAAGATTTCTGAATGAAGAATGCTTGATTTCAACACTTAAGACCTGGCATTAGTAGGATGGTTTGAGTCTTAGTAGTATGTGTTGTTGTTATGTTGTGTGTCTTTAGGTTATGTCTCATAGTGATTCTAGATCCATTTAAATCAATGAGTGGGGGGGGGGGGGGGGAGAGGAAGTTAACTACAGTCAGCCTTCCTTCTTCACTGATTCTGCATTCACACATTCCGCCATCCAGGCCTTGAAAATATATTTTAAAAATCCCAAAAGCAAAGCTTGAATTTTGACAATTTATACAAAAAACATCCATAGGACTTGAGCATCTGTGGGATTTTGGTGTAGACAGCAGGTGTTGCTATCAATCCCCAGTATATACCAAATACAGTTTATATAGATGTAATCTTGTTGGTTTCATTGGGTCTACAGCGGTGGTTTCCAACCTTTGGGCCTTCAGGTGTTTTGGATTTCAGATCCCACAGTTCCTAATAGCAAGTAAGCTGGCTGGGATTTCTGGGAGTTGAAGTCCAAAACACCTAGAGGCTCAAAGGTTGGCAGTCACTGATCTACAGTAAGCATCGTTAAAGTCTGGATCCAGCCCATTGTTTCTCATGTTGAGACTATGATCTGGCATACCCGGTGAGAGTGTACATGGAAAAGCTGCTTTCTTATCATCCTGAGCCCTCAGATTTTCTTAATATCATAACTGGGCTATGATGTCTCTCAAGATGAGATTACATCTGGACATCTGCATCTCATTGCTAATCACTTATCAAATTCCATTCAGCAGGTGTAGACTCATCTTGACTTAGAGGAAATTACTCCTAGTTAAATGACAGCGATGGTGTGATCATCAAGTGACAGTTCTCTATTTCTAAAATAAGTGTTTTTCCAAGTCCTGTTTGTCTAGATACCATAAAATTATAGAATTAATGAACATCTGGATCTTTATTTGAGTGGCAGTGTCTGATGTCGCTAAGATAGACATTGTAAAATAAAATGTTTAGTGTAAGCTGCTGCCCAGTAAATGCATGGTTTGTATTGTCTACTAGAGCCCATCCTTGGGAAAAACTTAAAACACTTTTCAATCATTTTAGCTCCAAGATTAAATTTATTTATTTGTTTACAGTATTTATATTCCACCCTTCTCACCCTGAAGAGGATTCAGGGCAGATCACATTGTACACATACAAGGCAAACATTCAATGCCATATGAATATAGAGACAGAGACAGACACAGAGGCAATTTAACCTTTTCCAGCTTCCTGAGGGTATGCTCGATTCTGGCCACAGGGGGAGCAGCTGCTTCATCATCCACTGTGAAACCGACTTCCTCATTCCTTTCAGCACGCTGGTGGCAGTTTGTGGTGTCGTAAATTTAGTTAAGTTAGCTTCCCCACATAGTGGTACCTAAATTTCCTACTTCACAGATGAAACTATCTTTCAGGTTGCTTAACTCAACAACGAGCAAGGGCTATTTTTTATTTTAATTGTCGGGTGCTTTTGGAGAGTAATTACTACATACATCTTCCCTGTTGCTCTCCTCCAATATCTATCCTCCAGATTGCACCACTATTTTATGACCCTGTTCTTTGTGGTTTTTATTCTTATTCCTTTTCTCACCCCGAGTTTTAATTTAGTGTTCATGTGGCCCGCCCTTGTTTTTATTGTTCTTCTGATTTTGCATTGTAATGTATATTATCATTTATTGTATTGTTCAATGTGTTATGATTTGTTGCTCTTTTTATATTTTGTCAAATTGTATTGTTCTGGGCATGACCCCATGTAAGCCGTCCTGAGTCCCCGTTGGGGAGATGGTGGCGGGATATAAATAAAGTTTATTATTATTATTATTATAGTGATTTATTGCAGCTGGCTACTAACCAGCCTACGCCACAGCCTGGCCCCACATTAAACATTAGACCAGAATGTACTCATCCTCGTTTTCTGTGCACACATTCTGTGATGCACATGTTGCTCAGCATCCTGTTTGTGATTTATGCTCATGTCCCTTTTTGAATGGGACCTGGAGAGCTGTTCTGAGGCTCTGGTGCTTCATCCAGAAATCTTCCATGTCTGGTAGCTGTCAAGTCACAAGAGAGGGTGCAGCTTCTTACCAGAAGGGAGAAGGGAGGGAGGCAATTCAGACCATGAAAATCTAGCTGGTCTGAGCTCCTGGCAAAGAAAAAGGCATGTGTGTTCCATTTGGGAATGCACTGTCATTTCTTCTGATGTCTTTCATAACAAACAGAGACCAGCTGCTTCTATATGGTCTGAATTGCCTCCCTTCTCCACCAGTAAACTAAAGGTGGTGGGAGAATGCAAAACCCCCTGTGTGAACTTAAATGCATACATAGCATCTCAGCCACAGTGTGTTGCTAGTATAGAGTCTTTCTTGACCTATGGTTGCTTCCAGGCAGACCTTTCCCCAAAGAAATGGGAAACACATGACCCTCCCTATATTGTTAGACTACACCACCCACCAACTGTAATGCTTGCTTGGGCTGGTGAAAGGGCATCTACAGAAGTAATGGGGACCTGTGATGGGCCCAAGGGCCAATTTTCTGCTACTGGGACCCTCCACGAGCTGCATAAATAGAAATGAAGGAGCACCATAAAAATTGGTCTAAATTCCAATTCTGGTTTTGAAAAGTGCTTTTTAAAATGTTAAAACAGCAGTCTGTGTGAAAAATGAATTGCCCCCCTTGGAAGCTTCCAGGGGAAAGAATTCACTGTTTCTTTAGCCAGAAAACAGTAGTCCAGAGAGTTTGGAAGTGTCAAGGGCCACAAAAACTGCCTTAGAGTCCATGTTTATCCCCTGATCTACACTTTGCTCTCCTCAGAAACAGAAGTTGCACACTTTCATTTCATTGAAATGGCAATTCATTCTGGACTATGTGTGCCAACAGGATGGTGGTGAACGGTCCTGGAATGCAATCTTGCTTTTTTCTTGTGTGAGAAAAAAATGTTTATGTGCTTATTTGTGTCACCATCACTTATTTGTGCCACCATCATTATCGCCATTATCTTATTTGGATATTGAAATAATACTATTGTTGGCTGATACTGCCAATCCATTGAAAGCTTAAAAATATATTCCTTTTGACATTTCTTAAGCTGCTATCAGTCTTATGTCAGATTCAAGTGAAATGAAAAAACGGGACTTTGGCACTGTCTGATTGCAAAATGTTGCCTCAAGGGCCTGATGTATTGTTCAAATTCTAGTTTCCTTCAGGGCCACATAGCTCATTATGATTTGGCAAGATGAACCCTGAGGTTTGCATATTTCTGGTTGCTGAGGAAGCTCTTGTCTAGTGTGATTCTGAAGAAGGGTTCATACCAATCCTTCTCAAATGTAGCTGCTGAAAAATTTGGATTAGGAACAGAAGAGCGGACTGTACTACAGTCAGGGTTATTTTCTATAGTCCTGTAGCATAGTAAATTTCTAGGCACTCTGCTATAAGCCAGCCTTCCAAATAAATCCACAAAAAAATTCTATCCTGCTCTCTCTTGACCCCCAACGTGCTTTGTTTTTTGAACCACACTGACAAAAGTTCTGTATAGAAAGGAGGGGAGTTTACTTCTCACTCATTTTCCTGGTCTTCTAGAGCTGGTTTTGTTCATTACAGATAGCCAGCTTTTCACTAGTTCCTTGCCTCCTCCTTTGCTGAACATAGTCACATTATACAAAGTGATAACTGAGTATTTACCGGAAGCTTGGCTTATTTTGACCAGTCTGTATACTGGTGTATGTAGCTCGTTATCTGACAAATCAGCAATAGACAGCTTATTTATTGACTCGTGGGGTCCTGATTTATTACTTCCCAAAAATGCCAAGGCAATCAAGAGTATTCATAAAACCTGGTTCAGATCTTTGGCAGTTGGTTTAGTCTGGGATGGACAAAACATAGCCCCAAGATTTTATGTAGGCTGTTGTTGAGGCCCTAGACTCCCTGAACCAGCCTTTATTGACCAAAATATATTGATTCCGTCCTTGGAAGTCGCTAGGAACAACTATTCGAAATAGTTTTTAGGTCTGCCCCTTTGTCAAAAATACACAAAACCAGAAGTGGACTTCCAGGGTGAAATTGTTTGTCAGTTTTTTTGGTACCACCAGAGGCTTCCCGCACATGACCACATATGACAGTTTATGCTTGCAGGAGGAAACTCTGTGAGCGAACAAACTTGCATAGACTAACATGTAGCATGTTCATGGTAACTTACAATTTTGAATCATTATGGCCAATATAAATCTTCTGATGAAACTAACTTGATCTATGAATTACTTCATTTGACTCTTAATAGTTGAATTCTATACCCTGAAGGCAACAATCTTCTGATCTTGGAAACTGAGCAGTGTCAGACCAGGTTAATACTTGAAGAGAGGACTACCAGGGAGTAAGAGGTGCTTAAGGATATATTTCAGAAGAAAACTATGGCAAATCAACTCTCCAAACAAAGTTACTGCTCTTAATTGATTGACTAAAGAGAATGATCAGTTCAAGATGACTAAGCAATTCTATTTCCTCAGAAGTTTTGGGACTTCATTTCTCATAATCTCTTCCCACTGACTTAGTTGACTGTTGCTGAAGGGAGGTATAGATGCACATGCACACTCACAAAAATACAAAAACACCATTGTATGCCCTCTGTTTTCAGAAGTTTAGTAACCATGTTTGGCCATACTTGGTAGAAAGGATCAGCATGAAAGACATAACTTTTTGGTTCTTTGGTTTACACCCCCTCCTCAAGACTCACACCGGAAATATTCCACAAGTGTGTTTAGTACAGCTGTGGAAGAGGAGATTGGCTGTGTCTGGACTGAATCCCCTTTTCCTGGGTTTCTCATTATGAGGCTCTGGGGCTGCTGTTCTTCTGTATTCTTCTCCTTGCCCACCCCTGTGTCTGCCCCACATACGCGCTTCTGCTTCATTTTCCATTACTTCATTCTCGTGATGTTGCTTGGCTTTTTGCCCTGATCCCCATCCTCCCTCCATCTCCAAACACTACTCTGACAGACTCTGGTTGAAGGGTGGGGGGACGGTAGGAAGATTTGCGGGGGGGGGGGGGGATATGAGGGTTCCTTCCCATGTAAGGTGTGCTGCCCTGGAATTAAGAACTAATAATAGGGAGCGGCTTCAGATAATGGTTTTTTTATATATATTTCAGAGAATTGTGGACATTTCAGGGAGAGAGTTGGAAGACTGTATGTTGAGATTTCTGTGGGCACTTTCAGGAACAGTTGCTGCAAAATAGAATCTTGGAGATATGGTAGACATTAATGTTGAGGATGTTAAACCACTTTGCATATGAAAAGTCTATACTTGCAGAATTGTGCAGACTGGAATTGCATTTTAAAAAGAAAAAAGTTCGTAGAGTTTCAGGAACTAATGGGAAGGTTGTGAAGAATTTCCTGTGGTGTTGTTCTTTAGTGCCGTATGTACTTGCATCTCCTTCTGGGTCTTTGAAACAAGGTAGATGATGCACAATATAAACATCTGTTCACTTTGTTCTCTTTTAATTTATGCAGGTTGGGGAATTCAACTTTTCCCAAAGGTAGATTTTAAGCTACTTAGGCAAATAGACCTTTAAAATGTTTTACACACATTGCCTTGGATAATGCTGGTATAGAATGGCTAAGATGGTCAGGCCATGTGGTGCAATGTTGAGTTGAAGAGAACCAGGTCCAAATCTCATTCTGCCTTGAAATTCACTGAGGGATCTTGGACCATAAAAAGTCAATATTCCTTATCTAAACTTTCTTCACAGTATAGTTAAGATAAAATAAACATAACAATTAAAATGAATAAATAAAACAGAACGAGAAAGGTATGTTCCACCCTAATGTTACATATAAAGAGAAAGGTAAAAGCCATTAAAATTCTGCCGTTATCCCTAATCCTGTGCTTCTTTTTCCCTTGGTTAAATTGCAAAATGTGGTTGTCTTAACACCTGTGTACATGCATCTTGGAACTTGACCTTGCCAGCATACCTGAAGAAGAAATTAGTCTAAGATGATGTGATAACTTACTCAAATACTGAAAAGTTTAACATACTAGTGCTTTTTTCCTGCACAGAGCAAACAAGAGGGTCAAAATACAATAAAATGCAACTGAGTTAAGTGTCAGAAAAACCTTGACAGTACAAGTGTTTTATATTTAAAATTGGTGGTCTCTGAAGGTGGCATTCCCTCCTTTGTTGGATGATTTTTTTTAGAAGAGGTTGAATGAGTGCCTCTTGGAGTTCTGTAGTAGCGGATCCCCTGCATTTGCAAGATTTGGATTACAAGAACTTTGAAGTCTTTTCCTACTACTTACTTACTTAGGCGATCCCTCATAGTTCGAGGATGTTGGTCCTCCATTTCTTGGAAGACGCCTGTGCGTCTTCACAGAAATGTCTTCACAGATTGAGGTCCCAGCAGTGGTGTGATTAACACAACGAGAGTGGCTTCTCAGTCTGTTGCAGCCTTCTTCTGCCTTCACAGCCGTTGTAACATATACCATGTTATCCTCTGCCTGCTCCATTGTTGAGGTCTTTGGGTCTTCGGATTGTTCTTGGTCTGGATGGCCAGTCCTGGGAGTGTGTGACTCCAGTGGTTGTGCCCGCAGGTTCATTGGAATACGCAAGCCCCCTCACCATGTCAAGGTGACAATCCATCGAGGGGGAGTCTCTTCTAATTATACCATTATATGTGTGATGCCTCCATTGCTAGAAGAGTGAGTTTGAAAACCTTAGTAGATCATATTGGGTCTGCAAGGCTACTCCAGGGAACAAATATGGGTACATTACTTATATTAGTTACATAATATTTGAGAACAGGTCAAATAGGTTTAGTTAAATTGCTTGACATTGTTTTCTGGAAAGAACTGAGTCCTGGTTTCCATCCGACTCCCTGATTGCCTTAAACTCCACTCATTTCTTAGACTATCCTCCTTGTGTACTGTTCCCAAAGTAACCGGGTGTTTGTCATCTCTACCAGGTTGCCCCTCTGGCTTTTAGCCATGGCAGAATTTAGAATGGCCAACAAAACAACATGTTTTGTGGATGGCAGAGAGCATGTTACAGTGTGAGGCCTGTTTGTGGAAAGTTTTCCACTGGATTCTGGGAGGAAAAGAGAGCCTGGGAGTTGGCTGTGGGACCAGTTTCCAAGGTGTAGCCAAAAATAGTAGGAGAGACGTGGGACTTCAATATTATGATTGGTTTATTTGCTTGTGTTACATAACGTCTGGGTCAAGATAGGGTCAAACCTTGGCCAAAGATACCAAGGTCCTAAGGATTTCCTTAGACACATATGATAAACAATGTGACTTTAATTGAATCTACTTACAGTGTTTGTGTGTTGGGTTAGGACCGTGGGAGACAAGGGTCTGATCCCTACTCAGTTGTGGAAACCAACTGGATGACTTTGGGCAAGTCCTACAATTGCAGACTTAGAGGAAGGCAATGCGAAATCCCTTCTGAATAAATTTTGCCAAGAAAACCCTGTGATAGGTTCACCTTAGAAAATCAGAAAACTATTTGAATTCACACTACCACAAAAAAGCTGTTGAGGATGCTTCTAGTTCTCTTGGGCATAAATCCATACTTGGAAGCAAGGGGATTCGTTCCCTATTAATACTTACATTATAAGGCATAAAGGTAAGGTTTCCCCATATAATTAACTAGAGAAAGGTGGCAAGGCAGCCCTATTTAAGAATGCAAGCAAGATAATCAGAACACATAATCCTTACATTTTGTGTCACAAACAACTTTTTGTCATGGGAATAAATGTATATTTAGAAAGTACAAACTTTGGAACAGGCAAGTGCCTGTGCCCAAAAAACTCCCAAGCCCAAATTCTGCCACTGATTCCCATAGCACATACCTTCTAAATATACTCAGTTTCCCTGACGAAAGCTGGTTTTTCAGGTGGGGAGGAGCTGATCCCGAGACCAGAGGCTTGGGGCATGACTGTGGCAAGTGGGGGGCCCTCTCTCCATGTCTCCTTGCCCTCTGAGGTTCCAGTGAAGATGCATAGCTGGGAAGGCAGAACAGAGCTCAGACCCTTGAGTTAATTTGGAAAAGCCAAGCCTAACAAGGAGAAGTGTGGTGCTTTTGCTCTGTGCTCAGTCCAGGAATGTTTCTGAGGAGTTTCATCTGCTCTTGTTTGTGGAAAATGAAATCTTTGCATTCCAGGGCGAAGCTATTAATATCAACACTCAGCTGGTTGAATGAAACAGCCGGCATCTTTCTTCATACCCTTTCCCCTCTGGCCACACCCAACATGGAGGCTGAGAGACCCAACAAGGTCTTTAGAGAACCTTGCCTTGCTCTCCAATTGAGTCTATCTGATCATGGGCCCAGGAAAAATGGGAAGAGATCCAACTCCCATCTTCTTTCTTTAAGGAATCCAATCTCATATCCAGTAAGAATATATAATAGTCCACCAAAACTCAGCCAGAAAATGCAGTGATTTCTTGTATTCATTTTGGGATTTCCTAAAAATCTAGCATACAGGTTTAGCAGATCTAACCTGCTAGCCTTCTGTTGTCTTACCAGGCACCCAAGCTTTCCTTGCCTGCTCCCCTTCCTGACGCACTCATTGTTAATTAACCAGTCTGATTTCCGATGGAGAGCAGCCAGAATATCAGTGGATCACATGTATGACTTCGATCTGAGACATCCAGGTTCAATCACAGCTTAGCCATTAAACTGACTTAATCAATCTCACTTAAAACAGTCAGTGTCCCTCCATCCAGCCTATCTCTGGATTTTTCCAAGGAGGAAAGCAGGGCAGGGGAAAAAAAACTAAAACTGCCCCCAGTTATTTGAAGGAAGGAGAGCTTAAGTTATTCCTTCTTGGGAATGCAATAACTCTAATTCAAGACTGCATCACAGCAACAAGACTGTATGTTTTCAGGATTACTGCACAGATGCAAAAGGAAAAGAGATTTGAATCCTTAAGTATAGAATCATAGACTTGTGCATGGAAGGAACTCAACATTCCCCAATAGTTATGGAGACAACCTTTTGCCCTTACCATGATTTGGTGACAGTATCATATATTACACATTACCAGCTAAATATGTTCCAAATTTTCATAATTCTATTGGACACATAAATTCTACTTTTCTTGGTTCAGAATTCTATAGCATTTTGTGTAGTGTGGACTATACAATTTTGTTTTGTGGTAACATGCTTGCTTAGCGTTTGCGGCATATAAATGCCAAGAGATTTAGCTCATTGCACATGGCAGGACTGAGACTTTACTGCCCTGGAGAAAGTTTGAGAAATGTGACACTTTGAAAACAACATATTAGAAGATGTGATGTGGTGTATATATTTCTGTGAATTAAATCACACTAGCAGATGCAGACAGAATTGGGACAGAAGGGAGTCGCAGAGTATTAAAGCACATATTATGTGTGCAGATCCATTTTCAAGTTAAAGGGATCAAGAATGGCAATGATCTTTCCCCAGGGTCCTGGAGAGCTGTTGCTAATCAAGAGTAGAAAGTATGTTGTAGTTTGTTAGATACTGAGCTGGAACCAAAAAATCCAAATTCAGGTCAGAGTGAGAGAAGAAACTCACATTGGGCCAGTGAGTTTGACTGTTTTTTTTAGCTTGACTGCTGCCACAGAGTTGTTGAGAGTTTGGGTTAATAGCCATATAAGTTCATAGAGGGAGAGGCAGGTTCGAAATGCGACAGATAAAATAGAAAATACAGGGTTTATGGAACTGATCTAAAGCATGTCCTGATGATCTGATTGACCTCTACATTACCCAGGTAGTCTTTTCTCTCTGATACTTTTCTTAGGAGTCCCTAGGAGATCTGGAAATCAGACCTCTCAGTTTCCCTTTGCTCACTTGGAGTTTCTTCTTTGAAGAGAACAGAAAGTAGCCCCAAATTTTTATTCCAAATGTGCTCAGTACAACACACCCACGTTACTGTCACTTGTTCCTGAACCAGTTTTATTCTGCATGGTCTCTTTGACTGCAATTCCAAAGGCTGTTATTAAAGCCAGATGAAATCTAGCAGAAGCTGCTGCCTTCAGTCTGATGTCTTTTGTGCTAGAAGCAGAGAAGTAGCACAGCTGCATATTCTTGGCACGGGAAGGGACATCAAAGGGTTTCTGGCCCGAATCCTCTCCCTTCCCACCCACTCCATGCTAGGGCTTGATAGAAAGTGCAGGTCTCCTGTGATTATGATGTATCTAGCTCATGGAAAATCTTGCAGTGCATCTGTTCAGTATAGAGTGGCAGGAGAATGTCTTTAGGAATCTTAGCTTGTTTGCTTAAAACAGGTTATTCCTTTGCGTCTTGGTGGATGTAAATCACTCGCACTTGATATAACAGCAAATCATAGTTTGATTAGAAACCCATGTGTCTATTTTCTCTCTCCTTACATTACTTTCTGGCACAACCCATAATATTTAACTCTGAACTGAGACTGGGCAACTTGGACAATTCGAGGGGGGGGGGATGTGCAAACTAAATGCCCTCCCACCAAATAATTGAAATAAAACCAGAAGTCTACTACTGTATTCGAACTGTTGAAATTAAACAGTGCAGGGGCCTTTGCAGTCTGTTAAAAGGGTGGAGTAGCACTCCTGAGAGCTTCCAGGGAAGTAACTCACTCAAATGGGGCAATTGAAGATCTCCTCCATCTATAGACCCCACAGTAGCTTCCATTAGAAAGCAGCTCATCTTAACATCATGTCTGAATCAAGTTAAATTGTGATTGATATATGTGAATGAAGAAACTATGGCTGGTGCTTGTCATCTAAACTATGGCTTGCAATCCTGATTTGGAAGGCAGGTAAACCACACTTCGCTGGTTTGGATGTAATTACAAACCACAGTTTGCCTTTTGATTCAAACTTTACAATCTTGTGGGCTGTGCTGCAGCTGAAGCAATGAAGATGGCACTTGAATGTGAGTCTGTGGTTGTTTCCTTATATGGTATGTCCTATTTCTTTTTGCCCCACCCCAAAATGATTTGTGTCCTTTTTAGAGTGCGGCAGAGCCAATGTGTCGTTTGCATCCATGTGATAGGTAACAATTCAACTGTGCAGCTAATGCAAAGTTGTTCAAACATGTCCAGGCAAGTCCGTGTAGCATGGACAGGAAAAATGTACAGTGTGATTCTTGCATCCACAGAACCAATATATACAGTTTCATTTATCTACGATTTCACTTAGAACCTATTATATAACCTACATCTTCTTGTTCATCTGAAAATAATAAGGTTTGCTATTACTCTGCTTTGGTTAGCCCAGAATACTGTGTCTAGTTCTGGGCACCAGTGTTTAAAAGAAATATTGACAAGCTGGAAGGTACCTAGAGGAGAGCAACTAAAATGATCAAAGTTCTCGAGACCATGCCCTATGAGGAGTGTCTTAAAGAACTGGGTATGTTTATCCTGCAGAAGAGAAGGTTAAGAGGAAACATGATAGCCATGTATAAATATGTGAAAGGATATCATAAGGAAGAGGCAGCAGGCTTGCTTTCTTCTGCCCTGGAGATTAGGATTCACAGCAGTGGTTTCAAATTACAGTGTTCCCTCTCTCATCACTGGGGTTAGGTTCCAGTATCACCCGCAATAAGTGAAAATCTGCAAAGTAATATATTTATTTTAATATTTATACATTATTTTAGTAATACACTATTTTAAGTCTTTATCAACCAGTTTTAAGTATTTATCAGCCTCCCATTGCCGCTTGGACTCCTTTTCTCTCCCTTCGGCTTCTCCTTCCTCCCTTCCTTAGGCTGAAAATTGTAATTTTTTATGATTTATAATAGTCTTTTAGAGTTTATTGAAAAACCACGAAACAGCGAATCCGCAAAAAGTGAACCGCGAAGTAGTGAGGGAATACTGTACAGGAAAGGAAAGTCCACCTGAACATTAGGAAGAACTTCCTGACTGTAAGAGCTGATCAGTATTGGAACTCTCTGCCTCGGAGTGTGGTGGAAGCTCCATCTTTGGAGGCCATCTGTCGGGGGTGCTTTCATTGTGCTTTTGCTGCATGTCAGGGGGTTGGACTAGATGGCCCATGTGATCTCTTCCAATTCTATGATCTACAATTCCATTTATTCACCCAAAGCCCAGGAATGTATCCCCTACAGATCCAGGGGTCATACTATATGAGAAACCAGAGCATCACTGGTTCACATCTTGCAAATAATGTAAATTTACTGGATGACCACTTGTTCTCAGGTTCATTCTTGCCACCTCCAGCAGGTATGATCATAGGTCTCATTAACCTTTACAAGAGGAGCAGAAGGATTGCCCTGGGTGATGCATGTAAAGTTCTTTGAAGTCTTGAATACTATATGCAAACACTGCTCTTATCACAGTGATCATCATTGTTATGATTGCTGAGATAAACTGCTTGACTGGGCTGAGTTGGAGTTTGCCTTCAAGTGAGCAGCCAAGTGGCAAACAGCATCTGCTATTTATCTGTTGCCTTCTGCCCCAAGAAACCCAACACATGTTATCCTGTTTCTCTCTCTTGCTCTGGAGATTAAAAGGCACACAGAATGTGCCATGATCACAGAACAGCTTTATTTCCAATAATTGAGGGGGAGAAGGAAATGGTACTTCCGTATGCTTTATTTTTCCATGTAAAAATTGGAAATGAGTTGGGGTATATGAACAGAAGACCTATGTGACCAGCAGTTTTCAGATCTGAGGTCTATCTTTGGCTCAAACATTTTGGAGGCCAGGTCTACTTCATAATTTTAAGCCATATAATTGAATGGTGAAAGTCCTGTTGTTGTAACCCTTGTAATAGTGTACAGTCTACCACATGAATGTCCTTGATACAGGCAACCACGTTTTCATCCTTGTTAAACTGTTTATAAGGATACCTGTACGGTGGGGCCAGAAGCAGCACAATATATTTGCTCCTTGAGGTTGAAGGACAAATTCTGCCACCTTTTTCTCCCTAGTTCAGAGTATCTCCTGATGGTTTCTAAAGAACAGCTTTGCCCTCTTCCCCCCCATATTTTGAAGTTTTCCACCTCTGCTTTAGAGTATCTCATGCCAATATTTTTGGCAGTGCTTGTAGGTTCAGAGGCCAGTGACCTTTGCCATAGGTCATCTTTTCAGATTTCTTTTCCAATGATAGATGTGTGTTCTAGTCTCCATTAAAACCTTTTCTGGCCATTACTTTTGAATCTTTCTATACTGCAGAAATCATTCTGTGGCTTTTCTGATCAGCTTGTTCCTCAGTGGCAATCCTTTTTATTCTCTTAATGTTTACCTCACATTTGGTTTCCTGCCAGGATGTCCCCCCACTCCTATTTTTACACTTTTTGCATTGGCAACTCTTTCGAGGCATCAGCTGTATTGAAAAAACTGCAACTATTACAGAATTTCCAGGGTACTTCAGATTTCTCTCACTGGCACCCTGTAGTTCAGTCCCTATGTGGTTGTGGTATTCCAGTGTTGCTCTTGAGCTCAGGGGTTGCCAGTTTCAATCATTGTCAGCATTGAGTTATATGGAGAAGGCAGTGGCATCTTGGAACATTTATTTCTGGCCCTGGTGAAAGAGGAATGTTAGGTAAGATAAATTATTAGGCACATGCTTCTGGGAACAAAGGAGATGTTGCTTGGACTTAAAAAGAAGAGTTGATGTTTTTTTCAGTATTTTTTTTCCTTTTCTTCCAGGCCTGCATCGATGAGAACATGGAGGTGGTTGAATTTCTGGTGATGAATGGAGCTGATGTGAACCAGGCTGACAATGAGGGCTGGACTCCTTTGCATGTTGCTGCATCCTGCGACTACATCGAAATCGCACAGTGAGTTTGGGATGGTGATGAACTTTCCAAAACAGTGCTAGTTCTTAGATTGGCATTGCATTGGTTTTAGTAATCTACTTCCAATAGAAATATGATTTGCTTGATATTTAGAACAGCAGATCCTTAGGCCAGCCTTGCAGTGCTGCTCATTTAGGAAAGAGAATAGGCAGTCGCCTGTGTCCTCCTCCAGCACCAGGCTAGGGCAGTGATGCCCTTCTAGATATTTTTAGAATCCCTTCAGCCCCTGCTAGCCTGGCCAGTGATGAGGGTTGATGGGTACTACTATATGTCTAGAGTAGGAATGGAAGTCATACAATCCTCTACATCAGTGCTTCTTAAGCTATCTAATGTTGGGGACTAGCAAAGATATTTCCTAATGTGCAAGGGACTGGCACTTGATTCATGTCCTATGTTTCTTAGGAACTAACCGTGGCCTGGCATCCAAGGTTTTGTGGTCCTGCACTAGTCCATGGACCACTGCATTGAATAGAATTGCTCCAGGTGTTGGATTCCAAATCCCAGCAGTCCTAACCAGATTTATATGTAGAGGGCCACAAGGTCCCCATCTCTGCCCTTGATCAAGCTACTGAAGGCTGTAACTATCATGTTGCCTTGGTTTTGCTTGCTGTAGAAATTCTGTAGTGCCCCTGGGAGCTGCTCATATTTTCTATGTTATCTACAAAATGAGAGCCAAC
Organism: Anolis carolinensis; assembly: GCF_035594765.1. Classification (NCBI taxonomy): domain Eukaryota; kingdom Metazoa; phylum Chordata; class Lepidosauria; order Squamata; family Anolidae; genus Anolis; species Anolis carolinensis. The sequence continues at coordinate 16,103,443 of NC_085846.1, forward strand.
TACATACCAGAACATTTAGAAACCAGGTACTTACCTGGGTACTAGGGGGCTTTGCCTGTAGTTTCTCTTCCTTTCTCACCTGAGAGAGTAAATGGCAAGGTTAGCTGCAGTCTTAGTGCCAAGTCCTATTTAATCAGCCACTGGAACGTTGCTGCTTGGGCATTCTCCATTTGAAATCCAGGTATAAGAGGGAATCAGGCAAGGAGAGTTAGCATGGTTTGGGCTGGAGGCCAGACATTTAAGCAGTGCTACAGAGCTTTTCTGGTATTGTTCCAGTCAGACATGGTTTTTCTTTTGCAATGTGGAAGTGCCACAGCAGCGGGATTGTTTGAAGGCTTCAATATGTAGCACAAGGCACAAGAGAGGCTGCGGTAGTTGTAATTGTTCCATGCCATACCTTGAAACAGGTATTGGTAAGAGTAGTGTCTAGTTGATAAGGGCAGATAGAGGTTCAATTTTCAAACCTTTATTTCAGTTATTTTCTGTCCCAAGTCGTCTTTAGCCTTTAGCACTCGTTATTCCTTACCATATGTAAACTCCTATTTTTAGTAGGGTCTATTCAGTAGGAGTCTTCTCCCTGTCCATGCAACATCTCTGGACAATGTAGCCTAAGTGAGTTCTATTCTGTTTATATGGGTGGTCCTGACTACTGATGGGGGCATATATGGAAAGCCAAGGATACCTATAATGAGCTGCATCATCAAGGGACTAGCAGTGCTTTCTCCACACATTCAGTAAAAGGTATTGCAGATTTATTGCATGGGATCAGGAGACAATGTGTCAGCAGAAGTTTCAGCAGTTGGGGATATATGTGGTTGTCCAGAGAAGTTAGCCAAATGAAGTGTGGTGGAAAGCAAGGGATGATAACCCCATTAGGTCTTTGGTCTAACCAAGGATTTCAGAGATGTGAGACCTCATGTTAGGCTTGAGGGACCTGTAGGTCTGACCCTGCCTTCACTTTCTGGTCCAGATATCTCTTGGACCACGGTGCCAACATTGCTGCAGTGAACAGTGACGGGGATGTGCCATTGGACATTGCTGAGGCTGATAACATGGAGGCTTTGTTGCGTTCTGAGATTGGAAAGAGAGGTAAGGAAAAGGGCAGGCTGCTGTTGGTAGTTCATCCTCAAATGTATCTCTATTCATGCCCTATTTTTTTGTAACTCAAAAGCCACAGGGGCTTGTCCAACTGGCTGAGTTGCTTCATTACCCCCCACCCCCACCCTGATACTGGTAATTAAATGGCCCATCATATTCTTTTCAATTATTCCCATAGGAAGAAAAAGGATGACTGCAGAAATATATACAGAGCTGTGTTGAAAGCATAATTAAAAATAGTTGCAAAGTGATTTGATAAATTCCACCACTGTACATATTTGCATATTGTACATAATATATTTTGCAGCTACTTTGAGTAAGATCATGTATGAGTTAACAATGGAATCATAAAATACCAATCTCTTCTTCAGAAAATTCCCATCTTGCACATTTCAGTGGTTTCCTCAAATCTGTGAGGATTACAGAGTTACTTTCAAAGAATGAAAAGGGGTGAATACACCCTGTTGCTAGGATTTCACAGTGTCATTAGAGAAGCTGTATTTAATCTCTGCTGTATTATGTGACTGCAGGTGTTCAGATTTTATACTTTTCTTGTTCCACTCCCCTATGACACCTTCCTCTGCTTTCAGGGGTAGATGTAGAAGTAGCCAAGCGAGAGGAGGAGGAAATCATGCTTCGTGATGCTCGTCAATGGCTGAATGCTGGCAAAATATCTGACGAGTCACACCCCAAAACCGGAGCCACTGCCCTGCATGTGGCAGCTGCCAAAGGCTACATTGAGGTTATGAGGTGAGAGGCAAGGATTGTATCCCCTCATTCTGCTGCTTTCAGGGTGAAGCCTCCTCATTCAACTATTCATAGGGTGGACAGAAAAGCCTGCTCCTTGGTAAATCATTCTATAGAGCAATAATCAAGATCCAACTACGACAAGCCTCTATAATCAATCTAGAGCAGGGTTAACAATTACACAAAAAGTGCATTATAATTTTCAACTTTGAGCTCCCCTTATGGAGGACAGCCCTGAAACTCTGCTGTCAAGTGGCCCCAATGAAACTGGTAGTTCCTTCCAGCTTCAGCTTTTGACTGAATCTCTAGAAGTTTTTGGAGGTTGTTTCCCCAGAGGATTCTGGAAATGACTTTTGACTTTATTTGGATGGCTTTTACAGGGATTTGTGGGGATGGATGGATCTAGACAGCTGCAAAAAGGCCACTGGGAGTTGTATGTAGTCCACACACCACTGTTAACCCCTCTCCTGATGTAGACATTCTGTGCCAGAAGCCAGTTAAACATCTCAGTCTTCAAAATGTCTCACACCTCAGATTCTTATTTGCCTCAGCAGGTTTGAAATTTTGCTTTGCCCAACCCAGGGAAATTGCATCACCTCTTTTATGCATCTTTCTCCAGATGTTTGATGTGTTTGGGGGCTGGTTCCCAGATGCCATCCTTCCTCCAAGCAGAGGCAGGGCTGAGGGAAAAGCGTAGGCCAAGTAATTATCAGTCCCCGCCCTAGCCACCTGTCAGTGCTTTGCAGCAAAAATGAGAATCTCAAAATTCTGCCTCCCAGCTTTTGACTATGTAGACCTCTTTCCCCAAAATGGGACCCAAAAGTTCCAGCAAAATGCACTCTCCACTTCTATGACTTCTTTTGCGTCTTAAAGGTGTTGAAGTCCCAATTCCCCTTCTACTACTTTGACCCTGATAATTCCTGTTCACTGCTCTGAGAATCCCCAGATAGGCTCAAAACATCCATGTGTATGCACACACAAAAGAATTTACAAGACAGTTTTGTCAGAACATATTCCCTATATGCCTCCCAGCCCTTGATACTATAGGAGACCGAGTTCTTTGAACTTGTCCCTTTAGACAGAGTACCTTATTTCCCTTCTAAAACACCCTAGAACACTAGTGAATCTGTTCTAACTCATCAGTGTCTTGTCTTGAAATAGGGTTTTAGTACACTAGTTCATCTTATGGTAAGTCGGGTCCCTTCTCTTGGAAGCAAACAAGTCCTAGGCATCTCATGTTCTCTTACAGGCTGCTCTTACAAGCTGGCTATGAGCCCAATGTGCGGGACAAAGATGGCTGGGCTCCCTTACATGCGGCAGCCCACTGGGGAGTGGAAGAGGCCTGCCGCCTTTTGGCCGAGCACTTTTGTGATATGGAGGCACTCAACAATGTGGTGAGCATGAAAGTGGGGCACAGGTTGGGTGGGAGGCAGCAAAGCCCTGTCATCTTCAGTTGCACTCTGCAGTTCCAATCCCTTGGAATCCTGCTACTCATCTTTGGTGGTTTTCTGGGCTTCATGGTGACCCTTAAATTATGGACTTGTTATTGTATGGGTTCTATATTGTAACCGTGTCCTGATTCCATAATAGGCTTTATAGAGGTAGCAAGAGATAGTTTTAAAACAACAATAATAGTTTTATTAAACACAGTAGAACAGTATGTTAACCTATCATTTTAGGCTTCCCCAAACCATAGTTATTTTCCCTTTCTAACTTGCTGGTTGGTCTCTCCTCAATTTAACTTCTGTCTGTTAAACCCAGCCTTCCAATGCTGCTTCTATCTGTCAAAAACGCTGCCAGTACCAGTTCAGCCCCTGCCTAACATTCACACAGGCATGCTTCTTTTTTACATTCTGTTCACCCTCAAATTTCCGTTCACAGCCTCCCTGAGCCATAATTGACTGCCTTCAAGCCAAATCTACCCAGTGCCTCCTTCATAGAGATCTCCTTGGCCGAGCTTGAGAGAGCCTTTCCATACCTGAGAGCTTGGAGAGGCACTGATAGTCATTGCAGACATACAGGGTGCTATTGATGCATCCACACTGTAGAATTAATGCAGTTTGACACCACTTAGATTGCCATGGCTCAAAACTGAACGCCCTGTAAAACTACAACTTGCATGAATCCATAGCACTGAGCCACAGCAGGCAACATGATTTCAAACTGCATTAAAGTTACAGCATAGATGCACACCAGGTCTCTAAGGCAACTTCATATGTAAATATCATGCTTGGGAGGGGGGAGGTGTGGAAAGACTATGGCTGACAGTCATTTAAAGAAATGTTAATGGCCCAGCCAAGTTATTTTTAGTTGATCAAGTAAGTGATTAAAACTGTATGAATTTGAATTTGACTGAAATGATATTTTAAAAGAAGAGGCATCCTTTGTTTTGAGACAGTGTATTTATATATCTAAGAGACTTTCTTGCCTCATCAAGCTGCTGCCTACCATCTGCGGTTTTTCTGAATGTTAATTTTCATCATTATTTTTACAGTAAAGAAACCTGATGAGGAGCACTTATTTAAACAGCTCTTGAAATAAATTGTTTTGCCTCATTAATTTATTAAAGGTTGCAAACCAAAATCCAAAAGATTTAGGAGATGGGCAGTTTGAAAATTTGAAATCTTTGACCTGTGTCATAAATAGTTGGTGATATCTTCACAATGGTAGCAGGAGGTACAAGCCTGAAAAAAACCCTGGAATAATTTGATGAGGCAAAACAAAGGAAACTATCCTAAAATTACCATAATTTTAAAAATTTTATAGGGAGTGGGTGGTTAATTCCTTGTTTCCTGAACTCCAGATTACAGTATTGTGGTAAAAATAGCTTCCTTGCTTGAAACACAGACAGTCTTCCATTATGCTTAAGTGGTTCATTGTTTCCTTCTTCCAAATGTCAGTTTCTGGAATCTGATGAACTGCAACCTAGTATAAGCAAAAGCAATGAGGGCCAAATAAGTATTTGATATTATTATCTTTGTTGGGTAGGTGATCTTGGAGGTGGGGTAGCTGACCAATCAAAAGGCATCAGGATGAAGCTGCTGTGCCCATTACATTTCCATAGTTTATTACATGGAGCAATGGGATTTTCAAGCAACTCCAGTGGGACCTCTCTCCACCCATCTTATTTTTCTCCACCTTAGGGTCAGCGTCCCTGTGATCTTGCAGATGAAGATACTTTGGCTTTACTTGAGGAGCTGCAACATAAGCAAAATGATGTGAGTAATGTTTTTTCTTATTCATACCAGTTTATGATATGTTTCTGTGTTTATGCTGAAAGCTCCTAGCACCAGGATTCCTTGGATTCAGTGGCTCTGCAGAGGCCTCACATGCAGATTGTAGTTTGTGCTTTGGACAGCTAAAGACAGGAACTTTTCAGCGCTGGTCTTCCATGTGCAGAATTCCAGCTATCCCTGTTTTTGGCATTATTTCTGTAGCTTGTACTCAAACACGGTTGGTGGGGACGAGGGAGCGGGTCTTCTCAGCGGTGGCCCCCTGGCTCTGGAACACCCTCCTCAGGGAACTTAGACTAGCTCCTACACCGCAACACTTTGGGAAAGAGTTAAAAACATGGTTTTTCCAACAGGCATTTGGTAACGTTTAGACAGTAACCAAAACTGATTGCCAATCACTTAGCACTTTATATCTACAGTCTGTGCATTCAACTGGGCAGTAATATTGCTTTCATGGTTCTTTTAACTGATTCTATTTTAATAGAGGTTGTTTTGTCCAATTTATATATCTGGTTTATGTAATGTTAGTATTGTTTTCATGTTGATGTATTTTATTTTATGTATTATGTATTTTATGCATGGCATCTTTGTGTGCTATTTTGGAAGGCGCCCTGAGTCCCTATAGGAGATGGTGACAAGGTATAAATAAAGTATTGTTGTTGTTGTTAATTACTGTACTAAGAAATGATAATTTATTAAGACAATGTTTTAAGAATTTTCCATTTTACTAATCTACTTTTGGCTAGATTTTTGTTCTGAAATGTAGGGTAACACACACACAAACACACACACACACATTTATTTGTGGGATTTCTAACATCAAATAGAAGTAAAATGCCTCTATATTTAGTTAACATTGTACATTGCACAAAAGGGCCTTGTCACATATTTGAGAGAAAGAAGTTTATAGCATAAGCATTCATAGACTGGGGATTCTTCATAAGCTGCAACTGTGCATTAGACTAATATGTCTCATATCTGTGTTTGTCCATCACAAGTTTAATGTGATAATCTTTGGACCAAGAGACCTCCCTTTGTCATTATTCATCGGGACATTTCCATGGTTTGGTGGTTCTTTTGGGAACCTCTTGTCAGAAGAGGTTCAGTGAATACAAGCCAAGGAAAGCACCTTTTCTCCTGAGGAGCTCTAACTTAGAACCAAAGTCCAGGTTTGTTCCCTGGTGCCTAGCTTTGATGTGTTTTAATTGCCAGTTCACTATTCCCTATTTGCTCAGGATTTTAATGATTAGTTGCCATTTACTGCTCTCTGTGGTTTTATTTACAATTACTGCTTTAACCACTCACTGCTTGCCATTCTTTTGTAATGGTGTTTTAATTGGTTCAATCTGAGGGCTGTTATTTCTTTCTAACTAATGACTATAAGCCACCTTGGAAATTTTTAATTAATTGCGGGGAAGACATAAATGTCTTTAAATAGCTGGCTGAGCTCTTCCAGACCTGTGTATACTTTGCACTAAAAATACCATCAGTTGGTGCCAAGAGAAACTAACATCTGTGGGCTACCTCCATGTTGGGCAAAGCAAGCAGCAGCCCATATTTGCTCTTAATTGTTTTTGCTACTCCTGGAGCATGCTGGTGAAACCGCGAGATGCTGATGTTTCTTGACTGACTTCTTTGTTTAGATATACACAATCCTGGTTGAGTTTCTCACATTACCTATTTTTTTTAAAAAAGCGTTCCAGCAGCCATAAGAGCAGCAAGTAGAGAGAAATGGTGTTGACCCTGGGGGCATGAGGTCAGGGAGTGAGGCCACCTCGCCTGTCAACTTAATTTGAGCTTTGCCAGCCCAGGGCTGTGTTTCTGAAACCATGGGGTGGGCCTCCCTGAGGCAGCTGTGGTTGGGGGAAAGCCCACACGCCTCTCTTTTCATCTGCTCCAGGCCCTGCTTTCTCTCTCACACACTCTCTCTTCGCTGGGTCCCCAGGGAAAGAGAGCAGCAAAGGCTTCCCTTCTGCCTGTCCCCGTTGTCCTCTTTCCAACTGGAGATTGAACCAGACCAACCTCATGGCAAGCTTCAGGGCTTGTATATGTGTGGCTGTTTTCTCATAAAATTTTACTCCCCCCCCCCCCCCCCTTATGGGAACTACTTGAAGTGAGCCAGGCTCAAGTTGTAACACTTAAATAGGTCATAAAAGAGACATTTACTTCTACATTTTAGGAATTTCAATAGCAGATGATATAATATGCAGATGGTATTATAATGTGGTGTCGTGTGGAGATCAGGCTTTGACTCCATGCTCAGCCAGGTAAAGTTGGAAACCAACTGAATGGGCAAGTTGTGTTATCAGGTTTAGAGGAAAACAAAGGCAAACTCCCTCTTGACAAGAAAGCCCCAGGATAGTTTTGCCTTAGGGTTGCCATAAAACACAATCCAGCACAGCTTAGAGATGGCCATTGGGGTTTTTTATTGTTTTGTTTTGTTTGTTTCCCTTTCCCCTTCTCAATACCTAAAACTCAGAAATCTCCCCCCCCCCCCCCAAATAATATCTGGGACCCCTTCCACGCAGCTGAATAAAATCCCACATTATCTGCTTTAAACTGAAAAATATATGGCAGTGTGGACTCAGATAACCCAATTCAAAGCAGATATTGTGGGATTTTCTGCCTTGATATTCTGGGTTATATGACTGTGTGGAAGGGCCCTGGGTGTGAGGTGCAAGACTGACTCAATACTTCACATGATACAAAGTTAATTTACAGAGTTCAGTGCCACCAGATAGGATGACACCTATTGGCTTTTGTGAGGAGATTAAAACCTATTTGTGTACTGTTGAGGTCTGTGTTTGTAGCTAGCTGACCACTGTGGAAAAGGAGATGTTGCTCCATCCAAGCCATTTGCTTGTCTTCTGCTACCTTTACAGAAACCCTCTGCTTACTAGCATTGTGTGGCACTGCATAAATATTCTGCTCCTTTTGAGCTGTGCCAAAACAATCAAAGTACCAACAGTGGGCATATCTGCGCCTTTCTTTCCAAACACTTCACCACCCCCTTGTACTCGGCACCAATACAATCTGCTTCAGCACGATTCAGTTTCCACCATTGCTTCTATTCTCAGCTTTAGACAATGCTATGAGGAAAGCAGTAGGCATTGTACAGCATTCTTGCCTGTTATTTTTCCTCAGTAGGATGAGGGATCAAACATCCTGATTACCTTGGAAATATGAGTTCCTCTCTTTGGAGGCTTTATTATCATTGCCTTGCTGTGAGGAGTAAGAGTTTTACCATCTTTTATATCTCCCCCCTTCTATAAACACCAGCTGCGCAGCAAGAAAGAAGCCCACCTGATGCAAGCTGTAATCGACACCAGCTTGGAACAGCCCCCATCTTACACAAGCAAGCACCGAAGGTGAGTGGGGAATGTGTGGTTATTAGATTCCCTGCTCTTTGCCAGATATTGCGTCCTCTAATCCCCACTGTTGTTTTCAGACACTGGCAATGATTTCCCAAGAGAAGCCAAAGGCTCTGGCTCATAATCCAGAATACTGTGTGTGCTTGGTTCAGTGTATGTGCTAGGTTCATTGTTAGGAAACCAGATCTTTCTTCCCCCCCCCCCCCCCCCAAGTCTGTCTTCTCTGTCAAGTTCAAGTTGTGAAACAAGTTTGAGAGAAGTCTTTATTTGGTGTACAGCAAGTTTGACAAGCCAGTTTGCTACATAAATGTTTACTATTACAGCTTACAGATGTCAGGTTGGACGACCCAGCTGTTTGTGGTGAGACATCAAGCCTGTGCAAATTACAAGTATTGTTGTCCTACAGATAGTGATAGGATCAGATACCTTCCTCTCAGTAGTAGCATAAAATTTTGTTGGTTAGGTGCATCAGTGTGGCATATCGTTGAAGCAACCCCAAGCTATGGACTAGCTCATACATGCTCATATTAAGATACTATGCCAGCTCCACTATACAAACAGTTAAACTATATGAACTACAAAACAAGTGCTTACATCTTCTCCCTCTGATCATGCTTTGAGTTGTAAATGTGATGCTCTTGTCTCATTGCTGGTATGGTCTGTATACAAGTGGACATACATGAAGAAGTCCTTAAGCTGAGATTATCTGGTAACATCTTCAACTATGTGAAAGCCACATTGCAAGAGAATGCACAAATTGTTTGAAGAACACTTTGAGAAACACCGCAATTCTGTTGCCATTCATAAAATAATAAACATGCCATGCATAAGCTAACTCATGCGGATATGCCAGGCCTAAGCCATCTTAGCAGAAGCTGCCAGCTGAGATCCGTGTTCTGCCTGTCTCAGCAGATGTTGGATTGAGCCTGGTGAGAAAGGGAAATGTGAGATTTTTATTATTTGAAATCCTGCTCACGAGCCTGATTTGGGTAATCAATAATTGTGATGGATCGCCTTTATGGGGTTTTCTTTCCATCAGAGTTACCTTTTCTCATCTTCTTCTGTAACATGTCTTTCCTAGGAGCTCTGTATGCCGAATGAGCAGCAAGGAGAAGATCTCTGTCCAGGACCAATCAAAGGAACGCAAGACGTTGGGGACCATCGCTGTTGGCGAGGAGGAGACCAGTTCAGCCTCAGAAGGAGAGGAAACTCCTGATACCAATGGTGGGCAGAAATACACAGTGGGCTATGGCCCTCGTTGGTCCTAAACTGGAAAGGATTCAACAAGTATTAACTGTTTCCTGTCTCCTACAGAGGTGAAGACCACTCCCGTGACAGATAGCAGTGCAGTGAATGGAGTCTCTGTGATCCCCATTACTCCTCTGTCCCCCAGTCCCACAGGGCAGAAGGTAAGGCTTTGCTCATCAATGCTAGCACTCCTCTTTGGTGGTCTGTAGGTGAGACAATGATTCCACAAATCCCTACTTCCCCATTATATAAGTTCCCTTCCAAGGATAGGTCTAGTTGTACAATTACAGTTATTGGCCCCCAATTGAAACTCAGTCTCTCAAATTAGCTTTTGTCACTGTTTGAGAGTGGAGGTTGAAGGCATTTCATTCTACATAACAAATGATCCCAGACACTTTTTTCATTTTCATTGCCTGAGACTACAGGTTCTGGTATTCCATATCCACATTTTCCCTGCCATCTACATGATGTTAGGATGAAGACTACATACACCGCAAAATGGACTGCACTATTTTGGATCATGAGTGGTGAATTGTGTTTTTGACTGCTTTCTAAAAACTCCGTATGAGTAGAAAACTAGCAGAGTTGGGAGCTAGCAAAGCTGACACTTTTCTCCTTGAGACACTATTTCTTCTGTTTGCATGGATTTTTTGAAAATACAATTAGCCACTTCTTACCAGTATTCCCAACTCTGGTCTGAATTACAATCCATTCAACAATTTGAACAGTCTCCTACTTAATTCCCACTTTTCACTGTTTCATATTCACATCAGGCCTACATATCTTAGCTCATCAATTGCAAGTAATCCCAACTCTAGCCATATGGCAGCCTGTTCTCTTGGGAGGAAGAGGGAGTGGATGACTTGGAATCCAGACAACTGTATATCCTGGCAGCAAGAGCTTCTGGTTTCTTTAGAAGTGGGATTTCAATATAAAGGGAAAAGAAAGGCAATGAAAGCTTGTTCCTAGATGATGTCTAAGGGGAGCCAGCTTCAGTTTAGAGGTATTGTCCTTTCTTTCTCCTCTCCTCCATCAGCTTTTCACAGATCTTTGCACAAACCTTCCTCTTTGCCATGCAACATGTGTTGAGTTCTTCTTTTATAACTTGTCTGCTCTTAACACACCCAGTGCCTTCACCCTGCATGCTTGATTAACCAGTTGTTGCTTCCAGCTGTCCTGGGTGAGGCCAGGTTGACCTTTCTCCTCTTTGGATTGCTGACATATGTGATTATAGAGATGGCACACAGTACATCTCAGAACCCGTTGAGGTGATCTCACCGGCTGGGTCTTAATCACACATATATTCTCTTAACTCCATTCTGATGCGTGTCTGGCCACCCTTTCCGCTGCATGTCATTTCTCTTGTATGAAATACCTTGGACTTGTATTGTTTCTATCTTTTCTTCCTCCTTTTTTCACATTTTCACCTGTGCCTTTCATCAATTGCTGACCGCGCCTCCTCCTTCGCTTCCTCGCTTTCTCTTTCCACCCACCCATCCCACTGCAGCCACCAATTGCCTTCATCACCCCTGTGCTGCCCATCCCCAGCCCCCTGGGCCCTTCCATGTGGAGACAAAGCTTGCGCAAAACTGGGATCATTCTGGTGCCCCAGGGGGGACAAAAAGCTGCTGTGAGTTTCCCATTTGGATATGAAAGAGGGAGAAAGAATATGTGCTTATGTGTTTGCATTTATGTGATTGCATTGGTAGCCTAGTAAAACCAAGGGCCTAAACTTTTCTTGTCTGAAACATATTTTGAGACTAGGTTCAGGCATGTAACCAGGGGGAGGGCTTGAGGGGCTTCAGCCCCCCCCCCCCGAAAGTGTCCGAGTGGTTCGCGAGAAGGCCTTACATTTATTATTTAAACTATTATATTTATTCATATCGTGATCTGATCACCATGCTCAATATATCCCATATGCATGGGGGTATTGGGATAACGATACAAAAGGTTTGCTACATTAGATCCTCTCCCACCTAGACTCAGCCCCCCTCCCCCCAAGCAATATCCCAGCACCCCCAGAATCAAAATCCTGGCTATGGGCCTGACTAGGTGAGTTCCTTTGAGTTTAGAACAACCTACATTCCAAGATGGGATGTACTTTCTAAAAATTAACTGAAATTACGCAAATGTGTGTGAGATTTTGAGCACAACAGAACTCTTCATCAAACTGGGTGGTTTTGAACAATAGGTGGGATAGGGCAAGAGAAGAAGCACAGATGTTTTAATCTATCTAGACATTTTGACTATAAAATCTATAATTCAGCTCAGTCCCAAAGTAGAGATTACGGTCTATAGGTGTGGGAGGTAGCAGGTCACATCTGATAATTCACTACGGAATGGTGAGTAAATGGTCCGCATCTCTGAAAATATAAAGGTTGCAGTTCAATAATCGGTCCTTTGTCGTAGGTGAAATGTACAGAGGCCTTAAATAAGTAAAGTTGACAGTTATATTTTAGGTTGTACAACAGGGTTGGAGTCTCCCTGAAGTGGCAAAAATATCAGCAATACAACCATTTTAATCCACAAAACAATTTTAATCTGATTTTAATTCTGTATTCTGTAGTTTGTTTTTGTTGTTTCTTGGTGCATGTGGGAGTGCTGGTATTTTAGCAGAATGAGAAATTTATCTGGCCTGCCTGTGGCTAAAGCAGATGTGGAGTTTTTGTCCCTTTAAATCTTTTGGACATTAGTTTCTTCATCCCAAATCATTGACTGTGCTGGATGAGGCTGATGGAAATAGCCCAAAATATCAGGAGGTACAGCAGTTTGCCTCACATAACGTTAAGGCTGCCAGATTAAAGGAGTCTAGTGGGTTTTTGCAAGGGGGAGATTCAAAATTATTGAATTATTTGATGGAACTATTATGTCTATTTCTTATATATACACATCCCTTTTTTTAATCGTGGGATTCCAAGAGACCTACAAAGTTAAAACAAGCACATATAAAAGTTCCACATTTATTAAGACATACAGCAGTTAAAACACAATGAAACTATAAATAGAATTAAAGGCAATTAAAAGTGGCTGCCCCATGCCTCCAAGAGAAGTGAGCATGGCCCCCTTTGTGCTATCCTTCTGTTCACAGGAAAAACCTGCAACAGGCTTTTGAAAACTGAAATTTGTTGAAGAAAAGGCTTTTAAGACCATGCCATACAGCTTTGTTGCTATTTGTTGTTGTCTACTCTCAAGTCATTTCTGACATATGGCAACGCTATCATGGAGTTTTCTTGGCAAGGTTTGCTCTGAGGGAATTTTCCTTTACATTCCTGTAAGGCTAAGAATCTGTGACTTGCCCAAGGTAGTCCAGTAGCTTTGAAGGACTAGCAGGAATTCAAACTCTGATCAAACTCTGACTTGTGGTCCAAACGTCAAACAATACACCACACTCTAATTGTACTGTTTTAAAAACTCCTTTCTAACATTTTAAATCCAAAATGTAAGCAGTTTTTAGTGTTGTTAAAAAGCTTAATTCCATTTTAATATCGCTTATTTATTTAATATTTAATAATTTAAAATAATAATAATGAACGGCATATGTTTTAACAATATTGTACTTGTTTTAAGTAGTGAGCCACCTTAAATTCAAGCTTTTGGAGAAACAGGATACAATAATAATAACAATAATAGACTAGCATTGGAGCAGGAAGTATTTGGAATCTATATAGTGAATGGTTGTGTTTGTGGAATTTTGAACATTTGTAACCACTTGATGCCTGAGTGGAACAGAGACACATGGAGGCCAATCATTGTTTCTTGTGAAGGATGCACTGTGGACTGGTTTACTGAGAGGTGGGGCGGGGGGGGGGGGGGGGGTTCTGGTTGAACGTCTTTGGCTGGGAAAGCTGATGCAAACCTCTTGAAGCTCTGTAACTTCATGTGATGAGAAGCTTCTAGTTTTGAAGAGGCAGTTGTGCTGGCCCTGCTTACCTGATATGACCTCTTCTTTGACAACATTCTGAAATGCTGCTTCTGGGATGTTCCATGTGAATCTCAACAGCTCTGCTTGTCAAAAGCATAGCTGCTTCACTCTGGAATGTCAAATTGGCAAGGAGTCAGGAGGAGGGAGGGTGCATCCTTGTCGTGAAGAAGCACTGGACCAGAGAAAGAGATGGCTGAACTCCAAACCCTGCTGTTTACAAATCACCCTCTTTCTTCAGGGATGTGGTTTTTACCTTAGGTTCAAAACAGGTATCAAAAGTGCATCTGGTACAACTTTGAGAACTCCCAAGTGTCCCTCTACTTGTGTTGTCAGTACATGATTGTGTAGGAAAGAGAGGTTCTCCAGCACCTGCCCTAATTGTAATAGATTCTCCCAAGAAAAATATAGAAATCTGCCTTCAGTATCACTTATTTTCATTCATGATAGAGTTTGTCCCTGGAATATACTATTATGCCAAGGCTTGAGCCTGGAACATCTGAAGCAACAGTCAGCCATCTCTGAGAATGTGTGGCAAATTCTGTGACAGTCTCCAAACTCTTTTGAGATGTAGATTTTGGGGAGCCTGAATTCAAACGCCACACATGTGACAGCAGCTTTCATCTTAGAAAATATACAGTTGTTGCAGAAAGTAGATTTTGATAGACCGAAAACTCTGAGAGGTCTGGTTCTTTTTTAAGTGCACTGTACATATAAGACTGCTTGTCTCCACAACCCCACTCTTACCATGTTTCCCCGAAAATAAGACAGTGTCTTATATTAATTTTTGCTCCCAAAGATGCGCTAGGTCTTATTTTCAGGGGATGTCTTATTTTTCCATGAAGAAGAATTCACATTTATTGTTGAACCAAAAAAATGAACATTTATTATATACTGTACAGTAGTTGTCATCACAAACCAGCATAACCAGACAAACTGTGAATCCTATCAAGAATTTCTTGTTACTACCAATATTTCCATGCACAACACTCTATAGCAGGGGTCCCCAAACTTTTTAAAAAGGGGGCCAGTTCATGATCCTTTGGACCATTGGAGGGCCGGACTGTTGGAGCAATAACAACAACAACAACAACAACAACAACAACAACAATAAAAAGAGGGTTGGAAGAGACCCTTTGGGCCATTGAGTCCAATCCTCTTCTGCCTTTGTGCACTGAAAGCACAAGCAAAGCACCCCTGACAGATGGCCACCTAGCCTCAATGTTAATAATAATAATAATAATAATAATAATAATAATAATAATAATAATAATAATAATAATAATAATAATGGTTGTAAGAGAAGAAGAGACTGCTTGGGTCATTTAGTCCAACCCCCTTCTGCCCTTGTGCCATGGGGGCCGGATAAATAGCTTCGATGGGCCGCATCCGGCCCCCGGGCCTTAGTTTGGGGACCCCTGCTCTATAGTATGTACATTTACCGATCCTGCATGCTCTGGTGTTCTGTTTGGCGAGCATGCTTCCAAACAAAAACTTTGCTAGGTCTTACTTTCGGGGGAGGCCTTATATTTAGCAATTCAGCAAAACCTCTACTAGGTCTTATTTTCTGGGGATGTCTTATTTTAGGGGAAACAGGGTAGATGTTATTTCTTTCTCATGCAAAATGCCACATATGTCCTCTTGCCCCCCCTTTTTTTATTGCTTAACCAGGAGATGTAGCTCTCCAGAATTTTGTATCTCGCTCTAGTCTTACTCTTAAAGAATCTGGGTTCTGGCAGTGCTTTCTGGCTTGTTTTCTGTCTAAGGAGGCATCAGTTCCTGGGTGCAAGTCTGAATTCCCCTGCGTAGGCCTATTTAGTTACCTTCCCCCCACCCACGTCTGTTCCAACTCCATGGTTCCAAGTTAAAATTCCCTTCATCCATCCTGACTCCCCTTCCTTCCTCTTCTCCCCATTCCCTCTGTGTCGGTCTCTCCTCCCCTTCCTTCCCTGCCTCTACAGTTCTCTGGAGGCTCCAGCCGCACCATGGAACCAGAGGATGCAGCAGCCCCTGCCATCTGGAGGCAGAGCCTACGTAAGACGAGCAGTTTTGGGGTGCTGCAGGATGCCAGACTGGAGGATGGGGCTGCCAAGGAAGGCAGCGGCATCAAGCGCTCAGCATCAAGTCCCCGGCTTGATACAGAGGAAAAGGTAAACCCCGGTGGAGGCAGCAATGGTTGAGACAAGGCATAGCATGTTGAACATTGAACTACTTGGGGCATCTGGAGCTAGTGTACTAATGTTGCATTGAGACAAAATTGAGGCTTTATCCATCTTGTATCTGAGAGTGCTGTTTGTGTCATTTAAAATTTCCACCTCTGTCCACCAGTTGGCCTTCTTAGTGCCTCCTATTGAAATGGTAAAACAGTATGAGCCCAGTAAGATCAAAAGAAAAA
Source organism: Anolis carolinensis (assembly GCF_035594765.1). NCBI lineage: Eukaryota > Metazoa > Chordata > Lepidosauria > Squamata > Anolidae > Anolis > Anolis carolinensis. Next base: position 16,119,454 of record NC_085846.1, read on the forward strand.
TCCACAAACAGGTGAAACAGCACAACAGAGTAGCAGCTGATAATAATGAAACCATTTCAGATTAGATCTCATCAGTATCTTGGGAAAACAGGAGAAGACTGGATTTGGTGCCTAAAGTGACAAAGAAGGACTGGGTGGGGGATATTCCTGACCTCTTCCCTATCAGGTCATCAGCACCAACTTTCTGCATATGCTGGTTCATACAGTCCTTCAGGTAGCCTTTGCACAAACCAAGATTGCAGTCCAGTTATTTTACAATCACCATTAAGTGGGGAATTCAGCATTAGGACCTTCCTTGTCCAGTTTATCTTTCTTTCCTGTGCAGACTTTCATCTACTACTGTTTCGTACAGATATTCCATAAAGCAGATGGAAAAATCTCAGAATCAACCAGACAGTGAGAGTTCAGGGTGCAAAGGGCTCTGAATAGCATTCTGCTAATCCTTATAAGGAATAGAATAAAAGCATGTGAAGCAAGCTCAAACAGCATAGCACAGAAAGTTAAGGTATAGTAAATGGCATGCAAAGATTCCCATGTCCTACCACTTGTGTAGCAGGACATGAAATGACCTACTATTTTATGAGGCCTTAGCCTATGCCAATCAAAACGAGATGATACTGATTTGATGTGGGTGGGCAACTTTGGCAAATTTTCAATTTCCAGCCAAGTCCAGTTTTTTTGTCTTTGGATACAAAAAACTGTCGCAAAAAACTGTTCTAGCTAGCTAAAATTGGCTGGAAGTTGAAATGTCAGCATTTCTTCAGTTAAGTAGTACAGAGAGGCCCTCTGACCTACTTAAGAGATGAATCGCCATTCCTGGAGGCTTTCCCAGAGAGGGAATTGACCCTTTTTATATGCCAAAAGGGGCACTCCCTTAGAGTTGGGGTGACAATAACATGAAGTGTCTCATGTGGCCTCTTCCCTTTCCTAGACTGGAGACCAGTAGCAAGATCAGTGGGTTCATTTCTACTTCATACGAAGAATTTGGACTTGTATTTGGATTGCTGTTGTGCAGAGATATGGAATGTTTCACCTTCAATGTTACTGGGCTAGAATTCACAATATCTGTAGCCACGGACCACTCTGGGGCTGATGAAAGTTGGAATCCACCAGCATTGAGGCTCCAGGTTTCTACTGCAACTTCCAGTGTTTATGAAGGCTTTCCCATAAGCAACACCTTTCAGTCTGGAACTTTGTTCCCTAATCTCAGATACTACAGATTGCCCATAATGAAGGGAATAGCCCCTCCTCAGACTTTTGTAGAACAAATAGCATTTTGTCTATTTTTCCTCTTCTTCTCATCACCGCATTTTCCATCTCAAAATATTTGCCCTTCCAGACTCACATTTCTTGAAATGGAACCTGTTGTATGTGGGCTGTCTCATTCCATTGGGGGTGGCTTTTCAAAATAGAATGTCAAGGCACGGACTTTGCCACAAGATTGTCTCTGCTTTGCCCTCTTCTCTTTCTCTCTCCCCCCTCCCTGTCCCCCAACCCCAATCCTGCCACTGCCCGTAAACCTGCAGCAAGACATCCGGGAGCTCTTACAGAAGTGGAACAAGAACCCCATTGGCCCAGGGTTAGCCCATAGGAGTGCTGCTTCTGAGTCAGCCGCTGACCCGGTAGGAGCCTCTGCCCATCAGAGGGTGTGGCTTGCTTACCTTGCTTGCTAGCTTGTTATGTTTGAGGCTTAGATGTGTGGAGCTTAGCTTGAGAGCTGTGTGGGGCTTGTGGAGGGGTGGGCAAACCATATTGCAAGGAAGTCCATTGGGATCATGCATGGTCCAGAAGACATAACTTGAATGTTCTCTTATCCAGCCATTCTGTTTGGTTGTCTTCTTACTTCCACCTGTTCCCCTGGCTACCTCATTTTTAAAGTTTTATTTTGCTTTGCATATTCTGGGCTACAGCTATTCCATATAGATAAGCACTGATGAAAATGCTTCGTATCAAGTCTTTTGGTAGTGTAGTGCCGCTGTTATCAACCAAGAGAGATGCTTGAGGCCTACGTTCTTACAATCAACCTGCTGTAATGGGCTGACAGAAAATTAAAATATTTCCTAAGTCTCCAGCTGCCTCTAGGCAGCTTCCCCTCCTGGCTATTCCATCAAATGATATTCCAGCATCAGCCACATTTGAATTTTCACTCAGCTCCTATGTTTCCTTTTAACAGAGCAAAGAACCACGCCTGGCCCGGGTAACCCCAACACCTACTCGGCGGATATTTGCCCTTCCAGACACAGAACCCCACAGAGATCCCCGGAGAGCGTGAGTAATCTGCCACTGGTGAGCCAAATTGTCAGGCTTGTGGTCGAATCCCCATTTACCCACAAAACATAACTTACCACCTTGTTTCAAATGGGATCCTTTGCAAGGTTATTATCTCTATTTCTTGCTGTCCTTGCAATCAATCTACACTCAATTTATGATAATATCTATGGAGTTCTGTTTGCATTGAAGCTTCAAGATTTTGAGGAAAATACAAGTTATAATTTAATACAGGTTGAGCATCCTGTATCTGAAATGCTAGGGACCAAAAGTGTTCTGTATTTCGGATTTTCCTGGATATTGGCGTACGTGCACATACATAATGCAATTTCTTGGAGATGGGACCCAGGTCTAAGCATCAAATTCACTGATGTTTCATATCTACCTTGTAAATATTGTCTGAAGGTAATTGTATACATAATTTTGTTTTGCACTCAGCCACTCACATTAGAAATTTTGAATCAGGGATACTCAGGCCCAAATTTCTTGGTGTTGACATCTTCACTTGTGGCCCTCCACATGCTGATTCACTCCTTGCCACTGTCTTTCCTTATGATTGATCATGTTGGCTAGGCAGCTGCATCTTAGCAACCTTTGGATGGCCTTGTGTTCTCCCCACTTCTCATGGTATATTAGAGCACCTAGGAATCTCCCCAGTTACATTGGAGCAGATAAGCCTTGTTTCTTTTTTCAGGGACAGAAGCATAGGATCAAGTGAAATGAAATAATGACTTACCGTATATCGTTTTGAAGAGAGCACAGAAAGCCTCCAGAAAATTTGTTTCAACAACATCCACATACCTTATTGGGGGTTAAGAATATGGGCTATGGTCCCAGTGTACCCAGTTTAGTTTTTCAGGGCAAAATGAATGTTGTTGATCTTAAGCAAGTAATTCTGACCCCCTCCCCCAAAGTATGTGTAACTTGAAGCTTACTGTTCTATCCTCCCTTACATTTCCCTACTAAAGAAATGTTAGAATTGTATTTTAAAAGTGATTAATTTACTTCAATGTTTTATGTAACTCTTTCCCTTATTAGTGAAAATGCATGAATGGAAAAGGCAAAGTATAATTGAGCACCTTGAATCTGAGAGTTCTGGGTTCATGTTCCTTCTTAGATATCAGCTGTGTTGTTTTCAAAATATGACTTTCTTTTCACTTCTGTTCTGTACTCATAGGTTTAATTTAAAATGTGTTGTGAAATGAGGAGGATAGACCATTTAAAAATTATAGAGTAATTTCTAAATCAGACATCTTTATAATTTTAAGAGTGAACATCCAGGCTGAAAGTAAGTTCTGCTTATGATGCTGGACTAATTGGTGGGATGACTGTGTAGAATTCAGGCAGGCAAAATCTGTGAGAGAGAACTGACATGCCATTTTGGGAAGCTTCCGAGTTAAAAGTCTTAAGTTCTGGATAGTCAAGGGTTGGACTGCTGAAGCTTTCTGGAAGGTTTTTTTCAGGAGGGGTTCTTTAAACACACTCTTGCGTGTGCTGTCTCTTTCTGTCTTCCTCTCTTTCCTTTCTCTGCTTGCTCCTTTCCCACAGAAACTTAGAAGGTGGCCTTCAGATGAAGATAGATACAGCCCTTGTCCCACACCAGTCCCTCTCTTCCACTGCCATCAGCTCTGGCATGGATCCTCAGGATCGCCGAAGGTGAGGGTTGGTGAGGCCAGGGGCAGCTAGAGCAGAAAGCAGTTGACAACCACAATGCAGGGCACCAGGGATCAAATACAGATGATTTGGATATCAAAGGAGAAGATCCTGTTGCTTCAGCCACATTTCATTCTCAGCTTCTGTGTCTCAAATTTCTATGACCTTGTATTTCTGTTAACTCTCAGTCTCTTTGCAAAGGCAGCCACATCTTTGTGCCAAAGGAGCATAGCTTGCTCAAAGAGCCATTCCCAAAACCTTTTACTGTAGCAGCATCCAGCCACTTCTGATATCAGGGGCCTTCAACATGTTTCAGAGTACTACTTAGAGATCTCTTGGTCTGCTTATTTCTCTGTCAGGTTAGACAAAATGAAGCAAGGGAGGGCATTGGTGGGAGGATAGACAGGTAAACAGTCATTTTGTTCCAGGAACATCAGTAGTGATTCTTCAATATTTACTGGCCATTTTGTTGGCTTAGGAAGGGGGCTTTATGTGGTGAGGGAAAGCAGAATTAAATTGTCAGAGCCTATCACAAAAAAGGCTTCCTTCCCACCATTGAAGCAACCATCTGGGACAAGGTTCTATGTCTGAACTAAGAGGGACCTCCCACAAAAGTGATGAAGGGCATAATCGGAATCATTTAAATGCTATACAACCATCTGCTTCAGGTCATACCAGACGCCAGTGCGAGATGAAGAGTCAGAATCCCAGAGGAAGGCCCGTTCCAGGCTCATGAGGCAGTCCAGACGCTCCACACAGGTAAGCCAGCCAAGAGAGTGAGTTTCCATGGCTTAGGCTCAAAGCAAGATGGGAGGAAGCATTCGCAACATAATGTGATACTGACACCCTTTTTTTTTTGGCTGAGCCTTGAGATTTGGAAAATGTTGCACTATGGATCAGTGGTACAAAGCATTAACAAAGCATCAACAAAGAAACTCCTTTTTTGCATAGTATTTTTATGGGCACCCAGCCCAGCCCATTTTTCTTTTTTCCTTCTCTTTAGCTGATACTTTATTTTGCAGCATTGGCATAGAGCCTGCAGTGATGGCAGACTTGACAAAGACCAACTTTTACAGTTGAATTGCAGCAGTGTTTCTGCAGGAAACAGTGCAATAATGCATGGGAAAGAATAGGATTATGCCATAAGTGATCCTACTGCAACTGTGCGTGCAATATAAACAATTGTGTGTGGGGCAAAACTGAAATAAAAGGAAGCAGGTTAACTTGCTTCACAAGTTGGAAGGTTTTATAAAACCATAGATCTATACATTTCTTGATAAAATGAAAATCATAATAAAAGTGAAGCCTGATGAAAGTAAATAAAATGATGAAAGAAAGAAAAAATACCCCAAGCTGCATTTTAAAAGAAGCTTTGAAGTGGTGATTCAACATGTTTTTGCTTATGCAAGGCTTACCTGACCTAAATCTTTCATTTCACATGTTCATAATGTTAGTTTCAGTAAAAAAAAATTGCTGAAACATGTTGACCTGCTTTGTGGTATAGAAACCTATCCCTATTCTTTTCATTTTGTTTCTGCCTCTGGTAGCAAAGTTCCTGCTAAAGAAATAATGCATAACTCAAGAAAGCATCTTTGGTAACTGAGATGTACCTGTAGTGCCAATAGCAATCTATAGGTGTCACTGTGCTTCTCCTTTTGGCTCATTTCTCATGCATTTTCTCTGCCTTTCTTTTCCAATACTTCAAGGGTGTTACCCTCACAGATCTAAAAGAGGCTGAGAAGACAATGGGCCGGACCGGGGATTCCAAAACTATGTCAGAACAGAGAAGCAAGGAGGATGAGAAGCATGACAAAGATGAAGAGCAGCATGCCCAGGAGTCTACGGTAGAGGCTTGGGTAGGATTCAGGCCTTACATATCTGTAGGAACTTCTGACTGTCACATAGAGACCCTGATGTCATGATACAAGTCCCATGGCCTAATCTAGAATGGAATTGATCTGTTATATTAGTCCCCCATCTTTCAGGATACAGTCATAAGACATAAAAATACATCAGAAAGAATAGGTTTAGATTTTTTGCCGAGTTACACAACATCTGTTACTAACCATTCTGATATAGAAAGGAGGGAGGTATTCTATCCTGTAGCCTATAAAATATAAGTTCTTTGTGTTGACCTGTGGGCCGAGAATCTGTTCTGGTTTTTCACATCACATTATGGTTCTTTTCAGACATTTTAAGCTTATGGTTGGCCCTTTGCAAGACACTTTCCTTCTTTCTTCAGCCTAGGTGGATTTGCCTGGTATCCTTATTATTTATATATATGAATGCAAAATGTAAGGCATTTCTCCTCCAGAAAGCATTTTACATTTTAATTTGTTAGTTGCCATTATCGGTTCTATTTTTAGCTTTTTCACAACACAATATTTTAATGCTGAAATAGGCCCTATTATTGTTTGATTGCTTTTCTTGGATTTTTATAATGGTAAAATTATAAAAGAGGGCATTTTCCAATTAGCATGTATATAAGTATAATAAATAAACCCTTGTGTTTTACACTTGTGACAAGTTTCTATTTTTTCTCTCCTCTGTTCAGGACTCATCTAGAAGATTCCGGCTCTCCAGTTCAGACAGTGCTTCAGTTTATACTGTGAATCCATTAGTGGTGAATTCGCAGCCCAGAAAGGGTAATAGCTATATTCAAGTCAATAATTTATATATCTTTGTTTACGTTTGCCTGTTTAATTTTTCAGAACTTTGGGCTTATAGTAAATTATGTGCAACTACAACCTTTATTATTCAGGCAAATTTAGGCATATATTTGCTGCAATGATGTACTAGGGAAATCTTACACTTTCTTACTAGTTCTCTTCCTCACAACATAGTTGATATTGAACTAGTTGAAACACATGGAGATGTTTACTAAGTGAACGGGAACTTGAATGTAAGCTTCACATCTCACTGTATCCTGTAGGCTCCGAAGCTGATGAGACCGGCTCAGAGGCAGATACAGACCTCCGGAACAGATTGGCTATTCGGGACCGCAGAAAAGGCCGTCGAGAGAGACGCATCACCGGATTGGGCGGGAACTCAGAGGTGAATGGGAGAGAGGGCTTCAGATAGGGTTGCTATGGTGGAAGGAAGCACACTGAAGTTCAAGCATCAGTAAGGGGTGATTTACAGTCTGTGGAGAACTTGAAAACTATTGTACATTATCTAGATGAGCTCATATACTCCAATTTCTTTCTCTTTTCCAGGGTGAGGATGACGAAGATGCTGAGCAAGTCAACAATGAAGATCCCTCTGGACATGGCAGGTAGATCCCCTTGGAAGGATTCAACAGTTTAAGCTGGGTTGTGCAGAATGCATTGGTAAATGTATGGATTCATGTGTTCCCTGTTGGATGGCAGTTTGTCTTCCCAGTACAAAAGATTTTTTTTCAAATAGGGTTTTCATTATCCATGCTGTCAAAATCAATTGTGAAAAATCCAATAATATGCAAATATGGGAATATGTTTTTGTTAACACACCCTATCCTCGTTGTTTTGCTTTCACTTCCATGACCCTAGCTTCCTTATCCCTTTTCAGTGAACACCTAAATAACCTCCTACCAAACCGGACAGCTCCCTACAGCTGCCAGAGACGGAACAGCGCTTCATCGGGTTGCAAAGAGGAACCCGATCACTATTACAAGAAAGTTAGTGATTTAAGCTGGAGCGCATGCTTACTCTGGGAGGAGGCTGTTGCAAAGGGATACTGGCTTAGTGATATCAGTGCTTTTCATTTTTCCCCTCTGTGTCTTCCTAAGTTGTATGAAGATCTCTCGATAGAGAATGAAAAACTAAAGGAACAACTACAAGAAGCACAGCTGCAGCTGACACAAATCAAGCTGGAGCTAGAAAGAGTGACTCAGGTATGGATGGGGCAGACACTTCTGAGGAATACAGGAGTGGCAACTGAGGGACAGAGTGATAATTTTATATATACAGTAGAGTCTCACTTATCCAACATAAACGGGCCAGCAGAACGTTGGATAAACGAAAATGTTGGATAATAAGGAGGGATTAAGGAAAATCCTATTAAATGTCAAATTAGGTTATGATTTTACAAATGAAGCACCAAAACATGTTTTAGAACAAGTCTGCCACTTGTTTGGGAGTGTGGCTGCACTTGTGTTGTTGTTGGGTGTGTGGGCCCACTGCGTGTTGCTGTCTAGAGAAACAGCTGTGGATCTGGGCAGGAGGCAGTCTGCATTGGATAATACAGAACGTTAGATAAGCGAGACTCTACTGTAATAGTAAGCCAGTTGCAGGTTGGTTGTCAATCTGTGCCTAAAAACAAACCAGGGTGTTTTTTTAACAAGCAGCAAGCTTATATGTTTAGTTCTATGTAAATGTGTTACTGATTTTATATGTTGATGTATTGCATTTTATGTGTTGTACGGCATCTTCATGTGCTACCCTGTTTCCCCGAAAATAAGACATCCCCGAAAAATAAGACCTAGTAGAAATTTTGCTGAATTGCTAAATATAAGACCTCCCCCAAAAGTAAGACCTAGCAAAGTTTTTGTTTCGAAGCATGCCCAGCGCCTGCCAAACAGAACACCAGAGCATGCAGGATTGGTAAATATACATACTAGTTGTACATGGAAATAATGGTAGTAACAAGAAATTCTTGATAGGATTCACAGTTTGTCTGGTTATGTTGGTTTGTGATGACAACTACTGTACAGTATATAATAAATGTTCATTTTTTGTTCAATAATAAATGTGAATTCTTCTTCATAGAAATATGAGACATCCCCTGAAAATAAGACCTAGAGCATCTTTGGGAGCAAAAATTAATATAAGACACTGTCTTATTTTCGGGGAAACACAGTATTTTGTAAGCCGTCCTGAGTCCCTATGGGAGATGGTGGCAGGGTATAAAGTGTCGTTGTTGTTATAGAAACCATGGTTTTATTGTCTTTAGAGCTGTGGATTGATGAAATTATGGTTTCTCCCTGGCTTGTTTCATCAGGTAGCTTTAGCTGACAAAAGGAGTTAGAAGAAAACCAGATGAAAAGTGGGGAAAACAAATTGTGGTTTGTTTTGTCTGTAAAAACAATTCGCAGCTTAAGCAACAAAACATAGATAAAACATAAACATGGATAACGTGATGTGCAGACATAGCTAATGTGGCAAAAGAGAGCGAGAACAGACATGTCCATAATGTATGTGATTATATTTTATCTTCGGGCCAATGAATACCTACTAGGATTGGATGTGAACCAGTATAGCCTAGTGGTTAAGAGTATGAGCTGCTAACTCGGCAAAAGTTAATATTTCAATTTTAACTCAGCAATAGTTATTTAGTAATAAGGAAAGCACATATTAGAAAAACCGAGGCAAGTCTTAAGTCACCTCAAGACTTAAGTTAAGTCTTAAGTAGTCTTACCTCTCCATCTGCAATATTGACCTATCTTCTGGGGATTTTCAGAAGATGGATTATACCCTTTCACACATCTGTATAAAATCCACATTGAAATGGTTTATATGGCCGTGTGGACTCAGATAATTCAGTTCAAAGCAGATATTGTGGATTATTTGTCTTGATATTCTAGGTTATGTATCTGTGTGGAAGGACCCTTAGTTAAGAATCATTTTGAAATGCATGATATAAATGCCCGCTGGCCCAGGAACAAGGTATGCAGTCTTCTTCCACGAAGTCCTGCCTAAGCATTATGGTCTTCAACAGATGCCGTGCTTAGGGTAATGCTTGCTCTTAGAGCCCAGACAGACCACCAGCAACAGGGCCCTCCTTATACTCACGTTCTAACCAAGGACTATCCTTCCAAATATTAATACTTTTCAGCCCCTTAGTTTGCCATCTTTATGCTTCTCATGTTGAGTCTTTTGTGTCATTCACCCACAGAGGCAAGAGCGTTTTGCTGAGCGGCCAGCTCTCCTTGAGCTAGAGAGATTTGTAAGTACCTCTTTCCACGTCTCTTCTTTTTTGCCCTTTTCTAGATGATATTGCATCACAAAATCTACATTCTCAGGATCTTTCTGGATTCAAGAGGTACCTTGTGTTGTACTGTGGAAACTGTCTGGGGTTGTCTTTAAAAAGTCTCCTATATTACAAATAGATGCAGGGAGAAGTCTGGCATTTTCCCATGTACCACCTGCTCATTATTAAACTTCTTGTAAAAATTGATGGTCTAGATTCTACTCATATTTCTAAGCAGAGTGGATTATGTCAAGGGTGGACAAAGAGCTGCTTGCAGATCACCAGAAGATTCAGTGCAGCTCCCTTTCCATGTCTGATGGAAAATGGGAGATGGTTTGCTATTTAACCATTCCCCCATCCCCTATCTAAAATTGTATTTCTAGAAACCAGAAGTAACCAAAAAGCTGCTTTGTATTTTCTGAACATAGCCATTCCAGGTTTGAAAAAATATGGCAGGGGGAGAGTTGAAATAGGATAAAAATTGTGCCCCAAGGATTGAGGATGTTGTTTACTCCCTCCAAAAAAAATGATGGGTGGAAATGGCCCTTAGGCTCTCACCATTTGATCTCCTCTGTCTTAAGTTTTGCCTATGACAAGCTCCTGATTCAGCACTCTTGTTTTTTAAATCTTGCATGCGTGGGTGGACTGTAGTAATTTTAGGCTACACAAGACTGAAGTCAGCCTACTTCTCTTCTGTTGAGAAGGGTTTCATTAGTATGGCATAAGCACACTTCTAAAAAGCTTTGACACTCTCTTTCCCCCCCCCCCCCTTCCTTACCAGGAACGCCGAGCTTTGGAGAGGAAAGCCGCAGAGCTAGAGGAAGAGTTGAAGGTAATTCCCATCTGTTTGGATGACACTGGGGTCTTATTCTGAGGGCTGCCATAAACTGAGAGTAGTTTAGCTTCGGTCTGTTTGTGGAGCACAGCAGTTAAGGTTTGTACCAGATCCATTGTTTTTTAGTTTTTGCCTTCTGTCTCACAGGCTCTTTCAGATTTGAAGGCTGACAACCAGCGTCTCAAGGATGAAAATGCCGCTCTTATACGTGTTATCAGCAAACTCTCCAAGTGACCACTGCTGCCACGGCCCCTTGATGAAGTGGAGCCTTATTCTGCGCGCTCCTTCTTGCGCACCAGCTCCTCAATAAGGACAGGAGAAATACATGAGGAGAGGGGCAGCCAAGTTTGTATCGCCACCAAAACACTCCAGATTTGGGCTCTTCCAAGCCTCAGCCAACCAGAAGCCCACCAACCATGCTTTTCTACAAAGAAGGCAAAGTTTGTCAGCAGAAACAATGTCTTGCACGTACCCTTTTTATTTTTCCCCTTTTCCTTTTCTTTTTACTTCTTCAGAGACAGTATTTATTTTGTGGCTTCCTTACAGTGATGTTATTTGCTTGTTGCTTTTCCTTCAGTGAATAAAGGGAGTGAGAGTGATAGGAGCCATTCTTTTTGGAGGCTTGTAGAAGTGGTGTGGGCACAATCCAGTTCAGCTTTTCTGGCAATAGGGGAGATGAAACAACAGTTTGGAAGCAAAAGGCCAGACTTTAGAAGCTGTGCAAAGAGTAGCATTAATGGGAAACCTATAGTCTGGACTATAAGAATTGCTCCCTAATGGAGAATGGGCATTGCTTATAGCTCCTTAGGCTGCAGGCTTGAACCTTGTAATCCAAGAGCAGCATTGTCCCGGCACTGGTCATCCCATGGCATGGGAGAGAGGTTGTCTGGACTCAGTCCATGCAAGTTCTCACAGCATGATGAAGACTTAATTAATTGGTAATTGCATAAATGCTGCCAGAGGGCAGCTGACTCAAAAGTAGTAGAGTAAAAAGGTTGCATTTAGTAAATGACTATTGTAGCAGAGGGGAGCACAACCCATAGCCTGTGGCTACATCCCATGTAGCCTTGTAATCTACCGGGACTCCATCCACTTTGTAGTATAACAATTAATTGGGTTGCAAGATCAGGATAGTGATGGTAGAAGTGCTGTTCTCTAGCTTCTCAATTCGCTCTCATCATGCTACTTGTAGCACTGCATAGACCATGATCTTGGTAGAAATTGCTAGAGGATGGGAATGTTCCAAGATGTGTTTAGGAGAATGTAAGCTTTTGTGTGGAGATAGATGTGTGTATGTAGCTCCAAGCTGTTAACACACGCAGAAGACAAGAAAGATTGTGCAGCCCTGTTGTAGAGACCCAGGCAACTGATCTGGGGCCTAGAAAACCTAAGCAAGCAGCTTAGAACAGGACAATGGGGCGGGTGGGGAAATGTGATTGTATGAGGCATTGTAGCCACAGCCTGTTTGAGGCCTTGTATGGTTTAATCAGAGGGAGAATCAAGTTGACTGTTATTTTATTTTTTTAAATGGTGTGTATGATTGTCTGCCTTTCGGTTGTCTAGAACCAAAGGGACGCGGGAATGCTGAGGGGGCATTATATGGCAGATGGGATAGTATTAATTGCTGAGAAGAGTGTGAAGTGCCATAGTTGTGGTGAGGGAAGACAGAGGCAAGGGTATGGTTACAGTTGCTCCTTTCCCTTGGGCAATTGACTTTGACTCCTGTCCTTCTTTTTCCACAACCTTTTTTGTTTAGATGTGAGTTTGGTCCTCAGTTGTCCAGCGTTAGGCCAGACGCCAGAGGCTGTTCGTACTCCTTCCTTGCCGGAATCAGGTCTAAAACCAAGCCCAAGAGAAACGTTCCCTTTCTTCTTTATACCTTCTGGACACTACCCAGTCCAGCTGCAAGGTTATCCAAATGTTTATAACCCTGGTGTCCGGCATGGATACCAGAGGCCGTATCCAGCTCCATATTTGACATTGCCCTAGTTGCCAACCTTTGACTCCCCGCTCCTCTTCCTCCAGAAGCTCTGCTTCCTTGACTCCTCCCTGGACTCCGCTGCTGCTTTCCTAGAGGCTATGCGGGGTTCTACATGTCTCTCCCGCATTCTTCTTCCTGCACGCACACAATCAAATATTTTCAACGTTAAAACTGAGGGCTAGAAGTACTTCCAAGTGAAACTGAGGGCTAGAAGTAATTCCAAGAGAAACGGGTCCAAAGTACTACCCTGAAAATCCTTTGTGTGTGTATATGTGTGTTTTTCCTGCGCTATCATGAGCCAAGATTCCTCTGCCAAAATAAATAGTCCATTCCTTTTTGCCATGACCACCCTATTACTCCCATTCCCCTTCCTTCCCCTTCACCTGCCTTGGTCCATGAATTCCCCTCCCCAAACATATCTGTACATAACAGAAGTATTTTCTATATGGCTGCATCGCCAACAAAAACAAGAAGAAAAAATGCAGAAAAACCTAAATGTGCAATATCGCATGAGTATTTTTTTTCCAAAGAAGTCTCTATATTGTACTTGTTTATTCAGCAGCTCAGCTGCATTTGTTTTAAAGGACAGGGAAATGAAAGTTACCGTGTTTGACTATAATTAAAAATGATGAAAAATTGGTCCTTGACTATGCTTATTTCTTTATATGCAATGAACTAAAATTTAGTCTAAAAGATTAGAGTTGGTGTAGTGTGTAAGGGTGGGGAAAAATCTGGTTTGCTGAATATTTTGCGCTACAAATCCCATAATTGACCATGGGGGATGAAACTCCTAAGAGGTACAAGCCACAGCATTCAACGGACAAAAAAATTCTCAGTTGTGGTGCTGTAGATAGTATGATTTGGCAACAGATTCAGATCTTTAAAAGATTTTTTTTTTATGTATACCACCTTGACATTGAACCAACTGTGGAATAAAAACGTGACAGAATCCTTAAGCACGATTACTCAGCTTTTGGTCTGTCTAATTTATTTAGATTGAAAGCCAGCACGATGTAGTGATTTGAGGTTTTGGACTAGAACTCTATGTGACCAGGATTTGAATCAGTGCTCAGTCATGGAAGCCTGCAAAGGGAGTTGGACTGGTCACACTCTTCCAGCCTAAGAAGGCAGCTGCAAACCTCCTCTGAATAAATCTTGCCCAGGAAACTTTATGATGGAGGTAAGTCAGAGTTACCTGAAAGTCACATAAGTTATTTTGAACAAACAAACAGAACTATGAAGCTGCCTCGGTATTTAACCATAAAAATGTTGGCATCAACAGGAAGAAAGCCAACGATTCTTTAAATGTCAAGTCCTGTTTTAAAGGGGAACTGATGGCCACTATCATTTATGCCTTTAAAGCAAGGTTGGTAATACTATGAGGAATAGATAGACTGGTAGTGGTGTGTATTCAAGTAATTTCCAACTTGTAATTATACTAAGGATTTTCTTAGCGAGATTGTTTAGGTAGGTTGCTTTTGCCTTCGTCTGAGGCCGAGAATGTGACTTGCCCAAGGTCACCCAGTGGGTCTCTATGGCTGAGTGGGGATTTGAATCCTGGCCTTGTTTTTGAACTTTTTGTGCAGTTAGATACTGGATGCTACATTAGTTTAGTCTGTAATTCTTTATTATGTTTGCAGCTCTATCAAAGTTCCTAATCCCTGTGTGATCTCCTAACCCATTCCCTTTCCACTTTACAAATATATATATTTTTAGGATTAATATTAATAATTATAAATTGTTGTAGGATGCTAAGGACTTTGGTTTGGAAATCTCAGACTGAACACCCCCCCCCCCCCACATTCTAGTTTTAGTAAACGCAGAAGCTGTGAACCTCAAATTCAGGATTCAGTTCATGTTGGCTTTACCAGCTGGCCCTTGCTCTATACATGTTTCCTCTTTTGCATCTTGCTTTACACCCTGAATGCTAATTCCAACTGAATTATAAATTTCTTTCATCCAGGTGGAGGAAACTTCATACATGAAGCAGCTTTAATAACCCAAATTCCCAATCATTTCTCCAAAAGGCCCAGGGCTTCTTCCTTCCAGCCCCAGTGCTTCAATCAGTCACCTGCAACATCCAGTTGCTAGCCTGTGATGTTAGGGCATTTGCCATAAAGTTGCATAACCCATCCTCGCTGTGCTCACAGGGCAAACTAAAGGTAGTCATCGGATTACAATGTGACTTCAGGCATGACTCATAGTGTTCTGGAGCCTCTCCTCAGACTAAAATTAGAGATGGCCTCTGCCCCACCCTTCAGTCTTCTCTTCCTCCCCATGCTAACCCTAACCTTCAAGAATGGTAAGGATGTCAAGGCAAGGTGTGCCCCTCGGGCAAGAATGATGCATCGTCCCCAAGTGTCCCTCCGCCTCAGAAAAACACAGACGTAGTGCATGTTAGCTGGACAACGTAGTGCATCATCCTACAGGTAGCCTTGGTCCTCCCAGCCCCAGTGTTGAAAAAGTAGGAGTGAAAAACCTTCTAATCCATGACAGAACAGTTGAGAGCTTGTTTTGGAAGATAAAAGATGGCCTCTAGGGTTGCTCCTCAGAGAGCTAACAATGTAGGGATTTAGGACTCTTAGACCAGGATTCACATCCTTGCCAAAAAAAATCCTATGATAAGGTCACCATGCATCAGAGTTGACCTGAAGCTACATAACACTGTTCACACCATCACCACCACTCTCTTCTTGTGGTTGTTTTTCCCTCTCTATCCATTAGGTTTCCTCCTAGGTCTGATTTTTCAAGAACTCTTGAATGCTGCTTGCATGGAAAAATGTCTCTCCAGCAGTAAAGAGTGCAAGTTACATATTTAACAGAGGTGTGTGTAGGTTAAAGCTTCTTGGCTTCAAGGTTCTGCTTGCATGTTGCGTATGCTAACAACTCATAGAATCCATAAAATGTGCACAAGCATTTGGGCTAGGCAACAGATTTATAGACGTTTCGGTTATTCACGAGGAAATAATTTTTGAGGCCACACCTAGTCAGAGAGGGAGGCCTGCTGTGGGCAAAGGCACTGGACTTCTATTTCTCCCAAGTGTTTCTTGCCAACAAGTCAACAAGTAGGAGGTACCACAGCCCAGAAGCAGAGCACATGTTTTGCAAGCAAGCTGTTAAAGACTTAATATCCTGGCATTTCTTACTGAAAGGAATAATAGCAGGCAAGGTGAAACAGGCTGGTTTGCGACATTTTGCAAAGAACAAGACTGGGGATGGGATTTGCAGTTGTCTTTCTCCCAATTGGTCAAAATCTTGTATCTGAAGATAGCAGTGTTGCTTAGAAGAAGCAAGGCAGGTGACACAGCCTGTAGCTCAGACTTCCCACACTTTGCAACCACCATCCAGTATCTTCTGCTTGAGGCACTTGCTTCACTTTGCTTAAAGGTAGAACTGTCCTTGGATGTGAATAACCTTGGAAGACACCTTAGATACTGCCAGTTTAGTGGTGCCAAATCAGCTGCATTCCAGGCTCAAGATTTCAAGGCCAAAGCCTGGCACTTTGGAACAGCTCTGGCAAATGTAATTAAATAATATATTAAGTTTCAACCACAATTACATTATTCAAATGCAAGATGAACAGATTAGAATGTTTCCATGTTGGATAATAAGATGCAAACCTTAGCTAAAAGTGGGTGTTCCCAGCTCCAGCTGAAGTGAGATCATTCTTTCTTAGCTGTTTAGAGAATCTTCATAGGAAACATTTGCTGTGATTTGCTTCTGGCATGAAAGGTTTAAGTGGCCACAAGTCAAGCACAAAATGCTCACTAGGAACAAGGCAACATTGTAATATCAAGACAAACACACAGCGGGGAGATGATGTCCCTAAAGGGTGAAGTTTTAAACATTAAGAGCTGCATTTCACAGATCTCAATAGGACTTTGTTGCTAAATTCTTGTGGTATTCATAAGGGTGCCCTATCACAAGATTTGTTTTTGTAGCATCATTTGTTTGGAAAGGGCTTACCACTGCTTTCCTCTGCAGCTGAGAGACTGTCTTTTCCAAGATCACTAAGTGGGTTTCCATGGCCAAATGGGAATTGGATGGCCAGTATCCTAGTCTTTTCTGCCAATCTAGCAGTTTGAAAACATGCCAATGTGAGTAGATCAATAGGTACTGCTCCGGCAGGAAGGTAACCCTGCTCCATGCAGTCACATGACCTTGGGGGTGTCTAAGGACAACATCGGCTCTTCGGCTTAGAAATGGAGATGAGCACCAACCCCTAGAGTCGGACATGGCTGGACTTAACGTCAGGGGAAACCTTTACCTTTACCTACTATCCTAGTCCAGCACCTCAGTAGAGTGTACTTCTAAGCCAGTGGTCTCCAGACTTCAGTCCTCCAGGTGTTTTGGACTTCAGTCCCCAAAAGCCCCAATCCCAGCTCGACCACCAGTCACAAATTCTGGGGATGAAAGTCCAAACACCTAAGCCCAAAGTTTGGGGACCACCGTTCTAAGCCAAGAGAATAATGTTCCTGGTAAAATTTCACCATAAGTCTTCCACAAAGTCATCTATAACCAATTGAAGCTTGTAGTTCTCTGAGACTTTCTTTCGCACGCACATTTTTCTGAGTGGCACTATTATCCAGAATGTCTAGCACTCTTCAAGAGAACTGGAGAAGACAGATTTCAGGCCTTAGACCCAGGGTCAGACCTAAGCAGCTTGAAATCTAACTGGAGTTCAAAATCACAGGCAAAATGGGAAATCCAGCATGTCTAAGGCAGCTTTCCTTTATATAAGCTCCTCCCCACCTCTCTTAGATGTTTAGCTCAGCATCAGAGATAAGACCCTGATGATGTAAATGGCTAAGAGAGGCAGAAAGAGGTTGTATCACTGTGTTAGATAACAATTTAAGCCAGTGAAGCGTATGGTATGAATGTTCTGATACTTTTAAAAACTGCCTGTTGTATTAATACCTGAAACTGGGTGGGAGGGGAGGAGATACCAAAAATGCTCTCATTCCTGTTCCGGCCTGAAATGTTCAAGGTAAGAAGTCAGAGAACAAACATTTTGCAGATCAATACAAAGTACTGTAATTTTTACTATTTTGCCAGCTGCTTAACCTGTATCCTCACTTTATTTTATTCCCTACATTATGATTCTGTCATCCTTCATTTGTGAAACTGAAGTCATACATAAAGCTCCCAGTATGAGTGCCATGTCGGGATTGTCCTGTATCCTGAGATTCTCATACCAAAACCTGAGACGTAGAAGGGATACATTGTATACCTTACATAGAAAGCTATTCAAACAATACAGCGTGACAGATCCCCTTTCCATGCTGGTCCTGTATTTCCAACTCTTGTGCTTCTATTACTTTTCTCCTGGGTGTATTGTTTAATGAGTTCACTGTAGTAAGACACAGTTATAAAGAAGAATAAACAAGTAAATATTTATTAATACTAAGATCAAACATTAGCCTCTGAACATATGCATAGCTCCCCAAAATAGCATTCGGTTCTTCGTCCTGGCTGACTGTCCTATCTCAAATAAAGCATCTCCATATTCTACATCCTCTCTTTCTCAAGCAGATTGGGGCTGCGAGGTTATCTTATATTATAACCTATTATCTTTCTCCACAGCAACCTGCTTCTGCTCATGCATTTAGGTAGATTAATTCAATTGGCATAGGGCAGAATACATTGTGTACGGAAAGGTTGTGGATGTTCCTGGTGCCTTTAAAATAGCAATACCCATTACATCTTGTGGAAGGGCTGAAGAAATCATAAAAGTTTTAACATGCAAATAGTTTATTGCCTATGTCTGGGAAAACAGGTTGTAAAGGGACATGAGACAAAAACAAAGAACTGACGGGAATCAGCTTTAAAATTTCTTATAAAAGTAAGTGCAAGTAAACTTGGAAGAAGATATAATATAATTCTAATGGACGCTTCAAGTAACCTAACAGAAGTTGAACTACACAGATTTGGGCAGGATCATCCATTTAAAACAAGAGTAGGAATAATTCAGTCTTCCAATATTATTTCGTTGGAAAGCAAACACTAAACATGAAGGGTGAAAGACAATAAGATACTACACAGAAAAAATATATACAGTAGAGTCTCGCTTATCCAACGTAAACGGGCCGGCAGAATGTTGGATAAGTGAATATGTTGGATAATAAGGAGAGATTAAGGAAAAGCCTATTAAAAATCAAATTAGGTTATGATTTTACAAATTAAGCACCAAAACATCATGTTATACAACAAATTTGACAGAAAAAGTAGTTCAATACACATTAATGCTATGTAGTAATTACTGTAGTTACGAATTTAGCATCAAAATATCACGATGTATTGAAAACATTGACTACAAAAATGCATTGGATAATCCAGAACATTGGATAAGTGAGTGTTGGATAAGTGAGACTCTACTGTAGTTTATTACTGAAATACAATAAGCCACTGGAAAAAGTGTGAGGCATATTGAGTTAATGAATAAAATACAAAATTACAATAATTAAACTTTAGTTAAAATGGCTAAATTACTCATGGATATGTATTAATTTTAAATATGCTTGTCTCTCTTTAGCAGAAACTGAAATGCAAGTAGAAAGTCTGATAGTTGCCTTAGCTTGAGGAGAAGTCAGCCATGATTTTAAATCCAGCATTTTCAGAATCTACCTGAGTAAGGATTGCCTTCTCCTCCTTTTATTACGCATAGCAGTTTTGTATGGGTTCTTTTCCTTTCCCCTTAACCACCATGGCTCAATGCTGTGGAATCATCAGGGTTGTCATATCATAAGTCTTTTATCCTTCTTAGAGTCAAATAGTGCTGGTGCCTCACCAAACTACAGCTCCCATGATTCCATTACATGGAGCCCAACAGTTAAAGCGAGGCCAAACTGCATTTCTATTGCGTAGAGCAGGCATGGGCAAACTTCGGCCCTTCAGGTATTTTGGACCTTAGGTTTCAGAAATCCCAGCCAGCTTACCAGCTGTTAGGAATTGTGGGAGTTGAAGTCCATAACACCTGGAGGCTGAAGTTTGTCCATGCCTGGTGTAGAGGCACCTGAAGATGAAGTATACTGGTTTTTCCTTTTTCGTATCAGGAGCGATTTGAGAAATTGCAAGTCGCTTCTGGTGTTAAAGAATTGGCCATCTGCAAGAACGTTGCCCAGGGGACACCCGGATGTTTGACGTTTTACCATCCTGTGGGAACCTTCTCTCATGTCCCTGCATGGGAAGCTGGAGCTGACAGACAGGAGTTCACCCCACTCCCCGGATTCAAACTGCAGACCTTTCGGTCAGCTGTCCTGCCGGCACAAGGGTTTAACCCATTGCGCCACCGGGAGCTCCTTAAGTATACTGGTAAAAAGTGGCAACAAGCCTCCATCAAACAATTTTCTGTTTTATTAATGGTGGAAATTATATTTATTACATATACAGTAGCCTTTCAATTAACCAACTTAGTTAACTGGGGGCCCTTCCACACAGCCATATAAACCAGACTACCAAGGCAGGATATCCCACAATATCTGCTTTGAACTGTGTTATCTGAGTCCACACTGCCATATATTCCAGTTCAAAGCAGATATTCTGCCTTGATATTTTGGGTTATATGGCTGTGTGGAAGGGCCCTGAGAGTCTACTGTATATGTTTTACATATAATACCTTTATCTGGTATTAGCAAATGCCAGATCAATTTAGTTTCTGGTGGTTTGAGACTTACAATTATAAATAGGCCTAACTAATACTATATTTTATACTACCAGGTATGGGCAAACTTCGACCCCCCCCAGGTGTTTTGGACTTCAACTCCCACAATGCCTAACAGCCTGCTGTTTTGAAATACAGTATTAAAAGCAAAGAAAGACAACTTAATGTAACACAGATTTAGTGTCTTATACATGTATTTTTTAATAATATTATTTTGTTTGATGTTTTTGAGAGTTCCAAATGCTTGAGTTGTGGCAAACTGAGAGTGTGCTGTCATAATAAAGTAAGTCAAAGCTACCTTTGTTTAGTTCCAATTAGCCAGGGTCATGCTGCCTTCCGGAGTTTCGGGTTTCATTTCAAGTACAGTGATGTGTATGTGTGAGAGAGGAAGGTTTTCAACAATGACCGCAGCAACGCAGGTACAGCTTACCTGCCCAGGTATGCAAGGGGTGTGGTTCAGCTGGTTGGCTCACCTGCACAGGGACCGGTAGGTCTCACACCACTTTGTAATTCTTGCTTGTCACGCCGGATGCCACCAGCTCGGTGCTCCGAAAAGCGATGGTAGGAATTGGGGCCAAGCACCTGCGAAAATAGGACGGTAGGTAAATTGAGACAGAGGAGAGAAGTGGTGTGGGGAAAGGGAAATGGAAATGCATGGCATGCCTAGAATGGATCTAACCTCCGCTTGATTTGCATTTGCAGTTTCAAGTCCTTTTGTAGTGAAGGTTTAGTGGAGCGGAGTGACACCATTTGAGAACCAGCTTTTCTGGGTGACTTGATGGCAGAGCAGAATTGAATAGGGTTGGTTCACCACGGTGGGAAACAAAAGTCGAAATCTCTAGAAAAAGAGAAAAAAAAGATACTAGAATACAGTGCACCCTCAGCCATATAATGCTGTTTGAAACTGCACTATGTGGGTCAGTATAGAGCATGGCAGTTAAAGTGAGGTCAAACTGCATTCAACAGTGTAGAACAGGCATTGGGCAAACTTTAGCCCTCCAGGTGTTTTGGACTTAGGAATTGCTGTTAGGAATTGTGGGAGTTGAAGTCCGAAACACCTGGAGGGTCGAAGTTTGCCAATGCCTGTTGTAGACACATACAATGCAGTTAACCTTCATTATATGAGTCTATACTAACCATATGGTGCTTTATATGGCAGTATAGATGAGGCCTCTGTTTACCAGAATTCTCAAACAACCAGCAAAAACAGAAGAAATAACACCATGTAACAAAATTTGGAAACATTTCTGTTCCTGGTTTGAAAGTGTTATTTCCTGTTTAAATCACGCAGTACTTACTTTGAAAGTAGTTGTTCTACTCCAGAAACTTTGTATTTGTGGTTGGCACAATTTAGGTTGAATTGGTTTAGACTCGATGAGATATTCATTGAAAAATGATAGCAAAATGTGCTACAGGATGTCCATTCCACAAAAACAAAGTTTTGGCAGTTTAATAAAATTTGTCCATGTTTTTATGATAGAACCAATTAGGAAATGGCATTTATATCTCAGGAATAAAAATCATGTTACATTGTGTAATACTTTAATTTTTTTAAAAGGTAGTTTTATAATACAGTGAAACTGTATGTTATGATGTTTGTCTTTGTCTTTTAATTACAGTATTTTGATATTAATATCAAGTCGATACAGAGTTCATAGTATGGCATAGTGTGAGGTATAGTAGGGTGTCCCAAAAGTCTCTATACATCGGAAAATTAACAAACCCATATTATATTATATTATATTATATTATATTATATTATATTATATTATATTATATTATATTATATTATATTATATTATATTATATTATATTGAATGTTTTGTAAATGAAAGTACATTTAGTCACAATTTCCCATTTTCCCTATGGTGACTTTTAGAGGCTGTATTAGTTAGGCCTTGTTTTAATAGTAACCCTCAAGCAACCAGAAACTATGTTTATCCGGCATTTATCCTCATGGGTCCCAGTTAATTGAGGATCTACTGTACTTGGTTTTAAACTAAGGGCAGTTTGTTATATGAAAACTTCCTGTTTTAAGGAAGCACTGTGCCATCTGAGGGATGGAAACACCGCTACAGATAATGGGCCTTAAATAAATTTCTGTTATTGCAAACATGAACTTAAAACAAAATAAGGTTGTTGACGTTAGCAACGTTTCTTCTTAATTATGAACTAAATGGGGGAAAGCCTAGATTCTTCTTCAAGTAAAAGGTCTAAATTTTGTGATTGTTTACGGAACACGTTGTTGTTGTTAACTTTATTAATCCGGGCTTATGTCTATGGAATAATGGGATTGGTAGCTTGGTGAAGCACTAGCATTCTTTCCCAGAGAAGGCTAAAGACCTTGCAAAACTACAACTCCCAGGATTACATAGCACTGAGCCATGGAAGTGGTGTTAAATTACATTAATTCTACAGTGTAGATGCACTCTAGGTAGAACAAAGCCTGAACTTTGACTATGTCTTTGATTAAACTGTTGTTGTTGTTGTTGTTGTTGTTGTTTATATAGCCTGTGAGAGGATATAATTCTGTTAATTCTGTTACTGTGTTGTTGAAGGCTTTCACGGCCGGAATCACTGGGTTGCTGTGAGTTTTCCTGGTTGCATGACCATGTTCCAGAAGCATTCTCTCCTGGCGTTTTGCCCACATCTATGGCACCTCTGAGGATGCCTGCCATAGATGTGGGCAAAACATCAGGAGAGCATGCTTCTGGAACATGGCCATATAGCCTGGAAAATTCACAGCAAACCAATTCTGTTACTTTTCCTTTGACATTTCCCCAGATGTTCTTACAAAATTATTTATGTGTTATTTAAAATTTTAAGCTCATTTAAGTTGAAACACTACAGAAATGTATCTACATAGCAAGATTAATGCAGTTGGACACCACTTTGGCTCAATGTTATTGAACAATGGGAGTTATCATTTGATGAGGCCCTCGCACTTTTTAGACCTTGTAAAACTACAAATCCCGAGATTCCATAGCATTGAACCGGGGCAGTTAAACTTCCATCGAATCGCATTAATTCTACAGTGTAGATGCACCCTCCAGAAATAAAATGGCGCTTGCTTCTTCCAGTTTGATGAGAAGGCATTGAACAAAGTACCATTTTGTGTCCACGATATGTTTTGAAAGCAAATACTATAAAATGAGCAGCTCTACTGGCCTCGCAGCCCTTCCTTGACTATAAAAATGCTTTTAAAATATATATTAAAAGGAGAAAGGCATTATGACACGTAACACAAGGCCTAGTAAGCCCAAGTTCACCAATATTGGCCCAAAGCGGGATACCTGACTTGTTTGTCAGTATGGATAGTATCTGAATTTTTGTGTATGTGTGTATCAGGAGCAATTTGAGAAAATGCAAGTTACTTCTGGTGTGAGGGACTTGCAATCTGAAAATGATGGATGGGCATTTGGAGAACGAAGTCAGGCCCTCAATTATAATTTAGGATCCAGGGCTATTTGAAGCACTGATTAACATCAACCGGGACTGGGAAATGGGAACTGTACAAACATAGGGTCTTCATTTGCCATGAGTCTCTCCAAGCAGAGGATCAAGTGTGCAAATTCTTCTATTTTGAAGGGCTTACTTCCAGGTAAAAGGAAAGTGGTGCATGCAAACTACAACTCAACTAGTAGAATGACAACTTGATAAAATTTGCAAGGATTGATTGATGTTATGCTCCAGCTTCCAAGGGGTCAAGTATTACACGTTTTGACTTTTGCGAATTAGATTTAAAACATTTCCTGTACCTGTGCTTTTATGCCATGCATGGGCAAACTTTGGCCCTCCAGTAGGCTATTAGGAATTGTGGGAGTTGAAGTCCAAAACACCTGGAGGACCGAAGTTTGCCCATGCCTGTTCTACACTGTTGAATGAATGCAGTTTGACATCACTTTAACTGCCATTGTTCAATGCTATTGGAATCCTGGGGTTTGTAGTTTTACAACGTGCTTGGCCTTCTCTGCTGTTGCCTCACCAAACTACAAATCCCAGGATTCCATAGCATTGAGCCATGGCAGTTACAGTGGTGTCAAACTGCATTCATTCGGCAGTGTAGATGCACCCTTGAAATCTTTAGATCTTCAAGTGTTAATTTTTCCAATGTGATTCTATGGTTGGCTTCCAGTGGAAATTGATCGTAGAGTTGTGCTTGAAGACTTAGAAATTCCTAGAGAAGGGGAAAAAAATAGCAAGGTTGTTGTGAGTTTTCCAGACTGTATGGCCATGTTCCAGAAGCATTCTCTCCTGACATTTCACCCACATCAATGGCAGGCATCCTCAGAGGTGTTCGGTCTGCTGGAAACTAGGCAAGTGGGGTTTATATATCTGTTGAATGTCCAGACTGGGAGAAAGAACTCATCCGTTGAAAGCCAGTGTGAATGTTGCAATTGGCCACCTTGATTAGCATTGAATGGCCTTGCAGCTTCAAAGCCTGGCTGCTTCCTGCCAGGGGGGTCCTTTGTTGGGAGGTGTTAGCTGGCCCTGATTGTTTCATGGCTGGAATTCCCCTGTTTTCAGAGTGTTGTTCTTTATTTACTATCCTGATTTTAGAGGGTTTTTTATAATACTGGCAGGAAGCAGCCAGGCTTTGAATATGCAAGGCTATTTAATGCTAATCAAGATGGCCAGTTGCAACAAGCAGACAAAAAGCTCTTTCTCCCAACCTGGACCTTCCACAGATATATAAACCTCACTTGCCTAATTTCCAACAGACCTCACAACCTCTGAGGATGCCTGCCATAGATGTGGGCCAAACGTCAGGAGAGAATGCTTCTGAAACATGGCCATACAGCCCAGTAACCCATACATTAAATCCCCCCCCCCCCCCGGGGATTAATCTCCTAATGTCACTCTAACATGGGAACAACCTCCATAGCAAATACTTCTGTTTCAGTTTCCAAATAGAAAATACTTTGTGTACGTGTGTGTTTGAATGACAAACTATGAGCAACTATGGTTTATGTTTGATGGCAACCTTAGGGGTTATTCCTAGGTCTCAGGTATTGGCAAAGCAATCTCAGGGCCTGAAATTATCCTGAACTGACAGTCCTATGCAAGCCTGTATTGTTGTAAATTGCTTTATTTGTACACCCTTTTGTATCAAGCTTTAGAGCAGTGGTTCTCAACCTATGGGTCCTCAAGTGTTTTAGCCTCCAACTCCTTGAAATCCCACCCAGTTTACCAGCTATTTCTGGGAGTTGAAGGCTAAAACATCTGGGGACCCACAGGTTGAGAACCACTGTTTTAATATATAACAAGAAGAAAGGTTAGAATTTGGGTGTAGCAGTTGAACATAAAGCTTAATTCCTCCAAAAACATAAGCCTCACACTAGCTCAAAATTCATCCTGACTTGCCATGTTGTTATTGTTGTTGTTGCATGCCTTCCAGTCATTTCCAAGCAATGGTGACTCTAGGATTAACTTATCACAGGGCTTTCTTGACAAGATTTGTTCAGAAGAGGTTTAACCTTGCTTTCCTTTGAGGCTGAGAGAGCGGGATTTGCTCAAGGTCACCCAGTTGGTTTTATGGCCAAGCGGTGATTTGAACTCCAGAGTCATCATCCAATGCTCAAACTACTGTACTTGTAATATCTGGGACGACTGAATATCTGCGAAGTGGTCCTGAGGTTACCGAATGGTAGAGGAAGGAGTGCACTGCATATTCCAAGGAATTATTTCACATTGACTTCAGTTTGCAAGGACCAGCCCAATGATTAGGCAGAGTGAAGCAATTGTCTCAAGAGGCAGATGCTGGTGAGCAAATGGTTATTCTTTGGGTATTCCTACAATGTTCCCTCTCTGCTGAGGGATAGAGTTTTTGCCACCAGTGACTTCTAGAGTCCCTAAAAAAAGTCTGCTGCTTCTCTTGGGAGAGGGGGGAATCTCTCATTAGTATTAAAAAAAATCATGTCAGGCGTGACTTGAGAAACTGCAAGTGGCTTCTGGTGTGAGACAATTGGCCATCTGCAAGGACATTGCCTGGATATTTCATGTTTTTACCATCCTTGTGGGAGGCTTCTCTCATGTCCCCACATGGGGAGCTGGAACTGACAGTGAGAGCTCACCCGCTTTCCCCAGCAACCTTCAGATCAGCAACCCAACCTTCAGGTCAGCAGTCCTGCTGGCACAAGGGTTTAACCCACTGCGCCATCATGGGCTCCTAATACTGAAATAAGAATCCTCTACACATGATGGGAGGAAAAGGCACTATGTTGCTCACCACTTCAGGTGAGGCTACGTTTTACATACTCCATGGATATGAGCTGTCTTTCCAAGTGTATTCCAGGATGAAACTTTGGGCAAAGCAATAAAATCTCTAGCTATTTCCCAGATTCTAGTAGTTGGTTAGCTCTAGGATTTCTAGAGCACCTTGTCATAGGTTCACTACCTAGTGTTTGTTTTAAATACCTGGATAGTAGGTTGAAAATAATCAGCTGCAGCTTCTATGTTTATGCAAATCTGGAGAACTATGGAAGGTTTATCTCTAAGAGTGCATCTACACTGTAGAATAAATGCAGTTTGACACTACTTTAACTGTCGTGGCTCAATGCTATAAAATCATGACAGTTGTAGTTTTACAAGTCTTCTCTGCTCTAAGAGTGTTGGTGCCTCACCAAACTACAAATGCCAGGATACCATAGCATTAAACCATGGCAGTTAAAGTGGTATCAAACTGCATTAATTCTGAAGTTTCCCTTCAGGTCGTTAAAAGCATGGAAATGCAGCCAGCACTAAAAAACATGGCATCCTTTAATTGGAAGCCCATCTAACTTTGTAGAACAGAATGGAAGGAAGAGATGGCATTTAAACTGGATTGTAGTCTTTTCTCCCACCCCTCGGGTCTTAAGGCATATACACAGTTTAAGCTCTGGCTTATGGCATCGTAAGCTATCAACCTGTGCAAATATTGACTTTGTTGCTTCAGTTCAACCACTGCTTGTACTAGATCAGTACATAAACGAAAACTGTTGGAAAAATCTGTGCCTGAGATAGATAAAGCAGATCTAAGAACGAGAATCACTTCCCGTCCCTGAGGAAAAGGGAAACATAACCATGGCTTTTGACAGTCGGCCTCTTGCCCGTTGTATGATCTTCTCTCTCCGATAGATAAAAAAAGGGGCAAAATGGTAAAACAAGGGACTGTTGGCCCACCTCCAGGAATTATAGACACCTAGCCAAGCATAAAGTAAGTGGAATCCCGCCTTCAATAAACAAAGCAACCTTGCCAGGTGAAACAAAGCAGGCGTTGGCAATTGGCAAGAGATGCTGCAGGACTCCTGGGAGGGAGGGAGGGGGACTTAGACTTGACTTGTTTCTTTGGTATATACACAAGTATGCACACCCCATGTACTGTCAACAGTCCCGAATAACAAAGAATCCCTATTTCTACACTGAAGGACACATTGCATATGACCAGCATTTCAAAAACTGAGAACACAGAAATGCTTGACCACTCCAACAACTATCATGTCAGACTACACAGAGAAGCCACTGAAATCCACAAGCATGTGGACAACTTCAACAGAAAGGAGGAAACCATGAAAATGAACAAAATCTGGCTACCAGTATTAAAAAACTCAAAAATCAAAACAGTAGATGGGAAGCAACACTCTGAGGGCAGAGGAGCCCCAAGGACAGCTAATGAGTCTTAACAAAGGATGCTGGCAAGAGACAAACCTTTCCAATGCTAATTAGGGTGATTAACTGAAACATTAATGCTGGTTTCCAACTGACAAAGGACTCTTGTCACACCCTGGACTCTCCACAGATATATATTTTTTCCTTCCTTGCCCAGTTTATCCATGCCTCACAGCCTCTGAAGATGCCTGCCATAGATATGGGCGAAACGTCAGGAGAGAATACTTCTGGAACATGGCCACACAGCCTGAAAGACATACAACAACCCTGAGAACAAAGACATTATTCTTCATTTTCAGTGTAGGTAGGGATGCAAGCATTTAACCTCCAGATATTTTGGAGTAGAACCCCATAAACCATTTGACCATATAATGTGGAGCTGATGGGAATTTTCCATCTTCTTCACAGCAAGCGCCTTAGAATAACTGAGGCATAGGTCAAATGTGACAATGCTCATGTTGTTTTTCGGATACAGAGATAGATGTAAGCTTGCAAGTGATCAGATATGCTGTTTGCTTGAACTAAATCAGATGGTTTTTCAGCTCTAATCTGCCCATGATATTGTGTTGGAAACTTCGCTTAAGGTAAAGCAGATTAAAGTATCAAATCCAGAGTTTGTAATATGGTAAAGAGGAAATAAACTCTGAAATCCAATGCCTTACATGTTTGCACTGGCAACTCTGAAGTCTGTCAAAGGTGGTTGAGCTTTTCTTGCCAATCGAAACTATTGTTTCAATAGAAGAATAGAAACTAGGTGTTACTATAGCTTGGCTTTCTCCAATCCAGTTCTCCCCATATGCATTACACAACCCCCAACCAGCATGGCCAAGGATGTTGTAGTTTATTTAACTCATCTGATGTTGTAGCATAACCCGTACATTGAGGAAATAGTTAATTGCCATCAAGTTGACATTGACTTATCTATAATCAGAGATCTCCAAATCACCCTGTTATCAACAGCCCTGTTCATGTCTTGCAAACTAAAAGGCTTTTAGCCTCATTAGTTGTTTCTATCCCTCTATAAGGCAGTCTTTCTGTTTTCCTGCTGCCTTCTACCTTACCAAGCACTACTGTCCCTCCAAATGAGTCATGTCCCCTCATGATATGTCCACCTATGACATATGGATCAAGCCCAATGCAGTTTGACGCCATTTCTAGGAAAAACTCAGGCCTGACTCATTTATTTGTCTGGTTGGCAGTCTTCCAGTCTCACATTTCAGATCAGTTGATCAACTTCCTATCAGATTTCTTCATATCCAGTCTTCACATCTAGTCGCTGAAATCAGAAATCATATGGCATGGGCAATCCTATCCTTGGTATTCAAGACTGGGGAAGATTGTTTACCAAGCCCTAGCTCCTGGTCGAAAATCATATCTTATTATTTTTGGTCTGCCATGGGAGACTGATAACCTGTTACTTTTGTACTTATCAGGTTTATGCTGTGAATCTCAGATAAGACAACTTGTGCTGACATCATGAGTGATTCAGGAAGGTAAGAATGACGATTAGATTTTGGGTCCATTTCAGCCTGATCCACTGCTCAGACAGACACTTCCACCAGTAAAGGGAATGGGATGGGCAAAACTTCGGCCCTCCCAGAAATGCCAGCCAACTTCCTGGCTGTTAGGAATTGTGGGAGTTGAAGTCTAAAACACCTGGAGGGCCAAAGTTTGCCCATGCCTGGTGTAGCTACTGCTGCCTCCAACTAGCTATGGAGCTCCCTACAAGTCCCTGACCATTGTAATTGCATCTGCTGGTGTCAGAATGGGTGTCTGCACAACCAGCAAGAAGAAGAGGAGTCAATCTAGGTGGAAGGAGGAAGGAATAACAAACCCCCTTTGAGTATTCCTTGCCTTAGGATATGTTCTATGAAATTAATAAGATCTCCATAAATTGATGGGTGACCTGAAGGCACACACACATATACATTAATATCTTGTAGATAGGACCCAAGATAAACACCAAGTTCATCATGTTTCATATACACCTCTTACACAAAACCTGACAACGATTTTATACAATATTACAATAATTTTGTGCATGAAACCAAATTTGCGTACATTGAAGCATCAGAAAACAAAGTTGTCAGTGACTCAACCACCCATTTGCACAATTACAGATTTTGGAATATTTCAGAATTTTGAGTAAGAAATGCCCAACCTGTATTTATCACTCTGTGTCCTGTCCTATCCATTTGATTCAGTTTAGAGATGTTTAATCATGATCAAATACTGTTGGGGAAATAATAGCAAAGGGAGCAAGCGAAGGGCCCAGACAGCAACTCCTTATAGCAGAAATGGTCAAACTTGGGCCCTCCAAGTGTTTTGGACTTCAACTCCCACAATTCCTAACAGTCTACTGGATTGGCTGTTAGGAATTGTGGGAGTTGAAGTCCAAAACACCTGGAGGGCTGAAGTTTGCCCATGCCTACCTTATAATTGCCTCTTGACATGTCAACTTATGTTTCGGCCATTACCATTCCCACCCTATTTTGCTTCCATTCTGGATGAAGGGAATGGGTGTTGGTGACTTCAGGTCTAAACTGGCTGAGGTTTGCTGCAAAAATTACTGGAACACGGATTTGCTGCAAAACCTACTGGATCAGGAACTATGTTGCTTCAGTTCAGCTACAAAACCTTCTCAAGTAACATTTAATGGCATGCGTTTTCTGTTTGAATGATGGATATTTGTCAATTGTTGCAAGATGTCAGGATAAAGGGGATAACTGTATCTGAGATTCTCACAGAGCCTGAGGGCTTAACAATTTCTGAGAAGGAGGAATAGTGCTCTGGGAATTTGGGCTTACAGTTATTTTTTTAATTGTCTGTTATATCTTCCAGCCTAGTTGGTGATGTCTCAAAGCCCAGTGCCAGAGCCATATATGGTGAGTTTGCGGGTGAGGGAATGTATCAGAAGGATTCCTTCATAACAAGGAGCTGGTAAAGATCAGTGCTTAACAAAAGTTATACTTCCAACTCTACTATCCTTGGCCATTTCAAGGTCACCAGCTCTAATAAAAACTGGTGCTTTTATACCACAACTTCCTCAACTTGAAGTGTACGAGCCTTACAGTCCTCTCATGTTTCCTGTGAAACTTCTAGTTAACACTTTAATAAGTGGGTTTGGTTGGATTCATCCTTTGTCCCACCCCCTCCTCGCCTTCCCTCCCTTCCTCTGACAAACCTCCTGCACTCCTGTCTAAATAATACATTCCGTGAATGCAGGGAACTACACTTTTTAGCTTCTAAAAATTTGGAACATATGCTATACAATAATAATATTTAAACTCTTTTGCAAATCAGTTTGCTAAACTTTTTTAACCTGTAAAACTCTAAAGACTATCCTGTGCTATAATAAATGATACCTTATGTATATATGTGTTGTTGAAAGCTTTCATGGCTGGAATCACTGGGTTGCTGTGAGTTTCCCGGGCTGTATAGCCATGTTCCAGTATGGAACATGGCCATACAGCCGGAAAAACTCACAGCAACCCAGATATGTATATAATTTTCAAATTAGTTTGCTAAAGGTTGAACTGTTCATGAAGGTTTAATGTGGGAGGAGGTGGTATTTTCTTTGCTTATATCCCACATTTTGATGTGTTCTATCAAGCCAATAAGGAGCCCCGGTGGCGAAGTGTGTTAAAGCACTGAGCTGCTGAACTTGCAGACCGAAAGGTCCAGGTTCAAACCCCGGGAGTGGCGTGAGCGCCCGCTGTTAGCTCCAGCTTCTGCCAACCTAGCAGTTCGAAAACATGCCAATGTGAGTAGATCAATAGGTACCGTTCCGGCGGGAAGGTAACGGCGCTCCATGCAGTCATGCCGACCACATGACCTTGGAGGTGTCTATGGACAACACCGGCTCTTCCGCTTAGAAATGGAGATGAGCACCAACCCCCAGAGTCAGACACGACTGGACTTAATGTCAGGGGAAACCTTTACCTTTACCTATCAAGCCAAAGGTGTCATCATCAGTTGAGGGAATAGCTACAGCCTTCACTTTTAGATCCCAACAAATCGAACCTTCTAGGTTCCTTGAATTAGAGGAGGCTATTTGATCAGAAAGAACCCCTGAATTTAAGGAACCCTTCAAAGTTGGGTTTGCTGGATTGTAAAACCCAAATATTGTCAACACCAGCCTGAGGCACCAGCTACTGGAAAAGCTGTAAGAAAAGAGGAGAAGGGTGTGTGTGATTCTCACAAGCTAAACTGGTTCCCCCAGGGAGAGGCAATAATTATATCCTTCTGTTGTAGGAGAGGTAATCGCCTTTTAAAAACAGAAATGTCTTCCTTAGAGGGATAAGTCACTGGGTGACATGAAGTCCTATAATCAGACAAACTTGAATCAGAATTTGTCTACATTGTGTTACATTCCATTTCATTACGGGTTTCAAATTGATGAAGATAAATGATTCTCTGTGATTACTTCCGACTTGTAATTCTTGACTCTAACATTTCTGTACTGTAAGTCTTCATTTATTTCCACCTAAGGAAACTGAATCGCAGTTAAACATTGGAATCCCTGAAATGTCTCACAACTGGTGTGTACTGCATCTCCAGCTAAGCCAGTGGTTCTCAACCTGTGGGTTGTGGCTCAGCAGTGGGCCATGAGAATGAAAACCTGGTCCATGAACCTCCTTCCTCTTTATTTATGTATTTTATTTTATTTCCGCTCCTTTCCGCAGAGCCGACCATTGCATTGGATAGACCACATCAGCTCTAGATTATTAAATATGGCTTTCTGTGGCCAAGCAGATGGCAACTATTGGATAGCATATGTTCTGTATCAGAAACTAGGGCTGATGTGGTCTATCTAATGCAGTTTTCTGACTCAGCACCCCAAATAACCAAACCAAATCTAAAGTTGATCAAAAACTGATTCGTAACTCCTTTGGTACTAATGTTAGAGAGTGGTCTCTGGTCAAAGTGGTCCCTGTTCAAGTGGGTCCTGGTCAAGTGGATCCTGGTCAAAAAAAAATTGGGAACCACTGAGTTAAGCAAAGACTTCTTGGTGCCACCTTGCTTTGTTATCCAAAGGTGCCACCTTGCTTTGTTATCCATGATGAAAGACAAAAACTGTGTTTAGACAGGAGGTTCATGAGTTGTCCAGCCATTTCCTTAATCGACAGATCCAGTCTTTTGAACTTGAACATGCCCATCTGTATTTTAGAATATGTTTATGAATGTTGATGTAAGTGAATGATTTTTAATCTGATTTATAATGTACTGTACAGTTTTTATATGTGTGTTTTATTGTAAGCCACCCTGAGTCCCCTGTTAGGTGAGAAGGGCAGGATATAAATGTTGTAATAAATAAATAATAAATAAATTTCCGTTCTTTGGTCTATTGAATTAGATCTGCAGAACTCTGACTTCTTGTGTAACTCAACCTGTGCTTTCCAACTGACTGCTTTAATCAACATTCCAAGCCAGTTTCTCCTCCATTAACTAATTTTTAATATATTTCTGCAGAGCAAAGGAAGAAGTATTCCAACATCATCATGGCAGATGTTTCCCAGTATGCTGTCAATGTAGGTATCTCTTCAACATTTGAGTTTGGACTATGCTGAACTTTGGGGACCATAGCTGGGGACCACAGAGATGAATTAATGGGAGATAGTGTGATATTTTATATTAGGGATGGTGATATGAGGGACAGTATCTGTTGGTTATCTCCAAAGAGTTTAAAGGCATCCCTTATATGTGTGACATGAAAGCCTCATTCTAGGTCTTGGTTTGTCAGCTTTAGACCAGGGTCCTAGAGCAGTGGTTCTCAACCTGTGGATCCCCAAATGTTTTGGCCTTCAACTCGTAGAAATCCTAACAGCTGGTAAACTGGCTGGGATTCCAGGAAGTTGTAGGCCAAAACACCTGAGGACCCACAGACTGAGAACTCCTGTTCTATAGCATGCATGCATTTTTTGCAGATCCTGCTTAGGCTTGCATTTGCGGATTTTGTGTGTGTGCTTTTAACAAGTGATTTCAGTAAAGTTCTTAGCGTGGCATATAAGAAAATACTTCAGATGTCAAAATAAAATCACAATAAATTGATAAATGCCAATTGGAATAATGTTTTGTGGGGCAGGGATGGGGAAAGACAAAGGATTGGCATTACAGTATATACAATGCAGCGGAAGGAGTAAACCCTAATTCTGTTCTGGAAGGCCAGGACAAATGGAAGTATCTTTCTCTGGAATCAAAGAGTGAAAGGAATTATGCAATGGAGAGCAATCCCTAGTTTGAAACCAATGAAATAAACTAAATGAAAATGTCAGGGATGTGTAATATCTCATTTGCTTTTCTATATCCTCCAGCATCTGGTGACCTTTTCAATTGGGGAAGAAGATGATTTGGCATCTGTAGAGGACGCCACCAGGAAACTGTCCGTCATGGATGCCCAAGGGAAGATCTGGGTTCAGGAAATGTTACTTCAAGTCAATGGGTCGTCCATCAAGCTCTTCGACATAGACTCAAAGGTGAAGGACCAACCAAGGACTGTGATGTTGGAGGCTAACATGGTTAGACCCTTCTGCAGAGCTTGGAAAGGAAAAAGTCACAAACATTCACTACAAGTAGTTATGTTTTGGAGTGTAGCAAAGATATAATGAAGTTACATTTCACACATAACACAGCAAGGAGAATTAAAATTGCATTTCTGGTGATGTGAATAACAACTGCTAATTATTTTTTAAGAGCAGGTGAGGAATTTTGACAGGAATCTAAAAATCTTAACAAGGATTTTTTTTTCATTCAAAGGGACAAGAAAGTAACAAAACTGGCAACGAGTTTCAAGTTGTTTTGTCAACATAGCAGGGAATGATGATAACAGATAATTTCTCAAACATTAGACAAGTAAACAGGAACAAATTATGAAATTTAACCCCCAGGCTTGGTCTTTGTGTTGCAATATCTCTTCCGTAGAGAAGGATCCATACTGGGGTGGCCTATCATTGCTCCCAATGGCGCAGCGGGTTAAACTGCTGAGCTACTGAACTTGCTGACTGAAAAGTCAGCAGTTTGAATTAAGGAAGTGGGGTGAGCTCTCGCTGTAAGCCCCAGCTTCTGCCAACCTAGCAGTTTGGAAACATGCAAATGTGAGTAGATCAATAGGTACCGCTTTGGTGGGAAGGTGTGCTCCATGCAGGCATGCCAGCCACATGACCATGGAGGTGTCTACGGACAACACCGGCTCTTCATCTTAGAAATTGAGATGAGCACCACTTCTCAGAGTCAGACACAACTAGACTTAATGTCAAGGGAAAACTTTTAAAAAGGGAATTCTTTTTTATATTATTGGGTGACTTTGTCTCCCCCTATATAGGATGAACTGGAAAACTATGGATTGGCAGCTGTGGCTCGTTGTGAGGCTGTTAGACCAGAGTCTCGGTCCCAGTCCTTGCTTCTACTTGTGTGCCAGGATCCCACCCAGCTAAAACCAGATGTTCACTTCTTTGAATGCAACCTTGTTGGGGTAAGGACGTTTAGTAGTATGCTTTTGGAAATGACTGTGTGGTGACAGTTTGTTCCACTCACTGTCAATTACAAGACACTTACCTAAAGCATGTATTCTTTGGGGTTTGAGGTAGTAGAAGAGTTATATCCACTTTGACTGAGCTTTCAGTCTGATTTCCCTTTCACTTTTCTAGGCAGAATTGATCCGACAGGACATTAACAGTGCTTTGCAGGATTTCAAGTCCGGAGGAAATACCCAAAGGAAGGAGGCACTCAGGTGAGTAAAGATCCATATACCTTACTCACAAGCAACAAATACTCATATCCGTATGTACGTGTAATTTACCAGGAGGAGACGATTTGGGTGTAGTGCTGGATTCATCCCTGAAGCTGGACACTCAAGTTTTGCCATTGACAGCAAGTGTACATTTGCACAATTAAAGCTAGTGCATCATCTGTGCCTATTCTTAGAGTTGTCTGATCTAACCAGAGTGACACATCACTTGCATCCTATTTAGAATCCTAGGATGTGCTCTTTATGGGTCTATCTTGAAAAGTATTTGGAAACTTCACATTTTTTTAAAAAAATACTTCAGGGCCAGGTGCAGGGAGGTTGTGAGTTTACTCTTCGCAACAGTTTTGCTCTCTACCGGTGTGTTTCCAGACAAGCCTTAGGCAGCTTAGGGCTGGTATACTTGAAGGACTGTATTCTCTCAGTTGAGCCCAATCAGGCTTTAAAATCTATAGAGGAAGACTTCCTTTTGTTCTACTTCCCTCTGAGGACTCATTTGATGGTTTGAAAGCAACCTGACTTGTAAGCATTATGTTAAACAAGAGTTTCCCATTACCTTCTCCCCCCACCCCCCTGCCAAAAAAAAGCTCTACTTGCTGCATTTCTCCCTGGCAGACTGCTCTTAAAGGCATGGAAATAAAAACATAAAAAACAGGATTCTTCTATTGTCCGACTGAATAGTGTACACCAGTGTCATAGACATCTAAAGGTAAAAGTAAAGCTTTCCCCTGACATTAAGTCCAGTCATGTCTGACTCTGGGGGTTGGTACTCATCTCCATTTCTAAGCCGAAGAGCTGCCATTGTCCATAGACACCTCCAAGGTCATGCGGCCAGCATGACTGCATAGAGCACCGTTACCTTCCCGCCGGAGCAGTACCTATTTATCTACTCACATTTGCATGTTTTCGAACTGCTAGGTTGGCAGGAGCTGGGGCTAACAGCGGGTGCTCATTCCGCTCCCGGGATTTGAACCTGGGACCTTTTGGTCTGCAAGTTCAGCAGCTCAGCACTTTAACACACTGTGCTACCAGGGGGCCCCATAGAGATCTAGAACATAGGAAAAACCTTCCCCCCTTATCTCAATCACTTGCTTCATTTCTCATCTACAGAGATACCCAGAAGTGGATTGGCAACCAGACACAAAATGCTCAGGTGACTGCTGCTCAGCCTCCCAAACAAGTGTCTTCCAGGACAAAGGTCATTGCACCCGAGCAAAAAGACAATGGTAAGAATGTGGCTCTCAATCCAAACTTGCTACTCCTGTGTGTACACTTCCAAAAAGGGTACATTTGGGGTGAGGAGAGGGTTTTCTTACCTACTTACCATATGATTTATAGGCAGACGTTTCCTAGGGCCAATCCTTGACATCCTGAGTTAAACTTTTCTCAAGTTGAAGACCTCTAATTGTCAGTAGAAACCCTTGGCCTAGATTAGCAGTGTCATGAGTTTACTAAAAATGGCAAGATTTATATGTTTCATGACCAGAATCACTGGGTTGATGTGAGTTTTCTGGACTTTATGTCCATGTTTCAGAAGCATTCTCAGTCCAGGTTGGGAGAAAGAATTCTTGTTTGCTTGAGTCAAGTGTAAGTGGTGCAACTGGCCACCTTGATTAGCATTGAATGGCCTTAAAACTTCAAAGCCTGGCTTCTTCGTCCCTGGGGGATCCTTTGTTGGGAGGTGTTAGCTGGCCCTGATTGTTTCCTGTCTGTAATTTCCCTGTTTTTTGAATATTGTTCTTTATTTACTGTCCTGGTTTTAGAGGGGTTTTTTTCATACTGGTAGCCAGATTTTGTTCATGGTCATGGTTTCATCTTTTCTGTTGAAATTGTCCACATGCTTGTGGATTTCAATGGCTTCTCCGTGTCGCCTGACATGGTGGTTGTTAGAATGGTCCAGCATTTCTGTGTTCTCAAATAATATGCTGTGTCCAGGTTGGCTCATTCTCCCACCCTTGACATTTGACAGATATATAAAGCCCACTTATCTAGTTTCCAACAGACCTCACAACCTCTGAGGATGCCTGCCATAGATGCGGGTGAAACGTTTGGACAGAATGCTTCTGGAACATGGTCATACAGCCTGGAAAACTCACAGCAACCCAGCAAGATTTATAATTTCAGTGTTTCAGCAAGGCCAAACCCAGAGAAAACCTGTATGCAATCATAACGTTCCTCTCTGTATCTCATTGACTTCATTAAGAAGAATGGAAGAATCT
Organism: Anolis carolinensis; assembly: GCF_035594765.1. NCBI lineage: Eukaryota > Metazoa > Chordata > Lepidosauria > Squamata > Anolidae > Anolis > Anolis carolinensis. Next base: position 16,157,407 of record NC_085846.1, read on the forward strand.
GGCTTCTCAGGGGCCTTTTCACATTTCAGTATTATAGTGCTATGATTCCTCTTCTGATGCCATAACTCTATCCTACAAAATCCTTGGATTTGCAGTTTAGAAAGGAGTGTGTAAAATTCCAGTGCCTCATCAGACTACAAATTTCAGTATTCCATAATACACAGCTGTCTTAGTCCCCTTCCACACAACTGTATACAATCCATGTTGAACTGGATTATATGGCAGTGTGGACTCAGATAATCCAATTCAAAGCAGATATTGTGGATTATCCATCTTGATATTCCGGGTTATATGGCTGTCTGGAAGGGCCCATAGTTAGTGGAAACATAGTACAGTAGAGTCTCACTTATCCAACACTCCAACGTTCTGGATTGTCCAATGCATTTTTGTAGTCAAAGTTTTCAATATATCATGATATTTTGGTGCTAAATTCGTAAATACAGTAATTACTACATAGCATTACTGCATATTGAACTACTTTTTCTGTCAAATTTGTTGTAAAACATGATGTTTTGGTGCTTAATTTGTAAAATCATAACCTAATTTGATGTTTCATAGGCTTTTCCTTAATCTCTCCTTATTATCCAACATATTCGCTTATCCAACGTTCTGCTGGCCCGTTTATGTTGGATAAGTGAGACTCTACTGTACTATGTATAATTCTGTAGAATGAAAGCTGACTTCCCTAGACCCCTTCAGCACAGCCATATAAAATTCAAATTATCTGCTTTTAACTGGATTATATGGCAGTGTAGACTCATATAATTCAGTTCAGAGCAGATAAAGTGGATTATCTGCTTTGATAATCTGGACCATAAGGCAGCGTAGAAGGGGGGCAAGAGATCCTCTTTACAATTTTGCAATCAGAAACATTCATGTCTCATATCTCTTCTGGTCCTTTCAGCAATGTATTTGTAAGTGAAACAAAAAAACTTCATTTCTTGCAAGTCTTGCTCCATGAAATCAAAGGGGAGAGAAGGGCTAGATACATAGTGAACAATTATTTTCCTGGTAGAGACTGTCTAAAAAAAGAGAGAATCCTTGGGCTGTAATCTGTCAATGGTATCCAAATCTCTTTATTCTTTTGGTTTCCAGATCTCTTGGCAGGAGAAACTGACCCAGCCTTCATCCGTGCTGAGAGAGATGTGGTGAGTTAGCTGGAAGGGCATGAAAAAATGGGATTAGATTGGTGGGGGATAGGTGTTATCGCCAAGCAGAAGGATGTATGGATTGCCTTATACCTCATTTGCTCCTACTCAGTAGGATTACCCATCTTTTACCCTAGCATGTGTTTAATTACTTTTAGAAGATGTAAGTGGCAAAGCAGTGATGGGAAGGGTACATTTGTTTTATATTTCTGATTGATGCACAACTATAGAAGACACAGAATCTGTGTAGCACTGTAGTATATCAGGAACTCTTTCTCTTTATATATATTTTACACTAGCTTAGTGTAATCACTAGCCTAGTGATGCCCAGGTTAGGGAATTTGGAAGGATAAGCAGAAGAATTATTCATTGTTAGGTTTTAGATTTTAAGAATGGATTCATTAGAAAACTCCCAACATTCTGAGTCAACCCTCCCCTCCAGTATTTGTGTGATCAGGGAACATTTGAAGTTGGTCATGTTGGGTATGTGTGCCAAATTTGGTCCAGATCCATGTGGTCACAGGGCTCTTTGGATGTTGGTGACTGCAATTCCCATCATCCTGTCATTGCCCTGCCAGTATTTTTAGTTGGCCATGATGGATCTGTGTGCCAGGTTTGGTTCAGATCCATGATTGATGGGGTTCACAGGGCTCTCTGCAACTCCCATCATCACAGGTCCTTCCCCTTAATCACCACCAGTATTTTTGCTGGTCATGGAGATATCTGTGTGAAAGTTTCATTCAGATCCATTTTCAGTGGGGGTCACAGGGTTCTCTGGATATGGGGAGACTACATCTCCCATCATCTTGGATCCATCCCCCTGAATCACCATCAGTCATTTCTGTTGGTCATGGGAGGTCTGTGTGCCAAATTTGGTTTAGATCCATCAGTAGGGGTCACGGGGCTCTCTGGATGTGAGAGGACTGCAACTCGCATCATCTCAGGTCCAGCGCCCAAATGCCTCCAGTAATTTCTGTTGGTCATGGGGATCTGTGTGTCAAACTTGGTCCAGATCTCTCATTGGCGGGGATCACAGTCATCTCTGGTTGCGTGTGTACTGTAATTCCCATCATCGCGAGTCCACACTCTCTCATCCTCAGAGGAAGGCATTGCCAAACCCCTTCTGAACAAATCTTGCAACAACAACAAACATCCCTGTCATAGGATTGCCTTGCTTCACCATAGGTTGCAAATGACTTGAAGGAACACAACAATAAATGGCAAATACCATGTTACGCAAAAGATAATGTATTGCATAAATAAATTTAGACCCCAGCACTTTTTGTTTTAGATAGTGAGGATGAGAAGCTGTCCTTACTAAAAGTAAGCCCCTTCCAATTCAGTGAATCTTTCTTTTGAGCAGACATGTAAGGATTGTACAATAACCCTGCTGTGTGGTGAACCCTTCACCTGAATGTTCTCTTTTTTCTGTCTTTTGTATCTCTGGATGACAGGAGCTGTTGAACCGGGTTTTTGATGACGTGGAAGCCTTTGTGGGGAAACTGCAGAAGTCTGCTGAAGCATTCCGTGTATTGGATCAACGCAAACGCTCTGCCAGGGGCCGTCGGCGAGAGCCAGGAGGTGAGAGTGAGATGAAGCCCTGCTCTGGGAAGCCATATCAGATGCCTCTAGGGCTGGCCCTGAGTCTCCGGTCTTTGTGGGTCATATCGATGCAGGAGACAAGGCTGCATATTCTCCAATTTGAAGGGCTCTGTTCCAAGGAAGAGGAAAGGGTTGTGTGCAAATCTTCAATTCAGCTAGAGAAGAACAGCTGCTGCAATTTTCAAAGCTTAATTGAATTGTTGATACACTTCACAAATTCTCTCCAGTGGGGTCTATGTATTTATTTATTTTGTTTCTTTCTTCCACTCATTATAGTTCCAGGGCTTACCTTCCATTCTGTTCTTCATCCACCTTCCAGCTAGAAGCAGTAGGCTAAATTAAATGTTCCTTATGCTGTTTCCCTAAATAACACTGTGTAACAGAATTTGACAAAAAATCTGTTCCTGGTTTGAAAGTGTCATTTCCTATTTAATTGTATGGCACTTACTTTGAAATTACAGTAGTCTCGCTTATCCAACATAAACGGGCTGACAGAACGTTGGATAAGCAAATATGTTGGATAATAAGGTAGAATGAAGGAAAATCCTATTAAACATCAAATTACATTATGATTTTACAAATTAAGCACCAAAACATCATGTTTTACAACAAATTTGACAGAAAAAGCTGTTCAATACACAGCAATGTTAAGTAGTAATTACTGTATTTACTAATTTAGCACCAAAACATCACAATGTATTGAAATGATTGACTACAAAAACATTGACTAATAAAAGGCAGACTGTGTTGGATAATCCAGAACGTTGGATAAGCAAATGTTGGATAAGTGAGACTCTACTGTACTTGTTACACTCCAGAAATTTCATTATTTCCTTCACTATTTCCTTCAGCCTAGGCACTTCATTTGTAATTTTCCTTAAGATAATTTAAAGATCGCAAATATATATTTTTTCAGTTTAATAAACTTTTTCCATATTTCTATTAGGATTTTCTGTGTTATGTTAGGGAAAACTACCCTAAAATACAGCAGAGCATCCAAAAATGCTAAAACAGGATACTTATAGTTGGGCATTCAGCTCACAGCACGCTGAGCATGAAGTGCCATGAGCCTGTAAAGAATTTAGAGCACAGGAGGCAAAGATCCAGAGTTCTGTTTTTAAAATTACAAGAGGCCTACTTACAAAAACAGTATCTACATTATTTCATAGTAAAGAACTGGGTCTTAGCAACTCTATAACTCCATCTCTTCTAAGGTTTCAGAGGGGAGAAAAACAGCAATCACTACATCTCTCTGCACACACAAGCAAAGAGAGATCTCAGTACACACAGCACATTCACTACATTCTAAGATGTAAATGTAGAAGACAGAAGTAAAGGCTTGCAATACTAAAATATACATTCTACACAACCATTCAGAATGAGAGCAGAAACAGAGAGGAGAGAGCAAATAGTTACATTCCAGTTGTCATACAGGAGACATGGAGGAAGGGGTTTCCCTCAGCCTCTACTAAAGTTAACTAACTATTCCTCATTGAGGACTGCTGACTTGAACAGTGTGGGGGTGAATTCCAACAGTTTTTATGATAGAACCAATTAGGAAATGAGATTTATAGCCCAGGAACAAAAATTGTGTAATCATCCAATTTCCTGGGGCACTTATAGTTAAGATTTCTGTTTTAATTTTCTAACAGGAAAATAGATGATCTCTCTTCATCTCTATGTGTGTGTGCTTGAATGGCAAGCTGTGACTCATTGTGTTAATGAAAACACTTAATGACATTAACAGGGGCTTTTCATATATCTCAGGCTTTGGCCCAGAAAAGTGAGTGCGGAATAGATAAAAGCATTGGATGATAGATTATTAAGCATTTAATCCGTTCAGGACAGTTGGAGGGGATGACAGACCATTGTGTGGACAGTTGCTGTACTAGAAGCTTTTAGAACGAACAGGTCAAGAGTTTCTGTGATCCAAAATGGATTATAAATTAGGAGGTTAAGTTCAGCAGCCTGTAGCAAAAAAAATCCTTCGTAAAGTATAAGACTGAGCATGACACATTTGTCTGTCTTTGCTGTATCCGCAGAAGGACTCCTGACAATCCGAGCTCGCCCCCCGTCCCAAGAAGAGTTTGAAGACGCTCTGGCTAAAATTAAATATTCTTTCAGCATTCTGGTGAGCTTTGTTGAGTGCTCTTTCCTCCCAAGAAAGTGGATGCTTGCTGGCAGGGCTGATGCTAATCGGTTGTTCTTTTATTCTCACTATCTAGGCAAGACTGCAGTCTAACATCACAAACCCTACCTCAGAGGAGTTGATTCATTTTCTCTTCAATCCCTTGAAGATGGTATGTCCTGGCTTCACGTAAGGGGTGTGGGGGAGAAGATATATCAGTTGCTGAGCAGTACTAATTCGATGGCAGACGTGGGACTGAAGCTCATGTGGGGGGAAGAGAGTCCTTGCACATAAAAAGGAATGTGTCCAGGGGAAGGTTAGCCTAAAACATTTCTCCTTCACAAGCTAGATTTTTATTTGCAGTGAGCTTGTACTTCTTAAGCAACAATTGTATGATTCACTGTAGTGAAGAAAGTGTGGTACAAATCATTAAACCTGTGTCATTTTTTATCGTGTCAGAAGCTACTTGGGAACATACTGCAAATTGCTTTTGATGTGAGAGAATTGGCCATCTACAGAGATGTTGCCCAGGGGACGCTGGGATGTGTTAGCTGGGATTCTATGGCATGGGTGGACTAACTCCTAGCGTGAAGAGAAAATGCAGATTTCATAGAATTGGGAGGTGCTCTGTGGATCATCAGGTCCAACCCATAGCTCAGTGTAGGATCTCCAGCTAGAACTTCTCCAGAAAAACTTGAATCAGGAAAGAAAATTCCACCTAAACATTAGGAAGACTTTCATGACAGTAAGACCTATTCCACAGAGGAATACACTGCCTTGGAGTGTAGGGTAGTCTCCTTCTCCAGATATTTTTAAACAGAGTTTAAATGTCCTTTTGTTGTGCTTTGATTGAAGTTGGACTGGATGGCCTTTGGTCTCTTCCAGTGGTATAATTCTACGATTCTATCTGCCTTGGGGAGCCACTTGTTCTATGTTCTGATTCTCTTATCCCACTTCAGATTGTAGAGTCTTCTGGAGGACCAGAATTTGCTTCTGAGGTGCGCAATCCCATGTTGACCCTGGAGGCGGTCACACTGATGCGTGGTTGCCTAGGGGAAAAGGAAGCCGAGTTGTGGCATTCACTGGGAGACAACTGGATCAGGCCAAGGTATGGGAAAGGGAAATGGGACTTATCTGATCTTGGGTGGCTATCTGTTCCTCCTCAAATACTCAGATACTTCAGGAGAATTAGACCCGTTCATGGTGGGCTTGGTGTTTTACAGTGGCATCCAGTGGCTGACGTGTCAGTTGGATGGCAATTTCATCAAACTTTTAGTCCAATAGTTAAAACAGCTGGACTTATCACTTTGGATAGCTTTTGATACTAAAACGCAAAGTCCTGCCAACATGGGACCACCAGCTGCTACTAGCATTTTACCAGCTTGACAGAGATCAATTCAATGGGTTTGGCAGCTCTAATCAGAAACAGATGAAACTTGTTATTTCTGTAATTGAAGATTCCATAGTTTCACTTCTGTATACCCATTTTAATTGCTGTCCTCCTGTTCCTTCTCCTCTGATTTGCCCTCCCACCCCAGGCTGGACTTCCCCAGGGACTATGCTGCTCCCTACACCCCAACTTTCCGAAGTGGCTGGGAGCCCCCACGCCTGGACTCTTCTGGGCAGCCGTGGGAAGATCCAGTAGAGATGCAACACCGGCATGAAGAACGGCGCGCTCAGGTGAGCAATAGTCTACTAAACCAGTAAAACGAATTGATCCCAAACACATTTGTATGGCAGGAGAACCTATATACAAAGTACTGTTTTTATTGGGATGAGGATAGTAGTGCTCCATTCAAATCCTTACCAGGGTTGACTAATACTACCGTACAAACAAGAATGCTATATGCACCATATTGAAAAAAGGCAGCTACACCAACAACAGAAGAATGGATCATAGAGGTTTTCAAATTAGCAGCAATTACCGACTTACAATGATGCTTAGAGAAAAATCTAAATTAGATACAGAAATATTGGCTGAGGGTTTTGAGTCATTCTGAAGCAGGCAAAAAAACTCACCTTGATTCTATCATATATAAATGGTTAGCTAGATTAACCTAGTTAGAGACACAATATATTGAGAAGATATGTTTCCTACCCAAGAAATGGGAAGTTAATAGAGAGGTGTAAAGGTGGGGATCAATGTATTTTATTTTGTATTTAGTGTATTTTATTTGGGGCAAAAAAATGACACATTTGTAATGCAACTGTAACTAGATGCGGTGTGAAAAAACTATGACATAGCACTAATAAGTTGAAAGAAGTAACTGGGGAAGACTCTTAAGTAAGATGTTAGACTCACTGTAATGGTTAGAATTTCTTGAAATTTAACTCCTCTTTTCTCCCTCTTCTCCTCTTTTACAGCAATCAGCTGTCACAATTGCAGCCAATGGGTAAGTCTTCTCCAAGCTTTCCAACACTTGATAGGCATTTGGGAGAATATTCAACTTGAGATGTCTTGAAAAATTGAGACATCTAGAGAAATGAAGGGACATGGAAAGCGAAGGGGAAAGGGGGAGAGATGAGGATCCAGGGGATAGAATGGGATGGGGTCTGCTATATTTTGTCTAGTCATTAAAATGTGAGGTGACGGTTGACCAAAGGGCAGGCATGGGCAAACTTCGGCCCTCCGGATGTTTTGGAGTTCAACTTTCATAATTCCTAACAACCTACTGGCTGTTAGGAATTGTGGGAGTTGAAGTCCAAAACACCTAGAGAGCCAAAGTTTGCCCATGCCTGCCATAGAGTCACACTGGAGGACCTGTAAATTCCTAGAGATGATGTATTAATCAAACCTTTGAATAATCAAATCCACATATGTGGAAGACCAACTATAGAAAGAATTCCCAACCCAATCCTTGAATCTGCATCATGTGCTTCTAAACCATTCCCTGGGCTCTAGAGGGTAGCAATGGGAAATACAATAACTGTACAGAATGCAGTATTGAAGGTCTTTCTGATGGAAACGTGGAGAATAAGATGTGGCTTGGCTCAACTTTGTACATGCAAATATTGGGTGGTGTTTAAAGATATTCAAGTGACTTTCCTGGGTAGAGAATAGTCATGGGCATTTGTTCATGGGAAGCCTAAATAAATTCTGCATTGCTTTTTTTTCACCCCCTTAAAGCCGTTTTCTTTTTCTCTCTGTCTTTCCGCACTGGGCGTAGGTGGGTCAGGTGGTGAGCAGGGAGCCAGTGATATGGACTCAATCGTGAAATAGTGGTGGGGTGGCTAAGGGTCTAGCTGGAGAAGGGTGGTGGTTTGCCTAAGACAACATTGCAGGTTGCTGGGGTGATTCAGAGGATTAGTGCTTAGGGTAGGGGAGGATCAGCTTTTCAGTGTACGCAGGAACTTCAAATTATTGTTCTATATCTAGATTGGTGGTAACTATGGGCAAGGAGTTTGCCTGCCCACCATAACACATCCAGGAATAAAGTCATTTAAATAGGAAATCAGACAGTTGCTACAGAACCCCAATGCAAAGTTTTTAAAAACACTCTTCAGTGTTGGGGGAAAATACTCCTCCTCACTTTTTAAATAAGATATTTATTAGAGAAATTGTTTCAAGGTAGATTTTGATCCAGTTTCCAGGGAAGAGATTTGAGGTGCTGAAATTTTCACCATGCTTCTGTAAGTTTCATGGCATATCTTCCTTGACAAGGTCAAAAATAATTGCAAACTGAAATAAAATCATCTGTCAGAATTGTTATAAGACAATTAACATATTCAAAGACCATTAATTCTCCCCTATTTGAGTAGTTATCCCAGGCATGGGTTTTTGGAAAATGCAAATCTCCATAACCTTTTGGAGATTTTATGATCTTTGGAAAGGCATGACCTTGTCAGAAGTCACAACCTTTTGCAAAATGATGCCATAAGTCACCAGCATTCAAGCAAAGCAACTAGGTCTCTCAGTTGTTAAACTGACGTGCCTAAGTCTTTGAACTGCTAGGAACAAAGATATGCCAATGCACAAACAAATATATATTCAGCAGAGTTTCAGAAGTGTTCTTTTTAGTTGCCCAAAAACATCTACTCTTGCTTATATTTGCCTTTGGATCATGCTCTAAAAAGACAAAAATAAGCAGACCTCTTTAAAAATATCATAGTTGGTTTACTCACAAATTTCATATATTCAGCTTATCAATCCAGTTACAAATAGATTTAAAGTAGTTTCTGTGTGTAGGCAACACAGGGCATCATTCTTAGAATCAACAGTCCATAGTCCAATGGAGTCTAATGGCTTCTGTATCGAAGATACTGTTCCTGTATCGAAGTCTGAAGCATACAGTTTTTACTGAAGTCTAAACTGAACAGTTCTAAAATGGAGTCTGAGTCCTGAACAAGCCCAGTTCTGATCACATGGTCTGTAGCCCCGCCCATAACCAAGAGTTAAGGTAAAATTGCATACCAATACACACACATATATTTCAGTAAGCAATCTGAATTATATACACAACATATAACTAGTGGAGGCTTCAGAAGGTTGCTGTTTCCAACATGGGCTAACTGCTACTGGCTGTTAGGAATTGTGGGAGTTGAAGTCCAAAACACCTGGAGGGCCAAAGTTTGCCCATGCCTGAGTTATCCCCTTGCAACTCATCTTGGAAGCAGGTCAAGGTGAAAACCATACTGTTTTATCAACTATTTCAATTATCATGAATTTCTCTCAACATCATCCTGAAAATTGTGGCATGATGAGATGCTGAGAATGTGTATTGATCCCAAAGTACTGTTCTCCAGAACTAACATGGTCTAGTGGTTTATTGGGCCAGAATTGGAATACCTCCTGGCCATGAAACCCACTGGGTGACCTTAGGCAAGTCACACTTTCTCAGCCTTTGAACAAGGCTGGGGAAAACCAACCCTGAACAAACCTTGCCAAGAAAACCCCAAGAGTGGCCATAACTCTGAAATGACTTGAAGGCACACAACAACAATAACTACAGTTCCCACAATTCTCTAAGAAAGGAAATGACTATGAAATTAGTGTTTCAAATTCTGCAATATAGATACGCCCACAATGATTTGCTCAAGCCTTTTAAACAATCAGTCCAACAAAAGGAATGGATGTCAATAACATTTGCCTTGGATGAAAATAGGCAAGCGGAATAGAGTCTGCTTCACCTTGCCCCACCTATCCCGCCCAACATGAGGAAGTGGCTGACTACTGCTGCCTAGCAGGAAAGCATTATTTCATAGTTCTTAAAATAAACTAATACCAGATGCCTCTTTTCTAGCTGAACTAGATATTCTGGAACTGAGGCGTATGTGGCCGGATTTAGAAAACAGAGACTGTTTAAGATTCCTACATATAGCTAAAACAATTGAGACTAGTGACCTCTCCATTTAAATAGGGTGGATTTGTACAAGTATTTATGATGTGGTGTTTACAGAGAGATGTGATGCACATGTTTCACTAATGCCTTAAGGTTATAGCTGTTCAGTTTCAGATATGTTTCAGTAAATGGGCCGAGCCATATCTGGGCTAAAAATAAAAACAGATTAATTACATGATGGAAGCCGACCACCTCTCAACCAAGCATTTATTAAGTTACAGGGGACCCTTGGTATCCCCTGGGGTTTGTTTCCAGGGCTTGTTGTGGATACCAAATTTTGTGGATGCTCAAGTCCCAATATATATATATAAAACATAGTAAAATTATGGAGCCCCTGGTGGCACAGCAGGTTAAACCGCTGAGCTGCTGAACTTGCTGACCGAAAGATTGTTGGTTCAAATCCAGGGAATCGGGTGAGCTCCTGCAATTAGCCCCAGTTTCTGTCAACCTAGGAGATTGAAAACATGCAAATGTGAGCAGATCAATAGGTACCGCTCTGGCGGGAAGGTAACAGCCCTCCGTGGAGTCATGCTGGCCACATTACCTTGAAGGTGTCTATGAACAACACTGGCTCTTTGGCTTAAAAATGGAGATGAGCACCATTAATTGCAACATTCCCACTTGTCTCCAACAAACAAGAATTCTTTCTTCCACCCTGGACCTTCACAGATGTATACACTCCATTTGCCTAATTTCCAACAGACCTCACAACCTCTGAGGATGCCTGCCATAGATGCAGGTGAAACGTCAGGAGAGAATGCTTCTGGAACATGACCATACAGTCCGGAAAACTCACAGGAACCCAGTTCATAAAGTGTCTTATGAATTATTGATTTGACAACCCCTTCCCCTCAAGCAGACAAGCAATGTAGACTTTGTCCATTTCTCCCCAGTTGTTTCACTGAACAGTTAAAGTGAGTCAGAAGTAAAAGGACAGAATCTTCTTTCAAAGCCAATAAATACCTTAAGATCCTGTACATTTTTTGTGTGTGCAGAGCTCACAGCGATAAGGCTTATAGCAATGATACATCATAGATAGTTTCGCTCCACGAATTGCCAAAAGCAGTCCAAGAGAATTCTTGAATATTCTCAATGGGAATGTTTCAGAGCGATAGAGTTTGGATGATCTTTAAAGGAAGCAGAGATGGTTAGGACTATATAGTGCAAGGAAGAGGCCAGGGACTAGGATTGGTGGGTCGCAGCAGGAATGTTAGATTTTCGGATGGGATTTAGAGGGTCGAAAGGGAACCAGACAGGACTGGAGATGTCTCAAAATGCAGGTAGAAAGTGGTGCAGGTCAGCTGCTGTGGTGATGGGAACAGAAAGGAGAGATAACAGGATGAAAACAAGAGGACAGCGGTTTAATGATGGCGTCCAGAAGAAAGCCGAGAGGGGGACACTAGGCAGCCAGCTAAGGTAGGACTAGGTGGGGGGACGGGATGACTTTCTTTCTTTTCCTTCTTTGTTTCTCCTGTCTTTCTTTGAACCCTTGGAAAAATGTGGGTCACCTTTCTGAAACTCCAGCTAGGAAAAGGAACTTACAATGGGGGTTCTCTGTATAAAAGGGACAACTGTGTGCATCTTACTTTTTCCTTTCCGGACAATATCTTGCTCCTCCTTCAGTATCACATTTTTTCCTGTCCAAAATTGTGCCACCAGGAATTTTCATTATTTTCTCCATCTAACCGGATGATTTGCTCATCAGAATTGCTGGTGGATGGATGCTAAAAACATGGCTTCTTCACCATCTTCCCCTGTCATGTTTTAAAATCCAGAAATTGCACCGGAACTGAGGTATATATAATGGCGCTCCATGTAGTCATGCCAGCCACATGACCTTGGAGGTGTCTATGGACAACGCTGGCTCTTTGGCTTAGAAATGGAGATGAGCACCAACCCTCCAGACTAAGTAAAGGTAAAGATTTCCCCCTGACATTAAGTCTAGTCTGGAGGGTTGGTGCTCATCTCCATTTCTAAGCCAAAGAGCCGGCGTTGTCCATAGACACCTCCAAGGTCATGTGGCTGGCATGACTACATGGAGCGCCATTATATATACATATACATACAATATGTATGTATGTATATAGTACTGAAGAATTTCGTAGATTCAGCATTTCTTCAATGAAGCTGATTTAAAATGAAGTCTATCATCTACTGAAACACATTGAAAATATATTGAAATATTTTTAATTGACTAACGGTTTGACTTTTTGGTCAGGCTTAAATTTCCGGAGCTCTGAAATTTTCAACCTATTGCCAAACCCCAGTTTTTCTAAGATATTGAAGGAGCAGTACGATATTTGCAACTGAATAAATACAATCTATCACACTTCATTAGGCTGTATTTAATCGTTTCTTTTTCATTTCCTGTTGTACTAACATAACCAAACTAAAATATTGTGGAAGAAATCCAATGAGGAAGGCTTCATTTTCAGTCCAACTAGCTCTCAGTGATTTATCAGCTCAAGGTCTAAGTTGATTAAACTGGGACTATTATCTAATTAAAGAAAACCTAGGCTGATTTTCTATTTAGTTTGGAATTGACAGTATTCATTGATTCACTTAACTTTATGGTGGTATTTGGCAGCTACAGTTTTTACAAGGCACTTTGCTTAAAATTAATGTGTAACAATTTTAACAACTCAATTATTCAGAAAAACCTTATTTTGTCAATCAAGATGGATTTAATTCACTGATGTATTAGCTAAACACTGCAGCTATAGATTAAACCAAATGAAGAGTAGAGGTCTTTGTAAAGGTCTCAAGCATGGACTTCTGAAATAAGCAATCTTATTTCAGGACAGCGAAGTAGAGAAGTGAAAATAAATTTCAGTGGAGCAAGTTTACTGATGCAGATAAATCCTTATGTGTAGTAACTCTTGCACCTCAAAGCTGAATCCTAGTGTGATGAATTTCCGTCTGTAATTTTCACCTTCTAGAGCAGTGGTTCTCAACTTTTGGTCTTCCAGGGGATTGGGACTTCAATTCCCAGTAGCCCAGTTTGGCCAACATCTGGGAATGATTAGGGCTGAAATCCAAATCACCTGGAAAACTAAAGATTGGATATCACAGTTCTAGAGAATCCATAACTTCTATGTTGCCTCACCTATAATTCAGTATGCTTTGTCTTTCTTCTTTCTTCACAGACACAGACATCCAGACAAGAAGATGGTGATTTGCACCCATAACTTCACAGCCAGAAACAACAATGAACTGTCAGTGCTTCAAGAAGACGTATTAGAGGTGAGTCAGTGTCCAAGAGTCCAGCAATGGGTCAAACTCTTGTGCCAGCTGAACTGCTGACCTGAAGGCTGGGTTACTGACCTGAAGGTTGGATTGCTGACCTGATGGTTGGGTTGCTGGCCTGACGGTTGGGTTGCTGGCCTGACGGTTGGGTTGCTGACCTGATGGTTGAGTTGCTGACCTGATGGTTGGGTTGCTGACCTGATGGTTGGGTTGCTGGCCTGATGGTTGGGTTGCTGATCTGAAGGTTGGGTTGCTGGCCTGACGGTTGGGTTGCTGGCCTGATGGTTGGGTTGCTGACCTGACGGTTGGGTTGGTGGCCTGATGGTTGGATTGCTGGCCTGAAGGTTGGGTTTCTGGCCTGACGGTTCGGTTTCTGGCCTGACGGTTGTGTTGCTGATCTGACGGTTGAGTTGCTGACCTGACGGTTGGGTTGCTGTTCTGATGGTTGGGTTGCTGACTTGAAGGTTGGGTTGCTGGCCTGATGGTTGGGTTGCTGATCTGACGGTTGGGTTGCTGACTTGAAGGTTGGGTTGCTGGCCTGACGGTTGGGTTGATGGCCTGACGGTTGGGTTGCTGACCTGAAGGTTGGGTTGCTGGCCTGATGGTTGGGTTGATGGCCTGACGGTTGGGTTGCTGACCTGAAGGTTGGGTTGCTGGCCTGATGGTTGGGTTGCTGACCGGACAGTTGGGTTGCTGACCTGATGGTTGGGTTGCTGACCTGACGGTTGGGTTGCTGGCCTGACGGTTGGGTTGCTGGCCTGACGGTTGGGTTGCTGACCTGAAGGTTGGCGGTTCGAATCTGCAAATCAGGGTGAGCTTCTGTCCATCAGGTCTAGCTTGCAGGGATGTGAGAGAAGCCTCCCAGCAGGATGGTAACACATCCAAGCATCCCCTGGGCAACGTCTGTGTAGACTGCCGATTCTCTCGCACCAGAAGTGACTTGCAGTATGTTCTCAAGTCACTTCTGACACAATAAAAAGTGTCCAAGGGCACCTGCAGAGCCTATATATGGAGTAGGGGATCATTGCAAACCTCTGCAGCCTCTCTTAGATTGTCTATTCTTCTTCATTAATACATTTCCTGTTTTGACCATACATATCCACTTAACATGTGGTATGTTGGAAGATATGGAATCAGGAAATTTCAAAATGCAAAATTGCCTGCTGAGCTACACTAACTTAGAATATCCCCTAAACCAGACATGGGCAAACTTTGGCCCTCCGGGTGTTTTGGACTTCAACTCCCACCATTCCTAACAGCCTCAGGCCCTTTCCTTTTCCCCCTCAGCCGCTTAAGCGGCTGAGGGGGAAAAGGAAAGGGCCTGAGGCTGTTAGGAATGGTGGGAGTTGAAGTCCAAAACACCCGGAGGGTCCAAGTTTGTCCATGCTTGCCCTAAACAGTTAAGTAGGTCAGTGTTTACAAATTAGACGTCTGGAGAGATATCAGTGTAGGCAAATACTATTCTCCTTCTTGGGGACTCAACGCAGTAAAAGGCAGACAATAACATTTTAATCCATTAGCAGGAGTGACTTCCCTTGAGATCCATGCAAACTCTGCTCAGTGTGGGCATAACTTCCCTTTTCTTTCATTATTCTTTTGTTTTACTGCCCTTTGTCCCCAGTCCCTGCCTGGCCAAGAAGGGGAGTGGCCCCTGCGTGCCTTGAAATCCCCCTAGACCACCGTTTCCCGAATGTGGGACTTCCAGATGTTTATGACATCTGTTCCCAGAATTCATAACTCTTCGCCAACCTGGCTGGGGCTTTGGAGAGTTGAAATCAAACTGAGCTGAGGCAGCTGCTCTAGATTGTTTAACTGACAATAAAAGTAACATCTGAAACAAAACGTAGGCCTGTAACTCTCATATCATCACTTTTCTTCTCCTGTGAGATTTTCAACATCCTTGACTGATAAAGAAGCTAGAGCTTTGAAAGCTAGCATGATGCACTTTATGTTTGGATTGGCCCAGAATAAATACTATTGGGTTTGTGAGTTTTGTTTTGTTATATTTTGCTGCATGGCCGATATGAATATGAAGAACTGGGTAGAATTTAATTTCTGTTTAACTGTTGGACATTTTTTTCATTCGTTGGTAGGTCTTGGATGACAGCAAGAAATGGTGGAAAGTTCAGAACCGCTACGGACAAGTTGGCTATGTTCCTTATAATATACTTAGCCCAATTATGAATGGTGAAGAGTCTGGTGTCCAGAACCATAAGAGAACTGCCCAGGTCAATGGGACTAGTCCTGTGATAAGCAAGGTGAGCAATTGTTGCAGCACTCCATTGCAGGGTCTCCACATCCCTATGAATACTAAATCTTAGGGATAAGCAACAAAATGTGATTGTTGCCAACCTGCCCTGCATGCAGAATCTCTCTGCCCACTGTTGGAAACAGGGCACTGGACAAGGTAGTTATTGTTGTGTGATCTAATCTAGAAGAGCAGCTCTTTTATTCTCGTGACCCAAGCTCATGGGGTCTTAAGGAATGGTAGGTAAAGGTAAAGGTTTTCCCTTAACATTAAGTCTATTTGTGTCCAACTCTGGGGGTTGGTGCTCATCTCTATTTCTAAGCTGATGTGCCGGTGTTGTCCGCAGACACCTCCAAGTTCATGTGGCTGGCATGGCTGCATGGAGTACCATTACCTTCCCACCAGAGCAGTACCTATTGATCTACTCACATTTGCATGTTTTCGAACTGCTAGGTTGGCAGAAGCTGGAGCTAACAGTGGGAACCCGCCCTGCTCCCTGGATTCGAACCGCTGTTCAGTCAGCAAGTTCAGCAGCTCAGCGGTTTATTCCATTGCGCCATCAGGGGCTCCCTTAAGGAATGTTACAGATGCCTTTTCTTTTCTGGCCCTAGAAAACTCAAGAAGATTAAAGGTGGATGAGAAATTTCTTCAAAATCAGTCATTTATTATCACTCATATAGGCTGTACATTCAAATGTACAGATGCACAAAATAATGACCTAAGAAGTCCTGTACAAACCAAACTGCTGAGAGGCTTCAAAGTTAAAAACCTGCCATCTTGGAAGGTCGTTGCAGATAATGGTACTGGTAGTGTACTTTGTTCCATTTGTCCTGCCCCACAAGAAAAAAATTAGAGTGCAAGCTATACATTTTGCTTATTTCCCTTTTCTTAGAAAATTCCACCCCAGCCACCACCAAAGACTAAAACGATATACTCCAATGGCAGGAACTGGGCCAGCACAGAGGCACTTAACATGGACCTGAGTGATCGGGGTAAGACCCTCTTCCTTTCCCAGGCTTGCTCCAACAAATTCGTCTAGTGATATTAGAGAAATTTTGGCACAAAGCAGAGGATGTCTTAGTTTGTCCCACTTTTTAAAAAATCATGTCAGAAGCAAACATACTACAAGTAGCTTCTGGTGTGAAAGAACTGGCCATCTACAAAGACATTGCCCAGGGGACACCCAGAAGTGTTACCATCCTGCTGGGAGGCTCCTCTCATGTCCCCACATGGGAAGCTAAGGCTGACAGACGAGAGCTCACCCCGTCGTGAGGATTCAAACTGTCAAACATTAGGTCAGCAGTTCAGCTGGTACAAGGGTTTGATCCATTGCGTCACCGCAGTCCCTTAGTTTGTCCTACTTACTCTTATAGCATTGCAAGAATAATGTTTTGGCTTCTGGCCCAGTCTGAGTATAAACTATTGAAATGGGGAGAGGTCTCATTGCTGTTCACGTCTCTGCAATAAAACTCTATACTACCTTGGGGAGTCCCAAATCCTGCTTCTAGAACAAAGCACTTTACATTAGATACTTGAAACAGCATTAGTTGGCCATGAAAAGCTGAATTCATTGTTGTATGCCTTCAAGTCATTTCCGGCTTATGTTGACCCTAAGGTGAACTTATCACAGGGCTTTCTTGGAAAGATTTGTTCAGAAAGGGATCGCCTTTGCCTTCCTCTGAAGCTGAGAGAGAGTGTCCTGTGCAAGGCCATCCTGTCAGTTTTCATAGCTGAGTGAGGATTAAAACTCTGACCTCCGAGAGTCTCAGTCCAACACCTAACCAATACACTGTGTTGGCCTGACAAAACAGAAAGGAGCATATAGTTTATAGCTGCCCTTATATTAGCATACTACAGGAATTTCTTGAAGGGATATGTCTGACCTTTTGAACAACTACTATAGGTACTTGTACTGTGGGAAGCAAAGTTCATTCTTCTGTCTATTCATGCAAATGTTTACAACTCAGTGGGACTATGTGAAACCTTATTTCCTGCCCGGACAGAGCGCTTCAACACCGTGAATGAGGAGCTTGCCCTGAGGTTGGCCAATGGGTCAGCTGCCCGCAAGAATCTTCACATCCAGCGTGCTCCTGATACCAACGTGCCTTTGGGATACGATTCAAATACTGCTGAAGTCCAGACATGGCTAGAGGCCAAGGGGTTCAACCCATTGTGAGTTGGTCTTTTTTATATAAAAATATATAGTGGGGCAGTGGTTGGCAAAAAGCCTATATATTCCTTAACACCGACCAAAACCGCCTCTTGCCTTTCTCTTATTGACTTGCATTAGTGGATTAAAATTTCACATTGGGTGCAGACCAGCCATAACAACGATATGTGCCAGTTTAACCCACTCATTTTCCTTAGTTGGCAAGCATCTGACCATTTTATCAGCAATTTCCCCAATTGGCCACCATATGAAGCAGCTGTTGATTTCCTGGCCAGTTCAGTAACACATGGCTTCTCATGCGTTGTTGTTGCTTAATTTTTCGGTAGGGGTTTGATTGACATCCTTGAGTAATGCTAGTTAAATCTGAAAGACTTAGGTATGTTAATTTGATGCAGCATGTTATAAAGCATATTTATACTATCGTGAGAGTAGGATAGAATGGAATAGAACCCAGAATGTGGCAAATCATGACCTTCACTCTAAATTTTCAACCTGTATGAGGTGATACATGTCTTTCAGATCTTTACAGTGGCCACTTAGCACTGATGTATGGAAGCAATTAATCTCCTTTCACAACAATCAGTTCCAGTGTTCAGTGGATGTAAATGGGAGGCTTGGGAGAGCAGACTTGTCCTGATTAAGATCCTTAATTATTGTCATAGCAACTCCCTACTACAGGATTTCTCAATCATGTTTCCCTGAAACCATAGGGCTCCCAAAGAGATCCACTAGTGACTAGAGCAGTGGTTCTCAACCTGTGGGTCCCCAGATGTTTGGTTTACAACTCACAGAAATCCCAGTTTACTAGCTGTAAGGATTTTTGGGATCTGAAGGCCAAAACATCTGGGAACCCACAGGTTGAGAACCACTGCGCTAGAGGTTCTCCAAGCATCTAGGGCCAGAAAGGCATTTTAAAGCTATAGTCATAATTATTTCTTGTAGGGATTCCTTGTGAGCTGAACATTATTTCAAAGGTTTAATCAGGGATAAAATGCTTTGCAAAAACTATCCTACTGACTCATTGCCAGTATCAATCTGTGGATTATAGGAGATGCCAAACTGGTTGCTATTTGCCTATGGTGGGTTATAACTGCATTCATTGAATCTAATCTTCCATTCCATTATAGTGTGGCATAAATCAATTTCATAACTGTATTGCATTTAGAGTTTAATGAGTGTAAATTAGAGAAATATTACTTCTTTCCATGACTTCTGTATCTATTCTCTGATACTGCAGCACCGTAAAAGCCTTTGGAGTTCTGAGTGGAGCTCAGCTCTTCTCCCTGCAGAAGGAGGAGTTCAAAGCGGTCAGCCCAGAGGAAGGAGCTCGGGTGTACAGCCAGGTTACCGTCCAGAGAGCTCTCTTGGAGGTACAAGTCTTTCCTAATAGTGTTTGCCATAGGGTCACCCTGGGGGACATAGAGATTCCTAGCAAGAACACTTTTCTAGGCATTTGTAGGTCCTCCAGTACAATTATAAGGTCAACATTGACTACTGAATCACACTGGAGGACCTAGAGATTCATAGAGGTGTTCTCTGGGGCTCCTTCTACACTGCCATATAAAATCCAGATTTTTTTCGTGTCAGGGGTGACTTGAGAAACTGCAAGTCGCTTCTGGTGTGAGAGAATTGACTGTTTGCAAGGATATTGCCCGGGAATGCCCGGATGTTTGATGTTTTACCATCCTTTGTGGGAGGCTTCTCTCATGTCCTCGCATGAGGAGCTGGAGCTGACAGAGGGAGCTCACCCTCTCTCCCCAGGATCGAACCACCAACCAATTAGTCAGCAGTCTTGCCAGCACAAGAGTTTAACCCATTGTGCCACCAGGAGCTCCTTAAAATCCAGATTATCTGCTTTGAACTGGATTATATGGTAGTGTAGACTCACATAATCCAGTTCAAAGATGATAATGTGGATTATCTGCTTTGATAATCTGGATTACATGACATCTGGTATTAGAGTCTGATAGTATTGGGATCTGACAGAAAATATTTTGGCATGAACAAACCATATATGCATATCCAAAATAAATTTGGAAAGAAAAGGAACAAAATCTGAGATTTTCTGGTCTAATCAGTCTGGAGTTACAATGCAGAGACTGTGAGCAGGAGGATAGAGTTAAGCCAGGAAGTTACTGATTTTAGAAAGCATCACATGCGTCAGAGACGTGAAAAAGCAAAGCGAGATGGGAGGGGGATTGGTAAATGCTTCAAGGCAGAACAGCATCTGTTCCTGACTTGTATCATTTTCTTCCAGGATTCCGGGAAAATATCAGAGCTGGAAGCAGTAATGAAGAAACAGAAAAGGAAACTGGAGGGGATGAGTGAATAGCAGTCTTTGGTATAGGAGTGCCCTCTACTGAAGAAATGTTGGACTACTGGATTTCAGTCTCAGGCATCATATTCAAACTTCCTTCCACGCGCCTTGTACAGGAACATGTACTTGAGCTAAGCGGTTTTGAATGCATAATTTATATTTCTGATCCGTTGCAAAAAAAAATTCTCTCCCAGATCTTTCAATCTCCCTTGTTGAAATAGCTGTCAAGAAGCAATCATCTGGTTCATGGACCCTTTTCCTGGGAAAAGCTGAAAATAGTGCCGCCCTCCTCTTCCTCATAATGCAGAATATTCATATTGCACTTATTTATCTTCTCTTGTTAAAAATATGGTTTTTATTTAGGTTTCTTGTGTGTAGGTAGGAAAATGAGAGAGTTATCTTTTTATTATCCAGTTTTCCAGCTTTAGATGATGCTACACATATTCTTTGATTTGTGTGGCATGCTTTTCTTGGTCAGTAATCTGCATTAAAATGGTTGTATTTATTTTGCACACTGCGTCGTAGAGGCTGTAGACAAATCTTTGACTCTCCATTCCAAAAGGAATACTGGAGTCGGCAACACATTTAAAACCAGAAATGTTCTCTTCCTCAGATTTATCCGGCTGTCTTTGCTTCATTAAGAATAAGCAGAGGCTTTAGGGAGTGGGGGAGAACTTGGCACAAAAATACTAAAATATCTCAGGAATAGTGACATAGCCTCCTACATTTCACAGATGAGAAGAGGGACACATATGGCCAAGCTACATTACTACATGGTTAATATGGCATACCGGTATCTTATTGATGAGGAAAAACACACAAGTTGCAGCAGTTTGCTTTTGCCTGATCCTATGGGAAGTACAAAATTCTGCCTCTTCTTCTCTTTTCCCCAGCTGTTAATGCACTAGTTTTGCACTTTGAATTCTGTTTGAAGCAGTCAATGTAAGTTTAAAGGGAACGTGGCAAGAAGAGAGAGGCACTAACATTTTTGAAAGGAGCTGAAAAGGCAAGCAGACACAAGATGTAACTTGGACTGTTCCTGCTGAATAGCGGCAGTTGGTGGGTATGTAAAACAAACATTTGTGTCAGGAGCGACTTGAGAAACTGCAAGTCACTTCTGGTGTGAGAGAATTGGCCATCTACAAGGATGTTGCCCAGGGGACACCTGAATGTTTGATGTTTTACCATCCTTCTCTCATGTCCCTGGATGGGAAGCTGGAGCTGACAGATGGGAGCTCATTCTGCTCCCTGGATTCAAACTGCCGACCTTTCGGTAGGCAGTCCTGCTGGCATAGGGTTTAACACATTGCACCACTGGGGATTCTGGCAGGTATGTAATGATTTAGATTGAATTGCTAATCCCAGATTGGTTGGACTCAGGAATCAATAGAATTTGCATACTTACCATATAGTAACTTATTCAATATATCTCATCTGTATGGGTTACCAATTAGATCTGAGGCAGTATTTCCTCTTTGAGGGTAACATGGGATAAAATGGAAGAAGCCAGTTCACAAAATTTTGTCTCTATCGTATGAAAGGCTGCTTTTCAACAAACAGCTTCATTCCACTTTGTCAATTCAAAATGAAAATGGGGTCTTCCAGACTTTGTAATATCTTCAAAAATGTCTTATAATTTGCTAGGAGATTTCCAACAGTTTTGGGAGGATCAAATATTTATTCCCTGCCATTGCAATACAAAGTGTTTTTGAGCTCAGCCTCCTTTGATCACAAGATGGCAGTCTCTCCACTGGAAGCAAACATAGATATCACTCCCAAGTATTGTTCAAACTTATGTCCTTACTTTCCCCTCACTTGCTTACATAAAAACACTGCCAAATTTTAATAGTTTGGCTCTTTCATCTCTGGGTGAATGCTTTATGGGGGGAAACGAACTAAACTTGAATCAGCTGCTTTCAAGGAGTCTTGAAACTGACTGCTTCCAAGTTTGATCAGGCATCTTGAAATGTGTCACGTTGTGTTTCCATTGCGGTGGAATAAAGTTTTGGGGTAGACATTTAACCAGGTGGATCTTATGCCAACAATTTTCACACGACTTGGCAAATTGTTGAAGAACCTGTGACAATGGTGGCTGTCATCATACTTAAACCATTTCAAGTTGACCTTCCCGATGTTTAGTTTGAAGCATAAATTTGCCAGCATATTTCCTCAGTTTGTTTATGCTTCATCAGTGCCTTAAGATGAATGTTTTTTGAGAAAGGGTGGCCAAATCACCCAAGACTGTTGTTCCAAAAGAAATCTGGTGTAAGAAAATATTTGTTTTAAGCATATTTAACATTGGGTCATATTAAAATTTTGTAATGACACAGCACAGTTTTAACATTATGTTCCCTTCCTGCGGTACTTTAAGTCTGAGATTTTTCTTCAAGTAGGAATCCACCAAGTGACAGCCAGATCGGGCCTTTTCTCTCCCAATTGCAAATCCAAGATGAAAATTAAGCCTACTGGGCGACCTTGGACAAGTCACACTCTCTCAGCCTCAAAAAGGCAGGGGCAAAAATACCTCTGAAGATGTTTTGCCAACCCATGTAAGCATACCCTACAACATTTCAAGATGAAAACTGGGACATGTGTGGCCAAGCAATATCAGAGTGTCATCAAGTTGGCAAAAGTTATTAATCAGGAAAATTGGCCATTGAGGAAAGGTTGCAGCAATTTACTTTTGCCTAAATTTACTGGGGCCCCTTCCTCACAGCTGAATACACTCCCACATTTTATGCTTTGAACTGGAATATATGGCGTTGTGGACTCAGATAACCCAGTACAAAGCAGATATTGTGGATTATCTGTCTTGATATTCTGGAACTAGAACACAGATGATTAATCTGAACAGCCCCTGAATATGCATATACTACATATACTACAATATATGTAAAAGAAAGACAGAAAGAAGCAATCCCTAAGCATATATACCAGGCATGGGCAAACTTGGGCCCTCCAGGTGTTTGGGACTTCAACTCCCACAATTCCTAACAGCCTACCGGCTGTTAGGAATTGTGGGAGTTAAAGTCCAAAACACCTGGAGGGCCCAAGTTTGCCCATGCCTGGTATACACACATTTTTGCACTTTAAATTCAGTTTGCACCAATGAAAGTAAGCTGAAAAAGATACTAGGACATTTTAACAGCATCCAAAGCAGTGGGACGACAGAGGATTAATTGTGGCCCTTGACCAATATATCATAGGCTCACCATATATATGTAGGAAGTGATTTGAAGGCACACCACAAAAGCACTTGTAAACCAGTTACTAGGCAATGTGAATAGGAGAGCAATTTGCCCACATGTCTTGTTTGTTTGCTTGTTTCCTAGGGACTTCTTGTTGGTCAGTGCGGGAGAAACTATGTTGACTTACTGCAGAAAGCCTGTGTTGAATGAGATCGGCCGTTGGTCTGATCTGGCACAGCTCTTCTATTCTTAACATGTAAATGCTGCTAGACAAGTAAACTCATGATAACAGAGATCACATTTCCATTAATGAAAACTTGCAAATTTAAGCACTTGATTTTTTTTCCAGAACTTCCTGAGATGCCTAGATGTTTATTTTGGGGTGGAGGGTACATGATGGAAGTGCAATGCGTTCACTAGCAAAGCTGCTTGTTGTATTTAGAAGTCTGTAAATAAAATATATTAATAGCTTCCTGCCTCATGGAATGTTTGCATTTGCTTTCTCAAACAATTAACAACATGCTTTTGTTTGCAGATTCAATCACAAATTAAGATGAGTTAATTAAGATGAATTAAATTAAGATGAGTTGAATTAATATTATCTTTTCACTGCCACACAGTAAGAACTCGCTGGCATCCCTCCAAACAGAGACATCTCCTTTACTATCTGGGAGTCATTTATTATTTGAAATCTGGCATTCAAATACAAATTTAAAGTGTTATTAATTTAAATATTTATATGCTGCTTTTCTTATAAAGCTATCCAAAACAGTTTGGCATTGAAATGAGTTGAACTGAAGAGCATTGTGTGGTTTTAGGGTGTTGATTTTAATTGTTAGCGGGTGGCATTACCACTGGACTTTCTTTTGTTATGATATGGATCCTGCAAAACTTTGCAGTTTTTAAACCTGCTCCTGGTAGAGGAATCCAGGTGTGGGAGGCAAATATGGCTTATCATTTCACCATCATCTCCCAGCCTTTGAGGAAGGACCACAGTGTAGGTGTCTGGCATATGTTTTGCTGTTGTGATAATTACTGCCATTTCTTTATTTATATCCCATCTTTTCCCCAATCTGGGACTCAGGGCAGTTTACAAAGGTTGAGGCAAATGCAGCTTTAGAATTCATATCATGCAAAAATTAAAGATTAACAATAGAATTTCAAACCATTTCAATAATGACAACTGCAAAGAAAAAACAACAGATAATGCTGTACATTATTAAAGGTCTTTTCCTTCCCAAACAACCAGCCATCAAAGACTTTGGGAAGCAAATATGTTCCAAAGCCTGGGCATGCAACTAAAAACAAGGTCTTCCCATTAACTGCACCTATGGAGATAGTGGGGCATAGAGAAGGGCCCCTCGGAGGATATAAACAATGAACAGGTCAATATGGGAGAATATGGCCCTTGAATTAACATGGTTCCAAGAAATACTGAGTTTTCTAGGTCATCACCAGCACTTTCAGTTATGCTCAGGCCCCTTCCACACCACCCTGTATCCCAGGATCTAAGCCTGGATTTGTCTGGATCTTTGTCTCCTAAGCAATAAATTCTTTACAGAAACATGGCACTTCATGCTCTGCTTGTTGTAAGCTGAATGCTCAACCATAAGTATCCTGCTTTTGTATTTTTGGATGTTCTGCTGTATTTTAGCATAGTTTTATCTAATACTTAACACAAGTAAACCCTAACAAGATTACACTACTACTTTAAAATGGATTATATGAGTCTCCACTGCCAGATAATCTGGGATAAGGAAATAAATTATATGAGTCTCCACTGCCATATATTCCAGTTCAAAGTAGATAATTTGGAATCTTACTCAGCTGTGTGGAAGGGGCCTGAATTCATGGTTTTAGAAAGGTGTTTGCACTGCTTTAGCTCAGCAGGTGTAAAAGGGGGAATAATCTTGCCCTTCATAGCAGATTCAGGAAAAAGCCTCTCCCAGCTTGTTTGTTCTGTCTCAACTTTTGCCATCTTGGCTGCCCTCTGATGTTGTTTAATCACAGTTTTAATTTGTGAAATGTTGGGTGATATGGTATTCCTTTGAATCAATACACTGTAGTCTCCATAAAACATTGTGCTTCATCCCCTGCCTGCAATTTCCACATGATCTAGATTTTCCCACATCATGCCATGCTTGATCCTTCTGCTTCCTCAATGCCCCCTGTACCCCAGACTGATCCAAGACCACCTTCCCTGCAAATTTGCACTTCTAGGAACTGACTATTGTGGAAGGCAAAGTCGAAAACCTGCATATGTTTTTAGGGAAGGCTGAAAAACTAAGCAGTTTGTTTGTGGTATTGGGGAAAATGCCTGTGATTTTGCAACATGAGTGTTGTGGTGAGCTGTGTTTATGGAGCAAATTCTTCTAATTCCTGACAGAGCGGCCCAGACCCTGTTAAAGCGGGTCTCGGCCTGCTTCATTGGGCGGTTCCCAATGCGGGTTGAAGCTGCCAACTGGGGAGAAGTGTTTGATTCACCACCTTCAAGGACACAGGCACAACTCCTATTGTGGGGTGGACACCAGGAGGTTGAGAGCACCCAGAAGTGACATGGGGAATTTAGAGGAGTGGTGAGTGCTGGAAATGCCAAGCAAGTGTTGGGTTGGCTAGCGGCCATTGGGACAGGACTTGGAGCTACCAAGTGCTGAAACAGTCTCCGGACAAAAGTATCAGCCTTGTTGGCCAAGCTCCACACGTTGCCACATCCCTACTGGGACCTACCCGTTGCTATGTATTGCATAACCACAAGCATTCAGCAAGCAGCCACACAGGGTGCCAGGAATGGGGTAGGGCTGGGAAAAGAAAGCCAGCAACCTCATCATCCCCCTTCCATCTTAAGGAGCCACGTGCCTCCACACAGGCAGCCTCATCGCTCGCGTCTCTTCTTGCTTCTTCCTCGGGTGGCAAACCAGTTTGTACCACTTGGACTGCAGACAGGTGAGGCTCTTGGGTTGGCATTCCTCTTTATCTTGCCTTCCAAATTGGTGAACACTAAATTAGGCCTTGTGTGGTCCTTGTCTTATCTGTGCGCAAAGGGAGGTTTTCTAAACAGAGTAATAGTCTATAGGTTGTTGGTGTTGTGTACCTTCAAGATGTATCTGACTTAAGGAAAACCTATCACAGGTTTTTCTTCACAAGTTTTGTTCAGAAGAGGTCTGCCATTGCATTTCTTCTGAGGTATATTGAAGGACACCCAGTTCTTTCAGCCAAACAGGAATTCAGACCCCAGTCACCAGTCCAATAATCAAACCCCTATATGCTGCCCCAATATCCCAATTTGGTAAGGACAGTCCCAGTTCATATACTGCTGCCCCACATTATCAGCTGTTTTTGAATCATCCACGTTTCTTCATCGTCTGCTTATTTTCCACTTTTGTTCTCAGCTTACTTGAGTTTCTGTAAAGTGAGTTTAAAGTGTAGAAGGAAGAATCTTGTTCTTTCCATTTGGATCAGGCAAAAGCAAACTACTACAGTCTCTCCTAGTTCGTGTTTCATTCTTCATTAATGTTTCTTTTTATCATTTTGCACAAACACTGAGCTGTGTTGTCGAAGGCTTGCATGGCCGGAATCACTGGGTTGCTGTGAGTTTTCCAGGCTGTATGGCCATGTTCCAGAAGCATTTTCTCCTGATGTTTCACCCACATCTATGGCAGGCATCCTCAGAGGTTGTGAGGTCTGTTGGAAACTGGGCAAGTGGGGTTTATATATCTGTGGAAGGTCTAGGGTGGGAGAAAGAACTCTTGTCTGTTTGAGGCAAGTGTGAATGTTGCAGTTGGCCACCTTGATTAGCATTGTATGTCCTTGCAGCTTCAAAGCTTGGCTGCTTCCTCACAACCTCTGAGAATGCCTGCCATAGATGTGGACAAAACATCAGGAGAGATGCAGCAACCAAACACTGAGATGTTGGCCATACATGTCCCAGTATTCATCCGTGAAATATGGGAATGTATGCATTCAAGCAGGCAGATCATCTCTCCTTTCAAGCCAGTCACACATTTATTGCCTCTGTTAATACTGAGTATCAGGATTTATACATATCACTACAAAAACAAGATAAGGTAACACCGCTGTGACGCTTGAGTCAGCTACTTGAAAATGAGTCGGCTCCAGCCCTCCCTCAAAGCAGGTATAACCTGCATGAAATTATGGACTTTTTGTGGAGGGGTGGGGAAAGGGCCATATAGCCAGAGTTGAATTTTTGCTACATCACCACCTTTGCAGCAATGGCACAATCAAGTTGTCACGCTTTCCTTGGAATGTAACTGCATTGTGAGATCTTCCTTTGAGGATGAGACTCTGGAAACCAGAGTTCAATTCCCTGCTTATCCATGGAAATTCACTGAATGACATTGGGCAAGTCACATTTTCAGCCCCAGAAAGCCCTACAATAGGGTTGTCTTTGGGTCACCATAAGCTGGAAACAACTTGAAGGCGCACAACAACAAATGGATGGAAAAGAACAACTGCTGGGAGACCATTTGTAAGATGCTTTCATTGGGATCCCTTCTACAAGTAAGCCCATCCATTAGAGATGCCAAAATGGGACAGGGGTTCCATTTCTTTAAATGCTTATGTAGAAGAGGGGATGTAAGCAGGTGTTGCTTGTCCTTCCTGGATCACCTGTTTAAAACCCCTATTTCATATAATCTCCAAAGGTCCAAACGTCCTGTTCCTTACAGTGCATCTTTGGTATCCACTGGGATCTGATTCAGAACCCCCCCACAGGTATCAACATCCATAGATGCTCAAAATTTTGGGGAGATATATGATTGAACCTGTTCATTGCAATTACCATTCCTTTCTATTTCCTTCCCCTCTTGCTCTGAGCGCAATTCGCACATGCATATCCTGAAGGAGATTCCAGGAGAAGGGAAGAAGGATGGTCTTCCTTCCTTTTTCCTCATTGCTATCATGTTTCAAGAAGGCAGGTAAACAGGAACCGACAAGGAGGAATAAATAAAGGCCTGAGTAATTGCCTTGCGATGCTAGACCCTGACACCAGCCCTGGCTTCAGGTTGTGCGCATGGGGTGGAGTTGCTCCCACGCAGGTGCAAGAATATTTTGGTATTTATGCTAGCAGGGTAAAGCCCTGGAGAAGCAACGACTGTCAGTGTCAACAAAACTGAGCTAGATGGTGGAACCTCAGTGTCTTATCCCAAGGCTATCTGGAACAATTTGGAATAAGATTGCTTCCTATGGGATCACCAGACCCATTCTCTTTCTGCCTTGGTGGATAAATCTTGCTGGTATCGCTCTTACTCCCTTCCCTGCTTTGACATTTCTAGAAAGATAAGCTAATGCTATGGAGAGGAGCCAGTTCTGGCTGATCGCAACTAATTTTGGAGGTTGAGCAGCATATCTTTTTGGTTCAGCAACCCAGCGGCAACCGTGATAGAAAGCACAGCATATTTGCAAATATGCGTACACATAGGAATAGTGATACTATGGGCACACAGATGTGCACGCATGCACACACACACACTCCTCTTTGAACCTTTCCCCCATTCACACCCTCATTGCCGTCTGTATCCATCCCAAACCCCATAGGGGAGTGCAGCTGTTATTCAGAGCCCTTTGGCACCAACCAACAAGCCTGTGTTTAACCAAAAACATTTGCAGTGGCTCTGTTTTCATTCTGAAATAGGATCCTGTCAGCTTTGGCCTGACCCCAGAGTGCAGGCCAAAGAAACAGTGGGAGGCACATCATGGGGCCATGCGCTACCCTACGCCAGTCTGTGATGTCCATTCCTCCTTAGAGAAAACACGAAGTGCTCCTGAACCCTTTCCTCCCTTCTGTCCACTTCTCACCGCTATTATTTAATCCAGTTGAAGAGCTCAGTCCCTATCTCTCACAATATTAGGTCATTTGTCTCCCACTTTAAATTGATCTTTCCCAACGAACCAAAACTGCACTCTGGCAGCACTTTAAAGACCAGTTACTTTATTGTGCAAGTACATTTGTGAAGCAGAACCCATCCCATCACATGTGTCTGTATGTTCAGCCTTAATGTAAAAAGGGGACATTGCACAGACATGGATTTTCCGTAAATGAGTAAAGACAGTGAAAAAATGTTTGTGTCAGGAATGACTTGAGAAACTGCAAGTCACTTCTGGTGTGATAGAATTGGCCGTCTGCAAGGACGTTGCCCAGGGGATGCCCAGATGTTTTGATGTTTTTACCATCTTTGTGGGAGGCTCCTCTCATGTCCCCACATGGAGCTGGCGCTGATAGAGGGAGCTCTTCCATGCTCACCTGGGTTGGATTCAAACCGGCAACTTTCAGGTCAAAAACCCAACCTTCAGGTCAGCAGTCCTGCCAGAATAAGGGTTTAACCCACTGTGCCACCAGAGGCTCCTAAGGCAATGAAATCAAACAGGCTATGTCACATTGGGGTACATGGTCATTCAATGTTCTTTCTCTTAAATGTTTTTTCTCTGGTTAACTAAACATGTGAGAGCATTCATCATATAAGTTTTCTTACAATTCAAACCAATGCTTTATTGTTGTTACATGCCTTCAAGTTGACTCTGTCTTATGGTGACTCTCTAATAAGGTTTTCTTGGCAAGAGCTATTCAGATTAGGTTTGCCATTACATTAGCTGAGAAGGTGGGACTTGCCCAAGGTCACTTTCCCTACCTTTCAACATTACACATATGAAAACCTGGACAAATGTAACCAAGCAACATCAGAATTCGGTCAAGCAAAAGCTATTAATGAGGAAAAATGCTCAAGTTAAGAGTGGCTGCAGTAGTTTGCTTTTGCTTGAGCTTTCTGGAAAGGGCAAGATTCCTTCCCTTCCTCTCCTTTCCCTCTTGCTGAGTTGTTCCAAAGTATTTCTTCACTTTGAACTAATATTGCAACAAATAAACCAGTCTAAGGACAAAGGAAATAAGTGGGGCGAGGAGAGGGAAACGAGCATTTTTAAAACTAGCTGAAAAAGTAGGACGGTAATTGGGGCTATTTCTCGCAAATTGGGGCAGGAGGATGTGAATTTGAACTCTGGTTACTCCCAGCACTCAAACCTCTATGATGCCGCCTACAATGTTCTAAGTAATACTATATACGATAAGCACAGTAACAATTTCAACATCCAGAATAGCCAGAGGAACAACAACAACCCTGCCAGAGGAACCATTTACCTATTCATCTCCTGCTGAGATTTGTCAATTTCACTAATTCCAGAAGTAGAAGAGTTTCAGATGTCATCTAGTCGTCACCAGCCCAAATGCAGCTAATCCACTAAACTAGCACCTCCCTTAAGAAATTATTTTTAAAAAGTCTACGCTGCCTTTTGGCCACTAAGCGATTACTAGACTATAAGCATAAAAATGCAATAAAAATAATGAGGTAAGGCTAATAAAATGTATCAGGTAAATCCATAAAACGTTGGTGTGAAAAGGGCAGGTTAAAATGGATTAAATTTACTGGAGGGTAGAAAAAAATGTAATATGCATATGCCAGTATCTTTTTTGTCAGGTTGCTGTGGGTTTTCCGGGCTGTATGGTCATGTTCCAGAAGCATTCTCTCCTGATGCTTCACCTGCATCTATGGCAGGCATCCTCAAAGGTTGTGAGATCTGTTGGAAATTAGGCAAGTTAGGAAATTAGGGGTTTATATATTTGTGGAATGTCCTGGGTGGGATAAAGAACTCTTGTCTGCCTGAGGCAAGTGTGAATGTTGCAACTGGCCAGATTAGCATTGAACAGCCTTGCAGCTTCAAAGCCTGGCTGCTTCCTGCCTGGAGGAATCTTTGTTGGGAGGTGTTAGCTGGCCCTGATTGTTTCCTGTCTGGAATTCCCCTGCTTTCTGAGTGTTGTTCTTTATTTACTGTCCTGATTTTGGAGTTTTTAAAATACTGGTAGCCAGATTTTGTTCATTTTCATGGTTTCCTCCTTTCTGTTGAAATTGTCCACATGCTTGTGGATTTCAATGGGTTGACTGTGTAGTCTGACATGGTGGTTGTTAGTGTTTTCCATTTATTGTTGTTGTTAGCTGTTGGCACATCCACTTATAATGACTCTATGAATGAGAGACCTTAGTCATTCTGTCATCAACACAGAGCCCTAACTCAGGTCTTATTGATTCATAGTTGAGTTTCCTTGAATCTATACATCTGGAACATGATCTTCCTCTTTTCTTATTGCCTTCCTCTATCACCCTCTATTGCCTTTTCTATTGAGTGTATTTTTTTGTTGGACAGACTGTTGCATGTTTCTTTGAGAATAGTGTCATTGAAACTATAATTCCCAGCACTGCTGAAAAGCTTGAACTTACGAATTCTGTTTGTTTATATCAAGTATGGCAAACTTCGGCCCTCCAGGTGTTTTGGACTTCAACTCCCACAATTCCTAACAGCCGGTAGGCTGTTAGGAATTGTAGGAGTTGAAGTCCAAAACACCTGGAGGGGGAAAGTTTGCCCATGCCTGATTTATACGGTGGTTGTATATACAGAAACTGGGCCACTCCCAATAGAAATTTTCCAACTAGCTTGAAACTCCAGTAAATCTGCATTGCATTGAAACGAGCCCGTTCTGTGCCAATTTTTATTACCTTCCGCTCCAGAGAAACAAACTAAATAGTCAGAATCAATTAAGTTGGAAAATTTTTAATTGAAAAGGTCTTATTTATTTCGTGTCAAAAGCACTGCATAATAAATAAAATTAAAAGTGATGAAATAAAGGAAATCACAAACAGTTAT
Source organism: Anolis carolinensis (assembly GCF_035594765.1). NCBI lineage: Eukaryota > Metazoa > Chordata > Lepidosauria > Squamata > Anolidae > Anolis > Anolis carolinensis. Next base: position 16,189,499 of record NC_085846.1, read on the forward strand.
ATTGTTTTAGACCAAAAGCGGGCAACAGCGGTCGCTGTATGAAAAGGACTGACACAAGGACATTTTTTTAAAAAAATTAAAGCAATTGATTTATGGTGAAATGTCAGCATCCTTTATTAATGTAATGACAATGTACAATAAAATTAGAAACTTAGAAAAACCGGGGAATTCCAGACATGAAACAATGAGGTCCAGCTAACACCTCCCAACAAAGGATTCCCCCAGGAAGAAAGCAGCCGGACTTTAATGCTGCAAGGCCATTCAATGCTAATCAAGGTGGTTAATTGCGACAGTCACACTTGCCTCAAACAGACAGGAGTTCTTTCTCTCACACTGGACATTATTCCACAGATATAAACCCAATTGCCTGGTTTCCAACAGATTTCACAACTTCTTAGTATGCCTGCCATAGATGTGGGCGAAACAACAGGAGAGAATGCTTCTGGAACATGGCCATACAGCCTGGAAATCTCACAACCACCCAAAATTAGGGTAATCTGGTTAATTTCAAGAAGCAAAGCAGATTGGAAGGTGGGACCTTCTTGCAAGGTATACACATTTCATAGAGGTGCTTCATTTGTCCTCCTGAAAATTGAATTTTTGGTGGGATGCATTGGTAAGAGGAGCCAGAGTAAACGTGTAGACGCACTCTCCGTTTCAAATACTTGTCTCTGAATTACTTCCAGAGTCTCCGCTCCCAAAAGCCCTTTTCAGATAATCTCCAATTCATTACTAGCCCTGTCCAAATCTGTTTCTAACTTGTTCACTCTCTATTTCCAACTGGCCCTATGTAATCCTTTTACAAACAAGACTTGCACTTATATAGTTGTCTTTCCCTGCCACAGACTGCTGGTGCCTCTCCGAACTTCAGCTTCCATGATGCCATAGCATTGAGCCATGATAGTTACAGCTGTGTCAAACTGCATGAATTTTACAATATAGATGTATGCACTGATGCTTAACACATGGTTCGTTTTTCATTCTGTTCGTGGGAAGTTCTCTACAAATGCTTTCCAAATATTGGACGTTGGCCTGTTCTCTCCAGGACAATTTCTTTGCTAGACCTCCTCTGCACAATGTTCAGTCCGGCAGGGGTTAACTGCCTTCTCTGCCTTCAGATTTCCCCGCACGGTCCTTCTTCCACGGCCACAGCCCAGCGCAGGAAATCCTCACAGGCCTTGGGCCCAGGGGGGGATTAAGAGAAAGCCTGCGATGCATTTCCTGCCTTCAGCTTGGCCTGGAAGGAAATGATTTACTGGGGGAAAGAATATTCCCTCTCCAGCTCCGGTTGACAGAAAAACTACCATTAAGCAAAACCCTGGATTTCTCTGGGAGAGAAATGGGATTTCGTGGGAGGGAAAAACTCAGAGCATAGACTGCTGTGTACGCTTCAAAAAAGAGCATGAGATATAATGGACCTCCAGCAGAAGAAATTGATAGATGACGGTTGTATTACACTATGTAACATGATTGTTGTTCCTGGTTTATAAATGTCATTTCCTAATTGGTTTCTATCATAAAACATGGGAAAGATTTATTAAACTGAAAAAACTTTGTTCTTGTGGGACATCTTGCAGCATATTTTGCTGTAGTTTTTCAATGAATATCTCATAGAGTCTCAACCAATTCAACGTATTGTCGAAGGCTTTCATGGCCGGAATCACTGGGTTGCTATGTGGAGCCTCCGGTGGCCTAGTGGATTAAAGCCTTGTGACTTGAAGGTTGGGTTGCTGACCTGAAGGCTGTCAGGTTTGAATCCCACCCGGGGAGAGCACGGATGAGCTCCCTCTATCAGCTCCAACTCCATGCGGGGACATGAGAGAACCCTCCCACAAGGATGGTAAAACATCGAAAAACATCCGGGCGTCCCTTGGGAATGTCCTTGCAGACGGCTAATTCTCTCACACCAGAAGCAACTCAGGTTGCTCCTGACATGGAAAAAAAAACTGGGTTGCTGTGAGTTTTCCAGGCTGTATGGCCATGTTTCAGAAACATTCTCTGCTGATATTTCACCCACATCTATGGCAGGCATCCTCAGAGGTTGTGAGATCTGTTGGAAACAAGGCAAGTGGGGTTTACATATCTGTGGAAGGTCCAGGGTGGGAAAAAGAACTCTTGTCTGTTGGAGGCAAGTGTTAATTTTGCAGTTGATCACCTTGATTAGCACTGAAAAGCCTTGCAGCTTCAAAGCCTGGCTGCTTCCTGCCTGGGGGAATCATTTGTGGGGAGATGTTAGCTGACCCTGATTATTTCCTGTCTGGAATTCCCCGTTTTTCTCAACAGAAAGGGGGAATCCTTTGTTTGGGGGGGGGGGGATTTCCCCAGGCAGGAAGCAGCCAGGCTTTAGGCTGCAAGGCCATTCAATGCTAATCAAGCTGGCCAATTGCAACATGCAGACCTCACAACAGACCTCACAACCTCTGAGGATGCCTTCCATAGATGTGGGCGAAACGTCACAAGAGAATGCTTCTGGAACATGGCCATACAGCCTGGAAAACTCACAGAAACCCAATTCAATATAGTTTGTGGCAGTTATAAAAATGAAGTTTCTGGAGTAGAACAACTACTTTCAAAGTAAGTATCGCGCAATCAAACATGAAATAACACTCTCAAACCAGGAAATGTTTCAAAATTTGTTAAATATTGTTATTGTTATTATTTATTAAAATCCCCTTTTATTCTCAGGATTGAGATTAAATCTGATCCTAGTCTGAGGCGACTATAGAGATCAGCAACATGGTATGTAATTTGGGGCCAAATCTGGCTACTGGCTCCTAAAAAGGGCATTGCCTGGCCTTCAATTTGTCAACTCAGATTTTATTTTTTAAAAAATAGTACGACATTACTACGGCAGCAAGAATTTCTTGCAGGCCAATTCGTGGATTAGATCCTGCTTTTTTCTCTGCATGCATCCTTCATCGTGTCATGGATGAAAAATGAGACATATATAGCCAAGCAACATCAGAGTGTGATTGCCACAGCAAAATATATTAATGAAGAAGTTCACACCAGTTTGCTTTTGCCTGAGCTTACTGGGAAGGGCAAAACTTCACCAGTTTTCTAGGAACTCTGCTTGATCAGACCAAAAATCTCTTTTGGCGAGCATCTCTATCCCAAAGTAGTCATAAAGAAGTAGGAGGAATGTGTCAAGATGATCCCAAATTTTGTCTCATTTGTTTGGAATGAGACAAAAGCCAATGTATTTTGCAGTTTGGCTAAGGTATACTTAGACTGCCAGCCCAAGGGTAGGAAACCGTTTGGTGGTTCTTTTCCTTGCAAAGCACATGTACAGTGATATGACTAAACAATGGTGACATACACTTTGGAGAACATATAAAACCATAAAAGGGTATAAATACATAGTACCACATAACATTCCATCAGAATTATGTTGGTACATTGTCTATGGTCTTATTTAGAATCACAGTTCAAAAATTTCTGGACCAGAAACTCTGGGCAAGTGAAAACATGTGAGCAAAAGCTGAAGGAGGTTTTTTTGGGGGTTTTTTTGCCCATATTGAAGGCATATGGTAGAAAGAAACAAAATAACACTATGATAAATATACATTTCTGGAACAAAGAAAAAAAAGACCGTGAGAAAACTATCAGTGCCTATAGGAAACGAACAAGGAGGTCATATATGCAGTAATAGTTGCGAGCTTTTTTTGTTTTTGAGCATTTTGTTTTTTGTAGCATGTGGTTTCCAATCCTGAAGGTATAGCCAGCCATTATGGACTGTACCCTTGAACTTGTCCAATCTTATTTTAGATCCCTTTCATTTGGTTGTTTATCAGCGTATCTCACACATTTGGTTCTATTGACTAATACACTACACTATGGGCCCTTCCAGACAGGCCCTTTATCCCAGGAACTGATCCCAGGTTTTCTATATTAAAGTGGATTATATGAGTCCACACTGCCAGATAATCTGGGATAAACAGAAAACCTGAAATCAGATCCTGGCATAAAGGGCCTGTCTGGAAGGGCCCTATGTAACATTATTTTTGTTCCTACGTTATAAATGCCATTTACTAATTGGTTCTATCATAAAAACACGGAAAAGGTTTATTAAACTGCAAAAACTTTGTGCTTTCGAAGGCTTTCATGGCCGGAATAACTGGGTTGCTGTGAGTTTTCCGGGCTATATGGCCATGTTCCAGAAGCATTCTCTCCTGACGTTTCAACAAAGGATTCCCCCCCAGGCAGGAAGCTGTGTAATACCAGATTGTTCCTCTGGAGGGTCACAACCCCCAGGTTGAGAAACGTGGATATAGGTGAATTATTATTATTATTATTATTATTATTATTATTATTATTAGTATTATTATTATTATTATTATTATTTAATACACAACGAGATTAGTACTCAGCAAACAAGACTGCTGTGCTGCCTGTTGTATTGGATCACAAGTCGGACATTTCCCAAGTGTCAAGGACTATGTGGTGTATTGGTGAATAATGCGTGCAGATCCGAGTAGGGTGGTCTTTTGCAGCTGACAGATGATAATTTTGTCAGCGCCAATGGTTTTCAAGTGCTGGGCAAGGTCTTAGGTACTGTACCCAGTGTACCGATCTCCACTGGGACCACCTTGACTGGCTTGTGCTTATTTATACCCCGCTTTATCTCAACCGAAGGAGACTCAAAGCGGCTTACAATTAAAAGTATGACCACGGAATTTGAAATATACAAATATGCAAACACTGAAACAGAATGAAACATAACAGTATTAAAATGCACAATTCAAAACAATTAAAATATATTCTAAGCTAAAAAAATTTTTGGCCAAGACCTGATCAGGCTGCAACTCCAATCAGTTCCAGATCTGGGTAGACTGGAAATGGGAATGGCACAGCTCTCTCAATGGGCCTGGACTATAAATAACTCCCATCATAATTTATCAACCCTCCCAAACCCTGCCTGTATTTTAACCTGGATAATGATAGTGGGTATGTATACTTAGTCCAAATCCATCAAGCCAAGAGCCTTTGTGGATCAAACATACACATGAATAAACATACATACATACTTTGACTTTTATATATTTAGAGCTGAACAAATCCAGAAGTCTCCTTGGCATTTGATTTTGTGAAGGAAGTTCTGGAAAAGTATTTTCTCCTGAATGATCATGGCAAGATTCATCGTCAAAGCAAATGAAATCTCAATCTCCTAAGCTTCAGACAATGCTAACAGAACTTAACTCTGGCTAGCCCATATTTGTTCGCCTGGGGATCATGTTTCTTTGACAAACTACTTTGGTGTGGCTGTTGATGCTTTAATAAAATATCATTCTTGCGGGACTCACTTTTTACATCTCTCCATTGTGGAGAATGTCAGCTTATTCTCGCTTCCTGCTTCTGTTTTAGTAAAAGGACCTCTGTTCTTATCCCATGACTGCTCGGCTGAATGGAGTCATTGCTGAGGGATTTCGTCAGATTTCTGAATCTATGCAGACAGTATCTTCTAAATCACTTCCAGTGACACGCTTGTTGACACTCTCAAAGGATCCCTAAGTGGTTAGCGAAACATGACTTATCTTAGTAGAAACTATGTCGGTTCTTCTTCAGTAGGAATTATTTTTCTACATGTTTGATAATAATACATTTCATAATGATTTCCTGCAGTTTCCAAGGGCAGGCTTGAAGCTAACTGACTATGATTTCCTGATTCTCTTCCTCCTTCGTTTCATATAGTGGCAGCGATTTGGGTAGAAAATTAAGGTAATATTCATGAAAAATTAGGTACGATACTTAGTCAAAAAAGAAGCACAATTAAAATCCTGTCAGACCGCGCAAAAAGAATCTGTGAACCCCATCTCCTCCAAGGTGAACTAAACCACCTAAGGGTTGTTGTGTGTTTTCCGGGCTGTATGGCCATATTCTCTCCTGACGTTTTGCCCACATCTATGGCAGGCATCCTCAGAGGTTGTGAGTTATAAACGTCAGGACAGAATACTTCTGGAACATGGCCATGCAGCCCAGAAAACACAACAACCCTGTGATTCTGGCCATGAAAGCCTTCAACAACACATTAAACCACCTAAACTAGGCTCTACAGGCCAATGAATCATCAGAAGAGCTGCAAGGCCAAAAACAATCCATGAGAGTAAAGACAAAGATCCACCTAGAGGAAAAGTGTTCTTACCATTCATCAAGGGAACCACTGACCACATAGGGAACCACTGACCACATAGGGAAGCTAATGAAGAAACACAACCTACACACTATCTACAGACCCACCAAGAAAATCCAACAAATGCTACATTCAGCAAAGGACAAGTGGCACTCTCTCACCTCTGCAGGAGTCTATTGTATATCATGCAGCTGTGGACAAGTCTACATAGGAACTACCAAAGGCAGCAATGGCCAAACACAAATCAAGGAACATGAAAGGCACTGCAGACTAACTTGACCAGAGAAGTCAGTCATAGCTGAGCACTGGACGAACCCACCTGGACACAGCATATTATTTGAGAACACAGAAATGCTGGACCGCTCTAACAACCACCATGTCAGAGTACACAGAGAAGCCATGGAAATCCACAAGCATGTGGTGTATTTCAACAGAAAAGGGGAAACCATAAAAATGAACAAAATCTGGCTGCCAGTGTTAAAAGAAACTCTAAAATCAGAACAGTAAATAAAGAACAACACTAAAAAAAACAGGGAAATTCCAGGCAGGAAACAATCAAGGCCAGCTAACACCTCCTAACAAAGGATTCCCCCAGGCAGGAAGCAGCCAGACCTTGAAGCTGCAAGGCTTTTCAATGCTAATCAAGGTGGCCAGTTGGAACATTCACACTTGCAGACAAGAGTTTTTCTCCCACCCTGGACATTATTCCACAGATATATAAACCCCTCTTGCCTCATTTCCAACAGACCTCACAACCTCTGAGGATGTCTGCCATAGATGTGGGCGAAATGTCAGGAGAGAATGCTTCTGGAATATGGCCATACAGCCTGGAAAACTCACAGAAATAATGTCCATAATATTAAAAATATAAATTCTGAGATTTAGAAATCTCACTGTGTCCTTTCTCTTTTACTGCTCCTCTCCCAATTGATTTTTTTCCTAATTGCCATTAATTGATTCCAAAGGCTCTGCAATGTTTTCCATCAGTGCTCTTAAACGGCAAGGGCATTAAACAGGGCTTGGAGAAATGGCATATTTAGGCTGCACTTTCCAGAATGTCCCAGCCAGTGGAAGACAGGGTGCTGTGGTCCAAAAAAAGGGAAGCTGTTCCAGGCCCTGTGTTTGTTTTTACTTATTTCACATGTATTCACAAGCTGTGTGGCACCCATCACCACCACAGATCTCTGGCACGCCAACACCACAGGCAAGGTGACCCAGTTTAAATAAGTCACTGAATATTTGGAACAGCACCATGATACGTTTCTCTCATATATCTAACGTATAGCAGGCTTGGTGGGACTATATAATTGGTACATCTGAAACTTGCCTTTCAAGCCCTCTCATTTTCTTACCTCCTTGCTTAAAAGAGTTTGATAAAATTACATTTTACATTACTGGAATCTCAGATAGCATGGCCTCTGGGAGTGCTATTTTCCCTAAGGAGAAGCCTATTACTATATTTCCATTTGTATTGATGGTGAGGGTGATAATGCTGGTTTGGGGGGGGGATTATATTACTTCATAAACCAGATTGAGCATGTACCAAATTGCTTTTTAAAAAATTAATTAAGAAATATATGTTCAATTTACCATCCTATATGTATGTATGTCTATGAGCAAGACACCTGGAGAGCTGAAGTTTGCCTATGCCTGCTTTAAAGGAACGAAACAATATGCAATATACCAAAAAATGCACGTATTTGGAGATGTGGAGTCTTGAGAGAGCAACAAATGTGTGCATCATATCAATTATTATGAATGTGGACAGTGAATTTAACAGAGAAACAGATGGCTAAGTTAATCAAAATCGGCACTCCCATTCAGGAAGATCAGGAGTTTGTGGCGTAATAGTTTGAACCTTGGACTATGGCTGGATCTACACTGCCTGATATCCCAGGATGTGATCCCAGAATATTTCCTTTGAACTGGATTTTATGAGTCTCCACTACCAGATAATTTGGGATAAGAAGACAATCTGGGATCAGATCCTGGAATATAGGGCAGAGTAGGTCCAGCCTATGGCCCCTTCTACATTGCTATATAAAATCCAGATTATCTGTTTTGAACTGGACTATATGGCAGTGTAGAATCATATAATCCAATTCAAAGCAGATGTGGATTATCTGCTTTGATAATCTATATTATATGGCAGTGTAGGACCCCTTCCACACTGCCCCTATATCCCAGGATCTGATCGTGGATTATCTGGCAGTGGAGACTCATATAATCTGGTTTAAAGCAGATAATTGGATCAGATCCTGGGATACAAGGCAGTGTAGATCCAGCCATAGTCCAAGGTTCAAACTACTATGCCACAAACTCCTGCTCTTCCTGAATGAAGATCAGATCCTGGGATAAAGGGCAGTGTAGAAGGGCCCATGACTCTGGAGTCATGGGCCCTTCGAATCACCATTCTGCCATAATATTTACTGGGCAAGTCACACTCTCTCAGCCTCAGAGGAATGCAACAGCAAGACTCTTCTGGACAAATCTTGCCAAGAAAACCCCATGATAGGGTTACCTTAGGTTGGAAATGACTCGAAAGCACACAATAACAAACAATTTAGCTAGTTCACCAACTTGTTAATAGCTACTTTCTGATTATCACCCCTGGATGTCATGAATTTTTCCTTATTGCTTTTTCCAAAACTGGCCGCACTAGTTTTTTAATTCTATTCCTCATGAAAACTGGGAGGTTTTTCTCCCTAGACCCATGGGTCTGTCTAATTAGTTGACATATTGCATTGCATTCCTTTTCCCCTCCCAATTCTTTATTGTTTTCCTGTGTGGTACAAATCAGGGAAAAGGTCTCTGCTGTGAGGAGGGTGCAGTGTAAAATTTAAGCAGCAGAGAGGCATGAAATCCAGGCATGAGACACCCACAGGGGCTTGCACAACCATTGGGTTAATTGAGACGGATTGCTTTAACAAAGGTGAATTGTTTGACTTTGTTGAACAATCAGATTAATCCAACCCTGAATCTCAAGTTAATTAAATAATGGGTGGTGTGCTCTCTAATCAGATCTTCTGAAATGCAACTAGTAGAATAATTGATTCAGAGCATATTAACCAGTTTAACCCAGCTATCCGCTACTGGGAGAATTTGATGACTTTGTTTATCAGCCTGGCAATCAAATGCCAAAATTGCAATCTAATACATACCATTTGAATTTTTCCAAACTGTACAAATTCACCTAAGGTATTACAGAGAGAATGCTCCTTTTTACAACACAAGTTTCTGGATTTAATAGCATAAATTTTCAAGTTCAAGTCCCATTGGACTATGAAACCTCTTGGATGATCCTGGACCAGCTCTCATCCCAATCGTACTTGCATATTTGTTGTGAGATTGTGAGGAGATAATGTGGACAAGAGCCACATGTACTAGCTTGATGTGAGATATAAATACGAGTGCTTTAATGTCATAAATTTGAGTCACTGATTTGTTGATTTCGGTATAGAAAACTCGGCTGCTCAAATCAATGCTTTTTGAAAGGATCCACTGGGTGGGCTTTGAGTTCACATTCACAGCCTGTTTGAGGCAGGATCGACACTGCCCTATATCCCAGGATCTGATCTCAGATTATCTGCTAGTGTAGATTCATATAATCCAGTTCAAAGCACATAATCTGGGCAGTGTGGAAAAGATGCAAGGAGTGTATGGGGCATTTTATTTATTTATTTTTTATCTTGTATTCAATAAAAAACAAAAAACAAAATGATTAATTGCTGAGAACTGAGCTCAAAGTACAGGCAGTCCATGTTATATATAAAAAAGAAAACTTTGTTTATACCTCGCTGCCAGGGCTGTAGCCAGAGGGGTTTTTTTCCAAAAGGGTTCTAACCCCTCCCCCCAAACTTGGTTTACTCATGAATTTTAACTGGTTAACCAATTTATAAGTAAACCAGGTTTTTTTTAACCTCACACATTTCAGGGGTTTTTTGAACTTTTAAACCCACCCCTCTGGCTACGGCCCTGCTTGCGGCCATCTCCCATAGGGACTCAGGGCAGCTTACAAAACAGCACACAAAGATGCCATACATAAAATACATAATACATAAAATAAAATACATCAGCATGAAAACAATAAAAAACATTAAATCAACCAGGTATATAAATTGGATAAAACAATATCTATTAAAATAGAGTCAGTTAAAAGATCCATGTAATCTATACAGCAGCCCAGCTGAATGGACAAAATATGTTAAGCGATTGGCAATCAGTTGTGGTTACTGTCTAAACATTACCAAATGCCTGTTGGAAAAAATGAAGTTTTAATTCCTTCCTTAGAATGAGTTGGAAAAGATTAGTAGAGTTGTGTGTCATCTGCGTAGCAATGGCACCCAACTCCAAAACTCCGGATGACCTCTCCCAGTGGTTTAATGTAGGTGTTGAAAAGCATGGAGGATAGAATGGAATCTTGTGGGACCCCTCAGGTCAATGGCCCATGATAACTCTTTCGGGAGTGAATTTCCCTTTCTAGGGGTAGATTTATCTTATTTTCTGTTGTCTCATCCCCATTCGTAACTATGGATCATTTGTAAGTCGGATGTTTGTAACTCAGGGACTGCCTGTATAACATGAGTTTGCACTCAGTTAACTAAAGACGGAGGAGAGGTGAGAAGAGGAAGAAGTGAAATCTTCTCCTTCTTAGAAAATCCAAACAAAAGCAAACTGCGGTAGCATTTCACAATCAGTGTGTTCTTTCTCAATGAAACCTTTTCCCATTTTGGCCATCAGCGAATGCTACTTGACCCTGGTTTTAATTTGCAAAATGTTGGAGAGTATATAAAATGACAAGTATTTTAGAGGAAGTGCCTTCAAGTTGCCTATTGACTTAAAGCAACCCCATGAATTTCGCTGGGTTTTCTTAATCAAGGAATTCTCAGAAGTGGTTTTGCCAGTTCCTTCCTCTGCGGAAAGATATAAATATTTATGTCTTGTTATGATAGACCTTTTGTTATGGGAGGTCTAAGGGTCACCTAATTGAACAGATTTGGCAGTTGAAAAAGGCAGCCCAAAGAAAATACTTCTTTATTTAAACACTGTATTCAGTTTATGTGATGGAATTTACTACCACAATATGTGGTCGTGGCCACTGACTTTAGTGCAAACCAAAGCGGGAAAGCTTATATTTGTTCAGGAAAGGAATCTACTGTTTTAATTCATGTGTTTTTCTTCCTTGGTGGATTACAACAAAAAGACAGAAATGCAGTTATTCATTTCTAGTGAACATAGGACAAATTGATAAATAACAAAATGTGCCTATTCTTTGTATTAGCTCTGACATGTCCAGAATCAGCAGGTATCTGAACACTGGCTCTAGAAATGTGTATGATACAGGAAGGAACAATTGTTATTTTCATGTTGTGCTCACAGATTTGCTAAAATAGTCTTTCCCGTCACAGATTTTCCAGATGTGTTGGACAACAACTGTTATCATCCACCATCAGCAATGCTGGCCATGATGGGAACTGTAATCTGCCATGTATTTCTAGTTTGGAAGACATTATATCAAAAATCTCTTGTCAGTCACTTGAAAACCTTAGATTGGGAGATTGCTTTGAACTGATCCAACACAGCTTTCATGTTCTAGAGCAGTGGTTCTCAATCTGTGGGTCCCCAGATGTTTTGGCCTTCAGCTCCTAGAAATCCTAACAGCTGGTAACCTGGTTGGGATTTCTGGGAGTTGTAGGACAAAACATCTGGGGACCCACAGGTTGAGAACCACTGATCTAAAGTCAGCATGGTTTGAACGTTGGATTATGACTCTGGAGACCAGGGTTTAATTCTTTACTTGGCCATGGGAACCCATTGGGTGATCTTAGGCGAGTCACCCACTGGCCCCTTCTACACTGCCATGTAATCCAGATTATCAAAGCAAATAATCCACTTTATCTGCTTTGAACTGTATTATATGAGTCTACACTGCCATATAATCCAGTTCAAAGTAGATAATCTGGATTTTATACAGCAGTGTAGAAGGGGCCACTCTCAGCCCCAAAAATATATAGAATGAAGAAGCCAATGTCATCTACTGGAGTTCATAGATTATCTTTTCTTATCTGTGTTCTGTTGTGAAATCCAAGCATGTATCCTAGGGCTTTAACTCTCTGTCTCTCTCTGCAACATCTACAATAGGGTCGCCATAGTAAGGCCAACAATAGGGTCGCCATAGTAAGGCCAACAATAATATCAACAAAGTTTGCAGTTTGAAAATGGAAGGAGTTCCATCCTAATCCCTAAAAGCAGGGGAGTGATAGAGTTTATTTACTTTTTTTGGGTAATAAATGGTTATGTTATTTGTTCCTGGGTGATAAGGGAGTAACTCTGCTCTGGGGCTGTTATGCCCTTCACCCAGTCTGAGAAGCATAGAATTAAGATAATGAACCAGAGAGTCCTTAAAAATTCACCTTGGGGATTAATTTACTGGGATGTCCTAAGGCAAGTCTCTGTTCCTCAGGTTCCACCTCTTTTCCATCTGTAATGTAGACATAACAGCACTGTCCCATCATATAGGTTTGTTGTAATTCAGCCTCAGGTCTCATACCTTCTTTCCAATGGAAAATGGAATGGGAAGATGGTCTGACTTCACACTAAAAGTTTGCTACGGGGGTCCCACCAAATGGTCAGATATCATGGTTCAGGACCACTAACAGTCCTTCCAGACAGGCCCAATATCCTAGGATCTGATCCCAGGTTTTCTGTTTATCCCAGGGCCTTTCCACACAGCCATATAACCCAGAATATCAAGACAGAACATCCCACAACATCTTCTTTGTACTGGAGTATCTGAGTCCATACTGCCATATATTCCAGTTCAAAGCAGAAAACGTGGGATTTTATTCAGCTGTGTGGAAGGGGTCCTATATTATTGGAAGCAGATAATCTTCCCGATATATAATCCAGTTTAAAGCAGAAAACCTGGGCTCAGATCCTAGGTTATAGTGCCTGTCTGGAAGGACCCTAAGACTCTTGAGTAGTTGGACTCCATGAATTGCTATGGCATAAAGGTCCCAGTTTCTAACTATTGATGCATTTATTTAGTGTGTGAGTACATGGACCTACAAATTGCTTGTTGAATTATGGTGAACTTATGAATTCTATAGGGTTTTCTTCATTAAAGAACATTCAGCGATGGTTTGCTCTGAAAAATAGCCTATAGTTTGACTCAGCGTGATATAGTGCTTTGAGCACTAAACTCTGGAGACCAGGCTTTGACTACACACTTAGCCATGAAAACCCAGTGGATAACCTCAGGTAAGTCACACATTATCAACTCTGGAAAACCCTATCATAGGGTCACTATAGGTCTGAAACTACTCAAAAACATACAACAAACGTGGTTTTCTTACTTAGTAAATCCTTATTTATAGGAACCCTTGATGGTGCAGCGGATTAAACTGCTGAGCTGTTGAACTTGCTGACTGAAAGGTCAATGGTTTGAATCCAGGGAGCAGAGTGAGCTCCTACTGTTAGCCCCAGCTTCTGCCAACCTAGCAATTCAAAACATAAAAATGTGAGTAGATCAATAGGTACCGCTCCAGCGGGAAGGTAATGCCGCTTCATGCTGTCATGCTGGCCACATGACTTTGGAGGTGTCTATGGAAAATGCCAGCTCTTCGGCTTAGAAATTGAGATGATCACCAAACCCCAGAGTCGAACACAACTAGACAATGTCAGGGGAAAACCTTTACCTTAAATCCTTATATTTCACTTTTTCTTGACATTATGAATTTGTTTAAACCATAACAATATTATTTTTTACTTATTATGTTGTCATTGTTTTCAAGGTAGTCCTAATATGAACTGCTCAAGTTAGTAATAGTCGTATTATTATTTAAGAGAGCCAGCATAGTGGCATATCATAGTTTGAGCATTGGGTTATGACTTTAGAGACAAAGAATCAGATATCACTTGACAGTGGAAATCCACTGGGTCACCTTGGGCAGGTGACATTCACTCAGCTCAGAGGAAAGCTAAGAAAATGTCGTCTGAACAAATCTTGCCAAGGAAAGATTCTCCTTGGGTTTGTTTTGAAGGAGCGCAACAGAAACAACTATTATTAACTGTTTTCAATGTTTCATCTTTTAATAAAAATTCATAATAACCCGCTTGCCAGTCTTGAACATCCACCCCACCTTCAAAGTATTTCATATTTGTGCCATCACCCTCAGACTAATTTGGCTTGATCTGCTGGGAATTATAGGCTACACATATCTGGAGGCTACAGTCACTAAATCTTGTGTTTATGAAGGAGGCCACATGAAAAAGATGCCAGGTACCACAGCTGTGTGGGAGAACAATTTTCAGGTGGTTTAACTTATATAAGCATCACCTGCTGAAATTTCCTACTTTCCACATCTGTTAAAGGTACAACAGACCTGATTCATTTTTCAAGTGGCCACTATCTGGGGAATGCATCTACATTGGAGAATTAATACACTTGTATAGAATCCTAGAGTTGGAAGAGACCTCGTGGGCCATTCAGTCCAACCCCCTGCCAAGAAGCAGAAAAATCGTGTTCAAAGCATCCCTGACAGATGGCCATCCAGCCTCTGTTTAAAAGCCTCCAAAGAAGGAGCCTCCAGCACACTCCACGGCAGAGAGTTCCACTGCTGAACAGCTCTCACAGTGAGGAAGTTCTTCCTAATGTTCAGGCGGAATCTACTTTCCTGTAATTTGAAGCCATTGTTCTGTGTCCTAGTCTCCAGAGCAGCAGAAAATAAACTTGCTCCCTCTTCCCTATAACTTCCCCTCACATATTTGACATCCCTTTAACTAGTCTGGCTAAATACTATGGAATCCTGGAAGTTGTAGTTTGGTGAGACTCCAGCACTCTTTGGTGGAGAAGGCTAAAGACTTTATAAAAGTACAATGGCCATAATCCCATTCATTGAGCCATGGCAATTAAAGTGATGTAAAACTGCATTAATTCTACAGTATAGATAGTTCTTTGGATTGGATCCGTTCATTGCATACAGCTTTATCTATGGCTATTAACCAAGACAGAGTGTCTACTATATATATTCAGAGGCCATATCCCACCAAATAAGCAACTTCCAGCTAAGAAGTTTATGAGATGACTACTGCTTTCATGTGAATTCTGTAAGATTGCTGTGAGTTTTCTGGGCTGTATGGCCATGTTTCAGAAGGATTCTCTCTTGACGTTGTGCCCATATCTATGGTAGGCATCTTCAGAGGTTGTGAGGTCTGTTGGAAAACTATGCAAGTGAGGTTTATATATCTGTGGAAGGTCCAGGGTGGGAGAAAAACTCTTGTCTGCTTCAAGTGTAAATGATGCAACTGGTCAGCTTGATTAGCATTGAATGGCCTTGCAGCTTCAAAGTCTGTTTTTTTCCTGCTTGGGGGAATCCCACTTGCATAGTTATCCAGCAGACCTCACAACCTCTGAGGATGCCTGCCATAGATGTATACGAAACGTCAGGAGAGAATGCTTCTGGAATATGGCCATACAGCCCGGAAAACTCACAGCAACCCAGTGATTCCAGCCATGAAAGGTCTTCGACAACACAATTCTGTAGGATTTTCCCAAGAATCTGGTGGCTACTGTAGGAATGGGTATATTGGACAAGATGGGCCTTTGAGCTGATTCAGCATTGGCTGCCTCGCATTCCTAACCCTCTTCCACTTCTCCTTTCCCTGGTCATCTTCTTTCATTTCTTTCCTCTTCCCACCTCCTCCATCTTCGCTTTCCCCATCCCCTTCTTACTTTTCTTTCCTCCCTTTCCCCACACTTACTTCCATCAGGGTTGCTTCATGCTTTTTACAAGACTAATGTGGCACATCTGCGTGGGAATTAATTTGTAACATATGGATTGGACATAGCTGTTTTATTGTAAGCTGCCCTCATAATTTCCATCTGTTGAACTGTGGCATGGAAGTCTGTAAAATGAGATTCCTGCAACATGGCATGATTCTTAATATGTGTGTGTGCAAAAATAAATTCATACGGTGGGTAGAAGCTCTTGAGCATTACTTTCAGCAGGGTTGACCTTACCATTAGACATATGAATAGGCATAAGCTACTATATCATATAGCAGATATATATCATATAGAATACATATGTTATATATATCAATTAAATTGATGGTGATTTACAGTATTATTATTTTTCTGCCAAAGGTATTCATGTGATCACTGCAATGGAATAATAGAGTTGAAGTTTTTGTGAAGACTTTAATCTTGTGTCGTCGAAGGCTTACATGGCCGGAATCACTGGTTTGCTGTGAGTTTTCTGGGCTGTATGGCCATGTTCCATATTGAAGCATTCTCTCCTGACTTTTCACCCAGATCTATAGCAGGCATCTTCAGAGGTCATGAGCTTTGTTGGAAACTAGGAAAGTGGAGTTGTCCAGGGTGGGAGAAAGAACTCTTGTTTGTTGGAGGCAGGTGTGAATGTTGCAGCTGATCACCTTGATTGGCATTTAATGGCCTTGCAGATTAAAAGCCTGGCTGCTTCCTGCCTGGGGGAAGCAGCCAGGCTGTGAAATCCACAAGCATGTAGACCAATAGTTCACAACCTGTGGGTCCCAGATGTTTTGGCCTACAACTCCCAGAAATCCCAGCCAATTTACCAGCTGTTAGGATTTCTGGGAGTTGAAGGCCAAAACATCTGGGCATCCACAGGTTGAGAACCACTCATGTAAACAATTTCAATAGAGAGGAGGAAACCATGAAAATGAACAAAATCTGGCTATTAGTATTAAAAAAACTCTAAAATCAGGACAGTAAATAAAGAACAAGATTATTAAAATAGGGGAATTCCAGACAGGAAACAACCAGGGCCAACTAACACCTCCCAACAAAGGATTCCCTCATGCAGGAATCAGCCAGGCTTTGAATCTGCAAGGCCATTCAATGCTAATCAAGGTGGCCAATTGCAACATTCACACTTGCCTCAAATAGACAAGAGTTCTTTCTCCCACCCTGGACCACTGATATATAAATCCCATTTGTGTAGTTTCCAACAGACCTCACAACCTCTAAGGATGTTTGCCATAGATGTGAGTGAAACTTCAGGAGAGAATGCTTCTGGAATATGGCCATACAATCCGGAGCACTCACAGAAACCCAGTGATTCCAGCCATGAAAGCCTTCGGCAATACAGTAGAGTCTCACTTATCCAACACTCGCTTATCCAACGTTCTGGATTACCCAACGCATTTTTGTAGTCAATGTTTTCAATATATCGTGATATTTTGGTGCTAAATTCATAAATACAGTAATTACTACATAGCATTACTGCATATTGAACTACTTTTTCTGCCAAATTTGTTGTCTAACATGATGTTTTGGTGCTTCATTTGTAAAATCATAACCTAATTTGATGTTTAATAGGCTTTTCCTTAATGCCTCCTTATTATCCAACATATTTGCTTATCCAACATTCTGCTGGCTCTTTTATGTTGGATAAGTGAGACTCTACTGTACTTTATTATTTTTCTGCCAAAGGTATTTATGTGATCACTCACTGCAATGGAATTATAGGAGTTGTAATTGTTACAAGAACTTTAACCTTCTGTGCCAAAGAATACCAGTGCATTACCAAACTATAAATCCCAAGAGCCATGGCAGTTAAAACAGTTTCAAACTGCATTAATTCTACAGTGTGGATGCACTTTTCTTCCTCATGTACTTTGTCTTTCCTACAGAAATCAATCTCCACCCTCTGCCTTCTTTTCCCCTTTCTACTGATCTTTTCCTTCACCCTGAATCCATCTTCTTCTCTTCCCTTTCCTGTCCATTTCCCCCTCTTTTTCTCCTCTGCCATCCATACATCTGACTCCCCTCCTCCCTTTCTCCCTGTCTCATTCTATCTATTTCACCAATCCCTCCCCACCAACCACTGGGCTCCTTTCCCATCTGGAACTGATTACTTTCTCTGGGAAAGAAACTTTTCAGGAAATTCCATCCCAGGGCTGGGTTGGCCAATGGGGGGTGAGGGAGGCACAGAAAAAAAGAAAGAAAGAAAAAACCCAATTGAGGCTCTTTTTTTCCTCCCCTTTCCCCACATCCCCCTCTTCTGTACCTTTCTTTCCCCTAATGCGAGAAGGGAAAGAACTGTGTTATTTTTGAAAGCCTTTCCTAACTTTTCCTGCTGAGCTCCTCTTACAAGAAATACGGTAGGGAAGGAGGGAGGTGGAGGAGTGGGCGTGGCCTGGGCCATTTCCCCGCCCTTTTAACCCTTGATGTGCCAGAGCAGAGCAGGGCGTGGAGTTTATTGAGCGGATGGTGGGAATCGGATGGTGTTGTGTTGGCTGCTGTGATGGAAAGAGGTGAGAAAACTGATGGGGAGACTTGGTTTTGGGGAGAGAAGGGTCCATCAAAAAGTAGAATTCGAAGTAGGTTTCTCTTTGGAGAGAAGTCAGTAGGGGAAGCAGATTTTCCAGAAAGGCAGTGTTGCCTAATGAGAAGATCTCTGGGCTAGTAGATTCCTGGGTTCACTGATAAGGAAATTTAGGGTGTAGATAGGGAGAATTTAGGGTTCATCTACCCTGTAGAATCAGTATAGCCTGACACCACTTTACCTGCTTGCTCAGTGCTATAGAAGCCTGGGATGTGTAGTTTTACAAGCTCTTTAGCCTTTTCTGTCAAAGAGTGCTGGTGCCTCGCAATCTACAGCTCCCTTGATGCCACAGCATTGAGCCATGGCAGTTAAAAGTTGTCTCAGATTGCATTAATTCTACAGTGTAGATGCTCCTATAGCAGGCATGGGCAAACTTGGGCCCTCCAGGTGTTTTGGACTTTAACTCCCACAATTCCTAACAGCCGGCAGGCTGTTAGGAATTGTGGGAGTTGAAGTCCAAAACACCCGGAGGGCCCAAGTTTGCCCATGCCTGCTATAGGAGCATCTACACTGTAGAATTAATGCACTTTGACATCACTTTTCTGGTTTGGTGAGGCATCAGCACTCTTTGACAGAGAAGGCTACAGACCTTGTAAAACTAAAACTCACATGATTCCACAGCGTTGATCCATTGCAGTTGAAGTGGTCTCAAACTGGATTAAGTCTACAGCGTAGATGCCCTCAATTTCTGCATTTTATTTTCAATGAATATTTGTATTGTGTTTTCAGCTACTTCTCGCAATGTGTTGTTTTATGTCATTTGGGGCTGTTACTGATTTTGGTATATTTGTGATGCATATATGTGTTGTATGGCGCTATTTTGTGCTGCTTTGTAAGCTGCCTTGTGTCTCTTTTGGGATATGGTGGCGGCATATAAATAAAGTTAGGTATAGGTAAAGATTTTCTTAGAGTCATAGAATAGTAGAGTTGGAAGAGACCTCATGGGCCATCCAGTCCAACTCCCTGCCAAGAAGCAGGAAATCGCATTCAAAGCACCCCCGACAGATGGCCATCCAGCCTCTGCTTAAAAGCCTCCAAGGAAGGAGCCTCCACCACAGCCCGGGGGAGAGAGTTCCACTGCCGAACAGCCCTCACAGTGAGGAAGTTCTTCCTGATGTTCAGGTGGAATCTCCTTTCCTGTAGTTTGAAGCCATTGTTTCACGTGCTAGTCTCCAGGGCAGCAGAAAACAAGCTTGCTCCCTCCTCCCTATGACTTCCCCTCACATATTTGTACACAGCTATCATGTCTCCTCTCAGCCTTCTCTTTTGCAGGCTAAACATGCCAAGCTCTTTAAGCCGCTCCTCATAGGGCTTGTTCTCCAGACCCTTCTTCTGACATTAAGTCTTGTTGTGTCTGACTCTGGTGGTTGGTGCTCATCTCCATTTCTAAACTGAATTGCCAGCATTGTCTGTAGACACCTCCAAGGTCTTGTGGCTGGCATGACTGCATGGCGTGTTGTTGCCTTCCCGCCAGAGCAGTACCTATCAATCTACTCACATTTGCATGTTTTCGAATTGCTAGATTGGCAGAAGCTGGAGCTACCAGAGGAGCTCCCCTGCTCCCCAGATTCAAACCTGCAACCTTTCGGTCAGCAAATTCAGCAGCTCAGCAGTTTAACTCACTGCACCACCAGGGGCTCTGAAAAAATAATGTTGTTATTATTATTAAAATAGTTTTTGTTGTCTGATAGAGGAGCAACTTTGAGTTTGTTGGGAAGACAATGTGTCCAATGGTTTGGAATTGGAAAGTCGGTGGTTCCATTGCTCTGGTTTTTTTGAGAAGGCATTGTCACAACAATGGATTCGAGTCTGTGAAAGGAATATTGAGTTCTGTCCAGACTCCAGACCAAAAGGAAAGAAGGGTTAGCAGTTGCCAGGAATGCTTGGTTTCTCTTTTCCCTTGGTGAGGTTGGTCTGAGAAGGAAGTGTGGATTACAAGTCTGAGTTAGCCATAGATGACAGAACTGTGAGCAAACAGGATGAGCAATGAAGGTGGGAGGCGGAGAGAGCAAATGTTGCAAACAAAAGGAAAAGGATTCATCCTGAAAAGGCACCACTAGGAATTGTTCATCCTGAAAAATCAAATGGCCAAAGGACATAGGATACCTCTACACCAGGCATGGGCAAACTTGGGCCCTCCAGGTGTTTTGGACTCCAACTCCCACCATTCCTAACAGCCTCAGGCCCTTTCCTTTTCCCCCTCAGCCGCTTAAGCGGCTGAGGGGGAAAAGGAAAGGGCCTGAGGCTGTTAGGAATGGTGGGAGTTGGAGTCCAAAACACCTGGAGGGCCCAAGTTTGCCTATGCCTGCTCTACACCATAGAATGAATGCAGTTTGACACCACTTGAACCATCTTTTAGGTCTTTACCCTTCTCTACCAAAGAGTGCTGGTGCCTCACCAAACTACAACTTCCAGGATTCCATACCATTGAACCATGGCAGTCAAAGTGGTGCCAAACTGCATTCAATCTCCAGTGTAGATGCAACATTAATGTCCATCAATAGACTTATGTGGGACAGAGTCACATTGTAAGAGTGGCTGGATACTTTTCAGCACATATGGATGCAAGACAATATGACTTAGGAAAAGATTTATAAAGTACCCATTCTGGCTGTCAGTTTTGATCTAGCAGTGTTTCCAAAACTTATCTTCCAGGTGTTTTGGACTTCAGCCCCCAGCATCCCTGGTCATGGGTCAAGACAGCTGAGGTTTCTGGGAGTTGAAATCCAAAACATCTGGAGGACTAGAGTTCGGGAATCACATGTCTATAAGGTTCATGTGTCAATTGGTATGTGTAATAATAGTGCTGCTTCTGTACAATCATGGTTCATCGGTAGAAAACATAATTTACTCTTTACTCAGGCTCAATGGAGCTATCAACTACAATGTATTTGTATGTCTCAAGATGAACATTCAACTGGCCTAGCTATTGCATGGGACAGCGTGGATTCTTCTGTAACATATTTTGCATGCAATGTAAAAAACAAAAAATTGATTTGCACTTGGCAAGGCTGGTCTCCTTCCCCAGGCAAAACCTGCCCAGTTTGGGCATAGGCCTGTCCCAGCCGCGCCTTTGAGGATCACATGGCAGGAGGCATGTTGGAAGCGTGTTCCAGATCCCCAGGGCAGCCGGAGGAGAAGGCAGGGCACCATGGATATTATATAAATCCGGATTCTGTCATTGGTGTGTCAGTCTGCCGATTGAACAGCATCATGTGCTTCCCTCTCCCTCCTTGTTGCTCCTGATTGTTTAATTGATTGATTCTCTTCCCTCCCTACTTTGATGTTAATTTTGCTGGCTTTAAAAATGAAACACAGATTGTTTGGATGACTTTTAGGGTACACCTACAATATAGAAATAATGTGATTTGATACCACTTTAACAGCCATGGCTCAATGCTACGAAATCCTGGGAACTGTAGTGTTATAAGGTCTTCAGTGCTTGGGCCTCACCAAACTACAACTCCCAGGATTCAATTGCATTGAGCCATGTCAATTAAAGTGGTGTCATGTTGCATTAAGTCTACAGTGCCGATCTGAAATTTCCAAACTTTGTTTCTCTAGATGTTTTGGACTTCAGCTCCCAAAATTCCCAACCAGGTTGGCCAACAACCAGAAATCCTAAAACATCTGAATGACCGAAAACCACTTTAGTCCTCATGTTCTTTGCCTTGTTCCTTTCCTAGAGAAATTAGAGGGCCTGTTTCTCTTCCTGTTACGTTTCTCTCTATTTATATCTCGAATTCTGTTAGATCCAATCAGGCTTCCATAGTCCAGCATCCTGTTTCCACAGCAGCCAGAAGCCTAGAAGCAAAAGGCAAAAGCGACTAACTTTTTCCATATTTGACCTTCAAAGATAGAGAGGTTCTATTTCATTGTCATGACATACAACTACTGGAGTATATTGAGATGAATCGTATAATGACGCATATTGAGAAATTTACTCCAGTGCTTCTAAGTCATTGAGATCTGTGATATAATACCTTGTGGTTCAGCCTTATCCAGGCAAGTTGCAAAACAGAAACTTGTTTGCGGTCTGAACATTTGAGGAAGGAGGGATCGTTCTTCTGTAGCTCCCAATGTACAGATGGGGAAGCTGAAGGCAAACGATAGCATCTTCCAAGGGACCAGCAAATCTCTCATCAGCGAGTTGAAAAACCACAGCTGTGGTATTTGCTAACTCAACAGCTCTCTCTATGAACGTGCCACTTAACAGAAATCCACAAACAAATCAGACAGACACCTTTCCAAGGGGTGCCCCTGCACTGTAGGATTGATGCAGCTTGACACCGCTTTAACGGCCATGTCTTAATGCTATTGAATCACAGGAGTTGTAGTTTTACAAGATCTTTAGCTTCTTTGCCAAAGAATGCAAGTGTGTCACCAAATTACAACTCCTGGGATTCCATAACATTGAGCAATTGCTGTTAAAGTGAGGTCAAACTGCATTAATTCTACAGTGTAGATGTACTCTAAGATACTTAAAAGATGAACATGTACTCTGTTGCACCATATCCATGATGCCTCGCTATCATAAGAGTTCACCATGACACTGTAAATATCAAAGGACAGCAGGACACAGCCTAGTACAGCATTTATTTGATTGTCGTCCTTGGCATTGTGTGGACATTCGAATGACCTCGGTGGTGGGGGTGTTCGGTTCTGGGTGCATAGGTTCAACTTGTATAGCATACGAAGTATACTATACTAAAAGATCTTAAGCCTGCTGAATTGCAGCCTTAATGTAGGTTTTGCTTAGAAATTCTTTGCAATACAGGCAGTCCCCAAGTTGCAAACATTTGACTTAAAAGCAACCACTGGGTTATTCTCTAATGCACAAGAGTCACCAGAGTTTTCCTACCCTATTCTTTGCACCATTGGTGGACCCTTTTCTGTGGCTGCTTATTGCTGGTAACAGTTTGCTGGGCTGGTTTGACATTTTGATAGGATTGAATGTGGGCCACTCTCTGTGATATTGACTTTTATATATCGAAGTTGGTTCAGTTTTGAAAGCATAGGGCACCCAAGGTAACCAGCAGTGTGCGACTGTGTGTGTTCAGAAATATGGCATGTATAGGCTGAAGTTGCAACTGATCCTAGTTCTTGATCATTTACATGATTGCTGTTTCTTCAATGTGTGATTTGTAAGTCGAGAGCCTTTGAGACTGGAGTTTGGAGAATAAGTACTCTAAAGTAAAGGTTTCCCGTGATGTTAAGCCTAGTCATGTCCAACTCTGGAAATTGGTCCTCATCTCCATTTCTAAGCTGAAGAGCCGCCTCCAAGGTCATGTGGCCAGCATGACTGCAGGGAGCGCCGTTACCTTCATGCCGGAGTGGTACCTATTGATCTACTCACATTTGCATGTTTTCAAACTGCTAGGTTGGCAGAAGCTGGGGCTAACAGCAGGAGCTTACCCCATTCCTGGGATTTGAACCGCCGACCTTTCAGTCAACAAGTTCAGCAGCTCAGTGGTTTAACCTGCTGCTCCACTGGTACTTTATATAAACAATAAATAATGGTGCTTAATTTCCCAGCTCCTTATTTGATTCTTCATGCAGAATAAGAATGTAAGAGTTGGACTTGTAATTTCCAAGTTTTGGTTCTTGATTCCATATTCGATATAGCAGACAGGAAAGCACCTATATTCTCGTCCTGTTCAACCCTGGCTGCTGTGTTTAATAGGGAGACTACAAACAAAGACTTGAGGAAGCTTCTGGACTACAGCTCCCATAATCCACCAACCAGCATAGTATCATAGATACTGTACATCTATTCTGCCCCAAAGCTAAAAACGGAGAAATGTTGCCCATAGAGATACTTCGCCCTATAATTGCCTTCTTCACCAGCCAACGAAGGATGATGGAAATTGGGTTGCTGTGAGTTTTCTGGGCTGTATGGCCATGTTCCAAACTAGGCAAGTGGGGTTTATATATCTGTGGAAGGTCCAGGGTGGAAGAAAGATCTCCTGTCTGTTTGAGGCTAGTGTGAATGTTGCAATTGGCCACCTTGATTAACATTGAATAGCCTTGCAGCTTCAAGGCCTGGCTACTTCCTGCCTTGGGAAAAATCCTTTGTTGGGAGGTGTTGGCTGGCCCTGATTGTTTCCTGTCTGGAATTCCCCTGTTTTCGACAACACATGGAACTAAATAGTCCAAAGTCTTAAATCAAATAGCCACGATATCCTGAGACATAGCCATGCTAACAGGGAAAATCCTTTGTTGGGAGGCGTTAGCTGGCCCTGATTGTTTCATGTCTGGAATTCCCTTGTTTAAAAGAGTGTTGTTCTTTATTTACTATCCTAATTTTAAAGTTTTCCACAGGCAGGAATTAGCCAAGCCTTGAAGCTGCAAGGCTTTTCTATGCTAATCAAGGAGATTAATTGCAACCTTCACACTTGTCTCCAACAGACAAGAGTTCTTTCTTCCACCCTGAACATTCCACATATATATAAACCTCCCTTGCCTAGTTTCCAATATACTTCACAACCTCTGAGGATGCCTGCCATAGATGTGGGTGAAACGTCAAGAGAGAATGCTTCTAGAACATAGCCGTACAGCCCGGAAAATTCACAGCAACCCAGTGGTTCCGACCACGAAAGCCTTCAACAACACAATGATGGGAATTCTAAGCATTTGATGGGCCAAAGGTTCCCCAGCTTCTGCTCGCCCCGATTTCCCTTCTGTTGTTACTAGCCAACCTGATTTTAGCCCAGATCTGATTGGACCAGGTTTAGTAGTTTAATTCTTCTCTTCCAAGCCTGTGGCTAATAGATAGAAAGCAATCAATGCGTCACATGGCGATGCATCATTTAGCTGACGCATCAGTATGTGAGCGGGGAATAGTAAGTAAACATTACCGATAACAGGGAATTGAACTGCTAAGTCCCTGATAGCAGAAACATCCATGGGCGGAAAATGCCATTGACTTTATTCAACTAGAGCAAGGAGGGGTCAGGAACTCGCAGGTTCGTGGGTGAACTGTTCATACATCTCAATGAACAAAGCAGCATTGCAGTTAGCCCTCCATATTTATTGGAATTAAGGGCACAGGACCACCTTGAAAATCAAAAACCATACATAAAGAAATTCATATTTTTTTAACCTGAGAGAATACCGCATTAGGGATTTCTAGGTCTTCCAGGGTGACTCTGTGGTTGACCTCCATTGGAAGCTGATTCATAGATATTTTCTCTAGAAATATGCAGTTCCTTCAGCAAAACCAGAAGTTGATTGTAGAGTCACGTTGGAGGAGCAAGGGATTCTCAGAAAATACGCTGTGAATAATCTGTAAAAGTCAAAACCACATTGACAACTCTCCATTAAGAGACATTTGGTCCCCGAGTTAGAAATAGCTAGGGGCTAGGCTCCCTCACCACAAAAAAAGAAGAGTCATTCAAAATGTTTCAGCAAACTTTTGATTCAGAATGAACAATATGTACATGTGTACAATGGAACAGCTAAGTCAGTAGGTCCTGTATAAATAACATCATTTTGAAGTCTTCTTCCAAAACTCATCCAGCAATGGGTTGCTGTGAGTTTTCTAGGCTGTATGGCCATGTTTCAGAAGCATTCTCTCCTGATGTCTTGCCCACATCTATGGCAGGCATCTTCAGAGGTTGTGAGGTCTGTTGGAAACTAGGCAAGTGGGGTTTATATGTCTGTGGAATAATTCCAGGATGGGAGAAAGAACGCTTTTCTGCCTGAGGCAAGTGTGAATGTTGCAATTGGCCACCTTGATTAGCATTTAATGGCCTGGCAGCTTCAAAGCTTGGCTGCTTCCTGCCTGGGGGAATCAGGGCCAGCTAACACCTCCCTACAAAGGATTCCCTCAGGCAGGAAACAGCCAGGCTTTGAAGCTGCAAGGCCACTCAATGCTAATCAAGGTGGCCAATTGCAACATTCACACTTGCCTCAGACGGACAAGAGTTCTTTCTCCCACCCTGGACCTTTTGTGTGCTGTGTCAGTGGTTTTAGCAGTAGTTTGTGGACAGAGTAGTATGTGTTTCACTGAAGTTACTGTATTTCTTTGTATTATATTACAGTATATTTGTAGCCAGGCTTTTCCCCAGGTTGGGAGACAGATGTTTCAGAGGCAGCCCTTCCCTTCTTGGTCCCTGAGTCCCTGTGATCATGGAATATAAGGAGACAATACAGAAACAGGAGGATGTCTCTGATCATACGCAAAGTACTTTGCATCATAAAGTAATTGCAGACTTGGTCAGCTTCCTGCTTGTAAAGAGGACTCCCTGGAAGAAAAGAGTTTGTCCAACCTCAAGAAGAGGTTTTGAGCTATCTGTTTTTCTATTTTCTATTTTCTATTTGTATATGTGGAGTTAGGAGCTGATGAGATGGAATGTGTCATCTCTTCCTCCTGTCTCTGTTGTCCATCTCTCTCTCTCTTTTTTTTTTTTGCATGAAGCAATTTTGGAAGCACTAAATGTCAATTATGCAAATTTGTTGTTGTTGTTGTTGTTGTTGTGGTGTGCCTTCAAGTCATTTCTGACTTGTGGCAACCCTAAGGGCTTCTCTAGTGCTGATAGTGTGTGACTCACCCAAGTCGTCCAGTGGGTTTTCATGGGCAATTGGGGACTCAAACTTGGTCTCCAGAATCAAACCACTGCACCTATTACTATATTTGTCTCTCTCCTTGGCAAAAAAACCCCTTAAAAATCAGGATGTATTAGTCAGCTTTTAAGTGATTCCTGTCTGAAGCTTGCATTGCTCATGTTTATGAATATTTTTATTGTTAATTTTTATTGAAACGGAATGCCTGTGTTTCGGTTAATCTGCCCTCCTTCCTCATATCTATAGTCTGTGGTATCTTGTTTTCATTTTGTAAATCTTCTTAATGTATTTAGATTTAAAAACCCATTTAAACCCATAAATAAGCATGTGATTAGTTCTCATAGATCGCTTGATTGTATTTGATATTCTGGCAAAACTGTAGCCGTTGGCACAGAACAGAGCTGTGAGGATCAGGGGGTGTAATGAAGGGATCCTAACCGGAGGCGACGAAAAGAAGAAAATTGGCATAGAAAGCACAGAACACTGGGATCTTTCTGCCTTTATGCTTTCAAAAAGCAATCACGAGGACTAGAAACTTGGGATGCATCTACACTGTAGACAATGCAGTTTGATACCACTTTAACTGCCATGGCTCGGTATTATTGAGTCCTGGCATTTGTATTTTGGTGAGGCACCCACACTCTTTGGCAGACCTTGTAAAACTACAATTGCTGTGATTCTGTAGCATTGAGCCATGGCAGCTGAGGTAGTGTCAAACTGCATTGATTCTGCAGTGAAAATCAGTGGTTCTCAACCTGTGGGTCCTCAGATGTTTTGACCTTTTGAGCTCCCAGAAATCATAACAGCTGGTAAACTGGTTGGAATTTCTGGGAGTTGTAGGCCAAAACACCTGGGAACCCACAGGTTGAGAACCACTGGTGTAAATGGACCCTTGTTTTTAAAGCTGCAGTCATGAGGACTTAGAAACCTGGTTTATGTCTGCAGAGGCAGGCAGGTGTTTCTATATAGGTGAAAGGTGGGTAGCAATGGATAAAAACTAATTCTATCAATATCCATAGTTGACTATTTTTTCTAGGCTATACTGTCCTCTTCCAGATACCATTATGATGCTTCCTTTTAGCCCTTTCTCTCTCTAGTACATCATAGCAATTGTAGTACATGTTCTTCCACTCATAAAACCACTGCCCTCTTCATATCATGCCCCCATAAATGATATCCTGATGCATTCCTGCCCCTTCTCAGACCTCCTTTTTTCTCACTGTTTCCCTTTTGTCTGTTTTTCTACCAAGGACCCTTCCACACAGCCATATAATCCAGAATATCAAGGCAGATAGTCCACAATATCTGCTTTGAACTGGATTATATGAGTCCACACTGCCATATAACCCACTTCAAAGCAGATAATGGGATTTTATACAGCTGTGTTGAAGGGGCCGGAGTCTTCATTGTCCACCTCACATTCTTTCATCCCTTTTACTCTTTTCCTTCCCTTTACTTGCCACTCCTGTCCTTCAGAGGTATGCCTTTAAATTTGGTCTCTTGCTGCCCTCCACGGCACACTGTTCACCTCCACTTCTGCGCTAAGCCCTATTTCCAAATACGCCAACCAACTCCGGAAGTGGAGGAATGCGGCGAACTTTATAAGGCGATGGACGGAGTTTTGTGTGCGTGTGCGCTTTTAAATTTCCTTTCTCCTTTTTCTTGGGATAATATTTGTCTTGGCTTCTGTCTCCCAAGCTCACTGTCACATTTGGGGTTGGTTGCCTTTTGACATATTATTTTTTTTCCTCCTGCCAAGTAGGGATTGGGGTTTTTGTGTGTGTTGTCTTTCCTTGAGATACTGACATCTACAATTTCATCTTTTTAAGGCAGGTATAAATAAATAAAATTCCAGGCCGCCACCCAAGAGAGGAGGAGTGGAAGGAAGCTCGTGACAGAGAAGTGGATGAAGGCAAAGGAGGGAGGGAGAGGGAATCGGAGACTGAGTTGCGAGTGGCAGACAAATGAAAGGAGGAAAAAGAAGAAACTTTCTGAGGATTTCTGAGAGCCGTGAACAAACGTCCTGGATATAACTGGATCATAGTGGCACCAGGCAAGATCCGACTTGGAACGCTGGGAGGATATACAATTTTCTGCCTTTTGCTACACTTGGCGCTGCCTTTTGGTGGAAGCAACAGACTGGGGCCACTACAAAAGCAGGAAGAGAGACGACGCGGGACGTTCCTGTGAGTCAGCCAGAGCTGTGTAGGGCGGAAAAAGGCAGTTGGGAGTGTCTCCTTTGCAAAGGTGAGTTGTTGTTGTTGTCCCAGCTCAGTGACACCCTTTGTGGCTGTGGAGACAACTTGGAACAAGTCATGTTTAAGTATTTGAAAGGGTGTCGTATTGAGGAGGGGGCAAACTTGCTTTCTGGATTCAAATTACAGGAAAAGAGATTCCACCTAAACATTAGGAAGAACTTCCTGACGGTAAGAGCTGTGTGGGAATGGAATATGCTGCCTGGGAATCTGGTGGAGACTCTTTCTCTGGAGGTTTGATGGCCATCTGTTGGGAGTGCTTTGATAGTGTGTTCCTGCATGGTAGGGGGTTGGACTGGATGGCATTTGGGGTCTCTCTCTGATTTTAAGTCATGTGTTTTGCCAACTGACAAATCCCTCTGGATTACCCGTGAAATGGGAAAAGAGTGGGGCTAAGCATGTCTAGACACCTGAATTTCCAAAAAATAGTGGGGATAGCAATGAGCTGGGATTTCTGGCTTCTCTATAAGTGGAGCAAGTCGGATTTAGGAGATTGGAGCCAGAAGGAGTCGGGAATAAAGACTTCTAGTTTTTTTTAATAAAAGTCAAGCTGCTGGAGTTCTTCGGAAAGTGGGCAGGAGTTCTCTAGAATCCCATTTGGGAAGAAAGCACTGTTTGTCTTGAGTCCTGTCAGTCAAGACTGAATGTTAGTGAGATGGATCACAAAAGCACCAGAGGGAAAAGATCTTTCGTCCTAGGAAAGTCATCATGTGGATGGGGTAGGGAAGGTTGCGTTTGCCTGTTTATGTGTGGAGGAATGAGGAACAGCCATAAATCAAAAAGCAGCCGGCTTGAAACAAGGGAGGGCGTGGGCTGCGGATAAAGCCAGATCTCCAGCCAGAAACCTGGACTCAGAATGACCCAAAACTCAAAAACTCTGGTTTACCGGTGAACCTTAATAGCTCTCAGGTTGTACCTTTGTGAACAATTGTCTCTATTGCTTTCTCTTTCCATTAGAATCATATAGAGACACCTATTCCCCTTCTTTCTTCTACCTCACCCTGTTTCTGGCCAGAGAATCCATACTTTCAAAAAGCCACTCTGGTTTCGCCAACCTACATCTTCCACATCCTATCTGCTTCCAGCTGAAAGATACGGTATGCTTGGTTTCCAACCTTTTCCCCACCTTGGATATCTGCTTGAGAACCCAGGTTCCCAAACCTCTTCTGCTCAACCAGACTAAGTTCTTCCTCCTCATTTTGGGCAGAGCCTGAGAACTCCAGAGCCCCGCTTTTCCACCCAGTGTTCCCTTGCCCCAGCTGTATCCGAATGTTTCAAAGGACTTCATTTCATTTTCAGAAGGAAATTCCGTCATCCTCCTCAGGGGCTAGTAACCGTATCTGTCATCCGCAGAGAGGGGAAGTGCGGAGGGGAAAGGGAATAGATAGATTGTCCCAAAGGGCTGCCGACTAAGCTTGCTTGGGCCGGTGCCAGCGCCAAGACATACCCGGGCAATTCAGTTTTTCAGCTGTTCCCCGTCTCTTGCATTAAAAGCACAAATTGGGGCATTTTGGTTGCATGGAGTCTGTATGTCGCCTTTTGAGATTGTGTTGTTGTTGCAAGGATTTGGTGCCGTTCTCTTCCCACGCCACTCCTAAGCTTAGTACAACCTAGCAAAATAAAGTTTCTAGTCCACATTGTCCCCTTGCCTTCTTAAGAGCCAGACTATCAATTCAGAACAGAGTTGATCCTTCAAAACTGAAGTGCAACCTATTTTTAATGAAATGCCTCTGCCTGTATCTGTTGGTGATGCTTAATTAAATGCAGGTAACCAGGGGCCCCTTCACACTATGCAATTAAAGTGCTATTATTCTGTTTTAACTGACATTTTTGTGTTCCATGGAATCCTGGGATTTGGAGTTTAGGGAGAAACACGGAGAAATCTCAGCCAGAGAGCTTCATTGCCTCATTGGACTTCAAACCACAGGATTCCACAGGATGCTGCCATGACAGTGAAACTGGAATAATAATCATGCTAATTGCTTAGTGCCAATGGGCCCTGGGTGACTGGCTGTTTGCAAAACCATTCATAAGTGCAGTCCCTTATTATTGGAAAGGGAAATTTGGTGCTTCTCACTCCTCAGGGAGTACACAATCCATTCAAAGGTAGATTTTATCCTCCATTGTATTTGAAGCCTGGTAGTAAGTAAAGGTAAAGGTTTCCCCCTGCCTTTAAGTCCAGTCACCAACTCTGGGAGCTGGTGCTCATTCTCCTGGAGTACAAGCGAGCCAGCGTTGTCCGTAGACACCTCCAAGATCATGTAGCCAGCATGACTGCATGGAGCGCCGTTACCTTCCTGCCGGAGCGGTACCTATTGATCCACACACATTTGCATGTTTTCAAACTGCTAGGTTGGCAGAAGCTGCACATAACAGTGCACACTCACTCTGCTCCCTGGAATTGAACCTGTGACTTTTAAGTCCGCAAGTTCAGCAGCTCAGCTCTTTAACACGCTGTGCCACTGAGGGCTCCTGTGAAGCCTGGTAACATGTTTAATAAGTCTCTCTTCATTTATAACAAGTAATATGTGCATTGCAGTCCTTTCCTCTCTGCATGGATGAAAAAAAATCATATTTTAATCTTGGAAGAGAATATGCACTTTGCTTCGTATTGTCACAATCCTGGAGCATGAGTCCCTCAAAAATCATTTTTCAAGACAAAACAGAGCAACGGCTGTCCCCCCAAATGATGTTGGAATGCAACTCCCATCAACCGTAGAGCACAGCCAGTTGTGAAAGGATGATAGGAGGTGCAGTCCAGCAGCACTTGAAA
Source organism: Anolis carolinensis (assembly GCF_035594765.1). Lineage (NCBI taxonomy): Eukaryota > Metazoa > Chordata > Lepidosauria > Squamata > Anolidae > Anolis > Anolis carolinensis. The sequence goes on from NC_085846.1 coordinate 16,221,593, forward strand.
GGCCAAGAGGTTGCCCACCCTTTTTCCCAAGTGCAAGGCCTCCTATCTATACAAAAATTTTTCCTTAGACATTGTTGCTTTAAGAGCAGAAAATAGGAATACTAACAATAATATCACTAAAGCAATGACTTTACAAAAAGCCAAATACTTAAGCATGATATTTGATCAGCAGCAGTCCATTTATATGCAAGCAAAGAGGAAGCAGACCCAGACATTGAAACCCCACTTTCACTATTCAGAGCCGATTTAATCTTTCTTGTCAATTCCAGCTATTTTTCTTTATACTGTACCTGTCTTGATCCCTTGTTATATTTATTTTAAATGTCTTGGGGCATTGCAGCTCAGGAGAAAAAGGTGTATATGTCAAGCCAGGTTTATGTTGACCACACTGGGCTCCCTCCCTGCTCTTGTATCCTTTGTATCTTAGTGGAGTAGCCCGTCAGATACTGGAGACCATCACACACCATCCACATTTTCCATGTGGCCAAGTGGCACCAGAGCCTAATAAAGACAGAAGAGTTATTACAGAGGAAGAACGTACAAGTTAAAAGAGGCTGCAACAATTTGTTCTTACCTGAGCCTCCTGGCAAGATTCTCCTTCCTCCTTTCTGATTCCCCCTTGCGGCATTTCTTGCTTCTGCACATTTTGAACTCCCTTTGCAGCAGTTGAGGTAAACTGAGGACAAAGAGGAAAAGTGGGAGCAGGAGAGAGAAAATGGAACATTTCAAAAGCAGTTGAAAAAGTGGGACGACAAACCAGGTTAGTTAGGATGTGCTACTGTTGTTTGATCAGATTTGCTCTTTGTGGGCATGTGGAGATTATGCCAGCTTGTTGCCATATTGTCATTATTCCCCCAATGGCTGATCTATTTGATATTAAAAAGACATGTAGTTCTTGTTTGGAATAGCATTTCTATAAGGGCAGCAAAAGACATACCGTATATACTCAAGTATATACTCAAGCCCCCCTCAGCTTATACTTGAGTGAGGGTCCTGACTGGCATATTCAGGTCAGCTTACACTCAAGTATATACGTAATCAGAGTTGGACAGTCTTACCTTAAATTACAGTTTAATAATAATAACAACAAGACTTTATTATGTAAATATTCAAAAAAATTAACCTTTTGATGCCTCAATAAATGTAATTTGTATCTATTTTTATTTTTGAAATTTACCAGTAGCTGCTGCATTTCCCATCCTTGTCTTATACTTGAGTCAATAAGTTTTCCCAGTTTTTTGTGGTAAAATTAAGTGCCTTGGCTTATATTCAGGTCGTCTTATACTCGGGTATATAGGGGACGTACCACCAAAGGCACATGATGTTGTAAACTTGTATATACCCACCACAGAGAAGTTAAACAAGACTAGATCTATACGTTGAGTAGTTCTTATCCAGAATCCAAAATGCTCCAAAATCCAAAATGGTCTGTATAGCTGCCATGTAAAATCCAGGTTATTTCCTTTGAACTGGATTATGTGGCAGCATAGACCCATGTAATCCAGTTCAAAGCAGGTAATCTGGATTATCTGCTTTAATAGTCTGGATTATATGACAGTGTAAATCTATCCTGACATAGAGATTATTTTGCTTTCTTGTGGTTCAATGGACATAATGCATGTTGAAATGTTTTAATAGGTGATTTTTATGGAATGTATTTTAGTATAATAATGTATTTTAACTATGTTGTGCCCCACCTCAAGCCATAAAGAGAGATGGGTAAGAAATTAAAATATTATAAACTTTTATACACAAAATTATTTAAAATTTTGTGTATAAATTACCTTAGGCTATGTGTATAAGGTATATATGAAACAGAAATCAATTTTGTGTTTAGACTTTGATCCCATTTCCTCTCGTTACATATATAATAAGAAATATTTATTTATACTCCACCACCCTCTCCCCGGAGGGACTCGATACGCACAGCGTATTATATTATTATAATATATTGTATTATATTCCCTTCTCAGTCACGGGTAACCACTGGGCAACGTTAGGTGAATCACACACTCTCAGCCCCAGAAAGCCTCCTGATCGTGTCACCATATAGGGTGACCATATGTCAGAAAGGACTTGAAGCCAAACCACAATACGAATCCCCTTTGGGGTATAAATATAGTAGTAGTAGTAGTAGAAGTAATAATAATAATAATAATAATAATAATAATAATAATAATAATAATAATAATAGATGTTCCTAAGGAGCCCCGGTGGCGAAGTGCATTAAAGCACTGAGCTGCTGAACTTGCGGACTGAAAAGTCCCAGGTTCAAACCCCAGGAGCGGCGTGAACGGCTGCTGTTAGCTCCAGCTCCTGCCAACCTAGCAGTTCGAAAACATGCCAATGTGAGTAGATCAATAGGTACTGCTCCGGTGGGAAGGTAACAGCACTCCATGCAGTCATGCTGGCCACATGACCTTGGAAGTGTCTACGGACAATGCCGGCTCTTCGGCTTAGAAATGGAGATGAGCACCAACCCCCAGAGTCAGACATGACTGGACAACGTCAGGGGAAACCTTTACCTTTACCTTAAGCATTTTGGGTGAGAGATCCTTAATCTGTATTTTAATAAATGATAATGTTCTGTATTTAAACAGAGGTGGGATGGCCATCTGACTGGAGTGCTTTGATTGTATGTGCCTGTAAGGCACTGGATGTCCCTTGTGGCCTCCTCCAATTCTGTATTTTTTAAACATCAAAACCTGGAGAGTAGAGAGCTCCCATCTTAATTATGCATTCCAAAGATGACTTTGGCATCTGATGGGTTAAAAGCAAAGTGGGGCTTGAGCAGCCCATCCTTGTACCATGTGGAAAGGGAGTGGGAACCCAGCAGGCTTCAAGGAAGAGGATGATGGAAGCCAGAATTCCCTGCCTCCTGTCAAGCCGGGGCTCCCTCACTCTCCCCCTCCCAATGCTGACTCGACTCTCTGCCCTGTTTTCCACATCCGTCAGCGCTTTCTGATCTTGGAAGGCAGGGAAGATGCCTTTCGGGTTTCTCCTCACTTTACCGCCTCCTCCCCACCCTTCTCTAGCTGCTCTCCGTCATCCGAGTTCTTGTCCAGACCGCGTCTCCTACCCCCAGTGTGGCTTCATTGCACCCATTAAAAACGTGAATCATCTCTGGCTATTAGATCATCACACCTTGAGCGAGAGAGAGATAGGGAAAGTAGGATAATTAACTTGGCTCTGAAATGGTAGAATAATATTTTTCTTTTTTGGATTTTTTTTCTATTTGATATGTAATGTCTTAGCATGGAGTATTAGATTTGGAGTGCATCTACACTGTAGAATAAATGCAGTTCGATGGCACTTTAGCAGTCGTGGCTCAATGTTATGGAACAATGGGTTTTACACTTTGGTGATGCACCAGAGTTCTTTGACAGAGAACGCTTATAAAACCACAACTGCCATAATTCCATTGCATTGAACCACATCAGTTAAAGTGGTGCCAAACTGCATTAATTCTACTGTATTATTATGATTCTAGGGATCATTTAGTGTTGAGAGCCAACATAAGATGGTTTGAGCCTTGGGCTACAACCTGAGACCCGGGTTCAAATCGCCTTTCGAACACTGGATGCCTTTGGGCAGAGCAATGGACTCTCAGGCCCCTTCCACACAACTAAATAAAATCCCACATTATCTGCTTTGAACTGGAATAAATGGCAGCGTAGACTCAGATATCCCAGTTCAAAGCAGATATTGTGGGATTTTCAGCCTTGATATTCTGGGTTGTATGGCTGTGTGGAAGGGCTCTCAGCCTCAGAGGAAGGCAATGGCCTTTGAACAAGTCTTGTCCGTGATAAGTTCACTTTGGGTCACTGGAGTTGGAAATGACTTGGAGGCTTACAACGACAACACCATCAAGGTTTAGCATAAGGTTAGCTCTAATTGTAGTCAATTATATATTTGTACAGATTGAGTTTCCCTTTTCTGAAATGTCTAATAATAGTGGAACAAAAGGGATGCCTTGAGGAATAAGTCAGTGGATGCTCGATGTGTAAGTAGCCCTCTTTCCCCAAAAATGAAAGTTGGCGGCTGGTGTCAAAAGGTTTAGGGTTTTTGGACTATTTTGGATTTCCAGATCAGGAAACCCAACCTGAATTATTATATATGTTCATGTATTCTGTTTTCTTTTCCATGTTTCAGCTCTTCTATTTGTGAATATTTAATACTTTTGTTGTGCTGTTCTTGGATAGGTAAAGGTAAAAGTTTCCCTTGATGTTAAGTCCAGTCATGTCTGACTCTGGGGGTTGGTGCTCATTTCCATTTCTAAGCCGAAGAGCCAGCGTTGTCCGTAGACACCTCTAAGGTCATGTGGCCAGCATGACTGCATGGAGCTCCGTTACCTTCCCGCTGGAGTAGTACCTATTGATCTACTCACATTGGCATGTTTTCGAACAGCTAGGTTGGCAGGAGCTGCAGCTAACAGCGGGCGCTCAAGCCGCTCCCAGGATTTGAACCTGGGAGCTTTCGGTCTGCAAGTTCAGCAGCTCAGTGCTTTAACACACTTTGCCACCGGGGCTCCGTTCTTGGATAGTATCTATTTAAAATTTAATAAAAAGTGCAATACAAAGCAAACAAGAGAGAGATTTGTATGGTATGGGTGGAAACACCCAGAACCCAAAATTCCTTCCCTGCGTCATGGATCCTGCCATTATCAATACATGTGGAATACTCTGCAGAGTATATAAATATAGGTCCCTGTCCTGAGGAGCTTACAATCTCAAATCTATCAGAAGGGAAGTAAGCAACAAAGGTGATGGAGATGGAAAAGGGGAGAGCATGGGTCCATTTGAGTTGCATTGACTTAGCTTAGTTTCCATCCTCTAGTGAAGCCAAGGACTTTTCCTGAGACTTTGGATCATCCTGGTGCTAATTTGGTGCTGAAATCCAGTCTCAATCTTGGGGTTTGTCTCAAAAAGCAACTGTTTCTAGCAGACCCCCACTGCTTTCTTTCATGTCCTCCAAGATCCCAAGGATCCTGGGTTTCTGGATGAAGGGCATCCTAGGCTTTTCTCATTCTAGGAGCTGGTTGTACATTGTCTTGTGGGTTGTGGATGTGAAAGAGGAACATCCTAACTGAGGACTAGAGTGCTTGTGGAATAGAGACTTCTGGTCCAACCTCTTGCCATGCAAGGATGCTAAATTAAAGCACCACCAAGAAATGGCTATCCAGTTTCCATGGTAAGGAGAGTCCACAACCTGTAATACAGTCTATTCCACAACTGAGAAGGTGGTAGTTGAGTGCAAGTCATTTCTGACTTGTGGTGATCCTAAGGCACCCCCTGTCGTGGGGTTTTCTTGGCAAGCTTTGAACACAAGGAACTGGCAGAACCACCTCTGAATATTCCTTGCAAAAAGAAAACCCAATGAACTCAGGGAGTCAACATGTGACTTGAAAGGGTATGAACATGCGCACCAAAAAAGTCACAAAAACATTGTGAAGAATTAGATGTAGTGCTGCTCCCTAACCCCTGGTCATTGCCTTTCCCTGTATTAGGCTAGAAGCTGTTATGAACTTGAATCTACTTTGATGAAGTGATATCCTAAATTGTAGGTATGTCTGTGAACAGGGATGGAGGGAAGAATTGTAAACATTGAGGTCAGAGGCAAAGGCAAAACAATAACCATGGACAGTGACAATTACATGAAAGCAAAATGATGACTGTTTACGATGATGCATTATTTTGGCATTAGCCAGCTAGTTGAGAATTCAGTTTTGGATCACCACTGAAAATGAAAGTGATTGAATCAATTTTTCCTAAGATTGTGAATTCTCTGTGTTAAAGGGCCCTTACCACTATTGAGACCAAAGTCTAGAGTCAAATGATTGGATGTGACAGTTTCCTTGTGTTTTCCATTTGCAAATGGAATTAATGTGCAAATGTATGGCTGCTTCCTCAACAGTCTTGTGGGTGTCTCACTGTTCCCATTTGTAGATGCCAATCTAGCATGTGATGGTGGCTTGCCTGAGGTCAAATGACAAATTGGTGGCAGAGATTGGGACCCAGGTGCAAATCTTGCAGTTCAAGTTGCTTAGCTGGAAAGCTATGCGAACTCAAACAGAAATGCTTCCTTACGTTCTCACCTTCTTTGTCTTATCTCTCATTGTCTGCAGATGCCCATTCTCAAGCAATCCCCCGTTTCCCACTCCAAGAAGCGGCCCCGTCTGGACCGGGCCATGATCAGCGCCCCGTTGGGGGACTTCCGGCACACGATGCACATTGGCCGAGGCGGAGATGCTTTTGGTGACACATCCTTCCTCAGTAATCACGGGGGATCCAAAGCCAATGGGTTGTCCTCAGAAGTGGCTGCTTCTCCTGGGACTCCATCCAATCCTGGAGATGTTTCTGGGCCCATCGAACTGCTGTCTTCCCCTGGGAGTGGGAATGGCGTCCTTCAAAGCCCAGCAACATCAACCCCAGATGGAAGCTTTGTGGTCCTGCAACACTCCGGGACGGAAGAGTGGCAGCCCCGGAAGTCCCCCAACGGGGACCTACAGTTCTCCTTGGAGAGCCCCACATTGGAACACGCTGAATCCCTTCTCTCTTTCCAGTTGGACTTGGGGCCTTCCATCTTGGAGGATGTGTTGGGAGTGATGGATAAAGACTGGGACAGTCTCAAAGGGGAGGAAGAGGAACCATTGCGAGCCGAAAGCTCTAGCCCAGTGGGTTCGAATCGTGGTGCAGCAAGAGAAGAGGAAGATGAGGAGGAGGAAGAAGAGGAGGAGGAGGAAGAAGAAGATGAAGGGCAAGGCTACAGTTTTGAGGATGAGCAGGACGAAGAGATTGGACTATAGGATGCTTTGCCTCTGGGATGGTCCTGCCCGTGCGTCCCCATATGACTTTGCTTTTCTTCTGCAGAGTTTCTAAGCATCTCTCAGATCTGTCAACCTTTGGTAGTATACAGACCAAACCTGGCCTGCAAATGACTACAGGTTGAGACAATCCTTCTTTGTGCCCTTTTAAGAAGCTTTGTAGCATTCAAATCTCTCATAGTTGAGTTCAAGTGGAAAATGGACTAAGGCAACCATGATTCTCACTATTCTCTTGCCGATGCACAGAAAGGTTGTGCATCAGTTTGTTTGGACTTTCATTTTCCCCCCAAAAGGGAAATAAACTTGGCCTCTTAGCCCTGTGATTTGTCCCACATTGGAAGCTTGTTGGGCTTGATGAGCAGTCCCAAATCACAGGATGCAATATGGCATGCTATCTCTGATCACTGAAAAACTGGGTGTCAGTACATAGCCGCCTATCACTTTCATTTTATTATATTCTCTACAATTTATTATATTAACTCCAAGACTTGGGACATCCTTGGATGTGCTGAAGAATAAACTGGGTATTTCCATAACTCTCATTCATCTGGAATCCGTACATGGCACATCACAGATGCCGTTAGAAAACACATTGTCTGTTCATGACATCTTCCACATCTTTGTGGTTGATTCATTTTCACTCAACCTAATTGTGGCTCGCTATTTGACTCTGGGTTTTTTTTCTGTCCAACCTTGGAACTGTTTTTGTTAAGCAGATAGAAGGACAATTGAGCTGGTAAATCATTTTTCCCCTATTGATCTTTGTGGGGACAAGTAGTACACTTGTTCAATGTGAACAGAGTGGAATGGGTTAAGAATGAACAGAGAAAAATATATAGACATTTTGGTATTTTTGTTGGCCTCAGTTTCTCCAGATAATTCTTACTTTTTTTTCCTAACCAACTTTAAATATATCTGAATATTTATCCGTGTCTAGCCAGCCTTCTATCTATTTATCTGTTCACAATTTTCTTTTTATCTCTTCATCTATCCATGTGTTCTTATGTGTTTCTAGATATCAAGTCACTGGCTGTATTATTTTGTTTCTCTCCCTATATCCCACACTGGTTGCTCTTTGCATTGCAGGGAAGGACTCTTGCTATGGGACTCCAGCCCCAGTCTGGGTGTAAGACTGGAGGAGGAAGGCGTTAAATGGTTTCGGAGAATGGTTTCACTGAAGAAAGCGCCTTTCTGTTTGGAGATATGTGTGAGAGAGGAAAATCTTGCATATCTTCTCAAGGAGCCAGACTAGCGAACGACAGAATGAGCTAATGAAGGAAAGATATTTTGGGGCATAATGTGAATTGACTGTTGAGCAGATTTGTGCATAGCTAGCTACACAACTGGCCAACTATGATGAGTGTAACAATTACACATAAGTGACCAGGAAAAAAATGTTTTGTATATTGTTAAAAAGTTTTCCCCTATTTTCATTATACTATCAGTATACTTTTTTAAAAAGAACTGACAAAATACGCTTGAATGAACTGGGCTCCAATCTCTCTTGTTTTTGCTAGTAAACTTTTTTGGTGCAAACTGACAGTGGACAAAACTGGGAATGCTCAGGTGGAGAAAACATTCCTCTTTTTGTTTTCCTTTGAAGCTGTGTTGAGGTCCGGGCTATCGACAGACTGCATCTCCATCAAACATGAACTGGACAGCTTTCCAAATAAGCTGCTTTTAAGCTGGATACAATTAGTAGGCTAGAAATGGTGATAACTGGAGGGGAATTGACTTGCTGATACTGACAGACCTTTCCATTTGAACCCTGTGATCTCAGGGCCCTATTCATCAACATGACTGCTGGTTCTTTAGCCTTTCATTTCTTCCCTGCTCTGGTTGAAATGACATTCCATTGAAAGCATCCTCACCTCTGGAAACTGTCCTACATGGATGCTATTGGTGGATTTTTAAAGAAAACTTTGGCTATCTCCTGTATGTCTGCATGTAATGGTAAACAGTTGGAAAATTGTGTTGTCGAAGGCTTTCATGGCCAGAATCAATGGGTTGCTGTGAGTTTTCCGGGCTGTATGGCCATGTTCCAGAAGCATTCTCTCCTGATGTTTCACCCATATCTATGGCAGACATCCTCAGAGGTTGTGAGGTCTGTTGGAAACTAGGCAAGTGAGGTTTATGTATCTGGAAGGTCCAGGGTGGGAAAAAACTCTTGTCTGTTAGAAGCAAGTGTGAATGTTGCAATTGGCTATCTTTATTAGCATTGAAGAGCCTTGCAGCTTCAAAGCCTGGTTGATTCCTGTCTGGGGAAATCCTTTGTAGGGAGGCGTTAGCTGGCCCTGATTGCTTCCTGTCTGGAATTCCCCTGTTTTAGAGTGTTGTTCGTTATTTACTGTTCTAGACATGAAACAGTCAGGACCGGCTAACACTTCCCAACAAAGAATTAGCCCAGGCAGGAATCAACCAGGCTTTGAAGCTGCAAGGCTTTCTAATGCTAATCAAGGTGATTAATTGCAATATCCAAAAGATTTCTCCCCTGGACTTTCCACAGATATATAAACCTCACTTGCCCGGGCTCCAATATACCTCACAACCTCTGAAGATGCCTGTCATAGATGCGGGCAAAACGTCAGGAGAGAATGCTTCTGGAACATGGCCATACAGCCCGGAAAACTCACAGTAACCCAGTTGGAAAATTAGCCAGTTCTCAAGTCGCTCCCGACACGAAAAAAGAATCAGATCATTGCTGTCTCTCCCATACCTTTGTGCACTGCTGCTTTCTCTGTAAGTTGGTCTATTTACTGCACTTCTGTTACTATGTGATGTCCAACAGTTTATAATAGCAAAGGTCACTACAGCCTATACCCTTTTGGTTGATCTCAACTTGAACAGACCTTTCGAATCAATGGGGGTTTACATAAGCCTGGACTCACGAATAAACAGCTGATTCAATGGGGAAAATCTAGTCAGGCTCTTTAATAGGGAAGGCACTTTCAGAATTGGAAAAGAGTGCTTTTGAGCTCTTTCAGTGGGCTCTAATCCATGTGCATTGCTCATTTTTTTATCTTCTGTTTGGTGTATTTTATTCCAAATTTGTTCATCGAAACTGAAAAAAAAGTACCATTGTAACATGTAACCTTACATGAAGGTTTTTGCCAGCTGGCATTGCTCAGATGGGGAATCCCACCACCTGCTTTTGCCATATAATATGGACTAGGCTTAAATGTACCAGTATGATGTCTTCCATGTAATGTAATAGCCAACTCTGCTATTAGCATTTACTTCTAATATGGCATAGGGCGTTTCCTTCTACTTTGCTCCTCACCTCTTGCAAGCAAAAGGTGATTTTTGGAAGTGAGTTTGGAGATCCCACTGTACTGATACAAGACAGTGGCAAACTTAGGAAGTGACAGCAGTAATCCCTGGCTGTTCCCCCTTTGTGTCCAGAGAAAGTTGTGTGTCCCATGCGGCCTGTCCTATTTCCCAAAAGCACTACAATGGGAGTGGAAGGTGTCTATCCCACTGAATATTGGGAATTTGTTCATCTTTGTACCTCAGTTAGGTCTCCAACTTGTCCTCACCTCAAAAAGATCAGGCTAGACCTGGGAAGGGTAGTTTTCCATATTGTGCCCCAGTTTTAATTCATATACCACCCAGTAGAGCAGTGGTTCTCAACCTGGGGTCCCCAGATGTTTTTGGCCTTCAACTCCCAGAAATCATAACAGCTGGTAAACTGGTTGGGATTTCTGGGAGTTGTAGGCCAAAAAACATCTGGGGACCCCAGGTTGAGAACCACTGTAGTAGAGAATTGTGTTATCCTTTGTAATTGGAAAGCCTTCATTTTTATTTAATTTCAATGTATTGACCTATTATTAGTCCTGACTAGAGCACATTCATTGAAGTAGTTGGATTTATATTCATGTTGGCTCACCGCAGGACCTTCGTAAGAGAGAATGGATAGGACAAGAGAGTCCTCTGCTATGTGGGGAAGGAAGAGGAACTTAAATATATGAGGCCGGTCAAAGAAGTCAACTTGGGTGGGATCAGCAGAGAAGGTTAAATCTCTAGAACAGTGGTTAACAACCTGTGGGTACCCAGATGTTTTGGCCTTTCTGGTTTCTGGAACTCCCAGATTTCTGGAACTCCCAGATTTCTGGAACTCCCAGAAATCATAACAGCTGGCAAACTGGTTGGGATTTCTGGGAGTTGTAGGCCAAAACACCTGGAAACCCGCAGGTTGAGAACCAGTAATCTACAACTTGAGCCTGCTTCAACTAAGGACTGAGTGCAAAGATGGTTCTAGACCTTTGGTCTTCAAAAGAAAGGAAAGTAGAAAGAAATGATGGTGATGAATGAAGGAGAGAGTGAAGGGAGGAGAAACAGAGGCAGAGTGAAGGTCATATCTACGCTGCGACATTTGAAAAGATTCCTGGATAGTTTTAACTTCATTGGTCCTTCCCTTGTAGGAACTGTGTCTGGACCAGGCATGGGCAAACGTTGGTTCTTCAGGTGTTTTGGACTTCAACTCCCACCATTCCTAACAGCCTCAGGCCCCTTCCTTTTCCCCCTCAGCCGCTTAAGCGGCTGAAGGAAAGGGCCTGAGGCTGTTAGGAATGGTGGGAGTTGAAGTCCAAAACACCTGGAGAGCCAACGTTTGCCCATGCCTGGTCTATGCCATCTTTGTCAGCACTTACCCATGTCTATTTGGGAATGAAACCATTATGCCTTTAGTATAGCTTTGCTCCAGAAACAAAGCTGAGTGAGGTCATGGACATGCCCAAAATTGCTTTTCTCATAGGTCGTGGCTACTGGTGGCTCCCCGAGTCTGAGAAGTGTCAAAATTATAGTTCTCCAAGAATATACTTTTTATTTTATTTTGGGACTGCTGGGATCCCTGTGGTTTTGCCGAAAGGGAGTGTGGAAGGGAAATGGGTGGTGAAGTCATTTTTTTTCCTATTTTATGGCCTTACTTATGTAACCTCACATTTGTCCTTCTGCCTCCATTTATCTCTGTTTTTGAATGTGAAAAAATAATTTCCTTTAGTGACTGTAGGACTTGGGAACTGTTCCAAGTGGTGGCAAGTATTCAGCCGCAAAGTGACATCTTCCAACTGCAAAAAAGATCAGGGCAGGGCTCTGTTCTCCATTCATTCCCCTGAGGAGAAGGTAAACTCTTCCATTGTTAGCCTCCTTGATTCACTTGCCAGCTTTATACCTGAAGCTTACATCTTAGGGCCCTTCCACACAGCCCTATATTGCAGAATATTAAGGCAGAAAATCCCACGTTATCTGCTTTGAACAGGAATATTTGAGTCCACACTGCCATATATTCCAGTCCAAAGCAGGTAATGTGAGATTTTCTGCCTTGATATTCTGCAATATAGGGCTGTGTGGAAGGGCCCTTAGACCCCTGTGAATAAATGCAGCAGCAAAAGTGGCTCTCTTATGTACATTTATTATTTTGTAATAGCTCACTTTATGGATTCCCGTGTAAGAAAATGTCTATATAGCCCTCCCTTCCCTACATCATGTTAATTTTTGTCCCTGCTAGCACAATATTTGTACAGTGACCAAAAAAGTGTTTGATATCTCTTGTAATTAAAAACCAATTAGTTTCGGATACTTTTCTTGGTGTTTTCTTCACTCATAGTCTTTCTTCCCTTGGTCGACTGAGGTACTGAATCAACTTAATGAATACTTATTTTCATTTACCCAATCATCATCTCACTCGTCGTTTTCGACTCTTTGTGACCTCATGGACCAGTCCATGCCAGAGCTCCCTGTTGGCCGTTGCCGCCCCCAGTTCCTTCAAGGTCGAGCCAGTCACTTCAAGGATACCGTCCATCCATCTCGCCCTTGGTCGGCCTCTCTTCCTTTTTCCTTCCATTTTCCCCAGCATCATGATTTTCTCCAAGCTTTCCTGTCTCCTCATGATGTGGCCAAAATACTTCAATTTTGCCTCTAATATCCTTCCCTCCAGTGAGCAGCCGGGCATTATTTCCTTGAGGATGGACTGGTTGGATCGTCTTGCGGTCCAAGGCACTCTCAGGATTTTCCTCCAGCACCAGAGTTCAAAAGCGTCTATCTTCCTTCGCTCAGCCTTCCTTATGTTTTAATAACCCAGGACCTTGGAGTGGAGTACAAATGAAGTCAATTTAAGCAATTTAAATCCATTTAAAATTCAAAACAGTAAAAGCATTTTAAACAGGTTAAAAGCATATTAAACATTTGAAGAGGTTTACAAGGTTGTCTCTCTGTCCGTGCCTTAAAGCCCGCTGTCGACTTATGGTGACCTTGTGAATTTCATAGGGTTTTCTAAGAGAAGGAATATTTAGATGTGGCTTCACCAGTTCTTCTCTCTGAAATATAGTCTATAGCACTTGGTACAGTTTGGCGGTCTCCCATCCAAGAACAAACCAGGGATGTCCCTGCTTAGCTTACTAAAAAGGAAGAGATTTGGTGCCATGTGGCTGATACACAATAAAGTACATGGTTTTTTAATCATGTCAGAAGTGAATTGAGAACATACTGCAAGCTGCTTCTGGTGTAAGAGAATCTGCCATGTTCAAACATGTTGCCCAAGGGACACCCAGATGTGTTACCATCCTGCGAGGGGCTTCTTTCATGTCTCTGCATTGGAAGCTAGGGCTGACAGATGGGAGCTCATCTCATCTCACAGATTCGTACCTCAACCTTTAGGTCAGCAGTTCAGCCGGCACAGGGGTTTAACCCATTGCGCCACTACGGCTCCTAAGTATATTGCGGGAGAGTTACAGTGATGGCAATAGTGTCAAAATTGTTACCAGGGGCTTGTCTACATGAGCCCAATGACTCAGAATCACTGTACAGTAGATCCTGGTTGTCTTCATGGTATTCTCCACTTCTGGTAGATATCTCAGGATAAACCAGATTAACTTGTTTTAGAACCCATATTAAAGAAAAGTCAGGAAATGCTCTAGAGTTTGCTTGAAACTGCAGAGCAACCCTGTGGCTTTGGTACAATGGAGACAGCAGATTCGGGTTCGCTTCAGACGACATGATTGCAGGTCAAAGACAGTGTGGTCACCTCCAGGGCATTTCTACTCTGGACTGGCCCAAGATCAACCCACCAGTGTAGATAAGGCCTAAGTATCTCCATCTCCAACTGACGCTCGGGTGCCAGAGCTAAGAGGGAGCCATGAGGACAGTTCCATCTTGTCTTTTTACATCAGCTAGAGGCCCCTATCCGCAATAACATGCTATGCTAGTTTTATATCTGGAGCAGAATGAAGAAGGCAGGGCCGGGAAGACATCTTTCCACCATGTCTCCTGTATCAATTTAATGATATAATGATTTATAATAATATTATACTATACTAATATTATAATACATTGTATATACATGTAATATTAATAATAATATTATGATGTAATACAATGTAATAATAATTATAATTCACTATTATAATTGTATATTTATATTACATGCAATATTACTAATAATATTGCGATATAATTGTATAATATAATATATTGTATGTATATATACTTGTAAACCGCCCTGAGTCCCCTTCGGGGTGAGAAGGGCGGTATATAAATGTCGCAAATAAATAAATAAATAATAAGTAGCTATTCTGATTGCTTGGTTTATTCATCTGTAACTGTCATCAGGCCCAGAGAGGTTACTTATACTTTGGCAAGAGAATGATGTTCATTCTCCAATATGTTGTGTTTGACAACTGAGATGCCCCAGCAGCAAAGGCCTTCCCTCATGCAATGTCCTCACTCCATGTGTTCTCATTGGTGACGCATGAAGGAGAGTTCCTCCAGTGCATCTTGGGCGGGCAGATGCGGCCGGGGAGAGGTGCTCCTTCAATTACTGAGCTCTCAAAATGTGTCCCAATCTTTCAAGTAGATGTTATCTGCTGCTGTCTCAGCACATCAACTACCACAGCACATGTGTTCTTAGTTGATCAAAATTGGTGTGGTTGCATAAGGTACACGCCCTTACCTGTGGGGTTTCACCATTAGAACAATGTCTTTCATTGCTCAAATGAGAGAGGTTCCTTTCTCTTAACAAACATGTGACTGATTTACACAGCTGAGTAATGTTGGTGCCATTTTGCCCGTCACTCTTAATATGGGCATATTGGGTTCTGGAGCATTTTGCTCTACTCAAACTACTTTTGTTGTTTAAAATTGAGTAAGGGAAGCAAACCTGAAAGATTCTTGTATTTTCTGTTTCAACACATACATCAGGAAGACTTGGAAGGTTAATATATTGCTCCCGGGGGCAAAGAGATGTTTGTTGTTAATATGGCAGATGCATCTCTCCTCGCTCCGTTCTGTTTAACACTACCATCCAAAAGCATCTTTTTATGAGTTCTGCAAAACCAGTGGCTCAGAAAGAACAAACTGAAATACAATTCTTGTCACATGGAAACAACTCCAAATAAAAAGCTATTTTTTAGGTTCTCCATGAACCTCTGAAGGTCAGTGCTGTGCCCACCTTTAAGAGCAAAGACAGACGGTTGACTATCTCCTGCTCACCACAGGCCACTAAGGAAAGTGGATCCTCTCGTGATGTGGCTGTTTCAGAGAAGGAGCAGCAAATACTAGAGTTGTGTGCAGTATTTGTTTCATCTGTTTAATTCGTGTATTCATTTCGTATCGTCCACCCGATGCACGAAACGAAAGATACCATTTTCTGATGAAACAAATGGTGAAAGAAAAGAGAAAGCTGCACGGACACCGTTTTCGGGCTGCGTAACAATAGTTACTCTGGGACCCCAATCAGGTACTGACAGAGGGCTGCCTTCCCATTACAGCTGATGTGTGCCAAAGGAAACTAATAATAATATTAATATTAATAACAATTGTTACTCTGGGACCCTAAGCAGGGTCTGACAGAGGGCTGCTTTCCCATTACAGCTGATATGTGCCAATGGGTGATAAAAATAATATTTATATTAATAACAATAGTTACTCTGGGGGACTGAGCAGGGTCTGACAGGGCTGCTTTCCCATTACAGTTGATGTTTGATTCAGTCAATCAAGTCACGGCCCTGACTTTGCAAGACCTGAACAGAGCTTGGCTTCCAGACCTTTGACCATTTTGGTCGCCTTTCTCTGGACTTGTTTCTGCATATCAGGATCCTCCTTGAATTGTGGTGCCCAGAACTGTACACAGGTGAGGCTTGGCCAAAGCAGAAGAGAGCCTTCAAAAGCTTGCAGAAGTTGTACAGATTGCTGGATTCTGGATTTTGGAACTTGTCACAGGCACATTTTGCTTGTTTAACTTCTATAGAGAAGGGAGGAAATCAACAAGAAACCAGATGAGCAAAGGGAATCTGGGGCAAAGGGATGGTGAAGTGAAGAAGGCACCCTGGTGAAGACCTTGGGGAAATTGAGCCCTTGTTGTTTGCAGACTCTTTTAAAGAAGTTTCCTTTCAAAATAAGAGGAGCGAGGGAGCAGGAACCTCAGGGTGAGATGGTGAAATGGACCGGAGCCCTGCTTAGAAAGAGAAGGCAAGCTTTGCTTTTGTCCCAGTAAACTGGGTCTGCTCCAGCTTGCAGTGCTAGAGTTCAGGCTTTGCCTCAGACCCAGGGAGGCCGGTTGTTGGCTCCCTTTCCCGGCAGCCGGGGAATTGGATCAAAGCAGAAGCATTTGCTGATGGTGCTCCCAGCCCCCACAGTCGACTCCAGCTGCAACACATCTCTCCCTCCCCTTCCAATTGGGCCTTATCTGGGACTCTGGTGGCTGCGTTTGCTGGTCGATCCCAGCTGCGAATTTCCTGCCGGAGGATAAACAGATTCAGGGGCCCTCATTGACACAAGCCAGGCCTGGCAGGCAAAGGGAAGCGTTGCAAAGGCAACCTGTGAGACGCAGCAGCTGGAAGACAGGCGGATGGGAGCCCAGTCCTCACAGATAAAGCCTACAGTTCTGGAATCAACATGCATTGCTAGACAAGAAACAGGGCATTTGTCTGCCCATGCGTGTCATTTCTCCCACTGTTATGTGTCAAGAGCCAGTGTGGCACAGTGGTTTGAGTGTTGGTCTATGAGTCTGCAGACCAGGGTTTGATTCCCTGCTTGGCTATGGAAACCTTCTTGGCGACTTTGAGCCCCAGAACATCCCATTTGTCATAGGATCATCGAAGGATTGGAAGCAACGAAGGCACACAAATACAACAACAACAACAACAACAACAACATGCTTTCAAGTTGACTCTGCGTTATGGCAGCCCTGTTACACTATGTAACGTTTTTGTACCTGAATTATAAATATCATTTTCTAATGAGTTCTATTATTTTTTATCATGTCAGAAGCGACCTGAGAACATATTGCAAGTCGCTTCTGGTGTGAGAGAATTGGCCGTCTACAGAGACGTTTATTTATTTATAGAATTTATATTCCGCCCTTCTCACCCCGAAGGGGACTCAGGGCGGATCACACCACACATATAGGCAAACACTCAATGCCTTTTAACATAGGACAAAGACAAACAACATAGCTCCGAGCGGGCCTCGAACTCATGACCTCCTGGTCAGAGTGATTGATTGCAGTTAATTGCAGCTGGTTTGCTCTCGTTGCCCAGGGGATGCCCTGATGTGTTACCATCCTACTGGGAGGCTTCTCTCATGTCCGCGCAAGCTAGAGGTGACAGGCAGGAACTCACCCTGTCTCATGGATTCAAACCAGCAACCTTCAGGTCAGCAGTCCAGCCGGCACAAGGGTTTAACCCATTGCGCCACTGTGGCTCCTAGTTTATGAGTTCTGCCATAAAAACATAGGAATAGTTTATTAAACTGCAAAAAAAAAAAAAAAGCTTTTGCGGGACATCCTGCAGCATATTTTGCTATAGTTTTTCAATGAATATCTCATAGAGTTGTTGAAGGCTTTCGTGGCCGGAATCCTGGGTTGCTGTGAGTTTTCCTGGCTGTATAGCCATGTAGGTCTGACAACCTAGCAGTTCGAAAACATGCAAATGTGAGTAGATCAATAGGTACTGTTCAGGCGGAAAAGAAACAGTGCTCCATACAGTCATGCTGGCCATGTGATCTTGGAGACATCTACGGACAATGCTGGCTCTTTGGCTTAGAAATGGAGATGAGCACCGACTAGACGTAATGTCAGGGGAAAACCTTTACCTTTACCTATGGCCATGTTTCAAAAGCATTCTCTCATGATGTTTTGCCCACATCTATGGCAGCGTAAGTGGCTGAGGGAGAAAAGGCTCTGAAGCTGTTAGGAATGGTGGGAGTTGAAGTCCAAAACACTTGGAGGGCCCAAGTTTGCCCAAGCCTGCTCTAACCACTACACCCACTGGCTCCTCTATCTGCTGGAAAGGAGATGCCCACCTTTTGAGCTCCCTCCCTCCTGAGACACCCCTCTCCCCAGCATATTTGTTCAAAGGCGGTGGCTAATTACCTTTCAAACAAACAAGAGGTGCCAGGGCTCGAAACCGGTCTGGGAACAACACCTTGTTTTCAAACCCTCCTTCCTTAACGCCCCAAGTGTGGGAATTGCTTGTAATGATTACTCGGCAGTGAAGAAAAGACACTCTGCCCATGCTTCAGGGCATCCTTGTTTGTTTGGTTTTTAACAAGACAAAGCTAAGTCCAGGAATGAATTAAACTTTGGTAAAAGTATTTGATTATGTGAGGGATATACAAAAACAGGCTGATTTCAGATTTATGAGACTTTTAAAGAAAACCCACTCGTTTTTGTGGAAAGTGTGATTGGGATTTCAGAGTGGCTGTGGATATACAGTATTGTAATATTTAGTCGTTTTAATGACACATTTTTAATTTTTTTTACATTTTTATGTTAATACATTTACATTGTTTTATTTTGCATTGTGTCATATTTACAGTAGAGTGTCACTTATCAACATATACGGGCCGGCAGAATGTTGGATAAGTGAATATGTTGGATAATAAGGAGAGATTAAGAAAAACCCTATTAAACATCAAAATAGGTTATGATTTTACAAATTAAGCACCAAAACATCGTGTTATACAACAAATTTGACAGAAAAAAGTAGTTCATTACACATTAATGCTATGTAGTAATTACTGTATTTACGAATTTAGCACCAAAATATCATGATATATTGAAAACATTGACTACAAAAATGCGTTGGATAATCCAGAACGTTGGATAAGTGAGTGTTGGATAAGTGAGACTCTACTGTATTGGGTTGCTGTGAGTTTTCTGGGCTGTATGTCCATGTTCCAGAAGCATTCTCTCCTGATGTTTTGCTCACACCCATGGCAGGTATCCTCAGAGGTTGTGAGGTCTGTTGGAAACTAGGAAAATTGGGTTTATATATCTGTGGAATGTTGAAGGTGGGAGAAATAACTCTTGTCTGTGTGAGTCGGGTGTGTGTTGCAATTGGCCACCTTGATTAGCATAGAATAGCCTTTCAGCTTCAAGGTCTGGCTGCTTACTGCCTGGGGGAATCCTTTGTTAGGAGGTGTTAGCTGGACCTCATTGTTTCATGTCTGGAATTCCCCTATTTTCAGAGTGTTGTTCTTTATTTACTGTCCTGATTTTAGAGTTATTTTTTTAATACTGGCAGCCAAATTTTGTTCATTTTCATGGTTTCCTCCTTTCTGTTGAAATTGTCCACATGCTTGTGGATTTCAATGGCTTCTCTGTGTAGTCTGACACGGTGATTGTTAGAGTGGTCCAGCATTTCTGTGTTCTGAAATAATATGCTGTGTTAGCTGCCTTGAATCCCTGTTATCAGAAGAAAAGTGGGCTAAAAAGAATAAACAAAATTGGGGCACTTCCGCCCCCTGGTGGCCACTCTGAGGAAAGCACCCTTTGAATGTCTCCCTCCCTCCATGCATGCAGTGCAAGCAAGCTCCTCCCTATCCAGGAAGCAAAGTCTGAATCATAGAAAGAAGTGGAAAGACAGTTTTACTTTTGGAGATAACAGTGCCCAGGAGTTGCCTGTATTTAGGCTGAGGAAGAGACTGAGAAGCCTTCGAGAAAAGGTAATGATCCCCCTCCCCAATATTCTGTATCCCTCTCCTTCCTTTTTCAGTTCTAAGGGTAGTTAGATTACTTATAATAACGTCTATAAGGGAAGTCAGTTTCTTTTAAAAAAAACTTTTATGTAGAGGAAGAGGGCTGGATAATTTGAGGCAATTATGAGTCTGATGTAATTAGCATTTAGCTTTGGTAGTGTATATTAAATGTGTGGTTATGTTGTGTATTGTATGTTTTCATATCAATAATAAAGTTTATGGGGGGAATCATCAAAAGGTGGTTAGAAGAACTGGATCAGTAATCCTAGAAGCAGTGCTTGCTTTCATCAATAGATGGTGCGGAGACCCTATGGCTAGATTTTGGTCCCCTTTATAGCCCTCTCCTGGCACCTACATATCCATATGGCTATGTTGTCTCTCATACAGTTAGTAGGTGTCCTTAAGGACTAGAAATTATGTCCCTTATTATGAGAGATACCCCTTATTATAGGGCGGGAAAAGCTTGTCTCTTATAGGGCAGGGAGATGCCCCTTATTGTTGGAAACACCCCCTATTTGAGGATTAGAAAATTAAAGTGAACAGGACACAATAAATCCTGTATTTTGGGTATAAATAACCATATAAAGATTGTGGGCAATATGTTAATTCTACAAGGAAATACAAACACAGTAAACTGAATGGCTACTTCCTCATTGTCAACTTTGCATGTCATGAATTTCAGCCACCCATTACATAATATTTCAGTTGTTGTTGTTGTTGTTGTTGTTGTTGTGTGATTTCAAGTCATTAATGACTTATGGTAACCCTTTCACATGGTTTTCGTGGCAGAATTAGTTCAGGTGAGTTTGCTCTTGCATTCCTCAGAGGTTGAGAGAGTGTGACTTGTCCGTGGTCACCCCATGGGCCTCTATGTAAACCCCAGTGTCAGTGCTCTAGTCCAAGGCTCACACTCAATATTGGCAGTCTGTTGCTATTTTGAAAACCTGGCAACACTAGCTTGTGGAAAACTACCAAATGATGATGCCATTTGGTAGTTTCCCAGATTTGTACAGCATGTTTCATTATTCTGGCTCTTTTAAAGCTTTGTAGCATTGCACTGTCTCAAAGAATATTGATTCCCAGCAAGATCATAGTTGAGCTTAGATTTAAACCGAGGATTTCTTGATTGGGTTGTTGTATGGGTGGCTGTATGGCCATGTTCTAGAAGTATTCTCTCCTGACGTTTCGCCCACATCTATGGCAGGCATCCTCAGAGGTTGTGAGGTACCTCACAACCTCAACCCTGTGATCCTGGCCATGAAAGCCTTTGACAACACGATTTATTGATTCATACTCCCAACTCCTTCAACATCACACTATATCTCTCAATCCAGACTAGATCCCCCAGTCCAACATTTTCATGAAAAAATATCTGATTCTGTTCTTCAAATAATTCTTTCCAGCTCCTTGACTTCCCTGCATTGTCCCTAAACACTACATAAAGGCAAATGGAAACAAACTTTTATCTGCTTTCTCTTGTAGATTGATTTTCCATTTGTGGTGATGGCTGAAGCAGATCTCTCCCTGGTGAAAGAACCTACTGGGCTCCTTTCTGACAACTCTGTGGAACCACTGGAAGACCCCAGTTCAGTCCAGACAGAGAAGCTGTCTCCTGAAACCAAGCCTACTTGCCACTTTTTCCTAGAAGGACGTTGCCGCTTTGGTGCCCGCTGCCGAAACAGTCATCCTGGTGACACGGCCGACACCAGTCATGTCGAAGAGCACAAGCTCATCTGCAAGCCTTCCGAACTCCCAATGAGCAAGAAGCCTCCCATGAAAACAGCGGAGGATGTTATCTCCCGTCTCCTGTGGGACCACCAAGTACCAACTGAGTCCTTCTCAATCGGTTACCTTGACCGTTTTTTGGGGGTGGTGGAGCAACCTTTCACCGCTTTCTCCTGGGAGGATTTGGCTTCAGCTGGGCCTGGCGTGTTGGCTATCCCCAAACACAGGATTCATTATTTCAAATACGGGACTCGTGTGGTGTGGGACAAAGTCAGTCGCACGGATGATGTTTTTGGGTCCACCGGAAGTGGAATAACCATCTTGGAGGTGATAAAGGAAGAAGAGGAGAAAGATCAGGCCGTCAAAGAGAAGAACGACAACCATCCTTCAAATGAAGGTGGAACAAAGGACACATCTGCTGTAGGACAGAGGGTGGCCAAGGACAGTGGAGAGGAGGAGGATGTGTTGGTTTCAGCTGGAGAAAAACAGCTGAACAGGACGGGGACTGGAAATAATGAGGACAAAGAGACTGGGGAAGCCATGGGTAGTTTGAAATTGACTGGAGATATGTATGTCTCCCTGGATGGCAACACTGTGACCGAGGGGATGGAAACAGGGTTAGTCAGTTCAGCTGCAGATGGAAAAGTGGATGAACACATCCTCGGCATCGAAGAGGAAGGTGAACCACAGACGGACTGCCTCATCTTGGAAAGTGGAGCAGGGAAATACTTCCCTCGTCCTAACAAGCGTCCCACCCATTTCATGGCTATCCGTATCACCAGCCCTGAGATCCTGGAAGCTGTGAAAGGTTTCCAAGATGCCCTTTGTGAGCTTCGCCCAGACTTGGCAAAGTTCTGCATGCCCTTGGCTAGTTTACACCTCACCCTTGGCCTACTGTGTTTGAACACCCCAGAAGATATTGACAAAGCGGTTGCGGCTCTCCGAGAGCTACAAACCAGCAGGCAGCCTCTTCTGCCTCCAGGCCTGCTGCTCTCCTTCCAAAGGGTTGAGACTTTCTTTTCACGGGTGCTCTATCTGGCTCCAGCTCCTGTGCCTCAACTGGGTAGATTGGCCCAAATGTTGGAAGATGTCTTCAGCAAGAAGGACCTGCGTGTAGTTTCTCTTCCAGACAAAGAGAAGCTCCACTTGACCATGGTAAAGATCTCACGACGGAAGGGAATGCCACAACTGCCGGGAGACCTCTCATGGATTCCCACAATTGAACATTTAGGAACACAGGCAGTAGAGACGTTACGCTTATGCAAGTGTGGGACAAGTTCAACTGATGAGTTTTATAACACTGTGTATCAAATAGATTTATATTGAATATATCATGCCACAGGATTGCAGCTTTAAAGCCCAGATTTACTCTATGTAGGAGAGCTGGACCAGCAGCACCCCATGAGAAGGCCGACAGTGTGGCAAGCTCTGCTGGAGGATAACAGTTGGCCCTCATTTGTGGTTTTGATTATTTAATATTTTCTCTCTAGGGATCTTCATGTCCTCAATGGTCAAATTCCAGCAGCTGTTAACTATAGAGGCATGCTGGAGAACCTAGAGAGAATACTTCTCTAGCATTTATAGGCCATCCAGAACAATTCTTTTGAAAGTTGATCACAGGATCGCACTGAAGGACCTAGAGAGGCATTCTCTCAGGTAAAAGGTGTTTTTTATTAACATTTCCCCCACTTTCACAGGGGTCTTGTGCTTCTCACCCTAGCAAATGTGGAGGGATGACTACTTTCCTTGGCTGTGCAACACAAAGCAAATGCCTTCAAGAATCAGCTTGTCAATGGATGGAGGGTAGAACTACATGGAAGCATTTGCCTATAAATAGCAGCTGGGCAAATGCATTGTACCTGAATACCTTCCTGTTGCCATTAGCTGCTCAGGAAAAAACGTTGTGAAAGGAGGAAATAGATATCTCCTTATATCATTTCTTTATAGGTAATTGTATTACATTATAATTGTTTTAATCAAGTAAATACAATGATATTTTTGGATTTTATGTTAAATTTTGATCGGTTTTGAATCCCAATTCTTTGGTGAACATAGAATATACATATAAGATGATAGGTAATGCAAGTAACTCAAAAAATTCACAGCAATGATGGCATTAATGTGATAGGATTGGAAAAGGACAGATAATGGCAGTTTAATCCCATTTCAAGTTAACCTGTGCTGGCTGCCTCAAAACAGATTTCCATGGTGGTAAAACTCGGCAAATATAAAAATCACATTTTATCCTGAGGCACAAAGCAGCAGCTAACTGCCCATTTAACTTCCCCAAGCTAGAGAAATAAAAAGGTCATTGTATTAAAATAAAGTGCAGGGTTTATAATAGAGAAATGTCATCTTTTCTATGTCAGTTTTTTTTTAAAAAAAAGTTAATACTCTAGAACTTCTAATAGAGAAGGAAAGTAGTTTGTCTGATATGGCTTGCCCTTCAGTGCCACACAAAGCATGGCTTTGTAACAAGTATATAAACATGACCCAAGCCTTAGTCCTAAGGCCCTTTGAAATGAAAGGCAAAGAAGTATGCTAATTGTCATGACTGTTTCTCATGACAAACTCCAAGCACCATGTACACGCAGTTTGCTAAAATGGAGAAGACTCTTTGGTGGGCTGAGACTCAAAGCCTCCTTGTGGAATTGTTAAAAACCTCCAAAACCCAAAGTTGTGGTCATGGGTGACAGAGATGGTGACAACTTTCCTTTCTGGTAGTTCAATCCACACACACTTTATTTCATGAACAAAATCATATTATGCATATAATTCCTTTCAGATGATGTAATATGTATATGAAACATGAATTTTGTGTTTAGACTTGGTTTCAATCTCCAAAATACCTCATTGTGTATGAAGATGCAAATATAGGTATTCCAAAATAAAAACATGGAAATCAGAAACACTTCTGGGACAAGTTATTTTGGATACAGGATACTCAACCTGTAGCAGCTACATCAGCAAAATAATGTAGATGATACTCACTTTCACCATTGTTTCTATGATGCCTGCAAACTGGCTTAATAAAATCTTTATTTCTAAATTTATGAGGAATAAAAACAGAGCCAATGGTAAATGTCCATGAATGTGTGGTGTTTACGCATTGTAAGATCACAGATGTGGTGTGGGGAAAATCACACTCACTGTTTATGTGACTAATATGGGGAAATTTGCTCAGACACTAATTTCTGCAATCCCCTCTAAATAAGCTGCTCTTCAACAATACAGATGATTTAAAAATGGACAAAGTAACTGCTTAATTCCATGTTAATTCAACTCCCATCCCTCCAAATAGAATATCTGCACATCATGGTGTATTTCTTGGTGGAAATGAACGAGGGCACATAAACAAAACATTAGGTTAAAAGAGCTAGCTCAGGCATAGGTAAACTTTGGCCCTCCAGGTGTTTTGGACTTCAACAGCCAGTAGGCTATTAGGAACTGAAGTCCAAAACACCTGGAGGGCCGAAGTTTGCCCATGCCCGAGCTATACAGGATACTGGCAATTTTATTTTCATTTTGCACAGCCAAGAGTCCGGTGCTTGGCCTGAGGCAGGAAGCAATGTCCATTTACCGTGCAACACCAAGGCAACTTCTGCTTAGTTCTTTGGGGCAACTAAAAAGCAAAAGAAGTAGAGGATGAAATTATTTAGATCCTCTGGGGTATGCGTTGTTTGGATCACCTAGAGCAGGGGTCCCCAAACGTTTTAAACAGGGGGCCGGTTCATGATCCTTCGGACCGTTGGAGGGCCGGACTATAGCTGGCCACTGAGCAATAATAATAATAATAATTCCAGCATATCTATCTTGTTTGCTGTGTCATACAATAAAATAATAACAACAATAAAAAAGAGGGTTGGAAAACTCACCCGAGTTTTAACTTAGTGTTCATGTGGCCCGCCCTGGGTTTTATTGCTTTTTCTGAATTTTGGGTTGTAATGTATGTTATTATTTATTGTATTGTTAAATTGTGTTATGTGTTGTTTTATATTTTGTTATATTGTATGATTCTGGGCATGGCCCCATGTAAGCCGTCCCGAGTCCCCGTTGGGGAGATGGTGGCAGGGTATAAATGAAGTTTTACTATTATTATATTAAGAGACCCTTAATTGAGTCCAATCCCCTTCTGCCTTTGTGCACCGAAAGCACAAACAAAGCACCCCTGACAGATGGCCACCCAGCCTCAATGTTTAATAATAATAATAATAATAAAGAGGGTTGGAAGAGACCCTTGGGCCATTGAGTCCAATCCCCTTCTGACTTTGAGCACCGAAAGCACAAGCAAAGCACCCCTGACAGATGGCCACCCAGCCTCAATGTTAATAATAATAATAATAATAATAATAATAATAATAATGTGATTTTGTGATACGAAATCCAGCATATCTATCTTGTTTGCTGTCGTAAAATATAATAATAATAATAATAATAATAATAATAATAATAATAATAATAATAATAAGGGTTGTAAGAGAAGAGGAGACCCCTTGTGCCATGGGGGCCGGATAAATGGCTTTGATGGGCCGCATCCGGCCCCGGGCCTTAGTTTTTGGGACCCCTGACCTAGAGCAACATTACAGAAACTTGGGACGTATATCCTAAACTCTCAGGCCCATTCCTTTTTATTGTAGTCTCCTTTCATGGAAAAACTGGACTGTTATAACCACAAAGATAAGAACACCTAATTTTGGGATCATTTGGAAATGTCATTTCTTTTTTTTTAAATGCCAACTCCCAGAATCTCGAAGGCATCGTGGCTGCTAGCTATGCTGGGTGGAAGTGACTGGGAACTGCCCAAAAAAGGATAAAGGTTTCCCAGTTGAGCTACAAGTTGGCAAAGGAAATATGTACTTCTTCCTCCCAAATCATCCCTACTATAAGAAGTTTCGAAAGAGTCAGGAGGGGGAGAAAGATGTGAGCCATAAAGTGGCAGCAACAATACAGTGACAGCAATAAGGAGAAAAATCCTGCAAGCAAAACAATGTAAGCAAAAGCAGACCAGCTTTTCCCTCCCTTTTAGGAATCCAGAACAACACACCTTGCCATTTCTTTGCAGCATGTTAGCCTCTGTGGTGTTCGACCACATGAGCAATAAAACCAAGTAAGCCCTTTTCATCAACAAATGATTTCATCAACAAATGACTTTTCTTTGTTTCATTTTTTGAAAAATCTTTTAATCAAATGGAAAAAAAACTCAGAGGTTTCTGAAAAGGAAAAAGGAATCTTTGAAAAATCCAGCCCAAGCCAAAATATCCCAAAATTACACATGTTCAAAAAACAAAAACAAGAAAGAAAGCAGGAATTAAGAGCGAAGGAGGAAGGAGAAAGAAGGGAAGGGATTATGAGAAGCTAAAGAGACTAAGGGCAGGAAGGAAAGGGAGAGAAAGGAAAAGAAGACAACCGGACAATCTTCCAAAGCTTTAAAACAAAAACTGAAACAATGTGACGGAAGGGGGTGAAAATGGGGTGGTGCATTTTCTGGTTTACCTGTGTAGAACTGAGGACAGAGGGAGGAAAAATAAATAAATTAAACTTAGCATGACAACTCCAGAATACAATAGCAAAGGGAAAGGTTGCAAAGATCATCTTGTGTGTTGCTCTGATTCAACAGCTGTCGCTTATTGCCTTGACGTGCTTCTTTGCTGCACGCTGCCACATCCACACAGGGTCGGATTAGAAAGTCTTTTACATTCTCTGCTGCATAGGAAAAAGTCTTTGAACTGGTAGGAAGGGCATGAAGGCAGCTTTTGTTTTGCTCTTCCTCCTCGGCTGGCTTTTTGTTGGGCTGGAGAGGTGGGCATCTCTCTCAGGCTTTTTTCGGAACCAGGCCGTAGCTCGGAAGAGGAAAAAACTGAGACAGCGTTAGTTTTTGAGGAGCACAATGGAGAACACAAAATGCACATAAACACAACCTGGATTTTTCATCTTCAGAGAAAACCATCTGTTAAAATGCATCATTATAAAAGTAGAAAATTACGTGTGTTTTTTCTCCTTTAGAAACAACAGTTTTTCTAGCATTATTTACAACTTGGTGCTTCTGTACAAAATCACATTCCATATTTACACAAAAGGAACCATTTGTTCTCATATACCACTGCTTTCTCAGAGGTTTCCCAGTTGGAATCTAGATGAAAGTATGGCTCTGGAAGGATACTGGTGTCGGTTTCGGGGAATAAATACCAAGATAAACGGGGTCCCCTGTAGCTTAGGAAGAATATTCTGGATCCCTGAATACTGTTATGGGGATGAAGGGATGGTAACACAAGTAGAGCTGTTAAATCTGCATCTCTCAAGGATTTGTTTTACAGATCTCTTTTTGCTCAACCCTTCATTTTGGCAATTTCTGACCAGCAGATGACAGAAGGGCGGTTGTTGCTATGTTCTCTCATGCATCTTGACACAATCAGAAGAAAAACCACCACCACGGAAGTGTGAGAATTACACACCTCCCTATCCCACTGCTGGCAAAAAATGAAATACAACTGTTAAACCGAATTCTCAGCTCTTCTCCATCTCTGGCGGTCCTAGATGCCATCCGATGTCCATGGATCTTACCCTCTTCTATCCGTGTGCGGTGTGGACAGCGGGAGAGGTGGTAGAGCTAGGCTCCAGAACGCCCATGGCAGGTAACTCAATTTGGTGTTATATACATATATACACACAGAAACACTCATATATATATATGTACATGTTAAAATAGGGCAGGGCAGGGGGAAATTTATGCTTTCAGAAATTGGCCAGGACTGCCAAGCTCTGCTTGCAGTCAATCTTGGTGGCGTCGGGGCTAGTATACACAAGGGAGAGAGCTGCGAGGAAGGCCTGGCACTCCTCCTCGCTCTCGAAGGCCAGCTCTGACACAACGTAGGACACAGGAAGCACCGGGCGGAAACTGAGGGAGATAAAAAAAGACACTGGTGAATAGGAAAAGGCAGTAAATGGAAGACAGGCTAAAATCTCAAGCAGAATTCTGCTCGTAGTACAACACTTGATGAAAATTATGACAACCAAATAAACCTTTAGGTACGATGCCCTAGGTCCTCATGGTTGTTAGGGAGAATTTTGAAGGGGGTGTGTTCATATGGGTTGTGCTCTAAAGGAGATCTTTAATTTGCAGAAGGAGAGCACATCCACCTATTCCCAAAGGCAGAGGCACGGGCCACTGTTATTCGGAAGCATTCTAAGAAGCCAGCCAATTTTTCCTTCTCTCCTCATTTACACTTGCTGAAAGGAAGGCAATGAATGTTGATCTCAACAGGGTTGAGAAACATTTAGTTGGCAAATACCATATTTCTTCAAATATAATGTACCATCAAATGTAAGGTGTACCCCAATGTTGAAGATCTGCATTACAAAAAAAGGATTGGGTTGTTGTTTTTCCGGGCTGTATAGCCATGTTCCAGAAGCATTCTCTCCTGACATTTCGCCCACATCTATGGCAGGTATATACTTCACAACCTCAGAGGATGCCTGCTATAGATGTGGCTGAAACGTCAGGAGAGAATGCTTCTGGAATATGGCCATACAGCCCGGAAAACATATAACAACCCTGTGATTCTGGCCATGAAAGCCTTTGACAACACAAAAAAGGATTTGCTGTTGATTATAATACAAAGTGGTGGCGGCCATAAGCCTAGAGGGAAGGTACACCCCTCCATCAGACCTGGTAGAAAGCCAGTAGTGTTGACAAAAAGCCTGGTGGAAAACACACCCCTCCGTCTGGTCTTCCTACCAGGCTTTTCACAGCTACCGCTGCCTCTCCCTCCTCTGTCACCTTGCGCAACAGGCGCATGACTCCAAAGTGGCATTGAATCTAATGCTCATCTCAATTTTAGCAATGTGATTTAGCCAAAAAAGGTGAGTGTTAGAAAAAGTAAATGAGTAACTGCTTCCTAAAAGGCTCATCAAATATTAGCTTCCCCAACACTTGCCAACCCTGCTTGCAGCATAACCAAGTAGCTGTGTCTGGTTTCATACCTAATTAAACAGAGAAAGGGAGGGCAGAATTGTCCAGATAGCTTTTAAAAAGACAGCATCTTAAGGATGAAGCGGGAGCTCCCCCAAAGTCTGTCAATGCTGAGAAAGGACGTGCCTTTGGAACAAGCGGGAGAAGTAACTCACCCTGAGATACTCTTTTTGATTGACAGCGAATCAACTTTCTGTTGTTCTAATTTTAAAGAGTGACCACATGACAGACAAGGATTTGGGATAGGGTTCAGGAAGACAACACTAGAAGTATCCGATATACCTAGTCATTGGAGTTTACAATCCTTTTTACAATAAAACGTCTCTCAATAAATGTTCCACTATCTTGCCAATCACTTGTGATAGTTTGCTTATTTTTACTCACTATCCTCACCCAAATACCAAAATTCCTTGTAAGCTTTCAGATTCACACATACAGCACCTAGATTTCATAAAAAGCACTTAATGTCACACCAGCTCTTCCTCAACTTATTGAGCTTGCGATGTGTGTGTGAATGCACTAAAAACACAAGAGACAGGAAATCCCTAGATACAGAAAACTACCATGTTCTTTAAAGTAGGGCTGGGAAACCTTTGGCTTTCCAGATGTTTTGCATGATGATTCCGACAATCTCTTACCATGGATCACATTGGCTAGGCCAAAAGTACTGGATGGGAAAAGGACCCTATCTCTGACTTAACTGTGGAATAAATTGGATGTATAGTCAAAGTACATCTTAGCACGAACGCATTATCATACTACCCTACTTTCAGTGAAATATGCATGGAGAACACCATCTATATCAAGATACAAATCAACACACACATTCCACTGAAAAAGGTAGTGGAAATATGGCAACCGATTATCGATTATCCATCCATTTCCTTTTGCTTGTTTCTCCTTTTGCTAATGTCTCATACAGCCCAATTAAAACTTCAACAGTGTAAATCAGTTCTTCTTTATCAAAAACCTCCTGCATGAAGATCTACATGGCACTCTTAAGTGAATCTCAACACCTCTGGCAGGCTTTCAACCTGGCACTGGTGTACAATCATACCTATCTCAAATCCACAAAAGCCATGACAGCCTGAGCTGAAGACTGCAACTCTACTTACCTGCAAAGAATATGGCACTTTGAACTAAGACTACATAAAAACACAACCTTCTTCTACCTACAGGTTACTCTAGTCAGCCTCTTTGCCGCAAGGAGGCAAGTGCGAGGCCTCTCCCCATCCCTCACCCCGGGGATGCCTGGTTCAGCCTCACATACGTTTTGATCATGGCTTTGAGGGCGGTTTTCCTCTCTCGTTCAGCAAACTTGTCGATGAGATAGCCGGACATGCAGGGTGCCTGGCGATACAGGCAGAAAAACCGGTGGTAATTGGAGAGGGCCCAGGCAGCTCGCAAGGCAAGTGCATGTGCCACACAGGGGTCTGTTTTCAACTCCTTTGTCAAGTATGCTAGCTCTGTGGTGATATCTGCAGGGGAGAGAAAGAAGCATCACCGAAACTGTTCTCATATGGCAGTCCTATGACTTGCTTATTCTCACTGCCCATTGGGTTAGGCTTAACTATGGAAGTCAAGCGCTGAAATCTACAAACATAAGTCTGCTTTATCCTGGTTTATCAACAAGACCAACTTCAATCCATGGGCCTTATCACACTAGAGCTTAAAGAGTAGACAGAGTATAAATCCCATCTAAAATCATGTCTCCTGCAGAATTCTGGGGTTTGTTGTTTTGGGAGGGGGCTTTAAGTTGATAAGACCCAGAATTCTGCAGTAGGCAGCCACAGGGATGCATACTCTTACCATAATCTTTCAGCTCAAGTATGATAAAGCCCGATGAATAAGACATGAAGTTACACCTTCTTCTCCTTCCTACTAGGAGTGCATCTACAGTTTGGAGTATTTTGAAAGCAAGATTAAAATATTTTTAGTGGAGAAAGTTCTATCCTTTGCTAGAGCAGCCTCTGAGAAGGAAATACATGACCTGGGAGCCTAGCCTGTGTAACTGCATCAAAGAGGCAAATACTTTAATATTGATAAAGTCTAGAATTATAAACCAGTATTGAAGAAACCTTGATATATTAGCACACATCTATAGGCACTTCATATTCTTCAAATTCCACCACTTACCCCCTGAGTTCTTGGTGAAAATATAGTAAAGGATGCGGTAAGCTGTGAATTCTCCCACATTCCCAGGCAGGTTCTCTGCATAAAGAGACTTCAGCTGTGTCTGGCATTGATTGAACTCCTCATGATCACCCTACAGAAGACAAAAGTTTGCTATGGGAGTGATTCACTTGAAGCCAGATAAAACTTGACATTCCTCCCCCAGCGCTCTTCTTTCTTCTAGAGTTCCCACAAACATGGATAACCCATGAACATAACAAATACAAATGCTTCTCTCTCTCTCTTTTTTTACTTAAGAGAACACTACTCTAGGAATGTCTAGGTCATCCACGGCAATTTTATAGCCAACTTCCACCAGAAATCAATTTATTTTTTCAGTTGCATACAGGGCAGCAACAGAGATGGTAGTACAGTAATTCACTAATAATGAAATCCATGAACGCTTACCTAGCAAATGTGGTGAACTGTATTTGGAGAACGGGATGTAGAGGAAATAGAAACGAACCAGCAAATGATGACTTGCATCTACAGGACACACAATGTGTCCAAAAAAGGTATTGGCTCATTCCTAAAGCGTTTTAGTTGTCAGCCATAGAAAATCCAATCTTTTCCTTACAAACAAATTGGAAATGAGCTTCTTCATTTTCAGAATATGTGAGTAAATAGGAAAGGCTGCTCCCAACTTTTCCAGTACTGAGAAGGACAACTAAAAGGTTTTTTTTGTCAATGATCTGAAGGCATGTCCTGAAGTAGGTTTTCAGAAGCTAAGCTGTTCTGAGACCATTGAGGAAGCAAATACATGCTGCTTTGAGTTTTATCATGGCAGTAACACAGGAAGTGAAAGGAATTCTTTTTTTTACTACACTGGCTTTATTACACCTATGCCCCAACCCTTTGGCCAAGGAGATCAACTAACAGAGTTATCTTCAAAACCCTGTGATAAAGAAATTGACTGCTTAAGGTTACCAACTGGCTGATTAGGGAGTGAAACCTGGAGGGCCCCAGAACTACACGCTGTATTGGGCCTTACCTTCTCCAGTGCTATTCTGGCATGGGTTTCATACACTTCTACAGTGAATTCGGCACGGATTCCCTGAACCTAAACAGGATAGGGAAGAATGTTACAACGAAGCCAAAGAAATTTGAATCTTCATGTATTCATTCTGCTTCAATGTGGGTGAATTTCCACTTGCTTTTCCACAGAGGAAGCTTGATTATACACAGTTAAGCCAAGTATAAATCCTGACATGTGTGGAGAATCTTTATAGCTGTCCGCTGTTCAAAGGACAGTCTGGCAGAATAAGGGCATAATGGTGTTCTAATATACTAAATGATGTAAGTAAGAAAGAGTCTGAAAGTGAAAATATTCAGAAAATATGACTGAAAGATATTTTATAAGACCTGGAAATAACTAACTTTTTGGGAAATGGAATTTGATAGAGCTCCTTCAAATCATGACTCTTTTTCCAATTGCCATTGACCAACAATTCATTAAAACTGCAAGATGACAATTTTAGGCTCTATTACTGGACTAACTTTTGTTAAAGACACTTGGAACAGTGGAAACACCATTACCAATATATGCCCTAGCTAGATAAACATTCCCACCAGTTACAAGGGGGGAAAACACAGTGCTCTGTCTTACTTCTGGGACCTCCAGAGTGACATGTAGTGTCAACTCTGACCACTACAGAAGTATTCAAATAATAAAACTGCTTTCTTTTTAATGCTTAATAACAGGAAGGAAATTGCATCACTAGATGATGGAGGACATGAATGAGTTGCTAATAACAGTGGTCCCACCCATGTTATGTCAAAGTTACATGTTATATAATGTTATGTGTCAGCAGCTCACAGCAAAGGGTAAATGGCAGCCATAATGACACCAGAGCTAAAATCATAGGAATAGGAAAATTATAGCATTTTTTTTCTATTGCACAACTAAGTACAGAGCTGGGGGGCCATTCTAACAGAGGGAACTATGTACAAAAGCAATTTTCAGTTTGCAATTATTTCCATGACCAGCAAAGAAAAAGTACATTTCTCTCACCATTCATCTGCTCTGCATAGTTTATTCTGCTTCTTTAGCAGTCTAGTGAAACAATCCTGCTAGACCAATAGGCCTTCCCTGGTTACCAGAAATTCTGTTTCTGTCTATTCCACTTGAAATCTCACTGCTATCACTGGCTAAAAATGCCAAACTCTGTGCCAAAATTTCATGCTTTGTGCTGTAATGAGAAGACTTCTTCTTCCAGATAGTTCAAAGGTATCAACACATTTCTCCTCAAACCCAAATAACTAACAATTACAGACTTTATTGGCAAGTAAGTTCAATACTAAGCCTACTTGACCTGCCACAGTCACAGCAATCTTTGCTGACTCCTGCCGTTCAGTGACTGAACTTGCTCACCGTGAGATCTTGCCGGATGGATTTCATCTGCTCACAAGCATAGGCATAATCTTGCTTCTCTTTCCAGTGTGATTTCACCATAGTCAATGATTTTTTAAGCACCTAGTAGGGACAATTTAGAGATACTTGGTCAGAGTCAAATAAGGTTTAAGGTAACTTAATAAATGGTAGCTTAATAAATGAGGGACAAAGGAAGCTTTAGTTTATTGAAAACAACCACAGGACAGACTACAATCAATGTATTGGCTGGATAGAAGTCATGAGGTATAAAAGTCAAATTCTGGTTCATTTCCTGGTTTGAAAAAAAGCATGCATGTTTTTAGCTGCAGAGACTCAAAATATATATATATATGGTCTGCGAGCCACACTTTTCCCACCTTTGGTTTAAGGTGTTAAACCTGTGGCCCTCCAGATATTTGGGCCTCCAACTTCTAGAAGAGCTTTAGCCATCTTTTCCAATGACCAGGGAATCTGGGAGCTGAAGTTCAAAACATTTGGAAGGCCACAAGTTTGACATCAATGGTTTAAGGGTACTCACCGAGAGAGGCCGGACAGTAGAAGGGTCAGGTGCACATGTAAGGCGCAAGTAATGTTTAGTTATTTCCTGGCAGGTGCCCACTATCTTTAGCTCATTCCAGTCAAACCCATCAGAACCAGTGGTGTCAAGGTTGTTGATCTGCAAAATAAGGGGTTCCAGACGCAGCTTTTTAGAGTGGGCACCATGCTGGAAACGGGCTGCTCGTCGCTCTTTTTTGAACTCCTTCTCTGGATCTTCATAGTCCATTGTGTTACGCTTTCGGTTGCGCTTGGATGGTCCCTGATCATGCCTGAAAGAGAGAGAAGAGAAAGGGAGAAAGAAAATCATTGAGGGAAAGAAGGGTCACTAGAATGAAAGTTACTTATTACATGAAGTTCCCTTGAAAAGCAGACAGAACGTAGCACTTTCCCAGTTGGCTCCTATTCTAGTTGCCTTTCAGTCATTGTTCTGTGGTTCACACCTCAGTTTCAGGCAATTCTCAACCAATTTACCTCTTTCCACGCTGGGCTCTCATTCGGCCTCTATCCATGTGGCCCCCACGGCCCCGATTCTTCTGGTTATTTCTGCGACTAACCAAGCGACAGTCATTGCCCGAAAACGAACTATCTGTATCCGAATCACTATTTAAGGGAAAGAAAAGAAAAAAACAATTTCCACTTAACTCTAGCACTCAAAAAATTGCCATGTAGTGTAAACAATCAACAGTGCTCAAACATTAAAAGCTGTTGTTGCAAAACAACAAAAATAAAGCAAAAGCAGAAAGTAACAAAACCCAACTCTAGTTGGTCACACTGTTTGTGCTGAAGAGACTGGGATTTTAAAAGTGTGAATTTTATAAGAAGAACAAGGTGAAAATGGGTTAAAGAGGGGAGGACCGAATGAAAAGCTAAGGAGATAGTGTTGCTAGGCACAGGGCAAAAGAAATGTGTCTTCTGTGGGAGAGATCAGAATGACCAGGAAGAGATGGGAGAGGGAAAACCAGAGATATTTGGGCACTGAGTCTCAACAGTGCAAAGCAGAATCACAGAATGCAATTTGGTTTTTTAAGACCTACCTTGTAATTATTTGTTTCAAAATGAAGCTTCAACACCATGAAGATTTAATGCACAGCTCCTGTCTTCTTTTCTCACATGCATACTCATGAGTAGTCCTTACTAATTCAACATGAAACCAAATAAAGCCTGAAATACCCATCCCATGCCTATTCTACTGTTGCTTCCAGAGAGCCTTACCTCCGTCGGAAATGCCGGCTGGGGGACCGTGATGAGGACCGTGACCTGGAACGTGAATCAACACTTGAGGATGAGCTGTTCTCCTTCATGAAGACATTGCGGTTTCCAAACTTGGTGGGAAAACCATTGCCACGAGCCCGACCAGTCCCAGCTCCACCAGCAGCACCACCCCCTCGCTGGGGCTGAGAGCTGCCACCACTCCGTTGCTGCTGTTGGGAAAGGGTGGACTGCATAGAGGCACGTGGAGAGTGGAGGGAAGACACTTCCCAATGCTGTTGTTTCTTCTTTGGGCTTTCAGCCATGTTGTCCCGGCCTAGACTGCAGAGACAGAAAAATCAAACTGTCAAGTTCACTGATGTTAGCAAGCCTCCCTTACTTTTGTTCAGCTTCAATAATCACTACTATTATTTTAATAGTCAAAAGTAATAGCAAATTATTTATTTGCAAAAATTTGTCTCAAAGAACATCAGTTATGGAAAAAAAAAACAGAAATTTTGGACACCAACATCCTGCGTTCAAAACTCTTTAGCTCAGAATCCAATGCTAGGCAATATGACACCCTACCATCCTACACCATCACCCCATTCAGGATGCTTACATACTCATACCTATACCAAATAAAGAATAAAAAGAATGACTGTACAGCAACTGGAGCACAGATGGGAAATGTGGGCCTCTGCAGGTGTTTTGGGATTGGGTTTTCTATCAATCCTAGACAGCATGACTAATGGTGAGGGCGAGATGGGAGTTGCAGTCTATCATTATCCAGATAGCACATATGCCCCATCTCTAAGTTGGACTGTTGGACCAAGATTGAGGGAATCAAGTTTCAAATCTCTACTCAGCTACTGAATTTACTGGGTAACTTTTATCTGTTCATAATCTCGCTCTGCCTAATCCTACTTTAAAGGATCACTTGAAGATATAATGGAGCAGAGGTACATGAATCTACAGCTTTTGGTCCTGTAGTTACCCTGGGAGTGGCTCTCTGCTCCAGTCAATTGTGTAGGCTGTGCCATCCTGCAACCTGGCCTGCAGAACTTCCTTCAGCAGCTTCTCAGTACGGTCTTTGTCCTCTTCAGACTCACAGGCTGTGAAACAGCGCTGAACATACTCCTTCATATCTTGTGGCCAATCTTCTGGCTTACCTGTTGATGGACTAAAGAAAAAAAAAGGTTTAAAACTCCAAGGCCTATCTAATGAATAATCTGCATCAAGACCCTTCTCGCTTAAAAAAACAACAACCTTCAAGCACACATTGGAAGCATTTGCTGTGTTTGGGGAGATAATAAGCAGGAGTTCCATGAGTTCAATCCCCTGCTTACCCCTGAATACAGTAGAGTCTCGCGTAACCCACCTTCGTTTATCCAACATTCTGTATTATCCAACAGAGTCTGCCTTTCACTAATCAATGTTTTTATAGTCAAGGTTTTCAATACATTGTGATGTTTTGGTGATAAATTCATAAATACAGTAATTACTACATAACATTACAGTGTATTGAACTGCTTTTTCTGTCGATTTGTTGTAAAACCTGACCTTTGGGTGCTTAATTTGTAAAATCATAACATAATTTGATGTTTAATAGGCTTTTCCTTAATCCCTGCTTATTATCCAACATTTTCACTTATCCAACGTTCTGCTGGCCCATTTATGTTGGATAAGCAAGACTCTACTGTATATACAAACAAGGAGCTTTCTTGAAAACACCGAGAAAGGAAGATTCAACTATATTGACAGATAACTGTTCTGTGTCAGAATTCTTGCTTTGAAACTCAATATAACTAGCTTTTCTACCACTACTTCTTATCTCTATAGACAAGCTGCCTGAGGGCTGGATCTTCCCAATGACATCTGACACTAGCCTAAGGAAGGAGGTTCAATCTGCAAACTAAACATTCACACAGCTCCATACTAGACAATGTTATAGAGCTGTGGTTCTCAATTTCTGGTCCTCCAGGTCAACTGTCAGGAATTCTGGGAGCTGAAGCCGAAAATACCTGGAATACCAAAGGCTGGGAAACACTGTTCTATAATGTTCAGGAATAAACAAAAGGGCTTTTGAGCTGTCCTTTCATTGAGCACCAGGTGGTGTTTGCTAGTTGCATGAAAAACCTAGGCACTCTTCCTGGCTCTTGTCGATTCCCTGTGCCCTTCTGCCATCAATTATTCATGCAGCACCCTCTGTAAACAAATGCTAGCCACATCTCCGGAACTCCCTTTTTTAGTCCCCAATGGCTCCTTGTGGCACCTAGGCTCATGGGAACAATTGTGACCATGATCCTCCCTCATTCAATCTGTTTTAGGTTGAGGAAGAGCCTTAAAAACACACACACAAAAACAGTTGAGACCTGATTTCGAACAGACTTCTCCAATGCACAAAATGGGCAGAGCAGCAGTGAAATTTCTCCCTTCCATCTAAGGGGCCATTTGTGTGTGTGTGTGTGTGTGTGTATAATAATAAAGGTTTTCCCTTGACATTAAGTCGTCATGTCCGACTCAGGGAGTTGGTGCTCATCTCCATTTTTAAGCTGAAGAGCCGGCATTGTCCATAGACATCTCCATGGTCATGTGGCTGGCATGACTGCATGAAGCAATTCTGATAGGGAAAGTACAAGTGTGTGGTTCTACAAGGCCTCACAGGGGGATAATGTCCCTAGCCTAAAGAGTCCAGTAGTTAAACAGTCAAGACATAATACTATAGTGACAGCAGGGGTAGCAACACAGAGAGATAAGGAGGTTGAGAGCACCTGTGATTGTGGCGCTTTTCATTATTCTGCTGGGAACCAAAGTTGCCATGCTGCTGCTGCTGCTGCTGCTGCTGCTGCTCTGAACTGTTGAAGTTCTGGTTTGTAACCACAAAAGGGCGTTTGGGCAGGTTGAACTTCAGCCCACCAGTCCCAGGTGCTTCTGTTTGAAACAAGAAGTGAGTTGCAGTGACTTTTCAAAAAATAATAGCTATCTGGCTACACAAAAGGAAATTCCTTTTGTTTTTATGGTCAAAGATACGCACCATCAAAGAAAAACGCCGTCGTATTTCTGATTCAGTTTGTTAACTGCAATCCAAGGGTCTCCATTATAAATACAATCCTGTAATCTGTTATTGAAATAGTGGCATCATATGGGGTTGCTAAAACTACAGAAATACTCTCTGAGAATGTAGTCAATATTCAGTCACTCAGGACTGGGAAAGCCAAATAAAAGAATTAAAGAGTCATTAAAAAAAACTGCTGTTCCCTATCCCAGGCCATAACTAGATGGCTCTACTCATGTCCATAATTATATTTAAGGACACTACTGGTGACCATAGTGATCAAGGAAAATTTTTCTAAGATGCTTTGTCTTCAATCTTTAGAGCAAACTCCAGATAAATTATCAAGTTAAATCTCATTTTAATCTCCTGGCAGAAAAAGGCTGCTGCAAATAGGTTTTTTGCAAACTCAATTATTTCACTACAACTGGCATAAAGAGCTATGGAACCTTCTAGTTCCATACCAACCCCTTCCTCAATGATAACCGTAATAAACAGTGTTAATGAATTTTAACTTTTCTTCTATAAGAACAGTAATGTGCCTCTTCCTCTATCCTCCAGAAACTCACGCTTCATGCGGTTCCAAAGCTGCTGTCCCTTTTTGGGTTTTGGCGAGTCCTGGTAGGAATGTTGCTGCTGGTTGTAGGAGGCACTGGACTGGTTTTGTTGGGAATGCATTCCTCCAGGAGGTCCACCTTGCTGCTGCCCCCCAGAGCCCATGGGGTGATTGTTATGCTGAGAAGGATGGCCTGGATGTTGAATAGGAGATTGTGGTGGATTGGTTTGTTGCATTTGTTGCTGCTGGCTCTGATATGACATCCCTGTATCTTCCATGCCAGGGACTGGAGGCTGGGAGAAACACAAAAGATTGTGATCACTGTTATCTCTACAAGCACATTGTTGAACAGAAAATATTAAAAGGTAAGGGTTAGAGCTTTTGCAATATGTAGTTTTCCAAAGACTGCTAGAGTCTTGACAAATGGCCATAGTGACTAGTTTAGAGTCCAGTATTAGGAGAGGGGATAACATACTGACCACTCTGAATTCAAAAGCCCCGTCCTGTTTCTAAAAATTTAGAACAAGTGTTTCTGCTCTCTATCTCTCAGAACACATGGAAAACGTTAGAATCCAACACATATTTCGGTTAGCCTCCAGACACTGAGGCTTATTTCTATGTTCTGAGTCTGAATTAACGGGGAAATCAATAAATGACATAACTAAACTATGTAGTGTGATCCACAACTGACTTCTCTCATCAAATTTACTACGATGGTTGCACACCCAGGCCCCATAAGTTAGATAATAGTGGAATTAGAGATGGATGAGTTCAGATATGTGAAATGGAAACGAGAAAACAAAGTTAGTTGATTACTCTGATCATCTTTAATTCTTTCTCAAAGACTCTCTGTAATCTATCAAGACTTTTTCATCTAAGCAGCAATACTGGGGATTTCTGAAAGTTTTGTTAGAATTGGGATGTATGTTTCCTTTTTACTTAACACAGAAGAAAAAACCAGCTGCAGGACAAATTAATACAAGCTAGGCAACATTACCTGGTTCATGCTCCCTTGGTGCTGTCCAGGAACTGGTGGCTGTTGATGTGTTGTCGATGAGTAAGAGCCGGGAACACCATATTGTCCAGGAGAACCATACCCAGGGTAGACATTCTGTGGTGAGGGAAAGCCAGATTATTGGAGATATTTAACAGACTAGACACTTTACAAGTAGGAATGGTTATCTTTTCAGTCCCTTTAAAGTTACAATGCAGAGTAAATCTTATTTCCCTGTATATTCCTAACACACACTCTTACATTTTGTTTGACAAGTTCCAAACCAAATTGCCATCCAAAGTACGATCCATCTACTCCAATGTTTTACAAAGTCCTTCTTATTTTATATTTTGCAGGTATAATCTGGAGCTATGTGCTTTTAACTTCCTTGAAGCTGCAATTATACTGTTCATCTCTAGGGACTGTGGAGGGCATCAGTGAAGTCAACCAATGTCAAGGGAGCTACCTCAGCCTTTGAGTTCCTCCCCAAGATACAATTCAAGGTTCTTGCTGCACTTCTACAGGTTTCCAGTTTAGGCATAAAAGCATGCAATATGGGAGAGTTTAGGAGATCACCTAGTTATTTTTACTTACCATAGGATAATAGTAATTATATGGGTAGAGGTAGTTGTACTGTTGATACCACTGGTAGTATTGTTGTTGCTGCTGCAGGGAATCCCCTTGTTGGGCTGTGTACTATGAGCAAACATAAATGTATGTGACAAAAGGAAGCTCAGAAAGGTATTTCATTTTATTAGAAGAAAAGGGGTCAACTTGGCTCCCATGTCAAAACAGTGAGATGATAAGGAGTCTAGTTTCCTGTCAACAAACTCAGGTTTATCTCCCTTTTCAGAATTACAAACTAACTACAGGAACACAAGAAACCCCACATCCCAATAACATTGACCCCGAAACTCTTGAGAGAATTAAGGCTCCTATCCCTCTAGGCCAGTGGCTCCAAAATCAGGATCTCCAGATATGAAGACTCCTAGAATACCTGGTAGGCACGACCAATGGCCAATGATTTTAGAGTTGTGCTCAAGATCTAGAAACCCACGACAGCAAACACTGCTGTAGACCTAATGTCCAATTACTCCCTCTCAAAGTGCACTCATACGATCAAAGATGAACATACTGCATCTCAAATTACTATCATGCTTTAAGCTACATGAATTTACATGCAAAAGTATCAGACCCCTTTACCTGTGCATTAGCCTGCCCATTGGTGGTAGCTTTACTGTTGCCAGAGGCAGCGGAAGCACTGTTTTTACTAATGCTAGCCAATGCTTGACGGGCCTTCTCCCACTCAGGGTTCTCATGCATTGGGCCGTCCATTCCGTTCTCTCTGCTGTTTCCGTTGCCCAAGTTATACTGGTTTCCCCTGAAATGTGATCAATTAGAAAAGAAGGTTAATGATTCCCAAAATCCAGTCATTTATTTCCACTCATCAGTAATATAACATTTAATTTTCCCAGTACAGTATTTTCAATATTTACGTATCTTCTTCTTTGAGCCATGCCACCTTTCTTTTCAATCTACATGTTTTTTTTGTTCAAAACCATTCAGTGAGTACATAATCACTAGCATCATGCTCATGTGTCAGAATGAGTCCGTTGATTTGCAAGATATTCCGTCATTTTCAAGAACTTTCATATTTGCAAAACCGATTATGGAGATGTGCAAGTTGATTAGCAAAACTACAACAGCTGTTGCCTCACTGAAGGTTTTGGTTTTTGAATAGCGTAAGATAGGTTGCTTCTGTATTTTTAATCAATGTGCCAACCCTTCATTAATTGCTATGTGTGTACAAAGCAAAAAACTATTCGTTTCACAAGGACAAATTTCTGGGAGAATTAGAGAAATGTGAATGAAAATAGCAGAGCTGAAAACAAGAATTTTCAGAGGTTGCTAATTTCTTGATAGGCTGTCTTGGGTTTTGATTATGTGTCAAGTTAACATCTCTAACCAAGAATGAGAAAATTTTGTCAGCTTATTCTATTATTCTGTTATTATACCATTATTCTGATTAATAGAAAAAACTGCCAGGTTCTTGGAATCAGAAAAATCACAGCTGACAATGTTTAACCACTGAATATAGTTTTAATTCTCGATCACCAAAATGCAAGCAAGATAGTTCTAAGCAGCAATTTTACATGGCTCGTTTCATACTTGTTTACACCCCAACACCCCCCTTCTCCTGATCTCTAGTTACTACATTCCCATAACAAATGCCCAGGTGGCCTTATCAGCTGAGTTGCTTTTCTCCCTCTTTCCTCCTCACATTCCATGTCAAGATGACTTATGCAGCCATTATACTCAAGGCCACCAAATGGCATCCTGACAATAACATGAACAAGTCCAACTTCAACACCATCTTGTCATTTAGCAATCAGTGAGCAATTCCAGTAATTTTATTTCCCTGCATACCAGACTATTGCAAAATATATATCTTCTTCCTAGACAATTATTATTATTAATATTATTATTTATTCATTTATATCCCGCATTTCTCCTATGGGTGGGACTCAACGCACCTGAGACCACCATTGTGTATTTGTATTCAATTTTCAGTTGATTTTATAATTGTTAAATGCTTTAAAGGCTCATATACAAAAAGACAGCCTAAAATGGCATTTTAAGTAATTCTATGCTGCCATATGACTAAGTTTTCAGAATTGCTTACATTTAAAAATAAAGTTTATACAAATAAAGCTAAACTGCTTCAATGGTAGAATTTTTGTTACCAAGATTCAAACAAATCGCCTGAACAAAAAATATATCAACAAAACTTATTTTACTTGCCATGTGGCAAGTCGAAATACTTACATATGTTGACTAAAGGAGAGAGGTCTTAAAACAGCATTTATCTCATTTATCTCTCCTGTATTTGGCCTTCATGGTCAAATGTACAAGATCAGCTGGCTTGTGATGTCATCAGCATTATGTCATCACAAGCAGAAATGATGATCTCATCCTGAACAATGTCTCCAAAACGTCTTAGTTTTGGGTCTGTCAGAACAGCCCTGTTCTTTAAACTGGGCAAAATTTCCTTTTCTGTTAACACTCACAGCTTCCTATGGTACAAATGGCAGCAAATTAAGCTAATGCTACAAAAAACTTCATGGAACACAAAACACTCAGCTGATTAACCAATAGAAATGGTTTTAACTCCAACTCGGGGGTGGGGAGAGACTTTGTGGGACCAATATGGGACTTTTCATTCTACATGAAAACCCGTTACATAGTATTTTAAAAAGCAAGTAATCAAGTTAGCACCTCTTCCCAATATCCTAGAAACACCAATTCTAGATCCGAATTTAAAGTAAATAAATGTTCATTTTCAACAGAGAAACTCAACAGAACTCATTTGCCTAGCCCACATTAATCAGCAAAAGCATTCCAGGCATAATAGAGAACATGTTTTGCTGGGTACTAAAAGAGCTGAGTTCAAATTAGGTCAGCCACATTCCTCAATTAGCAGTAACAAAGACAGCAGAGATCTGATTAAGCAAATACATGACTAAGGAAGCAAACCTTAAAGATGACTAAAATTTAACTAATTAGCCAAATTATTTCAAAAACCAACATAACCAGTTTAAACCCCTAAATTCAGTTTTTTTATAACGATCTAGGTAATGATAATCTTCTACTCCTGATTAAACCAGTAAAAAATGACGCTTGTGTTAATCTAACCCAAAAGAACCAGAACAGCTGTGACATGGTGAAAACAATTTTGAATGTAAATTTCATTTCAAAATTGAGCAGCTCTAGC
Organism: Anolis carolinensis; assembly: GCF_035594765.1. NCBI lineage: Eukaryota > Metazoa > Chordata > Lepidosauria > Squamata > Anolidae > Anolis > Anolis carolinensis. The sequence continues at coordinate 16,265,748 of NC_085846.1, forward strand.
CCACATTTCATTTGGGTAGAAAGCCCCCTCATCAAACATATCAATTTAGGGCAGCCCCCAGCCCTGAACACACATTTCCAGTTTTGGGCTTGAACATTGCCAGTTGTAGCAGGTAAAAAACAGAAGATATTGGACTGCTGTCTGTAGCTCCCTTTCAGAAGCAGCTGGGACCACATTGTTTTATTCTGCCCCACAAAACTGGGGACATCTCTTGGGAGATTCTATTCTGCCTTGGTCAGACCACACCTGGAATACTGTGTCCAATTCTGGGCACCACAGTTGAAGGGAGATGTTGACAAGCTGGAAAGCGTCCAGAGGAGGGCGACTAAAATGATTAAGGGTCTGGAGAACAAGCCCTATGAGGAGCGGCTTAAAGAGCTTGGCATGTTTACCCTGTAGAAGAGAAGGCTGAGAGGAGAAATGATAGCCATGTACAAATACGTGAAGGGAAGTCATAGGGAGGAGGGAGCAAGCTTGTTTTCTGCTGCCCTGCAGACTAGGACACGGAACAATGGCTTCAAACTACAGGAAAGGAGATTCCATCTGAACATCAGGAAGAACTTCCTCACTGTGAGAGCTGTTCGACAGTGGAACTCTCTCCCCAGGGCTGTGGTGGAGGCTCCTTCTTTGGAGGCTTTTAAGCAGAGGCTGTATGGCCATCTGTCGGGGGTGCTTTGAATGCGATTTCCTGCTTCTTGGCAGGGGGTTGGACTGGATGGCCCATGAGGTCTCTTCCAACTCTACTATTCTATGATTCTATGAGATGTATGACTTAAATGTAAGTACTGCATTTACACAGTAGACAAAATGCTGTTGGACCCTACTTTAACTGCCATGGCTCAATGCTATGGAATCGTGGTAGTTTTACAAGGCATATAAAACTATCACTGGCCATACAATCAACCCATGACTTCGTGAAGTTTGGTTGGCTCCTGTAAATTAATGTGTATGTTTTATGTTTTATATTTTGTTTGGTTATATTTTGTTTTGTTTAATTTATTGATATTAAGTTCTAATTTTATGTTTACATGTGGGGTTATTTTGTCAGTATATGTTTGTTTTATTAAGGTATTGAATGTTTGGCATTTTGTTATGTTGGAATCTGCCCTGAATCCCCCTGGGAAGACAGGGCAGAATAAAGTTTTAAAATAAAGTTTTAAATATATTATTATTATTATTATTATTATTATTATTATTATTATTATGTAGCTTTCTCTGCCAAAGAATGCAGATGCCTCCACAAAATTACAAACCCCAGATTCCACAGCAGTGAGCCATGACAGTTCAAGTGGAGTAAAACTGCAATAATTCTACAACAGGCATGGGCAAACTTTGGGCACCCAGGTATTTTGGACTCCAACTCCCACAATTCCTAACAACCTACTGGTGGGCTTTGAATGGTATTTTTTGTATCCATCCAAAAACATGTAATTTGTTTTTTTCAGCATTTGTATTATTTCTAAAGAAATTAGACTAGCCCCTACTCTTCAAGCTTTTCAGGCGAACATGGCTCTTAAGACAGGCCTTTAACCTTGTGTAATCTAGCCTGCTCGAAGACGCATCGATTGTACCACTCCGCACATTGTTATTTGTAGGCTCTACTGCATTTTAGGAAGTTTTATCATTATTTACAATTTTTACTGAGATTTTTCAATTTAAAATTGTAAAAATTGTCAAACTGCAGAAGGGGCAACCAATAATGGGCAACTTGGAAGTCCCTGAACAGACTCAGAAGTGGAATGGGCAGATCAAAAGACAACCTGGCAAAAGGGCACTATCTAGAACAATCTTCCACCTTGTGTGCCTGTGGAGCAGAACAAACAACTCAGCATCTGTATGCTTGCTCAGAATGCCCTGCCTCAGGTACAGAGGAAGAATTGTTGAAAGCTACAGACAATGTGGTCGCTGTCGCCCATTTTTGGTCAAAAATTATTTAGCCCCGTGTTTTCTCTAATTTTATCGATTTTATGCTTATTTATGCAATGCTTTTGATACGAAATTAAAAATACTGGTTTTTATACTTATGTTACGTATGTATAATGGTTTATATTGTTTATATGTGGCACTTGCAGTACTTCTCTAAGCCACCTGGAGACCCTTCTGGGAGATGGTGGCGGGGAATAAATAGTTTATCATTATTATTTGAGTTTCTAAAACTAGAAATAAAGATGCTAATACTGTAGTAATAACCAGTCCCTTCATAACTCGACCACAACCCTCCCCATATGAAATTAAAACAAGCTATCACAATCACCATTCTGGGGGAAGTTGATCGCCGATATTGGCAGCCATCCTCCGTTCGTTGGAAGAGGGGTTTTTCGGCGTCGACAGGCTGCGATACCCAAGGGCTGGGAGGGCTCCGAGCGGCGACCCTCCTCCCGACCCGCCGCTTCCCTTCGGTCTCGTTCCGCAGGAGGCAGAGAGGCCAAACAAAGGAGGTTAACCGAGGCAGAGGTCCATCTCCCTGCAGTGCCGCCTCGAGGGGGAGGGGAAATGCCTCAAGTGTGTGATAAATTCAGCAACCGCCCGCCTCCCGACCCTCTAAACCCACTCTGCTTCCTTCGAGGACCCTTAGCGGCCTACTTACATCCGGGCCTTCTCGCTCCCCTCGCCCACCCCTCTCTTCCCTCCGCCTGTTTTTTTCTCCTTCGGCCTAACAAAACCAAGCCCGCCGCCCCCTCGACTTTAACCCGTTGCTACAAAGGCTTTCAAAGGTGCCAGAGTCCGAAGCAAGACGCTCTGCAGGCCGTCCAAACGAAAGGAAAGTAATAACCTCTCCCGTCGCAAAATGGCGACTGCTGACTCTCCTCCCACCTCGTTCGACAGTCTGGTTCCAGTCAGCAGCTGACTTCCTTCCGGTGGCGTAGAGAGGGGGAAAGGAGCATGCGCGTAGGCGAAGGGCCGTGACGTCACACAGGCTGACGCCACGGTGGCGGGATAGGCTGAAGCGGGGCCAGATTTTGATTGACATATCTATTCAGCCAATAGTCAAAGGCCTAGCCCAGGCATGGGCAAATTTGGGCCTTCCAGCTCTTTTGGACTTCAGCTCCTATCGACTGTTAGGAAGCGTGAGAGGTGAAGTCCAAATTACCTGGAAGGCCCAAGTTTGCCCATGCCTGGGCTAGCCGTATTATGGGACGTCCCACACTCTAGTCTTTTAGGACTCTGGACTTCAGCCCCCAGAATGCCTGCTCATTGGCCAAAGCAGCTGAGGCTTCTGGGAGTTGAAGTCCAAACGCTTGGCGAAGTGAAGTTTGTGAACACAATGCCTTGCAATCGTTGGTTCTCCAAGTGTAGATCATGGGCGGAGGAGTTGCTGTTGTGAACTGGCATTAAACAGCTTTGCCGTCCTCTGGGCCTGCTTGAACTCTACTAAAGCGTCTAATGTATCAGTAATATCCCAGGGACCTAAACAATGTAGTTTTTAATGTGTTGTCGAAGGCTTTCATGGCCGGAATCACTGGGTTGCTGTGAGTTTTCCAGGCTGTAAGGCCATGTTCCAGAAGCATTCTCTCCTGACGTTTCGCCCACATCTATGGCAGGCATCCTCAGAGGTTGTGAGGTCTGTTGGAAACTAGTGGGGTTTATATATCTGTGGAAAGTCCGGGGTGGGAGAAAGAACTCTTGTCCGCTTGGGGCAAGTGTGAATGTTGCAAGTGGCCACCTTGCTTAGCATTGAAGAGTCTTGCAGCTTCAAAGACTGTCTGATCCTGTCTGGGGGAATTCTTTGTTGGGAGGTGTTAGCTGGCCCTGATTGTTTCCTTTCTGGAATTCCCCTGTTTTTTGAGTGTTGTTCTTTATTTACTGTAATGACTGTAGAGTTTTTAAATCCTGGTAGCAAGATTTTGTTTGTTTTTGTGGTTTCCTCCTTTCTGTTGAAATTGTCCACATGCTTGTGGATTTCAATGGCTTCCGCCAGGCTTTGAAGCTGCAAGGCCATTCAGAGCTAATCAAGGTGGCCAATTGCAACATTCACACTTGCCTCGACAAAATTTCTTTCTCCCACCCTGAACATTCCACACATATATAAACCCCACTTGCTTAGTTTCCAACAGACCTCACAACCTCTGAGGATGCCTGCCATAGATGTGGTCAGGAGAAAATGTTTCTGGAACATGGCCATACAGCCCAGAAAACTCACAGCAACCCAATGTAGTTTTTCTTACACTCCTTTAAATTGACCTTATTTTAAGGTTTATTTGGCAAGATTTATTCTGTGGCTTGCTGCTCTTGCCTTCTTCTATTGGGGAAGAATGTGGCCTGTCCAAGGTTGCCACATACGTCACCACGCCTGAGCAGGAATTTGGACCCTGCCTCCCAGAGTCCAACACTCAAACCACTAAACCACAATTTGCTATGCGCCTCCAAATAATTTCTGATGAATTATTATTATTATTATTATTATTATTATTTCTATCCCACTTTTCTCCTGGGACGGAACTCAAAACGGCTTACAGCATGTATGAATGGCAACCTTAAGGTGTTTCATGGCGAGATGTGAGCAGAGGAAGCATTTCCATGCTTGCCTACCTGCTGAGGCTGAGAGCATGACTTGCCCAAGATCACCCAGTGGGCTTCTATGGGCAAACAGGGATTCGAACTCAAAAGCAAACTGCTGTAGCCTCCTCTAGTTTATACTATGTTAGACCACTTTGACAACTTCTGCTATCTTGACCACACTCTGGTCTTGCTTGGCCAAACATCCTGGCTCTCATCTGTGAAATATTGGAAGGTATGAGACAGGTATCACAACCTTGGATCCTTGACCAGCTGCCATAGCTAATGCTGATACCTATTTTGCATGACTGTTTTTGAAAATGTTCTAGCAGTGCCCCCTCTGTTATTTGGTCAAGCTGTAGGGGATGTAAAAGGTGACCCATTTACCACGCAGGTCTTGGAGTGTTACTACCTTAGCCAGGAAAGCTCACCTGGACCTACTGGCAAAGAAAGCGAGGCATTAACCAAAGAACACTGTCTCCTGTCTCCATGTTCTCCACTTTCTCCAGTCATGTTCGTGTCCCTTGCCTTGGATCAAAATGAACAAGAATGGGAAGAGAAAGATGCATAATTTCCAGCTGTCAGTTGGAAGGATATAGAAATGGTGGTACTATTAGAGAACTGAAGCAAGAAGAGGCCTCCTTCTAGAAATGCGTTGGTTGGGATATGGGGTTGGCAGAAGTCCTAGTTCCAAACATCACATGCCATCATGCCCATATCCTCTGGAAGAAAGGGAACTATTATCACAACAGGTGCGACACTGAGAAAGAGCTGTTGTGCTTTTTGCTGCTTGGCTAAATTTAGCTGCGTTGAATCACTGGGAGACAAGAGCAGCTGATGCCAAGTGCCGTTGCCATCTCCCAACAGATTCGCTAAAGCTTTGCTTTATATATGGATACCGCACAAAATGCTGAGGCCAGGTTGACTAGGGGAAGGAACCATGAAATTGATTTTTGTGTATTGTTATAAATGGAGACAGCCAACAAATATCAGGTGCTGTAGGCTGCGTTTTAGAGAGAGGAACTGGCAAAATGACCTCTAACTATTGTTTGCTTATGGGACCTCCATAGTTGACAGGCAATTTGAAGACACACTCAAACACTGCTGGAAACTTAGTTGAATTAATTGGACAGTAAATAATTCAAACCTACACCTTCTGACTCCATCCTGAGATCTAAATTTCAAAGAATGCCAATTACAATAGAGTCTCACTTATCCAACACTCACTTATCCAACGTTCTGGATTATCCAACACATTTTTGTAGTCAATGTTTTCAATACATCATGATATTTTGGTGCTAAATTCGTAAATACAGTAATTACTACATAGCATTACTGCATATTGAACTACTTTTTCTGTCAAATTTGTTGTGTAACATGTTTTGATGCTTAATTTGTAAAATCATAACCTAATTTGATGTTTAATGGGCTTTTCCTTAATCCCTCCTTATTATCCAACATATTTGCATATCCAATGTTCTGCCGGCCCGTTTATGTTGGATAAGTGAGACTCTACTGTATGTGGATTTACAGATATTTATCTTTTATAGTTCTGAAATTGCAGTTTTTTTTCAAATGGTAAAGTTTCAACATTCCACTGCACATCTACATTTTTAAAGTAAAAAATGGTATCAAGATACAGACAAGGAGATGATTAATATCCTTTGGTTATGTCCATCTTTACGAGGCACCCACAAAGCCCATAAAGCACCACCACCCCTCGCACAAAATGAATATTGCACACTGTGTAAAATAAAGTTTCCCTTTTATTTTAAACTGGGCAAGTTCCAAACTCGTTAGTTTTGGGGGAGGGGGCTCTAATTAGGAGCAAGGAGGCCGGTGGGGAGCAGGGCTGACTTTGGGCCCCTGTTGGACTCCCCTCTTCCTTCAGGTCTCCCCAAAGGGCCCTTTCTAGGATGCCCATCGTGAGAGCCTGGAACGGGGATGAGTCGTCGTCCAAGTGGCGTTTGCTGTTCCAAAATGTGATATTTAGACTGCCACCATTTGTCTCCCTCATCCTTTTGCTCTTTCGTTCTATCCCTTCTTTCACTCATCCAGTCCCTGCATCTTTCCATTCAATCAGCGGCTCCCAAACACACTTTTATTGTATATAAACATCCACACATCCACTCTAATTTTTAGAAATCTGTTTATCTACCAACAATTCTTTCCTTTCATTCCTTCTGTTTCATCCACGCCTTTTGCTTAGCCCACCCTTGTCCTGTTGCTCAGCAATCTCTGGTTGTATTACCTTCTCTGCTCAGTGCCCCTTTCCTTAGCCCTTTCTCACTCCTGCCTCTGTTTGTTAATGTCTCTGAAATCCCATACGGGATATCCTCCCCCACTCAGCTCCTTTTGCTTGCTTATAGAGGGCAGGCAAATGAAATGAGTGAAGAAAAGATCCAGGTGCAAGGGCTGGGGGCAGGTGGAGCTGGAGCTGGCTGCGGTTGCGCTCCAGTAAGAGGTGGGCAGGTGGGTGGGGACTGCTCTGTGTTAGTTGAATGGTGTGGATGTGGGTTGGGGTCTTCTGGGGTGCATCTAGGGCAGGAATCCGGTCCGGTAGGGGAGGTCCACTTCTTCGCTAGCACCAACGTAAGAGGCTCGCATGCTGGGGGAATACTATGGGAGGATATATAGAGAGGGGTCGTTAATATCCAAAACACATGCATCAGTAACAATAGGAAGAGATCATTCTATTTCATCATATTATGCCTGTTGACAAATTTATATGGCAACATAGAAGGCTTGAAGAAAATGAGAACATCAAGAGCCCTTTTCAGCTCTCACAAACAAGCACAGCCAAACTGATATGGCTTTGCATCTTCCTAACAGTGTTCTACCATCTACCATCTCCTTTTTATAGGCTATATAGGCTGCCATCATGTTGAACCTTTGTACAAATGTTTATGATCATAGCAGAATTACCGCAATCTCAAATGCCACCGCAAACTTACCTTAATAGGCATCAGCTGCACCAAGCAATGGATGTCTGTTCTGTTGATGACTGGGATGTAGCAGGATGATGTTTCCAGCTTTTTTCCACCAGCGAGATGCAAAAAAATAAGGAGTTGAGATAGGTTCTACTTCTGGTTGTTGCACATCATCCTGCTTCACCCTTATTGGCAGCAAAACTGATCTCTGTTGCTTGGTGTGGCTCCTATTTGGAGCATCAGGTCAGGAGTCAATATGTAGTTAAGTATTATTTACTTCTGTGATGTAGTTCTTCGTCATAGTTATTAACCAAAAAGTATAATCATTCTTCAATACATTCTACTATTATTGGAGGAAATTTCTTCCCTGCCAGCCCATCAAATCAACACTATTTTAGAAAGCCACATTTTGACAATTAGTAAGTGCCCATTCTATGCAGCATGAAAGGAGTATTCATGTCTGTACACTGAAAGCCAAAATATGACCACATGTCTTTTCTTGTGTGTTTTTGTCGTGCCCTAGCAAGAAGTTAGGAAAAATAAAACTTTGATTCTGTTTCTAAGAACCCCTTGCTTGTGAAATAATGTTCACTTCCTCAAATTGAGGAATGTAAAAACTCCCAGACAATCAGACTACATAAAGCAAACTAGCAAAGTTGACAATTGTGGGTTGTTTTTGTTCCTGGTTCTGGATTGGCATATGAGCTAGTTGGCCAGATTCACCCAAATTCTGAGCCCATTCACTCTGGTTGTTTTGTGTTAATTTTATCGGCAATTTACTCAGAAACAAACGTGGTCAATCTTTCAGCCATTGCTTCTTCTGCCTTTGGAACATCGCAATGGCATACACACTCCACCTCAAATTTTGGCCATGAAATATAAAGGAAGGGGATGCGGCTGAACTAGCAACTATATGATAAGGTAGTGTTCTGTATAGCCATCTCTGATAAGTTCTGGTAAGCCAAGTCAGGTGAGAAGGCAAGTGTGACTAAGTCCTCAACATCTCCTTTACCTTGTCTGAAATTTAAGGGAAAAAAATTGGCTTATCTCACCTATGATTCCAATCACCACAGTAAAAAGGAAAAGGATTTTGTGATGTGTTGTGATGTGTTTGCTCTTATCAGTCTCAAGTCACACTCCAGAAATTTCAGAATCAGAAGTTTCCCATGAAACATGTTGACCATATATTGTGATCAACCAGATTTCTAATAGCACCTCCTCTCCTCCTTCTGGTATCCAACTAGGGCCATGTAAACCACAGTGTGGCATCAAATAATTGTCATGCCATTGCACACAACAATTGTGTCACTCTTGGCCCCTGTGCAATATGAGGTCCTCTGTGACACCAACTCACCGATGGGGGCGGGGAATGACGGTCGATGAGGGGGACGCTCTCAAATCGAGGACTGCCACTGTACGAAGCGCTTTGACTCCTGCAAGCGACACCAACAAAGAAGCTGAAAATGTATCCCCCCTCCCTAGTCTACCATCCCAGATCCTGAAGATTTCTCCACTCTCAGCCATCACCAGAGGGACTTCAAAACTCTGTCCTGCTAATCATTCAGAGGTTTCCACAATCATCTCTAAGATGGAGACGGTTAGTGAGATTGTTGGTTTAGTTTGGACACATGTCTGGAAGCTATAAACAAATTGATGGATCCTAGGCTCCATATGGTGTAATGGATAGACTTACCTGGGCTTTAGAACATCTTAAGGCAGTGAAGGATTAGATACATGCCTCCTTACATACCTAGAGTTGGGTAGGATCCAACTTGTCCATTTTTATGAGTTATCCAGAACTCCTCATCAAGTTGAATGGCATCAGGTTATCCCTAGCAATTGTTTTATTATGCATTGCTAGGTCTATAGCAATCAGGTATATAGATTACTGCATTATGGGACTTTTTGTTTACTGCAGGCTTCATGGTTGCAACATCTCATTTAATTTGTGAATGACTTAGTTTCTTCCCTTACCCCCTACATAGTTGTACCATTCAGCTTAATAAAAAGTTGTGGAGAACAAGGAATCTTGCACACTTTGGGCCATTTTGCTTAATTTGCCCAAACTACAATTTTGGTGTAAGTATTGCACACATGAGGCTTGCACACCCATAAGCTAGTGGTGTATGATGTAATTCCCCCTTCTTAAAAATGGCAAATTTGGTGAGGATCAAGGACTTCAGGTGTACAGATTCACACCTGGTGCTCTTTTGCTGTGTGTGCATGGGAAAGAAAACAAATTCTGGTTTTTTACTAGATAATGAGACGTAACAGCCCAGGTACGTTTAGGCAGCCTAAAGATCAACCAGGGCCCAACCCTCTTGGGCAAATAGATCACATTCTGATCTAAATTTTGCACCAAAAGCTGGGTCAGGACAGCTGAGGAAAACAGAAAAGAGGGAGAAATTAAATAGCAGATTTTGGTGGTTCAGGAATTAATCTTATATAGGGAATATTTGGGTGAGACAGTGAACAGCAACTGAGAATATATTATTCGAAGATGTAGCCGTGTTAGCCTGTATCAGTATGCAAAGGGATCTTGCCTGACCTTGGGATTGAGAGAAAGAACTTTATAGAAAAGTTATGATAGAAGCTGATGTTACAAACCTCCCTCTCTCTCAATCTCAAAGGTCCTGCAAGATCCCCTTGCATGCTGAGATTACATTAGGCAGCCTTGTACAGCCTGGGTCCTCTGGGAGGTGGATTACAACTAGGCTTGGAAAAGTTATTTCACTGGACTACAACTCCCAGATTTCTCCAGCCTGCATGGCCAGGGAAGGGATGGGAAAGGGCAAGTGAAACATAAAAGGAACAGACAGGTGAAGAAAACAAAAGGATGAATTCTCCATGTTCCATCATGAGAAGCTCATTTGGGGGAGCTGGAGATGATAGTGGCAAAAGAAACACAAAGCGATATATAATGCATATTGATTGACTTCAGAGACTGTCAAGGTAAACCACCAAGTAGGACATGTTGGTTTGCATAATTATTATAACGTTGAGTTTAAATTGAAGAGACTTGGGTTCAGATCCACACCAAACCCTGAGGCTTATGGATAACCTTGTACTAGTCACTGTTACTTAGCCTAATTTACCCTTCATGAAGATGAAAAGGGAAAACGGGAAGAAAAAACATCAACACATACTACCCAGGGCAGAAAGATGGGATTAAAAATACAGAGTTGAGAAAAGTTAGGATTTTGGATTGCAGTTCCCAGAATTCCACAGCCAATATGGCCAATGACTATATTGGCTAGGAAATCCTGGGGAACTGTAGTCCTAAAAAGAAGCCTTTCCCAGATCTCTCAAAGTATAATATGTAATATCTATAAAATAACCCCCTCTGTCATTAATTTAGAAAGTGGAAACTGTGATTTTTCTCACTTTTTGCAAACTACTTAATGCACTAAGGGTGTTTTTCTCGCCTGTCTCAGATTTCTGATAGCTGCAGCACAGCTTTGCTTTTAACAGAGGCATGCTTCCTACAACATCTTAAAAACAGAGAGCATGAGAGTCATGGGATATAATCTTCCCTTGAGTCAGGTAATTTGGGATGCACCAGGTGTTATGACTGGATTAGTCAGTTCTCAAATATTAGTGACATATCAGGAGTAGCCCAGTTCAAAGAAAATGCCCTGTGTTGGCCACGAAGCCGGTGGTGACATCTCCCATTTGCAATCCTCTCACTCTTGTTTTGTATTCATCTCTTGACAAAAAACATTAACTAGGAAAATATGGAATGGCTCCACACCATCTTTTGGCAGTGCATTAGGAGCCTTTTGTATAAAACAGTGGTTCCCAACCTGTGGTCCCCAAGAACTCAAATATAGTCCACAGTCTCACTGTTACTACACAGTTGCAACGAGAACGACTGGTCTTGCGAAACCTTCTTGTAGTGCTGGAGCAACAGGGATGTCAGGAGAGGAGAGGCTGACAACCCACGAAAAGCGCAACAACAAGCCTCCTGACTGCTGCTTTTCCTCCTCCTCCCTCCCCCCGAGTGGAGCTGTTCCATGTGTTGCCTGGAAGCTGGGGCGTCTTCATTTTTAGGCCTGTTCCTGGGGTTATTTGGGGTGCTGATTCAGAAAATTGCATTGGCTAGACCACATCAGCTCTAGATTATTAAATATGGTTTCTGTGGGTGGGCAGATGGCAAGTACTGAATGGTATATGTTCTGTATCAGAAACTAGAGCTGATGCGATCTATCCAGTGCAATTTTCTGAAGAAGCACCCTAAATAACCAAACTGAATCTAAAGTTTACCAAAATCTGATTCATAACTCTTTTGGTACTAATATTGGAGAGTGGTCCCTGATCAAAAAAATGTTGTGAACCACTGGTATAAAAGCTCAAAAAAATAGAAAATAGACGTGAATGCAGCCTAAACAGAGCTCAGCAGAAAAGGGTTTTTTTTCCAGCTGTACAAAAAGGTCAGCTCATGTTTTGTTTTGTTAAACAGATATTAAAAGGATACATTTTTAGGACTGACATGCAAGACGATACTGTAGTTTTGTGGAAATGAGGAAAAGCACAGTGTGAAGTGGAACGCAGAAGAAGAAAGAATGAATGATATGATGAAAAGGTTAAGGTTGGAGGTGAGAAGAAGGAAGGAAAAGGAGTAGGAAGAGTTACAGGGAGTCATCAGAGGCTGGTTTTGGGGGGAGTGAGGCCTCCCTTCCCCCTGCCACTCGCGCACTCAGACCGGTGCCATTGCTGGCCACTCCGAGCCCCTCCCGCCTCGCAGGGGGTGTCATGACCGAGCGCGCGGGGAGGGGGTTGGGAGGGCGGCGGGTGGTCGGGGCTACTCACATGTACTGTGAGACGGGGGCGTTGGAAATGGGGGGGGCTGAGAGGCGCAGGCTGCCACGGCTGCCCCAGCTTGAACAGTGGCTATAGGAGCCGGGCAGGGTGGGCCCGGCCCCCCCCGCGCGCACCGTCGGCGGCCTACGTGCCTGGGGCGTGAAAGGGTCGTCGTCCTCCATGTCGTCGTACTCCGAGTCCCTATACCGAAATCCAAAGGAAGAGGAGAAAGAGACAAAGAATGAATCAGTGAGCAGCATGATTATTTATTTATTTCCAACATTTATATCCCGCCCTTCTCACCTGAAGGGACTCAGAGCGGAGTACACAACTGGCAACAATTCAATGCCGACACATAATTAAAATCATAACAGTATATAAAATCCATTACAAAACAATTAATACAGTATAAAAATATAGAACATATGGTTAAAATCCGTTCATCTAATATCCTCGTGTTTTAGCCATAAATCAGTCCAGTAGAAGCTGTCTTGCTTGAGTTTTCAGGAAGACTATGGTATCAAGATCTCTCTTCTGCTTTAATTAATTGATTGATGCTATTTTTTGCCCTTTCCTCTCTTGGGGTCCTTCTATACTGCCATATACTATATTTACTCGAGTATAAGGCAACCCGAGTATAAGCCGAGGCACCTAATTTTACCACAACAAACTGGGAAAACTTATTGCCTCGAGTATAGGACGAGGGTGATAAATTTCAAACATTAAAATAGATACTGGGGCTTCAGTAGGTTAAATGTTTTTGAATAAAACTGTAATTTACAATAAAACTGTCCAACTCTGATTATCTATATACTCAAGTATAAACTGACCAGAATACAAGCCGACCAGGACCCTCACTCAAGTATAAGCTGAGCGGCAGGGCTTTTTCAGCCCTAAATGGGGCTGAAAAACCCAGTTTATGCTTGAGTATATGTGGTAATCCAGATTATCAAAACAGATAATTCATATTATCTGCTTTGAACTTGATTATGTGAGTCTATATTGCCATATAATCCAGTTCAAAGCAAATAATGTGGATTTTATGTGGTAGTGTAGAAGGGGGCTTGAAATTAATAGGTGTGCTAATACACATCGTAGACCTGATGTAGTGGCCACATTGGTACGTGGCAATAAACTATAATATAGGTTGGCTTTGGTTTGTTGCTTTAGGCATGAGCGATCCTGTGTAAAACAAAGCAAACAACAGTTCTCTCATATTCCTTTCTGATTCATTTTTCTCTGACTCATTCATCAGTTTGTGCTTGCAAGAGATGAGCTAAATAAACAAGCTGACATTCTGAATGTTTCAACAATTTGTGGTGTAAGCAAGTTTCGGTTCATAAGCTAAGAGCAAACCATGGTTTAAAAAGTGGAACTGTGGAAGGCCATGGTTTGTCAATTTAAACAGGTTCAGACATAACCACAATCAATAATTAAATAAACTACAACTTGGCCTGCCATAAGGCATGGATCATTCTGATGTGAGACAGCTTTATAGACTGATTGTTTACAAAAATTTGGTTTCTTAAAATACAGAAATATAGGACCAAACTAGATTATACAGATTTATCTTTTTAAAAATTCCAATCCTTCAACATAAAGCAGTCCTGATAATTGCAATGTGCCATCATTTTAAAAATAAAATAAAAATACAAATAAAGTTTGGTGACTTCATTTACAAAGTTGCGCATCATCTTATGCAGATTATCCCAACATTTTTAATGTTGACCCTCACCTGTTCTGGAACCTCTTCCAGGCACGGGGAAGACTGCAAACAGCTGTGGTGAAGGAAAGGGCAGAGAAGAAGGAGAAGAGGAGCAGGAAAAGCAGCCCTTCCATGCCATCGTAGCACAGCCCTTTCAGGGCGTCCACATAGTCCTGGAAATCAGGAAAATAATAAACATATGCAATCAAGAATGATTAGTAGGGAAACAAATGGATCTAGCAAAAATGAGGTTTGGAAGGATATATTTATTCTGGATAGATGAATTACTATAGATTCAGAAGAGATCGGCAATTCTCAAGTTCATTATCTGGTTCTTTTTCTCTGTCCATTTCTATCTGACTATATAGAGGAGTGAGTATCAGCACCACGCTTAAAGATATACAGCTCTGAATTAACATTATTTTATGGTGGGAGAGAAAACTGCGGATTGTTGGATTTTGGAAAACGGTACTACTTGACTGGGATACCATCAACGAATACCAGGTGCTGTAGGCTATATTTCAGAAGAAGGAAGCCAAGTTTTTGTGAAATCAACAAATCACTCATTTGGTGTCATATATATTGGTATTGGGAGGGAAAGCCTCAAGGCCTTCTTGCTTCCAAGGTCCATGACACTAAGGAAAGTCCATCCAAAGGAAAGTCAATCTACTGGAAGGTTAATAGTCCCTTATGATTGCAGTTTGCTGTTGTTGTTTATTTTTGAATTGACTTTTGTCCACGTGGTAATGACCACTTACTGCTTGTTTTGCTATTGTTGTGTAATGCTGTTGTGTAACACTTGTCTTTTAGAAATGATTGTGTAATACCTAGTTGTTTTAAGCTGTGCGTGTAAGTCCCTTTGAGGGTTTTTACATCCAAAGGCAGGGTATAAATGTTTAAAACAAACAAGTAATAAATAAATGTCTTAAAGGCAACACTTCCCCACATTTAGATTAACTGGAATAGGAGATACAACACAGTTGATTCAGAGTATCTTTCTAAATACAGATCAGGGCATTGGTGAAAAAAGAGGCACTGTATTAGGCATAAGGCATCCCAGAAACAGTGATGCAGCTAAAGTGGGAGGGCAACAAATGGAAGACACACACAACAACACAGAGAGACAGTGTAGAAGACACACACAACAACACAGAGAGACAGTGTACTGGTCTGAATGTTGGACTAGGAGTCAGCTATGGAAAACTACTGGGTGGCCTGGCACAAGTCACGTTCTTTGAGCCTGAGAAAAGGTCTCTCTGGATCAATTATGCAATAAGAAGAAGAATCAAGCAGGTACCTTGTGAAGTCCCCGGCAGTTGAGCAGAGCAACAAGGTGGTGGAAATTGCTTTCGGTGGTGTTCAAAGTGCTCTGGATGGATAAGATGTTCTTCTGCAAGGATCAAAAGATATGAGAAGAGAACCTACTAGTGATAGTTTGTAGACCTCCTCCCTTCCTCCCTCTTTCATTAAATTCCCCTCTGCTCCAGGAAGCCCAACAGTCCAGTTACCCCACATATCTCTCTCCCATCCACTTTTCTGGGTTTTCCTACTAACCTCAGCTGCTGGAAAATGAGGGACAGCTTCTCTCTCCAATCCATACAGCTGAGAGTGAATGTTGGACAGTGCCCTTTGGCACATGGTGAGCCTCTGTCGGTATGGTGGGGCAGATTATAGGAGAAACACAAAACATTTTCAGTTAGAAAACACACACTTGGAGAAGCAGGGCTAGGGAGACAAGGGCTGTGATGCCTATCACCATACAACCTGAAGACTGATATCCTTTATATTGGCACACGTCTGTCACCAAATCACTAGACTGAAATACCACAAAAAGGAGCTTTAATTTTGTTTCTGCCTACTGGTCTTTTATTGGACAGCATAGCACACAATCCAGTTAATCCTAAGGACCTCAGGGTAGAATTCTGTTCAGCCTCTAATTTTATGATTGTGCCAAGAACAGAAACCACTAATAGACAAAGAATTTAGAATAATGAAGAAAAAACATGCGTTTAATTGGTACTGTTTGGGAAGAAAAATATGAATGATGATAAGAGCAGATGAGGGATTCAGCATCAGTCAGCAATTCAGAGCCCAACGTCTTCCTTTGCTATTCTGGTACCTTATTGCACCATACTGGCATACCATTATAGCAATGGATTGGACTCTTAGTCCCACTTTTGATTAGCTTGCTGCTGACTTCCGGGTATGGCAGCATGGCGATTGGATGAGTGACCGCGGAGCTCGCGGCCACCAAGCTCTACACAGACCGGGTAGGGCAGCTATATAACCCATTTATAATCTTATATTATCTGCTTTGCACTGGATTATCTTGACTCCACACTACCATGTAATCCACTTCAGTGTGCATTTTATACAGCTGTGAAGAAGGGGGCCTCATATAATCCAGTTCTAAGCAGATAATATAAGATTATCAATAAACAGTAGAGTCTCACTTATCCAACGTAAACAGGCCGGCAGGATAAGTGAATATGTTGGATAATAAGAAGGGATTAAGGAAAAGACTATTAAACATCAAATTAGGTAATCGTTATACAAATTAAGCACCAAAACATCATATTATACAACAAATTTGACAGAAAAAGTAGTTCCATGCGCAGTAATGCTATGTAGTAATTACAGTAGAGTCTCACTTATCCAACACTCGCTTATCCAATGTTCTGGATTATCCAATGCATTTTTGTAGTCAATGTTTTCAATATATCGTGATATTTTGGTGCTAAATTCATAAATACAGTAATTACTACATAGCATTACTGTGTATTGAATTACTTTTTCTGCCAAATTTGTTGTCTAACATGATATTTTGGTGCTTCATTTGTAAAATCATAACCTAATTTGATGTTTAATAGGCTTTTCCTTAATGCCTACTTATTATCCAACATATTCGCTTATCCAATATTCTGCCGGCCCGTTTATGTTGGATAAGTGAGACTCTACTGTACTGTATTTACAAATTTACCACTAAAATATCACAATGAATTTAAAACACTGACTACAAAAACATTGATTATGAAAAGGCAGACTGCGTTGGATAATCCAGAACATTGTATAAGTGAATGTTGGATAAGTGAGATTCCACTTTAATATGAAATAATTACTGGGATACAATAATGCAGAACAATATAATCTCTAAAACCAGGACAGTAAATAAACAGGGGAATTCCACACAGGAAACAATCAGGGCCAGCTAAGACCTCCCAATAAAGTATTCCCATCATCAAAGTCTGGCAAATCCTCTGTTTTCTCAGGGCCACAGACAGTAGAAGCACATAAAATATCGCAAACAACACCACTCTGAAAACAAAGGAATTCCAGACAGGAAACAATCAGGGCCAGCTAACACCTCCCAACAAAAAATTCACTCAGGGAGGAAACAGCCAGGCTTTAAAGCTGCAAGGCCATTACATCCTAATCATTTTTCCTAATTGCAGCATTCATACTTGCCTCCAACAGAAAAAAAAACCAATCAGAAATATTGTATATTCACAACCTTTAGGAAATAATATCCCCTGATGGCGCAGCGTGTTAAAGCGCTGAACTGCTGAACTTCTGGACCGAAAGGCCACAGGTTTGAATTGGGGGAGAGAGCCCCCACTGTTAGCCCCAGCTTCTGCCAACCCAGAAGTTCAAAAACATGCAAATGTGAGTGCATCAATAGGTACTGCTCCGGCGGGAATGTAACGCCGCTCCATGCAGTCATCCCACATGACCTTGGAGGAGTCTACGGACAACGCCGGCTCTTCGGCTTAGAAATGGAGATGAGCACCAACCCCCAGAGTCAGACATGACTGGGCTTAATGTCAGGGGACAACCTTTACCCTTTACCTTAACTACCACCAATTCCTCAATACTTTATTTCCCATACCACCAGACTTCGCCACAGCAACGCGTGGCCGGGCACAGCTAGTAGTAATATATAATGCTTATATTGTGCTATGGTAATAATAATATATTGTATATACATATAACTTGTAAGCCACCCTGAGTCCCCTTCGGGATGACAAGGGTGGGATATAAATATTGCAAATAATCAATAATAAATAAATAGTTAATCCTATTCAATAAATGGCTTCCAGTGGAAGCATCTCCTAGACTCCTAGAGTCATGCTGAAGGTCTTAGGAAATGATTAGAGAGTATTTCTAAGTTCTACAGTGTGATACTATGGTCAACTTATGTCGGAGGCATGCCATAGAACCACATGGAGAACCTGGAAAATGCCTAGAGAAGACATATTTCCTCATATGTGAATAAACGAAAACCACAAGTACCTGCCTTGCAGATACAGTAGTCATACTGTACAATCATTGGGAATGTGGTTTTATTCATGCTAGAAACAATCTGTTAATGATTGCCTTTCTCACTGTAATCCAGTAATGTAAATATCTCATTTTGCTTCATTTTGAGAAGTAGTGGGTGTAATGTGAGCATGGTTTGGATATTCCTTTTGGGGGGATTCCCAAGGAAATTTCTCAAAGGGAAATCTCAGACTTCTCTTGATGGATGGATGGGGATGAGAGGAACAATACTTCCCAAGAGAACAGTTATTTTTCTGTGATCTATGCTCTTGAAACCCTTTTTAGATTTTAAAAAAATAAATGTTTAGTTGTTATGGTGCAATAATGGTGAAATCCTGACCTGTTAACTGTTGGAAGTCATATTTGTATGCCTTTATTGCATGAAGGTGTTTTCCAAGGATCTCGCCATTGCTTCCCCGATGTACCATGCATCACAGAGTTGCTTTTCAAAAAGGTATTTTAAAAGGCAATAATAGAACAATAGCACTGTAATGTCGTGCTGTAATTGTGTTATTACATATTAATGAATGTAAGTGGTGTGCGTTTTGAATAGAACAACATTTAAGCAACTGATTAGCCTGATAAGCACTTTTGTTTTTCACAAGAGAAAAGTACAAACATGCTGAGGTTGTGGTCAATTTCTCTTCCTGTGTTAACCCTCTCAATATAAGATTTGAATCATGATAGGTGCTGTAATGATGTCATACTATAATAGTGTTATTACAGCTTAATGAGTACAGGTGAAGTGGTTTGGAACAAAACAACCGGAAACAACTGACTAGTGTAAATAACAACAACTTCACAACCTCTGAGGATGCCTGCCATAGATGTGGGCAAAATGGGCAAGATGTCGGGAGAGAATGCTTCTGGAACATGGCCATACGCTTTGCTGCTCTGTTGCTGAATATGCATGCCTGGTGTGGAATACATCTCACCACGTTAAAACAGTGGATGTGGCTCTTAATTAGACATCCCGCATTATCACAGGATGTCTATACCCTACACCACTGGAGAAATTGTACTGTTTAGCCAGTATTGCACTGCCTGACATCCGTCAGGACGTAGCAGCCTATAATGAAAGGACCAAGGCACTGATATCTCTGGCCCATCCTCTGTTCAGATATCAGCCAGCATGACAACACCTTAAATAGGGAAATAGCTTCCTAAGATCTACAGAGATACTCGCAGGAACACCTCAGTAAGCGAGAGTTCAAAAGTGGTAGGTTAAAACCCAGAACCTCAATCCATGGCTGATACCGGATGAGAAACTCCCTCCTGGGCACACAGAAGATAGGGTGACTTGGAAGGTGCTGAACAGATTGAACCCTGGGACCACGAGATGCAGAACTAACTTTAAGAAATGGGGCTACAAAGTGGAGTCCACAACGTGTGAGTGTGAAGAAGAGCAAACCACATGCTACTTACTACAATGTAGTCTGAGGCCTGCCACATGCACAATGGAGGACCTTCTTATAGCAACACCAGAGGCACTTGAAGTGGCCAGTTTCGGGTCAAAGGAAATTTAGTATAATGCCAAGATTATAATTTTGTTTGTGGCTTTTCTATACATTATAGCTGTCTTCTCAATTCACTTTTGACACAATGAATAAATAAATGGCCATACAGCCCGGAAAACTCACTGCAACCCAGTGAATTGACCACTTTTGCTTGTTTCACACAGGAAATATATCAGAAATGGCAGGGGTGGTATAGTCTTCACTGTGAGATATGAGCAGGGAAGGCTGTAATGATTTTATGCCATAATTATTACATTATTATGCCTATATATATATACCGGTATTTCAAATTGAAACAATTAAAAAACGAAGCATAAGGCTGGGCAAAAAAATGGAAGGTATTAGTTTTAGTGCAGGTTTTAAAAGTGCAAACGATGCTACTACAACACAAATATGACAAGGTTGTGATACACAACATCAACAATCAAATATTGTTGTTTATTCATTCAGTCGCTTCTGACTCTTCATGACCTCATGGACTAGCCCATGCTAGACGGTGCCGCCACTCCCAGTTCCATCAAGGTCAAGCCAGTCACTTCAAGGATACCATCCACCCATCTTGCCCTTGGTCGACCCTTCTTCCTTTTTCCTTCCATTTTATTTTCCAAATAAATATAGATGAAGCCTTTTAATGCTATAACCTGGCATAACAATATCATAGGTGTCTTGAAGGTAAGAAAATGTAAAATAAAGAATGCACAGTACAGAGATAGGTGGAAATGTTCTTATTTTCACAGTTAAGAAAAGCTGAAGATTTCTACTTTCCAAGGAAGAGAATTTCAGAAATCTTGATGCAGAATTTCCCCAGTCTACCTACGTATGTGTAGATCCAACATGCCTTTAAGACAGTGGTTCTCAACCTGGGGTCCCCAGATGTTTTTGGCCTACAACTCCCAGAAATCCCAGCCATTTTGCCAGCTGTTAGGATTTCTGGGAGTTGAAGGTCAAAAACACCTGGGGACTCCAGGCTGAGAACCACTGCTTTAAGAGAAAAGCATTAAGGCTTACCTGTTGAAAAGGATTAAAGACATCTTGGCTGCAGGTTAAGTAGTATTGCAAGATTTCTGCAGAGTAAGAGGAAAAGAAAAAAGAAATTAGGCCTATATAGGCACCAGGATTTCTATCTTCTTTCACAAAGCCTGTATTTATTTGCCTAACAGGCATTGAGAGGCAGCCTTCTCAGTGGCCAGGGAAGCCAGAATGGCCCCCTCCCTGTTGTCCTTCCAGTTGCAGGCTAAAACCTTTTTATTCAGGCAGGCTTTTAAAGAAGAAGGTTTTAAAAGATCAACTCAGGGGGCAGATCATGCAAAAAGTGTCTGCCAACCCCACCTCCTCCAAGGTGAACTGAACCACCTAAACTGGACTCTACAGGCCAATGGAGACTCCACCACAGACATCAGAAGAGCCGCAAGGCCAAGAACAAGCCATGAGAGTCAAGACAAAGATCCACCCAGAGAAAAAGTGTTTTTACCATACATCAGGGGAACCACTGACCACATAAGGAAGCTGATGAAGAAACACAACCTACAAACTATCTACAGACCCACTAAGAAAATCCAACAAATGCTTAAGCAACTGGGGGGGGGGGGGAGTAAATGGCCTGAGGCTGTTAGGAATTGAGGAGATTGAAGTCCAAAACACCTGGCAGGCCCATGCCTGGTATAAGCACACATTCTTGTCTTAGTTGCAGCTTGTTTTTTTTTAAATAGTCACTGATTTTACCAAATATTCTGGTAGTTCAGCTGCACTATTGTGGTCCGATCTGGGGGGAGGTCCATGGAGGTGACACAATGAATTATCGCACTGGGTGACACCAACCCTAGCAATGCTACTGATGCATAATGACAGGTATATTGTGGGATGTCTCTGGGGGCTTTTGAAGGTCCTATGGGATGATGTCATTGCTTTGTGTCCAGCTGCCGCATTCTCCAGTAAATGGCCATGATAGGGAGCAGCTGCAACAGTTTAAAGGGGAATTTCAGGGGTAGAGTTTGGTCATTGCAAGGCTGGTATGGAATGATGACTTCCACAGTTACCAAAAAAGTCAGTTATGTTGGACTTATACCATCATACATCACTAACTGGACTCTGTAAAGAGGAGGAAAGAAGGGGAGAGCGAGAAAAGAAATGTAGCAGCATCTTTAAGATTCATTAGTTTTTATTTCCAGATAAGCTTTCATGGACACAAAGCAACTTCTTCAGATGCAGTACAGAATGTTTTGCCTTGTATTCATGGGTCAGTTTCAGAGAGCTGACGTCTTTCTTTCTTTTCATTATTTGTCCCTGCCTCTACAACAGTTGAATTGGGAAGCTTGCATCCTGGAATAAATAAAGCAGGGCTGCTGGTGGGGGTTACTGGGACTGGAATAGGACTCATCCTTTGCTATGCAGCATTGCTGCCTCATTAAAATTTTATACACACACACACACAAACACACATAAACCCAGCGGCTATTAAAAATAAAAGAACCATCACTGCACTTCAAGCGATGCATTTAGTGTCACATCTACTTTAGTTTCGAGCCTTTATCTGTTAGAGGCACACAGTTCCACTGAGGGACACAGTAAACTGGAAATGACTCCAGAAGCACTCTGGATTGTTACTGCTTTGGAGACCAGGAATGTTAATTATTTTTGATAACAACTAAATCAAAACTACATAAACAAGACTCGTGAGAATTTGAAACCAAGCCTCTTGAGGATGATTCCCAAAGTAAAAAATAGCCTGCATCTAGGTCTTCAACAGCATTTTTATACATGGAGAATTCATTATGGGAATCTGCTCATGGATGCATATGAACATCAGGGAATCCTCACAGATCAAGCTGCTATTAGTAAGGCTTTCAGTGGCAACTCTATATGTTGCCATTCCCATACACGTTGTAAATCCAAAAATCTTATTCTAGAATCACAGTACTGTACAGTAATTCCAATCCTACCTGGGCTGAGTCCAGTCCTGGCTTGGGTTGTGTTCATCACATAGCCATCTGGCTCAAAGCAGAAATCACTCAGTCCCTGAAGGTAGAGGGAGGGGACAGAAACAAATGTCTCTTTTAGTGCAGTAAGTTGCAAATAGCATGAAAGCCAAAATGTCTAACTATAAAAGGTGGGGACCTGTTCTTGCCCATTCATAGCCTTTTAGATTTTAATGTACAATGCTTTTATGAGACTGTACCCCAATCTCCTTATCTGCAGCTTTGTAAGGCCCATAACATATTTGCCAAACCTACCAAAGGAGCATGTCTGAAGCAAAGCAGTTCCTGTCTCTCTCCAGTATCAGTGAGAACTTTGAATCTGCTCTGGATTTTAGTCTGAACATTAGAGGAGCTAATGTATATATAAATCCCACTCTGAACATTCAGCAGATATATAAACCCCACTTGCCTAGATTCCAACAGACCTCACAACCTCTGAGGATGCCTGCCATAGATGTGAGCAAAATGGCAGAAACAAATGCGGTCATTGCTAATAGTCAACACGGATTTACCAAAAACAAGTCATGCCAGACTAATCTGATCTCTTTTTTCGATAGAGTTACGAGTTGGGTCGATACAGGGAATGCTGTGGATGTAGCGTACCTGGATTTCAGTAAGGCCTTCGACAAAGTCCCCCACGACCTTCTGGCAAACAAACTAGTAAAATGTGGGCTAGACAAAACTACGGTTAGGTGGATCTGTAATTGGCTAAGCGAACGAACCCAAAGGGTGCTCACCAATGCGTCGTCTTCATCATGGAAAGAAGTGACAAGTGGAGTGCCGCAGGGCTCCGTCCTGGGCCCGGTTCTGTTCAACATCTTTATTAACGACTTAGACGAAGGGTTAGAAGGCACGATCATCAAGTTTGCAGACGACACAAAACTGGGAGGGATAGCTAACACTCCAGAAGACAGGAGCAGAATTCAAAACGATCTTGACAGACTAGAGAGATGGGCCAAAACTAACAAAATGAAGTTCAACAGGGACAAATGCAAGATACTTCACTTCGGCAGAAAAAATGGAAATCAAAAGATACAGAATGGGGGACGCCTGGCTTGACAGCAGTGTGTGCGAAAAAGACCTTGGAGTCCTCGTGGACAACAAGTTAAACATGAGCCAACAATGTGATGCGGCTGCTAAAAAAGCCAATGGGATTCTGGCCTGCATCAATAGGGGAATAGCGTCTAGATCCAGGGAAGTCCTGCTCCCCCTCTATTCTGCCTTGGTCAGACCACACCTGGAATACTGTGTCCAATTTTGGGCACCACAGTTGAAGGGAGATGTTGACAAACTGGAAAGCGTCCAGAGGAGGGCGACTAAAATGATTAAGGGTCTGGAGAACAAGCCCTATGAGGAGCGGCTTAAAGAGCTGGGCATGTTTAGCCTGCAGAAGAGAAGGCTGAGAGGAGACATGATAGCCATGTACAAATACGTGAAGGGAAGTCATAGGGAAGAGGGAGCAAGCTTGTTTTCTGCTGCCCTGCAGACTAGGACACGGAACAATGGCTTCAAACTACAGGAAAGGAGATTCCACTTGAACATCAGGAAGAACTTCCTCACTGTGAGGGCTGTTCGACAGTGGAACTCTCTCCCCGGGGCCGTGGTGGAGGCTCCTTCCTTGGAGGCTTTTAAGCAGAGGCTGGATGGCCATCTGTCGGGGGTGCTTTGAATGCGATTTCCTGCTTCTTAGCAGGGGGTTGGACTAGATGGCCCATGTGGTCTCTTCCAACTCTACTATTCTATGATTCTATGATTCTATGATTCTATGATTCTATGTCAGGAATGAATGCTTCTGGAAAATGGCCATTCAGCCCAAAAAACTCACAACAACCCATCAGAGGTGCTATTCAAAGTGCTCAACCTACTGGGAAGAATAATGAACTTAAATAGCTCTCCTTTAAATTCATACTGAAGTTGATGCCATCGTGAAAATAATTCTGTAACTCAGGAACAGGGAAGCCTGTGGCGCAGGCTGGAGAGCAGCTGCAATGAATCACTGTAATGAATCACTCTGACCAGGAGGTCATGAGTTTGAGGCCCGCTCAGAGCCTATGTTTGTCTGTCTTTGTTCTATGTTAAAAGGCATTGAATGTTTGCCTATATGTGTAATGTGATCCGCCCTGAGTCCCCTTTGGGGTGAGAAGGGCGGAATATAAATGCTGTAAATAAATAAATAAATAATTGAGTACTAAAATTGCATTTTGTATTCAGTTACAAAATGATGAATGAGGAATTATCAGATATCAAAAGGGGCATGGCAAGCTATAGTTAGGGTTAAAGAACAAAATATGGCACAGGAGCAAGGAGAAGTTAAGGCTGTAGTTTGTTTCCAATGCCACTTTTAGTTTTATAAAATTTTGGATTGTCAAAAGAAGGTGGCTGGAAGTGGCCAAGACAATCTCTCTCGGGGAAACACGTCTGTCATTACAGCTTTTTTAAAAAAACTGGAAAGATGCTTAATGAGTGTGAGAGCAGGCAGAAAGGAGCCTTGGACTTATTTTAGCAAAGGGCAGGTCACAACTGGGGTAAGGTGGAAGAAGACATGATTGAAATGACAAGATTTTGGTGGGTAGGGGGTTGTGTTGGGAAGGACGAGAGAGCTTGCTCAATGGAAGAGGGGTGCATTGCAGAAGAGAAAGGCTGAGCACCAAGGCCAGAAACCCTGGTTTGTTCATTGGTTCTTTTTTGTATTGAAAAAAAGTTATCCCCAGAGGGGACAGAACTGAGAATATTAATCAAGGCAGCCGGAAAGTACACATAGCTTCCCTCTTCTCCCCACAGGCAGTACATAACTTAGGGCCTACTAATTAAAAGCAACAGAAAGAGGGGGAAGTGTGTGTGTGTGTGTGTAGAGTGAGTAGCAATGGTGAGAGAAAGCCTCATTCCTCCCAAAGACATACACACACACACATACACAAAAAGCTCTGGCAGGAAATGCCAGCAATTAAATTATTGTGCTTCAGAGAGCAGCAGAAAGGGAGAGTCCCCATACCAAGGCCACCCAGCCTGCCCAAGTGGTTGGCTGCCCCTCAGTTCTTGCACCTGCTGTACGGTGGCCAAAGATTCCTATGCCTTTGATACCTGTACAAAGGGCAGAAAGTGCATTGATCTCTGTTATGCACAACTAAATTCCTGTATTTCAGGGGTTTTTGATAGCCACATTAATCTTATTTTTTAATGTGTCAGAAGTGACTTGAGAACATACTGCAAGTTGCTTCTGGTGTGAGAGAATTAGCCATCTACAGAGATGTTGCCCAGGGGACGCCTGGATGTGTTAGCTGGGAGGCTTCTCTCCTGTCCCCACAAGTTAGATCTCACAGATGGGAGCTCACCCCATCTCACGGATTCAAACTGGCAACCTTCAGGTCAGTAACCCAACCTTCAGGTCAGCAGTTCAGCCGGCACAAGGGTTTAACCCATTGCGCCACCACGGCTCCTTGCCATGTTAATCTGATTCAGTCTAACAAGGAAAATAGAAGTAAGGAGATTGTGCAACTCAAAGTGTTGCTCCACTAGCCATTGGTTGTTGATACACAGTGAGTTTCCAGCAAACCGTGTCAATGTATGATCATACTATGGCAAAAATGTGGACTTTAGGGGGAAAAAACTGCCAGTCCACCACATTAGATAGCTGGACAAGCACTAGTATAAGATAGGGCCTGTGCATTCTGAGGAAAATAATTGGCAACCCTGTAACTGCACCAAAACCAGCTAGAGTATCTATTTGTAGCAGAGAGAATGGTGTGGGACTTTTCTATGCCACGCTGCATGCTCTCAGATATAATCCATGTGTACCAATTCACCATTTTTGTTCACTGTCCTAGAAAAAAACTGAATGACATTTTTTTTTGTTTTCTGTCAGTGTGGGGGAATACCTTGCCATCTTTTGGTTTTGAAATGTGCTGTTTATAAAAAGGTTCAGCTCCCTTCCCGAAGTCTTCAGAAGCAGTATAGGAAATGGATATACCTTTTCTCTACGACTGTATTTAAATGCTTGCATATCACCACTAAAGAAACCTTCCATGCTTTTTTAAAACCCATTTTTTATCATGTCAGAAGTTACTTAAGAACATACTGGAAGTCACTTCTGGTGTGAGAGAATTGGCCGTCTACAGAGACATTACCCAGGAGGCACCTGGATGTGCTACCATCCTGCTCGAAGGCTTCTCTCATGTACCTGAAGCTAGAGCTGACAGACAGAAGCTCACCCAGCCTCGTCAATTCAAACCGGCAAGCTTTAGGTCAGCAACCCAACCTT
Source organism: Anolis carolinensis (assembly GCF_035594765.1). Lineage (NCBI taxonomy): Eukaryota > Metazoa > Chordata > Lepidosauria > Squamata > Anolidae > Anolis > Anolis carolinensis. The sequence goes on from NC_085846.1 coordinate 16,292,747, forward strand.
TAGGTCATGGTGACTCTTGAGGTTTATTCGTTGTGAAACAGGATCTGTGAAATAAGTGTTTTTTGATACACAAGCTGGCCCCAACCCAACACCATCTGATGTGTTAGACTACGATTTCCGTAATTCCTAGTGAACATAGCCACACTCACTAGGATCCCCTGATCCTGGTGGAAGTTGGCTTTAAATGGTTAATGGAGAAGTTATAGTAGGTATGAGATTAGGGATAATACAAATATACCCATGTTTTCATCTATCAAATACTGGTGGACCATTTAGTAGCAGGCCATTTCAGAAGAATTTTCTTGAATTGTTTTGCTCTGTTTGCATGGAGAGATCAGTACTAGACTATTCATTAGTTCCACAATCTTCCATTCTCCCTTTCATCGAATTCATCTGGGATGATCTTCCAAGCGTTATTGAACTTTAACTTCCACCTTTCCTCACTATTTCCTTGGCTGGCTAGAGCTGGTGGGAGCTGTAGTTTAACAATATTTGGAAGGCTGTGAGTCATCCACCCATAGTCTACAGCTCCATCACCCAAGTTTTGTTGGAACTTTTCGGTTCCCCAACTTTGCTACTGGCACCATCTTTGACTCTTTACTCACCACCGCTGCTGCTGTCTCCAGCCCCATGGAGCCCCAGCTCAGGACAAGAACAAGGAAGCTCATCACAGCCATTCTGTTGGGGAGGGGGGAACAAAGAAGAAGATGCTCAGCTGGGTAGGGAGTTGATCATTCTAGCCATGAATGATTCGAGCAGGGTTTGATCTATTTTCTTTTAAATATTTTAAGCAGGTTTGCAGTAAGCAGAAATACTTAGAAGCAGCTTTTCTTCCCTCCTTACAACTTCACATTACAATCAAGATCCAGTGTGGCTCTTTCTGAATTTAGTGGCAGCCTAGCTACTACCTGGTGTGTATTTGCAAACAGATTTTTTTTTCATGTCATGAATTACTTGAGAAACTTCAAGTCGCTTCTGGTGTGAGAGAATTGGCCGTCTGCAAGGACATTGCCCAGGGGATGCCTGGATGTTTGATGTTTTACCATCTGTGTGAGAGACTTCTCTAATGTCCCCGCATGGGGAGCTGGAGCTGACAGAGGGAGCTCACCACCAACCTGATTACTAGGAATAGGTTGATTTCCTAAAGTGATGCCTTTTTTATCATGTCAGAAGCGACTTGAGAACATACTGCAAGTGGCTTCTAGTGTGAGAGAATTGGCTGTCTACAGAGATATGTCCCCGGGGAAGCCCGGATGTGTTACCATCCTGCTGGGAGGCTTCTCTCATGTCCCTGCAAGCTAGAGCTTACAGACAGGAGCTCACCCCATCTCCTGGATTCAAATTGCCAACCTGATTAGGATTTAACAAAAGGATATTATAGTATTTGATTAATATGGAGGCTGCCCTAAACGAGTAATTCATCTGCAGAGTTTGGGGCAATCTGGCGGTAATTTTAGGGTCTACAAATATGAAAGAAATGCCCTCCACACATCCTACAAAACTTTCTTGACCTTTGGGAGACCACAACAGTGGACCTGTCACACGCCATAAGCAGCACTTTGCTTACACATCTCGTAAAGACATAAGGCAGCTTGGTACATGTAGCTTGGAAGAGAAGACTGAGAGGTAAAGTAATAACTCTCTTTAAACATTTCAGGAGATGTCAAGTAAATGATGGATGCAGCTTATTTTCTAGTCCAGAGACTAAACCTTGAACTAACACATTAAAGAAACAAAATTCTACATAAACAAGGGAATAAATTGTCTCAGAGGGTGATGGACTCTCTAATCTTTGGAGAGATGGAATAGACATCTTTCAAGAATGCTTAAATTGTGTATTACCACATGGCAAGGAATGGCATTAGATGGCCCTTGTGGTCCCTTCTAACTCTAAGATTCTATGATTCTATGAATATTTACAAATCAAGTAACATATTTCACACTTACTGGGAGGGAGAATGTTGTAAGATAGACAAGGCGTACTTAGTTAGATGCATGGGATGTAGAAACCTGGTGGGCTTATATATCAGAACATATAATTAACGACTTCATCATTCAAAAGAAAAATATATATATACAAATAGCCTAAAAGATCAAGACTGGTTAAGGAAATGGACTGTACTAATCGACAAAATAGATGGAGATGAAAGATACAGCACCCTGAACCAGGCGTTCCACACGATTAAACTGATGTATTGACAATATTTTGAATGGCTGTTCCAAGGGGGTGGGGGTATGGGGGGAGGGCGGGGGTGGAGGGTGATACATTTCTAAGGACAGTTTAAAATGTCATTTAAGGAATAGTTACCTTTGGAACAATGTATACTGAAATAAGTTATGTATGGCAAAAATAGTTAATTGTTGTGATGTATCAAAAAGAATAAAATATTTATTTAAAAAAAGTGTGCCAGGAAACAATGGTCTCTGTTTAAGTTACAGTCGGCCTTCCACATTTCCATGTTTTGTGAACTTGATTATCCACATCTTTGATTAAACTGTTATCTCTAGGAAACTCTATTACCTCCAGTACAACTCTATGGTTAATCTTAGCACAGCAGGCTAAACCGATAGATGCATAAAAACACTGACAATCAAAAGGTCAGTAGTTCAAGCCTGGGTCAAGGCAAGCACACCATTGGCCCCAGCTCCCTGCCCAAAAGTAGAAATGCGAGTAGATAAATAGTACCGCTTTTAGCGGGGAGGTAATAAAGGCGCTCGTAAGGACACTGATCAGGAGGAGAACAAAGCTCCTTGTCATGGAAGATGGACCCCCCCCCCCCAATGGTTGGAGTCAAGCGCAGCCTCCAAGATCCTGGAAATAAGATGGGAAATGCCTTTACCTCTGTCTGTGTATTGTCTGTCCTTGTTAATTGTATAACGGCATTAAATGCTTGCCATATGTGTGTTCTCGGGGAGATGGAGTGGAATATAAATAAAGATGATGATGATGATGATGATGATGATTATTATTATTATTATTATTATTATTCCTCACTGGAGGACCTAGGGATTATGAAAAAGGTGCTGTTTGATTACAAAAAAGTAGGGTCTTTTAATTCACATTTTCCCCACTTTTGTGGGGAGGAGGGGAGGAGTTCTTGTGCCTCTAACCCAAATGAATGTGGGCTTCCTATTGTATCCACGATGGATTGGAGCTTGTTGATATGTCACAATTCAAGAACTTTGGCAGTGTTGCTTTCTGGGACTTCTCACTGAAGTGTGGGCACATAAAATATATTTATGTTTAGTGTGATGGTGATGATGACATAAACTCTAAGAAAACCTTATAGTCCAAATACGGCTGATATATTGCTCATTCTGTTGAGTATGTAATTTCTGTGTACAATAGAAAAATGAAATGAATTTTGTGCTCAATGTGTTGTCGAAGGCTTTCATGGTCGGGATCACAGGGTTGTTGTATGTCTTTCGGGCTGTGTGGCCATGTTCCAGAAGTATTCTCTCCTGATGTTTCGCCCACATCTATGGCAGGCATCCTCAGAGTTACCTCACTACCTCTGAGGATGCCTGCCATAGATGTGGGCGAAACGTCAGGAGAGAATACTTCTGGAACATGGACACACAGCCCAAAAGACATACAACAACCCAATATTCTGCTCCTTGTATGATTCAACAGCTGGACTGCTCTTAAGAATTCCCAATATATTCCGCTGCCAGTGTGGCAGTGTGCAGAAATGCCCACAAGATGGTGCACTCACACGATTACCAGCCACTTGATTTGCTTCGCCAGACCCAGCAAGATGAAGAGACAGATGATGAGGTCCAACAGTAGCAGTAAAATGTAGGCCAGCCACCTAAGGGAGCCAGAGAGCAGAAAAGTGAGAGTGACACGGTGAATCTTGGGTCTCCCACTACCAAACCTTGCTGCACTTTCGTTTGCATTATTAACACTAGCCACATTGGCACAATAGGAAGTTGCCAGTTTGTTCTAAGACACGCGCTCCCACTCTCTCCTTCCCGCTTTTAGTTATTTTCACTCATGCATATCCATCCATTAACACTCCTCCTCCCCTCCATCTGTTTTCACACAACTCATATATTTCCAAGCCTATTGGTGTAAGTTCTCTCACACTTGTAATTATATTTTCCCACTGCTTTACAATGGATGCATTTACTTCATGGTGGCGCAAGCAGAATTCCGCAAGTGGATGCATTTCTCATGTGCCAAAAACCTATTGTTACAGAAACCTATCACTAGAGAAAAGCCTTTGAATCATTTGGATTTACTCGGTGGCAGGTTGCAAGTCAGTGGGGACAGTGAGTCTACTCCAGGGTTCAAATAGCTTTAAAGGAACTGTCTGAGATTGTGGGATATAGTTCAGCACTCTGGAGAGCTCCTGCAAAACCTGTGTTGAAAACTAGAGAGAATTCACCTGCAGTGGGTGCTAGAAACCACCTAGGTGGGTTTTTTTCATGTCAGGAGCAACTTGAGAAACTACAAGTTGCTTCTGTTGTGAGAGAATTGGCCGTCTGCAAGGACATTGTCCAGGGGATGCCCGGATGTTTTGATGTTTTTACTATCCTTGTGGGAGGCTTCTCTCATGTCCCCGCATGGAGCTGGAGCTGATAGAGGGAGCTCATCTGCACTCTCCCTGGGTTGGACTTGAACCTGGCAGCCTTCAGGTCAGCAACCCAACCTTCAAGTCACAAGGCTTTAACCCACTATGCCACCAGGGGCTCCACCGATGTATTGAATCACAATTCTACAATTGAGTCAATGGGTCTACTCTATTTGGAAATAACCAACAGGACTACACTCATGCAGCTGCAGCTTCTTAGAAGTTGCATAACTATTTATTTGTGTAAATAGATCACTTTATTCATGGTGATTGCAGGAACAGTCCCTGTGCATTTCTTGTTGCTTAGTGGTAGAATAAGCAGGCATAGTTATTTATTTCATGTCAAATAGATAAGTTTAAAATGGATAAAATAAAGGGATCACAAGCTGCTAAATAGTTTTAGGCCAAAAACAGGCAACAGCAACTGTATTGTCTGTAGCTTTAAACCGTTTTTCCCCTGTGCATGAGGCAGGGCATTGTGGGCAAGCATACAGATACCGAGTTCTTTGTTCTACTCCACAGTTGCACAAGGTGGAGGATTCTTCTAGGCAGTGCCATTTTGCCAGGTTGCCTTTTGATCTGCCAACTCTGCTTCCGGGTCTGTTCAGGGACTTCCAAGTTGTCCATTCTTGGTTTGTCTCTAGAGGAAGACCCTTGTGGGGGGCCATCCAGTTGGGATTACCTGATTTTCCTGCCCACAGGAATATTCTTGCTGTTGCTGGAGGAACATTAAGAGGAGTGGTGGTTCTCATGAAACTTTTCCTTGATTTAAGTCTACTGGGAAGAGACTGATAGCAAAACAGTGGGTGGCTTTCACAGCGTTCAACCTTATTTCTCTCAGACATGGTGACAGATACACAATCAGTTGCACAATGTTGATATTCAGCAAACAGGTGGTGTAATACAATGACCATGAGGCAACAAAACATGGATATACACTAGGCAAGTGTCCCTCCTATATTGGCTTGTCCTAGTAGGTGAGAAAACCTAAAGGTGGGGCTGTACTTATCAGTTCAGTTTGGAGAAAGAAAGAGGTGGAAGGGAGAGGAGCTCTCTTTGCCAGGACAAGACCCATTCTTGTCTCTGGCAAAGTCATATAAGCTAATTGAATTTGTCACCTTCAATTAGCTTGTATGACTTAATGTACAAATTCAGGAGGAGGTGGAAGGGGGAATTTCTATAACGGTTCTCTTCTTGCATCTATTTTAGATTCTGACTTAAGATTTTGAATTTCCAATGAGCCAGTATGGGTGTAGCAGTATGAGTTGTTGTAGACCAGGCATGGGCAAACTTGGGCCCTCCAGGTGTTTTGGACTTCAACTCCCACCATTCCTAACAGCCTCAGGCCCTTTCCTTTCCCCCCTCAGCCGCTTAAGCGGCTGAGGGGGAAAAGGAAGGGGCCTGAGGCTGTTAGGAATGGTGGGAGTTGAAGTCCAAAACACCTGGAGGGCCCAAGTTTGCCCATGCCTGTGTAGACTATCTAGACGGCAGAAATGCAACATTTTGATATCAATTCAATTGCCATGGCTACATCCTATGGAATTCTGTTTAAACCACCATGATTGTGTTTTGAATGTTCACATTACAAGTACCTCAACAAAACCCATGGAAGTGGTACACCAGCATGATCTCAGCCTTTATCAGTCAGTGAACTCTCATTCCCACTATGAGACTTATATCCTTCCTCAAACCCACTTCCTTCTCACCAACCCCATATCTCACCTGTAGTCTTCCAGGTAGCCGACTTGTTCTGCTAGGACGCTGGGGCTTCCACTGGCATCTTCCCAGAAGGGAATGCCATCCAGGGTCTGTGCTACCGCCTCTGCTTGGCGGCGCGTGTTTCGAACCACAGCCACCAGTTCTGTCCGTGGGGACAGCGCCTCCTCAAGCTGAGTAAGATCCCCTCGTACTGTTGCTGAAATCAGCTCCACTGTCTCTGCAACCTGTGTGGAGAATGAGGTGGGAGTCACAACTTGGCACACGCAAGAAAGTATGTGCCACATGGTGCCATGTGGTGCATGGGACCTTAGTATGGTTTTGTACAACATATGGCAAATTCGAGGGATTGCATGCCATGTGCTCCAGTTCACAGGAGACCTGGCTTGCCAATCTTCTGTTTAAGAACAGGCTGTCCTTACACCAATCACTGAATGATCTGAAAATCTGTGGTTTTCTCTTGTTTTGCCAGCATTGCCAAAATCTTCTCTGCCCTATAGTGGAAATCCAGACTCTGTGGCCCAGGTTATATACATTTAATTGCAGAGAGATGCTTATTTTGCTCAAGTCCTTTTCTACGAAATTGATATTTACTGAGGGTTATTACAAGGCCTAATTACTAGAAATATCTATTGATGTCAAGCAGGTGGATCCTTCTGAGTACTGAATGCTGGGAAGGAGAATAGAGTAGGTATCTTCACCACATCTTTGCCATACATTAGCAATCCATGGAAGGCTGGGCCATGCAGAGTGGTGGTGCCAATAGAACAGGAAATTGGTGAAGGTGTTCATCAGGCTGAGGAGACCCCAATTATTTCACATTTGGAAATAAGAACTTAGAAACATTATACTTTTTGAAGGCATACAACTTTCAGAGCATGCTAGCCAGTCAGTGTAGTGTGTGAAGTAAGACAGTGAAGGTTCTAAAAACTCCCTACCATTTCCCCATGAACTTATTAAATCAAGAGTGTAAAATTACCCAACTTTCCCACTGTTGCTGGGATTTCCTCAGCAGACAAAATTATGTGGGAACGTCAGAAGCATTCTCTCCAGGCGTTTCACCCACATCTATGGCAGGCATCCTCAGAGGTTGTGGGGTCTGTTGGAAACTAGGCAAGTGGGGTTTATATATCTGTGGAACACTCAGGGAGGGAGAAAGAACTCTTGTCTGTTTGAGGCAAGTGTGAATGTTGCAATTGGCCACCTTGATTAACATTGAATAGCCTTGCAGCTTCAAAATCTGGCTGATTCCTGCCTGGAGGAATCCTTTGTTGGGAGGTGTTGGCTGGCCCTGATTGTTTCCTGTCTGGAATTCCCCTGTCTTCTGAGTGTTGTTCTTTATTTACTGTCCTGATTTTGTAATACTGGTAGCCAGATTTTTTCATGGTTTCCTCCTTTCTGTTGAAATTGTGCACATCACATTTGTGGATTTCAATGGCTTCTCTGTGTAGTCTGACATGGTGGTCGTTAGAGTGGTCCAACAAAAGATTCCCCCAGGCAGGAAGCAGCAAAGCTTTGAGGCTGCAAGGCTATTCAGTGCTAATCAAGGTGGTAAATTGCAACATTCACACTTGCCTCAAACAGACAAGAGTTCTTCCTCCCACCCTGGACATTCCACAGTTACATAAACTCCACTTGTCTAGTTTCCAACAGGCCTCACAACCTCTGATGATGCCTGCCATAGCTGTGGGTGAAACGTCAGGAGAGAATGCTTCTGGAACATGGCCTGGAAAATCCACAGAAATCCAATTGAGCATCTGTTTAGATATCTGTTCTTCACATATAAGTGAATAGATATGTAGTTTGTGTAGGAGTGTCCATTTTATGTAGATATATGTATGCTTTTGTAGATACTGTATATGTATGTCTTTGCTGTTTTTTTAATATCCTTTTTCACACTGTGGTTGTTTTCTACATATAAAATCTATGTGTTTAATAAAAATACTTTTTAAATCTATCCCACAGATGACTAATAAGCCAAATTGGGGAAAGGCTTTCTAGATGTTACATACAAGTCCATATCAGCCATATGGTGCAGTCATGCCATCTCACACCAGCCTGCTGGGGACATCTGCTCGAGCTCACTTATCAGTATGACATGCCCCTTGGCATGCCATGCGCTGTGACTTGTGCCTTCCAACATCATGCCCGGTCCTGGCACATGGTGCGCTGGTTCACTCACATCCCCAGCATGCCAGCTCTTTGAAAACAAAATCCTCACAAAAACAAACCAACCCACTGTAGCCCTGTGGCATCCTGACTGGGAGGGTTCAGCGCCAATATTCACTGCATGTAGCAAAAGGCCATTACAACTGGTAGACAGTCTCATTTTTAAAAAACCATAATAAGATGGAACACACCTGTTCTTATAGCAGATGTCTTGTCAGTGATTAAGAAAGATTAAAATCCATATTAAAATAGGTACAAATTCCCTGGTGGTTAATGTTGCCATATAGGTGATGTAAAATTAATTATCCTTCAATAATTGCACTCCAGCATCATTATCACATTTGCAACATACACATAGTATTGCATTCATATAACTCTGATACTAAAAAAACTGTCCTAATTACCAGTAGCTCTCAGGACCCAATTCAGGGCATTGTCATTTGGCTTTAAGGCAGGGATGAGGGAGCAAAATGCAGGATACATCTCTAGGAATTTTTTAGGTCTTCTAGGAGAAGTTGCACATTTCATTGGGTTTCCTTATTATCCATGGTTTCCTATTTGTACAGTACATTCAGGAATGTAACACCCATTGATACAGGGATCAAACTATATATCCATGGCATAAACAGATGTTTGCTGCAGAAGAGAAGGCTGAGAGGAGACATGATGGCCATGTATCAATATGTGACAAGGACACAATGGAACAATGGCTTTAAATGACAGGAAAGGAGATTCCACCTGAATATCAGGAAGAACTTCCTAACAGTGAGAGCTGTTCAGCAGTGGAACTCTCTGCCCTGGAGTGTGGTGGAGGCTCCTTTTTTGGAGGCTTTTAAGCAGAGGCTGGATGGCAATCTGTTGGGGGTGCTTTGAATGTGAATTTCCTGTTCCTTGGCAGGAGGTTGGACTGGATGGCCCATGAGGTCTCTTCCAACTCTATGATACTTCGATTCCATTACTTTCTTCCATTGAAGGTTTGCAATCAGAAGTGGAGTGGCCATCTGTCAGGGATGCTTTGGTTGTGGATTCTTGCATTGGCAGGCATTGTTATACATCACTGCTTCTTAAACTTTGGGTCCTGATCCCAAATGGGGTCCCCTTAGCTTACTAGTTCTCAACCTGGGGTCCCCAGGTGTTTTGGCCTACAGTTTCCAGAAATCCCAGCCAGTTTACCAGCTGTTAGAGGATTTTTGGGAGTTGAAGGCCAAAACATCTGGGGACCCACAGGTTGAGAACCACTGCCTTAGCTCAATGTTGGAGTAACAAAAAAGGTTTTCCAAACACCACCCGTTTGCACAAATCTGGTAACAACAACATGCAGTGTTTACAGTGGCCACTGCACAAAGTGCTTCATAAAAAGGGAAAATCAGCCTGTTTAGCAAGCCTTACAAATGCTTGTTTATAATAATTAATGTTCGATTTTTATACTTAGTTTATATACAATATACTTTTTTTAAAAAAATCATATCAGAAGCAACTGGAGAAGATACTGCAAGTTGCTTTTGATGTGAGAGAATTGGCAGTCTACAGAGACATTGCCCAAGGGACACCCGGATGTGTTACCATCCTGCTGGAAGGCTTCTCCCATGTTCCCACAAGCTAGAGTTCATAAATGGGAGGTCACTCCGTCTCGCGGATTCGAACCAGCATGCTTCAGGTCAGCAATTCAGCCTGCACAAGGGTTTAACCCACCTAGGGTCACGTGTACATTTCTTGGTTGTAAAAGGTCATGAGTGAAAAACATTTAAGAAGCCCTGGTTTAGATGACCCTTGGTCTTGCTTCAAAATCTAGTATTCCATGAATGTATGAGAACTGCTCCTGATCAGTCCTTCTGAAGTGTGTGAGAGCAAGTATTTAGAGTTCTGCTCTCAGAGTAAGTGACCAAATAAACAAATGGCCGGGGTTTCCCTGCTCCCTCCCCATCCGCCTTTACTCACCAGAGTATCAATGGAGCTTAGCGTGTGGTTGGCGCTGAGTAGCGAGTATGTGACCTGATATACACCGTCGTTGGTCTCGCTGTTTCCATAGAAACCGATGCCAATCCCAGCACTGCGTTAGAAAAAGTAGAGGAGAAAAAGAAAAAAAATAGGTATGTCAGGATGTTGGGTTTCCGCTCTTTTAGTGCCGTTCCCTGATTAAAGCACATTATCTGAAATTCTGCAAGGCTCAGTTTTATGTCAGATACATCTGTGCAGGCTGGCAGCACCCTTAAAAATATAAAATATGAATGAGACCCTGTTCTCATTTGCAATGAAGTATATGGCCTATATCACATCAGACTTTGGGGTGGGATTCTTATGATTTAATGCCTTTCCCTTTACAAAGCCGCCTAAATACTCCAACTAAAGAACAATTTTGCAAGCCTAGCATCACTGGCATGCGAGTTTTCTATGTGAAAAGATGTATGTATTTTTTTCAATATGGAATAGTATTTGATCATGTGAGGCCAGTGACAAAATCCAGATATTCCTATCACCTCAACACGAGCAGGAATGTTTTCAGGTTGCTTAAAAGGTTTCATGCCATATGCATTTGAATGTCCTAATTCATATTTCCTGAATAAATGTGCAAACTGCAATGTGGCAGTTTGCACAAGCCCAAGTTTCTCTGGGTGTTGCAATGCGGTTTTCAGATGTTTTTTAAAATCAAATTGAATTGCATATAAAATGCATTTCCTTAAGGCATGTATACAAAATAACGCATTTTATGGAAAATATTTTTGTGCATTAAAATCCCCACAGTATAGCTCCATGTGAAAAGAAGATAGTAAATATTTATGGATGAGAACATGGAAAAGTAACATAAGCAAGAGTCCATGAAGAAAACAACAACCTAAGATAATGAGAAGTGGGCTTTTGTGACAGCTATCATAAGAAAATTGTCTTAATTCAGCAGGGAGTGAATATACATTTTTGCAATTGGCCACCTTGATTAGCATTGAATAGCCTTGAAGCTTCAAAGCCAGGCTGCTTCTTGCCTAGGGGATACCTTTGCTGGAAGGTGTTAGCTGGTCCTGATTGTTTCCTGTCTGGAATTCCCCTGTCAATTTCAACATAAAGCAGGAAACCATGAAAATGAACAAAATCTGGCTACCAGTATTTTAAAAAACCCTCTAAAATCAGAACATTAATTAAAGAACAACACTTAGAAGACTGGTGAATTCCAGACAGTAAACAATCAGGGCCAGGTAATCACCTCCCAACAAAGGATTGCTCCAGGCAGGAAGCAGCCAGATTTTGAAGCTGCAAGGCTATTCAATGCTAATCAAGGTAGCTAATTGCAACATTCACACTTGCCTCAAGCAGCAAGAGTTCTTTCTCCCTCCCTGAGTGTTCCACAGATATATAAACCCCACTTGCCTAGTTTCCAACAGACCTCACAACCTCTGAGGATGCCTGCCATAGATGTGGGTAAAACATCAGGAGAGAATGCTTCTGGAACATCGCTATACAGCCCAGTAAACTCACAGCAACCCAGTGATTCTGGCCATGAAAGCCTTCGACAACAGTTTAACTGCTTTGGCTCAATGCTGTGGAATCATAAGAGTTGAAGTGTTACAAGGTTTTTTGCTTTCTCTGCTAAAGCATGGTGGTGCCTTGCCAAACTACAAATCCCATGATTCCACAGCATTAAGACATTGCAGTTAAAGTGGTTCCAAACTGTATTAACTCTATTGTCTAGATGCAACCTGAGACAGTCCATGTCTCAGTTTCTCTCCCTGCTTCCCACTTCTACTGTTTGTTTTCTGTGTACTTCAGTACACTGGATGCAAAGTCAAGCTTTGGTGGACTGGGAAAAAGGGCTGATTAGGAGGGCTGGAGGGTCTGTCTTTCAGAAACTGCTTGTGGCCACTGCCTGTCCATCGCAGATTGAGGCCTTTCAGTGGAGACAATGGCAAAGAAAAGTGACATATTTTCTTTATTTAAGTGGCAGGACCTCTTGTGCTGCAGCTAGTCTGCACACTCCACCCTTTTCCCCACAAGGACCACATGGTGGATTGATGTGGATCATCAGAAGCACATGGAGAGTTTGGAAGGTGGGAGGCGGATGGGAGGCTCTTTCGTCACTGCTTCCAAATGCCGTGCCACTATGCCTATTGTGTCACTATTCCCAGAGAGAAGAATATTTGCAAGATGGAGTCACATCAGGAGAAATAGTGCTGATGGGGAGGGAGAGCAGGAAAGGAACCTATGGAAGAGCACAAAGATGCGCCAAGGGAGCAGCAACCAGGAGAAAAAACGTCTAAGCTCCTTATGGCATCTGGCTGGGGATTGGGAAGGGATTTGCATAGAGAGGGAACAAGTGAGTACGAAAGGAACAGTGCACAAGACAGAACGAACAACCCTCCATTCCATCTCTCTCTGTCTCGCACACACACATACACACATACACTGAATTGGCCCCATCTATCTGATGCTGGTTTCTGACAACCAGCGTTTGCCCATCCACCCCCTGGCTTGCTTCTTAACTGTAATTATGGAGCATACAGGGTAGGTAATTACAGTCTTTCTGGTAATGGCATATGCATGCAGGAAACAGCTGCATCCAAAATTTACAGGGATTAACCCAAAAGAGACCATAGACCTCTATGTCTTTCCTTCAGTTGATCTTATCAGATCCCTACCTACCACCTGAGCTGTGCCAGCATGGCAAGGAAAGTTGATGGCTCCAATGGTTCAAGGGGATCAATGAATCTGTTCTGAGTTTTCCACTGTACTTTTAAGCAGGGCTTCTTAAACTTTTTCCACTCGCCACCCCTTTCAGCCCAATACATTTTTATGTGACCCCAGGTATATCGGTATATAAAACAGGAATCAAAATTAAGCCGATTTTCCTTTTTGTGAAGTATAGCTGAAGGATTTCTGCAAAGCCCACTGTAAACACTACACCTTGTTGCTAACAGATTTATGTAAATGGGTGGCATATGGAAACCTTTTATGGTTGCCTAACATCCAGCTAAGGGGATCTCCATTGGGGTTGAGCCCCTCAGGACCCTCAGTTTGAGAAGTCAGGCTTTAAAGGACCATTTTAATCATGTCAGAAGTGACTTGAGAACATACTAGTTGCTTATGGTGTGAGAGAATTGGCCGTCTACAGAGACGTTACCCAGGGGACGCCTGGATGTGTTACCATCCTGATGGGAGGCTTCTCTCATGTCCCCACAAGCTAGAGCTGACAGATGGGAGCTTACCCCATGTCGTGGATTCAGGTCAGCAACCCAACCTTCAGGTCAGCAGTTCAGCTGACACAAGGGTTTAAGCCAATGGTTCTCAACCTGTGGGTCCCCAGGTGTTTTGGCCTACAATTCCCAGAAATCTCAGCCAGTTTACCAGTTGTTAGGATTTCTGGGAGCTGAAGGCCAAAACATCTGGGGACCCACAGGTTGAGAACCACTGATTTCACCCCTTGCGCCATCGCAGCTTCTTTTAAAGGACCCATCCAAGGTAGAGAATCATTGTGATGTAGAGATGAATGTGTTGAATTAGGACACAGTCCAGAGACCAGGGTCTGAATCCCCACTTGGCCACAGAAATCCACTGGTGACCTTAGGCAAGTTACACTTTCAGACAAAGGCAATAGCAAACCACTTCTGAACAAATATTAGCAAGGAAATCTTGCCTTAAGGTCATCACAAGTCAGATATGATTGGAAATCATACAACAATAATAAACAATATAAATAATAAGATTTCTGAATGTCACATAAGTTCTAGACTACTGTTTTGTGGGGTACATGAGAGATAATGAATGCTGGTTACAGCATACAATATTTTGATGAACCCTATCCAAAAATTAGATTGCCAACTTAAATAACTCCTTTAATGGATTCAGCATCTTCAACAGCAGTTTTACAGTTCAGACCAAAACCCAGTGCAAACTTATAGCACCACTGATACGGGAACAACCAGTTGATACTGTTTCAGGACAATATACAAGTGCCCCAACATCAGCACAAATAATCTAATAGGTTTCAAGTACAGTAGAGTCTCACTTATCCAACATAAACAGGCTGGCAGAACATTGGATAAACGAATAAGTTGGATAATAAGAAGAGATTAAGGAGAAGCCTTAATTAGGTCAAATTAAGGTTAACATCAAATTAGGTTATGATTTTACAAATTACGCACAAAAACATCATGTTATACAATAAATTTGACAGAAAAAGTAGTTCAATATGCAGTAATGCTACATAGTAATTACTGTATTTACGAATTTAGCACCAAAATATCAGGATGTATTGAAAACATTGACTACAAAAATGTGTTGGATAATCCATAACGTTGGATAAGCGAATGTTGGATAAGTGAGATTCTACTGTAATTTATTTGCATTTATGATCTACAAACATTTAATTCCCTAGCACCTTTGCAGTGATTCTAGTATATTTACACTTGTCTTGATCTCTGGAAAGTGGAAGTATCTAACTTCACTCTCACTTAACAATTGGCAGAAGAAAGGCTACAAGCTTCTCCTTATAGATTTTAAGGTAACATCCAAGTCTCCTGAGACAATGCCAGACTTCAGAGGAACCTATGCACCATGCACCTCTCTATATGGATTTATACGTACAGCGTAGATCCAGACTGGGACCATTGTGTGCATGTAAATGAGGTTTAAACCAGGTATGAGAACAGTGGTACTCTAACCTCTTTCTGCAACTCCCAGGACTTCCTCCAAGGCTCTAGACTGCCACAATTTATTATTTTTCTTATTTATATTTTCATCCCTAAATTAGTGCAAAGTACAGCAGTTCTACTCACACAGTCCCCTTCCCTCAACACCTAAAAACTTAAAAGATCAGCCAAAAACTGGCAGGAAATGAAAATGAAAGTGACATGTCACTGTAGGCTTAATTTTTAAGCAGTTTTGAAGAACTGCTGGGGATCTCTATTTGTGTGTGTGTGTGTGCACGCACGTTAAGGTTGCCGAGAGAAAAATGAAGAGGGCTCCTGTACTATTAAAGGTTGTGTAGAATGGAATTTCAGCTGGTCCTGCTTGTTATTTTGGCAGTATGACAAACATTTTATGAAACTGCCTCTTCAACATAACAATTATAGCTATAAGGATGATCCCTAGTTCTGGTTGAAAATGTGTGGGGAAAAACCTTGGTGGAGTTGCTCATCCCAGGGTAAATCTTCCCAAAAGTGCCAAGAGGTAAAATTCAGGGTAGAGAAATACCTTTTTTAGATCACTGAAATGTCACAAACATGGTGAGCTTTTGAATTCTTCCAAGAGGTTTTCTTCATGCAGAGGAAGAAACATAAAGTCAGACATTTGGTCTTGAGGACTGGCCATTGTGTGTGGAAGCACATTTTTGTGCCATAATCTCTGCTTGTTGTGTTTTTGACTTTTTAGTCAAGAGGTAGGAGCTCCTGGTAGCACAATGGGTTAAAGCCTTGTGCCAATGGACTGCTGACTTGAAAGTTGGGTTGCTGACCTGAAGGTTGCCAATTCGAATCCGGGGAGAGTGTGGATGAGCTCCCTCTGTCAGCTCCAGCTCATCATGCGGGGACATGAGAGAAGCCTCCCACAAGGGTGGTAAAAACATCGAACATCTGGGCATTCCCAGGGCAACGTCCTTGCACATGGTCAACTCTCTCACACCAGAAGCGACTTGCAGTTTCTCAAGTCGCTCCTGACATGAAAAAAATAAGTCAAGAGGTAAAAAAAAATGAGGAAAAATACTAATTTGCAACAACATTCTACCCAGTTCTGGGGGAGATAATGGCAGGTATGATGAAGCGATCTGAGCATTGGATGCAAATCCCTGCTGTGATATGAAACCTATGGGTATGAAACCTATGAGTGACCTTGGACAGGTCATACAGTCTTTCAATCCCAGAGAAAAGCAATTGCAAAACTCTTCCGAAAAATCTTTCCAACAAAACCCTGTGATAGGTTTGCCTTAGGGTTACCATAGCTTGGAACCAACTTGAAGGCACACAGCAGCAATAGACAATGTAGTAAAAATTAAAATGTCCCACACCCACATATTATGACCCTGATCCAGACAGGAGGTGCTGATGGACTTACTCTAGGCTAAGTGGGAAAAGGTATATAACTACATACAACACTGTTGATGGATGGTGTAGTTTAATTCTTGGTGAGGAAAAATCACTCCAGTCATGGCTGGCTTGACCATTACATAGTATAACCCTCTCAGGCAGTAAATTTGGGGTCTTACAAAAAGGCAGATAATTCCTAGATGTTTAATGTATTGTTTCATTTTTAGTTCTAAAGACAAAAAGAGGTGCTTGTAAGTTTTCTTTCCCATCTTACGTGTCAAAATAATTTGCTTAGCTTTGAGCACTGCACACATTGATTTGTGTCAGAAGAAGAAGGCAGTTTGCTATTCCCCCTCCAGCTTCAAAATGCTTGGGGTTGGTCCTGGCTCAGCCAGACTTTGAGAACTAGCCATCCATTGAATCCAGTCAAGCAAGCACACAGTTGTAACTCAAAATTCCAGATTTCTCAGTCTTCCATTTCCATCCCTGGTGAACTCCAAGGCACATGGTCAAGATTAGCTACTGGGCTGTGAACTTCACATTGCCCCGGGCTCCTATGGTAGTTGGCAGCACATCTGTAAGAGATGTCTGTGCTGGAATGTTCCCCAAGAGAGCCTGACCTGAGCGATCCCTCAAACCCGGGAGCCCGGCTGCTTTCAGAGACCCACCTGTTCTTCCTTCACACATCAGCCCCTCCATTCACACATCCATGCACCCCCTTCCCATTCTCTCTCCCCATTCACAGGCCCACCCGACTCTCACAGGTCTTTGCCCCCCACCTCCGCCCCTGCTTCTTTCAGTCCCACCAGACCCTCTCTCTTCTCTTTCTTCCTAAATCTCATTTCTATGACAACCACCTCCCTCCTCCTCCTCCTCCTCTTTTCATAGCTTCTCAGGGGCGGGAGAGAGGCAGCGACATTCTCATGATAATCAAGCTTTTTTCTTTAGATGAGAGTCAGTTCCCAGACTCAGGGGATAACAGGCCTAGTGGTAGTAGTGGTGGGGTCCTGGCTCCCATCCCAGCCCCCTCCAAAGACCCCCTCCACCAAAAGAAGTCAGAAATCTTGGTTCCCATGCTACTCCGACCCATAAGTCCCTCTCGATTTTTTGCCCACTGTGGCCAAAAGCTTCAGTTTTTGTTTGGAATTCTTGCTTTGTTTGAAGACCAGCAAGAGGGAAGATAGAAACCACATCTTTGTCTTCTTCTGCAGTTCTACTATTTCTCACATCTAAGTCATTTTGTGATATGAGGTGAAGGATAAGATGGCTTCCTTCCCCGTGCCATGTACCAAGGTAAAGGTAAAGGCTTTCCCCTGACATTAAGTCTAGTTGTGTCCTATTCTGAGGGGTTGGTGCTCATCTCCATTCCTAAGCTGAAGACAAACATTATCCATAGACACCTCCATGATTGCATGGAGCGTCGTTACCTTGCCGGTGGAGCAGTACCTACTGATCTACTCACATTGGCATGTTTTCGAACTGCTAGGTTGGCAGAAGCTGAGGCTAACAGCAGGAGCTCACCCCTCTCCCCAGATTCGAACTGTCAACCTTTTGGTTAGCAAGTTCAGCAGTTCAACGGTTTAACCCACTGCACCATTGGGGGCTCCTGACTCTTACTACATTTCAGGTAACCCACTGTAACTAAAGGTATCAGGTCAGATCAGTGGGACATGGCACACAGGCAGGTCTGTGGTACAGACAGCTTTCTACATATTGCCTCCATTCCTTAGAATCTGTCACCTGAGGCATCTTTTTCATTCTGCCTATTGGCAGCACTACAGCACCGTAAGCCCAGCAGTTCAGCACCTTAAGATTTTTCAGGTCACGGGGAAAAATCTGAGTCATATCTCTTATTCCTCAGAACTAACATCTTGCCACATCTTTACTTCATCTGCAGAAATGGAAAAGAAAACCAAACTTTAAAAAAAATCAATAATGTCTTGATTTCCCTCCTTTTCCACTTCCAGAGGAAGGAGATTTTTCTATTTCTAGATCAGAGCAGTAGCTTTGTAGAGTTCAACATACTGTTAAACTGCAAGTCTCAAAATCTCTTACTGTTAACGATGCTAGTGAGGGCCTTGGGAATGTGAGGGCCAGAATAGCTGAAGACTCTAAATTTTCCCACCTATAATTTAGACATTATATACTACATTACAGTTTGGTTAAAAGGTAAAAGTAAAGATTTCCCCCTGTCATTAAGTGTAGTCATGTCGGGCTCTGGGAGTTGGTGCTCATCTCCATTTCTAAGCTGAAGAGCCTGCGTTGTTCATAGACACCTCCAAAACAATGTGGCCAGCATGACTACATGGAGCGCTGTTACCTTCCCACTGGAGTGGTACCTATTGATCTACTCACATTTGCATGTTTTCAAACTGCTAGGTTGGCAGAAGCTGAGGCTAACAGAGGGAGCCCACCCCACTCCCTGGATTCGAACTGCTGACCTTTCGGTCAGCAAGTTCAGCAGCTCAGTGGTTTAACCCGCTGCGCAACCGGGGATTCCTGTTTGGTTAGCATCTGTTAGTTGTGGCTCTGGCAGATAGGTAATTCTGCCTTTAGAAGAGGGGTTTGCAAAAGACACTGAGGAAATGCTGACATTTCTATGATCCTTAGTTCCAATTGGTGCCTTATTCTCTTTTTCCAGCTCTACTTGACTGAAAATGCCTTCTGGCTCCCAATCCTGACTTCTTTTAATTCACCCCAACACTCTTCTGTTTCAAATAACCAAGGAGTCTTGACACTTGAGTTCGAACCAATATCTTTCCTCTGATGAGTCAATGGCCATTTGCTGCTCCAGGCTGATTTCTGCACTGGAAATGGGTGGCATCTGGCTGCTTGAACCCTCCTTGTCCATTCAGCTGGAAGGGTTATTCTTCCCTGGGCTAGATGAATAAAGGTCCTCATGCTAAAAATAGTTCTTAACCATCCATGCCTTTTAATGCACACCAAAGAGCAAAGGGATCGCATAGGTTACCCATCTACGTAGCACAAGGATGGAGGAACATTTTTGCTTTCAGAGGTGGCTAGTGTCTTGTATGTTAGAAGGGTTTGTGAATCAACCTAAGCTGCAAAAGACTGATCCAAGGCACTGAATCCATTTTGGGAATATGATTCAGCACCTTAGATAACTTTCTAAAAGTTCAGACTAGAATCCACAGTAGAATCACTGACTTTTTAGCTGGTTTCTTTTTGTCTCAACAACATGAGAACATGCTCAATATAGAGCAGGTATGGGCAAACTTTGGCCTTCCAGGTGTTTTGGACTTCAACTCCCACCATTCCTAACAGCCTCAGGCCCCTTCCTTTTCCCCCTCAGCCGCTTAAGCGGCTGAGGGGGAAAAGGAAGGGGCCTGAGGCTGTTAGGAATGGTGGGAGTTGAAGTCCAAAACACCTGGAGGGCCAAAGTTTGCCCATGCCTACATTACATAGTCAAGAGTGTTGCTAAATATCTGTGGGTAGGTGTCCATAGGACTCAGTTCTGTATTAAACACATGCACACGGCTTTATATCTGTAGATCCACATTTACGAATAATTAATAGATATATTAAAATTTTACAGAAGACAGCCAATTAATTTCTCATGCAAATCACCTCCTCTCCAAAATAAATTATTCAGCTGATTTACATCCCACTCGGAGATCATCCCAAATCAGTTATTCCATTAGTCTTCAGTCGTTGCTCTCTGGTTACTATCAATTTGCAATGGTTGCAAATTACAAGAATTCTGTAAGAATCTTGTCTTTTTTTATGTACAGTAGAGTCTCACTTATCCAAGCCTCGCTTATCCAGGCTTCTGGATAATCCAAGCCATTTTTGTAGTCAATGTTTTCAATATAGCATGATATTTTGGTGCTAAATCCGTAAATATCCGTAAATTACAACATAACATTACTGCGTATTGAACTACTTTTTCTGTCAAATTTGTTGTATAACATGATGTTTTGGTGCTTAATTTGTAAAATCATAACCTAATTTGATGTTTAATAGGCTTTTCCTTAATCCCTCCTTATGATACAAGATATTCGCTTATCCAAGCTTCTGCCGGCTCGTTTAGCTTGGATAAGTGAGACTCTACTGTATAAGCAATGCACCCATGCACTTTGCCACATCCCATACATATATTTCTACAATGGAGTGATTAAATGAGCCGGAAGGATCGGGTTTGGACATCCTAGGAAGCTTTTGCTTCCTTATTTCTGATTAATACAGCCATTCCTCTGATGGGAAGAGCCAAACAGGGATGATTAGGTGGCATGAATAAGTTCATCACTCATAAGCCAGAATTTGCAACAATTCTAGTTCATTGTTATGTCTAAATAATAGTCAATGTATAGGTCCATCTATGGGAATTATTAGTGCTACCCTAAAACATTTTGGTGCCAGAAATAGAGCCCCAGTTCAAGTAGCTACATGAAAAACAGGACAGGACATTTCTAGCTGTAATCTATCAATCTATACACATAGTAAAAGTGAAAATGTGTATGTGGTGGAGGTGTCCACTTACACAGATAGCCTCCTGCCTCCACAAACAACTATAACCCGCAGTGCTCAGCAGCCACCAAAAGCACTCCCTCCAATTACATTTCAGGTTATAGCGAGCGCCATGAACATGCTCAAGAGCCCTGCCAATGTCCTTCACAAACATCATACTGGCCACCAACCAAGTGAAGGTTCCTTCAGAGACAATTTCATCCCAGATTATATGTGTTTCTTCCACCAAAGACACCTCCCAGTGTTCCTTTCTCTCTCCATTGGTGTGGAATTTGCATGATGCTGCCCGCTGCCTCCTCCTTAACCCTTTCCTACCTTTCCTATGGCACACAGCAGAGAGGAATTGATCAGCAATTGAACCTACTGGAGCAGGTTGGGGGACTGACTCAACAGGATGGAAGTTGTAGTTCACCCTTTTCCTGTGAGCACTGAACCCAGCTGACGATGGATCTGGACCAAACTTTGCACACAGACCCAACATGGCTCACTGTGCATACAGGTGGGGTTTGGGGGAGATTGAACTTGGATCTAGGGGTTGTAGTTCACCCTTATCCAGACCCCTGAAGCCAGCCAACAAAGGATCTGGACCCAGATGATGATGGATCTGGACCAAACTTGGCACAAAGAAACCTTGGTGACCAGCATAACATCCTGAAGGGGTTTGGGGGGGAATGACCCACCCCAAACTCAAAATGCAACTCAAAATGGGTCACTTCATCCTGCTAAATGGCAGGAAAGGCTCTGGTGCCCTCACTATATAAACAGGGAAATTAAGATAGGGCAGTTGTACTTCAATAGTTATCCCAAAGAAAGGCTGCAAAACAGATGTGGCTTTCTTGAGATAAATCTGCTGAAATTCCTTCTTTTACAAAACTGTTAAAAGGCACAAGAGCCCTATCCTGTTTTATTTTGGTTTCTTGTTGTTATTATTATTTGTATAATCCCTGAACTATAATCCCTAAGATTATTTATAAAAGGCTAGGCTAAATTAACTGGTGTAAAAGTATAAAAATAAATCTCTAGAATAAATATGTCCCTCACAAATGTCCAGGAAGGTCGGTTTAATAAGCAAAGATGAGTATTTTGAACATCTAACATTATTCTAGCAAATAAGAACAGGCAGTATACTATCAGATATAGAAACTAGTAAGGTTTAAATGTCCTAAAGGCACTTGATCCTGTAGAGATGTCAAATGTGTTGTCGAAGGCTTTCATGGCCAGAATCACTGGGTTGCTGTGAGTTTTCCTGGCTGTATGGCCTGCTTTGGCCTGTCTTCAAAGCAGCCAGGCTTTAAAGCTGAAAGGCCATTCAGTGTTAATCAAGGTGGCCAATTGCAACAAGCAGACCTCATAACCTCTGAGGATGCCTGCCATAGATCCGGGTGAAACTTCAGGAGAGAATGCTTCTGGAACATGGTCATGCAGCCCAGAAAACTCACAACAACCCAGCACAAGATCCTGTCTGTTTATAGAAACTAAGCAGTGTCAGGCCTGGTTAGTACTTGGATGGGAGACTGTCAATGAATACCAGGTGCAATAGGCTATATTTCAGAGAAACGTACTGCCAAATCCACTGCAAGCATTCCTTGCCTTTTAAAAAGTGTATAAAATGTAAATTAACAGGTGATTTGCAGGCACGTACATACAATCACACTGATACTAAGATACTAATGTGCTAATTAATTGCATGGTAATAAATAGGAACAACAGGGATCTAGTAACCAAGAAGTAAAATCCTTTGTGACTTTCTAGAAATTAGAGCATAATGATGGAAACCAGGAGATGTCCTGATAGCAACTCAATTATAATGCAATAACAGTGTACTACCAGAATACAGATTAAATGCTTCATCAGCAGGGGCTTAATAGTAGCCTTGTAGCAGTAGAGTAGTAGTAATGCTCCTGTGTAAAGAACTGGTGATTCTTAAATGTGAGCAGGAGGCCTAGTGGCAATTCAAAAATACCGGGCAATTGAATAGCAATAATTGAACTATTAATGGCCTTATTATAAGACAGCAACAATTATCTTGAAAGAATGCGGTAATAGTCTAGTTAGAACAGGTTATAAATGTAGCAACTACATGTAGTAAAGATCCTGTACTGATCCATCAAATAGAAATGAAAAGGTTCCGGTAAGAATAGAGTAGTGACTTTCTTAACAATAAAGGAGCTAGCAGAGAATATTGTATTTCTGTCCCACAGTTATCCTGTGGCCTTTATTGCTATTTAACATGCAATGAACATCAGCTCTATATGAGGCGGCATGGATCTACCAAGTAATCTTCTAACAAAAGGGATTTAGTATTGTTCTCAAGGCAAATTTCAGCTGGTACAAAATGCTATGATTAGAGCCAGTAATTTGGATCACGTGAGTCTAATTGTTCTGTCAACATCGCTGGCTTTAGCCTGTTTTTAAGACTGGGTCATTATTTTTATAGCCCTAAACCAGTCTTTCTCAAACCCATGCCTTTGAGACATGTCAGATTACAACTCCTGTGAACTCTAGTCCCTATATTTCATGCAAATGAAGAATTTGGCATTGGACACAGAATTTGCCACCCTGAGAACCGTGGATGGCTGAATCACGTCAAGGACAAGGTCAAGACCTGGGTTATAAATGCCATTGTATAAGGTTCATAAATCCTGATGTGGGAGAGCCAATTCAGTCACTTCGCTTTGGAGGCAGGGGGTGCACCAGGATGAATGCCTCCACATAGAGAAGAGAAGAACTTCCAAGAACTTTAATTTGTCTTTAGCTGCCTGCTGATGACTCTAAATCAAATGTTCTGAGGTTTGGAAGCAAAAAACAAAAAAAGGATGCGGTGTAGTCAAAGGCTTTCATGAACGGAATCACTGGGTTGCTGTGAGTTTTCCAGGCTGTATGGCCATGTTCCAGAAGCATTCTCTCCTGACATTTCACCTACATCTATGGCAAGCATTCTCAGAGGTTGTGAGGTCTGTTGGAAACTAGGCAAGTGGGGTTTATATATCTGTGGAATGTTCAGGGTGGGAGAAATAACTTTTGTCTGTTTGAGGCAAGTGTAATGTTGCAACTGGCCGCCTTGATTAGCTTTGTATATCCTTGCAGCTTCAAAGCTTGGCTGCTTCCTGTCTGGGAAGGTAATTAGCTGGCCCTGATTATTTCTTGTCTGCATTTCCCCTGTTTTTTGTTCATTGTTTACTGTCCTGATTTTAGGATGCTGCTTACAATGAGGATGCTGCTTACAATGAGATTCTGCTTCTTCCCAATGAACTTGGAAAAAATCATTTTTGGACTCTGATCCCCCCAAACTGGCTGGCGAGTCTGGGATCAATAGTTCAAAATCTGCACCATAGATCAACAGCCCAATAGAACAGGATTATAGTGCCGAACAACATACTTGGAAGACTCAAGTTTAATGCTAGCCTAAATTTTAATTAAAATAAGTATTTATGTGTAAATGGATTTGGATTTGGAGGGGGGATCTAACATATCTTTTGCTTTGAGGATCCCATTCTGGGTTGTGTTGGTACATTGTCACATTTAGATGTCCTGAGATAACCTTTCAACTCACCCCAGCCTCTAGTTCAGGCACGGGCAAATTTTGGCCCTCCAGGTGTTTTGGACTTCAACTCCCATGATTCCTAACAGCCTCAGGCCCTTTCCTTTTCCCCACCAATTTTTAAGAATTGTGGGAGTTGAAGTCCAAAACACCTGGAGGGTTGAAGTTTGCCCATGCCTGCATGCCTACAAAGGCTTATAAATCCAACTTCTTGTCAAGTTACTCTCAAAGGTGCTACAAAATCCCTTTGCACACTAGTATTCCAGACTAACATGGCAGTCCTATTTTGAACTCCTAAATCCAGTGTATCACCTCCCCTGCAAAAAATACAATATATATACAGTAGAGTCTCACTTATCCAAGACTCGCTTATCCAAGGTTCTGGATTATCCAATGCATTTTTTGTAGTCAATGTTTTCAATACATCGTGATATTTTGGTGCTAAATTTGTAAATACAGTAATTACAACATAATATTACTGCGTGTTGAACTACTTTTTCTATCAAATTTGTTGTATAACATGATGTTTTAGTGCTTAATTTGTAAAATCATAACCTAATAGGCCTTTCCTTAATCCCTCCTTATTATCCAAGATATTCGCTCATCCAAGGTTCTGCCAGCCCATTTAGCTTGGATATGTGAGACTCTACTGTATTTTGATACTGCCATTAAGGGAAGCTTTTTGGCTTTTATCGTTCTTCCTAACCTGATGGGAAAAGCTACACCTGCTAAAATCTTCCCTTCCATCCAACTGTTGAACAAAGACTTCTGGGTCCGGCCATGTATTGTGTCTGGCAACCTCATAACAAACGCCCCCAGCCTCGCCCTCCCTTGAACCCTGAACCCTGGACTGTCATTCAGGAGGCGAACAGGCCCAGGACGTCCCTGGCCACAAAGGTGTGGACCACAAAGCGCCATTCGCATCAATGGGGTGGCCTGCATGCCAAGCAGAAGCCTAGCGAGGAGTCCGAAGCCTGCCCTTAGCAACCCCTTAGCAATGGCTTTTGTGCCTCGCACCATGGGCCGATCCCGCCTCCATTGTTGGGCTCCCTTGGCTGTTGGGGGATTTGGAATGGTTTACGCTGTGGGGCAGGGTCTCTTTAAGCACTCCTTCCCCCCCCCCCCTCAGCCCCCAAGCTACCCCGACTGGGGCCAAGCAACAGAGCAGCCATTGTTTTCTGCCATGAATGGCTACAGTCTTGGCGTGAATGGGAGCCTTCTCTCTCTCTTTTATTTTTTGTGGTTGCTGGGCTGGTTCCCAAAGTGGCTGGGAATGGACCCCGATGCGACCCTTGTCAAATTGGGACAGGGGTGGGGTGTTTCTTTGCAAGAGGGGAGAGGATATATGAAGCAAGGGAAAGTGGGGGCATTTTTGAAGAGAGGGATCGGATCCTGGAAGATCGGAAAAGGGGACAACGGTAGGTTAGGCGATGCATTGGAGACCCTCCTCCTTTGACTCTTCTGTCGTTTCCTACTGAATTATTTTTTTCAGTCTGGTGCACCTTTTGGGGAAGTATAATGATGGCAGAATGAAAGAGATAGTAAGTCTTAGACTTATTAAGATTCAAAAGGGACATATACAAGAAATGAGGAAAGGAAGAAATTGCCAAAGAGGAATTCAAACCAACAGCCAGCATGTATAAGTTAAGAAAAAGTTAGGAAAGCCAAAGTGCACAATGAGCTCAGGCTTACTAGGGAGGTTAAGAACAATAAAAAGGGCTTTTGGGGATATTATGTCCATAGCAAAAGTTAGGACAAGGAAATTGTACAGGTGATTGCGAAATGCTAACAAGGGACAGAGAAAATGCAGAACTGCTCAACACCTTCTTTGCCTCAGTCTTCTCCCAAAAAGGTAACGGGGATCAATTTGGGGATAATGGAGCAGATGATACATCAGGAGCCACAGCAGCCTTATGGTTGGCTTCAAAGGACCATTGAATCCAACTCTAATTCTTTTTACATAATGGTCAGTGCTCTTTAGTTTTTACTCAACTTGGGTTCCCAGATGTTATTGAACGGCTCACATCACTTTCAATTATCCACCATATGGACTGGGGATAATGGGAATTACAACCCAACAGCACATGTGGCTCTGAGGTTGGGGAAAGGTTAAATGACATTTTAACATCAGACATCATATCCACAAACCATGTTCCTAAATTCAAGCCCTACTATCCTGACTAAACAGAACAAGCTCGAGCCTTCCATATGTCACTCTATCACAACTCCCATCAGTTCTAGTTATGATGTGTAACAATGAGGAATACAGGAGTTGTAGTCCAGCATCTGGCGAACCACACAAAATCTGGAGAGCCAGACAAAATAACATGGCATGCCAGATTTGATCCGTGGGCCTTAGGTTTGACACATTAGCAGTAGGGGAAACACAGCACAGAATAGGTAAAGAGGCAATACAGGAATGCCTGGCTAATCTAAATGAATTCAAATCTCCAGGGCTAGATGAATTCCATCCAAGGGTATTAAAAGAACCAACAGAAATAATTTCAGAGCCAATGGCAATCATTTTTGAGAATTCCAAAAAACCCCTCTCCTATTGCCTTCATTAAGATCTCAGACTACTGGTACTGGAAGGGGAGGTGTCCCTTTGATAAAAAGTTAGTCATCTTTCCAAGTCGATCCACAGTGTCCACCCACAATCTGCGTATATATGCGGTCGGTGTCATATTTTAGATCTAGTCCAACAATGCTTGTTCAGTACATACTATCAATTGCCTTTTTACATATCTAATCCTATGCTTGCTAACATTTTACCAAAGGAAAAATGGTTCACGCAGCAAAGGCAGAGAGAAATAGCAGCAGCGTATGATCTGAGAGGTGTAGGTCCAGCATCGCCTGTGAAGTCATTGCAAGCTGCTTCTGATGGTGCATAGGGGGGGAAATATTAATTGGGACTCACATTGATTTATCATGGGGACTATTCTAAGAGACATGGCTGAAAGAGCCTGCGGGCCCACAATAGGCCTCATTGTCAACGTGCAAGTTCAAATTGTGTTTGGATCTACAGAATGAACAGATCATCTCTCTGTATCAGCCAGCCTCCTTGAAGTTTATTTTTGAGAGGAAAAATATCCAGGCATCATCGGGAACATCTGTTGATCTCATTTGTACTCAACACGCTCTGAACTTAAAAGTACCTGACCCCATGTCTGTTTAATTAAAGGCTTTGTTAAAAAAGGAAGAAAACCTTTCAAAAGAAATATAGCCTATCTAGTTTTACAGAAATTATTTTTACAAGCAGGACTATATTGTTAACATAATACAGTGGGACATGGGGAACATGTGGTCCAGAAGCTGCGTAAGGCCCTTTCACGCATCCTTTTGAAGCCTTCCAAGCACCCCTACAGAATTAGAGACCATAATACATCCCACTGAAATCATTACAATATTGATTGTGTGGTCTCTGTGGTATCTATCCTGTGGTGAAAGGGAATGTTTTAGTACCCTTCCAAACCACAGAAAGTCACGGCATCTGCTGGTAAATTTGGGAAATAAAGGTGGTGATGTGGCAGTATAAACATTCAGGACCCCAGGATATTATGCCCCTCTGTGTTCAAGATAACGAAGATTGGTTACAAGACCATTTAGGAAATACAGTCCTTACAAAGGTCCTTGGTGAACCTCATACTCTCAATTTTACAAATGAAAACTAAACTGTATGTAGCCAAGCAACATCAGATTGTGGTCAAGAAAGGAAGAACCTAGAAAGCAGAAGAAGTGGCAGAAAGAACAGACAAGCTAGGAGAGGCTGCAGCAGTTTGCTTTTGCCTGAGCCTAAGGGAAGAGCAAGTGTTCTTCCACTTCTTTCTTAGCTCCCAAGTTAACTGAGTGTAAATGACTTTTGCACATTGAATTCTGTTTGCACCAATTGAAGTAAGCTGAGAATGAGGAAGAAAACATACAAAGTGTTGTAGTCTGGCAAGTGTTTCTGAATGTTCAGATGAGGGGGATGATGGGTTACAAAATGAGGTGTCTGTGAGTGTTCAGGGGGGATTGCAGAAAGATGAGGCTGATGGTTGGAAACCGGGGAAACTGAAAGCACCAGTTTCCTTGAGAAAAGGCTTTGGGAATATGAGGAGGTTTCAAGGAAATGTAAATTAGACTTGAGAACACAGGGCATGAAAAGCAGACAAACTAGATATTCCCAGCGAGTTTGAAACAAGATCTTGAAGTCCAGGTGTGTTAGGCATGATGTCATGGGTGCCTGGACGGGCTTAAATTAAGTGGTTTGGCTTCAAGTTTCTCAGAGGACACAACGTAGCTAATGGGGATTGGTCACCTGTTCATGTTTCCAAGTTTCTGGTTCCTGTATTGTCGAGATTCTTGCTTCATGTTCCTGTCTATGCTTATGTACCTTTGGAGAATTTACCTTGGAAAGGTTCCTATGATCACGTTCATGGAAATACCTTGGATTACTTCAGTATTTTTGAATTCCTGGGTTTTGAGGTTTACCCTGGCATTTTTTGATTACTGCTACTGAACTCTAGCTTATTTTGGCATTACATTTTATATCTTGACTGTCTCTTTTGGATTTGCCCTTTTCCCCTTTTTATATACTTGCTTCAATAAACATTTTATTACTGGATAACAGGATTCTGGTGTGGTGCTGGGTGAAAGGGTGTCTCTGTGCTAGGGTGCAACACAGAGAAACTAGGATATTATTTAAGCAGTTGAAAATTATGAAGATAGAGGATTAATTGGGATCGTCCCTGCCAAATCAGGACAGCTGGTGCAAATTGGAGACTGAAACAGACAGGCATTTTACAAGAGAAATTTGAGGTGCACAAAACCACAGAATTTTAATTCAGAGTTTTTTAGATTCACTGGACAAAAGTGGAGTTACATAGGCTGGAGAAAATTAGATTAAAAGAGGAGATCTAGGTGGCAGGACTTATGATTATAGAAGGAAAGGACCTGAGGCTGTTAGGAGTTGTGGGAGTTGAAGTCCAAAACACCTAGAAGCTTACAGATGACTTCATCTTGGTTTTTTGGGGGGAAGCAAATGGCTTTATAAATCAAAGAAAGGTGGCAGCAGGTGAACTGGAAGTATAGAGGCTCCAAGTTCCAACTTTTGATGGGACACTGGAGATTAATATCCAGAGACTAGTTTTCCATCTTTCTCACCCTGAAATTCAGCTGCACATTTTCCACATCAGACCAAGGATGTATGTCTTACAGGGAAAGAAGGAGTGCACTGTACCCCAGATTAAATTCCCGGCCAAATTTTCCTTCATTCTTCCAGTTTCTAGCATTGCAGTAACATAAACTTCATTAGAACATTTAGAAATATAACAGTTAGGAATTGTGAGTGTTGAAGTCCAAAACACCTAGAGGGTTGAAGTTTGTCCATGCCTGGTTTAGGCATTCAAATTAAATTGGCAAGCAAAGTTAACAAGGCAATGCAAACAGCAAATATGAATATGACTTTTAGGAGTGAATGATTCTCAATATCTCAAGATGCTAGACATTTTCAGAATGAAATTTCAGGAGGAGATTCATATTTAAGAAGGAAATGCCACCATTTTGCCCCTTTCCCCAAATTATCTGGGCAGTTCCTATTTTCTCTTAACTGGCCCAGGTAAAGGTCAAGGTTTTTCTCTGACATTAAGTCTAGTCGTGTCAGATTCTGGGGGTTGGTGCTCATCTCCATTTCTAAACCAAAGAGCCGGTGTTGCCTGTAGACACCTCCAAGGTCATGTGGCTGGTATGACTGCATGGAGCACTGTTACCTTCCCACCAGAGCGGTAACTATTGATCTACTCACATTTGCCGTTTTCAAACTGCTAGGTTGGCAGAAGCTGGCGCTAATAGCGAGAGCTCACCCCGCTCCCCGGATTTGAACTGTTGACCTTTTGGTCAGCAAGATCAGCTGCTCAGTGGTTTAATCCGCTGTGCCACCAGGGGCTCCTGGATACTCTATGTCTCTTACATATTATCTTTGTGATGCTGGTTAATAATACAAATTCTTTTAATGTAATTGTGTTTGCATATATGTGTACTATACAGGCTTTAGTCTCCTTCTCATGACCTTCAAGAGTTAAATATCTGAGTGGGGAATGGATGCATCTTGACTTTTGCTGTATATCCACATAAATGTGCAAATGTGGACACAAAAATAACAGCGCATTACTTTCCTTCCATCTGCTAGTGTCTTGTTAGTAAATGCTGCTGAACGTGTTTGAGCTGTTGCTTATCTATAATAAGTACAACCAGATCCATTTGGAGCTTAAACATTCTGTTAAGACATCCTTAAGCTTTCCAAAAAGGAAGCTGTTATGATCAGTTTACTAGAACACCGTTGCTTTGGAAACTAGGGCAGAACAAGCTGTTGCACAGTAAATGAATGAATACAGCATACGGAAGGCAGAAAAGAGTGCTCTACAACATGTAATGGTGGGGGAGAGGGCATCTTTGTGATGAAAATAACCAGGGTGGGCCCTGCCAAGCAGTGGATGCCGAGGGCTGCGAGGGGTGGCAAGACGTCGGGAAGAACCGTGTGCCATACCACTGCCTTGTACCCACTAAACCAGTTTGCTGCCCTTGGATGTCGTAAAACATGCTGTTCATTCAGCAGTGCTGAAATAAAATTCAGCTGAAAAAGATTCATCTACCAGTAGTCAGCTTCTATAAGTAGAATTAGAAAGCCTACTGTCTCGTCCTTTGTCTTGGACAGCAAAATATATTGGGTTAGCCTTGAGAATGATAGATTGTAGAGATGCACTATTAAACGGAGAGCCATGGGGATTTGTCTTCTGCTTCCTCCTTCATTCACTGTAAATAACGGCTACATGCAGTGCTGAATTCAATACTGGTGCAGCCGGCAATCGTACCTTTTTACCACTTTTCAGGTGGACAGTCCTTTATTTTATTTTTCCACAAAGCTATGCACCTATATTTATTTATTTTTGGTGCAACACTGTCAGTGGGATTGTGATTGTTACAGTTTTTTGGTCTGAATTTCACAAGAGCTATATACTGCCAGACCTATTTGGGTGGTAAAATTTAGCACCTCACAAACCTCCTTTAATGTCTGGACTAAACCCCAGAACAGATTCACACATTCATTAACATGGAAGTCATCCGATGCCACTGTTAGGTGTTTTTTAAATTTTACTGGTTCAATGCAAATGTCAGAATCATGTAACCCCCCAGAGGTTGTTGAACTACAACTCCCAGTAGCTTATAGTTGTAGTCAGGAACCCTGGAAATGACAGTTCAGTAATATCTGGAGGTCTGTATAATGTTTCACCCCCTACTTGAAGGTAAAGTGAATGTGTCGGAATGTGTGCAAAGCTACCCAGGTGTTTGGGGAGTGTGAGCAGCATCTAGTTAATGCTATGCACAGCCAGCTTCTGCAGCAAATTCACAAAACAGAGATCAACTCTGGTGAGAAGATGCATAATTTGAACAGAACACTGTCCTTCTACAGCTGCACCTTTGTTCAGTGATGTTATTCCTATACACTTGTTTACTGTATTCTTAATTTGTGTAACCTTGAAGGTATGCTGTTCCTACCTGTTTGAAGGGGATTTCTCTGAGACAGTAAAATGTTAGTGTGTGTTTCAAATGCTTTATGCCAGAGACTAGTTGGTGTGTGTGTTTGCGTGTGTGTACAGAGGAGGGTGGAGGGATGGAGGGCAATGGTGGCAGAAACAAGTGGAGTTGGCAAGGGATTTGTAGAGAGTACAGGGCCTGAAATAACAAAAAGACAAAGGGGCCTGGTGAGGCGGCGATGGGATAGAGAGAATGGGGCACAATTTCCTATTCTCCTGGCAGAACAAGAGGTTCATTGTGGTTTCAGTACAGAAAAAGGGGGTGGGGATGATGGAGAATGAATGGACATCTAGTGTGAGACTCGGGAGCGAGTTGTCAGCATCCTAAAAAGAGCAGGGAAAGCAATAATATTTCAGAGAACTAACATTTTTATAGGAAAGATGCTGGTGGCGGCAGGCTTTTAAAGGAGCAATGGTGGATACCTTGCAATGTGCATATGATGGTGTTCTGATGGGGCAGGAAAATCACTCTGGGCTTTAATCTGAATGTTAAAGGAGCCACTTCACATGTCAAATCTATTTCAGGAATAGTTTTCAGCACCTAAAATAGCTCCTTTAAAGTTTAGAATGAAATCCATAGTGGATGCATGGAAGGCACAGTTTTAGCTGTACATGAGTGCACACAGCTACATTGTTCTCATTTAGGATGCATTTACACAGTAGAATTTGTGCAGTTTTATAACACTTTAACTGTCATGGCTCAATGCTATGTAGTTTTAGCTTTCTCTGCCAAAGACTGCTGGTACCTCACCAAACTCCAATTCTCATGATTCTATAGCATTGAGCCATGGCAACTGAATGGTGTTGAATTGCATTATTTCGACAGTGCAGATGCACCCTAAAGTTCAAAATCATCCCAGGCCCTGATGTTTCCAGGACCAAAACTGAGACAACTCTCTTTACCACACTGTTGTTGCTTGGACACACAATTCCCAGTTTCATATGTGAAAGAGTAGAAGGTATGTGGTGGGTGGTGAATGGAGGTAAAAACAAAAGAGTAGAGCTCAAAATACCAACATACATGGAATCATAGACTCCTAGAGTTGGAGGGCAACCCATAGGCTATTAAGTCCAACTCATGCAAGTAAGACAACTCACCCACCACCTCTTTAGATATTTATGGTAGTTTCATTGCTGAACTGCTTGTACTGTCAAGAATATTTTACTGAAATCCATCTTCCTGTAACTTAAAATTATTAAACAATTATCTGGGGCAACAGGGAACAAACTTCCACCCTCTCTCCTTTATGACAACCCTTTAGACATATGAGGTTAAAGTTCTTATTGTCAGTATGGAAACCTTAGAAGAGCCATTTTAATCTTTCAGAGTACAAAAAGGACCTAAACAGAAGTTGGGAATGGCCAAAAAGGGTTTTTTGTTGTGTCAGAAGCAACTTGAGAACATACTGCAAGTCACTTTTGGTGTGAGAGAATTGGCCATCTACAGAGACGTTGCCAAGAGAACGCCTGGATGTGTTAGCTGGGAGGCTTCTCTCATGTCCCCATAAGCTAGAGCTGACAGAGGGGAGCTCACCCCGTATCGCAGATTCAAACCAGTAACCCTCAGGTCAGCAGCCCAACCTTTAACTCAGCAGTTCAGCCAGCACAAGGGTTTAATCCATTGCACTACTGCAGCTCCACAGCAAAAAAGTGTGTCATAGAGAAAGCATGCAGACATCTGGGGAAGCCCAAGAAGGACATACTTAGTCCACAGGCTTGAGGTTCTCCACCTCAAAGCAGCTGATTGGCCTGAAATCTTTTCAGCCTCCAAGGTGCCCAGGTTGTGCTGCCAGGGTCCCTGGATCAATATCCCCTGGACTCTCCCACTTCTTTCACACCCTCAACCCTGGTATGAAGCCCCATTGCTACGTTCAGACTGACTGCTTTGGGAGAACAGGAATCTTTATTTACCAGCAAACGATAACTGCCGCCACGCAGCTCCAAGTGATGCAGCAAACCCTTTGTGTCTTGGTTTCTTCATCGTCTTCGTTGCTGCAGCAGCAGAAGCGGATCAGGTAGACGCAGATGAGAACTAGGCTGATGGCAAAGCAGAGGCCTGAGATGCTAGCCAGAAACAGCAGGGCCTGGAGAGTGAGAAGAGTTAGAAAAACAATGTTAAAGCAGCAAGGGAGAAGTTTATCTTGGGCTCTTGAGTTGTCACACAATCAGGCAAAAAAGCATCAATCCATGCTCTTCTCTTCAAGCATGAACTGCAAATCCTCACAGAGCAGTTTGGTTTTGTCTGAGTACACAGAAAAAAGGCAAGACTTCGCCCCTTCTTCTTTTCTTCCTATGGTAGTAGATAATTTTTCATTTTGAACTCAATTGGCATCAACTGAAGTACATTGAGGACAAAGTAAGGCAGTGGAGGAGGATAAGAGAAATTGGGACATTTTAAAAAATACCTTTAAAATTGGGATGACAGGGTATTATTGGGAACTGCCTCAGCCATACTGGGATAGAATTTTTTTTGTGCCAGGAGTGACTTGAGAAACTGCAAGTCACTTCTTGTGTGAGAGAATTGTCTGTCTGCAAAGACATTGCCCAGGGGATGTTTTGATGTGTTATGATCCTTGCGGAAGGCTTCTCTCATGTCCCCGCATGGAGCTGGAGCTGACAGAGGGAGCTCATCCACACTCTCCCAGGATTTGAACCAGCAACCTTCAGTTCAGCAATGCAACCTTCAGGTCAGCAGTACTGCCAGCACAAGGGTTTAACCCATTGCGCCATGGGGGACTGGGATAGATGAAGGGCATGTATCTGCCCAAGAGTAGCTAGGGATTTCCATAGCTAATAGGGATTTTAACTCTGGTCTCCTGGAGTTTCAATTCAACACTCAAACCACTACAACATTCTGGGGTGAGTAAAGTGTGCCTCATGAGTCACATGCAGACCCCAAACTGCATTTTATGTCCCCCAAGCTCCCTGGTATTCCCTTCCCAAAAATGGTGTGACAGAACGTCCAGTCTGCTGCTGACTTATGTGGTGGAGTCCACATGGAATAGGTCATGGGGTGAAAATGGGCTGAACTCTACACACACTTGTCCAAGTATGCACAAGATCACATCTACCCCCTCCTATCAATATACATATATTTTCCATGCTGCTTCCTTACCCATTCTTCTACCTGCACATAAATATTTATAGCCTTCAATCCTGTGAAATGGGCTTCCATTCTTCCATAATTCCCCCCACCCCGTTCTTTTTTGGAAGGGGTAAAGTTCTCAGAGGCTAACAGGCACATCCAGTGGAGCTTTGCTATTCTACTACCCCGTCTCTCTACCCCTGTCCAAAGAAACACATAGAGGTGAACCCCATTCTGCATGTTTATGATGCCATATGGATTTTATGGTTTGTTTGAAGCAGGCTGGATTGTTTATTTGTTCTGTTGCGAGCTGCCGCTTTTGGTTTTTCTATCAAAATGAAAGGTAAGCTATGAATATCAAAAATGCATCAAGAGGCCTGATTCAGCCGGAGCTTCTAGTCTTTCAGAAAACATGAAAGGCCTTCCACTTCAGGAAAACACCAAGTGAATTTTTATAAGCCTGCAGCCTTCTTCATATTTGAGTGCGATCTTTGGGGATTTGGGGAAGGGATTTTTGAATTACAGTTTTCCATTCATTGTGTTTTTGTGCTGAAGGATTTTTTTTACAAATGAAATTTGAAAGCCATGTTGAGCCATTTGGGATGCGAATTAAATGCTGTGATAGCTACATGTGCATCTACACTGTAGAATTAATGCATCTACACTGTAGAATCAATACAGTCTGACACCACTTTCATTACTATGGCTCAATGCTACGGAATCCTGGTATTTGTAGTTTAGTGAGGAATCAGCTCTCTTAGACAGAGAAGGCTAAAGAGCTTGTGAAACTGCAACTCCCAGGATTCTATAGCATTGAGCCTTGGCAGTTAAAGTGGTGTTAAACTGCATTAATTCTACAGTGCAGATACAGCCATGGTCTAGGGTATTTAACATTAGTAAAGATAAAGGTTTCCTCTTGATGTTAAGTCCAGTCATGTCCGACTCTGTGGGTTGGTGCTCATCTCCATTTCTAAGACAAAGAGCCGGAGTTGTCCATAGACATCTCCAAGGTCATGTGGCCGGCATGACTGCATGGAGTGCCATTACCTTCCTGCACAAGCGGTACCTTTTGCTCTACTCACATTTGCATATTTTTTAACTGCTAGGTTGGCAGAAGCTGGGGCTAACAGTGGGAGCTCATCCCACATCCTGGATTCGAACCACTGACCTTTCGGTCAGCAAGTTCAGCAGCTCATCGGTTTAATCCGCTGCACCACCGAGGGCTCTGCATTTTACATTACTGACTTTTAACATTGCTTTGAATTTTGAAATGTGAGGATTGACAGCAGAATCTGACATAAATACTGGAGAACAACATCATTAAAGATTCACTCTAATTACTTTATTCTCTCCCCATCCGCATACATACTACATATCTTTGAAGTTTAGGGAAAGGTGTAGCTATGGGTCAGATATAAAAACTTGGCTCCTAAGAATTCTGTCCTGAATGAAATTATCCTTCAATTCTCCAAATTCTAGCCTTGGTAAGAACGAGGCATTCACAATAATTTACACCTAGAACTTTAATATTTGCTTTGTTTACATTCCCTTGACATCTTTGCTTTTCCCTTTTCTTTAGATGCTCAGCTGAAGTTGTATATCACTGCAATGCTAGAAATATGGAGATCTAAGAAATATGTAACAGCGTATCAGAATTCTTATTTGGGGAGAACAGTGCCCTCATTTCATATGCCTCCCTATAGAGATGGATGTGTACCACAAAGGATCATCATCTTACTCCTCGGATACAAACATTTGCACAAAAACTAGAATTATAAAACCTGTTTTTCTGGAGAGAAGTGGGTCTCGGGATGTATCAAGCTACAAACAATCACCTCCAAATATTCCTTACTTAAGAAAACCCTACAAAATGCATGGGGTCAGCACAGATCGACAGGCAACTTGAAGGCATACACACACACACACACAGAGCCCATTGGATTTAT
The DNA here is from genome assembly GCF_035594765.1 of Anolis carolinensis. Taxonomy (NCBI): domain Eukaryota; kingdom Metazoa; phylum Chordata; class Lepidosauria; order Squamata; family Anolidae; genus Anolis; species Anolis carolinensis. The sequence goes on from NC_085846.1 coordinate 16,329,846, forward strand.
GCTATTACTGCCTGAGGCATAACAACAAGAGCAGTGGATGGTATGGAAGTGTTTATCTGCCTCGCGTACTCTCCCTCCCCATCTCACAAACGTACAAACAGATTACAGGCAATCTGACAATTTGCCTCGGGCTTAGATACCACAATCTCTGCCCACGGCAGCTGGCAGGACCAAGGGGATCGGTCGGCAGGGGCAAGGGAGGGGTCAGTTTGTTATACCCGTTGGCCTTTGAAAGCATCACCAGTCACGAGAAGGAGGCCGCATGCAAGTATAGACAGTCATCATCCGTTTTCGCTGGACAAACTACACGGTGGACATAAGCAGCCTAGAACCAAACACAATCCATCCTTCTGCTGTACATCCACCTATCCTCCCGAAAGTTTCATCACCCAAGATGCATCCAGACTGTAGAATTAATGCAGTCAGACATCACCTAAACCGACATGGCTTTAATGCTATGCAATCTTAGGAGTTGTAGTTTGGTGAGGCAACAGCACACTTTGACAGAGAAGGTGGAAGGCCTTGTGAATATGCAGGTTCCATGATTCCATAGCATTGAGCCACGAAAGAGACAAGATTGCTTCTGAGCATAAGCTAGCTACACTCCCTTTCACCTGGGATCAGAAGGAAGGGCTTTTGTATCAGAGACAAGAATGCCCCTGAGCATATGCAGAGCACTGTCTTCTCAGCAGCACTGACTAGCTACACTCCCTTCCCATCTGGGATCAGGAGGAAAGGGTCTCAAATCAAGGCGAGAATGCCTCTGAGCATATGCAGAGCACTGTTTTCTCAGCAGCACTGACTAGCTGCACTCCCTTCATACCTGGGATTAGGAGGAAAGGGTTTCAAATCAATACAAGAATGCCTCTGAGCAAATGCAGAGCACTAACCTCTCAGCAACACTGACTAAGTAAATTCTCTTCATATCTGGGACCAAGAGGAAAGGATTTCAACAAGACAAGAATGCCTCTGAGAATATGCAGAGCTGACCTTTCAGCAGCTCTGACTAGGTACACTCCCTTCCCATTTGTCAAGGAATTTCAAGTCAAAGACAAGAATGCCTTGAGCATGTGCAGAATGTTTTCCCCTCAGAAGTATGAGCTAGCTACATACCCTCTCCTCTCAATCAAAGAGGCAGGGGTTTCATATCAGAGCATGTCCAGAGCAATTTCCACTCAGACGCATTGACTAACTACATCTTCCCATATCCGAAGTCAGGAATCATAGAATCATAGAATAGTAGAGTTGGAAGAGACCTCATGGGCCATCCAGTCCAACCCCCTGCTAAGAAGCAGGAAATCGCATTCAAAGCACCCCCAACAGATGGCCATCCAGCATCTGCTTAAAAGCTTCCAAAGAAAGAGCCTCCACCACACTCTGGGGGAGAGAGTTCCACTGCCAAACAGCCCTCACAGTGAGGAATTTCTTCCTGATGTTCAGGTGGAATCTCCTTTCCTGTAGTTTGAAGCCATTGTTCCGTGTCCTAGTCTCCAGGGCAGCAGAAAACAAGCTTGCTCCCTCCTCCCTATGGCTTCCCCTCACATATTTGTACATGGCTATCATGTCTCCTCTCAGCCTTCTCTTCTGCAGGCTAAATATGCCCAGTTCTTTAAGCTGCTCCTCATAGGGCTTGTTCTCCAGACCCTTGATCATTTTAGTCGCCCTCCTTTGGACGCTTTCCAGCTTGTCAACATCTCCCTTCAATTGCGGTGCCCAGAATTGGACACAGTATTCCAGGTGTGGTCTGACCAAGGCAGAATAGAGGGGTAGATGGGAATCCAAATCATACAAGATTCTACTGAGCATTTGCAGAGTGCTTTCCCCTCAGCAGTACTGGCTAGATACACCCTCTCCCATCTGGGGTCACAAGAAAGGGCTTCCAGATAATACAAGAATGCCTCTGAGCATGTGCAGGTAACTTTCCCCTCAGCAGCATGCTCCTTCCCTTCTGGAATCAGAAGAAAGGGCTTTCAAATCACAAACAAGGATGCTCCAAAGCATGTGCAGAATGCCTCCCACTCATCAGCACCGACTAGCTACACTCCCTCCTGCCTGGAATCAGGAGGAAGGGGTTTCAAATCAGAGGCAGGGCTCTGCAGATCGGTGGAGAGACAAGAAGGCTACAAACACACATAAACAGGATCAGCGGCAGCTGTGAGGCTCAGCCTGACCTACATATCAGCCGGGAGAGGATGGCCTGGTCGCGGGCGCTGCTGCGAGGGGATGGGATGCTGCTACAGACTGCCGCCCCCTCACCTGCCAGAGGGAGGCTGTTCGCGGATCCAGCCTGGGGTTCCCTACTGCCAAGGGTGCAGCTACACTACAGAATTAATGCAGTCTGACACCACTCTGAGTGCCACGGCTCAGTGCTAAGGAAGCACCAGCATGCTTTGGTAGAGAAGGCTAAAGACCTTGTAAAATTGCAACTACCATGATTGCATAGCATTGAGCCATGGTGTGAAAGTGCATCAATTCTACAGCGTATCTGCACCTTCAGAAACCTAGCATGGAAAATGATGCTTAAAAACCCACTTCCACCCTGGTAATGTAGCTAAATAGGAGAATTGCCCCCTCAAATATGAATTTTCTCCCAAACTCATAACTTTCTAGCAGTACAAAGAGTAGAACATGGGGTACATCTATACCAGGCATGGGCAAACTTTGGCCCTCCAGGTGTTTTGGACTTCAACTCCCACAATTCCTAACAGCCGGGAGTGGAATTCCAACAGTGGGAGTTGAAGTCCAAAACACCTGGAGGGCCAAAGTTTGCCCATGCCTGATCTACACTGAGTGCAGTTTGATGCGACTTTAACTGTCATTTATTTATTACAATATTTATATCCCACCCTTCTCACTTTAACTGTCATGGCTCAATGCTGCGGAATCATGAGATTTGTAGTTTGGTGGGACACTAACACCCTGTGCTGGTTGAACTGCTGACCTGAAGGTTGGGTTGCTGACCTGAAAGTTGGAAGTTCGAATCCACGAGATGTGGTGAGCTCCCATCTATCAGCTCTAGCTTTTGGGGACATGAGAGAAGCCTCCCAGCAGGATAGTAACACATCTGGGCATCCCCTTGGCAACATCTCTGTAGATAGCCAATTCTCTCACACCAGAAGTGACTTGCAGTATGTTCTCAAGTTGCTTCTGACACGATAAAAAAAAAACCTCAACACTCTTTACAGAGATGGCTAAAGCCCTTTTGAAACTACAACTCCCATGATTCCACAGCATTGAGCCACAATGGTATCTAACTTATTCAATTCTACAGTGAAGCTGCACTCAGACAGAGATAAATGAGTGGGTGGTTAGATGGGCAAAGCAGTGAATAGAAGGTAAATGCATGCATACACACAAGGCTATTATTAATAACTTTAAAAGGCCTGGATGTGGGAAAAAATTTGGACATAAAACCCCAGGACAGAATAGGAGAGAGATAAACTATGTCTCTTTCCTCTCTCTTCCCTAAACTGGCTGAACACATAGCTCCCCTGACACACATTAATCCGGCTAATTTGATCTGTTTGTTTTAAAAAGCACTTTCAATATTTGAATCCCCTAATCCCAAAGCCAAATCTCTTGGCTGGTGTGAAGCAACCCCATTTCATTGTCGTCAATAGGGCCCGATCCCTGTGTAGTGAAAATCACAACACCGTGGGGCTTGCATAATCAAAGACGGAACAGAGTGGTTGGGGTGTGTGTGTGTCTTTTGTACACTTAAAGTTTCCCATGCATCGCACCCTTAATGTCCATTTAGTGCCGGTTCATTCAAGGACAGAAAACACCCAGTTTGTGCCCCAGTTACTGGAGGATTCAAACATCCCTTTTGGTGGCAGCGCTGTGTTCTCCCAGCCATGAAAACGATTTAGTCAATGCTGGCAGTCCCAAGTATCTGTGATAAACTGTCAATGGAAAAGAGTTGCGGATCCAAAGTCCCCATTTGTCTGTGTTTGGAACAGAACGATCTCTCCTGAGAAACATCTATAATGCCTTTTTGCATTCTGCAGTCTGCACATTTACATGCGTTTCTGTTGTGAACCTTTGCAACACACCTGGAAATTTGCACTGTGCCACATAGCCAAGGATTTTTATACACAATTTCCTAACCTGTAGTGACACAAGGAGTGCAGGGTGGAACAATAGAGAACACTTATGAAACTAGGGGAAGTGAATGGAAGATGTGAAATATCAGAAATCTACACTTTACACCGGAGCACTTTGTTGTAGGTTTGCCCTCAGATGCATCTGCACTGTAGAATTAATGCAGTTTGACATCACTTGAACAGCCATGGCTCAGTGCTATGGAATCATGGGTTCTGTAGTTTGGTGAGGCACCAGTATTCTTTGGCAGAGAAGGCTAAAGGATTTGCAAAACTACAATTTCCATAGCCATGGCAGTTCAAGTGATGTCAAACTGCATTAATTCCACAGTGCAGATGCACCTGATGGTAAACCTGCAACAAAGTGCTTCAGTATAAAGTGTGGAAGCTGCTGATATTCCACACACTCTATTCACTTTCAGTTATTTTATAAGGCAGTATTATTCCATCCTTATCAGGATTCTTTTATTTTTGGAACCCTCCTTATAGTTCTCTTCTGCTCGTCCAATATTAATGCTTCTGTTGAAGTATTAATAGTACCACAACTGTGTGTGTGTGTGAATAGTAATGTTTGGGCACAGAGTTCCAGGAACCAGGCATGTGCTGTGGCACAGGCTGGTGAGAGGCCAGCTGCAACAAATCACTCTGACCAAGAGGTCATGAGTTCGAGGCCAGCTCGGAGCCTGCATTTGTCTCTGTCTCTGTTCTATGTTAAGGCATTGAATGTTTGCCTTATACTTGTGCAGTGTGATCCACCCTGAGTCCCCTTCGGTGTGAGAAGGGCAGAATCTAAATACTGTAAATAAATAAATAAATAAATGTGTCTACACTGTAGAATTAATGCACTTTGACACCGTTTTAACTGCCATGGCTCAATGCTATAGAATCATGGGGTTTGTAGTTTTGCAAGATCTTAAGCCTTCTCTGCCAAAGAATGCTGGGGCCTCACCATACTAAACCTTCCAGAATTGCATAACATTGAGACATGACAATTAAGCCAGTGCTGAATTGCATTGTTTCCACAGTGTGGATGCACTCTTCGTCCATCCAAGCTACAGTCAGGAAGTCTTTGAAAGCCTTGGAGTATGTCAAATGCTCATTGGACCCCCAGTGTAGACTCCCTCCAATATTGGCTGATGGTTTTCATGTCAATGCAATAGCAACTCATGTCCAGGTTTTCGTCCAGACCTTAAAGGGGCTGTCTGCAAAGCTTAACAGGTTCAGCACCTTGGATAGCTTCTCTAAAGTTCACAATGTGGATTCATAGACCAATTGATAGGTAAGCTTCCATCCATTGTCCTTTTCCTTTTTTGCATCCTTTCTCTAAAGCAGGGGCCCTCAAACCTTTTAAGTGGAGGGCTGGCTCATGGTCCCTCAGACTGTTGGAAGACTGGACTATGATGAAATAGTCCAAAATTAGGATGGTTGTTGTTGTGTGCCTTCATTTCAGACTTAGGTCAACCCTAAGTCTAACATTTAGGACAGGGAGGGCCACATCCAGCCCACGGGCCTTAGTTTGGGGACCCTTGTTCTAAAGGATCTTTGTACTTATGCAAAACTGGGGAGTTTCTCCATTCTTACTACTAACTTGCTATCCCTGGTAGCACCAACTTCTTGATGCCATTCACAGCCTGAATCCTAGAGAAAAGAAATTGTGGTGGCACTTATCAGTATGAGGACAGCCATTTTAGACAGTGCAAGGAGGTTTTAGATCAAGCAGAATATGTACATACTAGGCAATGAAAGTATCCCTACAGTCATAATCAATATTCAGAATAAAAACAGCATGAAATGCACTTTGGTTCCAAGTGATCTCTTCCGAGGTAAAGATGAGAACCTGGATAAGCAATCTGTGAAATGCTGCATGCCAATGATAGCAAAAAGCTAGAATATGAGCCCAGGGCAAAATAGACAGCCCACCGGATTATTATTTCCTTCTTCTTAATACACATCTGTGCAGCCCAGAGTGCACATTTTCATGTACAGATACATTCAGAGTTTTCAGTGTTTATTTATTGTTCAATTCCCAATTATGAATGTGGCAACACTTTCACATATTGGCAACCTAGGAAACACAGAGAGCTTAGTTAAATGAAACAGTACATGTTGGTGTCACTGACATATAAGCATATAGCAGTGGTTCTCAACCTGTGCGTCCCCAGAAGTTTTGGCCTTCAACTCCCAGAAATCTTAACAGCTGGTAAACTGGGATTTCTGGGAGCTGTAGGCCAAAACACCTGGGGACCCACAGGTTGAGATCCACTGGCATATAGGAAAGAAGCAGGGCAGACGAACGTAGGTTTCATGTGACTGTTACAGAAGCCAATGTTTGGATTTTTTATTTATTTTTTTGTGTCAGGAGCAACCAGAGTTGCTTCTGGAGTGAGAGAATTGGCCGTTTGGATGCAGCCAGAAAGAGGTTCCTTGGGTAGGTGCAGAGCAAGCAAAGGTAGTGTGTCCACATGCATTTGGCCAACTATTGAAGGATAAAAGGAGCATGACTTCATGGGGACATCACAAAAACCCTGCCATAATAACCTAGTGTCTCCTAGATATTTGGGACTGCAACTTAATTATCCCCAGGGCTGGTCCAAAGCCAACTGGAGAGCCAGCATAATGCAATGGTTTAAAGTTGGCGAAGACTCTGAATTCCCACTTGGCCATGGAAGCCCACTGGGTAACCCTGAGCAAGTCACACTTTCTCAGCCTCAAAGGGAGGCCATGGCAAACCCATCCAAATAAATTTTACCAAGAAACCCCCTTAATAGTGTCACTATAAGGCTTATAAGTCACCATAGGTCAGAAAGGCACACAACAATAACAACAAAACTAACTGTCCTTATCAGCCTGTCCTATATTTCCAGAGCACTAGCAAGGCTTTGAATAATACTGGGGACACTCCAGTTAGGTATTCTGCAAAGCACACCAGTTTACCTGCTTTGAGTCAATCCAAAGGCTTGCTGGAAATTTAAATAACAACTCAGTTAGGTAATAAATTGGCTATAACTTGAAATTATGGGAAATGTAAAAGATGCCTCTACACTGCCATATAATGCAGTTTTTTTAATCGTATCAGAAGCAACTTGAGAACATACTGCAAGTTGCTTCTGATGTGAGAGAATGTCTGCAGAAATATTGTCCAGGGGACACCCAGATGTGTTACCATCCTGCTGGGAGGCTTCTCTCATGTCCCCGCTGACAGACGGAAGCTCACTCCGGTATGAAACTGCATATATGGTAGTGTAAATGTGGGCTTTAATTGTTTGAGACCAGTCACTTATGTATTGTAAACTCGGTGGGCAAGACACGTGTCAACAGTGGGGTGAACTGGCACCCACAAAGCTGCTAAAGGGTGCTGCGGATGGCACTGGCCTTGCTTGGTGCCAATGCTGAAAGTCTGCGAGATAAATGATATACCAAGACCATGGTGTGGTAGAAATTAAGGCAAAAAGAACTCTTCACAAACCAACAATAAAACAGCAAGCAGGAGTCCAGAGCTGCTAAGATGCACAGGGATAAGGAGCTATATAAAAGCTAAATTATTTACACTGTGCCGAGTTTTCACATCTCCATCTTTAAAAGGCTGTTCAGATAAAAGAGTATTTTTTTATAAAAAAAGAACTGTTTAAAAGAGACTCATTGCACAAGAGAAAGAAACGATTGAAGCTCTGTCTGCACTGCATTTCAAAAAGAAGGTTACAAAGGGAGGGGGAGCTGCAACCGCCCTACATTTTATGTGACCAGAAAACCCAAATTCTTTAATTGAATTAAGGGAGAGAAATTTGCATGCCATTACTCAATCAGCATGCTTCACATTGGCTTCAAAGTGTATGTCTCGGTGGCCTTTTTTTTAATCACTTGGAATGCCTTTTAGGAAATAAAGCACTGAAAGGAATGGAAAGATTTGGTGATGGGACACAAATTGTGTGAAGAAATGCAGTGTTGTATGTGTTTGTGTGATGAAAACCTATTCATGGCTTCATGTTCCAAATATGGATAACCTCCCTCCTCTAAACTTAACGGATATAATCCACAATTCTACCATTTTAGACTCCTTTCCTACGCATGTCCATGTTTGAATGATGTTGTCTTAGTCTACACATGCAGGAGAATGAAGTAGTAAAGATCTAAGGTAGTACAGACTTGAATTAGTAAAGATTTCAGAGTGCACTATATTATTTCAGGTAAGATAGGTATTAATCAGTCTCCCATGCAAAAAAGCTCTAAACAGATAAAATACCAGCACAATAGTGGTCCTGGATCCACTAAAGGCACCAGATCAAATTAAGCAGGGTAAGTCCTGTTTAGGACTTGTTCGGGAGACCATCATCAAATAGTAGGTGCTACAAGATCCTTTTCAGAGGAAAGAACTGGTAAAACTACCTCTGAGTATTCCTTGCCTAAGAAAACATTAGGATATTCATGGGGCCTCCATAAGTTGACAGGTGATTCAAAGGCACACTAATCAGGAGAATGGGATGCAGAGTTCTCTGCACAATTTGACTGTTTTTATAAAGCTGAACAACAGCTGCCCTCATCTTTATTCTAAAACTACCTTGGGTACCCGGCGTTGCCCAGGTTATTTGAAGAAGTCAGTGTTTTAATTATGGATTAACTACACCTGACATAAAGCCAGGTTAACCCCAAGAATCTCCACCAGTACCTAAAGTTTATGTTGGGCAAGTTTGCACTGGATGCATCATTGATGGGGTTCAGTGTGCTCTCTGGCTGTAGGGTAAACTACAACTCCCACTATGATGAGTCAGTCCCCTCAAACCCCTCCAGGAGGTTGAGTTAGCCATGGGGATTCTGTGTGCCAAGTTTGGACCAGGTCCATCATCGGTAGAGGTCACAGCTTCTCTGGTTGTAGGTGAACTACAGCTCCCAGAAAGGAGGGTCAGTTCCCCCCATACCCCTCCAGTAATCAAATTTCGGCAAATCAGGTATGTGTGCCAAGTTTGGTCCAGATTCATTGATGTTTGGATTCACAGTGCTCTCTGGATGTAGGTGAACTACAACTCCCCCAAATCAAGGTCAATTTTTCCCAAAGACCTCCTTTATTTTTGCTGGTCATGGGAGCGCTGTGTGCCAAGTTTGATCCAATTCCATCTTTGGTGGAGTTCAGAGTGCTCATTGATTGCAGGTGATCTATAAACCCTAAACACACACACTCCAGACTGGCCTGCTGCCTTCAGGTGCAGTAGAGGAGCCTATGTCATTGTCTGCACTGCATTTTGAACTGTGATGTTGGAGGAAATTTTTGAGTGCCTTGGACCGCAACAAGACCAAACCAGTCCATACCACAGGAAATAAAACCCGACTGCTCACTGGAGAGAAGGATATTAAAGGCAAAGATGAAATACTTTGGCCACATAATGAGAAAGCAGGAAAGCTTGGAAAAGAGAATGATGCTGGGGGAAATGAAAGGGAAAAGGAAAAGGGGCCGACCAAGGGCAAGACGGATGGATGTTATCCTTGAAGTGACTGGCTTGACCTTGAAAAAGCTGGGGGTGGAGCTCTGGCAGTGCTCTGACAGGGAGCTCTGGCATGGGCTGCTCCATGAGGTCATGAAATGTCAGAAATAAATAAACAACAAAACATACCATTGTCAGTGTTGTGGCTTCTGTGTATAGCACATGTGACCTGCATCAGGTAGCAAAATGTCTCAGGCAGTTCTGTAGTTATTCTGTGTAATTTGTTGGCTATCATTGAACTCTTCTTGCAAATGGGCCTCAATGCGCTCTTGACGTTCTTCTGAGAACTTCCCATTGCCATCAGGATACCTCCCTGAACAAACTAGGCACCTTCTCACAAGGCATTCCTAGTGTTGTGTGTGGAAAGAAGGATTCTTTCTTCCAAAGACTTTGAGGTGCTTAGTCCTTGCGTTTATCTGTCACTTCGTGACACAAGCTGTTGCATTTGACCAAAAAAAAAACAGGTAGCATATAGTCTCCATAGCTGGCATTACACTTATGTAGTGGTCACACTTTCAACATTATATATTTCATCATAAATAATAGGCGACGTCTACAGAGTAATAGGAAGGTTCAGTACAAAACTACTCAGTGCCAAGAATGCACCAGCTTTCCATACTGCATGGTCTCCTATGGCCCATCTAACAATGTCTGCAACTCCTGCCAACTGGGCAGCAGATCTAATTGGGCTGCAATTTTGTGATCCCATTTAGAGCATAACTCAGTGCCGAAATGTAAGAGGGCAGCAGTATGATTTCATGGCGCCATAGCAAAGAGAAACAAGTATCACTGTTGTGTGATGACTATAGGATGGATAGAAGTCATCGGCACATCAAGACAGACCTAAAGACACAGAGCAGACCAGTATAACACAGAGAAAAGAGAGTTTGTTGGGATATAGAAGACCCAAGCTCATAATCCTACCATGTCAGGAAAGTCACTGTGTGTAAATTTAGCTAAATCTACCCAATAGAGGTGTTGTGATGATGGTATGGAGAGAAAGCCACACACAACAGTCATGCGCAAAGTGGTGGTCCGTGGACTATCACTAGTCATGCCAGTCTGCAATAGATTTTCAGGAAGGAAAGAAACAGTTGTAGTCAATGGCCACAAATAAGATACCAGTCCCTGGCATATTACAAAAAAAAATGCTGGTCCCTCGAATCAGGTACTCAGGAGTAGCACTGATTTACATCGCCTTGAACTCGCGGGAGAATAAATGCAACAAATAAAACCAATCAATCTGTCTCTGGTTGGTGGAACTGGAGAATGAATGACTAACTGTGGTTTCTCCAACAATTGCTCACTTTGTTATTTTAAAGCCTCGTTTAATGCATCATTGGAGAAATGAAGCTGAGTGAACTGGGCCGTTAATGTAACTCAGGGTGCCTATTCAGGAGATAGTGTAAAGACCCTCTAGAGAAGATGAATTGGACCAATCTCTTCTCATTAGGGTTTGTCACTTAATCGCTCCAATTTCTCAACCAAGAAAGCGGACTCTTTCCTCCGCCATTCTCGGTACGTTGACATTCACCGTGGAGGCAGTGGATATGCAACACATCTAAAATAATGCACCACACTTCTCCTGTATCACCCAAATCACATGGTGGGTTGTTTCGCAGGCTACAGTTTGATAAATAAAGTAGGAAATGAATCATTACCAGAGCAGCATCGGTGGCCACAATGTACACTTATTTGTGCCTAAACCATCACTTGGTAAAATTTCGTATAGATCTCTTGCCTTTTTGGGTTAAAAATGCCATGCATCCATTGTTGCCTTTGATAAAATAAAATCTCCCATCTGTCTGCTTATTCTCTCAGTTTCATTACCAGCTGGATGACATCATGTAAAAGAAATCAGCAGAGGTGAATGAAGATGGAGCTAGAGTTAGTAGAGGCAGTCAAAGCAAGATGTTAACCATGACCTATGTCTACAATGTAATCTTTAATTGCATGAACTAATGGATTTAGGGCAGGATAATAGCCCACTGGAGAGCTAAATGGAAGGCCTTGTGTTCAGTCCATGCCATCTCCAGTATTGCGGTGACGCAATGGGTTAAGCCCTTGTGCCAGCAGGACTGCTGAACGAAAGGTTGGCCGTACGAATCCAGGGAGTGGGGTGAGCTCCCATCTGTCAGCTCTAGCTTCCCATGCAGGGACATGGGAGAAGCCTCCCACAAGATGGTAAAACATCAAACATCCGGGCGCCCCTGGGCAACGTCCCTGCAGATGATCTATTCTCTCACACCAGAAGCAGTTTCTCAAGTCACTCCCGATTTTGACTATTCCAGTATTTGCCAGCTGGAATAGTCAAAATTAGATGGAATGATCTAATATAAACAGTGTGCCATCTTCCTAAATTCTGAAGTGTGTTAATTATGAAGACTGAGGCCCCTTCAACACTGCCATATGAAATCCAGATTTTCTGCTTTGAACTGAATTAAATGGCAGTGTAGACTAATCCAGTTCAAAGCAGATAATGTGAGTTTTATCTGCTTTGATAACCTGGATTATATGGCAGTGTAGAAGGGGCCTAAGAAACTGTAACTCTGGCTTAAGAGAGTGATAAACAGGATTGTAAACAAAGATGCTTAAATAGCCGCATAAAGCAGGAGAAGGCAACATGTGGCCCTTCAGATGTTATGGGACTGCAAATCCCATCTGTCGTGGGCAGCTACGGTGAAGGGCCAAGGGAGTTGCAACCCAACAACATCTGGAGGGTCACACATCAGCCACATCTGTTGCTGAGAATCCAAGGACTCATTCACAATGTACATCCTTGGCATGTCCCTAGTGGCACCAAACACTCAGGGGAGTGAGAGAGAGAGGAAGAGAGAGAAAGAGAAAAAATGGGGGGAGAGATGTAGCATAGAGTACCCACAAATAAGATATGGCTGACAACATCCACCTCCTACAATCTCAGCAGCACCTTTTTGTCTGCTGGGGGTTCAATCCGAGCCCAGTTGGTTTGCGTGTTAAATGCCTCCACATGAGTGTGACTGCCCCAGGCCTGTTGGTGTGCAAGGGAAGTCCGAAGGTGAGTCACCCCATTGCCAGCCCCGTGCACTCAGAGCGGGCGTTGAGCGCAATCGGAGCTGACAAGGGCTCCAGAAACATGACATCTGAATCCCTTCCCAGGAGGAGTCCAGCACCGTGAATGTAACCTCAACAGACACCACCAGGCTCCTCTCCACTCCTCCTTGACTTCAGAGCGAGAGCATCTTGGCACAGCAGTGCCCCCTTCAACTCCTTGGCGCTGTCTCCTCCGATCTCACACTATCCTTTTCATCCTAAACACCTGCATTCCCATCCTTAGTTATCCATTCCAACATCTCTTGATCTGGTCCTCCATTTCCCCCAATGCACCCTTGCCTTCTTACCTACATTGTCCTTTGCTTTCATTCTCTACTGCCCTTCTGTGCCCATTTTGCTGCCCTTCTTGACATCACCCTACCTCTTCTTTCTCCAGGTAGCCCTTCTGTTCCTTCTCAATTTCTCTCTCTTTATAGCCTCCCTTTTATTCCTCTCATTCTTACACACTCTCCCTGTCTCACATCACCCTTCTGACTTACTCTTTCCCTCCTTCCCTCCATCCTCATTCTCCCAAATGGACCTTCCTTTCTCCATCATCTCCATCCAGAGCTTCTATGGACCACCACTCATTCCCTTCCTTTCCCATCCTCTATCTTCTGCCATTCAATCTCCCTGTTTCTTCTCATGCCACCCAAATTTCTGCTTGGGCTACATCCATTTTAAATCTATTCTTTGCTTCCCCCACCTTCTCCCTCTTCCCTGCGCCCATCCATCCATCTACCCATCCCTGTCCTTGCTCTTGGAGTTCTCGGAGCATCTTCCTGCTTCCCTCCCTCCCACTTTCTCTCTCCAATGCCTCTTCCCTGGTTTCTCCCAGCCCTTGCCACCCCTCCTGCCTTTCCTTTGCCCCCCTTCTGCCCACCCCAGAGGGGGCACTCACTCACCTGCTGGTACCCCCAGTCCTCCGGGGCGAACTCGCTCCCCACGGGCTCGAACTGGAAGTTGATGTGGGGCGCCTGGTGCAGGAGGAAGGTCCACCAAGAAGCCCGGTAGCCCTGCGGGGACCCCATCGCCGCTCCGAACAGGGAGCACCCCAGCGCCCCTCACCGGGCTGGACGCCGCCCGCCCATGCTGGCACCGGGAGGCAGGTCGGGGAACGTGTGGACGGAGGCAGCGCGGAACATCGGGGCTTAACCGCGCGGGATAATGGGGGGGCGAGGGGGGGGAGAGATGGTGGGAAAATAAAGGGGGGGCTTAGGTTGCGGGGTGGAGGACCGCGAAGGGCGCAGCGACATCTAGTGGCCGCCTCTTGCATTGCTCTGCTTTGAGCTGCAACCCTTCCCTCTCAGAGGCGCTGATGGCGCCCCCAAGTGGATTTGGACCCATACACTGCTGCTCAGTCGTTTAGTCGTCTCCGACTCTTCGTGACCTCATGGACCAGTCCACGCCAGAGCTCCCTGTCGGCCGTCACCGCCCCCAGTTCCTTCAAGGTCAACCCAGTCACTTCAAGGATCGTCCATCCATCTCGCCCTTGGTCGGCCTCTCTTCCTTTTTCCTTCCATTTTCCCCAGCATCATGATCTTTTCCAAGTTTTCCCGTCTCCTCATGATGTGGCCATAATACTTCAACGGTGCCTCTAATATCCTTCCCTCCAGTGAGCAGCCGGGCATTATTTCCTGGAGGATGGACTGGTTGGATCTTCTTGCGGTCCAAGGCACTCTCAGGATTTTCCTCCAGCACCAGGGTTCAAAAGCGTCTATCTTCCTTCGCTCAGCCTTCCTTATGGTCCAGCTCTCGCAGCCATAGGTTACTACCCTGTTTCCCCGAAAATAAGACATCCCCAAAAAATAAGACCTAGCAGAGGTTTTGCTAGATTGCTAAATATAAGGCATCCCCCGAAAATAAGACCTAGCAAAGTTTTTGTTTGGAAGCATGCCCGGCGCCCACCAAACAAAACACTAGAACTTGCAGGATAGGTAAATGTACATACCAGTTGTACATGGAAATAATGGTAATAATATATTAAAATGTTATATTATTTATATTTATACAGTAGTAACAAGAAATTCGTGACAGGAGTCATGGTTTGTCTGGTTTGGTTATGTTGGTTTGTGATGACAACTACTGTACAGTATATAATAAATGTTCATTTTTTTGTTCAACAATAAATGTGAATTCTTCTTCATGGAAAAAATAAGACATCCCCTAAAAATAAGACATAGCACATCTTTGGGAGCAAAAAATAATATAAGACACTGTCTTATTTTCAGGGAAACACGGTATGGGGAATACCATTGCTTTGACTATGCAGACCTTCGTTGCCAGTGTGATGTCTCTGCTTTTCACTATTTTGTCAAGGTTGGCCATTGCTCTCCTCCCAAGAAGTAAACGTCTTCTGATTTCCTGGCTGCAGTCTGCATCTGCAGTGATCTTTGTGCCTAGAAATATAAAGTCTGTCACTGCCTCCACGTTTTCTCCTTCTATTTGCCAGTAATCAATAGGTGTAGTTGCCTTGGTCTTGGTTTTCTTGACATTTAACTGCAACCCAACTTTTGTGCTTTCTTCTTTCACTTTGGTGATAAGGCTCCTCAGATCCTCCTCACTTTTGGCCATCAGAGTGGTATCATCTGCATACCTAAGGTTGTTAATGTTTCTTCCAGCAATTTTAACTCCGGCCTTGGATTCCTCAAGCTCCGCACGTCGCATGATGTGTTCTGCGTACAAGTTGAAAAGGGAGGGTGAAAGTATGCAGCCCTGCCGTACTCCTTTCCCAATCTTGAACCAGTCTGTTGTTCCGTGATCTGTTCTGACTGTGGCTACTTGATCTTTATACAGATTTCTCGGGAGACAGACAAGGTGACTTGGTATCCCCATACCAGCAAGAACATGCCATAGTTTATTATGATCCACACCAGGGGTCCCCAAACTTTTTAAACTGGGGGCCAGTTTACTGTCCCTCAGACTGTTGGAGGGCCGGACTACAGTTTTTTAAAAAACTACGAACAAATGTATATGCACACTACACCTATCTCATGAGCCTGCTTTTGGCTAATAAGATGGTCAATGTCCAGTTCCATATTTGATCCCCCAGGCAGGAATCAGCCAGGCCTTGAAGCTGCAAGGCTTTTCAATATTAATCAAGGTGGTCAATTGAAACATTCACATTGGCCTTTAACAGAGAAGAGTTTTTTTTCTCCCACCCTGGACCTTCCACAGATATATAAACCTTCCTTGCCTAGTTTCCAACAGACCTCACAGCTTCAAAGAAATTTAGCAATGTGTTTCCTTTAGGAATACTGCTGTATGACTACTATTACAACAGCAGCAGCAGCAACAACAAAAAATACTAATAATAGTATTTTAAATGTATGATAAAGCTCAACTCAGTATTTCTCTTTTTTTTCAGAGGCCCCTTCCACACAGCCCTATATCCCAGAATATCAAGGCAGAAAATCCCACATTATCTGAGTGTGGACTCAGATAACCCAGTTCAAAGCAGATATTGTGGGATTTTCTGCCTTGATGTTTTGGGATATAGGGCTGTGTGGAAGGGCCTGTAATATGTGAAGAAAGGTGACTTAGGCCCCTTCCACACAGCTGTATAAAATCCCACATTATTTGCTTTGAACTGGGTTATATGCCAGTGTGGACCCAGATAACCCAGTTCAAAGCAGATATTGTGGATTATCTGCCTTGATATTGTGGGTCACATGGCTGTGTGGAAGGGCCCTTAGTGGCTAAATGCATTGCGTAATTATAGCAGAGTGATGTCACTTTACCTGCCTTGGTTCCATCCTATGAAACACTGGGATCTATAGTTTGGTTTATAACCATTTCCCATGTTGATCACCTTTGCCTGGACACCTCCACTGTGTCAATATACTGCATTTCCTGGGTTGACTTACTAGAAGCAGCTTTGTTTAACCCAGTCTGGGAAAGACGCCTGTGGCTTTTGTGGCTTTCCCCCAAAAGTTTGATTTCATATTATTTTGTTTTATCCTATTTTCCCTTGCAGTTTTTATATTAATTTTCAACTTTTAATTTCCTCTTAATCTATTGCAGTGTGGGAGGAGAATTGTATAATTATGTTATACAACCAATTTTAAATTACTTTATAGCAATTTTTGACATGCTAAATGCCCCTAGTTGATTCCTGTCTGATATGGGTTGAAATTCTGTGTTCTTCTTGAATTTGAAGGCTTTTAGTGATTGTTAAGAAAGGTTGTTGTGAGTTTTACAGCCTGTCTGGCTATGCTCCAGAAGCATTCTCCCCTGACATTTCGCCCACATCTATGGCAGGCATCCTCAGAGCCTCTGAGGATGCCTGCCATAGATGTGGGTGAAATGTCAGGTCAGAATGCTTCTGGAGCATGGCCAGACAGCCCGGAAAACTCACAGCAGCCCAGTGATCCCAGCCATGAAAGCCTTCAAAACAATGTTTGTCTTGATGACTGAAGCAGCGGGCGGGGGAGGGACTTTAGGGGCCCACTCGCCGTTCTCCTTTTCCTCTCCTTTCTTCCTCATCTTCCAAAGCGGCGGGCAGAGGAGGGCCCGCTCGTCGTTGTCCTCCTATTCCTATTCCTCTCCTGCCTTCTCTTCCAAAGCGATGGTGGAGGCTGCTTCGGGAGAAGAGGAAGGAAGGCGAGGAAAAGGAGGAGAGCGAGCAGGTCCTAAAGTCCCTCCTCTGCTCGCCTGCTGCCAAGCCAGCAGAAGCAGCACCGCTTAAGAAGAAGCAGTACAGTAGCAGCAGCAGCCTTCCTCCTCTTGGCTGTTCCTCCCTCCCGCCCAGGGTAGGCCGCGGGCCGGATAGATGGCCTCAGGGGGCCTCATGTGGCCCGCGGGCCTTAGTTTGGGGACCCCTGATCCACACAGTCAAAGGCTTTAGAATAGTCAATAAAGCAGAAGTAGATGTTTTTCTGAAACTCCCTGGCTTCCTCCATTATCCAGCGGATATTGGCAATTTGGTCTCTCGTTCCTCTGCCTTTTCTGAACCCAGCTTGGACATCTGGCAACTCTCGCTCCATGTATTGCTGGAGTCTGCCTTGCAGGATCTTGAGCATTACCTTACTGGCATGTAAGAGTTGGCCCTCCCTATCCAACCATGGTGAAGATGGTGCTGCTTCAAGTTTCAAGATGCACACTCATTTCAGTATGAACAATAGAAAAATATCTATCTCTCCCGGGTGGCACACTGTGTTAAAGCGCTGACCAAAAAGCTTGAAAACCTGGCTCTTCACTCAGGCCTTTGGATAAATATTGTTCATCCCCATAACAATCCTGTATCTGTGACTATTCTTGTACCGGTTTGCACTTTTTACCTTTGTCAACTTGATATAGACACAGGGTCTATTCCCATCCCAATTTGCACTTCCAAGAATTTGTAGCACTTTATCAGTCACCTCGTGTTTACAATATTTATATGGTGCACCTTACCCAGTCTACTTTTACAACCTCTCCGTTTTAATCCGTTTTTATTAGTTCTTGTCATTTGTTTTTATTGGCTAATGTTTAAATTTTTATAATTGTGCATGTCTTTTGTCTATTGTTGTGTTTTATATTGCTATTGTTTTTATTCAGGCTTGACCCCATGTAAGCCGCCCTGAGTCCCCTTTGGGGAGATAGAGGCGGGGTATAAAAATAAAGTTGTTATTATTATTATTATTATTATTATTATTATTATTATTATCTCTCTAGCTATAGCAGGCATTGGCAAACTTCAGCCCTCTAGGTGTTTTGAGCTTCAACTCCCACAATTCCTAACTGCCTAGTAAAGGTAAAGGTTTCCCCTTGACATTAAGTCTAATCGTGTCTGACTCTGGGGGTTGGTGCTCATTTCCATCTCTAAGCTGAAGAACTGGTGTTGTCCATAGACGCCTCCAAGGTCATGTAATAATAATAATAATAATAATAATAATAATAATAATAATTATTATTATTATTATTATTATTATTATTATTATTATTATTATTATTATTATATTCTGCTCTTTCTCCCCAAAGGGACTTAGGGTGGATAACAGTACATATACACAGCAAACTTTTAATGCCGTTTTGGACAAACAGAACAGAATAGAACAGACAGATGGAAGTATGTTGCCTTGAAGTCCAGTTTTTTTGGTCCCATGGAGGTTGAGGTTGAGTGCGGATTCAGTCACACGGGGGGGTGTGGGGGTGTGCTGTTGCTCCATTCTCTATGACGAAGAGCCATCAGGACCTTCTCCTTCCACCTTCCTCTTGGTCATCACATCTTTGGTCTTGTTCTTTATGATGTCATAAAATACTTCCCCCGCAATTTGTGGTACCTAATTTCTCTGCTTACAGCTTTATGCTGTTTTCGAACTGCTTAAGTAAACAGTGAGCTGGGCTTGACGATCGAGCGCTCACCCCGACCTGGCTTCGAACTGGCCACCTTTTGGTTGGTAGATCTGCTGGTGTGCTACAGCCCAACCCATGTGGCTGGCATGACTGCATGGAGTGCTGTTACCTTCCCGCCAGAGCGGTACCTATTGATCTACTTACATTTTGCATGTTTTTGAACTGCTAGGTTGGCAGAGGCTGGGGCTAACAGTGGGAGCTCATCCCGCTCCCCAGATTTGAACCACCAACGTTTCGGTCAGCAAGTTCAACAGCTCAGCAGTTTAACCCACTGCACCACCGGGGGCTCCTAACAGCCTACTGGCTACATAAAAACTCCAATCCTCACCAATTAATGCCATGACAGACCATGCAAAGTGAATCTGAGAATCCCACCTCCTCCAAGGTGAACTGAACCACCTAAACTGGGCTCTACACGCCAATGGGTATTCTACAGCAGACATCAGAAATGCTGCAAGACCAAGAACAAACTGTGAGAGTAAAAACAAAGATCCACCCAGAGGAAAAGTGTTCTTACCATACATTAAGGGAACCACTGACCACATAGGGAAACTGACAAAGAAACACAACCTACAAACTATCTATAGACCCACTAAGAAAATCCAACAGATGCTATGTTCAGCAAAGGACAAGAGGGATCCTCTCACTTCTGCAGGAGTCTACCAAATACGATGCAGCTGTGGAAAAGTCCACATAGGGATCACCAAACGCAGCAGCATTGCCCAGACACAAATCAAGGAAAAGGAAAGCACTGCAGACTAATCCAACCAGAAAAGTCAGCCATAGCAGAGCACTTGATGAACCAATCTGGACACAGCATATTATTTGAGAACACAGAAATGCTGTACCACTCTAACAACCACCATGTCAGACTACACAGAGAAGCCAAGGAAATCCACAAGCATGTGGGCAATCTCAACAGAAAGGAGGAAACCGTGAAAATGATCAAAATTTGGCTACCAGCATTTAAAAAAGCTTTAAAGTCAGGACAAGAGACTTGTGGATTTCTATGGCATCTCTGTGTAGTCTGACGAAGTCATGTGTTTAACATACAACATGAGAACTAATAGAGAGAATCATAAAATCAGAAGAGACTCTGTCTCTATCTAAAGAGACTTCCTAACTGTGAGGGCTGTTCGGCAGTGGAACTCTCTCTCCCGGACTGTGGAGGAGGCTCCTTCTTTGGAGGCTTTTAAACAGAGACTGGATGGCCATCTGTCGGGGGTGCTTTGAATGCGATTTCCTGCTTCTTGGCAGGGGGTTGGACTGGATGGCCCATGAGGTCTCTTCCAACTCTACTATTCTATGATTCTATGACTCAGAAGAGACCACAAAGACCATCCAGTCCAATCCTCTGCTATGATGGAACACACAATCAAATCCCTTAACAATCCTGGCAATTGGCCTTGCTGGTTGTGGCTGATGGCAGTTGAAGTCTAAAACATCAGGGAAGGTTGAGGAAGTTGCTCTAATTCCCCTCTATCCTTCCAAAAGTCTAGAACTTTTTTTCCACCTTCCACTCACCCATGAAAACACTTTTCTCTGTGTCCTTTTGCCCCCCACATTCTTTTTCTGTTGAAAACAGGAGGTGAGACTTTGGGCTGAGTGACAGATAAAACACATACATTTCTTCAGTTCCTCTGTTTGTAGGGAAAGAAGAACTAAATATACCTCTCATGGGTGTAGATCAGAAAAACGCACACTCTCTGAAATCACACCTCTAGGCATTTGTGGAAAAGCAGAATGTCCCTCTTTCCTTCCCTTTCATCGTCACTTGCTCTACAACCTCTTGTCACTGTCTCATGTCACCCTCAGCAGTTGAGAAGCAAGCTACATTGAGTGCTAAATATATCATGGAAATCCATGTTGGGGATTTTGGAAAACAGCAAAATTGAAACAAGGGTTTTTTAATTGGATTAAGGTGATAATCTCTTCCTAATATAGGGCCCCTTCCGCCCATAATCTGTGTGCATATCATCCAACTGGCCAGATTTGGCAAGGACAACGCTAATTAATCCTCTATCACCCCACTTTTTAGTTGCTTTTAAAATGCCCAAGTTTCTTTCTCTCTCTGCTTTTCACTTTCCCCCTTTGTTCCTAACTTATTTCAATGGCTGCAAATGGAGTTCAAAGTGCTGAAGTCATTTGCTCTCAATTAATACAGGAGAAAAGACAGAAGGGGCAGAATCCTGTCTGTTGTAGATCAGCCTGAGACTGATGGCTTCACTGATGTTTTAGAGAGGATTGTGGGATTGCCTGTGGGATTTTTGGGTGCACGAAGTGACAAGGGAATGATACTTCTTTCTATGAGAAAGCTGACTGGGAAAGTGCAGGCCTTCAAGGTCAGTCAAAGCAGCCAGAGACATTAGATAAGGAAGAGCCCAGCAAAGAATTAGATGCTACAGAAGACTTCCAAGAAAAAAGCACCTACAGATAAGGAAATCAACACAGGCTTTCATTTACAGATATGGAGCCTCCGGTGGCGCAATGGGTTAAAGTCTCGTAACTTGAAGGTTGGGTTGCTGACCTGAAAGCTGCCAGGTTCGAATCCCACCCGGGGAGAGTGCGGATGAGCTCCCTCTATCAGCTTCAGCTCCATGCGGGAACATGAGAGAAGCTGCCCACAAGGATGGTAAAAACATCAAAAACATCCAGGCGTCCCCTGGGAAACGTCCTTGAAGATGGCCAATTCTCTCACTCCAGAAGCGACTCAAGTTGCTCCTGACACGAAAATTTTTTTTTACAGATCAGAGCAGACAATAGGCATCGCAGGGCAGAGCGGTTGCATGGGAAAGCTGGGGAGTGATTTCAGGGGAGACAAAATGGTTTCATGGGCGGCTTTTAATTGTCAAATTGTTTACTTTCAAGTTAGTTCAGGCAACATAGCATTTGGAATAAGAAGCTAGGCCTGAGTTCCTGGTCCTTGTTTCAAGTCAAGCCTTTGGTTTTTGGATTCAAGTATATTGGAAGTTTCTATGTTCCTGTGTTTATATTCATGATCAAGTTTTTCTACGGATGCCTTTTGCTTGTGGACATAAGCTGCTTTTGGGATTTTTGGCTCTTCCTGGACTGTATTACCTTTGAATCTATTTGAGACATTTGGACTCCTGTTGGATTATTGCTTATTGCTGAACCTTTTTTTGATACACTTATTTCTTTATTCCTGATTTTTTCCTATACGTTTAATATATTTTACAATAAACCCTTTGCTTATATTCTGGACTATTGTTTGGTGCTGTGTTCATAGAGGTTTCCAGGCCTGGGGTGCAACACTATCCTTCCCAATGAATGAGCTGCTTGAAGAGGCTACTTCAATCCATCTATTTTAAGGTCAACCAATATTTCAGTCATATAAATAATATTTCAGCCATATAAAATGAAGTGAAGAAGAACAAAAAAGAAGCAGAAAACCAGATATGTAGGCTATCAGACTATTTGGTGACAAAGACATTTTTTGTGTGTGTCAGGAATGACTTCAGAAACTGCAAGTTGCTCCTGGTGTGAGAAAATTGGCTGTCTGCAAGGATATTGCCCAGAGAACGCCCAGATGTTTTGATGTTTTACCATCCTTGTGGGAGGCTTCTCTCATGTCCCCACATGCAGAGCTGGAGCTGACAGAAGGAGCTCATCCGTTCTCGCCCCGGATTCGAACCGGCAACCTTCAGGTCAACAACCCAACCTTCAGGTTAGCAGTCCTGCCAGCACAAGGGTTTAACCCATTGCACCACAAAAGGCCCTGACAAAGTCATGAAAAGATACCAAAAGAGAACAGAGAGATTTCAGAGAAGCTAAAGAGACGTGGGAGAAAAAACTAATCATTCCTTATATCTCAGAAAAAAGTGTGGAAGTTCTGAGAAAAGCACCTACAACTGAGTTATCTAAAAAATCAAGTCAGCTGGAGACATGAAATTATAATCCTTTGACTAAGACATCCAGATATTATGTCTGGGCTAATTGACAAAATGCAAGAAGTCCCCAAGTCTTGATGGCCGACACAAATACGTAATTAATTCTCTTCTAACAAATATAAGCAGCTCACTACTAACATATCCTGACTGGCCAGTGAGCTAGAAAGAATCCATTATAGTGCTGACTTATCCTCCTCTTTTTTTAAAAAAAAAAAGAAGCAAAAAAAAAATGACAAATATGATGCATCAGCATCTTTCTCAGACAAATTGGTAGAAGTCATCATTAAAACTGCTACCATGAAACATATAGAAGACCAAGTTTTGTTGAGTAAAAAATCAATAAGGCCCCTAGAAAGAGAAATCCTGCCTCATTATCCTTTCGGAGTTCTTTGAGAGTATCCAGAAAAATAAGGAACCCATAGACATCATATAATGGCCCTGAGATCAGATTTACAGTGTTCATAAAATGTTGGTATGGGTTCCAAATAAATTTTAGAGCAGATGTTGGATTTTTTAAAACAAAGTGTGGTCAAGGTGGAGCTTATGGGATGCATGTGGACTCATAGGCCACTTCCACTGGTCTCACCCAGAACCCCTCAATGGTCCCACTGCACTTTTTGGAGCAAAAAAGTGTCTTTCTTTAGTGTCTTTCTTTTTGCATTAAAGAAAGACCACCCCATACCTTTTTAAGCCCATCTAAACTCCACCAAATAGACATATGGCCACTTCTGTCTTTCTGATAAGTGATTTCAGCTCTGATAGAACCACAGATTCGAGGCCTGGTGTGCCAAGCTCCAAAGACCAAATAAGACATGGACAGGTTGAAGACAAAAGGAACAGAGGAGTTTATTCACTTTGGCCAAAGTGGATGGCAGTAGAATCTGCACTCTAAAGCCTGACATAAACCTAATTGCAAACATACACATTTATTCATTGCATTTTGACAATAATTTGAAACAAAGGACTTTACCACCCTGGATAATTAGTCCTGGCCGGGGCTGGCTAGGATTTGCTTGCTGGTTGGTTGAGACGTGTCATCCACCATCATCGTTGATTAGCTTTCAAGTCTGGTGGGAATTTTAATACACTGTCATTGCTCGGGTGGGGTGGGGTGGAGTTTGCAGACGATATGGTCATGTTCTAGTAGGATTGTATCCTGACATTTCACCTGCATCTGTGGCTGGCATCTTCAGAGGCACAACACCCCAGTGGTTCTAGCTGTGAAAGCCTTTGACAATACATTGTCATTGCTCTATTTGAATTGTGGCTATTTTCTTGGTCTGCCTATGTAGGGGTGTGGGAGGAAAGGAATGCGGGTAGGATCTTGTATTAATGGGGCTAATAGCTCAGTTACTATCTGCTCAGAGTGAGACAGCTGACCGAGCAATGAGTGGCAGGGGTGTTGGCACAGTCTGAATGGATTCCCAGGGAGGGGGTCTGATTTGGGTTTTGGGTTAGGATGTGTTCTCCAGGGATAAGACTCAATAGGACCGTGGCTCTTCCTAAGTCCATTATGAAACTCCCAGGGTATTGTGAAAAGATAATGTTCCTTCCTGGATGAAATTATGAGATATTTCCTGAGGTTTATGTGCTTGTGCAACATTGACAAGTTTACTTAGAAATCGTCTGGAACTGGGTTTCTGGGGTAAAGGTCTCTGTGTCCGAGTGCCCTCAGAACCACTGATTCTGGGGTCCTGGTGTTTTGAAAACATTTCATTGTGAGAGTTACAAAAACTAAAACTGATCTGCCATGTAGTGAGTCCAGTGGAAGAAAAATCAGTCCATCCTTCCAACAACTTTGCCCATGGTACCTAGATGACCACCCTGCCTGATATAACACTATCTTTGAGAAGCTTGTCTTTACAGACATGGACATCCTGTCTGAGGAGATCATACTGATATTATTCTCATATTCTAAGGACTCCATCCTAGAAACTATGGCAGGGTTGTAGTTCCCTCCCCAATGTTCTTGAGGCCAATGGCCTAAATCCAATTGCTTATCCCAACTGGCACAAGACTATTGGAGCAACGGGATTTACAAAAGCATGACATTATCATCCAGTAATTGATTCAGTATCTACACTAACTGGGACTAGCAACTGGATTTAGGCCAAGATTTCTGAAGCCAGGCACATCTCCTTTGATAATAATAATGAATGGCTTCTCCTGGAAGAGGCTGAGTTAGCTCTCTTCACATGACGTTGTGATCAGGTTGTTTCCAAACTGAAATGAAGATAGTTTTGTTGTACAGATTCTTGCAGTGAGGAAAATATCGAAAACATTTTTTTCTGACAATATCCTTTCACTCCACACAATTTTAGTGGTAATTTTACAGTTTAGGGAGGGTTTAAAGATTCTCAGCCAGAAAGCTCTAGTGCATCACAAAACTACAAATCCCAAAATGTTATGTTATATAGCAATTAAATTTACCAGGTCTCCCTTACTTTATCAATAAGTATGTCCCTTATTTAAGAACCAGAAAGCTTGCCTATTATAATCCTGACAAATGTCCTTTATAATAAAGCATGCCCACAATTAGAGGATTGGAAAGCTTTACTTTTGACATAGACTCTTCCCGTATTTTGAGCAGTGGGCCCTTCATAAAACAGAAATGTACAGTATTAATACGGATCATATGTTACTTTTATAGAGAAACTCTACATTAACTGCAATTAAAACTTTTATTTTGTATTTATGTGGAACATGAATTTCTTAACAGCACACCTAGCAATACTAATGGCAGCTAAAGTGAACTCACAGTGCTATTGACATTCAGAATTTTTAAGTTTAACTTTGTGGGTGTGATTATTTATAAGTTTTATTAATACCATCTCTCTAGGTTTCTCTAGGTCCTCCAGTGTAACTGAGTGGTCAACTTCCAGGGGATGTCCTCTCAAGTAAAAAAAATATATAATGGTTTTTTATTTGCAGTTTTCCCACTTTTATTGTGTCCCTGAATGCCACTAGGTGGCATAAGCCACCAGCAATCCATTGGGTCTGCTGACATGAGATTTTACACAGGACAGAAGGAAAATTATAATAATAATTAAAATTATTATAATTATTATAATTATCTGTGTAGGTTCTGTAGAAGAAAAGTAGGGCTGAACCTTACTGATCATCTCATCTGTCATAAACCATTGAATTAACAGGTTTGACATTGTATAAAGGTAGCTGAGGACTGCTAGTACGTTGCCAGTACGTTAACTCAGACTTCAGTGCATTCTCTTTTTCCTTGGATGAAATGTAGGGAACCAAGAATGATTCATTAACGAAAATGGGGCTTGTATTCCACATCCCACTCGACACAGTCTTACAATGAAGTCCAAGTTACATGGCCAGAGAGCAAAAGTAGCTGAAACTGTACTGAACTAAGCTTTGTTCAGTGTGCTGAATCAATAGAGAGTTTGGTGATAAGATAAAGATTCCAATTTCTTATAGAATTTTTAGGTACTTTTTTCACTCCTTACGGTAGTAGTATGATAGTGGATGTCTTCATACAAGATGCCAGCAGTAATTTAGGCAGAACTTTGCAATTAGTGGGGAAAGTGGTAGACTGAAGGGTGGAAGCCTCACATAGTTATTAGTATTATTATTTAAATATCATTTTCACTCCATCCCCAGTTATTATCCAGGGTGGCTGGTACCGGATGAGAAACTTTCTACTGGACACACAGAAGACTGGGCGACTTGGAAGGAGCTGAACAGACTGAGTTCTGGCACCATAAAGTGCAGAGCCAATCTTAAGAAATGGGGCAACAAAGTGGAGTCCACGACATGCGAGTGTGGAGAAAAGCAAACCACAGACCACTTACTTCAATACAGTCTGAACCCTGCCACATGCACAAGGGAGGACCTTCTACTGTGACACCAGTGGCCAGCTTCTGGTCAAAAGAGATTTAGTATAATACCAAGTTTTTAACTTTGTGGTTTTTCATACATTATAACTGTATTCTCAATTTGCTTCTGACACGATAAATAAAATTACTCAGGATTATTAGCAGATAGAGTTTTTATTTAGGCATCAGTGAAAACAAGTAAAATATGACAGTAAAATATGGGGTGAAGGCAATTGCACTAGGATGATTTACTCTAAGGTGCTATTGGCCAGTGTAACATCTTCCAACTTCACCCTGATTCAAAGTAACTCAGTTAAGTCTCTTCCTGGTTCTGTGATGCTTTTAGGTTCCTTGATATAAGGATGAAGAATGTCCAAGATCTCTGCCATCTGAGGATGATATTCAGCCCAAGAGGAATCTGCTCCCTTGGTCACATTATGATGTAAAGGTTGGAATCTAGAGCTGAAACAAAATGATTAAAGAGCAGAATCATGTTACTTGTGAGATATATAGAAGTTCCTCTTTTAGCCCAGACATATCCTAAATTGGATGTGCTCGGGTAATAAAAGCTCACTCCCCCGGGAAGTTAAATATCATTTGAAAGTAAATAAAGATGGTTTGATGACTTATCAATGTAAAGAAGGGTTTGAATGTAGGAGTAATTCCAAGCATGATAAAGAGATCTGAATCAAATCTCAGTGTTGTGTGTGTGTGTGTGCATGTTTGTATATATACTGAAGTCTGACACATTGACTTGAGCTTTATAAATTCTAGGATTAAGACTTATGGATTAAATTTTGCCAGAAGGCTAACAGTCCTGGCTAGATTTGTGTATTCAAAGGAATGTCTTTTACCATGTTCACATATTGGCTTGCTTATTCAGCAGTAGAATCTGAAAATCAGAATGACACTGTGATTCTTTACTCTTTGATTTGATTTGTGATTCTTTGTAATTAGAAATAATTACAACAATAGAAATAGTTTGTAGGAAGCTTCATGCTTCTTGTCATTGGTCTTGCATATTATCTGCACTGGAAAAATTGTACAGCAAGACATTCTGCTCTAGACATGTACAAATTCAACATGCAAGACACTGAGAAAAGGTAGATCAGTCACAAGATTCTTTGGACTGCAAATGCCACACTACGCTTTCTATTCTTGTGGAGCAAGAAGAGTATCACTGACATAGTTTGTTCTTTGATATAAGCATGAAATAAATAAAGACTGTCAAGCCTTTTCTGCAACTTACATAACCCACATCCATATCCTGCACAACCCACAAATCCCTATCTCTACACTACAACCCAAATAAATGTAATGATTCAATGTGGTTAACCTATAGGAAGGGAACAATTAAAGGTAAAAATGCAACTTGTTACAACTAATGAGTTCTGTAACCAGCAAGGACTTATATAAGTTGTATAAATGGTTTTTAACTTTGAATATATTTTAATGTATTTTAACTGTGATTTTTAATACTGTTTATATTTAATTCTGTTTTAATATTTGCATATTTTAAATTGCATGCTAATGTTTTTATGTTAAGCTGCTTGGAGGCTCCTATGGGAGAGATAAAGCGGTATAATAATAATAATAATAATAATAATAATAATAATAATAATAATAATAATAAAACATCTGCAGAAATTCCAAGACATTTTGTGCTCTCCCACCAAGCGTAACATGATCTGTGTTACCGGGTAACCCAGTATATAGGTTTAGTGACACGTCTTTAATAGCTGGGAAGGCAACAGCGGTACAGTAGTCTGAATGCTAGATTACAATGCTTGAGACCAGGGTTTGAATCCCCACAAAGTCATGGAAATCCAATGTACGATCTTGGGCAAGTCACACATTTTCAGCCTCAGATAAAGGCAAAGACAACCTCCTTTAAACAAATCTTGCCAAGGAAACCCTGTGACAGATTCACCTTAAACTCTCCATAAGTCCATCTGTTTTGTTTTTTGGTTTTTTGGGGGGTTTTTTTGGGAAATACAACAACCATATCAACTGAATAAAAGTTTCAGTCAGGGGCTAAAATAGCCTGGGAATCTATGACCAAAAAAGAAATCTTAGAGAATGAGTGTTTTAGAATATATCCTTTAGCCCTGTCAAAGCTGAAGTCTCCAACCACTGAAAATTATATGTAAATGCACTACACCCCAGCAAGAAAGTAAAGAAATATCCTAATATTTTAAGCAAGTTTATTTTTCAGAACTATTCTTCTGGAAAACATGGACAGAGCAAGCATCTGCAAAGAGAACTTCTGCCCCTTTCCTCAAATCAGACAAACCTTCCTCAGTTTTTGAGATTTTTATCAAGTCTTCCCCATCTACCTTCATTCAAGTTTCTCTTTGTAAGCATAAGGGACAGAAAACTGGTTAATTTCACTTTTGAACACATGGTGCAATTTTATATGAGGGACCAACTAGTACAATGTTAGGCTCTTCATCGGATATCATTCCTATGAAACACAGATTCCATGTCATACCACTTCAGTTATGTCTACTTTAATCTCATTCCTGATAATGCATTCTTCCACTTACCCTTCCTCCTTTTTTTGGAAAAAATTGTTGGCAATCAAGAGCAGATTCAGTTTGTAAGTTGTGTTTCTTCATCAGCTTGAAAGATGGAGTGGCCATGAGGAGCTCTCTCAGCCCGGTCATAGCAAATTTCTACATGGAATACTTTGAAAAACAAGCCCTCGAAACAGCATCAAAAAAGCCCACTATATGGTTCAGATATGTGGATGACACCTTCAGCATTTGGAGTCATGGAGAAGAACTCAACAAGTTCCTGGACCACCTCAACAGCATCCACCCAAACATTCAATTCACCACGGAAAAAGAAAAGGAAGGAAAACTGCAGTTTCTAGATGTTCTGGTCATCCGCAAACCCACTCAACAATTGGGCCACACAGTTTACAGAAAACTACACACAGAGATAGATACCTTCATAAAAACTCCAACCATCACTCAAGTCAAAAAAATAAGCACAATCAAAGCCCTGGCAGGCCGTGCACAAAGAATCTGTGAACCTCACCTCCTCCAAGGTGAACTAAACCACCTCAACTGTGCTCCACAGGCCAATGACCACATAGGGATGCTGATGAAGAAACACAACCTACAAACTTATCTACAGACCCACTAAGAAAATCCAACAAATACTATGTTCAGCAAAGGACAAGAGGGATCCTCTCACTTCTGCAGGAGTCTACCATATACCATGAAGCTGTTGACAAGTCTACTTAGGGACCACCAAACGCAGACTCGAATCAGGGAACATGAAAGGCAATGCAGACTGACTCAACCAGAGAAGTCAGCCATAGCAGAGCACTTGATGAGCCAACCTCAACACAGTATATTATTTGAGAACACAGAAATGCTGGACCACTCTAACAACTATCATGTTAGACTACACAGAGAAGTGATTGAAATCTACAAGCATGTGGACAATTTCAACAGAAAGGAGGAAACCATGAAAATGAACAAAATATGGCTGCCAGTATTAAAAAACTCTAAAATCAGAACAGTAAATAAGGAACAACACTATGAAAACAGAGGAATTCCAGACATGAATCAATCAGGGGCAGCTAACACATCTGAACAAAAGATTCCCCCAGGCAGGAAGAAGCCAGGAAATCTGTTAAGGCCATTAATAATAATAATAATCAAGGCAATTAATTACAACATTCACATTGGCCTCCAACAGACAAAAGTTCCTTCTCCCACCCTGGACCTTCCATAGATATATAATAGATATATAGATATATAAACCCTCCTTGATTAGTTTTCCCCCCCAATATACCTCACAACCTCTGAGGATGCCTGCCATAGATGTGGGTGAAATGTCAGGAGAGAATGCTTCTGGAACATGGCCATATAACCCGGAAAACACACAACAACCGAGTTAATTTTTTGTCTTTATTACCACATGGCCACAAAGATGTTAATGGTCTCTACCTGCTTGAGAGCCCTCGATTGCATAACAGAAACAACGTGTAAGGGGAAAAAATATTTACCGAGACTTCAAAACTACAATTTTCATATTTTTAAGCATCTTTTGCCTGATGAAGGAGTTGATAGAGCTTCAAATGTGCCATGTGTGTTTTGGTTGACCAATAAGAGTATTACTTTTTGTGAAACACTGAATGAATGATTTGTCTTCCAAATAATCATCTGTTGGTTCCTGGTT
This sequence comes from Anolis carolinensis, assembly GCF_035594765.1. Lineage (NCBI taxonomy): Eukaryota > Metazoa > Chordata > Lepidosauria > Squamata > Anolidae > Anolis > Anolis carolinensis. Next base: position 16,360,769 of record NC_085846.1, read on the forward strand.
ATGGCATTAGCCCCAAATACAAAAAATGTATATCCAAGTCTTTACAACTTCCATGGGGGAAGTTTCACATATGCATTTGTAGCACTATGATCTGCTTTAACAGCCATGGCTTCATCTTGTGTAATTCAGGAATGTGCGGTTTGGAGAGGCATCCCTGCTCTTAACTGCAAACTGTAGTTTTCCATAGAACTTTGCTGTGAAAGTTATAATGGAATCATAGCATTATAACTGAATAGTTTGAACAGGGTTCAAAAAACTTTATAATGAGTTGCTAATTTGTCCTCATCTATGGGATAGGAGAGACACAGATATCATCACTTGGTGATTCATCCCACTTGGAAGGAGGTAAAAGGAAGAACAAATGTTGTACTCATGAGCTGTTCCTCTTTGAGTAAAATACTTCTCTTTCTGTGAGCAGAAATGGATCTAGATTTCCCTTTAACTACTTGTAGCATTTTAAGCCACCTCTCAATTTTCTTTGTTAAAGTCTGGGCGATGACCTCATCTCTAGAGAGTATTTCCCGTTAGTCAACTCTATTGACAGTAACTGAAATAAGATGAGGACAAACGGAAAAAGCAGAAAGAGGAAAGTGAAAATGGGACATTTTTGAAGCTTCTCAAAAAATGAGACAACAGAATACATCTATGATGTTTATCTTACAGCAGTAATGTGTGTCCTATGACCTCATAACATGGGACTTTTTTTAGCATTCTAGGATGTTTCACCCCAGTCCAGAAATGGATGGGTACGATGTCCATCATACGAGGGCTGAATGAAAAGTAATGTCTCCACCTTCGTTACTTGGGTTTGGATGGGAATATTTTAATAAATCAAATGCAGAAATAATCCTTAGAATGTGCTCTTTAACTACCACTATTCACTTTAACACATAATCACCAGACAATTGGATACATTTCTGCCAACGATGAACAAGTTTTCTGAAGCCGTCACAGAAGAAGTCGACACTGTTTCCGCAACCAGCATCTCACCGTTCTCTCAGTGTCTTCATTAGAAGCATAATTTTTTTGTGTGTGTCAGGAGCAACCGGAGTTGCTTCTGGAGTGAGAGAATTGGCCGTCTGCAAGGACGTTGCCCAAGGGACGCCCGGATGTTTTGATGTTTTTACCATTCTTGTGGGAGGCTTCTCTCATGTCCCCGCATGGAGCTAGAGCTGATAGAGGGAGCTCATCCACACTCTCCCCAGGTGGGATTCGAACCTGGCAGCTTTCAGGTCAGCAACCCAACCTTCAAGTCACTTAGTCCACTACGCCATCTGGGGGCTCTAGAAGCATAATGATGTCCCCGTAGATCTTCTTTCATTATTGGGAACAGATGGAAGTCAGACGGAGCTAAATCTGGACTGTATGGACGATGCCGTACAGTGGTGAGATCCAATCTCTGAAGTTCTGCTCTGGTAGCATGTCAAGTGTGTGATCTTTTCCTTTCGGACTCTTGTTAACCGTTGTTTCGAAGTTCACAGCATTGTCATGTAACGCTCTCAATTTATTGTTGTTCCACGTTCAAGGAAACCAACATGGATAACACCATCTGCATCCCAGAACACTGTTGCCATGATTTTTCCAGCTGAGGGCTGTGTCTTGAATTTCTTTTTCTGTGACGAGTCTTTGTGTTGATATTCCATAGACTGACGCTTGGTCTCCGGGTCGTAATGGTGTACCCACATTTTGTCTCCTGTCACAATTGAATGGAGAAAGGCGTCACCTTCATTCTTGTAACGCAAGAGAAGTTCCTGGAAAATTTCAAGTCTGTGTGCTTTCATTTCAGGTGTCAGCATCCTGGGTACCCATTGTGCACAGATCTTCTGATAGCCAAGCAAAGTAATAATGTGACCCACATGTTCTTGTGAAATACTGATTATGCTTGAAATTTCTCTCTGAGTGATACAACGATCGTTCTGAATCAATCTGTCAACCTTTTGCTTGTGAAACTCGGTGGTTGCTGTCACAGGACATCCAACTCTTTGTTTGTCATGCAAGTCAGATGTTCCCACCTCAACATCTTTAAACTTATTTGCCCAACGATGCACAGTACTCACATCAACAGAATCACCATAAACAGCTTGCATTCTATGATGAATCTCCTTTGGGGTGACACCTTCTGCTGTCAAGAATTCAATGACTGCACATTGCTTAAGTCACATTGACCAACCGTCTGCGCCGAGTTCCATACTTCGCACTTTAACAACACAACCGTTTAATGCTAAGGCTTCTTGCCAAATGGAACTGTAGAGGAGAGTCTACTGAACAAGCCAGTACCTGCCACATACCAGTACTGCCATCTGTTGAGGAGTTACGAAGGTGGAGGCATTACTTTTCATTCAACCCTTGTACATCATTGCCTAACTTCTAGCAGAAGCCCCACCACCCAAAACCTGAGTAGAAGCATTATATGATGTTTCACTCGCAACATGGGAGGCTTCCCATGTTCAGCTGGCTCCAATCCACGAGCTTTTGGTGATGGGAGAAACATCACCGGAAAGCAGCAGTATGTGGCATGGCAGAATTGCCCTACTGCCCCTCAATTTGCTGGCAAAGCAGTATTATAAGATCCTTAATAGTGTTCAACATCCTAATAACCCTTGGGAAAGTCTGAAGCTACACCTAGTTCTGAGCAACTGGGCTTGATGCTTACTGGCCCATGCTTTAACTGAATATGATGTGATCTCCTGTGAAATCATTAGAAAGAATCCCCAGTTGCCATGTTGTTGCCCTGGGATGCTCCTAACTTGGCAATTCTTTGTCCAAATTCCCCAGCCACATTCCCAATCATCATCAGCTCTTTTCACCATTTGCTTTTATTTTTCCCCTCCGATATCTCACCTCTTTGACGTTCACTAGAACAAACTGCTAATGTCACCAGCTCCAAGTAGTTTGCCATGTCACCAGCTCCAAGTAGTTTGCCATTTGAACATTGGGCTTCATTATTCTGAAGAAGAAAGACATTGCAAGAATGCTCAAGAGCATGTTTCCAACCTGGGCCAGGGCCTTGCTCTACTTTCTGCCCTCATTTCTACCCCCAGAGAGCTTGGTCTCCCTCAGTGTCCTGTTAGTAGTAAGCAACATACTTAATGTATCGGCAGGAACTTTCTCATGGTTTCAGTCTGCATGGAAAGTCATTCTGGGTCAGGGCTCATTGGCCAGAATCATGATAACCAAAGGCATCAACTGATGTTGTATCTTCATGTAGGGTTAACAGGTCAAGAGCATCACAGGGCCAAATTTTGACACCTGGAGATTCTTCCTTGTGATGTCATGGGAGAGCAAGTGATACTATGAAGTATGTGGCATTAAGCATGAACCCCAGTTGCTCAGAACATGTCAGTCAAGCAATAGCATGCCCAACATTGCTAATTCGTTACCTTCCATGGCACAAGACCCCACCAAGGCCCTACACTTGGAAGACAATCATAATTGGCCATGAGTGATAGCCTATGACGATGATTATTAGCAATTGTGATAATTAAACTACCATATATATTCATGTATAAGTCAACCTCATGTATAATTCAAGGGTAGTTTTGGGGGTCATGATTAAGGATGCTGATATAACCTGTGGATAAGTAAAGGGTTATTCTGTAGAGAAGGGAAAGGATCAGTGCTGACTTGGCTGCTATTTCTCCACTTTAGCATTAAAAAAGGCCAGAAGTGGCACCACAGCAGGGAAATTAGAGGAAGTTGGTGCTTTTTAAAGGTTCTTCCAAGCAGAACTAAAACTTTTCACCATTCTACTCGGAGAAGTGGGTGGTTCCTTTTTCCATTAAAGTACAGCACTTACATTAACCCATGGATAAGTCAATCCAGGTCTTTGGAAATGATATTTTGACTAAAGTTTCTAGATGTATACATAAGTATTTAGGGCATTTCCCATCCAGCACCATCTGGAGGCAATGTATTTAGAACAGTGGTCCCCAACCTTTAGGCCTCCAGGTGTTTTGGACTTCAGCTCCCAGAAATCCCAGCCATCTTACCAGCTGTTAGGAACTGTGGGAGCTGAAGTCCAAAACACCTGGAGCCCCAAAGGTTGGGAACCAGTGATTTAGAATGAATGCTCTCTATAGCATAAAAGATCCAATCCTTTTAATTTGTGGCTTGGAAGTCATCTCATTTTGAACAGAAAAACCCAGGTAACTCAGAATTCAGTCTGAACTTTGAGTGCCCCAAATGTGCAAGTTTCCCCTTTTTAAAAATGTACAAAAAGGGATGTGGTTTGTCAGATGATATAGGAGGTTATCTGTGAAAAACTGTGTGGTGAGATCACAGCATTAAAGACTGTCCAAGTCAGCAAAGTTGTATTTTAGAAGCTGGATCCCTTTGTGGAGATCTTTATCTACAACATTGGAGTGAAGCAACGGACGGTGTTGGCAACAGAGCTGAAGGACTTCTCAAAATGAATGTGTCTTTCAGCATCCTCTTCCTTGGTTGGTATCCCACATGGACTAACAGCAGGATCAGAAATATGCCCTGGCAGTGGTGGGAAGGTCACATACTTGCTGTTGGTCCTTATTTCTCATTTGCTTTAACCACTAATGAAATAATTTCCTTTCTAGGTTGGTGGCTGCTCGGGCAGTGGCAGATGTCTAGAGGTGTGTATTCAAAAAATCCTGTTTTGCTCATCATAGTCCTTCAAGCAATGATAGTATTCTTAGGGAAAGTATTTCCCTTGATTTGGTTTCCTTCCAAGGATAAGGCAAATGAACAAGAAAAAACCTCTCCTCCAAAGGAAAGCCTATAGACTTGTTGAAATAACTGAACTTAGACTTGGACAAGTTTAGCATACGTCAGCTTTTATTCCATGAAGAAATGATAAAGAGAGATTCAATACTTGGTCTTTGGATGTATGTAATGTATGTGTGTGTTTGCATAGAGAGAGGATCATTTAACATTTCAGTGGTGTGGGAACAAATTAAGAACATATTTCAAAGTGTGCCAAAAAGTCCTTTCCTTTTGGTTGACAAAGCCAAACTGCAGGCTGTCATTCTCCTCCACCTATTGCCTGGCAGATTTTTCTTTTTGTGGTGCACAGTTCAAGCATTTCCTGCAGAGCTTACTGTAAACTTTGCATGTTGTTGCTAACATATTTGTGTAAATGTGAGGTGTTCAGAAACCTTTTGCTGTTACCAATTTGTTTGTGACCCCAACACTGAGCTATAACCCATTTGAGGTCAGGACCCACAGTTTAAGACGCAGTGCTTTACGCTATAGAATATGTAGGGATCATACTATGAATAAATGATGGATATTTAATTCTAGGTTTCACATTTGTAACTGTGATTGTGAATTCAAGTCTACAAGTTTTTGTGAGGCACATATCTAAAGAAACCTGCACCTGATATATCTTATATCTATCAACCGTTTACCCCTTTCTCAGATTTTAATGTCGTACTTTCAGTGTCAGTCATTTCCTCTTTCAACACAAACTAACACTTCTATTTCAATCTGAGAAAATACTAATCCGGAAAAAGTTAAAAATGTCATTTCATGAAAGAGTGTATGTGAGTCTATGTATGCAACCGTTACAATATTTGTCTAAATTCTGAAATTACAGTTACATTTATTTTAAGCTTTCAGATCAACCCTGTCTCATTTTTGGTTAATGGGTCAGGAAAGATATGATAGCACACCTTTGGTTATATTTAAAAGGTTTTGTGAAATAGAAATAAGCTTAGCAGCACATTTATTTGTTAGTCCATTCTCCAAACACTTGTATTTGTTAATGCTTGCCTTTTTAGAAGAATAACTTCAAGTTCATGTCTTACATATGGTTTAGACAATTTTACATGGAAAATATATTCAGTTTCTAATTACAGATGACATGAGCCACAGTGGCGCAATGGGTTAAACCTTTGTGCTGGCTGAACTGCTGACCTGAAGGTTGGGTTGCTGACCTGAAGGTTGCCAGTTCGAATCCACGAAAAAGGGTGAGCTCCTATCTGTCAGCTCTAGCTTGCTGGGACATGAGGGAAGCTTCCCAGCAACACATCCGGATGTCCCCTGGGTAACGTCTCTGTAGATGGCCACTTCTCTCAGACCAGAAGTGACTCGCAGTATGTTCTCAAGCTTTTGATATGATTTTAAAAATTACAGATAAAAATAAAATACATTCAGAACCATAAAATGGATAACATCCATCTTTCAGAATATTGGAAGGATCAAACTGATTTTAACAACTTCTGTATCATATCCAGTTGTATCATGTGCACTAAACTCCCCAAGGAAGACTCAAATAAAATATATTGGACAGGCTGCATAATGTACTAGCCCTTTAAAGCATCCGATTAGGGGCTTCCTTCATTGTTTTTCCCATTTTACCGGAGCCAGATTTTACAGATGTCCCCACTTCTCTCTTTCTTATTCTTGATCTTCTTCATTTATTTGCCATCCAGGAGGATTACATCCCAAACCTTACATTTCTATCCACCCCAGAGGGATGATTGCTTTGGGCGGAAATGTCAGCATCCGTTGCTGGACAGAAAGCGAAAAACATGTTGAGTACTATCTTACAAAAGAAGTAAATTCATATACAACTACTCCATCAGCCAAAGTAGCAGACCCATGTCACGTGATATTTCCTATTGTCAGTGCCAGTATTTCAGATGGAGGGAGTTACTGGTGTTTATATCATAACGAGTCAAACGACATGGAGTGGTCACCTCAAAGTGATATTGTATACATCAACCTAACAGGTAAGATTGTGACTTGGCCTTGTATATAAGGATCTATTGGTTTTCTGCATCAGTAAATCAAATGCAAATGCTTGTTTATGTTATGGGAGAATAGTGGGAATGAATAAGTACCGCTCCAGTTGTTGGACTACAACATCCATGAGGTCTAGCCAATATAGCCAATGGTAAAACATACTGGAAGTTGCAAGTACAATAGAGTCTCACTTATCCAACATAAACGGGCCGGAATAATATTGGATGAGTGAATATGTTGGATAATAAGGAGAGATTAAGAAAAAGCCTATTAAACATCAAAATAGGTTATGATTTTACAAATTAAGCACCAAAACATCATGCTATACAACAAATTTGACAGAAAAAGTAGTTCATTACATATTAATGCTATGTAGTAATTACTGTATTTACGAATTTAGCACCAAAATATCACAATACATTGAAAACATTGACTACAAAAATGTGTTGGATAATCCAGAATGTTGGATAAGTGAGACTCTACTGTACCTGTAAAACTGTACAATTCTCAGATCATGGTAGAATTGGAAAAGGGCAGAGGGATTATGCTATTATATCCAGCCAGAAGTAAATTGTTGTGCATTTTTATTGTTGTTTGTTACCTTAAACTATTTTAAAACAATAACAAAAATTTAAAAAGTTTTATTTTGTTGATAGATGCAGCATCAGATGTGATCTGGAGCCTCCAGTGACGCAATGGGTTAAATCCTTGTGTTAGCAGGACTGCTGACTGAAAGGTCGGCAGTTTGAATCCGGGGAGCAGGGTGAGCTCCCATCTGTCAGCTCTAGCTCCCCATGAGGGAACATGAGGGAAGCCTCGTACAGGGTGATAAAACATCAAACATTCGAGCGTCCCTTGGACAACGTCCTTGCAGATGGCCAGTTCTCTCACACCAGAAGTGACTTGTAGTTTCTCAAGTTGGTCCTGACACACACAAAAAAGATGTGATCATCCTATTAAAGAGTATAAAACTTCATGAAATTATTCCCAGTTCTATAAACTAAGTAAACTTAGAGGAGAATATTCTTTGGTTGTCTGAATGTCAGGAACTAGAGAATGCTCCGAGCATTGCCTATCAAGAAAGCAGATACTAGATTGAAGTGTAGGTGAGAGGGCGATACAGGTCTGTTTCCTTTATGGTCACTTCCAGGTCACCAAGAGGAGTCTCTTGCAGTCCAAAGTTATCGGATCAGGAAAAAATGGCTCCCAACCCCTGCATCTCACCTCCATTGTCACATAATGCTATGCTTTATTCTCCTGGCATACATGGTGGGAATGGTGAGGAGGGAGGAAACAAGGCTTATTCTTGATAGAGGACCCATAGAGGGAGGGGAGGGGAGCTTTTTTGATAGAGGGAGGGAGAGGAGAGGAGCTCTTTGTGACCGAGTTCTGTAACAACTGTCCTTTCTATTCAGAATTATATCAAGGCTCATTCAAGTATTTCTCTATTTAGATCCCATCCTGCCCAAACCTTCCATCGAAGTGATACCTACAAATGAGATTGCTCCAGAGCTGAATGTCACCATACTGTGTCGAGGGCCAGAAAATGGTCTGATTTTTGCCCTTCATAAAGCAAATATGCAAGTAGCATTTCAGACCACAAAGCCTGAGACAGACACGGCAGAGTTTCTTTTTGTCATGCTGACATTGGAGGATGCAGGAAACTACACCTGCCAATACCACCAGAGAGGAAGTCCATTTGTCTGGTCAGAGCCAAGTGAGCCTGTGGAGGTGGTCTTCAGAGGTAAGACACCAAACTCAATAGACTTCACTTCCTGCCACCCATCAAAGAGTTAAGAATAAATGGTTAGAAAGAACCTCTACTTACAGTATAGTATGTCAGAAAGTGATTGTTGTAAGTCACCATAGAGATAGGTGGGTCACCTCCAGCCAATACTGGCATCGATCCTGGTCGTCCTCTTTTTCAGCCAATCAAGGGAAGGAGTGGGAAGTCTGAAGAGATGTCAGAACTGTATAAGATGTTTTGCAGTTCTTTGTATGTTTATGCTTGTACTTGCATCCTTTTTGGCTGAATCATAATAAACTTCTATGGCTTGTTTTTAACCTGGTGAGTATGTTTCTCTGTCCTGGCTGATCTGTCCTTAGCATCTGCCCACCGGGCACTGACCTTTTAACTGCGGTCCTAGCTGAAATCACTACAATATTAGTAATCTCTCTGACCCACAATTTAAACTCTGATATTTGTTTCTTCATTGCCTCCTGCAATCTCCACTTATGAACCGACTTTCCTCCACTATCAACTACTACATTAAGTATTTTTTTTAATCTTATTCCACTGAAGAATATTTTTTAAATTTCTATAATTTTCAAAGTCATAAATATAGGAAGATGGTTTGGGAATTGTTGCAAGACCCTTTTAAGGTTCAAGTGGACTTGGATCAAACTCTGTTTTTATTGGGACTGCCAAATGAACAAATCAAAAACCTGGATTAGAAAAAATTAATACATTATATATTTCTAGTGGCAAGGATAACTTTTTTAATTATTGGAAATCCTTCATATTCTTTATAAAAAAGAAAGAAAAATGTAAATACACTTTCGGGATTTGAAAATAAAAATAATAGCAAATAGAATTACAAGGTACAAATAGAGATTCTATATAAGCTTAATAGCGAGAAAACAACTATTTTATTTTTTTTACCTCATGTGGATGGAAGGCAGGAAGTTAACCCTATTTTTTTTTTTTTTGCTTTTTAAATTTTCTTTTTTTAGTGTTTAGTCAAAATAGCTAGGGAAGAGGGTATATTTCCAGTAGGGTAATATATTTAAAGCAGTATTACTGTTATGTAAATAGATTAATATACTCTTATACTGTATTGTACAGACCCCATCTGTCAAGGGTGCTTTGAATGCAATTTTCCTGTTGCTTGGCAGGGGGTTGGATTAGATGGCCTACGAGGTCGCTTCCAACTCTATGATTCTGTGCTTCAATTATTCTAAGTGTACTACAGAACTTATATTAAAATAACAAACTGATTTTTTAAAACATAGATTTCTATGGTTTTATAGGAAGCGCCATGGCAATCTTACCAGCCAGTATTGCTGCAGGCATTGCTCTCCTGGCTCTCCTATTGTTATTGCTTGCCTATCTACTGCAGAGAAAAAAGAGAAAAGGTAAGTGAAACAATAAGGTGGCTTATGACTAGACTGAGGCCATCATAGTTTGGTTGTATCATCATAATAGCTGAGTCACCAGAAAAGATGATAATGTGTGGTAAAGTGGAGGGCAATAGACTACATTCCAGACTCAGTCAAGGAAGCACCAGCAACACCTGAGCAGGGCTGTTGGGATAACTTGGAGGTCTCTCATGTACATAAATCAAAATGCTTTTCTTTCTCTTGGATGCAATATATGCTGTTGTTGGTTGTCAACTGCCTTCAAATCACATCCAAGAGACCAAACAGCAGAAAATTTTCAAATGAAGGCAAAGTTCTTACTACGTTCTGAACAAGATAGATTCTATAGGTCTGTTGCATTTGTATGTAAGTCGGTACAGTACATTTCAAGTGTAACTCTAGATAGATAGATAGATAGATAGATAGATAGATAGATAGATAGATAGATAGTAGTTGTTTTTTTGGGGTCAGGAGCAACTTGTCGCTTCTGGAGTGAGGGAATTGGCCGTCTGCAAGGATGTTGCCCAGGGGACACCCGAATGTTTTTTGAAATTTTTACCATCCTTGTGGGAGGCTTCTCTCATGTCCCCGCATGGAGCTGGAGCTGATAGAGGGAGCTCATCCGCACTCTCCCCAGGAGGGATTCGAACCTGGATAGATAAAGGGTTAACACCCCTGTGGTATTTGTTGTGTTGTCTGTGCCCCTGTTCAGAAGATTTCACCTTACTTTCTGACTCTGTGATAACTGGATTTTGAAAAAAAAAAAGGCTTCTTGGGGAAACAAGGACTGGTGATAAAGCTTCAGTGGAGACACCTTTTCCCCATGATAACTCTTCCAGGAGTGAATTTCCCTTCCAAGGGGTAAATTTCTCTCACTTCCTGTTGTCTCACCTCTGTTTGTAACTATGAAAAGTTTGTAAGTCAGATCTTTGTAATTCGGGGACTGCCTGTATAAGAATTGGGAGTTGGATGTACAATCTGAATGTGAAACAAATTAGCCAAGTTTTTAATGGGGTGTCTCTGATCTATAGGCTCCATCACAAAGAAAGAAAAGCAACCAATGGACAAGGTAAACAATTTTTGTATATATATTGTATTGATATGTATGACTATCTTATTATTTTATGTCCTATATAATAGGCATTCTAAACTGGAAAAGCCCCTTTCTCCCTTTTCCTCATGCACCCTGTTTACCTGCAGAATTGTCTGATTCTGTAGGTGGAAACAAAGCATTTGAAGACAGCCATCCTCACATGCCTTCTGTCACTGCTGTATTGTGCTCTTGTAACCCTCTTGAGGGCTACAGATCACTAATCTAGATTTATTTCATTTCTTGGACTCCCAGGATCCCTGATCATTGGCAAAGGCATCTGAGGATGAGGGTAGAAGTCCAAAACATCTGGAGGACTACAGTTTGGGGATCACTGCTCTAGAATTATCCCTAATGGGTCTAGACCAGGCATGGGCAAACTTTGACCCTCCAAGTGTTTTGGACTTCAACTCTCACAATTACTAACAGCCTACCGGCTGTTAGTAATTGTGGGAGTTGAAGTTCAAAACACCTGGAGGGCCAAAGTTTGCTCATGCCTGATCTAGAGGATGTCCAAAGTAGAAGACAATTGAAATTCCAGTGGCAAACTGGAGGCCAACATCTATTACTTTGTTGTGATTCTGGTAGAAGCTTTCACCTTTTCTATTTTGCTGTTCACACATACTCAAGAACAATAATGGCAAGCTAGGACATGTCCAGAGAAAGGCAACCAAAATGATCAAAGTTTTCGAAACCAAGTCCTATGAGGAACAGCTGAGGGAAGAGAGGATGTTCCCTCAGCTGAGCGTGAACATGAGAAGGCTGAGAGTGTACATGAGAGCCATATTTAAATATTTAAAAGGATATCACACTGAGGAAGGGTAAACTTGTTTTCTGCTGCTCTGGAGACCAGGACACGGAGCAATGGATTCAAATTGCAGGTAAAAAAGATTCCACTGAAACATTCAGAAGATCTTCCTGACAGCAAGAGCTGTTAAGCAGTGAAATATGCTGCCTCGGAATATGGTGGAGACTCCTTCCCTGGAGATTTTTAAGCAAAGGCTGGATAGCCATCTGTCAGGGATGCTTTAATTCTGTGTTCCTGCATGGAATCCAGAGTCAATAAGATGGTAAAGTCCAAGGTTGAAGGCAAAATCCAGAATGGGGTTGGACTGGATGGCCCTTGGGATCCTTTCTAACTCTATGAATCAATGATTCTAGGAAGATTTTCTTGAGGCAGCCTCTGTTTATCTTGTTTGTTGTAGGCAAGCACACATTGCAAATGCTCCAAAGAAAGCATTGGCAGGATTATACCCTAAGATATATTTTTTTTACTTCTCTAGGCCTCGGAACCTGATGTTGAAGAAATGCCTGATGAAGTTTCCTATGCGATATTGAACCCTCAGTCACAGAAAACCAAACAGACACCTGATTCTCTTGACCAAAGATCTGAAACATGTGTCTATTCATCTGTGGTCAAAAATTAAAATGCAACGGTGGACTCCAGGGTCGGGCACAAATGATGTCATCACTGCTGAGGTCAGTTGACATTCTGCAGTGGCCTCAATAATGGTGAAATCATTTCACATCTGGCCTCAGGGATGTAGCCAAAAACTCTGGGATCCTGTCCGTTCTCCAGAAAACATAGAACGATTCTGTACAGTGACTAATGGTGGCAGAATGGCTTAGCTTAGCATACATAAGCACGTGGATATCATAGCATTTTGGATTGTAGCCAATATTTGGAATCCCATTCTACACTTCATTAACAATGCAATTAAAGGCAAACTGGATTTTTTTCTGGCTGATCTCCTCCACCTTGAATATCTAGCCTGGTGAATGACACCAAAGAATTAAAAAAAATGCTCACTATTCAATAACATTTTTGTTAATCCAATAAAGTTGATGTTTTCTCACTCATTTTTGATTCCTAGCTGCTGTGTTTGATAAGGTGGCTCATTAATGTAAGTATTCATGAATGCTGTATTCTATTTTTCTGATTAAGGGAATAAGTACCACAAAAATGCAACAGTTTATGATGGAAACCAACCGCTCCCTCTTATCAAAAATTGACACTGATATCATCTTACCAACTGTGGTTTGCGAATGGCCAATTTATGGATTTCTTCCTCATAAAATAATAGAAATGGAATTGACATGCCCAGCTTTTACATTATCTTTCAACCACAAAAATTAATAGTGAGTTTCAAAGGTATTTGTTGAGAGTATGAGTTGCATATATTGGCACTGTCGTATTTGTACACATATATGATGTAGTTATATATGAAGACAGACTTATGGAACAACCACAGAATTTGGTGCACTCCCTTACAAAAAGTGATGAACACAGCTCTAGACAAAAAAAATTACCAGATTCATGGAAAGTCACAAATGAACTGATCATTTTTATAGGACCTCATGGTTCTTGGTGTCATGTTCTGAAACTAGCCTTGCTGGGAAAGACCTATGACTCTGGCTTTGAATGGGTGCTTTGAATGCGATTTCCTGCTTCTTAGCGGGGGGTTGGACTAGATGGCCCATGAGGTCTCTTCCAACTCTACTATTCTATGATTCTATGATTCTATGGCTCTCCTCTGATGCAGTGACTTACTGCTTAGAAGGGAATTACTAAGGACAGCCAGCTATTTAAGCCAAGGATAATTGCAATGCATACACTCTTCTGTTAGATTTAAGAGGTTATTACTTGATTCACATGTTCTAGGGAACTGGGCCTGAACTTTAACAAAGAAAACTGGAGGTGGTGGTGCAATACACAGCAAGTAGTTAAGGAGAAATAGAGATCCAGTTTCTTCTCAAAAGCTTTCTAACTTAGGCACTCCCAAAGTTATGAACAAGATAGGTTCTGGAAGTTTGATCTTAAGTTGAATTTGTATTTAAGTCAGAACAGGTACATGTTTAAAGTGTAACTCCAGCCTCTGTCCCTGTGAAAATTGGATATTGAAAAATTTGGCTTGTTGTGGAAACAAGAAAAAAGAGGAAGAGTTTGCTTCTTTTATCTACACATTCCATTTAATTCAAAAGATAGCTTTTTTCTCCTCGCACTTTACATACAAATGGAGAAGAAACATGAATAAAATAAGCATAGCTGCCCTGTCTAATTTAGGCCCTCAGTGATGTTTGTCTTGTGTCTATACTTTCCCTTCTTTCAAATGACCCAGTTCTCCATTTAGCTTTCTCTCAGGCTGCTCACCAGGTTCTTCTCCAAGCTGGCCTTCTAAGGTCATTTATCTGCCCCGACCAAAACTTTAGACTTAGAGTCCCCCTAAATCTGAAATGACTTGAAGGCACACAACAACAACAAGAAGAAGAAGAAGAAGAAGAAGTTTATTTATATCCCACCACTATCTCCCCCGGAGGGGACTCGGGGCGACTCACAGAAATATCAGATACAAAACAAAACAATGTACAATACATCAATAAACGATTGCATGCACCAATTATAATATTTAAACATTAACCAAAAAATGAAACACACTTACTAAAAACATAGAATTAAAAACAGTGAGGTTGTCATGGTAAATTAGCAAAGTGCACATTATAAGTTGCGAACTCAGAAACAAAAAGTGTCACAGATTCGTTTGAGGTCAATTTGGGATGAGATGAACCCTGAGCTAATGTCAAGTAACTAGGAGAAGTGAGACCAATACAAAAAGGTCTAGGAATATAATTACAATTATGATGGGGATGGGCGATCTTAACCAAAGGCCTGGGTGAAAAGCCAGGTTTTTAGGCTCAACAATCCTAGTTAACTTGACTGACTATGTCATCAGCCAAAACCAGACCCACACTTCCTATTGAAATATTGGTAAGATTATGTTGGTGAAAATTGTTCTTCATTTTAAATATTGTATTGTTCTTTCATGTTTTTTGCAGCACTAATAAGATATGTGCAGTGTGCATAGGAATCCTTTTATGTTTTTTCAAACTATAGTCCTGCCTCCCTACAGCTGAGGGATCGTAAATGGCCTTCGGTTTAAAAGGTTTGAGGTCCTCTGATCTACTGGTTTCTTCATCAAGCAAAGGATGATAAAAATAAGAAAAGTAACAATTTTGGAGTCACAGGTCTGCATTTTGTCTTAGGTGATGTTTTTGCTGTTCCGTTGAGAGATTTCAAGCAGGCAGAGACATTTAACACCATTGGGTCCATATGGGGATGTAGACAAAATGTAACCGCTGAATATATGTCCAAGTTCCATCTTGTCTCTGTTTAATTGTCTCTGAAAAGAATAGAAAGGGCAAATATTCACACACTCTGAAAAGTTCCTCTTTCTGCAAAATAAGGAAGTAGAGTTTACAGTATATACATCATTCCCAGCACAGACACAATCCAGCACTGCCCTAAAACCTCTAGCTTTCAAAAACCTCAAATGCCTGGTAGAAAAAAGTTTTGGTCTATCATCCTATTCAGTAGTTAAAAGATAACAGGCTAGACTTATGATCTGCCCAACCTGCTGGGGATTCACGTTTAGAGTCATTAATAGCCAAATGTGGCCACTAGACACTACAGTTTTAGCCTATGGCACTTCAAACAAAGTGTTTCCAAGGTGCTGAAAATTCAGGTGCTGGGAAATGAGGTCTACAGTGTTCTTCTGGTTATCATCTCAGGAATACTGAACAGGAGACCCACCACTGCTTTGATTTAATATATGGAATATATAGTAACAAGGATGATTATGATAGCCATCACAGGATGATGAAAAACAACTGTTCACATCAGATGAAAGAAAGATGGAAAGAGTCACAATTTGTTCTAAACTTTCATGTAGTTTTGAATTTATGGCAACCCTAAGGTAAAGCAATCAAGAGGTTTTCTGGGGTTATGTGACTTGCGCAAAGTGGGTTGCCATGGCCAAACAAAGAATTGAATGAAACCTGTTCTCCAGAGTTATAGTTCGATGACCATGCTGTCTCTCTAGAACAGGCATGGGCAAACTTCAGCCCTCCAAGTGTTTTGGACTTCAACTCCCACAATTCCTAACAGCCAGTAGGCTGTTAGGAATTGTGTGAGTTGAAGTCCAAAACACCTGGAGGGCTGAAGTTTGCTCATGCCTGCTCTAGAGTCACAATATTTTTACACTGAAATCTAGAATGTCTTTATGTACTACCAAAAGAAAACACATTCTTCAATTTAGATAATGTATTTGTCTGATTATGTTGTAAAAACCGCAGTGCTTTGATAACTCAATTTTGCCTTTTATATTTGTTTTCTTATTTTCAAATACTATTTGAATAAGGAAGAAACAAAGTTGCTTTCTGAGAACAGTTCATTTCCGCTGGATTTTGCCTCATGGTTACAAATCTGGAAGGGGATGTGGTTTGTCAGGCAATATAACGACACAAACATTGCAGAGAGAAAGAATTCTCACAGAGAATTTTTAGAAACTGCACCAAATGAAGGTCTTTCATCCTGGTGATATGAACGCTACAAGTGTATAGGCTGCTGGTGTTTACAAAACCTTCAGCATGAAGCCCTCACTTGGCATTATCTTTCTTGGTTCGTATTTACAAGCAGAAGGGTTGGCATGGTTCGGGTGTTGCTCAGATCTCTTCCAACTAATAGAATTGTCTTTCCAGGGTGGTGGTTGACCAAGCAAGGATGCATGGTGAGAGGTGAGTATCAACAGAAAATCAAAACATTCATCCTTCTGGTGGTGAGGTAGGTAAGGAACATGGATTAAATGCCATGGTCTTATTCAACCACATTTCTAAGACATAGTCATTTCAGTCTGTCTTAGTATACAATGGAATTTTAAGCAATTTTAAAACTAATTTCGACTACTTCATGTGATTAAGTTCCACCTATATTATGTATCTTTCTCAGAGTTAGGCCCCTTCAATACAGCTCAATAAAACCCCACATTGTCTGCTTTGAACTGGAATATATGGCAACGTGGACTCAGATAACCCAGTTCAAAGCAGATATTGTGGGATTTTCTGCCTTGATATTCTGGATTATATGGCTGCGTGGAAGGGTCTTTAGTCTCAAGGATGCTACAAGATTTCTTTGTACTCATCTTGATTTGCTTGTGATGCTATGGTGTCTGTAATGATGCTATGGTGTCTGTAAAATCTGTAGCAGGCCCAAATTCTTTGCCTCTGGCGAGGGATGGCAGAGAGCTTCGTTTCTAAAAAAAATTGCTAAACTTTGCAGATTTCTTTGATATGGTTTGGAAAGAACTTCACGGTTAAATATGATAAAAACAGATAGTTCTGCATCCAGTTCCAGAGCTGTTACTGCTTACTATAGTGCTTAAAAGTGCTGGTTTGAATCTTTGTGTGTTCAGTAATTTTGGGGGGTGCTGGATTAGTGTTGCTGTCTCTTTTTTTCCGGGAGGAGCCTTGTCTTTAAAACCTGTACAAAAGTATTCAGTTGTGCTTTTGGCCATTGGCTGGCTGCTAAGAAAAGACATTTTAATAGAGAACTGTAGCAATTTTTTAATTAATGTTTTTAGATACTACTAGCTGTGCCCGGCCACGCGTTGCTGTGGCGTTGTCTGGTGGTGTTGGTGAGAAATTGTTGAGGTAGTGGTGGTATTGAATGTCTGTTGTATGGTTGTCTTTATGTTTAGTATGCACACTGAAGTGGATTATACTGCAGTGTGGACTCAAGATAATCCAGTTCAAAGCAGATAATATAAGATTCTAAATGGGTTATATAGCTGTGTGGAAGGGCCTTGAGTCTACACTGCCATATAATCCAGTTAAAATCTGATAATCTGTGGAAGAGGCCTAAGTGAGGCCTAACTGTGCCTGTCCCCTGGGCTGAGTAGGTTGCTAGGAGACCAAGTGGGCAGAGCTTAGCCTTCAAACTGGCAGCAATTGGATAAAAACTATTATTGCTCTCCCTGTAATTAGGACTTTATTTTTCTTTTCTTTTTGTTGTATCAAGCTAGAGCCGTGAATGATGGGTTGTGTTGTCAAATTTCGAGGTTGGGGGGCCTGTAGTTTTGTTGTTTTGTCCGCTGCCCTGATGCCATCACTCTTTTATATATATAGATAATTTGTTGAACTTTATATATTTCTGTGTTTCTTCTTATGTATACATAATTTTCTTCTTCTGTGAACTGTCCTAAGTTGTGAGCAATAGTTTTGAGGTTAAAAGAAGATATAATGTAATATAATGATATTTTCGAACCAAGTAAAAACCAACTGTTCTGCTTGCTCCGAAAAGTTGTAGCTACAGTAGAGTTTCACTTATCCAACATAAACGGGCTGGCAAAACATTGGATAAGCGAATATGTTGGATAATAAGGAGGGATTAAGGAAAAGCCTATTAAACATCAAATTAGGTTATGATTTTATAAATTAAGCACCAAAACATCATGTTATATAACAAATTTGACAGAAAAAGTAGTTCAATACGCAGCAATGTTATGTTGTAATTACTGTACTTACAAATTTAGCACCAAAATATCACGATATATTGAAAACATTGACTACAAAAATGCGTTGGATAATCCAGAATGTTGGATAAGCGAGTGTTGGATAAGTGAGACTCTACCGTATTGAATTTGGCTGGTGCAAATGGAGCAGCTGTGTATGCCTTTTTAAAGATTCTGCTAAAAATCCACATATTTCTTATACAAGATAAACGATTTCAAGATTTAAGACATTAAAAGAAGTATAAAACAATTCAGGCAACTTTTCTAAATTTGACTTAGAATCATAGAATCATAGAATAGTATAGTTGGAAGAGACCTCATGGGCCATCCAGTCCAACCCCCTGCCAAGAAGCAGGAAATCGCATTCAAAGCACCCCCGACAGATGGCCATCCAGCCTCTGCTTAAAAGCCTCCAAAGAAGGAGCCTCTACCACAGTCTGGGGGAGAGAGTACCACTGCCGAACAGCCCTCATTGTGAGGAAGTTCTTCCTGATGTTCAGGTGGAATCTCCTTTCCTGTAGTTTGAAGCCATTGCTCCACGTCCTAGTCTGCAGGGCAGCAGAAAACAAGCTTGCTCCCTCCTCCCTATGACTTCCCCTCACATATTTGTACATGGCTATCATGTCTCCTCTCAGCCTTCTCTTCTTCTTGTGGTCAGTCTAAACCTTTTACCATTTTTCTCATGTAAACCAACCATCATGCAAAGCAATCAGTTTTAACTTTTTTCTCGTAAGTGAAGCAAAATACAATCTGTTAAAAAATTAGGTACAAAATCAGATAAATGAACTGTATATTCCAGATATCACTGGACTCTATTTCCCAGCATTCCTTGCCATTAGATTTACTGGCTAGAGGTAAAGGGAGTTTACAGTTCAACAGCCTCAGAAAGCCTCACAAGAATATTTGGAAAGTTCAGCTTTTATAATGGGCTGTAAGGCAGAATGTTAACTAGAGCTGCCTATAAACAGGGGCGGCCCTAGGTAGTTTTGCTTTATAAGCGAACTTTGTAGCCGCCGCCCCCCCCTGAAATTGCGCCCCCCACCCCCAAGGCCCCGCACATACCGGCTTCGGCGGCAGCGGCTTCCCTCCAGGCGAAGGCCTTCCACGTTTGCCGAGGAGGGAGGTGAGTTGAGGCCTTCGCCGAGGAGGGAGGCGATGGTCCCGCCACCACCTCCGCCCTCGGCGAACGGGGAAGGCCTACTGCGGCCAAGCTATTCTCGCGAGAAAACCTAGGCCTCAGATAGGCCTTCTGCGTTTGCCAAAGAGGGAGGCTAGGCCTCAGATGAGGAACTAGGCCTCAGATGAGGCCTTCGCTGAGGAGGGAGGCAATGGTCCCGCCGTCGCTTCCGCCCTTGGCGAACGGGGAAGGCCTACTGAGGCCTAGCTATTCTCGCGAAATCTTGCGAGACCTCATGAGAATAGCTAGGCCCCAGATAGTCCTTCCGTGTTCACCGAGGAGGGAGGCGGCGGCAGCAGCAGGGACCATCGCCTCCCCCCTCGGCAAAGGCCTCATTTGAGGCCTAGCTCTTCTAGCTCCTAGCTCCTGCCACCGCCGCCTCCCTCTTCGGTAAATTTACATGAGGCCTTGACAGCGCCCCCCTTGACGTGTGCCCAACGCGGCCGCTTCAACGGCCTCCACATTGGACCGGGCCTGGCTATAAAGAAACATTTCCTTGTTTCAGCAGTTCAGGAGGCTATTGTTTTCTTTTAGGGCACAACTGAAACTACTGCATATGGTGAAGCACCGTTTCTCCCTGCATAAGTTCTGAAATCTTTGATGGCAGGCTGTTTTGTTGGTCCTCCCAACTTCGCAAACATTTTGGTGGCAATGGTGGGCATGTCCTCCAACTCTTCCAGTTTGGCAGGAACATTCCCCATTAAGCCTCTATTATCCCGCTTTTCAGCTGCCTTTAAAATGTCCCAGGTTGTTACTCTGCTTCCCACTTTCTGTCCTCAGCTTACTTCAATGGCTGCAAGCTGAGTTCAAATATAAACGTAGATTGCATTCAACTAACCTGTTGAGGAGAGGATGCGGGGAGGATCTTGCCCTTCCCAATCAACTCTGCAAAAAGCAAATTGCTGCAGTCTCTTTTAGGCCCCGTCTGCACTGCCCTATAACCCAGGATCTGATCCCAGATTATCTGCTTTAAACTGGATTATATAAATCTCCATTGCCTGATAATCTGGGATAAACAGATAACCTGGGATCAGATACTGGAATTTAGGGACAGTGTGGAAGGGGCCTTAGGGTCTTTGTTCTTCCTCATTAGGAACTTTTGTGTGGTGGAGGCTCCTCCATCTTTGGAGGCTTTTAAGCAGAGGCTGGATGGCCGTCTGTCAGGGGTGCTTTGAATTAGATTTTCCTACTTCTTGCAGCGAGTTGTACTGGATGGCCCCTGAGGTCTCTTCAAACTCTATGATTCTATGACTGCAGTCTGATGTTGCTTGGTGGCACATCCCAATTTTCATCTCTGAAATGTTAGAGAGCAAGTTGTTGCATCTACTCTTGTTTCCAAACTTTTCTCCTACATCTCCTTTTCTAATCCAGGACAAGTTTATCCAGCCCCTTCCATCTCAGTGAGCCCCAGTGTCGTGGTTGCTCTGGGAGGAAATGCCACCATCAGCTGTAAAAGCGAAAGATACCAACACATGACATTCCTTCTGGTCAAAGGAACTGTATCACCGGAAAATGTGATGGAGAAGCAGGCAGAGAAGTATGAGGTTACATTTTCTGTTTCCAATGCCAGATCCTTAGATGGAGGAATCTATTGGTGTTGCTTTGTAAGTGCTCTTCAAGAATGGTCACATTTCAGTGTGAAAGCATACATCAAGATAAGAGGTAAGCCTTGCTCAGTATAAGTAAGTTTTCTCGTGTTAATGTGTCATTTCCAACTACTAGCAACACTAAGGAGCTCCTGTTCTGGGGTTTTCTCAGTAAGATGTGTTAAGAGAATATTTAGTACAATTCTGTCATGCATTGCCCGTGGAAACTTAAACCCGCTTCATAGCTAGTTTCCTTAATCCACTTTAAAGCAGTTTAAGTCTATTCTGGAAGCTCCCTAAGAGATTTGTCTTCACTTATTTCTCCTATAACACAGAGTGCATCTACATTGTAGAATTAATGCAGTTTGACACCACGTTAATTCCCACATCTCAATGTTATGGAATCCTGAGATCTGTAGTTTAGTTAGAAGGCTAAGAACATTGTAAAGCTCCTATGATTCCAGAAAACTGAGCCATAGTAATTAAAGTGGTGCCAAACTACACTATTTCTACAGTGCAGATGTACCTCAGTGACATTAGAGGTGACAGATAAAGAGCTTTCTCTATAACCTTGTCTACATTTTAGAAATGTCCTGGTTAGAAAGGTCTAGCAGCTATCAGACTGCAGTCAATATCACAAAAGTTCTTAATGAGGAAGAGCAAGTATTGAATTAATAATAGTAGTAATAATAAATAATAATTTTATTTCTTACCCACCTCTACTCATGACTCAAGGAGGGTCACAGCAAAAAAGTAGATTGAAGATAAAGGGTCAAAGTGGGAAAAGAAAACTGGGACATTTTTAAAGCAGTAGAGAAAGTGCGAGATCAGGACCGTCCCAACAAACGCTGGAGGTGTAAGATGCAGAAAGACAGTTCCTTCCATGGTTGGTGGACTTGTAGGATGGTACAAGACACTTGGGGAAAGGTGATAAAAGAAACAACAAAATGATTACCAATGAGGTTAGGAAAAATCCAGAAATGTGCCTTTTAGGAATATTTAGGGAGAGAATTAGTCAATATAGCTTTGTTGCAGATTGACAACAGAAAAATCTTGGAAAGGTGGAAAAGAACTATCTAAAAAGGATTGGGGATAAAAGTTATTCAAATGGCCAAGCTATCTAATGATATCCAGGGAGGAAATCGTGAAGAGTTTGCTAAAAATGGAGGCTGATATTTGAATATTTGGAAAGAAATGTTGACTTTAAAGTAGCCGCCAGAGGAATGTACTAAATTAGGGTAGATTTTACTAGATATGGATTCACATTGAGTACTAGTGACAGAGGTCATGGGTTGTGGGTTCATGAGTGTGAGGTAGGAGGGAAAAGATTTGTTAGAATATTGCAATGTACCTGTTTGGCTAGTTAATGCAATTGTTGCTTATACTTGTCACTTGTATACAATACAGAATGAAAACATAAAAAGGACTGTTCCAACCCAGTCAGGATAATAGGAGAGCATGGAATAATTATTAGAATTGGTAAATTAAAGAGCCCTTTGTCCAGAATTAGTCTCATGAGAAATAAGTTAGCATACACAGCAAATGTCACTGTTTGGTTGGCTCTTCAGCAGTCAATTTGAATGAAAATATGTTGCCTATTAAAGGTTTAAATAACATTGTTAATGATGCTGTTTGCCTTCAAGTTGTTTCCTAAGGTGAAGCTATCATGGGATTTTCTTCACAAAATTTGTTCTGTGCCGAGTTTGGCCTAGATGCCCTCTGAGGCTGAGAGAGTGTGACTTGACCAAGGTCACTCAGTGGGCTTTCATTGCCTAATTGGGGG
This sequence comes from Anolis carolinensis, assembly GCF_035594765.1. Classification (NCBI taxonomy): domain Eukaryota; kingdom Metazoa; phylum Chordata; class Lepidosauria; order Squamata; family Anolidae; genus Anolis; species Anolis carolinensis. The sequence goes on from NC_085846.1 coordinate 16,383,603, forward strand.
ATTGAAATACACCACACTGGTTCTCTAAATAAATTTAGAAAAATGGCATTGAAATGTGGTCATTTGGCCCATATTTAAAAGAGCTTACTATACTTTGATAATGAAATTATTATCAAAGGCTTCAAAAGTAATCCATATACCCAAAACATGTTTTTTTCTGGAAAATCTATTGGGCTGATAAGAAAAAGGTATTACTGTAAATTTTAAAATGACTCTAAAATGCCTATTTTATAAAGTAACTAGAAAATAGTGCCGATTGCTTCAAAAATCAATAGTTCTCACTCTGCTTTATTCTTGAAATGTAACTTAATTATGCCATCTAATAGTAGTAAAAATTCATTATAGTTAACATAGGAATTGTCCAATATGAAATCCACATAACCGAATAGAAGTTAAATGATTTATGAGTAACAAACCAAGTAATATCAATGTGTTTAATGTATTAGGACTAAAACTGTATTTGTGTCATTAATTGCAATTTTTAACGTCTGAGTCTAATCTTGGGGATATTTATCTATTGATCCAAATATGATTATGTATGCTTCTCTAGAGAATGCACATGCATGAGACAGTATAGTGAAATTCCCAGGGAATTTTTGTTTTTATTTCATCTCTAGTACAGGTTCATCTCAAGCCATCCATAGCAGTGAGGCCCAAAGAACTGGTTCCTCTGGGGGAAAGTGCTACTATCCATTGTAAGGATGAAAACAATAGAAGGGCAAAATACTCTCTCATTAAGGAAGAGGCTCTTGATATTATCCAGGAGGAAACAGGAGGCAGGAAAGGAGCTACATTTACCATTGACAATGTTACTCAATTGAATGTTGGGATCTACTGGTGTGACTACAAACCGGACTCTGGTTCTCTATACTCCCATTTCAGTGAGAGAGTATACCTCAATGTAACAGGTAAGAAATGCATAATACAATTTTTTTCACATTTCACAAATGAAAACTAGACTATGTGTGGCTAAGCAAAACCATAGTGTGATCAATGTGGCAAAAGGTATTAATAAGGAAACACTGGTAAACTTGGAAAGATTGCACCAATTTGCTTTGGCCAACCTTACTGCAAACTGCAAGAATCTGCCCTCTCCTCTCTCTCCTCCCTCAGCTGAGTTTACCGAGTGCAAATTACTTTAGAAGTAGTTTCCAGAAATTCAAATAAGCTGAATAGAGAAGTGAAAAGTGAGAAAATGGGAAAGAAATGGGAACATTTTTTAAAAAACTGAAAAAGCAGGACAATGTAGCATTAATTGAAAGTGTCCATACCAAATTGAGACAGTTGGAAGCTGTCAAAAGTCAGACGCCAATTAGAGAGCAAAATAGAGTTTATTAAAGCAACAGTCCAAAAAATAGCTCAACGAACTCCGTTAACACCTGTTCCCCAGCATCCATTTCCACCTCAGGATCCCCACATGAATCCTCCTCAGAAGACTCCCCATCAGTCTCCCTGACCCTTTTCCTAAACAAATCCTCCAACGAGCCCTCCTCCCGAGGGTTTTTCCTTCTTCTCCTGATCCTACCACTATCATTCAGTCTCTGAAGGCGCATTCACAACAGAAGCTATGCCCATACTGTTCTCATAAGCTTTTTTCAAGATGACCACTACATTTTGCATTCGTCATATACTGAATGCACATTATATGAAAATATAAATTCAATTTAACAGAGGCTCTCTGGTAAGTTATGCCACATGTGAATCTTATTAGCAACATCTAGTGCATTTTGAATTTTAAAAGGTTTATCTGTGACTTAATATAATTGAGGTATGTATAGCTGAATAGCAAACTTACACAACTCTGTGGATTGCATTCTATTCTTTTTCAACATGTAGATCATGGTTTCCCCAAACCCTCCATCAAAATGGTACTGCAAGAAGAGTATCCCTCAGGAGTGAATGTCACAATCCTTTGTGAGGGACCAGAGAACAATCTGACATTTTTCCTACACAAATCAATGGATTTGAGAGCATCACAGGAAACAGAACCAGGGAGTAATAGGGCAAGGTTTCTTGTACAAATTATCAACTTGGAGGATGCAGGCAACTACACTTGTCAGTACCACAAGAGTGGAAATCCCTTTGTGTGGTCAGTGCCAAGTAATCCTGCACAGCTGGTTGTGAGAGGTGAGGAATTTCATCTGGATTGTTTTATAGTACAATCTTTTAGAGTTGGAAGGACTATTCTGAACATTTTTTTTAGTACGGATACATTTTAAGAAGAATCCTAGACTGGTGGGAATGTTTGGAGTTTGTATATTGTTCTACACATTTGCTTATGGACATTTTACACAGAAAACAAGATTTTCTGTGCAGAAAAAGCATTTAAAAAAATAAATTTTTGAAATGGAAATATTTTGTCCTTTTTGCACAGGAAAAGTTGTTTATTGTGCAGAAAATGCTGTATGCAGAGACTTACTCTGCATTTAAAAAACAGCATAAGGTTAATCTGCTCAAAAAACATTATTTTGCATAACGTTTGTACACAAATACCACTTTCTGTGCAGAAAAAAATACATACATAATCCTTGTTGCCTTCCTCCAAACATACGTCAACTTATCTCCATACTTCTAAAAATGAAGCATTAAGAACTGAACACTATATTCTAGAATTGGCCTGTTTGAGCTCCAATGTGGGGAAAGAGCTTTAGTTAAAGTCATGACCATTACATGCCCTCCAATTACATACCATTACATACCCTCCAAAATTTCACAGATAAAAACAGGGGCATATTTGGCCAATCATCAACATAATGTGGTCAAAATGACAAAAGTTATTAATAAGAAAGAACACAAAAAACTAGGAGAGACTGTAACAATATGCTTTTGCCTGAACATGCAGAGGTAACAGAGATAACAGAGCATAACCTGCGTTTGCACTTTGAATTCAGTTTGCAGACATTGATTATCTTAGGATGAAGGGGAAAAGTGGGAGAAGAATAAAAAAATTGGGACATTTCAGGACAGTCATTGCAAAATTAGGATGGTTGGAGGATATGCCATTCACAGTCATGAAACTCATAGCCATCCTTATTTTACAGAAAGTATTCCAATAATTATTTGGGCAAATGTTGCTGCAGGCTGTCTCCTTCTGGTTCTGCTCGTACTGTTGCTTACCTACATATTTTATAGAAAAAGGAGGAAGGGTAAGTGGACCCTCTGTGGATTACTCTACAACAAATGAGATTAAAGCAAGCATAATTGAAGTGCTATTAGATAGGCGCTGTGTTTCATAGGGAAGATATTTGATTATGAGCACAGCATTGTACTAGTTAGTCCCTGGTCAATTATTTTATCTTGTGTCGGAAAGAGAAAATACAGTAAACAGTTTTATGACCTTTATGATGACAAAGGGAAGCTTAGATAAGGGCATATGGGGAATGTTTGAGAAAAGTCCCCAAACTGAGGAAGGTTTATCCTGCTATAAAGGAAGAAGCTTCAGTTTTCTGTGTAGCTACTTGCTTTCCCCTTGTTTCCCAGAAGACTTTTTTTCGTGTCAGGAGCAGCTTGAGAAAATGCAAGTTGCTTCTGGTATGAGAGAATTTGCCGTCTGCAAGGATGTTGCCCAGGAAACACCTGGATATTTGATGTTTTACCATCCTGCAAGTGGCTTCTCTCATGTCTCCACATGCGGAACTAGAGCTGACAGATGGGAGCTCACCTGCTCCCCGGAGTCAAACCGCTGACCTTTTGGTCCGCAGTCCTGCTTGGAATATAGTACCATCTATATAATTTCCATTGTGGACTTTCTTATAGTTAGGAACTTCAATTTTGACAGGGCTAGACCACTAATTCTTTTTTTTTGGGGGGGGGGGGGTAAACAGTTTATTAATGATATGTTACATAACAAAACAACAAATTATAGGAGATAAAGTCAGATAACAATCCTTTTGAAATGTACATGCATATCTACATTAGTCAATCAACCGGTTAATTCTAACATTGAGTACATATTATTATCAGTAACTCAAAACTTATAGAATTGCTCTTTCTACATGTTACCCACTATTTTCAATCTAGGTTTCTATTCTTTTAAAAAAAAATTAAATATAAGAGTTCACCCTAACATTCAAACAAAGACATAAAACGTATTACACACAACAGACCCTGTACGCACCCAGAATCACTCATTCTTTAAGATTTCTTTTTTGGTATCTGATTCCCAGGCTATGTCATTCTGGTTGAAACTTTTCTCAGTTGACCAGCTATGAGGATGTTGCTGTATTTCTTCAAATTGTTATTGACTTAAGGAGACTCTAAGACAAACCTATCACAGGGTTTCCTTGGCAAGATCTGTCCATAGGGGGATTGTCCTTGCCTTCCTCTGAGGCTGAGAGTGTGTGACTTGCCCAAGATCACACACAGTAGGTTTCCATAGCTGTGTGGGAATTCATACTCCTCAAGAATTGTAGTCCAGCACTCAATCACACTATTGTTCTGGCTCTTCCAGCTACAAAGATGTGTCACTAAACTTTTAGTATGGGTTCCGGACCACTTCATGCTTGGTGGAAGACCTCAAATTTGTTGAAGTTTCTGCTGATATTTTCACTTATACAAGTACTTGCATTACAAGTAATTCATTATAGAACCTTACATTTTAGGTTTAATTGTTCCCTACCTATACCACATTGACTCATTTCATTGATATTTTTGATAGTTTTCAAAAAATATACTGCTTTCTGCCCAAAAACATTTTGTCAAGGACAGAACGCCACAAGATTCAAAGTAACAGAGTTTATTAGATTACAGAACTCAAAAATGCCCGTAAAACACAAGGGCCAGGCAGTTTTTGCCTTTAGGAGCAAAAAGGGGCAAAAGTAAATGTTCAAAAGATAAACCGGATTAAACCGGAGTTTAATCCGGGTAAAAACAAACTGCTTGCTTCAGCCTGGGTATAAACGAAACGAAAGCCAAGGAACAAAAAATACAAAGAATGCAACTAATTGGCAGCAGATTCCTCTCTGCTGCCAACACTGTGCTTAGAGTAACTTGCGTCGCTCCCCCACACACACAGCAGACAGGATCTCCAACACGAGTAAATCAGCCAAGGATTGTAGCAGTTGAGTAGACCAGTTCCGTTCCGTAGATCAAAGCCAGAAGCAGACGTTTGTAGTTTTTCCAAGTCCAAGAAGGGGGGAAGACAAGCCGTGGTCAGTTCAGTCCGAGTTCTCAAAGCAGGAGATGGCGTCCGTCAAGAAGACGACGGAAGGTCAAGCTAATAAGAGTAAGCACAGGTTTGCACAAACAAATGCCCACACAATCCCTCCCGCCGTCTGACCCTGGATTCCAATCAACTTACGTCACAGCACAGGAAAGCACACAAGTCTTCAGGGAAGCGTCCCACACACACACGGATCCCAAGCGTTTGCCCAGATTACCTTGCCCAACGCAATTTGCAATTGCTCTCAAGCCCCATTTTATGCCAGTTACAAATCTTCATCACTGTCAGCTGTCCTCCTTAACCCGGGCGTTTCCTCATCACTTTCCTCGTCAGAGCTGGAACACCTCTGACTACGCCCAACAGCATCTCCAGCTGTGGATCCCGTCCCATCCCTCCAGCTAAACCATGGGTCTAATCCTGAAGGTCCCCATTCATCTTCTGTCCCATCATGGCCAGTGGCACCCACTTCCTCCCTTACCCGAGTCCAATCCATCTCATCCTCCTCTGAGCTAACCAGCCCCTCCTCCATTCTCTCCGTAAACCCTTCGAAAGACTCCTCGTCAGATGGTGCTGCAAATATGTCTCGCAGTCTTTTTCTCTCTCGCTCCTCGAGAGTATCTGACTCTCGAGGAGTCTTACGCCCACGTCTGTCAGTAACAGAGCCATGAGGCTCAATCATAACACTATCCCCTCTCACAAAGGCCTCCTCCCCCGATGGCGGAGAAGTGGCAGTGATACCCTCCGCTATAGCACCACGACGACTAGAGGTATCAAGTTTCAACAGCGAACGATGAAAGACTGGATGGACCTTTAAACTAGACGGTAAACGCAAACGAAACGCAACAGAAGAAATCTTTTTAACGATAGGAAAGGGACCCAAATACCGAGGCGCAAACTTTCCCCCAGCCTGTTTAATATGTTTGGAAGATAACCACACCAAATCCCCTTCTTCCAACTCCTCCCCTGCCTGCCTGTGGCGGTCAGCCTGAGTCTTCTGCGTTGCCTTAGCTTCCAACAGTAAGCGACGGGCAACATCATGCAATGCAGCCATTTCCGTAGAGCGGTACACAGGGTCCGAAGAGACCACATTGGTCGACGGCGCCACACCTCCCCGTGGGTGAAAACCATAAGTTAGCTCAAATGGCGTATGCTGACTAGACGTGTGCACCGCATTGTTGTAAGCAAATTCCGCCACCGGTAACCACTTTACCCAAGCCGTGGGTTGATCTAAACAAAAACAACGCAGATACTGCTCTAAGAGCCCATTAACCCGTTCCGACTGTCCATCCGTTTGCGGATGGAAAGCTGAAGACACGTTTAACTTAGTCCCCAAACACTCATGGAAGTGTTTCCAAAAGCGTGACACAAATTGCGGAGCCCTATCTGAAATAATCACCTCGGGTGCTCCGTGCAAACGATAGATGTGCTTTGTAAATAGTAAGGCCAACGTAGGGGCCGCCGGAATGGTTGAACAAGGAATAAAATGAGCCAGTTTACTAAATAAATCCACCACCACCCAAATACAAGTATAACCCCCAGACTTAGGCAAATCTGAAATAAAATCCATGGAAATGATTTGCCATGGCCTCTCCGGAACAGGTAAAGACGATAACAACCCTCTAGGGCGCCCAACAGGCGTCTTACTCTGCTGACAAACGGCGCAGCTGTCACAAAAGCGCAGAATGTCTTGCCGCATCTTTGGCCACCAGTAGCTCCTGGTGATAAGCTGTACGGTCTTGAACCTGCCAAAGTGCCCAGCCATGGGTTCGTCATGGTGGGCTCTAATCACCTCCAACCTGAGGGTCCCCACTGGTACGTAAACCTGCCCCCTACGCACCAATACCCCGTCTTGATCCTGGAGATGTGGCAGTATGGTACGGTTACCTGCAGAGAGCAGCATCAGTTGCTCCTGAGTCCACACATCATCCTTCTGAGCCTCAAGGATCTGGTCATGTAACCCAAGCTCATTATCTACAACACACAGAGAGGCAGTAGGCAAGATGGTCTGACATACTACCTGCTCATTGGTCTTAAATTCCGGCTTGCGGGATAAAGCATCGGCCCGCAAGTTTGCCTTCCCCTCCACGAACTGCACCTTGAAGTTAAACCTGGAGAAAAACAAAGCCCAGCGGATTTGACGCTGGTTTAACTTCTTTGCTGTTTGCAAGTGCTCTAAGTTCTTGTGATCAGATCTGACCACGATCTGGTGCCGTGCCCCTTCAAGCCAGTGCCGCCACACCTCAAACGCCACCTTAATCGCCAACAACTCCTTCTCCCATATGGTATAGTTCTGCTCGAAGGGTGTTAGTTGCCGCGAGTAAAATCCACAGGGACGCAAGGTCCCTGAGGAATCCTTCTGAGACAATACAGCCCCCAACGCGTAGCTAGAAGCGTCCGCTTCTACCACGAACGGTCTGTCAACATCAGGATGGGTTAGTATGTTGTCCGATTGAAAACTAGACTTTAATTGTAGAAACGCCTCGTGAGCTTCCCGCCCCCACACAAATGGCTGTTTCTTGCGCAGAAGCTGCGTCAAAGGTACCGTGAGCTTTGCAAAATTCGGAATAAACTCCCGGTAGTAATTAGCGAAACCCAAGAACCTTTGTACATCCTTCTTAGTCTTCAGCTCCTGCCATGAGTTGACGGCGTCAACCTTATGTGGGTCCATTTTAAGTTCCCTACCTGACACTACATGACCTAGGAACTCCACTTCAGGCACATGAAAGACGCACTTGGAAGCCTTGGCGAAAAGCCCATTAACCCGCAGTCGGTGCAGAACCTGCTTGACATGTTGACGATGTTCTTTCTCGTCCTTAGAAAAAATCAAGATATCATCCAAATAAATCACTAAAAATTGGTCAATTAGGTCCCTGAACACATCGTTCATGAACCTCTGGAATACCGCAGGAGCATTACAAAGCCCAAAAGGCATGACTCGGAACTCGTGGCATCCGAAACACGTGTTAAATGCCGTCTTCCATTCATCCCCTTCCCGTATACGGATTAAGTTATAGGCCCCCCGCAGGTCAAGCTTGGTAAAGACCTTAGCCCCTTGCACCCTTGATAACAGTTCCGAGATTAAAGGGAGCGGGTACCTATCCCGAATGGTGTATTTGTTTAGGATCCGATAGTCACAGACCAGCCTAAGTTCCCCAGTCTTTTTGGCTACAAAGAATACTGGTGCCGCAGTTGGAGAACTAGATGGGCGAATAAACCCCTTGGCTAAATTTTCATCTAGAAACTCCCGCAAAGCTTGCCTTTCCGGTACAGTCAAGGCATACAGCCTCCCTGCTGGCAGTTTCGCACCTTCTGCCAACTTGATGGCGCAATCATATGGCCTGTGCGGTGGTAATTTGTCCGCTTCTCTTTTACAAAATACATCAGAGAACTCCCCATACTCAGCAGGCACTCCCTCCATATCAGAATGAGTAACATTTAGAGTGCAACAATCCTGCCTCTTTAAGATCACTTTACGTGTTGCCCAATCTACTTGTGGGTTTACTACAGCTAGCCAATCCATCCCCAGGATCACGTCATATCTAGGCAAGCTCGTAATATCCCACACAAACGTTCCCGTTACTCCCTGCACCTCCCACGTTACTGCTGAGGTTTCATGGTTAACCACCCCAGTCTCCAGCAATCTCCCATCTGCTCCTTCCACCCACACGTCGCATGCCTTGCGCACTCTAGGAATGCCATGCTTCTTAGCAAACTCAATATCTACATAGGAGACCGTAGCCCCTGAGTCCAGCAGTGCCAAAGTAGAAACAAGTTCCCTTCCCCCAACAGATAATGTAATGGGTACGAAAACATGCTTCCTCCCCTCAGTTGACTGCTTGAGGAGCCCTAGTGCGTTGGACTCACGTCGCACTAGGGCTGGCCTTTTCCCGAAAGCTGGGAAGGTTTCACATTACAATTTTTGGCAAAATGCCCAGCATTCCCACAGTACAAACACAAGCCCAGCTGCCTCCTACGGCTCTTTTCCTCTGTAGACAGCTTTTTAAAGACCCCAAGCTCCATGGGCTCTTCCCCCATCACCACAGGTGCCTTGGTTACATGCATGGGTGGCGCACACATTGCTTTTGAGTGTTTACGAGCCTCGAACCTTGCGTCTAAACGCAGCACCTTAGCTACTAAGGCGTCCCAGCTTTCAGCCGGCTCCAAACGTGCTAATTCATCCTGGAGCATATCACTTAACCCGGCAGTAAATAAAAGCATGAATGCATTTTCCCCCCAATCCAGCTGGTGGCGATACAGGTTAAACTTATTTAAGTAATCCAAAACAGTCCCCTTTCCCTGTTTCAACCGATACAGAGCCCACCCAGCGTTCTCCGTGCGGAGAGGATCCCCAAAAGTATCAGTTAACAACTTTTTGAAATTATTCAAATTGTCCTTGACTGGGTCATTTCCCAAAATTAAATTAGTGGCCCATTGTCCTGCGGGACCGGTCAACAAACTCAAAATAAAGGCCACCTTGCTAGTGTCTGTAGGAAAAGCATGAGCACTGAGCTGAGAAAAATAAAGCTCCACTTGTGCCAAAAAGGTTGGCAACTTGCACCTGGTTCCGTCAAAGCGTTCAGGAGTCAAAACATGTCCTTTCACAGCCTGAGCTGTTTGGCTAACGGTAAAAGCCGTTTGCAATTGATCTACTTTGGCCCTTAACTCATCCATCGTCTTCCTGACGGGTTTATTGCTGCAATAAACTTTTTATGGGCGTTGGGCAATCTGTCAAGGACAGAACGCCACAAGATTCAAAGTAACAGAGTTTATTAGATTACAGAACTCAAAAATGCCCGTAAAACACAAGGGCCAGGCAGTTTTTGCCTTTAGGAGCAAAAAGGGGCAAAAGTAAATGTTCAAAAGATAAACCGGATTAAACCGGAGTTTAATCCGGGTAAAAACAAACTGCTTGCTTCAGCCTGGGTATAAACGAAACGAAAGCCAAGGAACAAAAAATACAAAGAATGCAACTAATTGGCAGCAGATTCCTCTCTGCTGCCAACACTGTGCTTAGAGTAACTTGCGTCGCTCCCCCACACACACAGCAGACAGGATCTCCAACACGAGTAAATCAGCCAAGGATTGTAGCAGTTGAGTAGACCAGTTCCGTTCCGTAGATCAAAGCCAGAAGCAGACGTTTGTAGTTTTTCCAAGTCCAAGAAGGGGGGAAGACAAGCCGTGGTCAGTTCAGTCCGAGTTCTCAAAGCAGGAGATGGCGTCCGTCAAGAAGACGACGGAAGGTCAAGCTAATAAGAGTAAGCACAGGTTTGCACAAACAAATGCCCACACAATCCCTCCCGCCGTCTGACCCTGGATTCCAATCAACTTACGTCACAGCACAGGAAAGCACACAAGTCTTCAGGGAAGCGTCCCACACACACACGGATCCCAAGCGTTTGCCCAGATTACCTTGCCCAACGCAATTTGCAATTGCTCTCAAGCCCCATTTTATGCCAGTTACAAATCTTCATCACTGTCAGCTGTCCTCCTTAACCCGGGCGTTTCCTCATCACTTTCCTCGTCAGAGCTGGAACACCTCTGACTACGCCCAACAGCATCTCCAGCTGTGGATCCCGTCCCATCCCTCCAGCTAAACCATGGGTCTAATCCTGAAGGTCCCCATTCATCTTCTGTCCCATCATGGCCAGTGGCACCCACTTCCTCCCTTACCCGAGTCCAATCCATCTCATCCTCCTCTGAGCTAACCAGCCCCTCCTCCATTCTCTCCGTAAACCCTTCGAAAGACTCCTCGTCAGATGGTGCTGCAAATATGTCTCGCAGTCTTTTTCTCTCTCGCTCCTCGAGAGTATCTGACTCTCGAGGAGTCTTACGCCCACGTCTGTCAGTAACAGAGCCATGAGGCTCAATCATAACACATTTTCTCTATAGAAGAAGAAAATTGCACAAAAGTTAATGTTGTGTGTATGGTTTGTCAAGAGTCAGACGCCAATTAACGAACAAAACAGAGTTTATTCAGGAGATAGGCCAAAAAGTAAACATAAACACAGAAGATGGCTTTAAACACTTAACTATCAGTGTTTAAAAGCAGTCCAAACAAAAATATAAATCAAAAGTATGTTTTAACAAGCCAACCGGATTATCCACGCAAATATTCAGATAAAACTAAAAAGGTGCTTCAATTCAGCTTCTAAAACAAATTGAGTTGGCTTATAAAAATAGACAAAACAAACAAGGACTTGGAACCTTCCAAAAACCTTCCAAGAGCTACAATTAGTAGCTCAAATCCGAAACTCCAAACAGGAAAACAAAGCCAAGGGAAACAAACTTAGAGCCGGTGCAAAAGGCACTGTGGGTCCAAGCCCTTTCTGTTGCAAACAGCCGGCTCTGGGGATTTAAAGGGACAGTTCTCAAAAGAATCACCAAACTGGTCTGAAGACAAATAAACTGGAACCGCAGCAAACTGCTTCAAAGATGCAGATAATACCAGGAGCTCCTAGGAAAAGGCGAAGAGGCGTCGTCAGGTTGATGCAGGGTCAGGACAGGAGATAGCAGCAGGGTCAGGAGGACAGGCCAGTAGTCAAGAGCCGTGGATAGACATCAATCAAAGGGAGAAGGCAGAAACAAGGTCGTGTTCCAGTCCAGGGTCCAAAAGGGTGCAGTCATCAAAACCAGGTCCACGAAATGGCACAAAGAGCCAAGGCAACGAAGGTAACAGCAGCTAGAAATAGTAATCAGAGTGTAGTCCAGGGAAACCCACACAGTTCCAGCCCTCTGTTGCAGAGCAACCCAGATAACTTACATCAGAAGCAAAGTCCCAGTCCAGTCTTCTTGAACGAACAGAAATCCCAATGGCACTTCAGCAACACCTTGCCACACGCAAAGTGAAATGACCAAACATTCCCAATTTATTCCCCTTCCTCTTGGGTGTCCAAACACCCACACCCAAACAGCAGGTGTCCCAGAGTCAGAACTCCACACAGCTAGGGCTCGTGGATCAGGCGTGCCTAATTGCTCGTCAGAGTTCCAATCATCCTGCCCACACTCAACCCCATGCACACTTAAAGATCCATCCTCCCTTCTCCAAGCAGCCCAAGTGGGATCTGCTCCTGAAGATACCCAAGGTTCAGTAGTATCCATAGGCCCCAATTCCCCAGACATCTCCGGTGGCCGTGCCCATTCAGTGCCCACTTCCTCAGCCACCACCTGTTCACCAGCATCCATTTCTTCCCCAAACTCCCCATCTGAATCTTCCTCAGAAGATTCCCCATTAAGCTCTCTAATCCTTTTCCTGTGCAACTCCTCCAATGAGCCCTCCTCGCGAGGGTTTTTCCTTCCTCTCCTGATCCCACCACCATCATCCATAGTCCCCGAAGGTGCAGTCACAACAGGTTTCTTATGAACAGATGATTTTCAAGTTGCGGAGAGCAAAGCACTGTGTTGTGATGCCCCTAGTCATTTCTCAGTAGTGAAGCAGAATAGGACTAGGAACATCCTCAAACACCGCTTTGCTTTCTAATGCCTTGGAAACCCTTCTGTTATTGGCCCTGTACTGTTGAAAAAGTAGAGTTTTGGGTGCTAGCACTGAAAGAGATTTGTTATTGTGTATCTTGAACCAGGATCTCAGCCACGATATTTTGCACAAAATAAACCATGTATAAAAATAGAAATGTTTCTGGGTGGGTAGGAATACACAAAATATTTTATCCTTTGTATATTTCTGCTTTGAAACATGCATTATGCACAGGAAAGTTACATATCATTTTGGTGAAAACAAATTCTCTTGAGTTAAGTCCCTAAGTTGAAAGAATCTTATGCCTGGTCTCCTTTTTCCTCAGTGGAGTATACAGTAGAGTTTCACTTATCCAACATAAACGGGCCGGCAGAATGTTGGATAAGTGAATATGTTGTATAATAAGGAGGCATTAAGTAAAAGCCTATTAAAAATCAAATTAGGTTATGATTTTACAAATTAAGCACCAAAACATCATGTTATACAACACATTAGACAGAAAAGGTAGTTCAATACGCAGTAATGCTATGTAGTAATTACTGTATTTACAAATGTAGCACCAAAATATCATGATGTATTGAAAACATTGTCTACAAAAATGTGTTGGATAATCCAGAATGTTGGATAAGTGAGACTCTACTGTATTACATATCGAGCCATCCCTTTTTTAATGATTTTTTTCATGTCAGGAGCGACCTGAGAAACTGCAAGTCGCTTTTGGTGTGAGAGAATTGGTGGTTTGCAAGGACATTGCCCAGGGGACGAATATCTTGGTGCACAATTGTTCCAATACAAATAATATGAAGGCCAACAGATGAAAAGCAAGAAATTTTTGTACTAAGCTCCCTAAGCTCCCTAAGAATCACAGTGCCTTTTTGATTTTCAGGTTCGACAGCCAAAGTAACAAAGCAACCAGTGGCTGTGGTAAGATACTCATTTAAAAAAACAACTGCAATCATGACTATTTGCAAAGAGAAAGTCTTTGAGATGAAAAGGATGTTGGTAGCAGAAGCTTTCATAAATTTAATGTAAATCTACTTCCTCAGATGCAGAGTAGACTTAGGTCTATGAAAGCTTATGCACATTGTGTGACAAGTGTGACAGGCCCCTACCTTGCACGGCTGACAAAAATCAAGTAGACGGGGGGGGGGGGGGCATCAGCAGAAAAAGAGTGGGAAGGTGAGAAGTATTAATAGGGGAAATAATATGTATTTCAATTACAAAAGCTTCAGGTTAGTTTTAAATAGAAGATACAGACTACAGAGAAGGGGCAGTGGGATGTTCGCTTCCAGGAAAGCAACATTTGGAGAAGGAGTTTGAAGGAAGTAATGGAGGTATAATGGCAGGCTATTCCAGGCAAAAGGCCAAGCAGAAGAGGCAGGGCCATGTCATGTTAGGGAACAGGAGAACTTTGAATGGCCAAAAGTAAAGTTATCCAGACAAGGTCACAGTATGCAATGCACTGGGATGTCAGAATAAAGAGATGGAAAGGTAGACCATACCATAGAAGTGTTGGAACATAAAGTTGTTCCAACATTTCCATGGTCTTGAACACCAATTTTAATATCTTGTTTTTGTTTATTGCAGTCTTCTCCAATCTGGTGGTCTCCAGATGTATTAGACTACATTCATAATCCAGACGGTGTCAAAGGAGTTATCACCTGACACACTGGAGATATCAGACTGGGGAGGGTTGGCATCACGTACCTTCATGTTTTCCCACCAAAACATCACTGAAACAAGTAGTGACAGGTTTGCATCCTGAATTTCTTTCTCTTTTCTCTCTCTGATTATGTAGAACCTAGAGCCAGTGGCAGAGGCAGTCCCCGATGAAGTTTCCTATGCTGTACTAAGACACTGCTCAGTGAAGATCAAGCCCACGGCTGATCAAGAGGGGATCTCTGAACCTTGTGTCTATGCATCAGTGGCCAAATAAAGAACCAGAAGATCCCATAAGCAGCATTTCTCCAGGATGGGATATTCCCGAGAATTATTCTGTGGTTGAACACCATCAGTCTTGTTCACAGAAGCAAGTCCTGCTTATTTTGTCTGTGATGGATACATGTGTCCACAGACCTCTGAGATGCTGATATTCATTTGGGTTCCAGTAGCTGGTGAGAGTCCCTTCCTCTATGGTCCAACTACTATTGCTTTGGCCTCTAAAGAAGAAAGGAGAAGCCACAAACAGTTCTATCATACGTTGGCCCATTGGCTACTGAAAAATCCTCTCTCCACCATGTTGTCAGTGCTGTGGCTTCTGAGGGAATGAAGAGCAGCCGTACACAGCCCCACCATGCCTTGGCCCAGCAGCGAGTGAAAGGCCCTCTCTCCATGTTCCAATTGCCATTACTGTGGCCTCTGAGGAACAGAAGAGCAGCCAGTTACTGCCGGACTTAATCTGCTCTCCAACTGTCAACCACTTTTTGCCTTGTCTTGTTTAGATTGTTAATCTGAGGGCAGGAAATCTTTGGAACTGAAAGATAGGACATAACTACTCTAAATAAAGAAATAATATACTTCTTAACAGCATATGCAATCACTCATGGCTCAGTATGATTGTCTTCCAGAGATAGAGTCTTGGTGGTGGATCCATAAATGACTGTGGAGACCTATTCTGGATCCACTTGGTCTTTCACATTGAGGATATACGTAGATTTCCAGATGGAAGGCAATCATGACAAGGGTTTGTGCTGAGGTGCCTTCTTCTTGGAACATTTCTTCCTTTCTCCTTCTACAGTAGAGTCTCACTATCCAACATTCGCTTATCCAACGTTCTGAATTATCCAACGCATTTTTGTTTTCAATACATCATGATATTTTGGTGCTAAATTCGTAAATACAGTAATTACTACGTAGCCTTACTGCATATTGAACTACTTTTTCTGTCAAATTTGTTGTATAACATGATGTTTTTGTGCGTAATTTGTAATATCATAACCTATTTTGATGTCTAATAGGCTTCTCCTTAATCTCTCATTATCCAACATATTCGCTTATCCAATGTTCTGCCAGCCCATGTTGTATATATATGTTATATAAGTGAGACTCTACTATATTTGTGCCTCTTCAAATTCCATAGCACCATTGGTAACAGCTGACCTTCAGTTAGAACGCTCTACGACCAGGTTTTCCTAGTTCTAGGAGTTTATACTACATTTTTAAGGTTAACATTATGATCATCTTTAAAACTCTTATGTTGTCTACCGACATTTTAAGGCAGGCAAAGACAAGTAGCTTTTGTTTATTTCTCTACACAAGCAGGACTATTCAGCTGCCTGGTAATAAACCAGGCGCAGCGGGTTAAACTGCTGAGCTGCTGAACTTGCTGACCGAAAGGTCAGCTGTTCGAATCCGGGGAGCCCCCACGGTTGGCCCCAGCTTCTGCCAACCTAGCAATTTGAAAACATGAAAATGTGAGCAGATTAATAGGTACTGCTCTGGTGGGAAGGTAACAGTGCTCCATACAGTCATGCTGGCCACATGACCTTGGAGGTGTCTATGGACAACGCTGGCTCTTCGGCTTAGAAATGGAGATGAGCACTAACCCCCAGAGTCAGACACGACTAGACTAATGTCAGGGGAAAACCTTTACCTTTACCTAATCCTGCCCATGCCATATCTAGACAGATGGTGAACAATCTCATAAGTTGACAGAATGCATACTGTGTATAGCACTGAGCCATGGCAGTTAAAGTGGTGTCAAACTGCATTGATTCTGTATTGTAAGTGCACGTTGCTCATTTTCCAAGTCTGTACTTGTGTGGTCACTCTTCCCTTTCATTTCGACTAACGCTTCCATGTTTTTCTTTCTGATTTTTCTTCAATATCTTTGTTTACCCTTTCTGCAATATTTTGGATGCTTCTTTCACTAAGTTACTACACATCTCGTTAGTGATGGTTGGTAAGAAAACTGAGGGCAAAATAGACACCGCACCCATGCTTTCGATTCCTAAATGTATCATTCAAACTGAAGGATCTAAATTGCAAAAGAGCTGCTTTGTGTCATTGCAGGGGAAAGTCAACATTTTAGAAATGCAGTACTTCATTTCCTCAAAGAGAAGAAATGACAACCAGTTCCTCTTTCTGCAGAGTTAGGAAAGAAGAAGGGTCTAAATTTATCCTTTCTTGAAGACCAGATTAGTCTGTCCGACACTTTCAACAGAAAAGGTCCTGCCAGGATAGAACCAGATCATAGAGCTGAAAGAAGCTCCTACCGTTGGCCCTTTCACACTACCCAAATATAGCACTGTGACTCCACTTTAGCTGCCATGGCAACAGCCTAATAAATCCTAAAATAGGAAGTTTGGGGAGGTGTATTTTGTATTTTTAGCTAGAGAGCTCTAGTTCATTGCCAAATTACAACATTTGGAGTCATATGAATTAGGAGGGATTGCTACAGAGCAGACATTTTTTTTTAGTTTATTGCATTTGTATGTGACCTTTTGCCAAGAGTGGGACCTTCCAAAACATACAACTGTGGACAAGTCTACATAGGGACCACCAAACGCAGCATTGCCCAAACAGGAATCAAGGGACATGAAAGGCACTACAGACTAACTCAACCAGAGAAATCAGCCATAGCAAAGCATCTGATGATTATTTGAGAACACAGAAATGCTGGACCACTCTAACAACCACCATGTCAAACTACATAGAGAAGTCATTGAAATCCACAAGCATGTGGACAATTTCAACAGAAATCTGGCTACCAGTATTTAAAAGTCTAAAATCAGGGCAGTAAATAAAAAGCAGCACTAAAAAAAGGCGGTATTCCAGGCAGGAAACAATCAGGGCCAGCTAACACCTCCCAACAAAGAATTCCCCCAAGTAGGAAGCAGCCAGGCTTTGAAGCCGCAAAGCTATTCAGTGCTAATCAAGGTGGCCAATTGCAACATTCACACTTACAGTACCTCAAACAGGCAAGAGTTCTTTCTCCCACCCTGGACTTTCCACAGGTATATAAACCCCACTTGCCTAGTTTCCAACAGACCTCACAACCTCTGAGGAAGCCTGCCATGGATGTGGGCGAAATGTCAGGAGAGAATGCTTCTGGAACATGGCCATACAGCCCGGAAAACTCACAGCAACCCAGTGATTCTGGCCATGAAAGCCTTCGACAACACAATTTAAAATATATTCACAATAAATAAACCAAAACAAGTAAAACCACATAAACAGTATAAAATCATTATAAAAAATGCACATTTTGAAATAATAAGGTATCCTCATACAAGGCTCTCCCATCTACATTTTAAGTCAAACATTAGTTAAAGGCACACAACAACAACAACAACAACAACAACAACAGCAAATAGGAAGAGAAGGGTCTAAAAGAAGAGGAACTAGAAAAGTGTCTTAGCCACAATGTTAAACCACTCAAAGGACCTTATCACACTTAGATCCACTTTAAATCCACTTTAGGGAGGGGGCTTTAAACAGCTCGGCCAGACAGGTCCTGGGCCTCACCAAACTACAAACTCCAGAATTCTGCAGGAGGCAGAAACCAGATTTAAAGTGGATTCATGCTTTAGTGTGACAAGGCAGAAAAACAATGTCACAACCATTGTGCTGATGTCATTCTGGGAAGAAGTCACATGTTGCATCCGTTTGTACTACACTTCTTCAGAAAGAAGGTAAGAAAAATACGAGCCAAATTAGGAAACAAAGTCTGTAAAAAGCAAAAGTTCGTAGGAAAGTTTGGATTTGGAAGAACTTGATGGTATTCATTTCTTGTCTGTGTCTTGCAGAAACTCACCCATGTAACTAATGTAAATACGGAATTGTTTTTCAAAACAAAAAAGCAAACAAAACTAGAGGATGTTATGCTAAAGTATAGTTTGAAAGGTTAGTTTTTCCTGGTACATTTAATAAAATTCCTTAGAATTACAGTGCTATTATGCAAATGTGTCATTTCACAGATGACCACTAATGTAAATAAATAAATAAATAAATAAATAAATATTTGTAATTTATTATTATATTTTATAATAATAAAATATATTTTATTTTTTATTACTATAAATTATTTATTTATATATTAGGCCATGGTGGCATATCAGGTTCAATCTCTAAGCTGCAGAACTTGCTGACTGGAAGGTCGGTGGTTTAAATCCGCGGATGGGGTGAGCTCCCATTATTAGCCCCAGCTTCTGCCAACCTAGCAGATCGAAAACATGCAAATGTACCGGTGCTCCATGCAGTCATGCTGGCCACATGACCTAGAAGGTGTCTATGGACAACGGCGGTTCTTCGGATTAGAAATCGAGATGAGCACTACCCAGAGTCAGACTCGACTAGACTTAAGGTCAAGGGGAAGCTTATATCTTTATTAAAGAAGAGAGAAAAGAGAAAGATTTTTTAAATCTGATTGATCTGTTTCATTCTGGTAAATCCCAGAATTAAAAGAAATCTTGTTCACTTGATTAAAGATATAGATATGCAATGTTCTCTATATGCTACTAATTCTGCCTGATCCCTGATCGGTGTAGCATCAACCGAACAAGTCACCATTGGACTTTATGTTTTTCAAACTTTGTGAGAAAAGCACTTTGACTGTTGCAGATCTCGCAGTCCTGCTCTTGCAGTTCTGCACACTGTGGTTGAAACGGGATGTGGAATGTCCCACAAGCTTGGGTGTTAACCACAGTTGTCTATGCTGTCAGATCATACAGAAATCGTACATTGTAGGGAAGTAACTTCATTGCTGAGAAGCATTATTTCAGAAGTGCTTTCAACAGGAATCTTGGAGGAGCAAACGGACACTGCTGGTTACAGAGGCTTTGCCATGAGGGTCTCTTTCAGCACCTTCTTTCTCGGTTAGTAATGCTGTCTGAAATGCAGAAGGTCTACCAGGGTGAACAATGGTAGGGTGGCACAATTGGAAAGCCAATACCAGTTTCTGTTGTTTAGGTATCTTGCAACTAATGGAAGCATCTCCGTTTCAGGATTATGGATGGCAAGGCATTGGCATATATGTAGAGGTGAGTTTGTTTTTGGATGCCTTCGATTCGTTTCTGAATTCTGGTGACAGAGGGAGTATTTAGAAAGAGATTGCCTTTGGCCTTCTATGAAGCTGAGGACCTTTCCACACAGCCCTATATCCCAGAATATTAAGGCAGAAAATCCCATATTATCTGAGTGTGGACTCATATAACCCAGTTCAAAGCATATATTGTGGGATTTTCTGCCTTGTATCCTGGGGTATAGGGCTGTGTGTAACTTGCCTAGAGAATGTAACTTGCCTGAGGTCATCCATGGACAAGCAGGCATTTGACCCTGGTCTCCAGAGTCATAGTCTTAGTCTCCTTCCACACTGTCCCTATATCCCAGGATCTGATCCCATATTATCATTTTATCCCAGATTATCTGGAAGTGGAGACATAAAATCCAATTTATTAAAGCAGATAAACTGGAATCAGATCCTGGGAATTATGGCCATGTAAAAAAGGCCTTAGAGAGAAAATTGAGTACAAAAAAAAAAGAATAATTATTTGAAGTGGGCAAACTGGAAACAAATTATCATGACTTCCCAACCAATGATTCCAGAACCTACACCATTCAATTTTAAAAATTGTATCAGAAGCAACTGGAGAACATACTGCAAGTCGCTTCTGGCGTGAGAGAATTGACCATCTACAGAGATGTTGCCCAGGGGACACCCAGATGTGTTACCATCCTGCTGGGAGGCTTCTCTCATATCATGCAAGCTAGAGCTGATAGATAGGAGCTCACCCTGTCTCGCGGATTCAAACCAGCAATCTTCAGGTCAGCAACCCAACCTTTAGGCCAGCAGTCCAGCCGGCACAAGGGTTTAACCCATTGCTCCACCGCAGCTCCGACACCCTGCAATAACAGATGAGGCAGAGTCTTGGTAGTTAAGGTACTATCAAAGACTATCTTTGTAGGACTTTAGTACTACTCTAGCTCCAAGGCTTCATACTGCAGAGTCATTACATTGAGCCATGGTGTTTAAGGTGGTGTCAAACTGCTATAATTCTGCAGTGTGGCTACAGCCTTAAGTCAATGGGCAGAAGCGTTTGGCACAAACTAAATTTGCATCTACACAGCGGAGCTAATGCAGTTTGACACCACTTTAACTACCATGGTTCAATGCTATAGAATATTGAGACCCATAGTTTCTTGAGGCACCATTACTCTTTGGCAGAATAGGCTAAACTTCCTATAAAATAACTCCTATGATTCCATAGCATTGAACCATGGCAGTTAGTGGTACCAAACATAAATTCTACAGTGTAGATGCACCTCCAATTCCAGGGCATATTAAACACTGGATTTGAAGAGTGAGTTCTGGGATTTAGGTTGGGGGTGGAGTTTTAATGCATTTTAATATTTGAATTTTACATGGTTTTAATGACATTAATGGTTTAAATATTTTAATATTGACTTTTAATGTATTCACATTGGTTTATTTAGCATTGTTTTATGTTTATAGTTGGAGCTCCCAGTGGCGCAGTGAGTTAAACCACTGGGCTGCTGAACTTGCTGACTGGAAGGTTGGTGGTTCGAATTCGGAAGGTGGGGTGAGCTCCCGCTGTTAGCCCCAGCTTCTGCCAACCTAGCAGTTCGAAAAAATGTAAATATGAGTAGATCAATAGGTAGATCTGGTGGTGAGGTAAGAGTGTTCCATGCAGTCATGCCAGCCACATGACTTTGGAGGTGTCAATGGACAACGACGGCTATTCGGCTTAGAAATGGAGATGAGCACCAACCCCCAGAATTGGACATGACTAGACTTAATGTCAAAGGAAACCTTTACCTTATGTTTATAATTCAACACCTTGAGTCCCTATATCTTGAGAAAAGCTGGATAAAAATAAAGTAAAAATATTTTTAAAATAAATATCAAGAATTAATATAATTTCTACTGGCGAATATTCTAAAGCAATAAACCACAGTCCTAGCAAATACTTATCATCTATGGCAAACTCAGTCTCCTATTTTCTCCCAAATCAACCCAGAACGTACCCTTATAGATTATTTTGTTCCCCAAGACTCACCATTTCTTCCTCCTTCTAGGGCAATATCAATATCTATATCCCAAGCCTGCTATAGTCCTGAGCTCCAGAGAAGTGCCCCTTGGGGGAACTATCTTCATTCACTGCACAAGGCCTGACGCCTTTCAATCAGCAAAGTGGTTCATACTGTACCAAGCGGTGGGTTCCTGGGCAGTTCACAGGAAAGAGATGCAAATACTGAGGAATGGGGCTATGTTTCCAATTGCCAGTGCAACCCAATTGAATGAGGGGAGCTATTTTTGTCAATATTGCTCACCAGTTGGCTTTCCATATTGCTCCAGGTATAGTGACACTGTTTCCCTTAAAATAATAGGTGAGATTATGTTTCCATTCTCGTACAGTTTTCACAACTTTTACTTAGCTAAGGTACTATAGGATTATTGCTTTTGCTGTAAGGCTACCTAATGGAAATGTTTATATTGTGTATTTCATATACCTGTGCATTACGTAGAGAAGTTGTTCTGACATAGACAAATTAGTTCCCTGAATATCATCCTGGACATAGCATATTATTTGAGAACACAGAAATGCTGGACCACTCTAACAACCACCATGTCAGACTACACAGAGAAGCCACTGACAAGCATGTGGACAATTTCAACAGAAAGAAGGAAACCATGGACACGAATAAAATCTGGGTACCAGTATTTTAAAAACTCTAGAATCAGGACAGTAAATAAAGAACAACACTCAGGGGAATTTCAGACAGGAAACAATCAGGGCCAGCTAACACCTCCCAACAAGGGATTCTCCCAGACAGGAAGCAACCAGGCTTTGAAGCTGCAGGGCTATTCAATGCTAATCAAGGTGGCCAATTGCAACATGCACACTTGCATCAAACAGACAAGAGTTCTTTTTCCCACCCTGGACATTCCACAGATGTATAAACTCCACATGCTTAATTTCCAATAGACCTCACAACCTCTGAGGATGCCTGCCATAGATGTGGGTGAAATGTCAGGAGAGAATGCTTCTGGAACATGGCCACACAGCCTGGAAAACTCACAACAACCCAGTGATTCCGGCCATGAAACCCTTTGACAACAGAATTTGTTATATACTCCATTCAAATTTGGTGTCCAACCAAACAACAAATCCCAGGATTTCCTTTGATGACAACATAACGAGTAAAGTAATAGTGTAGTGCAGTGCTATAACTATGTGGTCTGAAAGAAACCTTA
The DNA here is from genome assembly GCF_035594765.1 of Anolis carolinensis. Lineage (NCBI taxonomy): Eukaryota > Metazoa > Chordata > Lepidosauria > Squamata > Anolidae > Anolis > Anolis carolinensis. The sequence continues at coordinate 16,406,451 of NC_085846.1, forward strand.
GATTAGGATCAAAGTCCTGTGGCTTCTATTTATTTTCCAATCCACACGTCATTCATCCAGAGCTTGTAAATGCCTCCCATGTTAAAGAACCAAGGTGTTTTAGAACCTACACCTCCCAGATCTCATTTTTATTTAATTTTTTCCTATCCAGGAACACCTTATCCTAAACCTTCCATTGCAGTGGCTCCCAATGGTGTGGTCATTGTGGGACAAAGCATTTGGATCAGCTGTGAAAGCCACGAGTGCCAACATGCAGAGTTATTTCTGTATAAAGAAGAGCCTCCTTTTTTGTTATCTTCAAGTGTTGTGAAAAAGCCTCTACAGGGCAATAATACTTTTCTCATTCACAATGCTCAGCTATATCAAAGGGGAATCTATCGATGTAGATATTGCTGCCAATCAGCATCTGATAAGTTATGTTCAGTTGTTAGTGACCAAGTACATATCAACATGAAAGGTAAGGCTTGGACTTCATTGTTGTGTGATATTTTCATAAATAACCCTTTTTAAATAAAAAAATTTCTCCAAAAATCATTTATGGAAAAATTGATTTTCAGGGTTCTCTTTTAGATGAGGAGGAGTAGGAGGCTATTTGTATTCCGGGGGACGGGGCTGCATTTTTCATATAGCTAGCTCAGAATTAACCTAATCCCAAACACATATGTTCAACAGAAGTTTTTTTTTCTGTACAACTGACAAATGTATTGATATGGTCAGAATTTGCAGACTAAATAGGTTAAATAACAAATGAAGCAATCTAACCTCTTTCAAATGATTTTGCTTATATTTAGATCCTAGCCGACCCAAACCCTTCATCAAAGTGAGACCAAGGGAGCAGATAACTTTGGGATTAAATATCACCATCGAGTGCGGGGCGCCAGAAAGTGATTTGAACTTCTACCTGTACAATTCGAGTGGCTTGGTAGCATCACAGATGACCTTACCAAGCAGAAACATAACAGAGTTTAATTTTTTCATGGTGGGATTAGAAATTTCAGGAAACTACAGTTGTCGATATCATCACAGAAGTAGACCATTCCTGTGGTCAGAGCCAAGTGACCACGTGGAGCTTCTTGTGACAAGCCAGGCACAAGGTCAGATATCTTTCTTTCCACTGTTTTCCAGAACACTCTTCCTTTTTATAAGTCAAAAGTTTTGTCTTCCCTGTACAATTCCAGTGGAAACCTGCAGAAGTAACTTCTCCCTTCACTCAAGTTAGTCTGTTTGTTTCCTTTGTCTGGGAAGGGAGCCATCTGCAAGGACGTTGCTCAGGGGACACCCGGATGTTTTGATGTTTTTACCATCCTTGTGGGAGGCTTCTCTCATGTCCCCGCATGGAGCTGGAGCTGATAGAGGGAGCTCATCCATGCTCTCCCCGGGTGGGATTCAAACCTGGCAGTTTGCAGATCAGCAACCCAACCTTCAACAACAGAATTAAAACCATTTTAAAACAAAGATTTCAGATATAGGTAAAGGTAAAGGTTTCCCCTGATGTTAAGTCCCAACTCTGGGGGTTGGTGCTCATCTCCATTTCTAAGCTGAAGTGCCGGCATTGTCCGTAGACATCTCCATGGTCATGTGGCTGGCATGACTGCATGAAGCGCTGTTACCTTCCCGCCAGAGCGGTACCTATTGATCTATTCACATTTGCATGTTTTCAAACTGCTAGGTTAACAGCTGGGGCTAACAGCGAGAGCTCACTCCACTCCCCGGATTCGAACCACCAACCTATCAGTCAGCAAATTCAGTAGCTCAGAGGTTTGACCCACTGTGCCACCGGGAGCTCCAACTATAAACATAAAACAATGCTAAATAAACCAATGTGAATACATTAAAAGTCAATATTAAAATATTTAAATTATTAATGTCATTAAAACCATGTAAAATTCAAATATTAAAATGCATTAAAACTCCACCCCCAACCTAAATCCCAGAACTCACTCCTGAATTCCAGTGTTTAATATGCCCTGGAATTGGAGGTGCATCTACACTGTAGAATTTATGTTTGATACCACTAACTGCCATGGCTCAATGCTATGGAATCATAGGAGTTATTTTATAGGAAGTTTAGCCTAATCTGCCAAAGAGTATTGATCTACTCACATTTGCATGTTTTCGCACTGCTAGGTTGGCAGAAGCTGGAGCTAACAGTGGGCACTCACTCAGCTCCTTAAATTCAAACCTGTGACCTTTCAGTCTGCAGTTCAGCAGCTCAGCACTTTAACACACTTTCAGATATAATAGCACCTTAAAAAGCTATTTTCTCATTAAAAACCAGTTTCCAAAACTTGCTGGACAAGAAAGATCAGCAAAGGAGGACCATCCTAACTTCCCCAGGGAGAGAATCCCAGAATATGGGAGTAGACACAGAGAAGGTCTTCTCCTGTGTTTCTACCAAAGATGCCTGTGAGGACAATGAGAAGACGTGCCTCTCCTGAAGATTTTAGATCTTGGGCAGGCTCATATGGGAAAGTATGGTCATTCAGATAGCCTGGGCCTTGGACTCTAGTGACAGCTGTTCGTTAAAGCAGGACCAGAAATTCAAAAAAGGTTGTCACCAAGGTCAGAGAGAGACATGAGTAGCCCTGAGAATAGGAGACAGGCATCTCTATTTACATACATGACCATATCTTTAATTACCATATAAGAATTGAACTTAGCTGTGGAAATATTCTTTGCTGGGTGCAGCTAGGATTGTCATATACATCACAGAAACTGGAAGGAATATTTTAAAATATGAAATAATTTTTTTAAAAAAGCTTTTCAATATACTGAATTGTTTTGCAGGAATAACTAAACCAGTGGGAGCCACGACAATCATATTGGCAAGCACTTCGGCAGGTGTTCTCCTCCTCCTCCTTCTCTTGCTTGCCTTTCTTCTGTGCAGAAGGAGGAGGAAGGGTAAGTGGGCCTTCAAAGTATTTTTTAAGTCATTGAGAGCCAGCCCGGTGAATTGGTTTCAGTGTCCAAGTAGGACCCCAGGATTCAAATCCACTTCCAGGTGTTGAAAGGTCACACCCTCTCAGGCAGCTTCTACACTGCCGTATAATCCAGATTATCAAAGCAGACAATCCATATTATCTGCTTTGAACTGGATTATATGAGTCTACACTGCCATATAATCCAGTTTAAAGCAGATAATCCTGATTTTATATGGCAGTGTAGAAGGGGCCTTAGGACCCTTCCAGACAGCCATATAACTCAGAGTATTGAGGTAGATTCTTTATTTATTTATTTTCATCATTTCTATCCCGCCCTTCTCACCCGAAGGAACTCAGAGTGGCTTACAAAAACTGGCAGAATTCGATGCCAATACAATACAATAATCCACAATATCTGCTTTGATCTGGGTAATCTGCGTCCACACTGCCGTATAATCCAGTTCAATGTAGATTTTGTACAGCTGTGTGGAAGGGGCCTTAGTCTCAGAGAAAAGCAATGGCAAATCCCAAATGCCCAGAAAACCCAATGATCAACCCATCTTAAGCTTATCATAGGTCGGAAAAGACTTGAAGGCACACAGCAACAACAGTAAACCCTGACTGTTTGGATACCAAGTGGAGGCAGACACTCAAATTTTAATCTGGAAAAGAAAACCTACTCAATTAATTTGGAATGAGGAAAAGTAAGAAAGGGATTTAATTTTGCATTTCCCAGTAGAAGCAGGCAAAACCAAACTGCTGCAGCCTCTCCTGACTTGTATATTCTTCCCCATTAATAACCTTTGCCAATTTGATGGCACTCTGATGTTGTTCAGGCACACACATCCGGGCTTTATTGTATGAAATGTTGGATAGAACGTTCTATCAGTTAGCATTTCAGAAGTTTATTTCCCAATTTTCAGGGAGGCGGGTGTCCAGCAAAAGCTATGAAATGAGTGAGGTATGACTCTCATAGTGAATGAATGATCTTGCCATTTATTACTTCCCATGACACGTAAAAGGTACTTTATTATGAGTGACTTTATATTAGGCATGTGCAAACTTCAGCCCTCCAGGTGTTTTGGACTTCAACTCCCACAATTCCTGGCCTCAGGCCCTTTCCTTTTCCCCCTCAGCCGCTTAAGCGGCTGAGGGGGAAAAGGAAGGGGCCTGAGGCCAGGAATTGTGGGAGTTGAAGTCCAAAACATCCGGAGGGCTAAAGTTTTCCCATGCCTGCTCTATATGGTTTTGAAATCACAATTTTCGTGGACTTGAGGCTTGGAACAAATTAAATTAGTAGATGTTCTGGGGGGCAGGGTGATCTGTATGACAATGAGTGGTTGGTGGGTTCCAATTTCCAAAAAATCTCATACTGTACCTCTAATCTACAGGATTTACTGCCAATGACAGAAATCAACCAGTGGAGACGGTAAGACTTTTTTTTCCAACGAGCAAACACTTTTCTTGTATCTGTGAACTTCTTGTCAAATCCTGGTCTTTTCTTCCAGTAATCACAACATTTTTGCCCACACATCTTGTTGGACATGGGGAAAGGCCTGGGTTAGGTGTAAATTGACAGACTTCATGTCCCCATATGAGTCTGTCTGGGTTTTGAAACCCTGGTTTTAATAATATGTTCTGATAACTTTTCAATGTTATTGATAGTTTTCTTCCCTGTGAATGTTGACGATAATGGTTTAACTATATTTTACTCGCTGTAATTGGTAAGCTGACTTGAGTCCCATTTTGAGGGGAAGGCATAAATAAAGATGTTAATTAGAACAATAGTAACAGGCTAAACTTCCATATAAACTGCCTAACCTTTGCAGTATTATTAACATTATTATAGCTTCCAATTGGTCATGATTCTCTGCAGATGAAAAAAGAAATGCTCTATCCTTGCATCTCTGTGACAAAATCCTTCTCACTTTGACAGTAACATAGGCTCCTTCGACGCTGCCCTATGATCAATATTATCAAATCAGATAATCCAGATTATTTGATTACTGGATTATATTAACCTACACTGCCATATAATCCAGTTCAGAGCCGATAATCTGGATTTTATATGGCAGTGTAGAAGGAGCCATAGAGTTGAGTCTAAGTGGTTTGTATATGCCTTCAAGTACTGTCTCAAATTATGAAGATCCCATGAATGTCATTATTGTCTTAAATTAGGAATATTCAGCCATGATTTCCCATTATCTTTCTCTGGAATGCAGCCCATTGCATCTGCTATTAAGTCCATTGAAACATGCATGAACATTTCTTATTAATAGTGTGCTCCTTTGAAAAGGGATAGAACTATAGGATGCCCTTGATAAAGCTTCTGGTAACCTTGGGATGCTTGATCCACCTTTATTAAAGCAGCCAATCAGAATTCTTTGATTCATCCCAAAACATCTTTGTCAAGTGTAGTAGCTGCCCAAAAGGAAGCAGTTGCAGGATTGTATTTATACATTGCAAACCTGGGCATATGTACCCTGGACTTTTGCAATGTCTGACAGGCTTAAGGTATTGGATATATTTATAACTTCAACCTCAGCCTTTCTCTCTTTCTCTAATTTCACCTGTAGCCCTTGCAACTTAATACTGGAGTAGTAGTAGAACCTGAGGAAATCACCTATGCTGAATTGAGCAGCTGCTCCTCCAAGACCAGACAGACAACACAACCGGACACTCTCAATGGATCGTGTGTCTATACATCTGTGGCTCAAAATAAAATTAGGCCAAGGCAATAGGAAGGACTTCTCAGGAGTGCAAGGGACTTCTGGGACCAGGGCCATAGCACATCCCAGCGTTCTGTGGACACATCTTAAGATGGGCTTGCATATATCAAAATATTACAATAGCTTTCCATTCTACGAGTTGTGTCAACTTTTGTTACATTTTTGGCTTGAGTAGGGAAGAGTTGTTTTTAATTGTTTTGTACGTATGGTACAACCAATGTATGTGGTTTTTTTTTTTAAGGAATGAGATACAGCGGAGGGGGAGAAATAATTAGGGGATTCTTTTGTTTGGGAGCGGAGTTTATTTATTTTATTTCGTGTCAAAAGCATTGTACATTTCAAATAATGGGGGGGGGGGGGGGAGGAATCACAAGCAACTAAATAGTTTTGGACCAAAAGCGGGCAACAGCAACCGCATTGTCTGTAGCTTTAAACAACTCCTCCTCCGTACATGAGGCAGGACATTGTGGGCAAGCATACATATGCTGAGTTGTTTGTTCAGCTCCACAGTCACACAAGGTGGAGGATTCCTCCAGGTAGTGCCACCTTGCCAAGTTGTCTTTTGATCTGCCCACTCCGCTTCTGAGTCTGTTCAGGGACTTCCAAGTTGCCCATTCTTGGTTTGCCCCTGGAGGAAGACCCTCATGGGAGGCCATCCAGTTGGGATTGCCAGGTTTAGCTGCCCAGAGAGACACCCTTGCTGCTGCTGGAGGAACATCAAGAGGCATTGGATGAATGGGAGCATTGGATGAATGGGAGCATTGGATGAATGGGATGAATGGGAGCGGAGTGAACTCCCACTATTAGCCCCGGCTTCTGCCAACCTAGTAGTTTGAAAACATGCAAATGTGAGTAGATCAATAGGTACTGCTCCGGCTGGAAAATAACGGCGCTCCATGCAGTCATGATGGCAACATGACCTAGGAGGTGTCTACAGACAACTCTGGCTCTTCGGCTTAGAAACGGAGATGAGCACCAACCCCCAGAGTCGGACACAACTAGACTTCATGTCAGGGGAAAACCTTTACCTTTTCTTTGTTTTATTCTAATCTGTTTTTATTGTCAGGTGGTTGGATTTCAGTTGCATTTTTTAAAAAAAATACTAAAGTTATCGGTTTCATTTGTGTATTTCACTAGACACTCCCATTTTTGCTTTCTATGTTGAATTAGGATTGCAAAATGCTTGGCAGTTATTGCATGCCGTAAATATTATTTCTCAGATCTGCAGAACTGTTTATTCCCTGTCCAGATAAGTTAGTCCTATTGCACCATCTACTGGACTACTATGTCTGTTTAAAAACAAAGAACTCACATCTAGACATTTGTGGGACATTATTGAATCCCATAACATCCTGCAGAAACTTACTGGCAGTGCATGGTGTGCAGACCCAAAATTAATAACATCAGCCTTGGCCTTGTCTTACTTAGCTGCTGAGTATGCCTGCCCTGTTTGGCACGAGTCTACCCACGTGAAGAGGGTGAATGTAGCACTGAGTAAAACATGCAGAATAATCACAGGATGTCTCAGACCTACACCTATTGATAAACTCTATAAGCTAGCTGGCATTGCCGCCGCCCCCCCCCCCCCCCCAGGATGTGCGACGGAAGGTTGCTGTTAACTGGTGGAGAAGTAAGGTTGAACACTGTGAAAGCCATCCACTACATGGCTATCAGCCTCCTCCCAGTAGACTCAAATCAAGGAAAAGCTTGAGAACCACCACTCCAATTAATGTTCCCCCAGCAACAGCAAGAATATCCCTCTGGGCAGCTAAACCAGGAAATCCCAAATGGTCCCCCCCCCCCCCCCAAACAAGATCTTCCTCCAAGGGCAAATCAATGGGTAACTTGGAAGTCCCTGAATAATCTGAGAAGTGGAGTGGGCAGATCAAAAGACAACCCAAAACGGCACTCCCTAAAAGAATCCTCTACCATGTGCGACTGTGGAGCAGAACAAACAACTTCGCATCTGTATGCTTGTCCACAATGCCTTGCCTCATGCACAGGGGAATAACTGTTTAAAGCTATAGACGATGCAGTTGCTGTTGCCCGTTTTTGGTCTAAAATTATTTAGTCACTCATACTCTCATACCTCAGTGGCGAAGTGCGTTAAAGCACTGAGTTGCTGAATTTGCAGACTGAAATGTCCCAGGTTCAAACCCCGGGAGCGGCGGGAGCGCCCGCTGTTAGCTCCAGCTCCTGCCAACCTAGCAGTTCAAAAATATGCAAATGTGAGTAGATTAATAGGTACTGCTCTGGCGGGAAAGTAACAGCGCTCTATGCAGTCATGCCGGCCACATGACCTTGGAGATGTCTATGGACAACGCCGGCTCATCGGCTTAGAAATGGAGATGAGCACCAACCCCCAGTCGGTCACGACTGGACTTAACGTCAGGGGAAACCTTTATCTTTACCTTACTCTATTTTTTCCAGTTTTATACATATTTATGCAATGCTTTTGACACTAAATAGTTTTTGAATTCGATTTTAGAAACTTGTTTTCACCACACTATGTAGGCAATTTTATATTCTCCTGTTTTCTTCCCCTGTACCTGATCCTCCAGATGGACCCATAGATAAGTTATAGCTGTATCCTTTAATTGGGGGGAGGGCGGGCATGTAGCGGGGGGGGAGGGCTTGAGGGGCTTCAGCCCCCCCCCCCCCGAAATTCTCAGGGTGGTCCGAGAGAAGGCTTTACATTTATTATTTAAACGATGTTTATTCATATCATGATCTGATCACCATGCTCAATATATCCCATATGCATGGGGGTATTGGGATAACGATACAAAAGGTTTGCTAGGGTTGACCCTCTCTCACTCAGACTCCCCCCCCCCCCCCCCGTGAATCAGAATCCTGGCTACGGGCCTGGGGGAGGGGATACATTTTTATATTGTGTAAATGAAAAAATAAGAAAAAGAGAAAAAAATACATAAAAAGTTAACAAGACATCGTACAGCAATCTAATGCAAATCATATACAAACTATTAATGACTGTACAATTATCGCTGATCAAACCACTACCTCTTACCCCACCCATGGACCCATCACCCAAGACCTCCAACACCACTCAATGTGGATCTCGTATCTAACAAGCATCTACTTTTGTATCTTAAATTCCCTTTTGTGGCTATTTTCAAATCTCTTTTGTCTTCCTTTCCAGCCAACCAAATGCCAGCCTCCATTTACCTACAAAGTCTTCATTATTTCTTCCTCTAATACCATTTGTTAGCTTGGCCATTTGGATATACTCTAGTACTTTATCTCTCCAAATTTTAAAGGTTAACTCCATTTTCCAAGATTTTGCTATTGTTAGTCTTGTTGCAACAAAGCTGTATTGGCAAATTTCTTCGTCTCCTACACTAAGCTTTCTGAATAATCCTAAAAGGCACATTTCCAGGTTTTTCTTAGCCTGTTTGGTGATATTATTAGTTTCTATAACCACCTTTTCCCAAAAAATTTGTACTATATTGCAGGACCACCAGACATGAAAAAAGAGCCTTTCTGCATCTGGCATCTCCAGCATTCCCCTCGGCAACTTGTTTTGGGCATCAACTCTGGGGTTATGTAGCTTCTATAAAACATTTTATACATACCGTATTTTCTCTAACTGAATCGGCTATCAATAATTTAAGCCCTTTTCCAGAGATGTTCCCAATCCTCCAAATCAATATTTCTTCCCAAATCCTTAGCCCACAAAATCATCAGTTTCTATTTGTCTTCTAAGTTATATTCTCAAATATATTTGTATAGTCTGAAGATCCGCTGTTACCCTTTAAAAAATGTTCTCTAACTCAGATTTTCTAGTTAAAAACCCTACCCATTTTTTGTAAATCTATAATGTAATTGGTAGAAGCAGCCAGTCATTTATCACTAACTTCTCTCTCCCTTGAAGTTTCCATTGCTTTTTCTTTGGTAAGATACTCCCTATATGTTGATTCTATGTGGGTATTTGGTCTCAATACTGCTTCCAATGGGCAAAGCCATAATATAGTTCTTTCCATCCCTGATCCTCCACATGGACCCATAAATAGCTTATAGCCGCATCCTTAACATGTTTACAGTACTTATATTGATAAGTGCATCTCTGTCCAAATTTTGAAGTTTCCTTTCTGATCCAATTTTATGAACATATATTTATCTTTAACTCATCTATCAGCAAAGGGATTCTACTACTGTTTTAGAGGAAGTGTTTGTTGTATTTGGGCACACTCTGGGAATGTCATGCTCAAACCAAATAAATTATTTATTTAAACAATCAATGAGAAGTCCCTGTCTCTCGTCACCGCCAAACGTGTCTGTGAGAGCAGGGCCTCCCCAGAAGATCTTGGTCTTCGCGGTGGTTCGTAGATTCCTATCATTTGACACAATTCAAGACATGGGAAATACGTACCTGAGTCCACGTATTACATTTAACTCTTATATGAATTAAGTGGCACACCAAGACACAGATATAGCTTTAAAAGATTTTATTCCAATCAAGTATTTTAAAAAGTAATACCCTCCCCTAACACACACACCATTAAAAATACAAACACAAGGTTCTGCCTCCACCCCCTCTTCAGGATACCGGCCTGATTGTGGGGGCAAGAACTACCCTGAGGCCTCAAACTCCCACATCAGGAGCTGAGAGCACCCTCCAACCACCCTCTTCAATATAGCACCATTAAAAAACACACCCTCCCTCGTTCCCTCCCCCAACCCACCCCAATTCCCAACCCAAACCAACATACACCCAGGGCTGTGCATTCCACCATCATACTGCACAAAATCCAGAATTTAAATCTGGATGCAGGTCAAGTTGGACCCTTTCATTGAAAAAAAGTTTCTAGCCTGCAAGGCTGCGATGACGAGTTTGAGATTTTGGGAGCCTCATTACATTTAAAAAGCTAAAAGAGTAAGGTAGGCAGGAAGATGATCAGAATTTCCTGTGGCCAAAGTTTATATAGCCTCCATAGCCCATCCCAACAACAAAAGTTTTTAAAAAACCCAACAAGTATGAAAACTACATTGATTTTCCTAATCTATAAAAATTGAGTTTGGTTTGTGGTGAGATGTGTATATACAGCCCTGGAAGTATGTACTTCAATTGTGGCATCACCCCTTTCCCCTCTTCCATTTTTGTGCAAGGGGGGGAAAACAGACTTGTCCAGTTTAATTGTTTTTTTTAAAAAATGTCCTTATTGTGGATGGACAAGTGCTGGAACAGCCCTATATTTAAATTAAGCACTCGGAATATTACACTGAATAGAGAGCAAAGAGCAGTACATATCACACCCAGATCCTGGATATTATGGGCTGTTCAACTCACAGCTTTTTATAAAGTCAGATCAAGTTGAAGTTAGCAATGGCTTTACCACAAAAGGCATGACTAATGTACTGGAGTTAAGAATTGAAAACATCAGGATAAAAAGTGATCCTCTGCAACCCTCCACCTCACCCTTCCCTGAGGAACCCAGCCATCCAGAGTTTCTCATGTCCAGTTTCCTTATTTACCCCTTTTGCAGGGGTCAAAAATATCTCAGCTTCCTGAGCATAGTTTTTATGGAATTTTGTGTTCATTTGAAATGGCGGTTGACTGGCTCCAAGCCAAAAAGCATGCTTTAAACATTCTCTCACAGTAGATGGAAACAGCAATGTAACAGACAATGGTATCATCTGGGAAGAGAACAGAGATTGGAGCATGGAAAGGCAAAAAGAATGAGGTTGACTTCAAAAGATCAGACTGAATGGAGTTGAGATGATGGCAAACCAAAAGAGGACCAACCCTGAGAAGCTTCTGATCAGGAGAAAAAGAAAACCCATTTAGCCAGGATGGAAGGACAGAAGGCAGCTGGACTTACTATCCATTCATGAGAACATGCATTTTTTTAATGTAAGAGGGATGGGGATGAGGGTGAGGATGGGAGAAGGAAGGAGAGACTAAACGGACACAGGATTGAAAGCAGATCAAAGACAGAGGCTGGAGAGGTGTCTTGACGCTTTCCTTCCCAAACGAGGTAGCTTAAAGTACAAACCCACCTTAAAAGATGGGGAAAACAAGAGGCACAGAAAGGTGAAAACTGAGCCCCAGCCCACCCTTCAACAGGGAGCATTCAGTGTCCTGGCTAGCAATACCCACCCGCCAACCCACCCACCCCCTTCCCCGTCCAAGCCCTTCATCATCTCACCCTCCTCCTCTCCCCACCCCCAAACCACCATAACAGCTACTATCTAAAAGTTGTGCACTAGCTGGCTACTAATAACAAACATGGAACAGCCACAAAAACGGACAGAGCAGCAGGCAGGAACACAAGTATGGGCACTCCTATCAGAAAGAGCCTGGAGCAGGCTGGCAACAACAGAAATACACTTGTTCTTTAGCACAGGTATTGTGTTGCATTCAAATGCTGATACAGAAATGAAAATGCATGCCTTGTAATATATTGTCATTATTATTAACTTTATTTTCTATCCTGCCTTTCTCCCCATAAAGGACTAATATTGCCAATAATCTTCTTTATTTCTTTCAATTTGGGCCTAGGCTCTATTGGGATACAGCTGCACATTGCCACACAATAAGCACAAGGTGTTGTACTTAAAATAAACAAGGTTGCTCAGCTAACAAATGATGACTGGGTTTGTCTGTCTAGAACAGTGGTTCTCAATCTGTGGGTCCCCAGGTGTTATGGCCTACAACTCCCAAAAAGCCCAACCAGTTTACCAGCTGTTAGGATTTCTGGGAGTTGAAGGCCAAAACATCTGGGGACCCACAGGTTGAGAACCAGTGGTCTAGAACATGGTATTAAATTATAGAGGTTTAAGATTTTAAAAGTCTATCTGAAAGTGACACAAATACAAATTTGGGAAGCAGGGAAAGACATGCAGTTTCATCTGTGCATCAGTGTGTATTGACATTTCCTAATTCTCTTTTGTAAATAATGTTGCACTCTGGAGCAGCTTTGTATACTAATGTGAAGGTTCTGGGAAATGGCTTAAATTTCCAGCATATATTCAGTATTTTCTATCTTGCAGTTTATCAAGTGCTCTCCACAAATGTGGGAGACTGCTTTTCACAGACCACTTGGGCACATTTCTCAGATGCCTTCATTTGAGTATGTTCAGTTGCCATCATCCATGAAGTTACTCCAAACAGAATTTGAATTGATTTTGGTGTTCACAGTAGAAACCAGTTATACTAATAAACATACTTTATTGGGTCAGGGTAGTAGATATTTTGTGTTTCTGTAAAGGTTATGCCATGAGGCTGTTTCTTCCAATGTTGCCTCGGGGTTCAGAAAAAACTCGCCAGATCCACTGGCCCTGTTCAAACCTTACAGTAGCCCATGAAACTGCAGGACACCTGATTCAATGAGGAAAAGCAACATGGATGGGGATAGATGGAGATGGGTGTCTGAAACATGCTATTTAGCTGCTCCCACTAGCAGCAGAAACAGCCATACCCAATAACAACTAGTACTTTGGCCTCTTTCTTTAACAACCACCACAACCTTCTCTCAGTCCCATCACCATCAAAGGTGAAGTTGGTGGGGAGGCTGCCCCTAAACTCTGGAACTCCCTTCCCAAGGAGACCAGAAGGCACCCCCTTCTTGTTGTCCTTCTAGCAGTTGGGTTAGGGGGTACTGTATTGTCATAGAATGGTTTTTAACAGTTTTAATGCTATAGTTGTCTTTTAATTTAATTTAATTCTATTTTTAAATATTTACTTTTTGTATGTTTTAGCTGCATCACTTTTCAAGTTGTTAGTTGCTTTGTGTCCCAATCCACCCACCCACCCAGGATTTCTCAAACTTGTTGGGAAGAAAATAAATCAGAGTATCCGCTGTCACAATAAATAAACCCCAGACTTTCAGATTATAGTTTGTTTAGCTGTTTCAGCTGTAAGTGGGAAAAATTAGAGAGGTCACACAACCTTGTTACTCTCTCCTGATAAACCAGGGTCCCTGTGGATTACCGTGGTGTCCAAACAGTTTAAACTAAGAAACCAAGTTTAAAAAAGTTTTACCAATGCTCCCTGCACATGAGACAAGGTGAATACATACAGCTCATCCTAACTGCAAACTGTGCCCTTATACCTCTTCACAAACTATTGCCTAAAAATCACTTTCAAACACACACACATTATTACCCAGAAATCAGCACCTATACTTGCAGAGCTGTGTACAGCAGAAGGCCTGAACTACAATACACTGTTCATCTCAGAGCTAAAATACATACCAGGCAACTACAAAGGTTTTCTAAGACAGACTCCTCAAGCCAGAGATCAAGGAGCTTTTCAGCTGGATGCTATCATGGTTACTCAGAAGGATACTTGAAGAAGATTTAACCCCCTCATATACGGAGAATTGCAGCCTTAAAGATAGTGTAACTTCCATATGCACATCTGTCTTTCAAATGTTATATGGAGAAACTTCTTTTAAGACTGAAATACATCAAGGTGGAGGCCAAAATCAAAAGAAGTGAAAGATTAAATCATAGGCTCTCCTATGATTCCTGCCTATGCACTTCCAGAGAGCACCACAAAGTTCTCCATAAAACTGCCAACTGCAAAACAAAGCAACCACTCTCAGAAAACAGTTGGGTATGATTCTCCCATCTACCCAATAGCTCCCGGCACCAGATGCTAAACTTGCAGTTTGATCCCAAAGCACTGCAATAGGACCCATCTGCTAGAAATCCCAAGCACTGCCAAGAGAGGGCAGTGGGCAAATATGCTGCAAGTGGTTTTAAACCAAACACAGCAACCACTAGGCAAGTAAGAGGCATTTATCCTGCTCAAGTCAACACCTCACAAAGGGAAGGTGCCAAACCACAATGCCCCTGAGCCAAGCAGTCCCCTGACTAGAGCTGAGAAGCAAAACTACAGCGTTTCATTCTCCAACACTTAACTAGTGTGAAATATTTGCATAAAACTGTCTAATGCACTGATATTCTGAAACACTATGAAACCTCAACTGTATCAAATATAAAAACCTGAATGCTTTGAGTTTATTAGGAGTCTAAAAAGTTCCCGGTACACATTTGTTTAAAAGTCCCAGCAGAGAGAAGAGATAAAGACAGACCTAATACAAAAGTGGCTTTAAAAACTAGAAAATTAGATGTCTTTTAACAGTAGGCACCCAAAAAGAGGTGGGAGAGGAGGGAGGGAAACAGTATAATTCCCTAAATAAGCCTGTTTAGCAAGCAGCCGCCGCCATCAGGTTACATGGGTTAAAGAGTTTGGGTTCCATGCAATTATGCACTTCCGGTTGCTGGTTTTCTTCAATGGATTAGAGACTTCCCTGATTGGATGTAAATTTCCTTCATCCATAAGTCACATGACCTACGCCAGCTTCACAGCTTTGATAGGGTGACAAACAGCAAAAAGCACCATGTGAGCATGTAGAAAAGTCCATGGGTGAACTGCTACAAACCAGAGAATGGGCACACCTAGAGTCAGAGCACAGGAGTAGTCTTGAGGACAGAAAGCAAAGCTCAGAGAGAGGACAACACGGGGTGGTGATCCCAAAAATCCATGCAGCCTTTAATATGGCTTGTTTCAAAGGTGTGTACTAAGGACTGGTTAGATCGTGGAATGCACTTTTAAAACAAAAGAAGTGTGGGACTAATGGAGAAAGCACCCTGGAAGGAAAAAAATTTGGGGGGGGGGGGGGGAATCTGCATTAGGAAAAAAAGAGAAAAAAATGGAACACAGTGTTGTGTTCTTATTCCCCTTTGTGGATGTCACATCAGAACGGATGAGAGAAGGCGTCTTGCCCCATGCAAAGAGACCCCTTCTGCACTGCCATATACAATTCAGACTATCTGCTTTCAACTGGATTATATGGCAGTATAGACTCATACAATCCAGTTCAAAGCAGATCATGTGGATTATCTGATTTGATAATCTGGTTTATATGACAGTGTAGAAGGGGCCCAAAAGAAAAAGAACATATATGGATTTTGCCCTGGCTTATCAAGATTTAGTTGAGTAAGAAGATGCAGTCTCTTCTCAGTACCTAGAGGTACAGCCAGATTAAGACAGCTCCTCACAAGAGCCTGACGCCATCTCAAGGTTGATAGAGCCATGGCTCACCACCAGTCGCAGCCGTTTGGGTGGCACAAAGGGAGGGAAGGAGACCATTTGCTTGGGAGGAGGCTGCTCCTCTACCTGCTCCTCTACCTGCTCCTCTACCTGTTCCTTCTCCAATGGGTCTGGAGGAGGCTGTTCCCAGTGCTCACTGCCTTCTAAGGGGGGAACCTCAAGGTTGACATGAGCATACTGAGCAAGCTTGGGGTCTACTGCTGGTAGAGCCAGCTGGGATTTGGGCAAAAGCTTAGCTTGCCTCCTGGCCATGCTCCTTGTTCTGTAGAGTAGCTGGCTAGAGGAAAGAGGGTCTGAAGACCTGAATGGGGCTTGTTCTCCTGAGGCAAGTGGTTCTGTGACCTCAGTGTGATTCTCCACAGTTCCTGTGGGATGCTCCTCAATTCCCTGGCTAAGTTCCACATTGCTGCTGTGTAGTTGATGATCCCCATTCTCAGATACTTTGTCTGTCTGCAACCCTACCCAGTCCAAGGGTACCCTCTTGCCAAGATTCACAACCAAGCTGCGCCGGTCTAACCAGGTCATATTGTGCTTTTTCATGAAGGAGTAATCCTGTTGGACCCTTGAGCGCCTCGAATGCCGGAGATGTGATACAGGGAGCATAGAAGGAGGACAGCGAATCAGACGTACCAGGAGTTGCTTATGAATCTTACATCTATGTGCACTGCAGGCCAAGCAGTCATGTACTGGGATGTATAAAGGCTTTAGCATCCTAAAGTACCAGCGAATAGAAGATCTACGTAAAGTACCTGGAGAAGAAAAAAGGAAGTCAGTTCCCAAAACAATGCTCCCTTTCCTATTGTTAGATAGCAACCTGAATCCACTTTCACTATGGCAATCATCATCCACTTTGCCTTCATCACACAAAAAGCATTTTTCACTCTTCCGTGCCCCAGCGGGTTTTCCCTGCCTCAGTAGCCCCAAAAATGAGATGCAACTCTGTCACAGCAACACTACTCATGCCCAGGAACACCCACCCTAGGGGTGTTTTTTAATGAAAAAGTGTAGGGCTATCCAGTTGGCTGCACATAGTCTTCTGAAGCCAAAGGGTACCCGTATGGCATTCTAGCCTCAGGGTCAAAGGATATCCTTCATTTCACACCACAAAGCAAAAATTCCAAGGTACTCCCTTGGACTATAGAGCAAGTAGAAAGCAAATACGAAAGTGAGGGACAAAGGCAGGAAAGAACAGGTATCTCTTCTGCAAGATCAAACAGGCCACCATAAAGCATTGCGAACTACACACTGCACATTACACACATCACTCTTAAATATCTCACCACGTAATCGTGCCCTCCTGCGCCGAGTCTTACGTCCTACTTTCCCACTGCGCTGTGCCAACTTGCATGACTGGTTTTTCCACCGCTGAAGACGGCCATCGGTCTCCCTAAGCAGGTATTTCTCATTGTCTGAGATAGATGGAGATGGTGTCTGATTCAAGAGGCGGAAGGCTCCTCCCCCCTTCCTGAGATGCAATGGTTGAAAATGGGTGGGGAGGCAGTGGAACAAGACAAGAACTGGCATTAACCAAAGAGACCTTAACTATGACTATATAAAATCTTTATATACTGCTTTCCTGCCAGGCAAATCTTCAAGACAGCTAGCAAAAAAAAAGAAGTACAAATGACTGTTGTTTTTTTTTTAAAGTAGACGATGGAAAGGTATTATTCACTGATATACTGAGGCAGAAAGATGGTTATTGCTTTCCGCTTAACCCATAAGATGTTAAAGCTTCTCTTTGGAAGATTCTATGATGGCCACAAAGAGACACACTGAGTCCCTCGAAGGCTTTGCTACCTAGCAACCAAGTGCAGGAGCAGACCACTCCCTTGAGGGTGGAAGTTATCTCCCCTGGGCAGTCTTCACTTTCTGTCTGCAGATGTGGCTATTAAACTGTGTAAACATGCGGAAAATTATGTAGATGTAAAATATTTCCCCGTGCTCTACATTATTTGTTTTAAGAATCCCACCATCCTTGGCTCCCAACACAAGAGATGCCACTGCCCTGTTTTCACCTTTCACAAGTGTAGCACTCGCACAATTCATTGTTCTCCCCAAAGAAGCCATCACCATAGAAGCAGGTGATCTCATCGTCTGGTTCAATGTCCCGCAGCACCTTGACGCAGGCAATGTTTCCATCCATTGGGACAAACTGTAGCACAAATAAAGCATTTGGGGAGGGGGAGCAGCAATGGAACAAAGTCAGGTTGAAGATCTTTTTGAGAAAATAAATAGACTCTATTTTCCCTTCAAAAATCCAGTCAGAAATTTTGTCCTTTCACAAGACTGTTTGTTTAAATAGACATAACAATACCTGGCATAAGTGTAGGCCATTCTATACTAGTATTCCAATATGCTAAGACAGCCTATATCTAGATTTTTGTAGCTCTGAGATAAATTAGATTACAATTTCTAACCCACAAGATGATGAAAGGGTAGGAATGATGTGAAGTGGCATCAGAATATGCAGGTTTTGGAGACCATGCTTCTTGACCCTCTCAAATGCTTCAGTCACTCTTTCCTTTCTATGCATGCAATTCCCCTCCCCCCCAAAATATTTTTTATCCGAAGTTCATGGCTTATCCAAAGTGCATAACTTGGATACTGTCCATAGGGACTACTATATCCCTCCATATTAAGAAAAAATGCCTTACCTTACAATTTGGCCTACAGTCTGAGTGGTTCCATGTGACAGACATGTTTTGGGGAAGAAGAATGTAAAGATAAGAAACAGATACACATTACAAAAATGCCATATATTCACTTTCCTTTCCTGTCAGTAACAGTGCAGAGTACAGACGAATCAGCTATGAGTTATACCTCCACTCAAACAGCAACCAATTTCGGAAATATCTTATTTACACCCTGCCTTTCTTCATGCCTAGGTTCAAAATTTAGATTCCTAGGGAGATATCCATCCATGTGCTAAGTACACTGAAGCCTTCTTGACTTTAAATAAGGTAGCTGTACAGTAACAACATTTATTTATAACGCCATTTCCATCAAAGGGTGGAAAACATATGCAATCAAAGACAAAGATGCTATGCCATGACAAGTGTGGGATCTAATACACCATACCAATAATGTCTATTTTTGAAGGCATGTTTCAAGCCTTATGGTTGGGGACAGTCTGATATTCTGTTAAATTCCCAGTAACTCTGGAGAGAGGAAATTATTTAGTGGACTTTGCAGAATGGTGAAATAATATAAGTCTAAGGATAATAATAATAATAATAACTTTATTTTTATACCCCGCCCCATCTCCTTGAAGGGACTCGGGGCGGCTTACATGGGGCCTAGCTCAATATAACAATCAATATCAGTAACACGACTATAAAACAATTACACCAGTAAAACATCAATAGCAATAAAACAATCATTAAAATCGGCAAGAAGCATACGAAAAACATACAATATTAAAACAGGAGACTAATTCATAAAATCCAGAACAGAATGTGCCGGTAGAAATGGACAATAAAGTGCAAATAGCATTGGCAACATCTCGAAATGGGGGCTATTATAAAATGGGCAGATGGATCAGTCCAACATCTAATTAGGTGTCAAAGGCCTTTTGGAAGAGCCAGGTTTTTAAGCTCCTACGAAAGGAGAGGAGGGTAGGGGCCTGCCTGATCTCTCTAGGAAGAGAGTTCCAAAGCCGGGGGGCCACGACGGAGAAGGCTCTCTCTCTCGTCCCCACCAACCGCGACTGCAAGGGTGGTGGGAGCGAGAGAAGGGCCTCCCCCGACGAGCGAAGAGAACGTGCGGGTTCATAGGGAGAGATGCAGTCTCTAAGGTAGGTGGGTCCCAAACCGTTTAGGGCTTTGTAGGTGATAACCTGCATCTTGAATTGGGCCCGGAAAGTAAACAGCAGCCAGTGGAGCTCCTTAAACAGAGGCGTTGAACGCGCCCTGTAATTCGCTCCAGTTAGAAGCCTGGCTGCCGATCGCTGTACTAGTTGTAATTTCCGGGCCATCTTCAAAGGCAGCCCCACGTAGAGCGCATTGAAATAGTCCAGTCTAGAGGTAACTAAGGCATGGACCACCATGGTCAGATCTGACTTCTCGAGGTATGGTCGCAGCTGGTGCACAAGTTTTAATTGTGCAAAGGCCCTCCTGGCCACGGCCGACACCTGAGCCTCAAGCGTCAGCCCTGAATCCAGGAGGAACCCCAAGCTGCGGACCTGCGCCTTCAGGGGGAGTGTGACCCCGTCAAGCACAGGTTGCCACCCAATACCCCGATCAGACATACGACTGACCTGGAGGACCTCTGTCTTGTCAGGATTAAGTCTCAGTTTATTCACCCTCATCCAGGCCAACACAGCGGCCAGACACTGGTCCAGTATCCGAGGGGCTTCCTTGGATTTAGGTGGAAAAGAGTAGTAGAGTTGGGTGTCATCCGCGTAGAGATGGCACCGTACTCCAAAACTCCGGATGACCTCTCCCAGTGGTTTCATGTAGATGTTAAAAAGCATGGGGGACAAAATAGAACCTTGCGGGACCCCACAGGTCAATGGCCAGGGGTCCGAGCAGGTGTCCCCCAGCTTTACCAACTGGGAACGACCCTCCAGAAAGGACTGGAGCCACTGCAGTGCAGTACCCCCAAGGCCCATCCCAGAGAGCCGCCCCAGAAGGATACCATGGTCGATGGTATCGAAAGCCGCTGAGATGTCCAAGAGAACCAGCAGGTCACACTCCCCCTTTCCAGCTCTCTGCGGAGGTCATCCACCAAGGCGACCAAAGCCGTCTCGGTACTGAACCCAGGCCTGGATAACATTTTGCACTCTGCAAGTGGATTCAGGAAAACAATTATCCAACATAAGATCATGACAATAATTTTATTATTATATCTAAATGAGCAAATTGCCTTTTTTAAAAACAGTAACTCAAGGGATGGCCGAAGGAAAACTTTTTAAATGAGACTACTACTCCACAAACGGATTGGTAAATCGTTAAGATTGTTTGAAACACTGTAGTCCATTACAAAGCACATATTCTGTTTGTTGAAGGTCACAAGTTCAGCCCATGCCATCTCAAACTTGAAGAATCAGGTTGTAGAAAATGGAGTCTGTGATGTGACAGGAGACTTTTGCTTTGCATTAGCACAAGTGACTATAAGACTGCCAAGATGGAGAGGACAGTTTTCACTAAACAAATAAAGTATGTGTTCTACATTATATGGCAAATAGACATCTTTAATTCATTATTAGAATGTGCATGATCAAGTGTCAAATTATATTTAAAATCATTAGCTTTTATCATTACAGAGCTTTCCTGATGCAGAAACTAAGCCAGGACCTGAAAGTTTCTAGCAGCACTGAGGGAGAAGAGGAAAATTAGCAAAGACCTTTGGAACAAGGACTAAGAGACACAGCTAAGACTAGCTAGAAACTTCCACTTACCGTGATTAATGAAGGATGCAGGTCCCAGCCACAGCTGGGCACTCTGCTTCCGTGTGGAGTACATGACGCTGAAGTCGTTTTCGCCTGTCCGCAGGAGGCTCTCATCTTGTTCTGTCAGGTCTGCAATGTAACCCTCCAGGAGTTCTAACTTATCGTTCTTTCTCCTTATAGATGAGGTTAAAAGAAATACTCTTGTAAATCAGCAATGCTCCTGCTGTCACAATACAGCATGTAGTACAGCAGAAAAGGGCAACTGATAAATATTATGCCTACTTTGTCATTTATCCTTTCCTGTCCATGAAGGCTGAGAAGAGGACCTTCTCAGTGCTGTCACCCTGTCTGTAAAATGCTTCTCCAGACAGCCTCTGTGGGCACCTCCTTTGTGGGTTTTCCTGTACCAGATTAAGACCTTTCAATTCTCCCAAGTCTTATAAAAATGCTGTTGTTGCTTGCCTTCAACGCATGTCAATCCTAAGGTGAACCTGCCAGTGTTTTCTTGGCAAGATTTGTTCAAAAAGGGTTTGCATTTGCCCCCATCTGATGGCAACAGAATGTGACTTGCCCAAGGCCACCGGGTGAGCTTCCATGGCTGAGGTTTTGAACCCTGGTCTCTCAAGTTGTATTCCAACACTTAAACTGGTGCTTAGAGCTTTGAAATATTGTTGCCATTTTCAAGTCTGAGGATGCCACTTCCACACAACTTGAGTTTTATGCTACATTGTACAGACATGTTTTTATGATTTCTAACTGTATTTCAATGTTTCTATGCTGCAAGCCAGCCAGAGAACATATTAAGCACCATATAAACACAGGTTTAAATCACTTTTCATTTATAAATACTAAAAATATTGATAAATAATAAAGAAAAAAAGAACCGGCTAATTATACCACAAAATAAAATGAGAGAGTCACAACTTACCATGATTTTGCAGAGACCACCCGGGCACCATTTATTTCCAGGGAATATCGGTTACAGCGCTTGATGACAAAACCACTTTCAGGAAGGAAAATACGAAGGTAACGAAATATCTGGAGAACCAAGATAAAGAACAAATCCCATTAATCTGGATTTGGAGGATGTCTTCCTAAATAAACATAAAGTCAACCAGAACACTCCAACCTCTAAAAGTAGATATACATTGTAGAATGAGTGCAGTTTGACACTTTAGCTGCCATAGCTCAGTGCTATGAAATCATGGAAGATGAAGTTTGTTAAGACACCAGCACTAAAGACCACGAAAGAAATCAACCAGTGCTTCTTCTGTCAGCCAGTTTGGTTTATATGCTGAATGTACATCATATGAGGGAGTTCTGCCTCTAGTGCTCCTTTTTAAAAACACAACAACTGTCAATGGTGAGAGAGAGCAATCTATGCCTTTCTTTCCAGTTCTGTTCTCTGCTGTCACCCTTTCCTATGATTAAGAAGCAGTTGAACAGCACATGGGTAATTGCAACTGGCATGAGATAAGGCTACCCACACCTGCTTTATATATTAACAAGGCAAAATTTTGTTCCACATATTTTGTGTAACCTAGAAATGAAGGGCACCACAACAGAGTGAGGATTTACAATTAATTCATACCAACATGATACAGGAATTACTGATTAACACAAAAGCATGCTTATTGTTTAGTTTTGACAATAACTAATTTCCACATATCAAAAGTATAAGTTACTACCTAAACCACTTTTTAACACACACCCCACCCACTCTACCCAGACCAGAAAGCAGAGAAAATTTTACATGAGTCTTGAAGGCAGCCTCCTGTTGACGGCTCCGGTTTGCAAAGTACTGGCAGGCCCACCCACCCTGCATGAGGGTCTGATATGCTGCTTCGAGGTCCTTGCGCTTCCTGAAAGCTTCTACTGCTTCTCGCAAATGGTGCTTCCTTCTGATGGCTGGCAGTGGGCTGCAGTGGTGAAAACACAGAAAGAAAGAAAGAAAGAGAAGGCTCTCCTGTGAAACCTGAAAGCATTATTCCTCTTACGTCCCAAGCTTTGTAGCTCCTGTCCTATGTTGCACTCTAAAGATTCCAATTCCTTCCAATCTCAGTCCCTTACCTGACGTTCATTTTATGAGTCTTAAAGCCAACGTAAGGGTCAAGAATGAGTGTTGTAGCCAGGTCATCAATTTCACATAGTTCCTTTGCAGTCACCCGAGTGGAACCCATCTTCTTTCCAGAAGCATGCTGTACCCAGACCTACTTGCCTGTGGAAAGAGACAGCACAGGAAGTTTAAGTCACCTCAGGGAAGAAGCTCTATTGTTATTATTAATTTATTTAAATGCCACCGTCTGTAAATGGTGCTTTACAAATAAAACAACAAAACTATTCCTTACCCTTAAGCTTACAATTGAATTAAGACATAATATAGGATGAAAGAGTGGGAGAGAATTAATTGCCTCCTCTTCTCTCCCTCCAAGGAAAGGTAGTTGGGATGATCTAAATAGCTGTGAGTTTTCCAGGCTTTATGGCCATGTTCTAGGAGCATTCTCTCCTGATGTTTTGCCCACATCTATGGCAGGCATCCTCAGAGGTTGTGAGGTCTGTCGGAAATTAGGCAAGTGGAGTTTATGTATCTGTGGAATGTCCAGGGCGGGAGAAAGCACTGTTATCTGTTGGGAGGCAAATGTGAATGTTGCAATTGGTCGCCTTGACTAGCACTGAATAGCCTTGCAGCTTCAAAGCCTGGCTGATTCCTGCCTGGGGGAATCCTTTGTCAGTGGGTGTTAGCTGGCCCTGACTGTTTCCTGGAAACCTCTGAGGATGCCTGCCATAGATGTGGGTGACACGTCAGGAGAGAATGCTTCTGGAACATGGCCACACAGCTCACAGCAACCTAGTGATTCTGGCCATGAAAGCATTCGACAATACAGCCTTTGATCTGTTTCTGGACAAAGGGCTCGTGGAGCTGTGCCTGTCTCTTAATTAAGCTCAAAATTAAGTTTTATCCCTAATTACAATGAGAAAAGTGTACTATGAGTTTTGCAGGCACTGTCCCCTCTCATCCACCCTATTGTAGTTTTCAAATATGGTCTCTTTTGGCTCCCTACAAACCTTCATTTTTAAATATATATTTAATAGAACTGTTCCAGTATACTTAAAATTATGATATCATAGTCATTATAGCCAAACCACAACTGAACTAACCCACCATGTCATTAATGTTTAAATATATAAACAAGTGTGGATAGTGAGTTTTTTATGGACATACAAAATTCAAATCCAAGATGCATGTCTAGACACTAAGAATGCTGCCATCTTACTCAAGCAAGCACACATCCCTATCAATATCAATTCTGTCTCTTATTAGAAATACTCAGTTGGAATTCAGAACACATGACACAGCACATGATTCACCAGATTCAATATTTATTATATTGGCATTCTTTCCAGTTTTGCTATGTTCATGCTCTCAATCTACCCTTATCCCTCTATACCCAAGTCCTCTGGCAAATGTAGAGTTTCACAGTGTAGGTGTGGGAAGCAAATACTCCATTTCCACAGAGGCAGAGGACGACAGTGTGCTATCCTCATTTTATCCAAAGACCAGCTCAATAAAAGATATACAAATTGCTACATGTATTTTACACCAGACAACCAAAAAGCTGATTTGGAGATACTTGTTCCTTGAAACCGCCCAGCAGTTTCAGAAGGAAATCAAAAACAACCAAAAGTTCAAGGGGTGACTACTGGGGCCACTTCCCCCAGGCCAGATTGCCTAAAGCACCCCCAATGCAAAGTGTTAACAATTTCAGGAAACCAGGAATTTTCCAGCTGTGAAAAACAGATACAGATGTCTCTGTAGGAGACATAAGTCTTTATTGTTAGTTTGACATAACTGCTTATGAAGAAAACAAGTAAACATAAAAACCTCTGACACTGTTTTGCTTCCTAGTTGCATATCAAGGACGTCTCAGAATGGGATGGACCTAAGGTCATCTCATTGACAATCCCACTGCATGTTGCTCCGGACAACAGTCATGACCTACATTTAGAAATAGACTATAATCACCTCATTGCTTTGCTTAAGGACATAACTCTCAGCTTTTGAAGAAGTGAACCCCACATAGATCAGTTCTAAGGAAACCTTTGTCAGGCCTGCAGTTAAGTCTCAAGGCAAAAAACTGGAACTCTCTTTGATCCTAATTCTACATTAGACAACTGATTAACTCACACCCCCATTCTTATGTAGTAATATAAAGACTATTCACATCACAAGAGCAGCTGGCCCTTTCAAAATCACAATCTTAAATAGAACTAAATAATTTAAATTCTGCTTTCAAGTTGTGCCACTGGAAGAATGTGTACCTCATGCAGTGTTATCAGCCCAGGTACTGCATAAAAAACACCATCCATCCAGACATCTCCAGAGTCCTCACCTTGATCCTTATTTTGGTAGCAAAGTCAGCCATGGGGAAATCCAGGGCCCAAAGGGTAGTCATAGCTGAGTGGGGATATAGAATTCTCAATTCCTTGGTAATGTTGTTGTGTGCCTTCAGGTCACTTCTGGCGAACTGATCACTACGCTTTCTTGGCAAGACTGAGAATGCGTGACTTGCTCAAATGGGTAGTCATGGCTGGGCAGTGATTGAGAATTCTCAGGATTTTGTTGTTGCATTCCTTGACATCATTTCTGACTTAAGGAAACTATATTATTATTGCTATATTTATATTCTACTTTCCTCCTTTAAATTAGTCTCAGGGCCCTTCCAAGCAGGCCCTATACTCTAGGATCTGATCCCAGGTGTTCTGCTCTAAACAGGATTATATGAGTCCACGTTGCCAGATAATCTGGGATAAACAGAAAAC
Organism: Anolis carolinensis; assembly: GCF_035594765.1. NCBI lineage: Eukaryota > Metazoa > Chordata > Lepidosauria > Squamata > Anolidae > Anolis > Anolis carolinensis. The sequence goes on from NC_085846.1 coordinate 16,432,392, forward strand.
CTGGGATCAGATCCTGGGATATAGGGCCTGTCTGGAAGGGCCCACGAAGTTGGAAATGAGGGTCAAAACTGCTCTTGACCTTCCTCTGAGACGAAAAGAGTGAGACATATCCAAGGGAACCCAATGGGTATGGCTGAGTAGGGATTGAGAATTCTCAATCTTTGTTACTTTCAAGACATTTCTGACTTACGGAAACTTTTTAGGTGATCCTATTGCTGCATTCTCTTGATCTTCCTGAGGTTGAGAGATAATTCACTCATCCAAAGGAACCCAGGAGGTAGTTATGGCTGAAAAAGAATTTGAACCCTGGTCTCCAGAGTCATAGGCTCAGGCCACGGCATCATGTGGAAAAACAATAGACTCTCAGCTAACCGGAACTCAAGCAATCATAACTCTCAAAAAACTTGCCAAAAAAAATCAAATAAATAATACTTTACATTTTCAAAAAAGTTGTTTTTATAACACAGTAAAACTGTATTACATTAAGTTATGCTTGTCTTTATTTGCTTTTAATTGCTGTATTTTAATCTGACTATCAAGTCAATATAATTTATGGTATGGTATAGCATGAGGCCTACATTAAGTAAGGCCTACATTAAATAGCAGCTCTCAGGCCACCAGAAACTTCCAATCCCCATGGTTGCCGGTGTACTGAGAGTGTACTGTAAAGGATTAACAAGAAAAATAGTGGGTAGCTATGATAACAATAAGAACAAAAACAATTGTGGGTGGTTATTTTTAGGGAATTCTCTGAAAAGTAGCAGAGCATCCAAAATACAATCAAGGATACTTAATTGTGTAGTCAGCTCCCAGCAAGCAGAAGTGTTGTGGCTGCAAACAAATTCTTGAGCTTAGGAGACAAAGATGCAGAGTTCAATTTATAAAGTTTCAAAAGGTTTATCTTCAAATAAGAACTACATTCCTTAATAGGAAAGAATTGGGTCTAAGCATATCTCTAACCCTTCCGCTTAGCCATATAACCCAGAGTATAAAGGCAGAAAATCCCACAATATCTGCTCTGAATTGGGTTATCTGGGTCCACACTTTGATATATTCCAGTTCAAAGTAGATAATGTAGGATTTTATTTCATTGTACAGAAGGGGCCTAAGTTCCAAAACAAGAGGAAAAACCTCAAAACACTACTAAGGTACATGGTTAAGATCCTGTGGGATCACTACCAGGTGTGTTTTAAGAGGAAAAGACTGGCTCTGATTAATTGCAAACCACAGGCTGAATAATAAAAGTCAATCAGTTTGGGCCACTTCCAAAGGGGTATAACTGAGGAGTGTTTGTTCTATGATTTGGGCTTACTGAATGTTTGCTCCTGGGCTTACTGAATCCTTGGTACTCAGTGTGAGCTCCTGACTTGCAGCCCATTTGATGCTGGCATGTTTGGCTCCATGTCCAAGGAAGGAACATTGGAAGAGACATATTTTCTACTGCAGTGGTTCTCGACCTGGAGTCCCCAGATGGTTTTGGCCTACAACTCCCAGAAATCCAAGCCAGTTTACCAGCTGTTGTGATTTCTGGGAGTTAAAGGCCAAAAACATTTGGGGACCCCAAGTTGAGAACAACTGTTCTACTGAAAGAATTGCATGAATCAAATGCATTGACTATATGTGAGTTTAATACTCAGAGGAACGGTGTCCAATACTGGGCACTGCAAGTAAAGGGAGATGTTGACAAACTGGAATGTGTCCAGAGGGTGACTAAAATGATTAAGTATCTGGAGAACAAGCCCTATGAGGAACGGCTTAAAGAGCTGGGCATGTTTAGCCTGCAGAAGAGAAGACTGAGAGGAGACCCATGTATAAAGATTTGAGGGGAAGTCATAGCGAGGGAGCAAGCTTGTTTTCTGCTGCCCTGGAGACTAGAACGCGGAACAATGGCTTCAAACTAAAGGAAAGGAGATTTCACCTGAACATTAGGAAGGACTTCCTCACTGTGAGAGCTGTTTGGCAGTGGAACTCTCACAGAGTGTGGTGTAAACTCCTTCTTTGGAGGCTTTTAAGCAGAGGCTGGATGGCCATCTGTCGGGGGTGTTTTGAATGTGATTTCCTGCTTCTTGGCAGGGGGTTGGACTGGATGGCCCATGAGGTCTCTTCCATCTCCATGATTCTATTATTCTAAGACTGTGTGTGTTGCAATTGGCCACTTTTATTAGCATTAAATAGTCTTAAAGCTTCAAAGCCTGGCTGCTTCCTGCTCGGGGGAATCCTTTGTTGGGAGGTGTTAACTGGCCGTGATTATTTCCTGTCTGGAAACACTTGCAACATTCACACTTGCCTCAGACAGACAAGAGTTCTTTCTCCCACCCTGGACATTATTCCACAGATATATAAACCCCTCTTGTCTAGTTTCCAACAGACCTCACAACCTCTGAAGATGCCTGCCATAGATGTGGGCGAAACGTCAGGAGAGAATGCTTCTGGAACATAGCCATACGGGCCGGAGAACTCACAGCAATCCAGAGAGTAAACAAATACTGTAGATACATTCCAATTGACATTCAGGAGTCGGCGGGGAAGCGATTCCCTTTGCCTATTCTGAAGCTAGTTAAGTGTTCCTCAGTGAGGACTACAGACTTGAGCACTGCGGGGTTGAATTCCAACAATTATAACAATAAAAACAAAAACACAAAATAATGAGAGGTGGCTATGATAACAACAAAAATGGTGGATGGTTATAATAAGAGGTGGCTATAATAAAAAATATGAAGGAGAGGGAGGAGGAGAATAATGGGTAGCTATAATAAGAAGCTATGCTAACAATTGGCCATGTCATTAATAGCAGCAGCTGCAGCAGCAACAATAATGGTTACCTAGACATGGAGAGAGGCCCTCCCCTCCCCCTCCCCGGCCTCGTGGGCCACCTGCCTCCCCTGTCCTCCCGCCCGTCCCCAGCGGACTTTCCCCGCACTCCTCCCCTCCTCCCGAGGGGTTCTTCCCTTCCTTTCTTCCCCACACAACGTACCTCCCACAGCCCTTCTGTCTCCTCACCCTCCGGTCTCCACACGGCGCACGCCCCGCCTCCCGCCGCGCGCCCGCCCTTTTCCCACCCACACGATTGGCCGCTTGGCAAGCCCATCGCGGCTGTCCCGGCTCGCCGTTGGTTACCTCAACCGTCGGTCAAAGCCGAGTTCCCGCCTCCCGGCCGTTGTCCCCCTCCATTGTGCCCCTCAAATGAAGACAGCTTCCCCCGTCTTCCCGCTCTTCCCACCCTCGTCCGCAACGCCGATTGGCTCGGCGGCAATGCCGCTCAAGGTCCCTTCGCGGCCTCCTATTGGGCCGTTTGAGCCTTCTCTCAAGCTATTGGGCGATGTGAGTGACCGTCTGTATTTACTCCCGCCTTCCGGAGTCGAATGAGGACGCAGCCCGGCTTCGAGACTCCCCATTGGAGGACCAGTTTCGAACCTTCCTCCTTCAGTCGCGCCCTTTTCAGAAGCATCCATGGCCCACCCAACTCTTTTTCTATTGGATATCGAGACAACCCTTGCGTTTCCTATTGGTTTATAGGATAATAACGCTCACTGTGCGAGAGCCCCGCCTACCCTTGCCGAAGAAGATGCTCACTGGTCGAAGGAGGTGCTCATCATACTTAAATCCCGCCTTTAACTACCAGGGGCCAATAATAGAGTTTAGAAGCAATGTGCCCATTTTTTAACAGGCGGGATTCTATAGGTTTGTTACATTACAGTAGAGTCTCACTTATCCAGCACTCGCTTATCCAACGTTCTGGATTATCCAACGCATTTTTATAGTCAATGTTTTCAATATATAATGATATTTTGGTGCTAAATTCGTAAATGCAGTAATTACTATATAGCATTACTGCTTATTGAACTACTTTTTCTGTCTAATTTGTTGTATAACATGATGTTTTAGTGCTTAATTTGTAAAATCAACCTAATTTGATGTTTAATAGGCTTTTCCTTAATCCCTCCTTATTATCCAAGATACTCGCTTATCCAACTTTCTGCCGGCCTGTTTATGTTGGATAAGTGAGACTCTACTGTACTTGTTATTGTGGATTCAACTATTCAAGTCTTTCCAGAATGTTGCCAGTCTTTTGTTGGCTGTCACTCACAGAGATATTTCTCATGATTTGCTCTGTCTAGCAAGGTCCAGCCTAGAGGTTTGAAAGCAAAATGCAAGTAGATAAACAGGGACCACTTTTTTGAAAGACAGGGAGGTATTAAGGCTCCCATTAGGAAGTGCCAGTGATTACATCAGGGGTCCCCAAACCAAGGCCCGTGGGCCGGATGCGGCCCTCCAAGGTCATTTACCTGGCCCCTGTCCTAAACTTTAGACTTAGGGTTGACCTAAGTCTACCTGGTCTTTGGAGGTCTCTTTGCTTACTTATGGCCTTATGAGATCATCTAGATGGTCTTTGAAGGTCTCTTTGCTTAGCTACGGCCTTATGAAACCATCTAGATGGCCTTTGAGGGTCCCTTTCCTTACCTATGGTTTTATGAGATTGTCTAGATGACCTTTGGGAACCCCTTTCCTTACCTATGGTCTTATGAAACCATCTAGATGGTCTTTGAGGGTCCCTTTCCTTATTTATGGTCTTCTGATGGCCTTATGAGATCATCTAGATGGTCTTTGGAGGTCTCTTTGCTTTCCTATGGTCTTATGAGATCATCTAGATGGCTTCTGGAGGTCACTTTCCTTACCTATGGTCCTATGAGACTGTCTAGATGGCCTTTGAGGGTCCCTTTCCTTATCTATGGTCTTCTGATAGCCTTATGAGACCATCTAGATCAGGGGTCCTCAAACCTTTAAAGCAGAGGGCCGATTCACAATCCTTCAGACTGTTGAGGGGCCGAATTATCATTTGAAAAAAAAAATTCAACAAATTCCTATGCACACTGCAAATGTCTTATTTGTAATGCAAAACAACAACAACAATGAAAGAACAATGCAATATTTAAAAATTAAAACAATTTTAACCAACATAAGCCTATCAGGATTTCAATGGGAAGTGTGGGCCTGCTTCTAGCCAATGAGATAGTCAAGTTAATTAGGATTGTTGTTGTTGTTGTGTGCCTTCAAGTCATATCAGACTTTGGGCGAGCCTAAGTCAAAAAGTATTTATTTATTCATTTACTACATTTATTTACTACATTTATATCCCACCCTTCTCACCCCGAAGGAGACTCGGAGCAGTTGTATGTACATACAATATATTATATTACTAGCATAGCACAACATTAGCATTATATATCATCATATTGAACTATACCACTATACTGTAATATTATATGTAATATATAACATATAATTAATATTATTATATGGTATTATTAATATTATATTGTATAACATGATAATATTATTATCAATATTATATGTATATAGAATATATGATATTATTAAAACTGATAGTAAAATATTGTATTATAAAACTGAGGGCAGGGGCCATGTAAATGACCTTGGAGGGCCGCATCCGGCCCCCGGGCCTTAGTTTGGGGACCCCTGATCTAGATGGTCTTTGGAGGTCTCTTTGCTTACCTATGGTCTTATGAGATTGTCTAGATCAGGGTTCACCAAACTAAGGCCCATGGGCCGGATGTCACCATCCAAGGTCATCAACCTGGCCCCTGTCCTAAACTTTAGACTAAGGGTTGGCCTAAGTCTGAGATGACTTGAAGGCATTCAACAACAACAATCCTAATTTTGGACTATTTATCATAGTCCAGCCCCCAAACAGTCTGAGGGACCATGAACCGGCCCTCCACTTGAAAAGTTTGAGGACCCCTGGATTAGATGAAAAAAGGAGGACGTTATGAACGAATCTCTTTGGCAGGGAGATGGAGTGACAGCACACACACACACCCTGAACCGAACACAAGCCTCCAAGATGCCGAAGATGGGGAAAGCCTATGTTCAATTGTCTGTCTTGTCTGTCTATAAACAACATTGAATGTTTGCCGCATGTGTGTGTTCTGTAATCCGCCCTGAGTCCCCTTCAGGGTGAGAAGGATGGAGTATAAATGCTGCAAATAAATAAATAAATCTGCAAATGAGCCATGGCTCTGCTTGTGCAATAACCCACGACAGACTTGGGTTTCAAAACGTGGGTGCCTAAACAACACCCGGCTGTCTCAAAAAACGAAAATCTCAAGCAAATGGCAAAAAAAAAAATCTTTTAAATAAACATTGAAACTGATATCAACAAATCAAACCCAAAAATTATGAAATGCATAATTTTTCATAATTATATGGGCCTAATGAGCGAGTGTGCCCTTTTGTCTGACATTAATTCTTGTATGAATTTTCTCTGGAATGCTGCTTGATCACACCCAAATCCCCTTCTGTTAATTCCCATAATCCCCTCCCAATAAACTGGGAGATGTGGAGGGAATCAGAGTTTACGTCAGAGTTCGCCAGGTCTGTTTCCTGTTCCCATTGATGAAACCGGGGCTATTTGTGTGAAAATCCATCACCCAAGACAGTCTCACCCTTCCTAGAGCTAGGAAGCAATATTCAAATAATTAGTTTAAAGTCCCATTGTGTTCACAGCTCATCAAACTCATTAGGAGCTCATTTCCCACTGCCACACCATACTGGTTTCTGATCATGTCCTTCTTGCAGATAGTTTATTGAATATCCCACCACCAAGAAAAGCCAACCAGTGGTGACGTCCTAGAGAGTCCTGAGCCACTCAGATCATGGATCCTAGCTGGACCGTATTTGGACCAATTAGGAGCTGGTGAGGGTTTCTTGAATAGCTAGAAATAAAATTAAAATGCTCTGTGTTTGCAATTGCAGTATGTCAGTACTTTTTGAGAACTTTCTCTGCTGGCATCCTCTTTGGCCACTGAGTAAATGGTAATAGTAATAACAGTAACAACAGAAATAGTGGGTGGCGATTGTTGCAAAGAATCTTTGAATTTAAAAACACTTCCAAATAAAAAATAAATCAATCAGCCTTACATTCTTAGCATTCTGTAGAATGGAAAAAGAAGTCCTTGAAATAAAGTTTCTAAAGTGGAATTTCGTTTGTAAGGTACAGCGACGTGTACAGGAATGTATAACCTTGTGTACATAAAAGCTCTGCTGAGAGACTATGACAAACCATTGCATAATTGATGCATCAATACATTAGCATCAAAGTAGGTGTGAATATTTGTATGTAATGAACACTTTTTTTTCTTTAACTGGTTCATACCAGGCAAAAGTCTTTATCTCTATTTGATATTAGTCAGAAAGAAATGTCTTATCAGAGTCTTTAGAGCATCTTTGCCTCTATAAATCTCAGTGCTTCCAGACTCGTCTCCTATTTATCAAACAGAAACGTAAAATCACATCACTATCACTATAAGAGCAACAACAAATATAGTGAGTGGTGGTGATGACAATAACAACAAATATAGCAAGTGGCTTATCTGGCATCTATGAATCCCCACGGATATTGGTTAACTGAGTATCTGCTGTAGTTAAGCCTATTTTAATAGTAACTGCCAAGCAACCAGAAACTTGTTTCAAACTTAAGCACTTTTTTCCCTAAAATTAAAAAAAAAATGTCCTGCCTGTTTTGGTTTTTGGATGCTTTTCCAGATTTTGGAACACTTGCATTTGCTTATGTGTCCATAATGATATATCTTACACATGGGGTCCAAATCCAAATCCAGGGTGGTCCATGCTTTAGTTACCTCTAGACTGGACTATTGCAATGCACTCTACGTGGGGCTGCCTTTGAAGACGGCTCGGAAATTACAACTAGTACAGCGTTCGGCAGCCAGGCTTCTAACCGGAGCAAATTACAGGGCGCGTTCAACGCCTCTGTTTAAGGAGCTCCACTGGCTGCCATTTACTTTCCGGGCCCAATTCAAGGTGCAGGTTATCACCTACAAAGCCCTAAACGGTTTGGGACCCACCTACCTTAGAGACCGCATCTCCCTCTATGAACCCACACGTTCTCTTCGCTCGTCGGGGGAGGCCCTTCTCTCGCTCCCACCACCCTCGCAGTCGCGGTTGGTGGGGACGAGAGAGAGGGCCTTCTCCATCGTGGCCCCCTGGCTTTGGAACTCGCTCCCTAGAGAGATCAGGCAGGCCCCTACCCTCCTCTCCTTCCGGAAGAGCTTAAAAACCTGGCTGTTCCAAAAGGCCTTCGATGTTTAGTTGTTGCTGGATTGATCTATCTGTCCATTCCATAATAGTCCCATTGTTGTTGTCTTGCCATTTTATACAGCACTTTATTGTCCATTCAACTTGAGATTTCCTTTCTCATTTCGTAACACTATACATTCGCCTGGGTTCTACGAATTAGTCTCCTGTTTTTAACACTGTATCCTGCTTGTTGATTTTAATAATTGTTTTTATTGATGTTGATGTTTTTTACTGGGATAATTGTTTTGTTGCTTTGTTACTGTTATTTGTTTGTTTTATCGGGCCTGGCCCCATGTAAGCCGCCCCGAGTCCCTTCGGGGAGATGGGGCGGGGTATAAAAATAAAGTTATTATTATTATTATTATTATTATTATTATTATTATTATTATTATTATTATATACACCGTGTATATACACATAACCTGACTGTGTATTTGTATACACAATATTGTAAATACTTTGGGGCATGAAGCAATGTTTGTGTGCATTGAACAATCAAATAGCCAACGTGATACTGCCTCAGCCACTATGTGGACAATTTTGGATCTGGAAGTGTTTTGGATTTGGGAATTCTACATAAGGGATGCTGAATCGTTGAACTAAGACTTTGGAGAACAAGGATCAAATCTTCACTTGATGGTGCATCTATTATATACTATCAGAATTCTATAGTTTGACACCACTTTAATTGTCATAATTCAGTGATATGGAATCCTGGGAGTTGTAGTTTTGCAAGGACTTGAGACTTCTTTGCCAAATACCACTGGTGCTCACCAAACTACAACTCCCAGGATTACCTAACATTGAGCCATGGCAGTGAAAGTGGTTTCAAACTGCATTATAAGGATAGTGTAGATGCCCCCTGAGTTACCTTTGGCAGGTCATGCTCTCTCATCCTCAACCAAGAAAACGCTGTGTTAGATTCATCCTAAGGCCTCCATATATCAATGAATGACCTGGAAGACACACAACAACAACAACTACAATGAGGAATGAGAGGAGGGGATAGGGTTGCTTTAGGGTCACCATAAATCAGAAACGACATGAAGGCACACAATGACAACAAGAAAATCCAAAAACAACATTTCCATTCTCTGGCTCATTCTGATGTTGTAAATACGTGCCTGAAAGAGAGAAACCAGTTTGGCATGAGGTCAAAGGGGGATCAAAATGCAAAGAATGTGAAACCGAGGAGCCACTGGAGGGTCCCGAAACCTGCATCAGGTGAGCCTGTGTTCCCAGCCATCTCTGCTTCTTGCCATAAGGAAGAAAAAAAATTTTTTTGGTGGGCTTGCTTATCAGTAAGATATGCTAAACCATAAATACCATATCTCTTTAAGTTAATTAAGATGAGCTGAATAGCAATGAGAACCTTAAATACCCTATTCTTTGATTCCCATATAAACATCTCTAAACACTGGTTGCATCTTTGAATCATAGGTGCCCCCCCCCCCGTGTGTGTGTGTGTATATATATATATATATATATATATACACACACAAATACGCACACATACAATATTTTTTCCATTGGTAGTACTGAAATTAGTGTGCATCTTACAATGAATGGAGTCTCAGTATCAAAGAAATACAATAATAGTTAAAATATGATCCACTATGATCAGCTCAATCCAACTAGCTTTGCACATTTAGTATGCATCTATACTGCAGTTTTAATGTAGTTTGATGTCTCTTTAACAGGCCTGGCTCGATGCTATGGAATCATGGGAGTTGTAGTTTGGCACCAAACGTTTTTGGCAGAGAAAGTCAAAGACCTTGTGTACAAACTTACAGATTTTTCTACTGCGCTAGTGAGTATAGGTTTAGGTAAAGGTTTTCCCCTGATATTAAGTCTAGTCGAGTCTGACTCTGGAAGGTGGTGCTCATCTCCATTTCTAAGCCGAAGAGCCGGCGATGTCCATAGACACCTCCTAGGTCATGTGGCCAGCATGACTGCATGGAGCACCATTACCTTCCCGCCGGAGTGGTACCTATTGATTTACTCACATTTGCATGTTTTCAAACAACTAGGTTGGCAGAAGCTGGGGCTAACACAGGGAGCTCACCCTGCTCCTCGGATTTGAACTGCTGACCTTTCAGTCAGCAAGTTCAGCAGCTCAGTGGTTTAACCTGCTGCGTCACCGAGGGATCTAGTGAATATAGTAAGAACTTCAAATTTTGACAAACTGTTGTTTTCTGACTTAAGAGTGACCCTAGAAGTTTTTCTTGGCTGGATTTCTTCATGAGGGGTCTGCCATTGCTTTCCTCTGGGGCTGGGACAGTGTCTTAAGGTTTCCATGGCTGAGGACGGATTCAAACCCTGGTCTCCAAAAATCCAAATGCATTACTCAAACCACTACACCTCACTGCCTCAAAAACTGGACTAGTAAAAAATATTTAAGCAATTCATCTTATCTTCTGAGTATGATCTTGCAAGAGAAAATTGACTTTGAGGGTCTAATTTGTGATTTTGCCATGAAAACGGGGCCAGGGGATTAAAGCTTTAAAGTGAATTAGCCTGAAGTTTGGAGCTACTTTGGCTGTCTGGAATAACAATGAAAAAGAATCCAAAACATTGACAGGATAATCCTTTTATTCACAGCCCAAAGGCCTTTGAACTCACCAGCTGGATGGTGTTATAACACAAAACCAGCATTATTCAGAACTATAGGATGGGAAGAAACTTTGTTTCTCTTTCTGCCACCAAAAACAATGCATAAATTCTGACCATGCAACCAGAATAGCCCTCACCAAAGTACTTACCAATGATACTACAGGTATGCACAAATAACGTTACTCAACAATATACTGCTAACCATTCATTGCTCTGGCAGACTTCAATGACAGTCATGCTTGGTGTTGGTCCAGGGGTATTTAAATGGCATCTACACTATGAAGGCTTTTTGATACCACTTTAACTGACATGGCACACACTATGGTATCATGGGAGTTATAGTTTTACAAGGTTTTTAGTCCTCTCAGTGTGTTGCCGAACTACAACTCCTGGGATTCCGTACCATTGAGCCATGACAGTGAAAGTGGTGCCAAACTGTACTAATTTTATAGTGTAGATAGGTGCACCCCTAAACCATAGATACTCCTTGGAGTACTGGGATGTGAAAAGCAGAGGAAGTTTTGGCCTGCAGGCATCAGATGAGAAACATACTTGCCCAAGTTTTTACTACATTGTTACTTAGTTTTACCCAAAGTTCTCAAATGGTTGATCATAACTCAATTTGTTATGCCGCCCTGAGTCCCCTGTTGGGTGAGAAGGGCGGGATATAAATATTGTAATAAATAAATAAATAAATTGTCCCAGTTTAGTAGGACGGCCTCAATTTCTTCCCATGTTTACAGTAGCTTTAAAACTCTTTGAACTGTTTCAGTTGCTTTTAAACTAAGGCCCCTTCTATACTGCCCTATATCCCAGGATCTGATCCCAGATTATCTGCTTTAAACTGGATTATATGAGTATCCATGGCCAGATAATCTGGGATAAACAGGGATCAGAATCTGTGGAAGGGGCCTAATTGATTTCCCCTCTCCTCCCACTTTTTCTCTTATACTGAGCTTATTTCAATTGCTGCAGTTTCATGGTGTGCCTACACTATAGAATTAATGCAGTTTGACACCACTTTAACTCCCATGGCTCAGTGCTATGGGATCTTGGGAGTTTTAGCTTGGCGAGTCACCAGCACCTTTTGGCAGAGAAGGACGCAGACCTTGTAAAACTGCAACTCCTACAATTCCATAACATTGAGCCATGGCAGTGAAAATGGTATCAGACTGCATTAATTCTATAATGTTGACGTATCCTTAGAGGGGGGAGGGGGAAAGGAATGGAGTTTTTCCATTCCCAGTTGGTTCAGACAAAAGCAAACTTTTCCCACCACTCTTAGTTTATGTGTTCTTTCTCATTGATACTTTCTTCCATCCCAATCACATTCTGATGTTACTTAACCAAATGTGTCCCAGTTTTCACCTGGAGGAAATAAAGTTTCTTCTTTATTTATTTGGGGAACACACAAGATCAATCATATAAACAGGCACAGAGCAGTTCAGATCTTCAGAACAACCCACACTTGGGTTCAGCGTAGAAAGCAAAATAAATACTAGCCATTCCTTACAATGCTAATGTCTCACAGCAGGGCAGAAATCCACCCAGACTAGCTTATCTCAAATTACAGAGTTTCAGTTCACCAGTCATAAAATAGGGCATCAAAGCTGCCTTTTGATCCCTAGGTTGTAAAAAGGAGCTTGCTACCTTGTTTACATGGATCAGCCTTTCAGAAATTCCAGGAACCTGGTCCTTTGCTAGTTTCTTCAGTTTAAGATTCCTATCATCCTGCCAAACAACCTCACAACTCATGTAAAAACTATAGTTTACGTCAAATTTTACAACCACATCAAGAAGCATGATTTAACTTATGATGAGGTGCATGGGTAGAAATTTAAGATCGTATTCATGAAAAATCTAGGTGCTTATTGTACTTTCTTTATTGTGTCAGGAGCGACTTGAGAAACTGCAAGTCACTTCTGGTGTGAGAGAATTAGCCATCTGCAAGGATGTTGCCTAGGGGACGCCCGGATGTTTTGATGTTTTGCCATCCTGTGGGAGGTTTCTTTCATTTCCCCACATGGGAAGCTAGAGCTGACAGATGGGAGCTCACTGCCAACCCCTTGGGTCAGCAGTCCTCCTCCTATTGTACTGAAATGATAACACACCTCTAGGGTGAATCTACATGCTAGAAGTGATATAGCACTTTTTGGCAGAGAAGGTTAAAGACCTTGTAAAACTGCAGTTCCCATGATTTTATAGCATTGAGCCATGACACCACTTTAGCTGCCATGGATCTATGCTATAAAATAATGGGAACTGCAGTTTTACAAGGTCTTTAACCTTCCTGGTACCTCACCAAACATAATATATGACATGGAAGTTAATGAAAGATCCTACTCTGCTTCTGGAGCAATGGTAGCCTACAACTCCTAGGATCCTTTACCTAACCTGGCTTTAGCTGCTGCTTCTGTAATCCGTGTGTACCTTCAAGTTGCCTCTTCATCTATGGTGACCCCCCTGGATTTCATAAGGGTTTCTGGGATGAGGAACACTCAGAAGTGATTTGCCAGTGGCTTCCTCCACATCCTCCAACATTTTACAGATGAAAACTGGAACATGTGCAGCCATCTAACCAACATCAGATAGTGGTCAAAATAGCAAAGTTATTAATGAGGAAGAACATGAAGGTAGGAGAGGCTGCAGTCGTTTGCTTTTGTCTAAGTCTACTGGGAAGGGCAAAATTTGGCCTCCTCCTCTTCTGTCCCTCTGACTGGGTTGAATTCGAAATACTTTTAATTCAGTTCGCAGCAAGTAAACAAAGAGTGAAGGGGAAGAAAGAGAGAAACTGGGACATTTGGGACGACAGAGGATCAACTGGGACTATCCATACCAGGGTCCTCAAACTTTTAAAGCAGAGGGCCAGTCCACAATCCTTCAGACTGTGGAGGGGCCGAATTATCATTTGGGGGGGAAAAACGAACAAATTCCTATGCACACTGCACATGTCTTATTTGTGGTGCAAAACAACAACAACAATGAAAGAACAATACAATACAATATTTAAAAATGAAAACAATTGTAACCAACATAAACCTATCAGGATTTCAATGGGAACTGTGGGCCTGCTTCTGGCCAATGAGATAGTCAAGTTAATTAGGATTGTTGTTGTTGTGTGCCTTCAAGTCATTTCAGACTTTGGGCAAGCCTAAGTCTAAAATTATTTATTTATTCATTTACTACATTTATTTATTATATTTATATCCCGCCCTTCTCACCCCGAAGGGAACTCAGAGCAGCTGTATGTACATACAATATATTATATTATTAGCATAGCAAAATATTAGCATTATATATTACTATATTGAACTATACCACTATACTGTAATATTATATGTAATATATATCATATAATTAATATTATTATATGATATTATATCGTATAACATAATATTATTATCAATATTATATGTATATACAATATATTATATTATTTAAAATGATATAAATATTATATTATAAAACTGAGGGCGGGGGCCAGGTACATGACCTTGGAGGGCCGCATCCGGCCCCCGGGCCTTAGTTTGGGGACCCCTGATCCATACCAAATCAGAATACAGTAGAGTCTCACTTATCCAACATAAACGGGCCGGCAGAATGTTGGATAAGCGAATATGTTGGATAATAAGGAGAGATTAAGAAAAAGCCTATTAAACATCAAATTAGGTTATGATTTTACAAATTAAGCACCAAAACATCATGTTATACAACAAATTTGACAGAAAAAGCAGTTCAATACGCAGTAATGTTATGTTGTAATTACTGTATTTAGGAATTTAGCACCAAAATATCACGATATTTTGAAAACATTGACTACAAAAATGCGTTGGATAATCCAGAACGTTGGATAAGTGAGACTCTACTGTAGTTGTAAGGTATAGTTATTCATTTATTTATTTATTTACAGCATTTATTCTCACCCCGAAGGGGACTCAGGGTGGATCACATTACACATATAGGCAAACATTCAATGCCTTTTAACATAGAACAAAGACAAGACAAACATAGGCTCCGAGCGGGCCTCGAACTCATGACCTCCTGGTCAGAGTGATTCATTGCAGCTGGTAGTAGCTGGCTTGCTCTCCAGCCTGCGCCACAGCCCGGAGCTATATGTCTAGCAACCTAGCTGTATGTCTAGCTGTATGTCTAGCAACCTAGGAAGCATCTACACTGAAGAATTAATGCAGTTTGACACCAATTTAACTGCCATGGCTCAGGAGTTGTAGTTCTAAAACATTAAGAGAGCCAAGTGACTCCTATTCTGTTTTCGATTCCTAGATCAGGGGTGCATAAAACACATCTCTCCAGAACTTTGTTGGACTGTAATTCCCAGAACCCTTGCCTCGTGGTCATATTGTCTGGGGCTTCTGGGAACTGAAGTCAAACAGGATTTGTGGATCCAATTGCCAGGCAGTAATCCAAAGGTAACATCTGGACCAGGGACTAATTTGTATTATAACGCTATGGTTTCACTTCAGCTGCTATGGTTACATGCGATGAGATCCTAGGGTTAGCAATTGGTGAGGCACTGAGACTGGATCTACATGGCCTGATATCACAGGATCTGGTTCCATATTATCTTCTTATCCCAGATTATCTGGCAGTGTAGATTGATCTAATCCACTTCAAAGTAGATATTATATTTCTGGTATCAGATCCTGGGATATATATAATAATATCAATCCAGCTAGAGTCTCCCTGGCAGAGAATGCTAAAATGCTCCTCCCTAAACAGCACTCTGTGGGGACAAAAGTCCCATGTGAATGGCACAATGCCCTTTGGCCGATATCAGGAGTAATGAGCATTATATCGGATGGTACTCTCCTGGTACACTACACTTCCTACTTGCTGGAGAGAAAGGTGTGTTCCTGAACAAGAGGCACTGCTTGCTGATCACGTCAGGGTGAGGAAAATCCCTTTTATTAATTAGATCCAAAAACTCAAGAAAGTTGGACCATGAGTCCCGATGACCAAACTCTGTGCCTGAGAAGCCAGCAAGAAACCCCAGGTTTTGATAGTTCCGTAATGGAAACCTATTTTTGCCAGTTACCATCTTCAGTGGCAGCCAGGTCTGTGCAAATTTCAGGGCATTCTGCCTACCATATTGGGTGGGACTCATGCAACTCCCCAACTTAGTTGGATTTCACTTCCCAGCATACGTCACCACTGGCTATTGGGAAAACTGAAAGTCTCAACTTTGCTTGGATCAAAATAAGAGATTCTGGGTAGATCTACATTGTAGAATTAATGCACCACCTTCATAGCCACCTCTATGTGCTATGGAATCACGGGAATTGTAGTCTGCAACATCTTTAGCCTCCACTGCCAAACTACAACTTTAATGTGTTGTCAAAGGCTTTCATGGCTGGAATCACTGGGTTGCTGTGAGATTTCCAGACTGTATGGCCATGTTCCAGAAGCATTATCTTTTGAAGTTTTGCCTACATCTATGGCAGGCATCCTCACCTCCCCTCTCAACAAAGGATTCACCCAGACGGGAAGCAGCCAGACTTTGAAGCTGAAAGGCAATCCAATGCTAATCAAGGTGGCCAATCGCAACAATCACACTTGCCTCAAACAGACAAGAGTTCTTTTTCCCACCCTGGACATTCCACAGATATATAAACCCCATTTGCCTAGTTTCCAACAAATCTCACAATTATTTTTTTATTTGCCCTCTTTATACTTTGCCTTTCTCTACCCCAAAGGGGACTCAAGGTGGCTTACATATGGCAATTATTCAATGCCTTAAAAACACATATAAAACGTAAGCTGAAAATATTTGCAAATTAAAAATTAATAGATACCTTATTAGCGTTTTAAAACATTACATTCAGTTAAAATCATGCCATCCAAAACCTCTGAGGATGCCTGCCATAGATGTGGGTGAAACGTTGGGAAAGAATGCTTCTGGAACATGGCCATACAGCCCGGAATACTCACAGCAACCCTACAACTTTAATGATTCCAAAGGATTTAGCCATGGCAGTTAAAGTATGCCAAACTGCATTCATTCTACAGTCGAGATGCATCCTCATTGGCTAAAGGCTGATTGGAGTCGTAGTCCTACCATAACTGGAAGATCATAAACCCGTGGAGTTCACGGCATGCGAGTGTGGAGAAGAGCAAACCACAGACCACCTAATACAATGCAGTCTGAGCCCTGCCACATGCACAATGGAGGACCTTCTCATAGCAATACCAGAGGCTCTCCAAGTGGCCACCTACTGATCAAAGGACATTTAGTATAATGCTAAGTTTCTTTGGAACCCCTGGTGGTGCAGCGTGTTAAAGCGCTGAGCTGCTGAACTTGCAGACCAAAAGGTTGCAGGTTCGAATCTGGAGAATGGAGTGAGTGCCAGCTGTTAGCTCTAGCTTCTGCCAACCTAGCAGTTCAAAAACATGCAAATGTGAGTAGATCAATAGGTACAGCTTTGGCAAGAAGGTAACAGCGCTCCATGCAATCATGCCAGCCACATGACCTCGGAGGTATCTGTGGACAACGCTGGCTCTTCAGCTTAGAAATGGAGATGAGCACCAACCCCCAGAGTCAGACACGACTGGACTCCATGTCAGGGGAAAACTTTTACCTACCAAGTTTTTAAAACTTTGTTTGTGTTTTCAAATACATTACAACTTGTACCCTCAGTTCGCTTCTGACACGATAAATAAATAAAGCCCTACTTAGCTTCCCAATCATACTAGGTCTTCCAAATGTGAATAGACTCATCTCCCTGCATTCCTGACTATGGTCTCTAGGGCTGATAGGAGTTGCAGTCTAAGTACTGGTGAAGGACTAGCTGTTCTGCAACCTGTGTTGTAGACATTGCTGGGGAATGAGTATTTTGCTTTAATTACTGGCAGGAGCTCCAAATTGGTTTGACTGGCGGCTGGGGAGGAGAGGTGTGGCTGGGAAAGTTGATAAGTATACCTTAGCTTTTCTCTTGCCTTACATTCCAACAACCCTGGGCAAGGCAGGAACTTTGTGGAGAAAAAACAAAAAGACACCTCCTAAGACTTAGGAGAGTGTGGAAAATATCTTCTCCATGGACCTAGCCAAGGAATCCCTGCAGGCTGGGCAGGGCACATAACACAATTGCCTGTACTTTCTTTCCAAAAGGAGAAGGTCAAAAAAGCAAGCAAGCGAAGAAAAAAAGAAGACCACTACTCCAGGCTCAATGCAGCCCATCCTGTCATCATGGGAGACTAGAATTCAAAGATCCAGCATCCTTCCGACCCTCCTTTTGGTTTTGTCCCATTGGGCCAAGGATGCATGGCTCCCAAGGCTTTTCTTGATGACCTCCCTGAATTTTTCACGCTTTTTAGGTCTCCTGGGACCATGTGGCTTTGGGTTCTGCTTCCTGTGCTACTGGCCGCAGGCGGGATCATCGGCTTCTGGGTCGTGTGAGTCGTGATGGGACCTGGATGCTTGGGGATGAATAGGGGAGGAATGGTGGTGAGTTGGGGAGACGTGGTTATGGCCTGAGGCTGGCTGAGTTGGGGATACACCTGCTCAGATCTGGTTCGTGGATGCTGGTAGAGAAGAGTGCAGGCACAGAGAGAGCTCATGTTTTGCTCTTCTCAAGGTCTTGCAATCAATCCCTGATGCTTCCCAGGTGAGGGAATAACCAACACAGGGATAATTCTAAAAACTCCATCTGATGTAAAGTAGCAATTTATTTCATTTTTCACCATATGTTTCATTTGTTATTGGTATGTGTCTTCAAGTCATTTCTGGACCTGTCAGAGTTTTCTTGGCAGAATTTTGTTTATTCTTGCAGTCTTCTAAGACAAAGAGAATAACCCAGTGTGTTCCTATAACCAGCCCAGGCATGGTCAAACTTGGGCCCTCCAGAAACACATTCTGTGGCTCAGCTTAGTATTGAGCTTGTAGGAGTGTAACAGTATTACGTCAAGCTATTAGAAATAACTTATTGTTTAATCAAGTTCTATTACGTTTTAATGTGTGTTAGTTTTAGGATAGTGATTAGTGTCTATTTTCTCTTTTTTTTGGTTTTTTATTGTTGATATGGTCACTGGACTAATCAATTAACAGATCTATCCACCAATGCATCTATTAATTACAGCATTTCTCAACCTGGGGGGTTGGGACCCCTGGGAAGGTTGTGATGGGGTGTCAGAGGGATCGCCAAAGACCATCAGAAAACATAGTATTTTCTGTTGGTCATGGGGTTCTGTGTGGGAAGTCTGGCCCAATTTTATCGTTGGTGGGATTCAGAATGCTCTTTGATTGTAGATGAACTATAAATCCCAGCAACTACAACTCCCAAATGTCTAGGTTTATTTTCTCCAAACTCCACCAGTGTTCACATCTGGGCATATTGAGTATTCGTGCCATGTTTGGTCCAGATCTAACATTGTTTGAGTCCACAGTGCTTTCTGGATGTAGATGAACTACAACTCCAAAACTCAAGGTCAATGCCCACTATACCCTTCCAGTATTTTCTGTTGGTCATGGCAGTTCTGTGTGGGAAGTTTGGCCCAATTCTATCATTGGTGGGGTTCAGAATGCTCTTTGATTGTAGATGAACTATATAAATCCCTGCAATTACAACTCCCAAATGACAAAATCAATCCCCTCCAGCCTCACCGGTATTCAAATTTGGATGTATCAGGTATTTGTGCCAAATTTGGTCCAGTGAATGAAAATCCTGCATATCAGAGATATACATTACGATTCATAACAGTAGCAAAATTACAGTTATGAAGTAGCAATGAAAATAATTTTATGGTTGGGGACCGCTACCACATGAGAAACTGTATCAAGGGGTCGCGGCATTAGGAAGGTTGAGATTCACTGATCTATTAGGAACAATGAACATTGGCTTGGCAATCCTAGATGTCTCACACATGGCATTCTTGTTTCCTCAGGTTTGCCATGGCGGTTGCAAATGGCTCTGTAAACATCACAGAAGCATTTCCGTATATCAGGTACACATTGAATGGATTTTTACAAAAAGGCCTGTATTGCATGAATGTGGTTAGATGTGTGTACTTCCACGTACAAACAACTGGAAAAACAAACAAAAACTACTTGACCCCAGGGTTATCTTCCATTCTTTAACATCCTTTGCTTCAGGAAGTCAGCTTGCCTTCTTTAGAATCAGAGCCTTTTTGGTGATTGACCCAATCTTATGAAATAGCCTCTACTTAGAAGATGTGCTTGCAGTATATTTCCTTTTGTATTTTAATATATTTGGTAAAGCAGTCTGTTTCCAAAGACCATTTGATAGTCTGTGGAATGAATGTGGTATCTATTGTAGTGGTGTCTGTAAGGTTTAACTGACCTGTAGGCAGCCTTACAGATGTAGAATTTTAAGAAAAAGACTAAAGGGCTATGAAATACCCCGATTTGTGTCTCCCCAGCACCTGCGGCGCATATCCACCCCAGAGCTGCCTATTTGGTCAAGTCCTTAATCTAGGATCATTTCTAGGTAAGCCTGGTATCTCATATCATACTCCCTTCTGTTACCAAAAGCACTTCCTAAGTTCCTACTGATGAGGGAATTGGCCTGAACTTTTCAGCACATCACTGGAAACAAGATGGTCTCACAAAGCCAGTCTCATAATTCCACCGGAACTGAAAAGTTCAGGCCAAGTGAAACTATGTAAGTTGTTGTAGAATCCTTAAAGAGCAAGAGATAGGTATAGAATCATAGAATTATAGAGCTGGAAAAGACCTTGTGGGCCATCCAGTCCAACCCCCCTTCCAAAAAGCAGGAAAATCGCATTCAAAACACACCCCAACAGATGGCCATTCAGCCTCTGTTTCAAAGCCTCTAAAGAAGGAGCCTCCACCACACTCCGGGGTAGAGAGTTCTCACAATTAGGAAGTTCTTCCTCATGTTCAGGTGGAATCTCCTTTCCTGTAGTTTGAAGCCATTGTTCTGTGTCCTAGTCTCCAAGGCAGCAGAAAACAAGCTTGCTCCCTCCTCCCTGTGATTTCCCCTCACATATTTATACATGGTCCTTATCATGTCTCCTCTCAGCCTTCTCTTCTGCAGGCTAAACATGCCCAGCTGTTTAAGCCACTCCTCATAGGGCTTGTTCTCCAGACCCTTAATCATTTTAGTTGACCTCCTCTGGACACTTTCCAGCTTGTCAACATCTCCCTTCAATTGTGGTGCCAGGAACTGGACACAGTATTCCAGGTGTGATCTGACCAAAGCAGAATAGAGGGGTAGCATGACTTCCCTGGATCTAGACACTATACTTCTATTGATGCCGGCCAAATCTCATTGGCTTTTTTTTGCTGCCGCATCACATTGTTGGCTCATGTTTAACTTTTTGTCCACGACGACGCCAAGATCTTTTTCACATGTGCTGCTGTCGATCCAGGTGTCCCCCATTCTGTATTTTGCATTTCATTTTTTCTGCCTAAGTAGAGTTCTTGCATTTGTCCCTGTTGGACTTCATTTTGTTAGTTTTGGCCCATCTTGTTTTGGATTCTGCTCCTGTCTTCTGGAGTATTGGCTATCCCTCCCAATTTGGTGTCATCTGCAAACCTGATGATCATGCCTTCTAACCCTTCATCTAAGTAATTAAGAAAGATATTGAACAGAACCGGGCCCAGGACGGAACCCTATGGCACTCCTCACTTCTTTCCAGTGAGCCCTATAAGGGGTTTGGAGCCAAGATCCCCACAAAATCTATGGATGCTCAAGTCCTGTTATAGAAAATAGTGTCCATTTTATTAAATGGAAAAAAAAATCAAGCTTTGCCTTTTGGAATATTTTTAAAAATAATTTCAATCTGTGGAAGCAGAAGCTATGGATGGCCAATAGTATAGGACAGTTGTTCTCAATCTGTGGATCCCCAGGTTTTTGGCCTTCAACTCCCAGAAATCCCAGCCAGTTAACCAACTGGTAGGATTTCTGGGAGTTGAAGGCCAAAACATCTGAGGACCTCTGGTATAGGATATGTGTCAGTAGCCCAGTGGTGTCTAAAATAGATGATTAAGCATTAAATGTGCCAAGCTAAGAGATTTCATGGAGTAAAGTCATTATTACATCTCTTCCAGGTGTAGTCATCTGCTTTCTAAAGTACCAACAAGTGCGGGATTATGGCTGTCACTCCCGTTTAAATTTAATTGGGCTTGTTCTAGGCATATTCTGTGCCCTTGGAGCATCCATGGTGGGCAATTTCCAGGTAAGAAGATGCTAATGGACGGACAAGAATTAAGAAATGGGATAGAGATTGTAAAGGGGAACCTTGCTCAAATTACATAGACAGAGCAGGGGCTGACCATTTCCTTTTGTGAGTGCTATTTTAGCATTAGAACTGAAGAGAACAATGGCTTCTTTTACATATTGATCCCACACTTTACTCCAGCTGAAGTGCTGTCTGATCCAAGTAAAGTTGAAAAGATAAATCACCAGAAGAAGAGAGGAAGAAGTGGAGCATGAAGTTGCCCATCAACAGCAAATTCACTGCATTTTTATTTAAATGACAGCCATTGTTTTTTTTAAATCTGCATCTTTACCTATATTTTCTGAAGCTGAGCACATTGTATGGTGCTGCTATTTTAACAGTGATGCATTTCTTCTTTGGGAGCAATATGAGAATAGTCATTTTAGCTGTTCAGTAGGGCTTATAAATCAAATTATTTAAAATTATTTAAATATTATTTCTAGGGAGCCAATGGATTATAGTGATTTGAATGTCAAACTAGGATTCAAATCCCTGCTCAGCCACTGAAATCCATTGAGTGTCTTTGGGCTACATGGTCACATTCAACCTAAGAGAAAAGCCATGGGAAATTTCCATTAAACAAATCTTGATAAGAAAACCTTATGATACGGTTGCAGTAAGTTGGAATTAATATAAAGGCACTTATAACAGCAACTAGCTATCTTTGCAAAAACTGAATGAGGCAGATGATAAGAGAGGCTTTTTCTGTGAATGACTTCTCATAGGGCTATATAGGTTGAAGGTGACTTGACAACAGATGAGAACATCTTTATTCCTACAAATCCAATAACTTGAGCACTGAATGGTGTTGATGGGGAAAATGTTCCAGTGTTATGATGTGTTTGTTTTTCTTTCTCCCTGCTCCCAGCAATCCAACCAGCTAGAAACTCATTTGTTTGGGGCCTTCTTGGCTTTTGTGGTAGGAATCCTTTATTTCTGGATCCAGACTTTTCTAACCAACCGAGTGAAACCAAGGCATGGAGGACAGTGGATTGCGTCTCTCCGGTTCTCCCTCAGCTTTTGTGGCTCAGCCTTCCTCATTGCCAGTATCCTCAATATGGCAGCTATAGAGTGGGAAAAGTGGAGGGAAAGAATGGGCGACTCACTGTTGGCCAAGATTTAGTATTATCTGTGTTATTAACAGGATAGAGCTCAAAGTTAGTGCACTACTCAAAATGGTTCTCCATGGACCAGTGCCAGCTGTAGCAAATGGGCAATATTATGGCACCAGTCCCTGGCACATTGGGAGGGAAAATTGTGACTCCTAAATAGACATAGGACAGTGCTACCCAAAGTAGTCATCTCAAGGATAAAAGCCTTGTGACTTGAAGGTTGGTTGCTGACCTGAAGGCTGCCAGGTTTGAATCCCACCCGGGGAAGAGCGCGGAGGAGCTCCCTCTATCAGCTCCAGCTCCATGCGGGGACATGAGAGAAGCCTCCCACAAGGATGGTAAAACATCAAAACATCCGGGTGTCCCCTGGGCAACGTCCTTTCAGACGGCCAATTCTCTCACTCCAGAAGCAACTCAGGTTGCTCCTGACACGAAAAAAAAGTGTGCAAGTTATCAGTGGTCAACCCATGGAGATTTGAGGAAAGAAAGAAATAGTTGTAGCCAATGGAAAGAAATATGGTACTAGTCTCTAGAGCAGTGGTTCTCAACCTGTGTGTCCCCAGATTTTTTGGCCTTCAACTCCCAGAAATCCTAACAGCTGGTAAACTGGCTGGGATTTCTAGGAGTTGTAGGCCAAAACACCCGGGTGCCCACAGGTTGAGAACCACTGCCCTAGGGAATGAGTGAAAAATCATTGCTGGTTTGACCCTGCAGATAGCCTGAAAAAGCAAGGAACTGAGAAAAAAAAATTCCTAGGGTTTGATGACAAGCAGTTTCACATAATTCAATATTCATGTGATGCATGGGCAATAAAAGGTTTAGGGCAGTGGCTCTCAACCTGTGGGTCCCCAGATGTTTTGGCCTACAACTCCCAGAAAGCCAGTTTACCACTTGTTAGTATTTCTGGGAGTTGAAGGCCAAAAGAATCTGGGGACTCACAGGTTGAGATTCACTGGTGTAGGGGATGGTGTCGAGACTGGTATAATTTGACACCCAGAAAAATATAAAAATGAACATGCCACAGTCAGGCCTCCACATTTGAGAATTTCACTTTTGTGAATTTAATGAATTTGGTCTCTCTAAATCATCCAATGTGACCCTATGGTTAGCTTGGAAGACCTAGAGATTCCTACAGAGAAAGCATTTCTCTAGCATTTGTACTCCTGCATCATGATCCTATAATCACCTTCTTGCAGTTGATTGTAGATTTTCATTGAAGGACCTACAGATTCCTAGAGTGATGTTCTCTGTGTTTTTAAAATATATATATTTGCAGTTTTCCCACTGTTACAGGGATCCTTTGCCCCTAGCTTCACCAAATGTGGGTGGCTGACTATATTATGAATTATTTTATCCATCCTCATATGGCTATGGTACATTTAGGATGAGGAGGCCTACTGGTAGCATATTTCACAAGACCTTCCCTATCCTCCAAAAAACCTTGAGCTATCAACATTGGCCACTTTCTAGCCCCAACCAATTCTGTTTCGGAATTAACATGCATTGTCTGGTCCTTCTCCTTGACTCTAATCCCAGCGGTTTCACTTTTTTATTTGAAACTTGATTCCGAGTCAGCCTACTGTGAGTGGGCCCTAGCCATGGACCTGTTCCTGCTCTTTGGCCTTTTTGCAGTGGACTTCTGGCACATAGGCACCTGCTCGGTCCATGTACACCATCAACGGGCGGACCAGGAATCCCCAGACATCCAGGCATCAACGCAGACTCTATCGCTCTGATAACTCTATGGGAAGAAAGGGCTCTCTGGGAATCTCCCCAACACTGATGGACCTCTGGGTTCCCATTTCTAGTGAAAAAGTCATGCCTCCTTTCCTCTCACTTTTCATGGGCAATACCAGCTGTTTTGAGTGGGAAGGAACAGAAAATGAAGCAGACGGCCTGGCTGTGTCCTTTTGCAACTCTCTCCAACCGGGACTTCTACTATCAGATCATGTTAATTTTGCCAAGGAGCAAAATTACTCCCAACGATCATTGTAAGACTCAACTATGTTCTTCCAATGACCAATGAAGGAACCACTAGCTGCCCTCTGTAAGCCAGTATTTTAAGTGTCAGTTTTATTTTTTGTTGGCGTCAGCAAAGAGGCGTATGTCCCACCCTGAATTCTGTGATTTTGTTCCCGTTGACTCTGCTGTCAGAAACAAATTTGGACAAACAATCCTGGTTACAAAACTCAGCCAATGGGACCAGCCTTGGATTTTTTTAATCTCATAGAGAGGCCTAGTAATTCTTTGGAGTTTATGTGAGAGATGATGGGGTTATTTCATCTAGTACTTGGACTCATCACGTTGTATAGGTGGAGAAGGAATAGGACAAAACCTCTTTTCCACAGCTTGATTGAGTTCAATGGATCTCGGTGCCACAGATATGATCTGGTCAATTTACATTCATTATACCAGTTTACCAAAAGAGCCTAAGACTGGTTGTGTTTTCTTACCTACCTCCCAAAGCATCTACAAACAGAACTGTTATCCATTTGAAGCTGCTGCGTAGAAGCAGTGGTTAAGTTGTGCCATGAAACCCACTCTTGAAGTGAGTGCACAAAGTCCCCCTTTCACTTGTACATCCTCCTTCAGTGTTGCATTCCTTCCGTCCATTTAATGCCTTGGCAGTGTCATGTCAACAAATCCTGTGCGTCCTTCCATTGCTTTAGAAATAGTTCCATAATCTTCCCCATTCTGTATAAAAGATGGAGTGTAATTATCCTATTATAGGGATGGATGCAATATTCAGAACCTCACATTTTTTATGTGTTCAGGGGATTTCCTCAACCTGACTTCTTTCACAAGTGGGGAAAAAATTGGCTCCTCCTGCCAACCTCAGATTTTAACTATTTATCATAATAGGATTTTTCTTGTCCAATCTCATTTGTTTTGTGGGAAGAGCATTAATAAACTGAAAGTTGCAGACTGCTGTCCTGTTCACGGAGGAGCGTATTTGTTGCCCCAAACCAGGACAAATAAGCTAGAGTTAATCATATTGAAATGTGAACACAATCCATACTTACTCTCAGCTGTAAGAGAGAAAGCCTTTTTTTTTTCAAAGAAAGTAGGATAAAAGAGCCAAAATCAGTTGCCAAGTTCTCTGACATGATTTCTAGGGATAAACAAAGGAATTTGGATCTGAAAAGAGAAATAATTCCACAAGGGATCTGACTGGGAGAGATCAAATGGGAATCTTGCGTTCAAGACAGGAAATACATTGGTCTTGATGTCTCCACATTTCATTGGAATAAGATCCAAGACAAAGCACATTTGGAAGATACTAAATTCTTAACAAAAAAAGGTTTCTTATGTATGGTCTCCAACATACACTTCCCCCATGACCCTTCTCATCCAATTGTTTGTTCTAGTGTGCATATCCATTCTATTTCTTATCCACAATGGTTACACCTATACCAGTGGTTCTCAACCTGGGATCCCCAGATGTTTTTGGCCTTCAACTCCCAGAAATCCTAATGGCTGGTAAACTGACTGAGATTTCTGAGAGTTGTAGGCCAAAAATATCTGGGGACCCCATGCTGAGAACCACTGACCTATATTTTTTAGTAACTCACACCATGTACATGGGTGCTCTGTATGTTTCTTTCAGAACTGCCATAATTATGTGTTCGTTCAAAGCCCCCTTGACTCTCAGCTGTAAATGCATGGAGCTCCCAAATGCTCATTATGTATGAACTGGTCACAATCCTTATCATTTCCATCTATGTCCCTTCACATGTTGATGTTGCCCTTCCCTGGTCCCCTTTGCTTAGTAAGGCACCAAAGCATTTGCTTTACCTCTCCCTTCACTGGAGGAAGGAGTCAAATGGAACCAGTTCCTGCAATATTGAAGATCAGGTCTCTATATGCCTCATAACTTGCTTTCTTTCCAAGTTATACCCACCCACTGCCATCCAAATTCACACATACTGGGCACCAGTGACCCAGTTTGTGCCATATCCACAGTTCATCCCATTCTTTGTCACACCCAGCACCTTCCCTACCTGTCACCCACCCTTGTCTACAAAATGTTGCTTTATTTATATAGCTTTGTCTATCCTTACTGTTCAATCCAAACCCTTAGATACCCATGAACCTGCTCAAAAGGACATTACAGACCTCCTAAAGGGTGGTTGTATGTTTTCCAGGCTGTATAGCCATGTTCCAGAAGTATTCTCTCCTGACATTTCGCCCACATCTATGGCAGGCATCCTCAGAGGTTGTGGGCGAAACGTCAGGAGAGAATACTTCTGGAACATGGCCATACAGCCCGGAAAACATACAACAATCCTGTGATCCCGGCCATGAAAGCCTTTGACAACACATAGACCTCCAAAAGCTACAATCTCTTTCATATATCCAAGCATTCCTTGCCTGTGCATAAATAATCCCATTCAGACACCTGCACATCTAATGTAACCCAGAGAGATAAGCTTTTCTTTTGGTGATGGTGTGTGTGAGCATTAAGGCAATTTTCCCAATGTGCAAATCATTAATACATGTGGAATCCACCTAAATCCTGTCCTTTTAATGATGTCTACCTTGCAACCCATCTAGAACAATTTCCCTAAAGAAAAGTGACCATTTCCTTTGGTGCCTCAGTCCACATACATCAGTTGGGAGTGAAGATGGCAACTTCCCAACAGTTGAGCAGAAATGACACTTGGTGGAACTCTGCCGCAAGGGAACTTTTGAGTGATTGTATTTTTTCTTCTTCTGAGCAATAATTAGACCCCGGAGATGACAGGACATAGGAGGGGGCTGGACAATCAGATGGAGGGACGGGGAGGAGATGGGCAGTGGGATGTGGTTTGTGTGTGTGCATGATGCGGTTGGGTTCACAAAAGAGGGAGGGGTTCAGACAGACACAAGTCCAGAAAAAAATGGGATGGAGGGGAGGGTTTACATACAGTTATCTCCTGTTCGTGTGCACGCCCGCATGCGCCATCGCCCACATCTTGTGCCACCCCTCCCAACCGAGAGAAAAGGCTCACCCAAAGCAGGACGACGAAGGAGGAGGAGGAGAAATGGGAGAGAGAAGCAGGATTGCTTTGCTGAATTTCACACACACACACACACACCTTATCCCATGGTTGCCTTTTTTGGCAAGGGCTCTTGTTCCAAGATATCCATTGGCCTTTAAGTCTGCAGTTGCTTTTAGTTGTACAGTATTGCTCTAGCCTCCCCTACAACTTGTTCCTTTGAATGTCATCCAAGGTCCAAAATGAATCCTTTCCTCAGACCTGTGATTTGATGATGCCCAGGTCAAAGTTTAGGCCCCAGATCTCAATACCTGATTTATATGGGGTGCCTCTGCCTTCTGTGAAAGCCACAAATCTTTCAAATGATAACTGAACAGTCTCTCATCGCCAACACTTACACACACACACACACACACACAAATATGTGACAGACTGCTTTGTGCATGTGGAAGCAGTATCTTGGGGGGGGGGGGGAGGAGTAAGGGCTTGGAAGGAGAAATGAGCCATGTACTTACTGAAGCCCTTTGGACAGAGCTACCAAAATTACGGAGACAGAGCTAGTCAGAAGCTAAAGGCTGATACCAACAAGTAAATGAAATCCATGGAATTATTACAAGCCAGGAAAAGAGATTTTGAAAAACGACAGAGTGCTGAACCTATAACCATGCTGGCTGCGGAAGACAGAAACGGCAGCTTTACACATCCAAAGAACAGCAGTTTGGGGAAGACTAGAACTGGGTGTTATTTTACTATTCTCTTTTTAGGAATTAAATCCCTTGAATAATAATAATAAATATCTTCTTGATATGAACAAGAGAAATGAGTTTTACATCTCTCTCCTTTTTCTAAATTAATGTTTTTGGAGTTTTCGTATTTTCAAACTTTTGAAACTGAATGGTATATATGAGTTTATGTTATGTAACAAGTTACAACTTCACCCTTCCATAAATGTAGGGCAGAAAAACTTGCAAAGCCATACTCCAGACTTCAGAAAGAGCGGGTTTCAATTAACAAAATAAACCGTGTAGTCTGTAAGACGCTTTACTTCCTCTGCTTTTAATCATAACAGGACATTATCTAATGGGCAAGGGTGTGAACTAATATTTGGAGTTCCTCCTGTTTATCCCAGTTATAATTTTTACAATATTTCTAGTTTCCCACTGTTATTGAGAGTTGTTCTCATGCGATATCACTTCTGAAAGATTTATAAAACATTGTCAGCATGATTTGTTCTTATTAAAAGTGACAGGGAATTGTGGAAGTGTGATTTTTGGAGGTCCTTAAGCATATAAGAAGAGGCCTAGCCGATCCATCATTCTATTCACACAGTGAACAGTGTCTTCATGGATGTCCAAAAACTGGACCTGAGTACAACAGCATCCTCGCATTAATATTCCCCAGCCACTAATACACAAGAGTGCTAGAGGGAATATTTAATAGTCACTGATTCCTATTCTCCATTATTCTGTTCAATGGATTTTTAAGCCACCTGAGTAGGAGGAGATATCATATCTCAGGACACACAATTCAAAAGTTTAGCTAGGTATTGTAAATACTTTCTTATATCTATCCTGTGCTTTCAAGTTGAAATCCAGTTGCTAGTTGCAATCAGAGTAGGCCAATTGAATAAACGGCTCAAGTCTTGTGTAAACATTGCACCCAACTATCCAGAACCAACACTTTTTTGCATGGCAATGGGCAACAAGTTGTTTTGGAACTGCTTTGCAAACTCATTTTTTCCTCTTGTTATGTTTTCAGTTATTCTTGGGCAAACTGTTTGCCACTTTACAAAATCTGCCCTGGATCGCTTTTAATATCGCTGCATTAAAATCCTGGCTTTCAGTGTATTTTGCACACTTTGTGATTTAAATCTGCTAAAAGTCAGCTTTTATTAGATTGCTTTTATGTATTTACCACATACTTTAATTTCAATATAGTTACATGGATTTCCATTTGCTTGCTATTCAGATTTGTATGGGTTCTCTTGTAACATTTTAGGGGTGAATTTTGAAAAGTATGGTTTTGACAAAATGGTTACTAGAACTCTAAATAAGTGTTGCAATTTTAACCTCTACTGGCAAAAATGTTTTGAAAACAAAACCTAGCTTTTCAAAACAGAAAAAAGAGAAAAACAAGGACATTCCTCTCCGACAACAAGAAACCTGACTAGCTCTGTCTTGCAATTTTAGCTGATGCTGCCATGAGACTGTAGAAAGGTTGGTGCCTTAGAGGCCACAGAAGGAAAATAAGGAGAAAGTGGATGTCTTGTGGCAAGGACCGAACTGAAAGCAGGAGGGAGCCTGTGAAAAGGGTGCGCATGAATGAAGACATCCCCAACCCCAAAAGGAATCAGACTAAATCCCCCATCCCTCACCGGCTCCTGCCCGGTTTCTCCTCCTCTTCCTCTTCCTCCAGTTCGTTTCGGTTTCCTTTTTTGTTTTTCAGTCTGCCATTTTTTCTTTGATTTTGTTTTCATTTTATGTTATTTTCCCCCTTCTGTTTTTTTTTTGTGGATTTGTTTTTGTTTTCTAGTTGTTGTTGTTGTTGTTAACTATTTACAAGTTCACAGTACGGGCTGCTCCCAAGATGGCAACTCTCCGGCCCTGGGGTGAGATGGGGCTGTTCAGACCAAACCAATCCCCGCCCTCCGCCCCGTCCCGCTGCGTCTCCAGCAGGGCCTTTACCCATCCACATGGTTCATTGGCTGCTTCGGTCCATCTGGGGCAGCTGTGCAGCTACTTCCAGGGGGGTGGGGTGGGCTTCCTTCCGCGGCTTCCCCCCCTGGCTGCTCCTCGACTGCCCCGCTGCCCCATACGTCATGGCTGCTGTGGGGACGGGGGTGAGGATTGCTGGACTTGAGTCCCATTGGACGAGACAAGCTTCTTGTCCTTGGAGCCACGTCGATGGTGTTCGGACGAGACATCAGATTCGGAGCGCCGAGATGGCTGGCAGCTGCGGGTTGGGGTGCCTGGCAAACGGGGCTGCTGCCCATTCTTCTCATCTGGAAGCAGAAAAGAGTCCACATTTTAGGAATGTTTCCCAACCCGGTGCCCTTTTCTGCCCAAGCTTTGGCTCAGAGTGATATCAAAGGTCCTGTTTACACTAACTCTTTAATACAGTTCGAAACTAGCTTCAAACTCAAGCTACAAACTCCCACAACAGTACATGAAAGAAAGTCCTTAATGTAACTCAGTGCTCTATGGGTTTGTGTAATTACTATCTAGAACTCAAACTGGTTCCAGGATTTCCTATGTAATCATCTGCATGGTGAAGCCACTTTTTAAAATACCGGTTTTAAAATGCAGTAAATGCTAATAATAATAATAATAATAATAATAATAATAATAATAATAATAATAATTTTAAAAAAAACTTTATTTATACCCCGCCACCATCTCCCCAACGGGGACTCGGGGCGGGTTACATGGGGCCATGCCCAAAACAATACAATGTAAACAGCATATAAAAGAACAGCACAACACAATACAATAAGCAATACAGTAAATAATATCCATTACAAAATAAAACAAGGAGACAATAAAAACAAGGGCAGACCACATGAACATTAAGTTAAAACTCGGGGTGAGAAAGACATAAAAATAAAAACCACAGCGAACAGGGTCATAAGGGAGTGGGGTATTCTGGAGGATAGATATTAGGGGGAGCAACGGAAAAGAAATATAAAATGGTTACTCTCCAAAAGCACAGCGAAAGAGCCATGTTTTCAAGTCTTTCTTGAAGGCTGCTAGTGTGGGGGCTTGCCTAATCTCCGCGGGCAGAGAATTCCACAATCGGGGGGCCACAGCAAAAAAGGCCCTCTCCCTTGTTCCCACAAGGCGGGTCTGGGATATCGGGAGTGGGGACAGGAGAGCTTCCCCTGATGAACGAAGGGATCGTGTAGGCTTGTGATAGGAGATACGGTCACGAAGGTAGGTGGGTCCCAAACCGTTTAGGGCTTTATATGTGATGGTATACACCTTGAATTGGGACCGGAAAATAAAAGGTAGCCAGTGGAGCTCCTTGAACAGGGGAGTAGATCTCTCCCTGTAATGCGCCCCCGTAATTAACCTGGCAGCCGAGCGCTGGACCAATTGTAGTTTCCGGGCCGTCTTCAAGGGAAGCCCCACGTAGAGCGCATTACAGTAGTCCAGTCTAGAGGTAACTAAGGCATGCACCACCATGGTCAAGTCAGACTTCACGAGGTTAGTGTAAAGGTAAAGGTAAAGGTTTTCCCCTGACATTAAGTCTAGACGTGTCCAACTCTGGGGGATGGTGCCCATCTCCATTTCTAAGCCAAAGAGCCGGCGTTGTCTGTATACACCTCCAAGGTAATGTGGCCAGCATGACTGCATGGAGCACTATTACCTTCCCGCCAGAGTGGTACCAATTGATCTACTCACATTTGTATGTTTTTGAACTGTTAGGTTAGCAGAAGCTGGGGCTAACAGCGGGATCTCACCCTGCTTCCCGGATTTGAATTGCCAACCTTTTGGTCAGCAAGTTCAGCAGCTCAGCGGTTTAACCCGCTGTGCCACCGGGGGCTCATGGTCAGTGTAGATGGGACCAAAGAAAGTAATTTCTTTAGGACTATTACTCCCACCTGGCATACTAGCTGGGGGAGGGGGATTCTAGAAATTCAGTCTAAAAATCCCCCACAGAAATGCATTGGAAGCTGTGTTGACCATGATCCAAATGCTGAAGTCCTACCTTTCTTAGGGAAGCTCAAAGGATATGAACATTTCAGAGCATGCTTTGATTTTGAAAGCATGTGTCATAATCATGAATGCTACAAATGTGTCATAATCAAGGAAAGGTGTTTCTAAAAGGCATGCAGAGGAAAAAGGGAGGGTGATATTGTCAGTCTGTAATATGAGGCAGGGGACGTTGCCCTGACATTGTCAATCTCTTTTCTCCCTGCTCTTTTGAATGCTTTTCAAAAAACTTCTAAACTCAGGTCTGAACATCTAGGTTTTAATGCCTCTCTTGTGCTTTCTGTACACAATATGAACAGTTCAAGATACCTGGTTCCCAAGAGGTGCCTATGTAAAGGTAAAGGTTTCCCCTGACATTAAGTCTAGTCATGTCTGACTTTCGGGGTTGGTGCTCATCTCCATTTCTAAGCCAAAGAGCTGGCGTTGCCCATAGACACCTCCTAGGTCATGTGGCCAGCATGACTGTACAGAGCGCCATTATCTTCCTGCAGGAGCGGTATCTATTGATCTACTCACATTTTCATGCTTTTGAACTGCTAGGTTGGCAGAAGCTGGGGCTAACAGTGGGAGCTCACTCCACTCCCCGGATTCAAACTGCCAACTTTTCGGTCAGCAAGTTCAGCAGCTCAGTGATTTAATCAGCTGCGCCACCAGAGGCCTATATTACAGAAGGACAAATATATCCACAGCACAGTGGCACCAGGTTTTTTGTGGCATAAGCTTTCTTGGACTAGAAATAAAGATACAAGAGCCTCACTGGATAAGATAAAAGGTCTCTCTGGTCCAATATTCTGATTTCTAGCCAATGTCCAACCAGAGACCTCTGGAAAACTGAGAATCGGGGCATGAGTGTTTTTCTACATTCTTGTTCCACCTTAATTGTTTTTGGAAGTACGTTGTCTATGAATGTACAGGCTAAACGATCCAAAAATTTGTTTGTGCCCTTCAGTAAATTCCATAAATGTAATTCTGCAACATAATACAGCATTTTCCTTTGTCCTGAAAATTTCAGGCATTAATTTCATTGAATGATGCCTACTCTCTCCTGCTACCACCACACGCTTATAGTAGAAGAAAATGCCTTTTCTCCACATTATCCCTATCATATTAACAAACACCTACTGCCCAGAAAGCCCATGGGAGAAAGCCTGCTCCTGCTTGCTTATCAAAAACATCTCCACATGGAATGTATTTTCAAGAAGGTCTCTCTGGATGAATTTATAAAAAGGGAAACGGCCACCTAGATAATTAAGTGCCAAGCCGTTTCTGCTTTTGAAAGTTAAATGTTCTAAACCCCATGAGAGCACCTGGCAATCAGTGCATTTCTTTCAATATTAGCATAATATATTCCGGATACCATGCATCAATTAGTTCCTAAGTGCCACAATTTGTACCTGCATACTCTTTAAGAGGAAATCTTAAGCATCTGCCTTTGGCACTTTGCTATGAATGGAGAATTTTGGGAGTGATAATAAAGAAATACACACAGATTGGCTGAGAGAAACATATAAACAGAGGTACAGGTTTGTGCAATTCTACTAAATGGATTAAATAAAAGCTGAAAGGGGAAAGAGGAGCGTGAATTAGAGTGCCTTTTGTGAAGCAAAGAGGAGAAACATCCACATATTACAGAATATTTTCTGAAAATTGGCAGGAATAGACATCAGTGGCCATAATCCTGCATAGCTCAGCATTGTGGAATCAATTTATATGCAGAACTATTGTACTGGACTATATATTGTTGGGATTCAACCCCACAGTGCCCAAGTTTCTTGTCCTGAATGAGGAACAAGTTAGTTAGCTTAGAATAAAAGGTAAATGTTTCCCTTGACGTTAAGTCCAGTCGTGTCTGACTCTGGGGGTTGGTGCTCAACTCTATTTCTAAGCCGAAGAGCCGGCGTTGTCCGTAGACACCTCCATGGTCCTGTGGCTGGCATGATTGCATGGAGGGCTGTTACCTTCTCACTGAAGCGGTACCTATTGATCTACTCACATTTGCATGTTTTCGAACTGCTATGTTGGCAGAAGCTGGAGCTAACAGCGGCTGCTCACTCCGCTCCCTGGATTTGAACCTGGGACCTTTCGGTCTGCAAATTCAGCAGCTCAGCACTTTAACACACTGAGCCACCGGAGGCTTAGAATAGGCTGAGGTAAATCCCTTCCCCCCGACTCCTACCGTGTTTCCCCGAAAATAGGACAGTGTCTTATATTATTTTTTGCTCCCAAAGATGCGCTAGGTCTTATTTTCAGGGGATGTCTTATTTTTCCATGAAGAAGAATTCACATTTATTGTTGAACAAAAAAAATGAACATTTATTATATACTGTACAGTAGTTTTCATTACAAACCAACATAACCAAACCAGACAAACTGTGACTCCTGTCAAGAATTTCTTGTTATTACCATTATTTCCATGTACAACTCGTATGTACATTTACCAATCCTGCATGCTCTGGTGTTTTGTTTGGCGGGCGCCGAGCATGCTTCCAAACAAAAACTTTGCTAGGTCTTACTTTTGGGGAGGCCTTATATTTAGCAATTCAGCAAAACCTCTGCTAGGTCTTATTTTTTGGGGATGTCTTATTTTCGGGAAAACAGGGTATATGACAGTTGGAATGTATCTATTTTTTCTCTCCTGTTTCTGCTCTCATTCCCGTTCATTGTGTATAATGGAAACTTATTTACTGCAAGCCTTTACTTCTGCCTTCTACTTTTACATCTGAGTGTGTGCTGTTTGTATTGAGACCTCTCTCTGCTTGTGTGTCAGGAGAGATGGAGTTAGAGTAGCTAAGACCCAGTTCTTGATTATTAAGAAATGTAGTTATTCTTATTAATGTAAATAAACCTTTTGTAACTTTAAAGACTGAACTCTGCATCTTTGCCTCCTGTGCTCTAAATTCTTTACAGGCACATAGCACTTCACGCTCTGCTTGCTGTGAGCTGAATGCTGAACTATAAGTATCCTGTTTTTGCATACTTCTGAAGGCCATTTTTTGCTTCTGGGTAGCTTTCCCTAGCTAACACAGAACAAAATCCTAACAAATATCAGCCCCAAGATCTACCATAAAATTTCTAAAACTCGCTTCCACAGCTATTCCACACCTTAAAGAGAGCAATTGGGCCATAGATATGTCTATGTCCCTGTAGCCAGACATGAAGCAATTACATCATTGGGTTGTTGTATGTTTTCTGGGCTGTATGGCCATGTTCCAGAAGTATTCTCTCCTGATGTTTCGCCCGCATCTATGGCAGGCATCCTCTGAGGTTGTGAGGCCTCACAACCTCTGAGGATGCCTGCCATAGATGTGGGTGAAATGTCAGGAGAGAATACTTCTGGAACATGGCCATACAGCCCAGAAAACATACAATAACCCTGCGATCCTGGCCATGAAAGCCTTCGACAACACAATTACATCATTCATTAAGGTTCACCAGGGTCCTCTGAACATCTCTGAGGCTGATGGAATCACTTCACATCTGTTTACTAGAACATAACCACATCTTCCTGTGATCCTCTGTGCTCTCAATCTAGCATAAGTGTGAGAACAATTCAGTGGCTCTACAATAGGCTGGGGGGGGGGGGGGATCCCAATCTATGCACAACCAAAAAGTAGACATACACAAGCATAAGCATTGTTGCCACTAACAGGATGCCAGCCAGATTTTGTATTGAGTAAGATGTGATACAGTACCATCCTTACCTGCGAGGGCTTGTACAGATGGCTGGTCATGTGTGCTGAGCAGTTGCGCCTGAATCGTTTCCACAACCCGCTTAAACCGGCGGCTGGGACCTAAGCAGGTAAATAAACAGATCAGCTTGATCTCCTGAGATGGATCCTATAAGAGGGATTCCCAGAAGAGGATAGCGCTTGGGTCGCAACAGTGGGAAGGCAGAAGGGTAAATTATCAATACTGTATAAAGGAGTTCTGCAGCTCTCAGTGCCACACGTTGTTCCTTCAGGACTATGTGTTTGGACTGCAGTTTTCCAGTAACAGCTGGGAGGAGAATTAATATGGATCCTTGAGGCAGATGTTAAGGCCCTTCTTAGGTCTTGGGATATTGCCTCTAGAGAGGATTAGTTGTAGGGGAACATACAGTTGCACAAATAAGTCTGACCTTTCCTGCAAGTGAGTTGGCACTTCCACATCCACTACGCACTTCAGCCAGACTTCATTCAATGTAAAAACTGTCACTCTTTAGTTAGTCCAGCCTTGCACACAGGACTAATAATAATAGTTTTAGGCGACTAAGCAGTGCAATGCCAGGCAGGTGCTGGAACATCCTGGAAGAGGACGAGTGGGGTTTTCCAAGCCTCCTCTGAACTCATGAAGGAAAGCCCCTGCTTTGTCCTAGTATAGAGATGCAGCTTTCCATCTCTGCCATCCTCAAAAAGTCTTGCTGATTTGGTGAGATTATTCACAAGGTTGCCCCAGTCTCAAGAACAGAGAAGTGAAATGCCAGAAAAGGACACCTTTTCCTTTGTCCTTCTCACAATAGACATTCTGGTCTAGTCTGGCATTCTACCATAATCACGAAAACTGGCATAAAATAGATGTAAGGCCGTGGTCCACACATGACAGGATATATCAGTGGATATATCAAGATATACTATCAAAAAATGTATCATTGTCAGAAGCTAATTAAGAATATACTGCAAATCGTTTCTGGTGTACAAGAATCGGCCATCTACACAGATGTTGCCCAGGGGATGCCCAGATGTGTTACCATCCTGCTGAGAGGCTTGTCTCATGTCCCTGAATGGGAAACTGGGGCTGACAGATGGGAGCTCACCCTGTCTCGCGGATGTGAACTGCTGACCTTCAGATCAGTAGTTCAGCTGGCACATTGTGCCACCACAGCTCCTACTATCAAATGTTAAACAGGGCTGGACAAAGCGTGACT
Source organism: Anolis carolinensis (assembly GCF_035594765.1). Classification (NCBI taxonomy): domain Eukaryota; kingdom Metazoa; phylum Chordata; class Lepidosauria; order Squamata; family Anolidae; genus Anolis; species Anolis carolinensis. The sequence continues at coordinate 16,470,040 of NC_085846.1, forward strand.
CTGGTGTCACAGCTATTTTTGTGGGCCCTAATATCCCTGTCCTTTCCTTTTTAGCAAAAAAGGGCCAACTCCTGGAAACTTCAGATGCAGAGGTGCATTTTTACAAAGAAAAGAAGTCCTGCCCATACTGTGTAACACATAAAAGCCTATTTTTCAAAACCAGAATTGACCACTTCCATTTCTAATAATTTAATTAAGCATTTTTAGCAATGTGATCCCCTCCCAGAGGAAATAGGTCTCTGGATCCACAACTGTTGCCCAGCCCTGTTTATTTTTATTTTTTGAAGTAAAGCCTGGGTCCTTTCTCAAAATTTATGGACATTATAATTGGGTTGCTGTGAGTTTTTGAGGCTGTATAAACATGTTCCAGAAGCATTCTTTCCTGACGTTTCACACACATCAATGGCAGGCATCTTCAGAGGTTGTGATTTCAACAGAAAGGAGGAAACTATGAAAATGAACAAAATCTGGCTACCAGTATCAAAAAATTCTAAAATCAGGACAGTAAATAATGAACAATATTAAGAAAACGGGAATTACAGACAAGAACCAATCAGGGCCAGCTAACACCTCCCAACAAAGGATTCCCCCAGGCAAGAAGCATTCAGGCTTTGAATCTGTAAGACCATTAAACACTAATCAAGCTGGTCATTTGCAACATTCACACTTGCCTCCAACAGACAAGAGTTCTTTCTCCCACCCTGGACCTTCCACAGATATATAAATCCCACTTGCCTAGTTTCCAAAAGACCACACAACCTCTGAGGATGCCTGCCATAGATATGGGTAAAACGTCAGGAGAAAATGCTTCTCAAACATGGCCATACAGCCCAGAAAACTCACAGCATCCCAGTGATTCTGGCCATAAAAGCCTTCAACAAGACGTTATAATTATTATTCTTATGTCATAGTTGATATTATTTTATTATTTGTTATTTCACAAAACATTTCTATACCTTTTTTGTTAGCATAAAATAATTTTGATATTTTTTTAAAAAGGAAGTAGTATACAAATATTTTCTTTCAAAAATCAATATAATAAAATATCAACAAGGGTGATTATATTGATGATGGATCAACGACATTGTGTGGATGATTCGAATACTTCCTATAACAAAAATTTTATTCCACAAAGTTGTAGGGAGTGTCCTTGATCCTTATAACATAGTGGGGTTTGACAATGTATAATAATACTAGATGATAAAAAACAATTACAATAACACAATGATAAAACAATAAAATGTTTCCTTAAAATTGCCAGGGGAAGCTGGCAAGGGTAACAAACAGGAAACAATCCAAACAAATAGGTCTCCATGCTGTGGCAGAAATGGTTTGCCCACTTGATCTTAATGGGAAAACCCATTCCCCACTTTAAATACCACAATGGAGAAGAACCCTGCTGGCAGGACTTCCCCTCAAAGCATAACGATCAGGACCATCTAAGCCAATATATTTCACCAGCAGAACGCTTTGTTCCTCTTGTCAGCTTTTAGGGCCTTCAAAAACAGAATCAGTTGTTGGCTTCACCTTGCACAGAGGGTTGGCAGATTCAAAGATGGAAATCATGCAGGTAAAGAGGCAAGTTACAGGGCCAAATATAACAGCCGTTCGGCAACCATGTGTTTTGTTAGAGATTATTCTAATATATTCCAGGACATAACTAAAATTTGTTTTGTCCCCCATGCAAGTGCTGGACTTTTTTCTTCCAGTATGAACATATCTACACTGCAAGCTTAAATAGATTTAACAGTCATTCTCCTCCCCACAAAGAATCTTCTAAAACAATCTTCTTCTCATAGAATCTAGAGCTATAGCTTAGTCATCTGTCAGCAAAACAGCTAACAGTGTTGTCTTTTATTTTGTTTACTTAAATCCTGGGCTCCACAAATGTTGCCTTGCTTTAGTAACTATCCCACATGTGGCCGTTACCACGTCTGCCCTGACTATTCAGCCAATTCCAAAAGGCTGCTGGATAATTTTGTCTTCCTAATCTGATAATGGAGAGGGTGTCCCTCAAATTTTATGAACCCCGAAGGCCAATCAGCGGAGGATTCCAGGGCACCCACCTGAGATGAGGGTGAAGGTGACAGAGTAGATCCCGCTGTCCTTGTGCGCCTCCCCACCCTCGGAGTAGCTGATGTCAACTTGGAACTTGACAGGTTTCTGGAAGACGGAAGGGCCACCTGACGACTTATATTCGGCCCGGAAGCTTGTTTGGGATACAACACTGTGACTCAGGCTGGGGATCTACGGAGGTGAGGGAAGGCAGGAGACATCAACTCACAGCGCATTCGACGGCTGGGCTCTTCTTCCGTTGTCCAGCTCATTCCATCACCTCCAAAACTCAGGAGGCATCATCCTTCAACCTTAGCCTACACCGTTCATCCTTGGTCCCTCCAACCCACCCAAGACATGCTTGTCTCCCACTCTCCCTCCCTGGTCCACAGCACTTACTGAGAGGAAGGCATGTACAATATCAGCCTTGATGGAGCTCAGGGGCTTGTCTTTGATGACCACAAAAATTTGTTCCTCTTTGTCAAGGTTGATAAAATTCCCAAACCAGGATTTCTTGGCTAACCTGAAAGGAGGAAAACAGAGCAAGGAGGCTACAAAAGCCTATCAAAAAACACAATGGGAAGGATTGGATAATGTGTCAATTGTGGACACTGGTACAGTAGAGTCTCACTTATCCAAGCTAAACGGGCTGGCAGAACCTTGGATAAGCGAATATCTTGGATAATAAGGAGGGATTAAGGAAAAGCCTATTAAACATTAAATTAGGTTATGATTTTACAAATTAAGCACCAAAACATCATGTTATACAATAAATTTGACAGAAAAACTAGTTCAATACGCAGTAATGTTATGTTGTAATTACTGTATTTACGAATTTAGCACCAAAATTTATTTATTTATTACAATATTTATATCCCGCCCTTCTCACCCAACAGGGGACTCAGGTCGGCTTATGATATTTCAAAATATGATATGATATGATATTTCAAAATATCATGATATATTGAAAACATTGACTACAAAAATGCCTTGGATAATCCAGAACCTTGGATAAGCGAGTCTTGGATAAGTGAGACTTTACTGTATATTTTCCAAAAGAGCAACTTTTCTGTCCAGCTATGATGATGGTGCTAAACAGTACACAAATACAACAGTCTTGAAAGTGATGAGTGTTTTAAACTGGAGCAAAGGGAGAAATACAAGACCACCCATATCTATAGCAACACTTTGATTGTAGAAGAAAAGCATTATTATCCAAAAAGGCTCTTGATGAAAACAAAACCTGGAGATAAGAGAAAAGGACTGAATTTCCCCTCCCTTCTCTTGTCTCCTTCTTCTGATACTCACTCAGGGGATGATTCTGGAGTAAGACTGGACATTTCCTCTGGTGTGGGAACTGCAAGGGTGGAAAAATAGTAACACATAAAAAATAAGCATGATCTATTTTCAAAGCACAGGGTGTATATTTGCTATCAGATGCTAAGGACAAATTCAGAGTGTGAAACTTTCATCCTTCACTTGGGGAAGGGCACATACTTTACATGCAGAAAAGATCCTAGATTTATTCTTAGGCATCTTTGGCAAGGGAAGAAGAAACCTTTTCTTTGAAACAATTGAGAGCTGCAGACAGTCAGTGTCCTACACTAAAGGAGAGGAAGGCAAACCTCTTTCAGCTTAAGGTTTTCAGGAACTGCATTCTAGCGATGGGTGCGGACAAATGAAAAAAGATGGGACCAAAAATACCAGAATTTTTTAGCTGAAAGTTCTTTCAACTAGAAATTTAGGAGATCTACTTCAGACTTTTAGAGCAGTGGGAAAGCCTACTCTTTCCCCCTTTTCTAAAGGCTGGGAAACACCAAATGTCACTGGCAACTGATTGTAGCATCTGAAGCATTCCAAAGGGGTCAGATTCAGCCTCATGGCCTACAGTTCAGTTCCCCATTCTGATAATAAATAAGTGGGTGGACCATCAACCTGATTTGGCATAAGGCAGTTTCCAAGATTCCTACTTCACATACACCAAAACTCTCATACATTCAGCTGGTATGCTTTTCACATAAACACAACAAAAAGCATTCTTCCTATGCACACACTTCTGTCGTTTTGAACGTTTTGCTTGCATTTTTTTTCAAAGAGCTGCCTTTGAAGACGGTCTGGAAACTCCAGCTGGTTCAAAGGTTGGCAACCAGGCTTCTAACTGGAGCTAACTATAGGGAGCATACAATGTCCCTACTAAAGCAGCTCCACTGGCTGCCCATAAGCTGCCAGTCCCAAGTCAAGGTGCAGGTTATAACCTACAAAGCCCTAAACGGTTCAGACTCTGCCTATCTTTGTTATCACATCTTCCTCTATGAACTGGCCTGGGCTCTAAAATCTGCTGGGAAGGCCCTCCTCTCGCTCTTACCACCGTCACAAGCGCAGTTGGTGGGGACGAGGGAGAGGACCTTCTTGGTGGTGGCCCCCGACATTGGAACACTCTCCTTAGAGAGATTAGGCAAGCCCCTACACTGTCCTCCTTCCATAGGGACCTGAAAACCTGGTGGTTCCAGAAGGTTTTTGAGAATGATTAGTCCCTAGGTCCTTCCCTTGGTCATCAACTAGGACCCTGCTTGGTACTTTATCGATTTCCCCGGCCCCATGATACTTTGCTGCACTAGCCTTTGCCTAGCCCTTCATAGCTGGCCATGTCCATTCTGTAATTCTAGCCACTGGTATTTTGAACACATCTGATGGGAGTAAATTGAAACTGGATTTTAAATTTTTGTGGTTGTTTTAGGATTGATTGTTTGTTTTATGATAGTTAATTTTTATGTATAGTTTTCCTTTTTGGCAACTGAATGTTTTGCCTTATGTTGTAAACTGCCCTGAGTCCTCTTGGGAAGATAGGGTGGTATATAAATAAAGTTTTATTATTACTTTATTATTCTCATTCCATCTTTCCTTTCTTATCAGTAGTCAATGGCACACAAGTCAGATGCAGGTTTGACCCTCGGTGGTCTCAGCTACAGTCCAAAATTCACCTCTGTTGAATACCTTCTACTTACACAAACACTCTAGAGCACTGCTTTTTGAAATATGGGTCCTGACCCCCAATGGGGTTCTCTTAGCTCAAAGTCCCGAAAAATCTGACAACAGTAAAAGGTTTCTGAATGTCGCCTAGTGGCTGTTTCAGACATTTAAATGATTCTGTTGTGCTGCATTTACAGAAGATGCTTCAGCTGTATATCATAAAAAGGAAAATCAGTCTGTATGTTTTCCAGGCTGTATGGCCATGTTTTCCGGGCTGTATGGCCACATCCAGATGTGGGCGAAACATCAGGCGAGAATACTTCTGGAACATGGCCATACAGCCTAGAAAATACAACAACCCTGTGTTCCCGGCCATGAAAGCCTTCGAAAACACATTGAAAATCAGTCTGTTTAGCAAGCTTAGCAAATGCTGATTTGTTATCAGTAAATGCTTGATTGTTAAACCCAGGGTCACATACTAATTCCTCAGGCCAAAAGGGGTCAAAAGTGAAAAAGTTGAAGAAGCCCTACTCTAGAGATGCTTAGGCCGTCTATCTTCACACTTCCATAGTGGAAACACTATGGTTGTGCGTGGCCTCTATCAAACTGCTAACCTTTGTGTGTGCAGTCCTAGACCCTGCACACATATAGACACAGACATACACACAGAGCAGTATTACGCACTCACCTTGCAGTTTCCGGCGGTGAAAGCGCGGGGAGCCAAGGAAGCTGTTCTTGATGGAGTTCAGGCGGGTCTTCCAGGCCACGCCGGCCACGCCAGGGCTGCTTGGGGGTGTCCCGCCGGGAGTGCCGCTGGGGCTCTCTTTGGGCGTGTGCACAGGGGTGCCGAGTGGAGTGGGGAGGGGGCTTCCCCGAGGGGAGGGGTGGGGGGTGACCTGCAGCACAGATTTGGGTGGGGGTTTAGTAGAGGGGAAAAAGCAACGGGGAGAGGAGGGCGGGTGGGGGGGCGGAGAGTTGGGGGGCAGGGGGAAAGGAGCGGAGCATCGGCTCTGCAGGGCCCGATCCCCTGCTGGGCTGCCCTTGGCTGGAAGCGTCTGAGTCTTCGCAGGGGCAGGGGGAGGCGAAGGGAGAGAGAAGCTGAAGATGGGGCTCTGGGTGTGAGGAGAAGTGGGGGGGGGGAGAAAAAGGTGAGGAGGGGAGAGCCGTGAGATGGGGGTGAGTAATGGCAAGTGACAGTACCACAGTCTGGCCCCAAAGGAAGTCCTTCTGAGGAGCCAGAACTCAAGTTTGACCTCCTGTGACTCTGGCCTCACCTGCTTCACAAGGATTAACCTGCCCCATGGCAAACCTGACCCAACATCTACATTGCCCAATGGCTGTTGGAAGTGAAGATGCATCAACACTTGTATATAGAGCAATGAGGGACAGAGGGGACCCTGTAATGCATGTCTGGTGTCTTGTTTTCACCTGTTTCCTAAATCTACGTAACTCAAAATGTTTTGCTTCCTGCCTGTGTGTAGAGGTTCCTTTCCCCCTTCTTCCCAAAAGTCTTGAGTGTTGTCAAAGGCTTTCATGGCCAGAATCACTGGGTTGCTGTGTGTTTTCCGGGCTGTATGGCCATATTCTAGAAGCATTCTCTCCTGACGTTGCACCTACATCTATGGCAGGCATTCTCACAACCTCTGAGGATGCCTGCCATAGATGTGGGTGAAACGTCAGAAGAGAATGCCACTGGAACATGGCCATACAGCCCAGAAAATGCACAACAACCCAGTCTTGAGTGTGCTTCTCTGCCTCAAGATGCCTTACACACAGACACAAAAGTCATCATTAGGGACTATTCTACCAAAGGGTTGTTGTATGTTTTCTGGACTGTATGGCCATGTTCTAGAAGGATTCTCTCCTGATGTTTTGCCCACATCTATGGCAGGCATCCTCAGAGGTTGTGAGGTATTACCTCACAACCTCTGAGGATGCCTGCCATAGATGTGGGCAAAACGTCAGGAGAGAATACTTCTAGAACATGGCCATACAGCCCGGAAAACATACAACAACCCTGTGATCCCAGCCATGAAAGCCTTTGACAACATGTTCTACCAAAGTTTGCCTATTTACTATTTTATCTGAGATGTATTACTTACAACAATAACATAAAATTATTACCCATTTTGAACCTTAGCAAAATATCCTGTATATGTTCTCACCTGTTTCCTACCATAAGCTTGCACTCTATCCAGCTATAGATGCCAAATATCCCTACAATGGTATCTTGCCTCCCACCAACTATGTACACTCCAGCAAACTTGGCACCCACTATCCTCAGTCACTTGGATCTCTTTTTTCCACAAGAGGTGATGATGTTTCAGCATCAAGTACTACTCTAAGTTAAAGATGGCATTCCTAACAGTTCTAAACAGTTGGACAGCCTGCTGCAAATCCTCCCCAAAAGCTTTCTTTCCCTTCTCTGCTCCTCGCTCCCACTATCGTACATTCAGACACTGGAGCCATTGCCAACATGGAAGTACCATACTGATACATAGTTATACAGGCTTGTATTTTGTTTTTTTGGCCACTGCGTTGTATCAGTAAAGACCCTGCTCATTGCTGCAAGTTTTATAGTTTTGGACCACTCATGTTCTTGCTTTAGGTATGAAATTCAGCAGTACTTGGCTTTAAAAAAGCAGGATAAAGTAGGAACCGAATCCTTCAACCTGAGCACCTCTTTGAAGAGCTGCATAGTTGTTGAGCCAGAGTCCAACACTCAAACCACTACATCATGTTGGCTCTCTCTTGAATGTTCCACGCCACGTGGACATTCAACAGGCCTCCCTTTTCCTTGACATGGAAATGCAACAATGGAGGTGAAGGTGTGGAAAGTGAACTGCCCCGCATCCCTTGTCTGCCTCTCTTTCATGCAGTGGCAAAAAGGCATGACACTTCTATCAGGAAACACCATGGTGGTCTACTCTGGTCCTCCAACTTTCCCCTCCCAAATCGTGAACTAAGTGCAAGATGGAATGCAAATGAGGCTGCTGGGTCTATGGATATGTTTCCAGCCCCAACTCTTTCCAAGCCCAACCAGTTCCCTCCCTGTGTCCCAAATCTACTTTGCCTGTCTGTCACCAAGTACAGCTGCCACCCCCTGTTAGCTACAATCTCCCCGATACTCACCCTGGGGCTACTGAGGGGACTAGACGATAAGCCAGTAGAGGCACCGCTCACAGACCGAGACCTATTTGTGAGACAAAACCAAAAACATAGCGGGGGGTTATTATAGCCTTGGGATGGAGGATAGAAATGGTGAGATTCTCAAAACACATTCAACACAGTCCTATACAGTTTCCAGCACAAGCAACAGAGACAGCCCAAATAAAAACTGATTAAATTGTTTTATTTTTCATGTCAGGAGTGATTTGAGAAACTTCAAGTTGCTTCTTGTGTGAGAGAATTGCCCGTCTGCAAGGACGTTGCCCAGGGAATGCCTGGATGTTTTACCATCCTGTGGGAGGCCATCCTGTGGGAGGCTTCTCTCATGTCCCTGCATGGAGCTGGAGCTGACAGAGAGAGCTCATCCATGCTCTCCCCGGGTTGGATTTGAACTGGCAACCTTCAGGTTGGCAACCCAACCTTCATGTCAGCAGTCTGTCGGCACAAGGGTTTAACCCATTGCGCCATCAGGGGCTCCCGACTAAATCCTGGATCTAAACTATTGCTGTCTGTGATGTTATTTAATTACTCCAGAATGGTTTTGAGTTTTTTTTTTGTGAGTTACCTTGGGACTATTTATACCAAAAGATATCTCATAACTGTATGTTTGCATAAATAAAGAAATATACAAGCGTACATTCAATTCCCAGAACAGAAAATGAGACAGAAAGATATTACACACAATGAATCCTTCCAAATCAGGCAGCAATAAAGCATTAAATAAAAAAAACTGTCTTAAAGATTCCTAGGGAGAACAATTGATCCAATTTGCAAATAATCAAGTCCACAAAAGTCAAACCCAAAAATGAGGAGGGTTGACTGTACAAATGTTATTCCTATTATAGCCATCTGGTGGCACCAAAATGTTAAAATATTGGGAATTCCCAGCTGCACTAAGATGGAAAAGCATCAGCCTCTCTTAGACTCCCCACATATACTGTACAGTGGTGAACTTGCCTCTGGCTATGTTGTGCCATCTCTATTGCCCTTCGGGCCGGGACTGGGGAACCACCATCCGTGACACTCAAAACTTCCATGGACTTCCGCTCAGGTCGGCGCTTTCCATGTCGGTTCAGCATTGGCGAGTCAACTCGCTTCCGTGGGGGGTCTGAAAGAAATAAGAAAAAAGGGTTCCCATTGTGATTAGCTCTGGAGTAAACCTACAGCTGTTGCTGATTATACAAAGATAATACTTAATCAAAGGAAAATGACAAAGCATTCAAATATTATAATGCCATGTAGCTATACATTAGTAGAGGCTTGGAAACAAGATACAAACTTTGATGAGAATTTAATTAGGTTCTGGGTTGACAAAATAAAAAAAATTAAACATCAAAGGATCAAGGAAACACAAAGAAAAATAATCTCAAAATGGTATAGAATCTCCTTACAATTGGCACACATGACTGGAAACATATTTTATAAATGAAGTATGGGGAGATTGGGACATTTTCACATATGTGGTGGGATTGCATTGGAATCCAAAAATATTATAACAAAGTCAAGTAGTAATAGAGAAAAAAAATAGGACAAAAACTTTACTGGAATAAAGCCCGACTTCTGTCCCTCACTATAGAGGCAAAGGAGGGGAACGAATGGACAGAAATATTAAAATTTATGATATCTGCTATACACGCCACAATCGCTCGAGGTTGGAAAGGCAAAACAAGGTGGGACATGGAAACCTGGTGGCCTTACCTCTTGAAATATTTAATTGATGACTTTATCACTCAAATTTTTTAAAAAATAATTAAAAACAAGACTGAAATTGGAAATGGTACAGTTTAATCGACAAAATGAAAGGAAATGATAGGTACAGAACTTTGGGCCAGGCCATCCAGACAATTAAATCAATGTATTGATATAAGTGGACCCAGAGGGGGGTGGGGTGTGAAGAGGGGTGGGGGAATTCAAGAGGAAACTAATGATTTATATTGAAAAGGGAAGTACAAACGGAACCTGAAACTTAGTTACAAAAATTGTAAATAGTAATCTACAATGAGTTATAATATGTCAAGGTTTGTATTGTTTTGTATTGCTAAATGTATGAAAAATAATAATAAAATAATAAAAACATTTTAGAAGGACATGTATCTCTCTCTCACTGAAACATTTCCACACATCTACACCCCCACCCATGCACCACACCCTCCAGCACAGTGGTTCTCAACTTGGGGTCCCCAGATGTTTTTGGCCTTCAACTCCCAGAAATGCTAACAGCTGGTAAACTGGCTGGGATTTCTGAGAGTAGTAGGCCAAAAACATCTGGGGACCCCAGGTTGAAAACCACTGCTCTAGCATCTCACAGATGAAAGCTAGAACACACGTGGCCAAGCAACATCAGGTGAGGCCAAGACGGTAAAAGTTATTAATGAGGAAGAACACACAAGTTAGGAAAGGCTGCAGCATTATGCTTTCATCCAATTATCTTGGGAAGGAAAAAATTCCATCTTTTCCTCCTGAAAGCAAACAACTTTTGCACTTTGAATTCAGCTTGTAGCAGCTGAAGGAAACTAAAGACAAAGAGGAAGGGAAGAGGGAAGAGAGAAACTGGGACATTTGAAAAGCAGCTTTCAAAATAGGATGGCAGTGAATTAATTGGGACTGTCCCTGCTTTGATTAGGCCAGAGGGCAGAAATGGGAGGAAAGAGGAATTACAAAATTAAGTTATCATAATGATCACCAAGGACCGCAGTCCATTGCTGGAAATTCCTAGCACAACTATCTTTCAGCACTGCAATGCCAATAGTGCCATCACTGCATATGGCCTCCCAAGCCAATTCATCAGGCTCCTTACCTAACCTCATATTCCCATTTTGGCCAGCATATATTTGAAAAACTTCTGAAAAAGGCTCTCCCACACCCCCTAGGAGGCATGCAAAATGGCTACTTCATCCTGTTCAGACATTTCAAATCCAAAAGAGACCTCCTGTCAACGAGGAGGAGAAAAAGCCAGAAGTTGTTTAGTATCTCTCTTTATTATCTTTACTTCCCAAAGAAGAGTTGGAATATTCTAAAAACCTGTTTTATGGGCTTCTTAGCCAAATCAGATCCCTGAAATCTTCTGATATTCCAGAGTATGGCAAATGGGATTTTTAAAGACTCTCACCAACATCGTTGCGTGGAGGCAGGTCTTCATCCTCACAGCTGGGATACCGCTCTTTGCGATCCAACAGAAGGTAGTAGATCATTTTCTCCTGGTTTTCCCTTAAGTGGAAAAGGGGACACAAGTGGGGAACAAGGACAGGATTAGGATTGTATTTGCTGACCTGGATAGCTGTTTTTTTTTTCTTCTTAGCTTTAAACCACAACTATTTAAGCAACTTCTTGATTCTTTGGATTTCTTCCTTTCATCTTCACTTGCATCAAGAACATAATCTCTATCCTGTGTCTTCCTCTGTCCTACAAACACTCCCAAAGAACCCAGGGAACTGTAACTTTGACACAACTGTGTTTATAATAACTTTCCCTGACCTGGTAGGGGATGATGGGAGTTGTAACCCAACACATTTGGAGGACTGAAACTTCTTCAAAGTTGTACAGATTTTAAATAGATAGCCATTATAGTTCATTTCAATATAAAAATAAGGACAAGGAGAATAGGAATGAAGACACCACATGTATTTTTCTTAATTATGGTTATTGTGATTTTTACCAGCAGATGAAGGCTGGTAGATAGCATATGTCCTGTATCCCAAAAACTAGAGCCAATAAAGAAAACTGGTGCCATTTTTGGAATCAGCAAGTGAATGTTAGAAACAGCTTTAACATTTGAGCCATAAGCATTATATGTTGAACAGTTTTAGTTTGAGCTTTTATGAATTGCGATCTACTTCTCTTGATGCATTGAAGGAGTACAATATTCAAGACTCAGGTATGTATGCACAGTCTTCATAGTTGTGAGTATAGGATCAGTATGAAAAGGGATACAGAATATGACAATTTGTCACTCAGGAAAAATGCTTAAATAAAGCTGCTCATCTTGAAGCTGGTCCAAGAATTCCTGGACTTTGAAGGTTTAATGAAATGAAGGCATTGCTTCTCTAAATTTAAAAATCCAGTCCCTTAATTTCTAGAACTGCAATAACTTAAAATGCTACTTGAGCAGCACAGTTTAGACATCCAAAAGAAAAGAGGTAGGTAAAGTAACCAAGGAAATGAAGGCATGGCAAAGAAAAGGGTTCTTTCTAGATGTGAACAGTTTTTAATCTCTCACTCTGCGATATGCTAGAAAACCTGAGACCTTCTCAGTGATCTGTCTTTCCAAGGGCTTACCCATCGTTCTGCAGCTCCTGCTTCAGCTTGTTCTTGTCACGGAAGCAGCCCAGCGAATGCATGCTCTCAAGCACATCGGGATCGAGTTCGCTGACCGACTGGATCCGCCGGATTGCCACCTTCCGAGGAATGGGCTGCTCTGGCTCAGGTTCATTCTTACCTCCCCTATGAGAGAAAGTTCATTGAACTTATTATTTATAGTGTCAGAATCAAATTGAGAATACAGTTATAATGCATAAAAACCATAAACAAAGTTTAAAACATTATTATAAATTTCCTTTGACCAGAAGCTGGCCACTTGGGAGTGCCTCTGGCGTTGCTGTATGAAGGTCCTCCATTGTGCATGTGGCAGGGCTCAGACTGCATTGTAGTAAGTGGTCTGTGGTTTGCTCTTCTCCACACTCACACGTTGTAGATTCCACTTTGTAGCCCCATTTCTTAACATTGGCTCTGTATCTCATGATGCCAGAGCACAGTCTGTTCAGCGCCTTCCAAGTTGCTCAACCTTCTGTGTGCCCAGGAGCAAGTTGCTGATCCAATCTCAGTCACTTATTGAGGTTTGGGGGTTTAACCTGCCACTTTTGGACTCTCAATTACTGAAGTGTTCCTGTAAATATCTCTGCAGATCTTAGAAAGCTATTTCTTGATTTAAGGTGTTGGCTTGCTGGCTGATATCTGAACAGAGGATGGTCCTGCTACTTCCCAACGGATGTCAGGCGGTGCAATACCAGCTAAACAGTATACTTTCTCCAGTGGTGTGGGGCATAGCCATCCTGTGATAATGTGGCATGTCTCATTAAGAGCCACATCCACTGTTTTAACGTGGGGAGATGCATTCCACACTGAGCATGCGTATTCAGCAACAGAGCAGCAAAGCACATTCAACTGGTAAAAGGAAAGAAGCTGCACTGCTATTGTTGAAATGTGAAGGTATTTGGAAACCCATTGTCTTGTACATAACATGACACTGGGAGCAAGACAACTAATGTAAAATCTAGTCATAGGGGCGAGGGCTGAATCCCACAACACTAGGGATTGTTCTCTTGCTTCATTTAAAACTAGTTCTTTCTCTCTTCTACCAATATTTTGAAATAGCAAAGGAAAAAAACAACAACAAAGCAAAATCCAAACAGGAAAAAAATAAAGTACTCCAAAACTAACAATGATACAGAAAATGATAACTTAAACAATCCCATTAAAATTCAAAGCAGCAAGGATAGATTCAGAAAATGACAAGAACGAGAATGAATCATAGAATCATAGAATCATAGAATAGTAGAGTTGGAAGAGACCACATGGGCCATCTAGTCCAACCCCCTGCTAAGAAGCAGGAAATCACATTCAAAGCACCCCCGACAGATGGCCATCCAGCCTTTGCTTAAAAGCCTCCAAGGAAGGAGCCTCCACCACAGCCCCGGGGAGAGAGTTCCACTGTCGAACAGCTCTCACAGTGAGGAAGTTCTTCCTGATGTTCAGGTGGAATCTCCTTTCCTGTAGTTTGAAGCCATTGTTCCGTGTCCTAGTCTGCAGGGCAGCAGAAAACAAGCTTGCTCCCTCTTCCTTATGACTTCCCTTCACATATTTGTACATGGCTATCATGTCTCCTCTCAGCCTTCTCTTCTGCAGGCTAAACATGCCCAGCTCTTTAAGCCGCTCCTCATAGGGCTTGTTCTCCAGACCCTTAATCATTTTAGTCGCCCTCCTCTGGACGCTTTCCAGCTTGTCAACATCTCCCTTCAACTGTGGTGCCCAAAATTGGACACAGTATTCCAGGTGTGGTCTGACCAAGGCAGAATAGAGGGGGAGCATAACTTCCCTGGATCTAGACGCTATTCCCCTATTGATGCAGGCCAGAATCCCATTGGCTTTTTTAGCAGCCGCATCACATTGTTGGCTCATGTTTAACTTGTTGTCCACAAGGACGCCAAGGTCTTTTTCGCACACACTGCTGTCAAGCCAGGCGTCCCCCATTCTGTATCTTTGATTTCCATTTTTTCTGCCGAAGTGAAGTATCTTGCATTTGTCCCTGTTGAACTTCATTTTGTTAGTTTTGGCCCATCTCTCTAGTCTGTCAAGATCGTTTTGAATTCTGCTCCTGTCTTCTGGAGTGTTAGCTATCCCTCCCAGTTTTGTGTCGTCTGCAAACTTGATGATCGTGCCTTCTAACCCTTCGTCTAAGTTGTTAATAAAGATGTTGAACAGAACCGGGCCCAGGACGGAGCCCTGCGGCACTCCACTTGTCACTTCTTTCCATGATGAAGACGACGCATTGGTGAGCACCCTTTGGGTTCGTTCGCTTAGCCAATTACAGATCCACCTAACCGTAGTTTTGTCTAGCCCACATTTTACTAGTTTCCTTGCCAGAAGGTCGTGGGGGACTTTGTCGAAGGCCTTACTGAAATCCAGGTAGGCTACATCCACAGCATTCCCTGTATCGACCCAACTCGTAACTCTATCGAAAAAAGAGATCAGATTAGTCTGGCATGACTTGTTTTTGGTAAATCCGTGTTGACTATTAGCAATGACCGCATTTGTTTCTAAGTGTTCGCAGACCACTTCCTTAATGATCTTTTCCAGAATTTTGCCTGGTATTGATGTGAGGCTGACCGGACGGTAATTGTTTGGGTCGTTCTTTTTTCCCTTCTTGAAGATAGGGACCACATTCGCCCTCCTCCAATCTGCTGGGACTTCTCCCGTTCTCCAAGAACTCTCGAAGATAATTGCCAGTGGTTCTGAAATAACTTCCGCTAGTTCCTTCAGTACTCTTGGGTGTAGCTGATCTGGCCCTGGGGACTTGAATTCGTTTAGAGAGGCCAAGTGTTCCTGGACAACTTGTTTCCCTATTTGGGGTTGGATTTCCCCCAATCCTTCGTCCATTCCGTGTTGCTGAGGTTGAAGATGGCTTTCTTTTTCTGAGAAGACCGAGGCAAAGAAGGCATTAAGTAGTTCTGCCTTTTCCCTGTCCCCTGTCGCCATCACCCCATCTTCTCCTTGCAATGGCCCTATCGCCTCCTTTTTCTTCCTTTTTCTACCAACGTAAGCAAAAAAGCCTTTTTTGTTGTTTTTTATGTCCCTGGCAAGCCTGAGCTCATTTTGCGCTTTAGCCTTGCGAACCTTTTCCCTACAGGTGTTGGCTATACGTTTGAATTCTTCTTTGGTGATTTCTCCCCTTTTCCACTTCTTGTGCATGTCACTTTTGAGCTTTAGCTCAGTTAGAAGTTCTTTGGACATCCATGCAAATAATAGCAAATTCTATCAAAATTAAGGCCTTCTGGCCCTACTGTAATATAGGATTGCACTGGATGACCTAGAAATGACTAGAGATACATTATTTTTCAAGCATTGATAAGTGACACTGTGTATCTAAGCTCCACAGATATAAGGATCATACTATATATGGAGAGAGAAAACAAACTGTACAGTGTTCCTAAGCTTTACTGATGTCGTTTCCCTATATTTTGTTGTTCCCACATTAATAGACATTTTTTTCTGTTAGTGAAGGGTGACAATACTGAGAAAAGTCCTTTCTCCAGTTGCTACCCATCTCATTTCAGCTGGCGGCATTTATATGGATAAATTCTGTGCTCATCTCACTCAGCTCAATATGGTTACATGGGTTGTTTCTGTTTCAGTTATTACTTTTTCAAATCACTCTGATCCTCCACCACCACTATTTTATGTGTTTCAGGTTCCTCAAGCGTAACAGTTTCCCATTAAACAGCCTTATCTCTCATCAGTGATAAGCAAGGGGCTTGTGGAAAGGAAGGACCACTCCCACTAGCTGGATGTTTTCCCACTCATGACCGAGAGGACACCTATATGCATTTCTTCCTCTCTGCTGAAATACTTAAAGGTACTAGTTCTCATCTGACCTTGGAGGCTAAGACCGGGCAGCCTTCCTTAATATTGGGATGGGAGTCTATTCGTGATATAGGCTATATTTCAAGAGAAGCGACTGACAAAACCACTTGAGAGTATTTCTTGCCTTTAAAAAACCCTATTCTATCCATAGGACTTCTGGAGGGATTCTGGCAACTGCAGTCCTGAAAAGTAAAATTGAGACAAGAAATGAGGGTGGGTATTAAAACAAGAAATCCTGAAGATACTTACAAGAACCACGGATGTTTCTGAATCTGTTCCAGCTAAAGTCACCACAAGGAAAAACAGAACAACATTAGACTCTTCTATCTCCGCCAGCTATCTGAAACATAGCCATATCACCACCATCATAATCATGATCAGTAATAACAAAAATGTGTTTTACTAGAGAATTGTCCTTATCTTCAGATACTCAATTATTTCAGCCAACTCATATAAAAACGTCAATTAAAATAGATTCAGTTTTTCCACTAGAAAGAAAGGGGACAAAGTGGAGAAAAATATACTATACTATAAGGAAACACAAACTGGAAATCCCTGAAAATCAGTCTTTCTCTACAGCTGAGCGATGGAAGGGACAAGAGGTGACTGCCTCGTGGTCATATACACCTAAAGCAATAAGTGGTCAAGCATCCACATTTTATAGCAGATATGGGCAAATGTTAAGCTGTTTTCTCTAAGGGAAAAGTGGCCAGAACATACAGATATCAAAAATATTTGAGTAGGCACTTCCTTTCTTCTGTCTTGTCACCTTCATCCATTCATCATCAGTGTGTTCTCTTCTACACATCTACCCATCCTTCCATAATGTCCATCATCCTTCTCCCATTCATTTGCTCTGTCTCTCTCTCATTGCAACATCAATAGGCCACATTCAGGGACACAAGCTCCTAACATGGCTTCCTTCCTCTCCTATGAGCTAGCTTGTCTCCTGCTGAGATCTTCCACTTCTGCTACCCATCCAACTAGCCCACTAGCCATCCTGCTCTGCTCCGACCTTCTGCTTGCCATCACTGACTTCCAGCTGTCCAGTCTCATCTACCATAATGAAAATCAAGACCATAAAATACATATAGAATCCAACTAGAGGAGATGACTATGGGTACATCATTTGCTCCAGTGTTTGCAACGGCAGGACAACTCACACTGAGCCGCTTCTCAGGCTCCACCTCGATCATGCCTCGCAGGAGGTTCTGACAATCAGGCGGGATGAAGTGAGGCATGTGGAAGATCCCACGTTTGACTTTTTCCAATAGCTGCCGTAGGTTGTCATCGTCAAAGGGTAGGGCCCCCTGCAAGATGATGGAGAGAAACTCAGCAAAAGTTAAAGTCCGCTCAAAGACACTTAGGTATGCAGATCTGAAGTTCTAACTGTTGACATTTTGTACCTGATACTGAGCTGAGGACAAACCTTTCCCCTGATCACCTTTAACAATACTGTCTATCCCTCCCTTCTTTCAGCTGTTTCCTATCTCCAAATCTTTGACTGCAATCTTTGGACTCTTCCAGACAGGCCCTATATCCCAGGATCAGATCCCAAGTTTTCTGCTTATCTTGGATTATTTGGCAGTGGAGACTCATATAATCCAATTTAAAGCAGAAAACCTGGGATCGGATCCTGGGATATAGGGCCCGTTGTTACAGTCTAAGCAAGAAAGTGGAAAAACTACAAATAAAAAGCCCCTATTTCTTTTAGGAATTTCAAAGTTCTCCAACGTAATTCCCATATTGTCAACATGCAGACATGATCACACTGGAGAACCTACAAATGCCAAGAGAAGTGTTCTCTCGAGGAATCTCTAGGTCTTCTATCACAATTTATGGTGGAAGTTAAACACAGAGCCACACTAGAGGACCTAGCAGTTCTTTGAGAGAATATATTAATCAAATCCATTAGTAATCACATGAAACCCACAAATGTGAGTGGCCAACTGTAATAGTTTTTTCTTTTCCTTTCAGGACGAAGAATCCCTAATAGAAGAGAGTGCCAGACCTCAGGCAGCTGATTTATGGTCCAAAATAAATTCCAGACACTGAATTTATGACATACCCATATATATGTCTTAGCAAACAGTAAAAATAATAACCAGTATAGCTGCCTTGGGAACCGGAAAGTACTGAATGGAGGCTCAACAGCAGTACGTGTGAAAAAGATCTTAGGGTCCTCGTGGACAAGAAGTTAAACATGAGCCAAGAATGTCATGCGGCAGCTAAAAAAGTTAATGGGATTTTGGCCTGCATAAATAGGAGTCTAGTGCCTACATCCAGAGAAGTCATGCTTCCCCTCTATTCTGTCTTGATCAGATCACACCTGGAATACTGTGTCCAGTTCTGGGCACTGCAATTGAAGGGAGATGTTGACAAGCTGGAATGTGTTCAGGGGAGGGCAACTAAAATGATCAAGGATCTGGAGAACAAGCCCCATGAGGAGCGGCTTCAAGAACTGGGCATGTTTAGCCTGCAGAAGAGAAGGCTGAGAGGAGACATGATGTATAAATATGTGAGGGAAAGTCATAGGGAGGAGGGAGCAAGCTTGTTTTCTGCTGCCCTGGAGACTAGGATGCAGAACAATGGCAAGGAAAGGACATTCCATCTGAACATTAGGAAGAACTTCCACACTGCGAGAGCTGTTCAGCAGTGGAACTCTCTTCCCCAGAGTGTGGTGGAGGTTCCTTCTTTGGAGGCTTTTGAGCAGAGGCTGGATGGCCATCTGTCGGGGGTGCTTTGAATGCGATTTTCCTGCTTCTTGGCAGGGGGTTGGACTGGTTGGTCCGTGAGGTCTCTTCCAACTCTATGATTCTATGAGTCTTAGAACTTCCTTGACTAAGTAGAGAGTAGTGCATACAGTCTGGTGATTTAATGGGAAGGAGTCTTACCACCAGTAGGGCAAAGAGGATGACTCCACAACTCCACATGTCAGCTCGACGTCCATCATACTTTTCTCCCTAAGTAGTGAAGAGCAGGACATGTGAGGGTTAATAATCAGCAAAGGGCAGGATAAAGTTGCGTTGGAATGGGAAGCATTGTTGGGAAGGACAGACAAAATATATAGGAGTTCAGGGCAGGAACCTTATCCATGTTAATAGCATTCTGAGGGTAGCCGGTGGTGGGGAGAATTTATCTACCATTACTGAATGAAATTCAAGTTTCCTCATCTTGTCCCAACCTGGGATAAGAATAGGTATTATGGATGAGTAGCAAACCCATCATATTTTGATCTACATATAGCTAGTGTTTTGCAAAAGAAATCTTAAAATATGTGTCATAGTTGAATGATCAATTAAACAATTACATTTACAAAAACAGGCATATGAAAGAAGAAGGAAAAATAGTTGTAAAAGGAAAGAAAGGACTCTAGACCTGGTTTTTAACCATGATTGAAGTAGACCTGCTAAAATTAATTATTCAAATCACAACTAAATTAGGTCCCACCAATTTCAATTGGTCTACATCACACAACTTCTTGGAGGGCCACCCTGGACTCTATGCTAAATGGCTGAGTCTGGATCTAACCCATTCTCTTTGCTTGTTTTTAAATTATGCATATCTGTGTCACACTTGCAGCATCCTTAAGAAATATTCACACAAAGAAAGTAACTCCTGGGTTGCTGTGAGTTTTCCAGGCTGTATGGCCATGTTCCAGAAGCATTCTCTCCTGACATTTCACCCACATCTATGGCAAGCATCCTCAGAGGTTGTGAGGTCTGTTGGAAACTAAGGCAAGTGTGGTTTATAAATCTGTGGAAGGTCCAGGATGCGAGAAAGAACTCTTGTCTGTTTGAGGCAGTGTGAATGTTGCAATTGGCCACCTTGATTTAGGCCTTGCAGATTCAAAGCCTGGCTGCTTCCTGCCTGGGGGAATCCTTTGTTGGGAGGTGTTAGCTGGCCCTGATTGTTTCTTGTCTGGAATTCCCCGGCTTTCTGAATATTATTCTTTAATTACTGTCCTGATTTTAGAGGGTTTTTATTTAATACTGGTAGTCAGATTTTGTTCATTTTCATGGTTTCCTCCTTTCTGTTGAAATTGTCCATATGCTTGTGGATTTCTCTGTGTAGTCTGACAACAGACTTCACAACCTCAGAGGATACCTGCCATAGATGTGGGCAAAACATCAGGAGAGAATACTTCTGGAACATGGCCATGTATCCTGAAAAACTCACAGAAACCCAGTGATTCTGGCCATTAAACCTTCAACAACACAAATAACTCCTCTTTGAAAAATCACACAATGTCTCTGTTTTGTAAGTAAATGAAGTAAAAAAAATGGGCTGGATCTTGCCTAATGTACCTTATTTCTGTATGGACATACATTTGTTTCCTACTGAAATGAACAGAAAATTAGTCTTTAATTCTGGTATCAAAATGCAAGGAATGTAGCTTGAACTAAAACCATTATTGTTGTAATCTGCTGAGCTATTAATCGGGGTCAATCGTGCTCTCAATCAGCAGCTTTTAATTATGTTAACAAAATAATCAATCATCCTGTACGTGTCTATTCGGAAGTGATTCTCACTGAGTTCAATGGAATTTGTTCCAAATAAATGACATAAGACTGTAGGCTAATTTTATTCTAGATGACATTTCTGAATATGTACATATACAGCTATGTGTAGATCAGTGGTTCCTAGCTTGTGGTCTGCAGACCAACAGTGGTACGCAAGAACTAAAATATGGTCCTCACCATTACTACTATGGATAATAACACAGCCCAAACAAAAAATAAATTTTCTTGGTGTCATTTTTAGACATGTTCCTGGGATTAGTTGGGGTACTGATTCAGAAAATTGCATTGGCTAGACCACATCAACTCTAGATTATTAAATATGGCTTTCTGTGGGCGAGCAGATGGCAACTACTGGATGGCATATGTTCTGTGTCAGAAACTAGATCTGATGTGGTCTGTCCAATGCAATTTTCTGAATCAGCACAGTAAATAACCAAACTGACTCTAAAGTTGACCAAAAACCGATTCGTAATCCTTTTGGTACTAATGTTGGAGGGTGGCCCTGGTCAAAGTGGTCCCTAGTAAAAAAAAAAAAAAAAGGTTGGGAACCAGTTGTGTAGATATAACCTTGTATTTATATATTTTAACTGTTATTTAGATTTTTTTATTTAGATCAATAGATGTAGGGATACACAGATAATAACTCACTCATCCTGGGTTAATCTGGACCATTCCAACACTTTCACCTAATACTGTCTTTCTCAAATACTGTAAGTAATACTATTTTCTCAATAGAGCTACTGACGGTCGGTTCCTTTGGACAACAGGGAAAGGGAAGGAGATACCAACAGGGATGAAGGAGGAATCCTTACCTTGATCACCTCAGGACATGCATAGTGAGGAGAACTGCAGCCCAGCATTGAGGGCAGAAGAGAAAGAGAAAGACAGAGAGACAGAGGAAGAATGAAACGCAGGAGAAAGCGGATCCTTAGGGCCATACCTTCAACATTTCACAGATGCAAACCAGGAGACACTTGACCACCCAACATGAGGGCGCGTTCAAGACGGGAGATGAGTTGGGACTGTCCCTGCCAAACTGGGATAGTTGGAGGGTATGCAGGGTATGCTCAACCAATATGTTATTTGGAGCCCAGCCAACCAAGAAAGGGTTATATAGAAGAACCCACCATTCCTCCCTGCCTCTGTGAGCCTGGCCAAACCACTGAACATGATAACAATCTCTGGGGAGGGGCTACATATGAAGCAATTCACTGGACCACCACTACCACTTTTCCCAGTCCCCCCACATTATTCGTATAGAATGAATGTGCTGGTATCTCCCACACTTCCCAAGGACTGAATAATACAATAGGATCCCCAGCTCAGGATTTGAAGCTTCATTATATATTAAAGGGTTGGTGGCAGAAATTGTGGTGATGTTCCCTTAAACAGAGTGAAGCAGTACACAACAATTCATAAATAATACATAGAATTAAAGTAAACATATAGAGTACACACTCGCAATAACCACCTAGCAGCAGCACATGGTTTTTTTTTTAAACAGAATATACAGGTTGAAAACCCACCCAATACTTTTGTCAAGTGTTGTTTTTCTACTAGGTGTCAGAGAGCATTCTTCCATCATGTCATGATGACTGCATCTACACTATTGAATTAATGCACTTTGGCACCACTTTAACTCCCATGGTTCAATGCTAGGGAATCCTAGGACTTGTTTTTTGGTGAGACACCGGCTCTCTTTGACAGAGAAGACTACAGAAAAATTAGGTAAAGGTAAAGGTTTTCCCTTGACATCAAGTCTAGTCGTGTCCGACTCTAGGGTTGGTGCTCATCTCCATTTCTAAGCCAAAGAGCCGGCGTTGTCCGTAGACACCTCCAAGGTCATGTGGCCGGCATGACTGCATGGAGCGCCGTCACCTTCCCACTGGAGCAGCACCTATTGATCTACTCACATTTGCATGTTTTTGAACTGCTGGGTTGGCAGAAGCTTGGGCTAACAGCGGGAGTTCACCCTGCTCCCTGGATTCGAACCGCCAGCCTTTTGGTCAGCAAGTTCAGCAGCTCAGCAGTTTAATCCGCTGCACCACCGAGGGCTCCCAAATTACAACTCCCAAAAATCGCATTAAGCCATGGCAGTTAAAAAGGTATCAAATTGCATTAATTCTGCAGTGCAAATTCACTCTCTGACAGAAATGTCTCTTGTCTTTGAAAATTATTTGTGAGCAGGGCTTATGTAGACAAGACAGTATTCCTAGATCAACTGTCACCAGGCTGTTTCCAATTATCCTAAATATGAAAGACTAGAGTCTTCACTACCAAGGTTCTCTATCATTGAAGTGGCAGCAGTTACTGGTTCAGGGATCTTCCCGTAGACACCATAATATGTGAAGAAGGAACATATCTCTCCCCTTAGTTTCTGAACACATATTCTCATGTTATGCCAAAGCAAATAGTGCTGTTCCTGAAGTATCCTGTGAATCAGCCTATGCCAGGATCAATGTGCTTCAGTCAGCACTTCTTTTTTCAGTGTGGCATATCGCCCTCCCCATCAGTCCTTTGCTGGTGTTGACTCACCCACAACTTGTTTCCAGCAGGCTATCTCCGACCTGCAGGGAGGCCATGCCGAAATCTGCAATCCGGATGTTGTTCTTCTCATCCAGCAATAAATTTTCTGGTTTCAAGTCTCGGTGGCTGCAGAGATGCAAATAAAATGTAGAGAAATGGACCAGTCAATGGGAAACAAAGTGCTTACACAAACAGCAGAACTTGGAAATATTATTCTGAATTCAGGAGATTCTGAGTGGCACTGGCCAATGGCTATAGTTCTAAAAAGGACCTTTTCCAGAGTCTCAAACACACACACACTTTTACAGCTTTGCAATGAGTAGGTGAACAGATCTATCCCAGTAAAGGAAATGACCTAAATATCCTCAAGGCATCAGATTCCCATCTCATCGTGGAAGATAAGCAGAGTCAGCCCTGGTTGGTATTTGAATGGGAGACCACCAATGAATTCCAGGTACTGCAGACTATATTTTAAAGTAAGGAACTGCCAAAACAACTTCTAAGATGGTGTTATTATAAGTTAAAAATGATTTAAAGGCACACAACATCACTAACATGCGTAACTCACCATATAGAATAGCTGTGACAGAAGTCCAATGCTGAAACAATTTGCCGGAAAAACTTTCTGGCTTCTTTGGGCGTGAGCCGTCCCTTCTTCACTAGGTAGTCAAAGAGCTCCCCTCCTGAGACATGTTCCAAAACCAAGTATCTAATGCAGAAGTCCAGAGGTGGTGGGACCGAGAAACAGAAAAAAAATTATGGGGGGAATTATTAAGAATCTATCACAATCAACTTTCTGAATGCATTTAAAGCAGAAGTAATTGAAAACCAGAGCACTGAATACGGATTAACTATTCCAAATAGTTAAAAAAGTTGCTTTTGGGCAGGATGTAGTACAGAGTACAGGCAATAGTCCAAAAGGCAGAAGACACTGAACTATTTCTAATGTGACAATATAGCCAGCCCTCACTAGGGTTAGGGGCATAGGACCCAAGTAAAAGTGGGAAATGACAAATTAAATAAAAAGACCTTGAGAAAACACCACTCGGAATCCCTAGGTCTTCTAATACAACTCTGTGGTCTCCCCTGACGTTTCACTCACATCTATGGCAGGCAACCTCAGAGGTTGTGAAGTCTGTTGGAAACAAGGCAAGTGGGGTTTATATATCTGTGGAATGTCCAGGGTGGGAGAAAGAACTCTGGTCTGTTGGTGGAAAGTGTGAATGTTGCAATTAGCCACCTGGATTAGCATTAAATGGTCTTGAATCTTCAAATCTTGAATCTTCCTGCCTGGAGGCATCCTTTGTTGGGAGATGTTAGCTGCCTGGCCTTGATTGTTTCATGTCTGGAATTCCCCTGTTTTTTTAAGTGCATTCTTTATTTACTGTCCTGATTTTAAGAGGTTTTTAATACTGGTAGCCAAATTTTGTTCATTTTCATGGTTTCCTCCTTTCTGTTGAAATTGTCCACATGCTTGTGGATTTCAATGGCTTCTCTGTGTAGTCCGACATGGTGGTTGTTAGAGTGGTCCAGCATTTCTGTGTTCTCAAGTATGTGGTATCCAGGTTGCTTTATCAGGTGCTCTGCTATGGCTGACTTCTCTGCTTGAGTGCCTTTCATGTTCCTTGATTCGTGTTTGGGCAATGCTGTGTTAGGTGGTCCCTATATAGATTGTCCACAACTGCATGGTACAGTAGAGTCTCACTCATCCAACATTCGCTTATCCAACGTTCTGGATTATCCAACATATTTTTGTAGTCAATGTTTTCAATACATCATGATATTTTGGTGCTAAATTTGTAAATATAGTAATTCCTACGTAGCATTACTGCACATTGAACTACATTTTCTAACAAATTTGTTGTATAACATGATGTTTGGTGCTTGATTTGTAAAATCATAACCTAATTTGGTGTTTAATAGGTTTCTCCTTAATCTCTCCTTGTTATCCAACGTATTCACTTATCCAACGTTATGCCGGCCCGTTTATGTTGGATAACTGAGACTCTACTGTATATGGTAGACTCCTGCAGAGGTGAAAGGATCCCTCTTGCCCTTTGCCGAATGTAGCATTTGTTGGATTTTCCTAGATAGTTTGTAGGTTGTGTTTCGTCATCACCTTCCCTATGCGGTCAGTGGTTCCCTTGATGTAGAGATATAAACCTCCTTGCCTAGTTTCCAACAGACCTCACAATCTCTGAGGATGCCTGCCATAGATGTGGGTGAAATGTCAGGAGAGAATGCTTCTGGAAAATGGCCATACAGCCCAGAAAACTCACATCAACCCAGTGATTCCGGCCATGAAAGCCTTTGACAATACATCGTAAGTCAAATGTTTGTAACTCAGCGACTGCCTGTACGTACATACATGTATATAACACATATGTATGTATACATAAGTTTCTTCTAAATCGTTCCGCAGGGCTGCCTCTTCTGCCCAGCTTCTTTGTTTCTCTCCACTCCTCCTCCCATTGTGTTACCAGAGGAGGGTGACAATGAGAGCTTATGTGTGAGGATTGCCAGTTGTCTGGCACCGCCTGGTATTCTGGGTGGCTCTCTCTCTTTCTCTCTCTCTCTCACACACAAACACACACACGTTCACAGAAGCCAAGCTGCTCCATCAGCTTTCTGACACAGAGAAACACAGATTACAGATATCTTCTACCTAGGAAACCACCATTCTGCGCCAGGAATTTCAAAAGCAGATGGGATCTTCCTCTTTTTTTTATTTTAAAGGCCTTGTCCTCCTTCCTTTAGCAGCAAACTCACAGGCTGAAACCAAGCTTCTGTTTCAGAATACTATTCTCCCTGCGAAGGGTTTAGCTGCATGCACCTTCCGTCCCTTATCAAATGAAAAGTTAAAAGCAAGGAAAATGGTTGGTTTGCTCAGTCGATGCATTAGGAAACGGGAAAGGCGGCTAATGGAAGAAAGGGAACATGATGAGATAATGACCACGGAGGGGGTATCTGCACTGCAGAATTAATGTAGTTTGACATCTCTTTAACGGTCATGACGCAATGCTATGGATTCATCAGACTTGTTGTTTGTTGAGGCACCAGCACTCTTTGGCAGGGAAGGCGAAAGACCTTGTGAAACAACTCTCACGATTCCATAGCATTTAGCCATGGCTGTTAAAGTGGTGTCAAACTGCATTAATTCTAGAGGGTTGATGCACCCAGAGAATGAAGGTGTCCAGAACAGTGAAGCTAGCTTCTTCATATGAGAAGGCTAAATTGAACTAGACCAAAGGTCTTCCTAGTCCTATATTTTATTTTAATAGCAGAGATGGAGCCACTGGGAACCTTAATAGGAGAATGTGAGGACAACAGTACCCTCTCACTTGCATTTCCAAAAAACTAGTTCAGGTTATGTATTCCTTATCTAAAATGCTTGGGACCAGAACTGTTTGGGATTTTGGAATCTCTATCCATAATGTAATATCTTGGAGATGGGACCCAGGTCTCAACATGGAATTCATTTATGTGTCATATACAGCTTATGCACACAGGCTGAAGACAATTGTATACAACATATATGGATAGGGTGCTGTGAGTTTTCCAGACTGTATGGCCATGTTCCAGAAGCATTCTCTCCTGAAGTTTTGCCCACATCTATGGCAGGCATCCTCAGAGGTTGTGAGGTCTGTTAGAAACTAAGCCAGTGGGGTTTATATATCTGTGGAAAGTCCAGGGTGGGGAAAAGAACTCTTGTTTGATTGAAGCAAGTGTGAATGTTGCAATTGGCCATTTTATTAGCCTTGAATAGTCTTGCAGCTTCAAAGCTTGGCTTCTTCCTGCCTGGGGGAATCCTTTGTTAGGAAATGTTAGCTGGCCCTGATTGGTTCTTGTGTGGAATTTCCCTGTTTTCTGAATGTTGTTCTTTATTTACTGTCCTGATTTTAGAATTTTTAAAATACTGGTAGCCAGATTTTTTTTCATTTTCATGGTTTCTTCCTTTCTGTTGAATTGTCCACATGCTTGTATAAGTGTGAATGTTGTAATCAACCACCCTGACTAGCATTGAATAACCTTGCAGCTCCAAAATCTGGCCAGCTAATCATCTCCCAACAAAGGATTCCCCCAGGCAGAAAGCAGTAAGGCTATTCAGTGTGGTCAATTGCAACATTCACACTTGCCTCAAGCAGACAAGAGTTCCTTCTCCCACCCTGGACATCATTCCACAGATACATAAACCCCACTTGCCTAGTTTCCAACAGACCTCACAACCTCTAAGGATGCCTGCCATAGAGGTGGGCAAAACGTCAGGAGAGAATCCCTCTGGAACATGGCCATACAGCCCGGAAAACTCACAGCAATCTAGTGATTCTGGCCATGAAAGCCTTTGACAACACATGGAATATATTTAATAATTTTGTGCATCAGATAAAATTTGTGTACACTGAACTAACAGCAAGCAAAGGTGGCCCTATCTCAATTATGGAGTATTTTTGGATTTCAGATAAAGGATGCACAACCCTGACAGAGAATCCTATTGCCTCTGGTTAGCTCCACCAGAATTGTAGTATGACCTCATTCCACAACCACAGACTCCCTGCTGCTATTATTTATCACACTGGTATCCTAACATGCCTTTGGGAATACTACATGTGGCCTGGCTCATATCACAAATAGGCCTGTAGCCAGAAATATAGTAATGAAGGGGTCAGGAATCACTGTAAACATCCAGAGCATAAATATAAATAGTCTATTATATTTAAAATAACTTCATTGTACAATACTGCTTTCTTGTCATCAAATAACATAGTAAGTTAAGCATGTCATTTCAAAAAATGAGTAAAATACTTAACAAATGATTTAACAAAAGATAGCAATACGTAGAAGTAGAAGAAAACTAACCAAGAATAAATTGCAGCAAGAGTTGATAGGGATATTTTCCTCCCCTTTTTCCCCCTCAGTGTTTTCGAACCCCCCTTGCTGTCCCAATTAATTCTCAGTTGTCCCACATTTTTCAGTTCCTTTCAAATGTCCTAATTTCTTTCTCCTTCTCCTACTTTCCCCCTTTGCTGCCTTCTACTGTGTATCCACAGAAGAAAAATAGAAAGGTATGCGTGCATCTACACTGCAAAATTAATGCAGTTTGACATCACTTTTAACTACAATGGCTCAATGCTATTGAAGTGTGCAGGTTGTTGTTAAGTGAGGCACCAATACTCTTTGCCAAAGAAGGATAGAGACTGTGAAAAACTACACCTCCCATGATTACATAGCATAGAATCATGGCAAAGTGATGTCAAACCGTTTTAATTATAAAGTCTATATGCACCCTTTGCATTCAAAAATATCGAAAAGTTTTTTAGCATCTTCCAGGTCACCAGATTTATTATAACATAAACTCTCAGGGACTAAAGTTACTGAGAAAGGAAGTACAGTATAGGCAGTCTCTACATAGGTGCTGTAGGTTTGTTCTTAAGTGAGTAAGTGTAATTCAAAGCAGCCAGGCTTTGAAGATGAAAGGCCATTCAATGCTAATCAAGGTGGCCAACTGTAACATTCACATTTGCTTCAAACAGACAAGAGTTGTTTCTACCACCCTGAACATTATTCCACAGACATATAAACCACACTTGCCTTATCTGAGTCCACACTATCATATAATCCAGTTCAATATGAATTTTATACAGCTGTGTGGAAGGGACCTGAGACACCTTTTCCCCGTGATAACTCATCCAGGATTGAATTTCTCTTCCAAGGGGTAGATTTCTCCCATTTCCTGTTGTCTCACCCTTGCTCTTAACTATAAGTTGTTTGTGAATTAGATGTTTGTAACTCGGGGACTGCCTGTATATCCCCTTTCAGTAGACTTTTTTACTCAATGTGTTTTATTATGTCTGTTTTGCTTGGGCTTGGCCCTGCGTATAAAAATAAAATTATTGTGAGCTGTCCCGAGTCCCTTTGGGGAGCTGGGGCGGGATATAAAAATAAAGATGATGATGATGATGATGATGATCATCTAGGGCCAGATCTTGATGCCTCCCCAGCAAACAGATTTACCAGAAGTGCTCCTAAATCTGTTTTTTTAATGCTAATTGTGTATTTACAGTTTACATCCTCTCCCATGAAAAATATCTTATGTACAACGTCAGCTGAATACTTAGGAAGATTCGTTATCCCCCCATTGCCAGGAATAATAGCCAGCAGAAAGCCCCCAAACCTGCCCTGGCATGGAAACCTTCAGTTGGCAAGAAAACCAAAGAGGAGAAGATTCCTTTGGCTGCTATTAGCACTGGCAAGAACATAGGAAGCACAGCTCCATTCAGACAGGGAAGGCTTGTGAGGAGGACAAGGGAGCTAGCAGACCATCAGCAAATAAATACCTACAAATATTTTTTGTTCTCGTAGACGTCATGGAGTTTCAGCACATGTGGATGTTCAATCAACTTCAGAATGGCAATTTCCCGTTCCACCTAGAACCAGGGAGGCAGAAAGAAAAAAGAAAGTTAATTCTTTGCAGCATTCTTCCTCTACATTCTTGATCTGTTGGACTTAGGGTTGTGAGATATCAGAGCTTGGTTCTTAACCTGCATTTTCTTTGTGGGTCCTATCCAGTAGAGAGACAAGAATGCAAATTCTCCACTTTTTAGTGGACTCAGCTCCTGGCAAATCTCACATTCATCTAATACAGTTTGCAGACATTAATTAATTTGTTGCTGCAACTTGCAAATATTCTTCAGGCAGGTCTATGTATTTACTTAGGCCCATTCTAAAAGTAAAGGTAAAGCTTTTCCCCTGACATTAAGTCTAGTCATGTCCGACTCTGGGGGTTGGTGCACATCTCCATGTCTAAGCCGAAGAGCTGGCATTGTTCATAGACACCTCCATGGTCATGTCGCTAGCATGACTGCATGGAGCGCCGTTACCTTCCCATCGGAGCAGTACCTATTGATCTACTCACATGTGCATGTTTTCAAACTGCTAAGTTGGCAGAAGCTGGGGCTAACAGTGGGAGCTCACCCTTCTCTGGATTTGAACCATCAACCTTTTAGTCAGCAAGTTTAGCAGCTCAGAGGTTTAACCTGCTGTGCCACTGGCCCCTTCTACACTGCCATATAATCCAGATTATCAAATCAGATAATCCACATTATCTGCTTTGAACTGGATTATATGAATCTACTCTGCCATATAATCCAGTTCAAAGCAGATAATGTGGATTTTATATGGCAGTGTAGAAGGTGGTTTAGTAAGCTTCATCCCTCTCTCTCAATCATTGTGGCACTGTCTGACTATTTTTTCCTATCTCTTCTGCATAAGTGAGGAAAAAATAATCCCATCATTATTTTGATTAAGGCCCCTTTCACACATTTGAATAAAGTCTTACATTATCTGCTTTGAACTGGAATATATGGCAGTGTGGGCTCAGATAACCCAGTTCAAAGCAGATATCATGGGATGTTTTTGCCTTGATATTCTGGGTTAGATGGCTGTGTGGAAGGGCCCCTAAAATCAGACCTCATAAGTAACATTCTATCTTAATTTACAAACTGAAAAATATTCTCTGTGTGTGAATACATCACTGGAGGTTGTCCTTAGGTCTGGAGGTTTTGGCATGGAAACCTCGTGGCCTTGGATGACCCTGAACATGCCACTCTAATTGGACTACAATGGCCATCACCCACAGCCAGCATGACCAAAGGTATCAGATTGGGAAAAGTTGATTTGCCTTCCAGCATCGTCTGGCTTCTGAGGCCACGAGAAGGAGGAGGTTGTCATGTCAAAGTAATGACTTTTCAGGGTCTTTTCTATCCTAGTATCTAGACAAGATGAAGTGCTTCCTGGGTTATCCTTGAAAAATATTATGACTGAAATGATTGTAAACTGCCTGAAGTGGGTTTCCAAACAGGCTGCCATATCAATCAATCACTGACATATAAAAGCTGGATTGGAAAGTTAAGAGGTACGTCCACTTGGCTCCTTAAAGAGTGAGAATATTTGTGGAAGAACCTGACCAGACAAAAGAGAGAGGGAAACTCCCAGCTTCCCACAATATTGGCTATGTGAGCTAGCACTGATGGAGTTACAGTCCAACTTTATTTAGAGAAGCACACATTTCTCCCTACTTGGATATTTTTTTCCGTCTCAGGAGCGACTTGAGAAACTGCAAGTCTTCTGGTATGAGAGAACTGGCTGTCTGCAACGACGTTGCCCAGAGGACACCCGGATGTTTGATGTTTTTACCATCCTTGTGGGAAACTTCTCTCATGTCCCCACATGGAGCTGGAGCTGAAAGAGGGAGCTCATCCACGCTCTCCCCAGGTTGGATTCAAACCAGCAACCTTCAAGTCAGCAACTTAACCTTCAAGTCATCAGTCCTGCCGATACAAGGGTTTAACCCACTGCACCATCCGGGGCTCTTACTTGAATTAAATGTAGGAAAGTAACTACTTCTACAAGAATCTCACAGGTAACATAGGGATTTAGGGTACTGTTGGGCTGGGCTAGCACAGTGGGTTAAAATGCCAGCTATAGAAGATCCTGCCAACCAGAAGGCTGGCATTTCAAGCCCAGGTCAGGGTAAGCTCCCATAATCTGCCCAGCTTCTGCTTACCTAGCAGTTTGAAAACAACTATGTAAGTAGATAAATAGGTACCGCTTTGGCGGGGAGGTAAAAGGTGCCCTGAAAAACATGCCAGCAAAATCCTACGAGGAAAGGCGTTAATGGACAACAGTCTCCTCAGCGTGGAAAATGAAACAACCACATCTCCCCATGGCTGAGTCGAGCACAGCTGGATGCCGGAGATGAAAAGAGGGAAGCCTTGCCTCTGTTTATGTACTGTCTGTCTTTATCAATTGTACAATGTCACTGAATGTTTGCCATATATGTACCTGTAATCTGATCTGAGTCCCCTCGGGAAGATAGAGCGGAATATAAATAAAGTATAATAAAAGTATAATATTAAACCCCAATATCTGACTAGATATTCAGGTACCACAACGTTTAAAATAACTCCCTAAGGTTTACTACCCTTCAAAAGGCTTTTTCATCCAGAGGTATGATAGTTCATGGTCTTCTTGATCTCAGAAGTCAGTTGATGCTGGAGAGAACGCTCTATTGAGGGATGAAAACACTTGCAGGCCTGCTGATTTCTCTTTTGTCGGACAAGACATTGCCATCTGTCTCGCTCTGGGCCTCCGGTTCTTGGCTTCTTGCTTGCTGCCAGCCAGTTCCTAGTCTGTCTGCCTCCAGATATCAGTCTGACTCTGTGTACCTGCTGGGGTAGTGTCTAATATTGACAAACGAAGCCCACCTTCTTTTGTCATCAACAATCCCAGAATGGTTTCTGCCACAAAACAGAATTTCCTTCTGGTCTTAACCACAAGGCTTAGGAAAGAGTCTGCAGAGAAGCATCTTCTTCACTGTTCATTTGAAAACGTCACACTCTCTTTATCAGGTGGATTGGCATAGGGACAGTTTTGATGTGTTATAGCCACCGTAGCAAACTTGCACAAAATTGCTCCACATTATGGCTATTATCCCATGGGCTATGGAGGGCCTCATCATTCAGCAGGAAGGATTTTTCTCTACATCAGCACAAAGTACTCAAAAGAAAAAAAAACTGCTCTGGTCTGGTGGGGAAACACTCCAACAGAGCCATTCGGCACAGCATGATGACCGGTACCATGTGGAGCAAGCCAAGGGTCTGAAATACAGATGAGGTCTGGCAACATCATTTACTCGCTCCAACCAGTTAAGCCTTAGCCTTAGCCTTGCAGAAACCAATGGGTCAGAAATGGTGCAGACAATTTGGATTATTAGATATCTGGCAAAATAAATCAGTAGGCCAAGAACACAGGAACCTTATACGTTCCTTCATCCCTGTATCTATTTTGTTTTGTGGTTCTACCATTCATTTGGCTAGGAAATTTAGAGGATAAATCTGCTTTTTAAAAGATCTTCTCTTAAGCCTTTTCCTTCAAGAATTAAAAGAAAAAACAGTAAAGGACCTGTCAATTTCTGGATTTGGTGGTAGTCTGAATATATTTTGCACATCCTTCTGCGGCGACGAGTCTGCTGACAATTTCTTTCTGGCTACAGATACAGACTGCAAATTGGTCTGGCACTCACTAATAAGTTTTCTTTACTTCTAAATCAACCCGGTTTGACCTTTCTGTAGGAATGAAGGTGACGGCTAGAGATTGGATCTATAGAAAGCAAAGCATGCACTTTCTGCCTTTCTCTG
Organism: Anolis carolinensis; assembly: GCF_035594765.1. Lineage (NCBI taxonomy): Eukaryota > Metazoa > Chordata > Lepidosauria > Squamata > Anolidae > Anolis > Anolis carolinensis. The sequence continues at coordinate 16,503,614 of NC_085846.1, forward strand.
GATTGTAGATTCAGCTCCATGCATCTTCAATCACCCTCCATGGCGCCTTCCCCACTACCCCGAAAGATACGCACTCACCTTCATCAGTACTGACTCAGAAAGCTTTTCCCGGTTCACAATCTTAATTGCGACTTTCTGCCCTGTGATACAGTGCACTCCCAGCTTCACCAGACCTAAAGACAGAAGAAAAGACATAGAAATCCACCGTTGTGCTTTAAACAATATGTGAAGTGGACTAAACATCATGCAAGTCAAAGTGCCTCTTCTTGGACAGCACTCCTTACAAACATACCTATTTTATAATTATTAAAAGTAGAAGGCAGGCAGATATGGGAAAGTTAGTGAGACAACTATCATAATTTGCTAATGCACACACACACAAGCTGGAAAATATAAAACATATTTTAAAAATCAAAACATACATTATAGTGATACCTTTATGAGGCCAATGAAATGATGCATTGCATTCTGTTTTCATGGGAAATGCTTGACAAAATACACCTAATTGTTAATAAACTAAAAATCTAATTCAGTTGCATTTAAATTGAAAGGGGACAATATGTTGTCGAAGGCTTTTATGGCCAGAATCACTGACTTGCTGTGAGTTTTCTGGGCTATAAGGCCATATTCCAGTAGCATTCTCTCTTGATGTTTTGCCCATATCTACAGCAGGCATCATCAGCGGTTGTGTGATCTGTTGGAAACTAGGCAAATGAATTATATATATCTGTGGAATGTCCAGGGTGGGAGAAAGAACTCTTGTCTGCTTGAGGCAAGTGTGAATGTTGCAACTGGCCACCTTGATTACTACTGGATAGCCTTGCAGCTTCAAAACCTGGCTGTTTCCTGTCTGGGGGAATTCTTTGTTGGGAGGTGTTAGGTGGCCCTGATTGTTTCATGCCTGGATTTCCCCTGTTTGCTGAGTGTTGTTCTTTAGTTACTGTCCTGATTTTAGAGTTTTTTAAAAAATACTGGTAGTTTATTTTCATGGCTTCCTCCTTTCTGTTGTCCACATGCTTGTGGATTTAAGTGGCTTCTCTGTGTAGTCTGACATGGTTGTGAGAGTGGTCCAGCATTTCTGTTTTCTCAAATAATATGCTGTGTCCAGGCTGGTTCATCAGGTACTCTGCTATGGCCGACTTCTCTGGTTGGATTAGTCTGCAGTCTATGAAAATGAACAAAATCTGGCTACAGCCTGGAAAACTCATAGCAACCCAGTGAAAGGGGACAATGTAACAAGTAAATTGATTTTAAATCCACATTTAAAAGTCTCACCAAAAATAAAAGTGAAAAATCCAGTTCATGAAATTACAACCCCACCCCCTGTCCCTGTTCTGATGTTTTGAGGGAATGAAATAGAGACATGAATTTCTAAAATTTTCACCCATACTACCAAAAACCGTTCCCTTGCTTACATGCATCTAGAAAAATTCTAATTTTTTCACCCACATGCTGTTATTGTTACCATCAGCCCAGTTACCATCACTGGCCACACAACTAATACATACAACTTTGTGAACTCTAGTTGGCTCTGTAGATAAATGTGGATGTTTGTGCAGACTCTAAATCATCATATAATTTTTGTTTGACTATGTTTGGTTCAATTCATTGATGTGAGGTTTTAACATTATTTTTATATGTGGGGTTTTTCATATATGAGTTTTTCTGGGATTTTATGTCGGTATTTGTTTTTTTTTATGAAGGCATTGAATGTTTGCCATTGTATTTTGGAATCCGCCCTGAGTCCCCCTGGCGAGATAGGGCAGAATAAAAATAAAGTTATTGTTATTATTATTACAGTATTATTATTCCTGCCTACATAGATCTAGGGAAATATCTGCAGTTAATACTTTTATAATTCTGTTTCATGGAACAATTGAGGAGACCAGGTACAGAGTTCAACATAGAATGTACCATCTGAAGACCATCATATCTGCTATAGATTCATATATGTCCTAAACAATGCAATTCCTTTATACCAGGTCTGGGCAAACTTTGGCCCTCCAGGTGTTTTGGACTGCAATTCCCACAATTCCTAACAGCCTACCGGCTGTTAGGAATTGTGGGAATTGCAGTCCAAAACACCTGGAGGGCCAAAGTTTGCCCAGGCTTACTTTATACTGTAGGATTGTTCTAAAAAGTTAAAAACGTTTTGCAAAACTGTCGAACAAAGGCCTTGGAGAAAGAACCAACACTGCAATGAGAAATTTGTTAATCATATTGCCGCTTTGTGGCTTATTTAATTAATTAGTCATTCTAAATTTAAGTCTGCAGAAACCTTAATGCTGTAATTCTAACTTAAACCGTTCACTTTGGTTTTAAAAATATGTAATTAAGCTCTCCCCTTTTTTGGCAAATTAATTCATAATTTAATTATTTCCTGAGCACTCATCACTGCAGCTTTGTATTTGTGTATTCATCCGAACTAAACTGGATGCACTGAATGAGGCTGCCTACAGAAATGGGATAGAGCACCTCAGGAACAGAGCTTGGGAAAAGTTATTAATTATAGCTCCCAGAATGGCCTAGACAGCCATGGACATTGGCCATGCTGACTGACTGGGATTGTAGCAGTCGTAGGACCAAAATTTTAACGTTTCCAATCTCTGCCCAGGGTAGATATGCAATGAGCTTGTTGGAGGAAGAATGGAGCTCTACATCTTTCCTCTGCCAAGCCCCAGCAGGCTAGTACACATTTCTGTTGCAGGCTAGTCACTTTTATGAGGCTGCATGCATTATAAAAAATCATGCCAATTACTGTAGTTCACGCATATAGGTTCCTCAAGGTTTCTGAACTGCTGCCTAATTACAGGAAGGCAGTTGGCTAATATACCACTTCCAAACTTCTTTGGGAATTGGATCCCAAAATACATTTTATACTTGAGACTACTGTTTTATTACACTGAAAGCATACACTGTATACCGTATTTCTTTGATTGTAAGATGCACAATAATTTCAGTTCCATCAATAGAGACAAAGCTCTCCCCCCCCCCCAATAGAGAGAGAACCTGCCATTCTAAGATACAAGTTGGTTTTAGAGAAGCTTATATGAGAAAAAAGTCTGTCTTAGACTGAGGAAATACAGTAATAAGAATACATGTACAATGTGATGCTCTTGTCAAAGTATACACCCAGAACAAGCCTTACTGAGCTCATAAAGAGTAAAAAGAGGGTGGCTGGTAGCTCCCATGATACGAAGTGCAATTAATCCACTATGGGTACCTGGAGTTGCCTGGGTTATTTGAAGTCATTTTTTATTTTACAGAATGCATAAGGTTGTGGGTGTACTACAACTCACATCATGCCAGATTAGCCCCCTGAAAGTATCAATTCTTAAAATTTTTATGTTGGGCAAATGCGCTCTAGATGCATAATCGGTGGGGTTCAGTATGCTCTCCAGCTACAGGATGAACTACAACTCCCACCATGGTGGGAGCCTCCGGTGGCGTAGTGGATTAAAGCCTTGTGACTTGAAGGTTGGGTTGCTGATCTGCAAGCTGCCAGGTTCAAATCCCACCTGGGGAGAGCGTGGATGAGCTCCCTCTATCAGCTCCAGCTCCATGCGGGGACATGAGAGAAGCCTCCCACAAGGATGATAAAACATCAAAACATCTGGGCGTCCCCTGGGTAACGTCCTTGCAGACGGCCAATTCTCTCACACCAGAAGCGACTTGCAGTTTCTCAAGTCGCTCCTGACACGAAAACAAAAACAAAACAAACCATGATGGGTCAGTCCCGTCAAATCCCTCCAATACGTTCAGTTGGTCATGACAGTTCTGTCTGCCAAGTTAGGTCCAGATTCCTCATCGGTGGGTTTTGGAGTGCTCTTTGATTGCAGGTGAACTATAAATCTTAGTAGCTACAACTTACAAATGTCAAGGCCAATACCACCCCAAATCCACCAGTATTCAAATTTAGGCATATTGGGTATGCATGCCAAATTTGGTGCAGATCTATTGTTTGCGTTCACAGTGCTCTCCGAATTTAGGTGAACTATAATTTTTATAAATCAAGGTGAATTTCCCCCCAAGCCCTCCTGCGCATTCTGTTGGTCATGAGGGTTCTGTGTGCTAAGGTAGGTCCTGGGCCATGGTTGGTGGGGTCCAGAGTGCTCTTTGATTGCAGGTGAATTATAAATCCAGTACCTACAATGGCTATAAATCAAGGTGAATCTCCCCCAAACCTCTCCACTATGTCTCTTTGGTCATGGGGGTTCTGTGTGCCAAATGTGGTCCAGGTCACTTTTCAGGTTGATGTACAGTGCTCTGACATGATGCAGGGTGAACTACAATTTCCTTCATGTGGAGTCAGTCCCTCCAACTCCTCCAGTATGTTTAGTTGCTGCTCAGTTATTCTCTGTTTGTTATACAGACAGAGTTGAAAAGAGTAGGAAAGGGTTAAGGGAGAGGCAGTGGGCAGAGTCATGCAAATTCCACACCAATGGAGGGAGTAAAAACACTGGGGTGTTTGCAGTAGAAGAAACAAGCAAAATCTAGGATGAAATTGTCTCCGAATGAAAGCATTCTTTGGGTGGCGGGCTGTAGTGTTTGGGGAGGACATTGGCAGGGCTTGGGCTACATGTTCATGGTGCTCACTATAACCTGAAATGTCATGGGAGGGAGTGCTTTTGGTGCCTCTTCAGTACTGTGGGTTATAGTTGTTTGTGGAAGCAGGAGCCTGTCTGTGGAAATGGGCACTCCAGTCACATATAAACATACATATTTTCACTTTTATTATGTGTATAGAAGACGATAGACTGAAAAGGAGCTATCCAAGATGCTGAACCTATATTGGAAGTTAGGGTCCAGCACCTTGGAAAAGTCCTTTGTAGTGTGGAAAAACGAAAACTGTATTCTTCATATCACTGATGCCAGAGACTGCTGTTTCAAGTAAATATCTGCTCAGCCTATCCCATGTGAAAACTATGCTCTAATGTCTTGTACAAGTTAATTATTCAGAAAAGTCGACTGATGATGAGCTAGCAGGGAAGCCCTCTGTATGACCAGATTACATACCATACAGAGTCTATGGAGGACCTTTCATTTACACAAAATAAAGAAAGTCCTTGTGTGTTTAGAAGGACCTACCTTTTCTAGGGAAATGTATGAAGGATTATAGCTTAATTTCTTGCGCTCTTGTCCCCAAACTCTGGTGCTGTTGTCATCTAACAAAACCTTGCAGGACAACCCCCTTGGAACTTCCTATCGCTCAGGGAAGCCAGGATCACAGCATATTTACTGATGCCTTGTAGGGAAATGCTTACATTCTGAAGTCAACATCTTTCAAGATTATGTTGGAAGATCATGCCCCCAATTCCCGTGGAAGTGGCTTTCTTGTTATTACTATAGCTTTGTGTGCTTCCCCATTTCCCTGAGTGGTACAAAGTACCACCAGCGGCTCAAATGGGGTCAAGTTTGTCTCCCTCTCCCTGCTGACAATTTTGCAGCCCTCTCCTTAATGTGAATAGAGTAGTTAGATATGTTGATAAGAGGTAATGTGGAATCTTCCTGGATTTCTGAATGACAGTCCAGGAGATTTGTGGCACAATTCATGCTCTGCATGCAGACTGCCATTCCCTGGTATCTCCAGTTTAAGTAATCAGTGCAAGATAGTCGGTGTGACATAAAAGGGTGAATGTTGGACTACTGCTTCACTAGACCACATCTTCTTAAACTTCTCCATTTGCGACCCCTTTCTGCCCAGCTGATGTTTATGAAGTAGGTATAAATATATATATATATTTACTCATAACAAATCAGCATATGCAAAACTTGCTAAACAAGCTGATTTCCCTTTTTTATGAAGTACAGCTGAAGCGTCTTCTGTAGAGCTCATTATAAACATTGCACAACAAATTTGTACAAATGCCTACAACAGCAACCAGGCAGCATTCAATATACAATGTAATATGCAATAATAAATAATCTATATATATAAAAGAGTGATGGCATCAGGGCAGCGGACAAAACAACAAAACTACAGGCCCCCCAACCTTGAAATCTGACAACACAACCCATCATTCATGGCTCTAGGTTGATACAACAAAAAGAAAAAATAAAGTCCTAATTACAGGGAGAGGAATAATAGTTTTTATCCAATTGCTGCCAGTTAGAAGGCTAAGCTCCGCCCACTTGGTCTCCTAGCAACCTACTCAGCCCAGGGGACAGGCAGACTTAGGCCCCACTTAGGCCTCTTCCACAGATTATCAGATTTGAACTGGATCATATCGCAGTGTAGACTCAAGGCCCTTCCTCACAGCTATATAACCCATTTAGAATCTTATATTATCTGCTTTGAACTGGATTATCTTGACTCCACACTGCCATATAATCCACTTCAGTGTGTATACTAAACATAAAGACAACCATATAACAGACATTCAATACCACCACTACCTCAACAATTTCTCACCAACACCACCAGACAACGCCACAGCAACACGTGGCCGGGCACAGCTAGTAATATAATATATTGTATATACACATAATAATTATAATAATATTATAGTGTACTACAATATAATACTAATAATAATATAATATAGTAATATTACTAATAATATTATAGTGGTCTAGTACAATATAGTAATATATAATGCTAATATTGCGCTATGCTAATAATATAATATATTGTGGGTACATATTATTTGTAAGCCGCTCTAAGTCCCCTTCGGGGTGAGAAGGGCGGGATATAAATTTAGTAAATCAATAAATTCAGTAACCTTTTAGTGTTGCCAACACTGAGCTAAGGGGATCCCATTTAGGGTCGGGACCCAGTTCATTAGACCACAAACTGACAGGCAACTTGAGGGCATGTAACTACCTTGAGTTCCAGACTAGAGGGCTACAAATACATATCATATGTAATGTTATGACTATTATCTTAACTAAGTTAAGTGATGTATAATTGAAATATGTAATATCCAAATGTTCTTTCTCTGTATCAGTTCCAAGCCCCTAGTTGTTTGCTTGAGCCCATGTTAGCTAGAAAAGCCACTGGAATAGGGAGCTGTGGTCATATGTATTCTTTGTGGAGTTGTGGCCAAGAACCAATAAGCACAATAGTGGAGTGCAAGTGTATTTCCTCTGCTGTTTCATGCCTCTTTCGTGTCTCCTCCCAAGGTGAAAAGCAGTACTGGGGTGAAACTCAGTGTCACAACTCCATCCCCCTAGGCACCGACTGACTGGAGCGGATGCTGTGCTGGAGAGAAAATGACATCCTCTACTCCTAGTATATAGTACAAATATCTCCCAGGTGGGCAAGGGCAGCTAGAGAGCACAGACATATGCCACAACTGATTGGTGGCCCAGGGGTTGGATCTGCATCTATGATCCCATTGCAGTCCTTCACATTCAGGTATGGGACACTGTCCAATGAGTACAGGATAATGCACCATAACATACATACATAGCCATACCTTGTGGTTATACCTGCATATGCTATGGATTCTAGCTTTAGTTTCCATCAGGGCAAGTTAAAAATATTTTGCTGTCTGATGTGGAAATCAAGACAGCATCTCATCTTCCTAGCCTACATATAGAAGCTAAAATGGATGGACAGAAAAATCTTACTTTAATGCTGACACAGATCCAAACAAGGGGGAAAGTAGCTAGGGAGATATTGTCACCGTCTCCCCCAGACCATTTTCAATCTGCCACCTAAAGAGACTGTTTCACTCTCCCTAATGAAAGGGCCAGCCCTGGTTTCCCTAAATTACAAACCTTTTGCACCAAGAACTATCCCACATATTCTCCACACAACCCATCTTCTATCAAAGTGGGAATGTGAGAGATTTTTTTTTCGTGTCAGGAGCCACTCGAGAAAAGGCAATTGCTTCTGCTGTGAGAGAGTTGGCAGTCTGCAAGGATGTTGCCCCGGGGACGCCTGGATGTTTTGATGTTTTACCATCCTTGTGGGAGGCTTCTCTCATGTCCCCGCATGGAGAGCTGGAACTGACAGAGGGAGCTCATCCGTGCTCTCCCCGGATTTGAACTGGCAACCTTTAGGTCAGCAACCCAACCTTCAGGTCAGCAGTCCTGCTGGCACAAAGGTTTAACCCACTGCGCCACCGGGGCTCTTATGTGAGAGGTAATTCTGCTTCTTACCACTCTAGTTGCTGTTTTCTAACCAGTATTTATTTATTGTGTCACAAGCGAACCGAGGCTACAATTTGTAATGTATTCTAACCAGTAGTGAACAGAGATACTTGTTGTATCATTAACTATAGGCCAAAAGTGGTGCTATAAATGATTCAAATGTTGTATTCTATTATTCTACTCTCACTTGACTTCAGTTGATGGTTTGTTGACTGAAATAAAGGCTATTGACTAGTTGGTGTTTCTCCCACCAAAGGTTTGCACTTTAATTCCTAACATATTTTACGTCATATTTTTACAAAAGTGCAATAAAATTGCAATCTTCAGCAAAAATAAAACCTAACTTCTATAAGAAAACATCTGTTTTATACGGGGATCCCAGTATGACATAGAAATGAGACCTTTCCTACACTGGGCACACTTACTTGACTTCCTCAGGCAGCAGTTTCATTCATTCTCACACCAATTTTATGAAGGCTGCTGTAAAGAAGTGTGATGTTTTGATTTATGGATGACATGTTTATTTGATTTTGTTTAAACAGTCAGGTTTGGCTAAGTTTAAAATGGTATGTACAGTAGAGTCTCACTTATCCAACACTCACTTATCCAACATTCTGGATTATCCAACGCATTTTTGTAGTCAATGTTTTCAATATATTGTGATATTTTGGTGCTAAATTCATAAATACAGTAATTACAACATAACCTTACTGCGTATTGAACTACTTTTTCTGCCAAATTTGTTGTATAACATGATGTTTTGGTGCTTAATTTGTAAAATCATAACCTCATTTGATGTTTAATAGGCTTCTCCTTAATCCCTCCTTATTATCCAACATATTCGCTTATCCAACATTCTGCCGGCCCGTTTATGTTGGTTAAGTGAGACTCTACTGTATTGGAGTTGATAATACAGGAAGGTAACCATCTTAGCATTCTAAGGCAGGTTACCCTAGCAACGGGGGCGGAGCCAACCGCTGTTTGAAGGAAAAAGGAGGGAACATTTTAAAACCCAGTCAGTCAGTGAGAGTCTGTAATGGTGAAATTACAGTGAGGACTGATTCTCAAGTGGAGGATCAGGGTGGCTCAAATGAGGGAATTTGAGTCAATTCTAAAATAAGGTGACTTATTTTAGGGAGTCTGTGATTGTTAGTCACAGGAGATAGACTGGTTCCAGGATTGAGGGAAACCAGGAAAGCAGACCTCTGGTAGAGCCAGACTAAGCAAGTTAGGTGACTTGTTTAGGGCTAGTTGTGGAGGCTGTGGAGTAAGGGGAATTAATCCCAGTAGATCTAAATGATCAGTTTATAGTTGGTTTTGAGAGAAGAAAGTATTTTGGAAGTTAGAACACCTCAACATCTATTGTAACTGTTATTTAAATGCCTCAAAGAAGTTATTGAACCACTAAGCTTTGTACTTGGTTCTTCAAACCATCTAAGTCTTTGTCACACTCATATTCTAAGTTAAACAACGTCACCATCAAAAGTGAAATAAATAAATAAAGCTTAAAAAGAATAAGTATCCTGTGCCTGACATCTCCTCCATTTGGTGGCAGCAGTTATAAAAATATCATCATCCAGACATCTTTACATTTTGGTGGCAAGGGTGGGATAAAAAGATTCCTTCCCTGCCTCACCTCTGTACAAATTGGTGGCAGCGGTGGGATCAAAAGGGATTCCTCTCTGCCACATCATCCTTTACAATTGGTGGCAGCGGTGGGATCAAAAAAAGATTCCATCCCTGTCAGACACATCATTACAGCTGCAAACAACAACTAAGATTCTTCCAGCACCTTAAAAGTAACTTATTTATTATTAACAAAGTTAGATAAAGGTAAAGGTAAAGGTTTTCCCTTGACATTAAGTCTAGTTGTGTCTGACTCTGGGGGTTGGTGTTCATCTCCATTTCTAAGCTGATGAGCCAGCATTGTCCATAGACACCTGTCATGAGGCCGGCATGACTGCATGGAGAACTGTTACCTTTCCACCTGAGCAGTACCTATTGAGCTACTCACATTTGCATGTTTTCAAACTGCTAGGTTGGCAGAAGCTGGGGCTAGCAGCAGGAGCTCACCCTCCTCCAAGGATTTGAAATGCCAACCTTTTGATTAGCAAGTTCAGCAGCTCAGCAGTTTAACCCACTGCACCACCAGGGCCTCTGGTTAGGGATAGGAAAAATTTGGTCCTCCTAATATTGGAATGCACCAGTCAGAATCAAAAGTAGAGCTGGATCCTTTATCGTTTAATGGTTGTGCAGAAGAGGGAATTTCAGCAGGTGTTGTTACTTGGTTGGGTAATAGGTAACACCTGCTGAAATTAGGAACAGCCTTTAGTTTTCACTTTTATCAGCCCTTACCAACATAGTCAGGATTCTGGGAACTGTCCCCCAGTAATCTCACATTCTGCTCTCTTAGCACCTGTTTTGCTGAACCAAATCCATTCACCTGATGGATGAGTTGTCGTGATTAGTCCATTGCTACATATGAAAAAATCAGGTGGGTTAACAGCTTGTGAGTAACTTCTGGCAAGCCTTCACAAGGCCCTGGATTAAACATGCATTTCTTACACTTGGTGCCTAGAAGATGAATGTCCAAGAGGCAACTCTATTTGTGATGCTGTGACATAGAATGAAATATCTGAAATATTACTCTATGTGGCAGTCAGGAACCAACAAACATGCACATGTGAACCAACCCAAAGAATGTGTGGCTAAGCAGAGATTTAACACAACTCAATCCATGTATGGCACAGGAAATGGAGAAGTGTGTAGTCCACATTTTGAAGCAAGCTAAACTAACTTTCCTTTCACAGAGTAACAAGCAGACCAAAATGCAATTACTCTTCAGTCTGTTTACTTTTCTGAATATTGTGGTACAGTTCAAAAATGGCATGCAAATATATACAAGTCAGAGAAAGATGCACACAAAAACTGTAGTTTTAGGTGCATGTTAAAAACATACTTTTTAACACCAGCATTCCTATTGAGTCCCATATGGCATCTTCTCTCACAATAAGAAAGTATGTATTTTTATCGATGGACACCCTTTTGAAATTTGTGGATCTAAGAGGAATAGATATTTCATAGCATCATAGAATAATAGTTGGAAGAGACCACATGGGCCATCTAGTCCAACCTCCTGCTATGCAGGAAACGTACAAAGTATCCCTGACAGATGGCCATCCAGCCTCTGTTTAAAGGTTTCCAAGGAAGGAGTTTCAACCACACTCTGAGGTAGAGAGTTCCACTGTTGAACAGATCGTACGGTCAAGAAGTTCTTCCTAATATTCAGGTGGAATCTCCTTTCTTGTAATTTGAACATATTGCTCCTAGTCCTAGTTTCAAGGGCAGTTGCAGACAATCCTGCTCCCTCTTCCTTATGACACCCTTTCACATATTTATACATGGCTCTCATGGCTCCTCTCATCTTTCTCTTCTGTAAATAAACAAACAATGTATGTGTGTGTACAAAATGCAAAACATGTGTCCAGCATTCCTTTGAAATTCTGAGCAGTGGAAGTAAAAAAAAAAAAGTTTTAGCGCCGGCCAAAAAAGCATATATTAGGGAAAATGTATTAAAATACATTATTTTTTTCCAATTTAAAAAAACTGCATACTGCTGCAGAAATTGGAGGGAACCAATTTAGGACTGAACAAGTGTGAAATGGACATGGACTGGAAAGTGATTGATTTGTCCCTCCGTACCAAAAAAAAAAAAAAAAAGTTTCCGGAGAGTTGCGATGTTGCAAAGTATTTCTTTTGTTGCAGGGGGTTATTTTTATTTTTCCGACTTTCACTTAGAGATGTTCCATGCGGCGAACATGATGACAAGTATAGATTGGTACCTTCTACGGCACAAAAGAAATACCCAGTGCTTTCGCTATCTCGTCTAATATGAGAAGCTATGAATGAATCCCCAATCAGTTCAAATGATTTTTCTTGTCTTTTGCAAATGAGTCACAGTAAATATCTAGAAAGTGAAGGCTTCAAGTGTGTTCTATATGTAAAGATGCCTATCCCCAACTTATCCGGAAGCACGTCCTATCCTATAGCTCAGGTATGGGCAAACTTTGGCCCTCCAGATGTTTTGGACTGCAACTCCCACCATTCCTAACAGCCTCAGGCCCCTTCCTTTTACCCCTCAGCCGCTTAAGCGGCTGAGGGGGAAAAGGAAAGGGCCTGAGGCTGTTAGGAATGGTGGGAGTTGCAGTCCAAAACACCTGGAGAGCCAAAGTTTGCCCATGCCTATTGTTGAAGTCCCAGCACTCTTTTGCAGAAAGACCTCGTAAACCCTATTATTCCAATGCATTGAGCCCTAACAGAGTGCTATCAAAACTGCATTCATTCTACAGTGTAGATGCAGCTCCAGCACCTTTTATGGCTCAACAAGGACCTGAACTGTTTTCCCAAGTCCCAATCTATTACTCTAATGACTCTTTTGGGCTCATTAGGGTCAGAAGTCTTCATTATATTTTTCTAAGCCAGTGGTTTTCAACCACTGGGTCCCCCGATGTTTTGGCCGACAACTCCCAGAAATCCCAGCCAGTTTACCAGCTGTTAGGATTTCTGGGAGTTTAGGCCAAAGCATAGGTTGAGAACCACTGTTCGAAGCCATATTGTTTCCCCTTATAAATGATAGCTGAAAGAGACCACAAGGGATCATATAGTCCAATCCCCTGCCATGCCAAAAACAAACACAAACCTATTTCAAATCAAGGCACCTATTTTGATGACGTGCATAGCATGTATAAAATAAGCAAGGTGGAAGACCAAGGGATTTCCCTTAATTTTTTTTACTGCAACTAATGAAACTCAAACTGAATCAAAACAATAGGGAATACAGATTGCTGTGGGTTTTCCAGGCTGTGTGGCCATGTTCCAGAAGCATTTTCTCCTGATGTTTCGCCCACATCTATGGCAGGCATCCTCAGAGGTTGTGAGGTCTGTTGGAAACTAGGCAAGTGGGGTTTACACATCTGTGGAATGTCGAAGGCAGGTTAGAAAAACTGTTGTATATTTGAAGCAAATGTGAATGTTGAAATTGGCCACCTTTATTAGCATTGAATAGCCTTGCAGCTTCAAAGCCTGGCTTTGGGAGGTATTAGTTGGCCCAGATTGTTTCCTATCTGGAATTCCTCCAGTTTCTGAGTGTTGTTCTTTATTTAATGTCCTGTTTGTAGAGGGTTTTTTTTAAAAAAAAAAATACTGGTAGCCAAACTCTAACATCAGGACAGTAAATAAAGAACAACACTCAGAAAATGCAGGAATTCCAGACAGGAAACAATCAGGGTCAGCTAACATTTCCCAACAAAGGATTCCCCCAAGCAGGAAGCAGCTAGGCTTTGAAGCTGCAAGGCTGTTCAGTGTTAATCAAGGTGGCTGATTGCAACATTCACAATTGCCTCAAACAGGAATGTCTCCCACTCTGGATATTCCACTTGCCTACTTTCCAACAGAGCTCACAACCTCTAAGGATGCCTGCCATAGATGTGGGCAAAACGTCAGGAGACAGTGCTTCTGGAACATGGCCATACAGCCTGGAAAGCTCACAGCAACACAGTGATTCCGACCATGAAAGCCTTCGACAACAAACCACATTCCAGTTTTCATTTCTCAAACACTCTCCATTTCTAATTTTATTTTAGGGAGTTTTCTTTGCTAGACATACCTTGGTTGCATGAGGCATTCTAGCAGTTATTTTCAAGACGCATTTTTAAAAAGCATCTTGAAAATAGCTGAAATAATCCCTGTCTCGTTACATGCACAGTTTTACAGCCAACAAATATTGCTGACAGAAATACTATGTATTTCTTCTATTCTAAGACACATTTTCCCCATATAAACATTTCTAAAATTCGAGTGCAGCTTAGAATAGCAGGAACAGACATTAAAATAGAATTAAATATTAACGGTATTACAGTTAAAACTCCTAAACCGATTAAAACCTATATGTGTATGTCGGCTTTGTGTATCTAAAAAAAGCTTTTTTTCTGTCGGTGATACAGAAGTTAGCGTACGTCTTACAATCAATGGCATCTTAGAATTGAAGAAATACGGTAGTTAAGATCAGACTCTTCTTTTGCTTAATATGCATCTCTACAGAAAGGTCTCCACTGTGGGTCTCAGAAACTCACTCAATTATGGGGAGTAACTGCATATAAATTAAAAATATATTTGTCCCATGTGCATTTAACCCCTTAAAACAGTGTATGGTGGTAACTCATTTACCAAATCCGGGGAAATTCCTTTTTGGATTGCAACCTTTTAGACTGCAGTATCGGCCATGCGGACTGATGGATGCTGATGGTCCAAAAAGGAAACTTTCCCAAGCTTCGGATGGGGATTTTTTTTTTCTAGAATAGCTTTCTGCTTTACCTCGCTATGCTTGGCTGCTTTTAAGCAGACTTCTCCCTGCTCGCCTCTGACGCCGGGGAAGGAGCACATTCCTTTAGGCTACAGTTTCTATAGAGCGAAGCATGGTGAGTTTGGATTGAAGAGGAAAACGGCTTTTACTCCTCCACACACACAAATGCACCCTTTTTGGTTCAAAATAGATGTCACTACCACTGTGTATACTAACAGGGCAAAGGGGCCTTTAACAAATACATAATTACCCTGGAAATCTAGTTGAGACCTAAAACCAATGGCAATTATCGCTGGCCTTTAATACCGTGCTTCAACACCAAGGTTCACCTGCAGTTTTTCTTCTTCAGCAATTGCATATATTGTCTATTTGGTCCCAAGAAATTATAGGCTTCAGCAGCACCTATGAATGTTTATTAACAAGGAAGGCCTCAAACAGGTTCCTATGTGGTTATCTGCATGCTGAAACCACTTGCTTTGACACCAGTTTGGAACTGACTTAAGTGATCAGTGTAGATGAGCCCCATGTCTAGAAATAGCTATTGTTATGTAATCAGAAACACAGTACAATTGGCCTTCTGTATCCAAGGATTCCACCATCCACGGCTTGAATATATTAAACTATTAAAATACATTATGAATTAAAAATATACATTTCAAACAGCTATGGCTCAATGCTATGGAATCATGTGAGCTGGGGTTTTACAAGGTCTTTAGCCTTCTCTGCCAAAGAGTGCTGGTGCCTCTCCAAACTAGAAATCCAAGGATTTCATAGCACTGAGACATAGCAGTTAAAATAGTTAAAGTAGTGTCAAACTGCATTAATTCTACAGTGTAGAAGAACTCTCAGTCTGGTGAAGTTGCTGAGGAGCAAATTTAAGATCCTAGCTCTGTCTTCCTATGAAACCGGCTACCGGCTGTTAGGAATTGTGGGAGCTGAAGTACAAAACGCCTGGAGGACCCAAGTTTGCCCATGCCTGCTCTATAAAGTAAGATATTCAGCAACCCCAATACAGTTCTAGCCTTCCCATTAGGGACAAATAAAAGTCAGTGTGGTCACCACTACAGTGGTTTGAGCATTGGACTATGACTCTAAAGACCTGGGTTCGAATCCGACCACGGCCACAGAAACCAACTGGGCGACTTTGGGTCAGTCACACTCTCTGAGCCTCAGAGACAGGCAAAGGCAAACCACTCTCTGGTCAAATCTTGCCAAGAAATCCCCATTATATGTTTGCTTTATGTCACCATCATTCAGAAATGCCTTGAAGACACAAAACAACAGTGATATGGAAAACTAGATGCCTCAGAAACAAGGGAATGATTTACCCCACTAACCCAGGTTTTTGGCCTCCTCACCTTCTTTGGGACTGACAAGAAGTTCCAATGTCATTTTTTTAACCAGCAAGCAGTAAAACAGTATGCAGATTGGGAAAATGATGAATAAAATATCAGTCAGAATACACAACATTTGGCTGCCCGAGGCTGAGTAGCAAATGGTACCCCCACCACTTTGGTCAAGGTCTATTGCACACAAAGCTGCCAAAGATATTTGGGGAGATGAGTCAGAAAATCCCACAAGTACCTCTCCTTGGCCAAAATGCGAGAATGGGAGATTAAATAACTAGCTATTTCCCGTCTTTTCAAAATCTAGTGCCTAAAGGGCTACCTCACAACGCAACCAAAATATCAGAACCTTTCCTGGCCTGAGAAAAAGGCCATAATCTTTTGGCAGCCCCTCCACAGACCTCCAGGCTCAGTTTACTGGGGATGCAAACAAGGCTCTATCAAGCCTGGCCCTAAACACGAGGAAGGAAAGAGATACTTGAAGGTCTATGTATTAGTAGGGTTGCCAGAGTGAAAACTAGAATGAGTTCCTGGGTTGTGTCACCTGGGTGTAGGACAAGTTACTTCTGCTAAAATACCCTTTAAAGCCTCTCCAGTTTTCAGTCTGGAAACCATACAAAGGCAATCTGCTTTAGCTGGTTTCCAAATAGTTTTTTTTAAAAAATGACACTTGGACATCCTTCAACTCAGTTTCCTGACAGAATACAAAGACGGGGTGATATATTTTTCTGCCTCAGAAAAGTGTACATAAATGACAGATACAGGTTGAGTGTCCCTTATCCAGAATTCTGAAAACTGAAACACTCCAAAACTCAAACTGTCCACACAGGTAGCAGAGATACTGACACATATTTGGTTTCATGTACAAAATTATTTTCAAATATTATATTAAATGATCTTCAGCTATGTGTTTAAGGTGTATATGAACCATAAATGAGTCTGCGTTTGGATTTGAGCCTCATCTCCAAACTATCTCATTATGTGTTGTCGAAGGCTTTCATGGCCGGAATCACAGGGTTGTTGTATGTTTTCTGGGCTGTATGACCATGTTCCAGAAGCATTCTCTCCTGATGTTTCACCCACATCTATGACAGACATCCTCAGACTATACCTCAAAACCTCTGAGGATGCCTGCCATAGATGTGGGCAAAACATCAGGAGAGAATACTTCTGGAACATGGCCATACAGCCCAGAAAACACACAACAACCCTATCTCATTATGTACTTACAGTCAGCCCTTCACATTAACTGGGTCACAATATCCCCATGAATGTGAAAAAACACAAAGAAAGAAATTATTTTTTTCTTTTTTTTTACTTAAAGAAAGAAATTATTTTCTTTTTTTTTACTTGAGAGAACATCTCTCAAGGAATCTCTAGGTCCTCTGGCAAAACTTTACGGTCAACTATTACTAGATACATAGAATCATGTTGGAGGACCTACAAATGCCTATGTTCTCCAATTCTATGGTAGAAGGTGATCACAGAGTCACACTGGAGGATCAAGAGATTCCGAGAGAGAATAAAGTGATCAAATTTACAAATACAGTAGAGTCTCACTTATCCAACACTCGCTTATCCAACGTTCTGGATTATCCAACACATTTTTGTAGTCAATGTTTTCAATATATCGTGATATTTTGGTGCTAAATTCGTAAATATTGTAATTACTACATAGCATTACTGCGTATTGAACTACTTTTTCTGTCAAATTTGTTGTTAAACATGATGTTTTGGTGCTTAATTTGTAAAATCATGCCCTAATTTGATGTGTAATAGGCTTTTCCTTAATCCCTCCTTATTATCCAACATATTCGCTTATCCAACGTTCTGCCGGCCCGTTTACGTTGGAAAAGCGAGACTCTACTGTATATCCAAGAGAAGTATTCACTATTTCTTTGTTTATGGTTTTTGACTTTCACAGGAGTCTTGTGCCCCTAACCCCAGTGAATATGGAGAGCTGAATGTACAGTAAATAGAACTCATTCCACTGAAAAATTAATTTTAGACTGCTTTTTAAGAACTAAAATGTTGGTAATATCTTTAGCCCAAGAGTAATGTCTTAGGAGTCCGTGTCATTATTTGTAATGCATCGCTCCCGAGCTGTGTATTTCAAACCTGATGTACTCGTAACACCCCAATTATCAGACCAGGGATTACTGCCTGAGCTGCACACAACAGACTCACACACTATGACACATTACTGAAAGCTCTACTCAGCCCGCTGCACGCTGTGTTTGTGTATGCTACAGTAGCCCTGTATTGAAAAGCCAAGAAGGTGTTTGTTCTTTTGGCTAAAGGAATATTTTCATCAACATTATTTTCTACGATATGTTATCACAGTTCAAAACATACCCTGGTGGCAGCAGCGTGTGAAGTATCCCTCTGTGGTGCCTTTGTGGCTGGCCCTACTATTAAGGCAATTGAGGTGACAGCCTTGGAGGGCAGATTCGGGGTGCCATGAAAGGGGAGTGAAATTGTTCGCTATTTACTAAGTTATTATATATTTTCAGCCACAGATGGGAAGAAGTGCTTGAGGGATTTCCAGTCTCGAGTGGCAAAATACCTTGGCGCTGGGTACTACGCACTTGGATTTCGGAGAATAGGGGGTGCCATTTGCTACTTCACCTCAGGCTGCAAAACATCTTGGGTGGACCATATGCTACAGACATTGAGAGATTTATGGTGGAATTGCCAGTTGAATTGTGAAGAGTGACAAGTAATCAAGCAATGCACCTACAAAGATTATTGATCTATAAACATGGGGCACTCAACAAAAAAAGGTAAGTAGATTATGAAGCTAATAAAAAACATATGTTGTCCCTAATAAATACAAGAGCCCCCAGTGGCACAGCAGATTAAACCTGCTGAGCTGCTGAACTTGCTGATCAAAAGGTTGGCAGTTCAAATCTGGGGAGCGGGGTGAGCTCTCACTGTTAGCCCCAACTTCCAACCTAGCAGTTCGAAAACATGCAAATGTGAGTAGATCAATAGGTACCGCTCTGGCGGGAAGGTAACGATGCTCCATGCAGTCATGCCAGCCACATGACCTTGGAGGTGTCTATGGACAATCCCGGCTCTTTGGCTTAGAAATGGAGATGAGCACCAACCACTAGGGTCGGACACAACTAGACTTAATGTCAGGGGAAAACCTTTACCTTTACTAATAAATAAAAATAGTTAGCGTATATGGATTGGTACAACATTTCCTAGTTAGCAGTCCGAGGGATGAATTTGCAAGAATGGGATGGCATATGGACAGGACTTGAGGGTCAAACATCGAGGACCTTACTCAATACATTGAGCAGAAGGCACCCAAACACAGAAGATAATTTTTTAATCACATTACCATCTAAACTCTCTGTGTGTGTAAGATCATTAACTCTGGAATCTGAAATTTACCTAAATGCGATGCCAGGGATCAGGTGTCATGCTTTAGGGAAGAACGGTGAATTAGGTCAATGAATCAGCCCATAGGATGGATCTAACAGTTTTATCTGATCTCTGGTGACTCAACTAGGATCAGTCCTCCTTATCCACAAATTTGATACTCACTCACCAACGATCCAAAAAATATCCCCCTCCAGAAGTGTTTGTAGGCCTCCAGTGCAATCCTATGGGATGTATCAATCCAGCCAAATAATAGTCAAAATATAGGATTTGCTATTATCCACTGTTTAGGTTATTCACAAATATATGTAAGTCTTGGAAGATATTCCTCATGGATATGAGAGTCATCTTGTATATATAATAAGGCATAATATATGCTGTATAAGTAAACCAGGCATGGGCAAACTTCGGCCCTCCAGGCGTTTTGGACTTCAACTCTCACAATTCCTAACAGCCTACCGGCTGTTAGGAATTGTGGGAGTTGAAGTCCAAAACACCTGGAGGACCCAAGTTTGCCTATACCTGATGTAGCCATATTGTATGCATACTCAAACCATGATTGGGTGGGGAAGCAATCTGCATGCTTTTCTTTTAATACAAAGGAAGTCAATGATATTTCCCCAACGTTCAGAGGTACAGTCCTCTTCTGCTATTATTGATCCTAGTTCCACAAACAAAGGTTAACTAAATATTTTTCTGAATCTCTCATCATCTGTGAGGGGAACTCTCTTACAGTCTTTTAAAGACAGTAAATAATATAAACTGAGATTAGAATCTGGAAAAGCTTATTTTTTGGATTGATTGAGGGGGTTTGAGGAGCTGAAGCCCAAGAACTAAAATGTTCAAACTCTGTTTAGGACAAAAAACAGTTGGGAACACCAACTTTTAAAAAAATGTTCAGAACCATTCTTTAAGAGTAAGACTAAGAATTATAAAACAACGACCAGATTTTAAAGACTGCCAGACAGACCCACACCAGGTTCACTGGCTTACATTCAGAGGAATTCAGCCACATATTCCTAAGACCTACAGAGATACTCGCAGGAACACCTCAGCAAGCAAGAGTCCAAAAGTGGCAGGCTAAAACCCAGAACCTCAATCCATGGCTGATACCAGATGAGAAAGTCCCCCCGGGCACAAAGAGGACTGGGCGACTTGGAAGGCGCTGAACAGGCTGTGCTCTGATACCATGAGATGTAGAGCCAATCTTAGTAAATGGGGCTACAAAGTGGAGTCCACAACATGCGAGTGTAGAGACCACTTACTACTATACAGCCTGAGCCCTGCCACATAATAATAATAAATAATAAAACTTTATTTATACCCCGCCACCATCTCCCCATGGGGACTCGGGGCGGCTCACATGGGGCAAGGCCCGACCAGCATAATTTACAAAAACAACAGCATAAATACATTGCACAATATACAAAAAATAAAACACAGTAAGACAATAAAACAGGAGTTAATACAGCAGTAATAATATCAATCAACCACCAAGTACAATTCAGTTGACTTCATTGGTGGGGGGGGGGGGGGGGACTGCAGCAGCAATATAAAAATAGCATCATCAGTTAAAATACCCAAATAAAAGTGACCTAATAATATTCAGGATAGAGTTATAATGCCAATTGAGTTACATGCACAATGTAGGGCCTTCTCACGGTGAGACTCCAAGTGGCCAGTTTCTGGTCAAAGGAAAAACAGTATAATGCTAAGTTTTTAACTTTGTTTGTGTTTTTAAATACATTATAACTGTATCCTCAATTTGCTTCTGACACGATACATAAATAAGCCACACAATTGCTCCAGGAGATATTATTCAAGACTAACTTAAATCCCACTGATTGTCCTTGAATATAACGGTATTAATGTGAACACTAACTTCTTCTGGGTCCAACCATTTATGATTCCAAGCAAACAGCTTTCAGAAGTTAACTGCCAGGAACACTATTTGTTGCAACAGAGGTGTGACTCATGTGGCTTTCCCAATATTGTTGAACTGCAACTTCCAGCATTCCTTAACCATGCTGTGTGTTCCAATCCAATAACATCCAGAGGGCCACATGGTTCCTACCCCTGCTGTACTAAATCTTACTTCTGCCCAAGTAGAGGTGCAAAACAGCTACACAAATTATTCTAGCCATTTGACCAAAACCTTTTAAATTTCTTTACAAGCTTGCATTAAAGTGACCATGCTTCTTTTAAACATATCAGCTGCAATTTCTTTTCCACTTAGGGAAATGATAATTTTTTAAAAAATGCAGTGTTTTATCAATAGGTATCTATTTCCTTTTCACATAGGTGTGTGTGCCACTCATCACACACATACCAGCCCTTCCTGGAGAATTCCAGCACCTTCAGTCTGGAAATAAAGAAAGCAGAGATACTCCAGGATGAATAGGGATTTATATACCCCTGTTGCTTTCTATCTCTGCCACCCACATCCCTTAGGTGACCTTGGGCATGTCACTTCTTCATGGGGTTTAGTTCTTTCCTAGCAACATTTCTGACCATCCTAAGGACTCTCATAATAGTTGGAATACTCCCTTAAAATAGGAAATGATATTGTACGACAGCAGCAGCAGCAACAACAAGAAGAAAACTCTGCAATTTTGGGTGAGGTGTATCTATTTGCTTATGCTCTCCCTGTATTCTGGGATACAGAAAACAACTAGGCCTTTTCCTGCCCTCCTCCCTCCACATTACAACCTCCCTTCCTCCATCTACACATTCAGCCCAATATTCCTGAAGCATCTTTGCATGAACCCTTTTGCCGCCACAGCAAAGAAATGATTATTCAGCAAAATTCCACCCTGCCTTATCTGTCCCCTGATGCTTTCTTCGATCCCTTCCAACTCCCTGCTCCAGATCTCTATAATTGCAATAATCCTTAAAGAAACATTATTACGAATTCTCCCAAACATGCCGTCTCCTTCTCTCTCATACACACACACACACACACACACATACACATCTTGATATCCCAGTCCCTTCTTCCTCTGTCATGGTATCCTTTCCTGCCACTGCAGTATAACCATTCCCCTTTTAAGCCACAATACCCATTCTACACATCCGAATCATACCAATTGAAGGAAGGACTGAGAAAGGGAGAGAGCGGGAGACAGAGAAAGAGAGGCCTGGTGGTTTGGGTTTTCCTGCATCATTGCAGAGAGACGGATGGATCCCCCCCCCCACCTCCTTTGCATCCTCAACCTTCCATTCAACGACTGACTGACTGACCGACCGTCACAGAGAAAGAGCTAAAGAAGACCGTTTTTCATATGGCCTAGCCATAGGCGTTTATACAGACAATCCCGCTCATAACCAAGCCCAATAATCTAAACCGCACAATCAAATCAGCATCCCTGCAGAGAGTAAAAAAAAAAACTCTTCCATTCATCCAGAGTGCTGCAGCGGGAGAGGATTGGAAGGGGGGGAATCTATAGGCCTCTCCATAAAACACACACACAGCCACCACCAGCACCGCCCCGGCTTCTCTTCTCACAGCCTTAAAAAGGAGAAGTCAAATAAAAAAAGGATGCCTGCCAACCCAAACCCCCTTCTCCTCCCCTCTCCACCAGATTATTTGGGGCATAAACCTGGACCGGTTTGTTTTCTCCCTTTTTCCTACTAGCCTTGGTCATTGCAGCATTTTGTTAACGCTGTCACTTCACCTCCAATATTTTCTGCTTTAGGATCCAATTGCCTGAAAATAGACCCGTCCAGGAAATATGCTGCTTTCCCCCTTCTAGACTCGACTAGATTTTTGTGTGTATACACAAACACGCACACCCATCTCTACTATCACATAAACAATGTGGTACTTCATAATCACCCCCCTCCCCAAAAAGAGACAAATGGAATGGAATGCCTTTGCAAACATATACCTTGGCATGTCTCTTTGCCATGTTGAGAACAGAAAACTATTCACTGCCAAGCACATGCACCCCAAATAAACTCTAGTGGGTAAACACCCTCAGCATCCCTTTTTAATATCCATTTCCGAAAGAGATACTGGTGCCACAACGTTCACAGTGCAATCTCCCCCTCCTGACACCTTCCCCAGTCTAACCCCCAAGCTCCCATTTGTCCCAGATAGGACTCCCCCCAAAGAAACTCCAGGGTAGACACAACCCCGTCTTCCCTTCAACGCCACACAACACCCATTTATTCCCACAACAGGCAGAACCTCAGCCTGCCTCTTTTCTAATCTCTTATCCTTATTCTGCAATGGGACAAAACGTTTATCTATCCTTACTACACACATATTTTATATTCATCACAATGGGTCAATTTACCCTTGATCATCTGGCCAGATCACCCCCAGAGGAGGTGAGGGTGCAGTGGTTTGCTGATGGGGTTGTCCTGTGGCATAAAGGGGGGGATAGATGGGGGGCTTCCTTTCCTCCTACATACCTGCTGCCCCCCCCCCCCCTTTCAAAACATCAGCACAAGAGCAAGTACTCACCGGTCTGCCCTTTGCCCAGGGTCTTCTCCAGCCTGTAGGGCCCCACATACTGAGCGTGCTGCTGGCTCTGTGGAGACTGGTAGGGGTGGACCCCACCTGCTTCTTTGCCACCGGACATGGCTTTTGTCTGTCACCCTTCTGAGCGACAAGAAGAAACAAGAGGGGTTGGGGGGTTGGGGACTGGGGAGGAGGGTGGGGAGAGGCGAGGAGAGGCCCCTCTGATATCCCCCCTATAGGGACAATGCCGGGGCCGGCATCCTGGCAGATTGAACGGGAGGGGGCATCAGGAAGGGAGGGGGAGAGAGGAGGAGGAGGAGGAGAAAGGAGAAAGGAGGAGAAGAAGGATGCTACAATCCAGGTACCAGCATCATCCAGCTGGTCCAGCCAAGGCCGCTGTTGCTGCTGCTGCTGCTGCTGCTGCCGCCGCTGTCAGTGGTGCTGATGCTGCTGTGGATGAAGGATGCTGCTGTAGCCAAGATGCTCTGGTCCTTCGCCTCCCCTCTCTCTGCAATCTGAAGGGATCTCTCGAGCTCTCCCCTTACATCAGCATCCGGGCAACTGGGTGACAGACACAATCCGGGTTAACCCTTGGCGGAACAAAGGCAGCGCCTCCTCCCCAGGCAGCCAGGGGAAAGGGGTGGGGATTAGGGGGCGGGGATGGGTGGAGGGGAGAGGGAAAGTGGGCAAGGGTTTGAGGAGGCCAGGAGGCAGGAAGCGTGCAGCAGCTGGGTGGGAGGGGTTAATCGGGGATAGGACCTCTGGGGTGAAGGGGGAAACTGTGCCAGGGGGCTGAGAGGCAGGGAAGTAAATGTGTGTGTGTGTGTGTGTGTGTGTGTGTGTGTGTGTGTGTGTGTGAGGGAGCTTCAGCTGGTGGGTGTGCAAGGGAGCATTTTCTGTGTTGTGTGCAAGAGACAGAGAGGGAGCCCTGTAATTGTGGTTTTGTGGAACCAAACATGTGTGATTGTGAAATTGGGAGCCTCCTTTTTCATGGCAGGAAGGTGTGTGGGTGCACTTGTGCTTTTGGGTAGGCAGTGCAGGAAGACTGCCATTGTGTGCAAAGGGAGTCAGGTATATTCACTGGAGACGGAAGGAGAGATTGAGATGTAAATTAACATCCTTCCCTGCCTCCCTCTCTTCCTTTCTCTCTCTCTCTCTGAATGCATGCTGTGAGGGTTTGAAACACACACCGGAAACTCCACTCCTGTCCACACAACTCTTTTATATAACCATGGATAATTCACATCTCTATTTCTGCAAGTGTGTCTCCATGTATGGAGTGGTCTAATGGGGTTTCATGCAAGGAAGCTTAGGCCAATTGTCCTTCTGTACTAGGAATAAAGAGAGTTAGCATGTAGTGCTTTGAGGCTGGACTACAGTTCTGGAGACCAGTGGTCAAATAATGGAAATCCACTGTGTGACAGTCACCAAGTCACATTCTCTCAACCTCAGAGGAAGGCAAAGGCAAAAAATATGCTCTCTGCCAAGGAAATCACATCATTGGTTTGCCTTAATCATCATCATCATAAATTTTATTTGTACCACCATCTCCCAAAAGGGATTTGGGATGGCATACAAATCAGCACATAATAGTGCAATAAAAACAAATTAAAAGACAGGTAAGTTATAAGTAAAGGTAAAGATTTTCCCCTGATATTAAGTCTAGTCGTGTTCGACTATGGGGGTTGGTGCTCATCTCCATTTCTAAGCCGAAGAGCCAGCGTTGTCCGTAGACACCTCCAAGGTCATATGGCCGGCATGATTGCATGGAGTGCCGTTACCTTCCCGCCAGAGCGGTACCTATTGATCTACTCACATTTGCATGTTTTTGAACTGCTAGGTTGGCAGAAGCTGGGGCTAACAATGGAGCTCACCCTGCTCCCCAGATTCAAACCAGTGACCTTTTGGTCCGCAAGTTCAGCAGCTCAGCTGAACTTGTGTCACCAGGGGCCCCAAATTAAATATAAACAGTATTAAAAATCACAGATAAATTCCACTAAAAAGGGAGTGTACTGAGGCCTACTGTAGCAATGTGTGCCTTCATATAACGAGAAAGGTAAAACAGTAGTTCTTGCCAAGACAGCAAAACTGAAAGAAACAGACAAGCCTGCATCACCAGCTACTCAAAACATATTAAACAAGTACAGGACTGTGCATTTGGCCAGCAATATGGAAGTCAATGAAAAGTGGAGACTTGAGAAAGAAACAGTACTGAATTTTGGAAGATGCTTTCATGGGTTCAACAAGTTTTTGTTCACTTATTGAAGGTTTATTGGATTCAGCTTTTTCATTTCACATGAACATACTGTTGATTTTGAAGAACAAACATAGACATATTTGAATTGCTCTTTCCCCCCAATTTATTTCAGCCGCTGGCAATATTTTTTTGTTAAAGAAGGTAAAGCACAGTAATTCTTCTGTTTCATTATGCTAGGTCTATCTGTTTAGCTATTGGAATATCTCTATCTCTCCTCCTATGGATCTATCTGAATATCTATCTCTCTTATCTGAATATCTATCTTTCTGAGGCCCCATCTACACTGCCAAATAATCCAGTCTCTGAATTCAGATTATCTGTTTCGGACTGGATTATTGGGCAGTGAAAACTCATAAAAATTCATTTCAAAGAAGATAATCTGGATTCAGAAACTGTAGATTCGGCCTGAATATCTATCTGTCTGAATATCTATCAAAAATATTGTATGCATCAGAAAAAATTGTTGTGACCCCCAAAAGCTCTTTAAGGCACCACAGGGCTCTTTGTTATTTTTTTCTGCAAAATATTAACTTGCCTCCAGATGTATTGGACTTCAATACTCAGAAACTCTAGCAAGCACAGACAATAGTGTGGAACTGTGGGGATTATAGTCCAACAAGAAGCATAGGGATATATAACACAGTTTCTTATAGGCAGCGCCAGCTTCCAACCAGCACTTTTGACAGCAAAAAATCTCTTGCCCCAATATGATGATTTGCAGTCATATATGTTCTGGAACATTAGTTACCAACCTTTATTCTTCTGTAAGTTTTGGACTTAAGCTCCCAGAATTCATGACATTCAGTTATAACTGGTTGGGGCTTCTGGAAGTTGAAATGAAAAATACCTGGAGGAACAAAGGTTGGGAACCACTGTTCCAAAAGACACTGTAGTTAAAATAAAATATAATGGAACAATGCTTAAACCAGACAAACAATGACTTTTCAAACAACAGTTCACTGTTGATGAGCTGGGACATTGATATAAGTGGGATACAGAAATCCTTAGCTGCAATTATCATTGATCAGGGCTCCTCCAGACTGGAAAATATAAGGGTTTTTGCTGCAGGATTTCACAGCTTGCAATGCTTGCTCCTGCTTTTGCATCTAAATATGCCCTAAATATACTGGATTTTTGGTTCTCGTTTGTTTTTGGTTTTAGCCAGTGTTTCTCAAACTGTGCTCTTCCAGGTGTTTTGAACTTCATTTCCCAGAAATTAGAGCCAGTTTAGCAACTGTTAGGAATTGTGGGCACTGAAATCCAAAACATCTGGAGGAGCACAGTATGAGAAACTCTGATTCTAGCCATCATCACCCCCACTCTTGATTTCTTTTCCACGGCTCTTCCCTCCCCATATAGAAGAAAATTGTATATGAGTTTTCCCCCACTTCCCCTTCCTGACACCCCCATCATGGACTCAATACCCCCGTATTCCTCCCCAGCATCCATTTTCCTTGTCTCACACATTTATTTCTTATTGTAATTATAGAGCTAAAGTACTCTGCCATTTCAGAACTGTAAAAGAAATAAGAAAGTAAGAAATGTGCAGTCTGGTAATCAGAAAGGTAATGAGGGAATGTTCAGAAGAAAACTTTCCTGGCAAAGGATATATCTCCATTAAAGGTATATTGGAAGAGCCACCCAAAAATACAGGAGGAGGAACCAAGGCAATGGATACAGATGTATGAAACAATTATCCCTATCTATATTGGAAATTCTTGGGATGGGGAGAAAAGGGCAACCCTATAAAGATTTGTTCTGATTTGTTCTGTCTTAGACGGCAGTGTTGATGCAGTCCCCATTGGTATAACCTAGGCGCCTGCTTGTCCTATTTCTATAGTCTTTTCTCTCTATTTTGTCTGATAATGTGGACAAGATATTGGGAGAAATGAAGGCGACCACCTGTTCTCTGGACCTTTGCCCTTCCTGGCTG
Source organism: Anolis carolinensis (assembly GCF_035594765.1). Lineage (NCBI taxonomy): Eukaryota > Metazoa > Chordata > Lepidosauria > Squamata > Anolidae > Anolis > Anolis carolinensis. The sequence continues at coordinate 16,531,463 of NC_085846.1, forward strand.
ATTAAACAGCCCAGTGGAGGATTGGCAGAATGGGTGAAGGTGCTGGTGAACACCTCCTTGGCACGAGGCTTAATGCCAATTAGCCTTAAGGAGGCCGTAGTAAAACCTCGATTAAAGAAAGCAGTGTTGGATCCCACTCAATTAAACAACTAACAACGGGTTAAATCGCTGAGCTGCTGAACTTGCTGACTGAAAGGTTGGCGGTTTGAATCCAGAGAGCTGGGTGAGCTCCCGCTGTTAGCCCCAGCTTCTGTCAACCTAGCAGTTCGAAAACATACAAATGTGAGATCAAGAGGTACTGCTCCGACAGGAAGGTAACAGTGCTCTATGCAGTCATGCCGGCTACATGAACTTGGAGGTGTCTACGGACAACACCAACCCCCAGACTAGACTTAATGTCAGGGGGAAACCTTTACCTTTACCTATGGTATTGAATATTTGCCTTTTCATGTTGTAAGCCGCCCTGACTCCCCATCACGGGGAGATGGGGTGGGATATATATATAGTTTTGTTGTCGTACAATGGGTTTTAGAGGCTGCTGCTAATAGTGGACATTTGCAATAAAAATAGTAGAATTATAATAATAATAATAAAGAAAGTTTTATTAAGAGAGAAAGTTTTTTTCTTTCTCTCTTAATAAAAAATATTTTAAAATAATAATAATCATAATTATAATCATCTTTATTCTTATACCCCGCCTCCATCTCCCCGAGGGGACTTGGGGCGGCTTACATGGGGCGAAAGCCCAGTCAAATACAATAACAAACATAAAACACTTTGAATAACAAAAACCACGTGTGAAATGAGAATTAAGCATTAACATAAAAAATAAAATAGCAAAAGCATTAGTAAAATATAAATTAAAACACAACAATAGAATCATAAAAACAAACTGGGCAAAAGTGCACTAAGTGAGCTTTGTAAACATGAGATAGTTGATAAAGTGCTACAAAATCGTGGGAGATTTGAAGTGGGGTGGACCCTGTGGCTATATCAGAAAACTAACAAAGCAAAAGTGCAACCAGTCAGAAAGTGGACACCGAAACAAAATTTATCATGCAGATGGGCAGTTCTTATCCAAAGGCCTGTGTGAAGAGCCAGGTTTTCAGGCTCTTCCTAAATGCTGCCAAGGTAGTAGCTTACCTAATTTCCATGGGGAGCGAGTTCCAGAGATGGGGGGCCACCAGGGAGAAGGCCCTCTTCCTCATCCCCACCAACCGCGCTTGTGACGGAGGTGGAAGCGAGAGGAGGGCCTCCCCCGATGAATGAAGAGATCATGCAGGTTCATAGGGGGAAATGCGGTCATGAAGATAGGTGGGTCCCAAACCGTTCAGGGCTTTGTAGGTGATCACCTGCACCTTGAATTGGGTCCGGAAGATGAACGGCAGCCAATGGAGCTCCTTAAACAGGAGGATTGACCGCTTCTTGTAATTCACTCCAGTTAGAAGCCTGGCTGCCGAGCGTTGGAATAGTTGGAGTTTCCATGCTGTCTTCAAGAGCAGCCCCACGTAGAGTGCATTGCAAGCATCCAGCCTAGAGGTAACTAAGGCATGGACCACCATGGCCAGATCACAACTTCACGAGGTAAGGTTGCAGCTGGTGCACAAGTTTTAATTGTGTAAAGGCTCTCCCGGCCACCGCCGACACCTGAGCATCAGGAAGATCCCTGAGGTCATCTGGAGAGGCCCTGCTCTCAGTCCCGCCTGGCTCACAAGCGCAGCTGGTGGGAACGAGGGACAGGGCCTTCTCGGTGGTGGCTCCCCGGCTATGGAACACCCTCCCCAGAGATATACGGCAAGCCCCAACCCTTTTGAGTTTTAGAAAAGCCTTAAAAACATGGCTTTGTGCCCAGGCTTTTAATGAATAAATGATAAAGACGACCCAGATTGTTATATGGATAAAGTTGGAGGATATTGGACGAACGGATTTTAAACACGTTTTATGTTTTATATTTTATACTGTATTTAATTGGTTGTATTTTTTATATGTTGTTGTTTTTAATGATGTATCGGCATCGAATTGTTGCCAATTGTACGCCGCCCTGAGTCCCTCCGGGTGAGAAGGGCGGGATAGAAATATTTGAAATAAAATAAATAAATAAATAAATAAATAAGTGTCAGTGCTGAGTCCAGGAGGAAGAATCTCATATAAATAGAGGAAGAATCTCATATAAATATCAAACTTGTTCCATAGCTATGACTCCCACCAAATCCTGAGTTTCAAACTGCATTATATGGCAGTGTAGATGGGGCCATTGTCTTTTCTACTAGGCCATGTCTTTTCTTAATATGTCAAAAGATGACGGCCTTAGTCATCCTTAATTAGATAGAAAGTTGTGCCTTAGTCATCTCTGAGTTTAGCTGCCTTTAGTACATGGAAACTGGTAGAAAAAGGAGTGCTATCTTGTCCTTTGACTCATGTTGGAAAAAACATCCACACTGCCAATATATATCTTTGGATTACATAGGGAAGGGTTAACACCCCTGTGGTGTTTGTTTTGCTGTCTGTGTCCCTGTTCAGAAGATTTCACCTCATTTTCTGTCCCTGTGATAACTGGATTTTGAAAAACTGAGTATGCTAAGGAAACAATGATTGGTGATAAAGCTTCAGTGGAGACACTTTTTCCCCTTGATAACTCTTTCAGGAGTGAATTTCCCTTTCTAGGGGTAGATTTCTCACATTTCTTGTTGTTTCACCCATTCTTAACTACGAGTCATTTGTAAGCTGGATGTTTATAACTTGGGGACTGCCTGTTAAGCCCAAAGATGACAGCTTTAGTCTAGTCAATGTGATCTTGTGTTGATGAAGGCTTTCATGGCCGAAATCATTGGGTTGCTGTGAGTTTTCCAGGTTGTCTGGACATGTTCAAAGCCAGGCTTTGAAGCTGCAAGGCTATTCAATGCTAACCAAGGTGGCCAGTTGCAACATTCACACTTGCTTCAAACAGACAAGGGTTCTTTCTCCCACCCTGGACATTCCATAAACACCACTTGTCTAATTTCCAACAGACCTCACAACCTTTGAGGATACCTGCCACAGATGTGGGCGAAACATCAGGGGAGAATGTTTCTGCCCGGAAAACCCACAGCAACCCAATGTCACCTTGGCTTCTAGAATGAGTTCATACTTGATTTGTTTTGGGCCAATTTATTTCTCAGTAATATTCACAGAGCTGTCTTTCATGATATTTCAATACTTAAGTTGATTCTCCTGCTATCAGCTTTCTCCACTGTCCAGTTTTCCCAGCCATAAGTAAAAAAAAAATAGAAATACAATGAAGTGGACAATCTTAGCTTTTGCATTTAATGATACAGTATATCTTTACACTTTACACTCTTCATAGCTGACCCTCTAAGTCCTAGTCTTTATTTTTTGACTACAGACTGCATTCTAATGTATGATAATGTATATTTCAATATCTCCATTTTTTACATTAAAGTTCTGTAACTCATCTTATTTTTCTTTTTTTAACATTCGTGCCTGAACCGAGTATTTCAAAACTCTAAAATGTGGACAGTAAATAAAGAACAACACTCTGAAAACAGGGGAATTGCAGACACGAAACAATCAGGGCCAGCTAACACCTCACAACAAAGAATTCCCCCGGCAGGAAATGGCCAGACACTGAAGTTGCAAGGCTTTTCAATGCTAATCAAGATGATTAATTGAAACATTCACACTTGTCTCCAACAGACAAGAGTTTTTTCTCCCACCCTGGACCTTCCACATATATATAAATCCCACTTGCCTAGTTTCCAACAGACCTCAACAACATCTGAGGATGCCTGCCATAGATGTGGGCAAAACGTAAGGAGAGAATGCTTCTGGAACATGGCAATACAGCCTGAAAAACTCACAGCAACCCAATGATAATTTCAATGTGTTTTCTATCCTGACTATTAAAAAATAAAAGCATGAACTGGGTCATAAGCATACATTTTGAATACAAAGTCAGATAAAAATAGCATTTAAACCGCATGAAACAAATGTAAAAGCAACAAAATATGCATATACACAAGATTTTTTTTAAAAAAAATTTCAACAAGCATTTGGGTTTAAAAAAACCCCAAATTTTTATTTCAAGTCAGCCCCTTACTGCTGTCTGATTTTTTCTCTCTCCTTCTTTTGCAATGTGGTCCCGTTTCTTTTATTCCTGATAGTCTGTGGATCAAAAGGCAAGGCAAAGAAAGTAACTAAATATCTGGAGGCAGATAATGGGGGGATGAATTCAAATAATGTACCCCACTTGCTGCATTTCATCTAACCATGACCATTCACTTAACTTCGTTTGGTGGAAATAAAATATATTAAGGAAAGCCAAAGCCAGCGGGACAAAAAGATGGGAGCTGACATTTGGAAAGGAGATATGATGAACTTTTAAGTTGTCTGCAAGGCAAAAAAAATCCTTGCTTTTCACCCCAAACGTCTCTTGTTTGGTTGTTCAGTTGATTTGATTCAAGCCTAGCTGGAAATCTAGGCCAATATTTTTAACTGAAGACAGAGAAGGAAAGAACTCCATCTTCATTCTTTATTTTTTGTGTGTGTATATACGTGTATTTTCCTTATAATTTTGATAGAGAATTTAGGAAAAGGGCAGCAACATCTTGAAATAAAGGATCTGGGAATGTTAGATGAGCATTAAAGACAGTAGATACACTAGGGAAACGGCCACAATTGCAAGTAATTCCTGGACAGAGAAAAAGCCCAGAATGTATGAGCTGCTTTGAGTTTCCTTGTGGAGAGAAAAAGCAGGGTATAAATAATTATAATAATGGACACAGCATATTATTTGAGAAGCACAGAAATGCTGGACCACTCTAACAACCACCATGTCAGACTACACAGAGAAGCCACTGAAATCCACAAGCATGTGGACAATTTCAACAGAAAAAAACAGGAATTCCAGGCATGAAACAACTAGGGCCAGCCAACACCTCCCAACAAAGGATTCCCCCGGCAGGAAGTAACAGGCTTTGAAGCTGAAAGGCCATTCAATGCTAATCAAGGTGGCCAATTGCAACATTTACACTTGTCTCAAACAGACAAGAGTTCTTTCTCCCACCCTGGGCCTTCCACAGATATAAACCTCAATTGCCTAGATTCCAACAAACCTCACAATCTCTGAGAATGTCTGCCATAGATGTGGGCGAAACATCAGGAGAGAATGCTCCTGGAACATGGCCATTACATCCTGGAAAACTCACAGCAACCCAGCGATTCTGGCCATGAAAGCCTTTGACAATGCATTAAACATAACAATAACAATAACAATAGGGTACACATTCCTAATATTTAGCTTCCTACAGTTAGTTCACAAATGAAAACTGAGACATAAGAGGCCAAGAGTATGGTCAAGTTGGTAAAAGTTAGTAACCAGAGATAATAGATAAGTCAAGGAAATGGAATACTTTATATTGGCTTAAAGTGTGGGGGAGCCCCCTTTTCTGGAGCCTTTTAAATAGAGGCTGGGTGGCCGTCTGTCCCGATTGCTTTGATTGTGTTTTCCTGTATGGCAGGATATCGGGCTGGATGGCCCTTGGGGTCTCTTTTGACTACAGTAGAGTCTCACTTATCCAACATAAACGGCAGAATGTTGGATAAGCGAATACGTTGGATAATAAGGAGGGATTAAGGAAAAGCCTATTAAACATCAAATTAGGTTATGATTTTAAAAATTAAGCACCAAAACATCATGTTATACAACAAAATTGACAGAAAAAGTAGTTCAATACGCAGTAATGCTATGTAGTAATTAATAATAATAATAATAAAACTTTATTTATACCGCGCCACCATCTCCCCGTGGGGACTCGGGGCGGTTTACATGGGGCAGAGGCCCAAACAACATAGAACAAAACATAGGCAACGTAATACAAATTACACTATAAAAAGATAAAACAGTAATACAATATATCAATTAAAACAAAAATACAGGATAAAAAATTGCATTTAAAACACATAAATGGTAAAATTGTAATAAAAATGGGATAGATTATTAAAAACCCTCTGGGGCGGATTAATTAATGACAGTATCTTCAAAGGCCTGCCGAAACATCCAAGTCTTCAGTTGTTTCCAAAATAAATAATTACTGTATTTATGAATTTAGCACCAAAAAATCACAATGTATTGAAAACATTGACTACAAAAATGTGTTGGATAATCCAGAACGTTGGATAAGCGAGTGTTGGATAAGTAGGACTCTACTGTATATAATTCTATGAAATACTTCTATGGAAGGCTGCAGCAGTTTCCTTTTGCCTGAACTTATTTTTTGTTTATTATCTTCGTTTATATCCTGCCTTTCTCCCCATGGGGATTCAAGGCACGAGTTTAAAAGCTGCAATACAAAAGTTAAAAAGCAATTAAATAGTAGCAGTGTGGTAAAAACAAAATTAAAATACAGCAGATACACTAAAATGGCAGTAAAATGAACTTACTGGGAAGGGCACCATGTCACTAATTTCCTTTTCTCTCCTGCAGGATCACCAAAGGACAAACTTACAAGAAACTAGGGGTGCAGCTACACCATATAATTAATCCTGTTTGATACCATCTGAACTACCATGGAGGCCTGGGAGTTATAGTTTTACAAGGCCTTTCGCCCTCTCTGCCAAAGAGTACTGGTACTTCACTTATAAATCCCAATATTACAAAGCTTTGAGCCATGGCAGTGAAAGTGGTGTCAAACTGCATTTGTTGTACAGTGCAGAAAGTCAGGATCACCTATACCAGGCATGGGCAAACTTCAGCTCTCCAGGTGTTTTGGACTTCAACTCCCACAATTCCTAACAGCCTCAGGCCCTTTCCTTTCCCCCCTCAGCCGCTTAAGCGGCTGAGGGGGGAAAGGAAGGGGCCTGAGGCTGTTAGGAATTGTGGGAGTTGGAGTCCAAAACACCTGGAGGGCCCAAGTTTGCCCATGCCTTATCTATATCATAGTACAAGCAGAGAGAGAGAGGTGTTTTCCTGGGCTTTATTAATTCTCTCCAATCGTGTAATTCCAGCGCATTGGTCACTAGGGGTCGCTGTCCGCTGACTCCGGCGGAGCCTCCTCCCTTTCCTTCGCACGTGGTTGCAGATGGCTGCTTCCAGAAGGCTTCTCCAGCAGGAAGGGCTCTCTTAAAGGGTGAGTAAATATGGGGTCTGGAATGGCAGCCTGGGTTTAGGGTTGGAAATGACCACTGGGGGGAAAGCAGAGGGGAAATAAACCCGAGATCGGAGGAGGAGGACAAGGAGGAAGGGCCCTTTGCTAGGGTATGTGGGTTTGACACAGAGAGGAAGGAGACTAATACTATACTTGAGTATGGGGATCTCTTTGGGGTGGGGAATTGCCAATCCTATTGTGACCCCTCTAAACCAAGCATGGGTTTCCTTCATGTTGGAGTAGTTCCCCCACATAGGTGCCTTCCGGGGTGGAATGCACTCCAGCACCCATCATCCCCTATGGGATTTCCCTATGGGGAAAAATTGTGGTCTTTTAAAATAATATTAATAATACTTTATTTATATACCTCCCTATCTCCTTAAGGGACTCAGGGCGGTTATTATTATTATTATTTCTCACATTTATATCCCGCCCTTCTCACCCGAAGGGACTCAGGGCGGCTTACAACAGTGGCAACAATTAGGTGCCCGTACAAACCAATATAAAACAGCACATAAAACAGTTAAAACTATTAAAATACATTATGAATTAAAAATATACATTTCAAACATAAAATCGGATCCGTTCTTCCTCATGCTTTGCCTATAGTTCATTCCGTGTCATTTTCACCATCCAACATAGCAAGAAACCATACAACAGCTAAATATAATTACAGTAATGAACATAAATACACAGTTAATCAGTTAACACAGACTTGAGAACTAATGACAGAATATGCCATCATTTTAATGGGAAATCCTGGTTGGATCTGGCTGAGACTATAACCCTGTTTTCTGCATCTTGCAATGGAGTTTTGGGATGTGCATTAACAGCTGCCATCCTTTTGTCAAAAGGCCTTCAACTATCTGAAAAATAGATTTTTGGGCTGTCCCACAGTGAGTGATAGTTTTCTCAATCCTCGGTCTCACTCAAAACTTGAGAAAACTTCACCTGTTTAATTTTTATATGACATTTTAATTTTTTAACATATTAACCTTTGCAGGTGCTTTGCAACCTTCCAAATCCTTCCTCTCCTCCGGGATATAGTTATATAATCTGTACACGAAGCATGTAAAGTAGATTAGTAATATTATTTCTGCCCCTACATAGTGTAGTGGTTTGAGTGCTGGACTACAACTCTGGAGATCAGGAATCAAATTCCCAATTGGCTATGAAGCCCATGGCTTGATATTTGGCAAGTCACACTTTCTTAGCCTTGTAGAAAAGCAAACTAATAGATCTTGCCAATAAATCCTGTTTTTTTATCGTGTCAGAAGTGAACATACTGCTAATCGCTTCTGGTGTGAGAGAATCGACAGTCTACAAAAATATTGCCCAGGGGACGCCTGGATGTGTTACCATCATGCTAGGAGGCTTCTCTCATGACCCTGCATGGGAAGCTATTTATTTATTTATATACAGTATTTATATCCTGCCCTTATCACCCCGAAGGGGACTCAGGGTGGATCACATGGTATATACATATAAGGCAAACATTCAATGCCATATATACATAGAACAAAGACAGAGACAGACGCAGAGGCAATTTAACCTTCCCCTGAGGGGATGTTCGATTCCGGCCACAGGGGGAGCAGCTACTTCATCATCCACTGCGATGGCACTTCCTCATTTCAATGGCGGCTGGATGATTTTTATGGAGTCGTAAATTAGTTAAATTAGCCTCCCCACTTTATAAGTGGTACCTTAATTTCCTACTTGATAGATGCAACTATCTTTCGGTTTGCTAGGTCAGCAACAAGCAGGGGCTATAATTGTCGGGTGCTCACCCCGCCACGGGCTGGCCTCAAACTCATGACCTCTTAGTCAGAGTGATTTATTGCAGCTGGCTGCTCACCAGCCTGCGCTGCAGAGTTGATAGATAGCTCACCCTGTCTTGTGGATTCAAACTGCCAACCTTTAGGTCAGCAGTTCAGCCGGCACAAGGGTTTAACCCATTGTTCCACTGTGGCCCCCATAAAACCCTGTGATAGTCAGCCATAGGTCAGAGACTACTTGAAGGTAGACAACAACATTAACAGTATTCCGCCATCCATATTGGAATGAGGTTAAGGTGCCAGCCTAAGGTCACATTTTGATATGATTCAAACTACGAATTCCCTGATTTACAGACGCTTATCTACTATATCTGCACAAGACAAGGCTAGATGTTGTAATTGTTATTGTCAATATTATTGTGCTTTCCATTTATACACATTCTTCTTCATAACAGATCTGTTGAAATCCAGTTACCTTTTAGAAGTTGGGAAAGCATATCAGAGACCTGCGGAAAATCAAACTCCTGTCCTCTGAGGTAGGTTAAACTTGAGGCCCCATCAATACTGCCATAACTGGATTATATGGCAGTGTAGCTCCAGCCTCAGAGTTGAGGAACTGGTGCAGGATTTGAACCTGGGTTTTTAATGCCTTTCCTGACATACCCAACTTTTACACTGAATGGGCTTTTCAGTGTAGACTGAAATGGTCGGTCTTAAGGGCAGTACTGTTTCTTCAGTGCAATTGATGCACCAGCACTAAAGACACCAAATCATACATTTTTTAGTGGTACAACATGACCCCCCTCACCCATGGATTTGATATCTACAGTTTCATTCATCCATTTTCCAAAAATATTTTCCCTTAGAAGTTTTTGTAGATTCTTCTAGGTCCTCCAATGTGTTTTCTATGGTGCTTCTGGCCCAAGTGTAACCAAAATATAGCGTTCTCTATTATCCATGGTTTTAGGTATCCTCGTAATGTATTGGAACATATCCTCCATAGATACGGAGGCCGTACTATATTCAAAAATATAAGACAGTTGTAATTTTCTTTTAGGGATAACTGGATGAGCCTGGGAAGGTTTGTTGACTCTTAGATGTGGCTTCAATTCACTCCCCCTCTCTCTTGCTTTTGCATTAAAAGTTCTGTGAGCTGCTGCCCCCAACTGGAGCTGTGTTCTTCAACCATGGCTGAAGGAGGAGATGAGGGCAACCAGCCACCACGGGAACATCCCCGCAACCTCCAGGGTTTGCTGCAGATGGCAGTGACTTCAGGAAATGCGGAGCCTGGTCCAATTGAGCCCATGTCGGATGAGGTAATTGGCTTGTGACGAGGAATAGTGTGGTCAATGATCATACCTGAGACAGCAAGGACACTTGTTGGAGATATATCCTTTCCTGGGCAGAGAAGTAGGATCTTATTGGGCTCTACCTAAAGATGGCTGAGGAAGCCGAGTGTTGTCATCATCATGATAAATTTTTTTTTGAATAGCGTCTTCACTGTACAAACAGTCCCTGGGTTACGAACAAGATAGGTTCTTATTGGAAAATAACTGCACCCAGTCTCGGGGCACATATCCTTTTGACAAATGTGAATAATAATAAATAATAAAATAATAATAAAACTTTATACCCCGCCACCATCTCCCCGCGGGGACTCAGGGCGACTTACATGGGGCAACGGCCCAAACAACATAAGGACAAAATCTCCATGAATATGTGGAGTCCGCCTTTTGAAAACCACTAGTCAAGAAGAGCATGATCTTGTTAGAAGACAACTTTTTGAACAAGTGATATTCACAAGCATTCATTTAATGGCACACATATAACTCAGCTGTTAAACTGAAGAACCATGTCTTTGAACTGCTAAGGACAAAGACATGCCACTATAAAAATATATTTGGCTAACAGAGGATGGTTGTTTCTTTCAAGTTGAAATTGTAGTTGTATTTGCCCAAAACAAATACACTCCCTTTAAAACTTTTAAAATATGCACTCAGAGATAAAAAAACAAAGTCTTCTTTGAGAAATAACATATCTTGTTTACTCATAATATTATTGTATTAATTCACCATTCAAGCACATTTCTTATTTAAGTTCAGTTATAGATAGGATGTAGTTTCTCTCTGTGTGTTAAGTACACAGGATATCATTCTTAATCAATAGCCCATAGTTTTTAGGTATAGTTGTACTTGCTGAGGTCCATAAGGCATATTTCTATATTGAAGTCCAAGCAGTAACATACATGTATCCACCTCCACTGAGGTCTGATGCAAAAATGGATACAAAATGGAGTCCTGAGTCTGAACATGCTCAGTACAGTCACATGTCTATAACTCCTCCCACACCAAAGAGGTTCAGTCAAACTGGCAAATCAACTTATTTATTGTGTTGTCGAAGGCTTTCATGGCCGGGATCACAGGGTTGTTGTATGTCTTTCGGGCTGTGTGGCCATGTTCCAGAAGCATTCTCTCCTGACGTTTCGCCCACATCTATGGCAGGCATCCTCAGAGGTTGTGAGGTACCTCACAACCTCTGAGGATGCCTGCCATAGATGTGGGCGAAACGTCAGGAGAGAATGCTTCTGGAACATGGCCACACAGCCCGAAAGACATACAACAACTTATTTATTAACAAATAAATAGTGTAGGCTTGGGAGGTCGCTATTTCCAACAGTTCGGTAGGTTTGTTTTTAAGTTGAATTTATATGCAAGTCAGAACAGATACATTTTAAAGTGTAACTCCAGCCAAAATATTTTTTTAATTGGATAGCACAGGGAAGGGTTTACACCCTTGTGATATTTGTTTTGCTGCCAGTGCCCCTGTTGAGAAGATTTCATCTCACTTCCTGTCCTTGCAAAAATTGGATTTTGAAAATCTTGGCTTGTTGTGGAAACAAGGATTGGTGAGAAAGTTTCAGTGGAGACACTCTTTTCCCCATGATAACTTTTCCAGGAGTGAACTTCCCTTCTGAGGGGCAGATTTCCTCTCACTTTCTGTTGTCTTAGCCCTGATTGTAACAAGAGTTGCATGTAAGATGGCTGTCTGTAAATCGGGAACTGTCTCTGCATGGCACCTTATAAGTAAAAGAATTTAAAAGTTCTCTATTCTCAGACTTACAATCTGATTAAGATATGGCAAAAAAAGAAAAGGGGAAAGTGGTGTGGGAAGGGATCAAGTCCAGCAGACACTACCACTTTTTCTCTCTCTCTCTCTCTCTCTCTCTCTCTCTCTCTCTCCAAAGCCAAAGGCAGTGGCAGTTGGAATGGAGAACAGGCCCTTCCCCTGCTTTTAGGCCTAGACATGGAAGATTCCAGGAAGGGACAAGGTTAGGACGAAGGGTCTCGTTCATACAAGGTGTTCTCCACCCAACTGGGCACTTCAGGTTTGTTTTCCTGCCCCAGATCACCGTAATGGTGCCATTACATCAATTCAATTGACTTCCATTGGAAAGCAAGTAACTAATGTAGTCAGTGGGCACAAATATGGTGCCAACCCTGGTCCTTTGAGGAAATAATTGCTATAAACCTCACCACATCGGTTGATTTAAGCACTGCTCTAGGTTACTCTATTGTTGTACAGTTGGGCCCCGTTACTTCAAAACCCATATCCATGTTTATATTTACTTATGCCCAGGGAAAAATGGTCCATCTAGGAATTTGTTATGTCCTCCAGGCGCTTCTATGGTATGCGACCCTCAGCATGGAGTTTCCCTGACAAATTCCTAGAGACAGTATTTTACTATCTTACTGTAAATGCTTAGCTCTGGTCCAACTGTTCAGACCTGCCTCCTTGCTTTGTATTTCATTGACTGTCCTTCGTAGGTCTCCTCTCTCTGACTTCACCCTTATCAGCTTCTTTCTTCTGCTCAGTTCTGTCATTCCTTTTTTTTTCATCATTGCATTTCCCCCACCATTCTTTACCTCCCTTTTGGTCACTGTTGTTGATTTCTGGAACTAGGTAGAGATTTCATTCATTCCCAAGTGGTTGAATGTGAGGGCCCTTCCACACAGCCATATAACGCAGAATATCGAGGCAGATAATCCACAATATCTGCTTTTAATTGGGTTATCTCAGTCCACACTGCCATATAATACTGTTCAAATCAAATACAGTAGAGTCTCACTTATCCAAGCTAAACGGGCCAGCAGAAGCTTGAATAAGCGAATATCTTGGATAATAAGGAGGGATTAAGGAAAAGCCTATTAAATATCAAATTAGGTTATGATTTTACAAATTAAGCACCAAAACATCATGTTATACAACAAATTTGACAGAAAAAGTACTTCAATACGCAGTAATGTTATGTTGTAATTACTGTATTTATGAATTTAGCACCAAAATATCACGATATATTGAAAACATTGACTACAAAAATGGCTTGGATTATCCAGAGGCTTGGATAAGCGAGGTTTGGATAAGTGAGACTCTACTGTAATTTTATATAGCTGTGTGGAAGGGGCCTGAGTTGACTGTCTTTTGCATGAATGTATCCCCAAAACATAATGCTGGGACCAGAATTTATGGATAGGGAATTTTGGGCTCAGAAGTCCACATGTGATCCTCAACCTCTTTTTCTGAAATCTCCCAGGACACCTGAAAAGCTTTTAAGAAAATAGTTTTTCTTTCTGTACAAGTGACTTGAAATAACTCAGACCATCACAAAACTACTTAAGGCTGTGTTTACTTGGTTAGATTTGCTACCCTCTGTTAAAAGGCCCTTCCAACCTTTAAAAAATGTAAAAAGTGAATTCAGTTTGTAAACTATTTTCTGAATAAGTGGTACTTCTGATATATGTTTTATGCCAACCTCAATTAAGCAGTAAAGGTTGCTAATTATTTCAGTTTTTCTGATAATGTCCTTTTTTCTTTTTTGGGGAAAACTAATATAACTTTTCAGAAAAAAGGAAGCAGCCAGATTTTGAAGCTGAAGTCTATTCAATGCTAATCAAGCTGGCCAATTGTAACATTCACACTTGCCTCAGGCAGACAAGAGTTCCTTCTCCCACCTGGACATTCCACAGATATATAAACCCCACTTGCCTAGTTTCCAACAGACCTCACAACTTCTTAGGATGTTTGCCATAGATGTGGGCGAAATGTCCAGAGAGAATGCTTCTGGAACATGGCCATACAGGCCGAAAAACTCACAGCAACCCAGTGATTCTGGTCATGAAAGCCTTTGACAACACATCATCCCCCAATAGTTTCACAATTTCCAGAAATCTTCCAGATCATTAAGGCTCATAAGACTAAGTTGGGCACATCTTGTCCTATCTGCACAGCTATACAGGAGCCCAAATGTAATTCAGTTAAACTCAAGAGCTGGAAGCTGAAGTTGAATTGTTTTTTTTTAATGGCAGGGAGATAGCTGGTAGAGGGCAGTGATAGATTTGTCTGTGACTGTTTTCTTTCTCTTTCTTTCCCCCAACTGTCAATTTCCTGCAATCCAGCGGCGGCAGTGGTTACAAGAGGCCATGGTGGAGGCGTTCCGGGGGCAAATGGATGAGATCGAGCAAATGAAAGAATGCCTTCGGCTGCTGGAACCTTCAACCCCTGGAGCTGAACGTGGGGAGAGTTCAAATGAGGCCCAATCGGACCTCGAGCAGCGAGAGGGTGCCTTGGACATCCTGGCGGAGTTGTGTGAAAACCTGGACAATGCCTCAGGTATGGAAAGGGCCTTCTTTATGTGTGTCTGTAGGAGACATTAAGACCTTCTGTGTAATTCATCTTGAGCTCTTTGGAGTAAAGATTAGATAAGAACATTTATTTATTTCGTGTCAAAAGCATTGCATAACAAATACATTTTAAAATGATGAGAAAAAAAGGAAATCACAAGCAACTAAATAGTTTTAGACCAAAAACGGGCAACAGCAACCACATTGTCCGTAGATAAGAACATAACACACACCAAAAGGGGGTCCACTTTGTTGTTGTGAGTTGTTCACACTGTTAGATCTCATCTAAACTTCTGAGTTCATATTGCTTCATGCTTTAGACAAGAATGTCTACATCCATCCATCCCTCAATGGGTTAAGAGTGTTATTCAACCTTTGCATAGGAAGAACTCTTGATTTCAAGCTCCAGGGCATGTCAATCTATTATTATTATTATTATTATTATTATTATTATTATTATTATTCTATAAAATATTATTTTATTGTATATTTTATACTATATCATTGTTATATATTATTATCTAATATCGTTATGTATTATAATATTAAAATATATTAAATTATTATACAATTTTATAATATCTTGTATTTTTATTAAATTATTATTATATTTTCAGAGCCGCCGTTGGCGCAGTGGGTTAAACCACTGAGCTGCTGAACTTACTGACTCAAAGGTTGGCAGTTCGAATCCGGGGATTACCCTACTTTTCTGACAAGCGTTTGACCATATTTAGATTTTTTACAAATATATATGAGGACCTTCAGATTCTTTAACAACCACTTTACAAGACTGAGAGTGATTATTGTTGTTTTTACTTGTAGCAATTGCTGTGTTTTATTGTTTTTAATCAGGGGGCACTGAAATTGTGATGTTTTATGTTGACTGCTTATTGTTTTATGTTATTGTTTTTGCACTTTTTGCACTTTATGAGCCACCCCGATGGTCACAGAGTATAAATAAGGTTTATTATTATTATTATTATTTATTATAGGAATCTAATGCTCACCCTGATTTTGGTAAGGTAATTAAACAAAAATGGTGAGCGTTAGATTCAAGTAAATACAGTATTTTCCTCAGAAAAGGGCTATAACCTGCCACCACGCTAAGGGGAAGCAGGGAAATCGAGACTATCCTGTTTGACTAGAAGGAAAGGTGCCCTGTCGTAAAGCCTGAATGAGGCGCTAAAAAGCTTTCTGTGGCCAGAAGAGGTTTAGCCTATTTTAATTCCAGTCCCTTACTACTGCCAAGTTCTGCAGGCCCGCCCTAAACTAATGTCTCCCTGTGACCCATCATCTGGCAGTTCACAGGAAAGATAAAAGTTGTAAGGTTTGAGCAAAATTGTAGTCCTAGTTTCTGGCATGTAAAAGAAAAAATAAATACTGCTCCCCTCATCAGATAGCCTGAAAAGCACTACTATAGGCAAAAAGAGCATGTGTTGCCTATAATAGTGAAAGGTGCTTATTTAGCAAATAGATGGTGATGACTCAGAGGAGTGAATTAGGCTGCAGAGACTGTAAAGAAGAGGGTGGAAAATCAGCTTCTAAAAATTAGTCCTTTTGGCCTTGAACAATGTTGGCTGTGGGAATTCTGGAACTTTTAATCCAAAAAAATGTTTTTTCCAAACAAAGGGGGAAAACTAAGGTGACAGTATTATTTGGACCAAAGATGACTATTCCCATTTTCCACTACCATTCTGACATTTGCACTAACCCTAAGCATCAGCAACCTTCCCCTCCTGCTATCCCAGCATATCCAAACAAAATGCAATCAGATGTCTATTTTTGTTGTTGTTGAACAGATGAGGAACCTGAAGTTCTCTGAATTGTCATATTATGCAACTTTAGTTATTCTCAACCCTTTCCAGGCTAGGTGGTAGGGAGGCACCATAGGAATAGGAGTTCTTTTAAAATAATAATAATAATAACAATAATAATACACTTTATTTGTATTCCGCCCTTCTCCCCTAGAGGACTCAGAGCGGATTACAGTATTTACATACATAGGCAAACATTAAGTCCCTTTACAATCACATGAGACACACAAACAAAGGCAAGGTTTCTCCTTTCATTCCCGGCTTCTGAAGGTGGTGCTCATTTCTGGCTCTGGTAGGTGCTTTTCTCCATTTTCAAACCGAGGAGCCTGCATTGTCGCCCCTTGGTTATGTGGTGGCAAAATTGCTTGGAGTGTCTCTTTGCCTTTTCCTGCTGAAGCAGTACCTATTTACTCACATTTGCATGTTTTCGAACTGCTAGGTTGGCAGGAGTAGGGCTGACAAACGGGAGCTCACCCCATCTCGCAAATTCGAACTGGCAATCTTCAGGTCAGCAGTTCAGTAGCACAAGGGTTTAACCTGCTGCACCACCTTGGCCTCCTATCCACCCTATTTATTATCCACCCTTCATCAAAGAAACTCCAGGTTAACAATAGGTAGAAGAAGAAGAAATTACAAACTTCTATAAAGTGCAAATATCTAAATTCACAAAACACAACAGTCTATGTATGTCCCTTTCTGATCATGAGAAGAAACAGTGGTCTTTTGTAAGATGTACCCTACTGGCAATCCCAACTTATTTTATCCCATTCCCTCTTCTTTCAGATTTCTGCAAACTGGAGGGCATGCGGCTGCTGGCCCATCGATACCTGGAGCACGAGGAGCAAGGGCTGCGCTGGCGAGCAGCCCACCTGGTGGGAACCTGTGCCCAGAACGTGCCCAAAGTGCAAGAGCAGGCTTTGGCGCTGGGATGTATGAGGAAGCTGCTGCGGCTCTTGGACAACGATCCCAGCGAGGCTGTCCGGATCAAAGCCCTCTTTGCCATCTCCTGTAAGTGGGACCATGGCAAGTGAACTGGAGAGCTAGTGTCAAAGCTGAAACAAGTGTGACCTGGAAGGTTTTAGATTCCTCCTGTTCTACACTGATGCCATTACTCCTCTAAGAGCAAAACAAAAGATACTTCTACAGAATATAGCACAGGCAATGGGCAAAACCAGTTAAGCTAAGAAAAACATGGGGCCAAGTGTGGAGGAGAGAGAGGTACTGGTTAAACCAGGCATGGGCAAACTTTGGCCCTCCATGTGTTTTGGACTTCAAATTCCTAACAGTCCATTTTCGTTTACTCCTTCCCTCTCTTTCTTTATCTTTCCTTTATTTGCCAGGCTTGGTTAGAGCCCAGGAAGCTGGCTTGCAGCAGTTCCTACGTCTTGATGGGTTCTCTGTCCTCATGAGGGCCATGCAGAGTAACGTGCAGAAGTTGAAGGTGAAATCTGCTTTCCTCCTACAGAACCTTCTCATAGATCACCCAGAGCAGAAAGGTGAGAATAATTTTGTAGTTGTAGCCTGTTAGATGCATCCTACTCTCTCCAATCCTAAATCCTAGACTTGCTGAGGAAAATGTTCTCATCACTTGCTACTTGGAGACTATTTTTATTGGAGACATTGGGAGTGAATTTGGACTCTTTTGCATATCGATACAGCATTTTGCTGCTGAACTTTGAATTGTCTTCTTTGCTGTGCATGCAGACGAGCAAACATTTGAGTCCCGAAATAGTGCAATGAACATTTTCCTACTTCATACTGCTAAAAGGCACACAAAAGAAGTATATAATTATAAATAGTATGTATAAGGACTTAATGTCTTATCTATGCATTTATTTATTTAATATTTATTGATAGGATGTGTGTGTGTATACTTTTAAAAAAGAGTACCTTCTTCTGATAGTGAAAGGGATGTAATGCCTTGAGTTTCCATGATCTAATTTTCAGAGAATCATAAGAGTTGGAAGAGATCCCAAGGGCCATCTGGTCCAACCCCCTGCCATGCAGCAATACACAAAACATTCTCAGCATATGGCCATCCAATTTCTGTTTAAAAAACCTCCAAAGAAAGAGACTCAACCACTCTCTGAATTTGCTTATTCTACTGTTAAACAGCTCTTATCCTTAGTAATTTCTTCCTAATATTTAGGTGGAATCCCTTTCTTTAGTTTGAATTTATTGCTCTATGTCCTAGTCTCTAGAGTCACTGAAACCACACTTGCTCCTTCAAAATAACATCCTTTCAAATATTAAAATATGGCTATGTGTTACGTCATAACCTTCTCTTCTCTAGGATGAATGTACCCAGCTCCCTAAATCATTCCACAAAGGGCATGGTTTCCAGTCCTTTTACCGTTTTGGTCACCCTTCTCTGGACATGTTCCTACTTGAGTGCATCAGTCCTTGGAGAATTTTGCTATCACACCCAGGACCTGTCTTGTGGTGTTCTCCAGGGTTGGGAGTAGCTATTTGTGGCAACCTGATGTAGGCCATTGGATGTTCACAGATGTGCAGCAGCACTTGTAGTCATTTGTTTCATTCAGCTTTACTTGAAGGTTTGCAATTCCAAACTTTTTCTTCCCCTCAGAGGTTCTCTGTTCCATGGGAATGGTCCAGCAGTTGGTGGCCCTGATCCGTTCTGAACATAGCACCTTCCATGAACACGTCTTGGGAGCATTGTGCAGGTATTGATGGGTTCAGGAAATGGAAAATAAGAGTTGGGATCTAAAGGGTTGTTATCATAGTGAAGGAAGAAGGAAGGGTTTAATTTCATTTATTTAACATGCTTATTTATTGCCTTCCAGCCCATGAGGGATCCTGAGGCAATACACAGGAAATAAAAGCATTTAAAGCAGTACAGAGATAAAGGATTCTTGAAAGTAGTTTTTCTGGGTACCATAGAAAAGATTATTGTATACAGCAACACAGAATGTTAATACAATAAGCAGGGACTAAGACATTAATTCACACTGAGGTATAAATTTCAGCCGGGGCTAGCCTTGGCAGTCTAGGCCAGTGGTTCTCAACCTGTGTGTCCCTAGGTGTTTTGGCCTACAACTCCCAGAACTCCAAGCCAGTTTACCAGCTGTTAGGATTTCTGGGAGTTGAAGGCCAAAACATCTGGGGATCCACAGGTTGAGAACCACTGATCTAGGCTATCAAGTTGAAGTACGTCTTTTCTGGATTTTGGAAAAGTTCATTTTCTACACTTCCGATCACAATTTCTCAGATGTGGCCATGCTGGCTATTTTGTGGAGGAATTGTCCAAAAAGAGCCAGCCTGCTCCAGTAGTTTGAATATTGCCCTGAAAGAAGAACCTAGGATCAAATCACCTTAGGCCATAGGCTAGAAACAACTTGAAAACACATAGCAATAACAATGAGTAGTCCAGAAAGTATATATTCCTCTCCAAGATCTGCTATCAGGAAGTCAAAAAGCTGCTGCGGAAAAACGTAAGAGAGCAAGGTGCTGGTTTGTATGTATGTTGTTTTTATCTGATTATGCTGTCCAGGCTCTGCCCTATGTGAACCGCCCCGAGTCCCCTTGGGGAGATGTTGGTGGGGTATAAATAAAGTTTATTATTATTATTATTATTATTATTATTATTATTATTATTATTATTATTATTATTATTATTATTATTATCTTTGTGGTATAGGAGTGGCATGGAGGGAAGTTGCTACTCAGCAAACAACAGCACCCTGAGAGTTGTGTATGCCAAGTAGTGATGGGTTGTTGATTGTGTATTGACATGGAAAGGCATGTGGCAATTGGGATTTAATGGAGCATCTTGTACAGGGGAGGTATGACTGATAAGTTAACAGGAAACCTGAACAGTATTAGCCACCTTCTAGTATTGGATGATTCGTGGAAAACTTCATATGTCTCCCATTTGTCCATTCTTGCACCTTCCTTCCTTCCTTCCGTGTCATCTTTCTCCTACACTCCATCCAGTCTCGTGACAGATTTTCCTCAAGGTGTACGAGAGTGCCAAGAACCAGAGCTATCACTTGAGGAACTCTTAAAAGAGCGGTGCCAGCTACTAAAGGGTCAGGAGGAATTCCAGGTAGGCTAACAGCACTTTTCCCGTCATCCCATCTTCCCTGTATACTTGTTCTGAGGGCCTAGCTTGCTCTCTGAACCACCACTGCATTTTTCAGATTAAGAAGTTAAAGCTGTATAGATAGAATACATTTTCCAGTTTCTTGAATAGACCTGTGTTTTATTAAAGACATGGAGGGTGATCAGATACAGCAAGGCACATGTGGAGACATCCTCCAAATTTTCTTAACAATTTAGGATTGGAAACATTTTTAAATAAAAAAACAGAATATTAAGGAGGAAGACAGTTCAGAAAAACACAGATTCCAAAAGCTATACTCCACTCCAGCCTGAGAAAATGAAATGTCAGTCACTACCCAGATTTGGATAAGTGGAGAGCTTGTTTTACATCTGTATGTCCTTTTTGTGGCACTAGGGGGAGCTGGGCCTCTTTGTCGAGTTTTTGAAAGTCCAGCATACAGTGCGGTGGCTCTCCAGAATGAGCAATTCCCATTTAAGTACATTTTGTCGGCAGCGCTTCACCTATTTTAATAACAGTGCAAGGCAGGAACAAGTTAAGAGGTGTTTTTCTCTTCCTCTGATTAGATTTCCAGAATCCAGCCCTTACTCTTGATGACAGTGTGTCTCTTACCAAAATCCCACTCCTCCAGAAGCGAAATGTAACTTATGCAATCCTGGTTGTGAATGTGGAATTAAGCTCCTCATGAAAATGCCCCCCTCCCTCTGTGTCAAAAGGAGAAAATCCCTTTAGTTGTTTTCATTCTCTCTGGGCAGAAGCCAATGGGCTTGCTGTGTGCCATTGGTGAGTGCGGAATGTGTGAATAGCCCCCTTTCCCCAAAGATGGAATTAAGTAAGTGGCAGAAAAACATTTCAGAAATCAGATCTCCAGGTAAGGGGGACTCAACCCCCTCAGTATTTCCTACTCTTTTAACTTATTTTCCCACTGCAAGACTTATGGGACCTTTGGCTATAAAAATGCCAAGGAAAGAGGAACATATTTTGACATACATGGAAAAATTCTGTTTAGTGGGATGCCGCATTGAATTCAGGTTGTGCATGTGAGGCTCCAACCCTATGTGGCCCTTTGGGTGCATGTCTATTGCTGAAGGAACGAGCAAATCAATCTTTCCAAGTGCAGGAGATTTTTGAGCTAGCTTCCTCATTTCACTCCTGAGGTCATTTCTCCTCACAGATGCTGCTCTCCAACTTGGTGTGAGGGAAAGGGAATGGGAGGCAGGGGGCTCGTTGTTTCTGTTGTGTTTTCTTTGTCTCTTCCTGCATTTACTCAGACACATTCCCACCCCTGCTGTTAGCAACCGATAGTTTTCTCTGAACATAGCAATTAGGTTATGCCAAGCTTGATAATTAAACAATTACCGTAATGGAGTAAGAGGATTTGAAATCGTTTCCTATTTTCCCCTCACCCTAACTCCCTGTCTTGCTTTGTAGACTCAATGAGTTCTTTGAAATTTGGGACCATGTTCTTATTTAAACAGTCATGTGATCGTACTGGGGTCGTGGGGATTCTTTTTATGCTGTGCATGTGTATCTTTTAACATTATTTTTAAATGATCTGACACCTTTTATGTTAATGGCATTTTAACATGACTCATTTAATATGTTTTAATTTTTTATATTTATATATTTTGTAAGGTGCCATGGGTCCTATGTTGTATAAAAGATAGGATTAAAACAAAATAGATTTATAGCCATCCTCCCTCACTGCCTTCCAGTCTGAGAGGACTGCCTTGAAAGGATAGTCCAATGAATGAACTGTGGCTATAAACTTTATAGTTTTTTCTTTGGTAGCTGTGCGCCTGTGGACTTATTCTTCCACCTATGTCAGTGTAAATCATTCACAGTATTGTCACATTTGCATTAGATGTTGCTGACTATCCAGGGAGACTACAGTGCTATGTGACAAATGTGAGTCACACCCATTGTTGCAGGAATTTGCAAGCTTTTGAGCCAATACAGAATTTTTCATCAGACAGAATTGGAAGAAAAACAGACCAGAGATTGTTGTTAGGCAAATCTTGCAAGTTTCTTCCTTTGAATTCACTATAGAGACTTAGGTCGTCATATTCCAAAAAGAAACGGAATTTGCCTGACCTTCCTTTGTGATTCCATCTCCTTTTTATTTATTTTTTAAAAAGGAGGAACTGGACTTCTGCGAGACTTTGCTGCGCCTTTGCTTCTGCAGTCAACCTGATGAAAGTAGCATGGACCGGTAACTTGGCTGCCCCTGCTCCCACTCAGTGCTGTGGAAGTTCAGGCTTGGAGCCGTGACAGTTGGAGCCATTCGATGGAAAACGCCCGTGTTTATCCTTCATTCAGCAACAGACTGGAGTCACAGGAGACCTGTCTCTGGAATAAAATACTGAGCACATTGGCCTCATGATCAGCAGGAAGACACTTTCATAACCGGTTGCTGTGTAATTTCCTCTTCCCTGGCCTCTGGAAGCAAATGCCTCCTGGCCCCATCCAGGCTTCATTGTGCTAGCCTGCCTTCTAAGTAGCCAAAGAGCCAAAGTTTTTAATTTGCAGTCAAGTTCTGTATTTAAACGGGGAAATTAGTTCTGTCTCTTATCACAGCACTGCTTTTTTCCATAGAGGAGATTCTTAACAGGGGATGGTTGTTGTTGAGAATGGTGGAATTGAGTGCCTTTTAATTTCTTTCTTGAATTCAGATGACGAATGTGGGTGGCTAAAGCATTACCTCTTTAGATGCGGGATTGTCATAGATGGGGGCTGGCTGCTCTACAGACGACAGTATACTGAAGTGGTTCCCAACCTGTGGGTCCCCTGGTGTTTTGGCCTAAAACTCTCAGAAATCCCAGCCAGTTTACCAACTGTTAGGATTTGTGGGAGTTGAAGACCAAAACATCTGAGGACCCACAGGTTGAGAACCACTGGTATACTGGATTGCTTAACTTGGGAGCATATATTCAAATGGGCAGGGACAGTGTTTGGGAAAAGCACCTTTTTAGACTACCATTTCTAGACGCCCCCATTCTGGGAGTTGTAGTCCAAAACAGTGACTCTCCCACTGTGCAAGGGCTTATTACAAAATATGTCCAGGTGGGATAAATGGGAAAAGGGTATGCAAACGAGTCTGTGAAACAAGAAATTGAGAGAGCATAGGACACTTGTACCTTCAAAGAAAATATTTTTTACTTCTTAATGAAGATCTGATGAAGCCCCTTCTTCTTTCTAATCATTAAGAAACACAGTGGCCCTGTCCTTGGGCATTGATCACCTGTCAAATTAGAGTGATATGTGTTTCTTTGTGATTTATGGCAACTGGGTATATTCCGACTGCTTGAATTTCCCATCATTGTCATTTGCTGTTGCCATGTTCTCTGCATATGTTTTGTTTTAGTTCTTTTAAAGAATGAATTTATGTTTTGGGTGAAAAGTCTGGCACATTTTTTGTTTTTCTCACCAGATTTTTTTTAACAAAACTTACATCACTTTCACCTTGACCAGGAAACAAAATGTAACAAAAGAGGTATGTTCCAAAATCAGGGGCAAGTATTGAAATCACCTCCCTAAGAAATATATTCAGGCATGGCATGGGTAACCTTGCGCAAGTGACATACTCTCAGCCTCAGAGGAAGGCAAAAGCCCCTCCCCCAGACAAATTGTGCCAAGAAAGCCCCATGATAGTTTCACATAAGTTGGAAGCAAATTGGAGGCACACAGCAAGGTAATTTAAGTGGGAGTAAGGTGATGAGAGTCTCCTTTATTAAATGTAAGGTGGACCGTCACCATTCCAAAAGAATTTTCAGCATAACAAATTTTGGCCCATCAACATTTCTCTAATGATTTTAAGCATAACAGGTTTTATACGTGCTGAATCCTGGACTATGTAAAAGTATGAACAACAGGAGAAGAGCAACTAGAAGCCAAAGGGTGTGTCTAGTAGATTCCTTTCACTAGAAAGGGTAGGCAATGCACTCTCTTATTACGAAACTTTCCTTTTCAAATTAGACTTGATATACAGCTGGGGTAGGTGCTGTTTTTCTGTCCCAGAAATGCCATCCTCCCTCAATTGTGTAGAACCTGTTGGGTGATTTATTCTAGATCCAGACCTACGAATAGGAACTATTTATTTAAAATTATGTGCCTTACATCTCCCTGCTCAAGGACTCAATTTGGTTTGGCCTTTTATACTGGTTTATGATTTTTTTTTTAAAGGAGGAAAGGAAACAATATTTAATACAACGAAACTGCATAATAACATAACCACTGTCTCAAACCATTCTGGGAAAGGAGAAGGCAAAGAGCAATTGGGCTTAATTAGGTTGACAGAGGCCTTGGTCTCACAAGTTTATGGAGTCTTAAAACTCTTGCCCCTTCCAAACAACTATGTATAATCCAGATTGAACTGGATTATATGGCAGTGTGGATACACAGCCATATAAACCAAAATATCAAGGCAGATAATTCACAACATCTGCTTTGAACTAGGTTATCTGAGGGCTCTTCCAGATAGGCCCAATGCCCAGTATCTGAAGTCAAGTTTTCTGCTTTAAACTGGATTATATGAGTCTGCACTGCCAGATAATCTGGGATAAACAGAAAACCTGGAATCAGATTGTGGGATATAGGGCCTGTCTGGAAGGGCTCTGAGTCCACATTGCCATATAACCCAGTTCAAAGCATATAATGTGGGATTTTATGCAGCTGTGTGGCAGGGGCTGCCAATAACTTAAGTTCAAAGCAGATATTATGGATTATCTGCCTTGATAGTCTGGGTTATATGGCAGAAGGGACCTAATTTTCATTGAGACCACATCAGCCTTATGGTGGCCTTCAAGAGGCCCTTGAAGCCATAGACAAAGAATCTGCATACAGAAGGCCAACTATATATTTTTTAACATAGTAAGTAAAGGTTTTCCCCTGATACTAAGTCTAGTTGTGTCCAACTCTGGGGATTGGTGCTCATCTCCATTTCTAAACTTAAGAGCCAACGTTGTCAGTAGACACTTCCAAGGTCATGTGGCCGGCATGATTGCATGGAGCACTGTTACCTCCCTGCCAGAGCGGTACCTATTGATCTACTCACATCTGCATGTTTTCGAACTGCTAGGTTGGCAGAAGCTGGGGCTAATAGCGGAAGCTCACCCTGTTCCCCAGATTCGAACCGCCTACCTGTCGGTAAGCAAGTTCAGCAGCTCGGTGGTTTAATCCGCTGCGCCATCAGGGGCTCCCTAAATAGCACCAACTACTTACGTAATAGTGCAATTTAGTTTTTACCCAGTTTGGGTTTCTGGATGTTATTGAATGACAGTTTCTATCACTTTCGATTACTATGTAACATGACATTTTGTCCCTGGGATATAAATGTCATTTTCTAATTGGTTCTATCATCAAAACATGGAAAAAGTGGATTACACGGCAAAAGCTTTGTTTTTGCAGAAGGGACATCCTGCAGCACATTTTGCGATAGTTTTTCAATGAGTATCTCATAGGGTCTCAACCAATCCAACATAGTTTGTGGCAGCCACAAAAAAGTTTCTGGAGTATAACAACTACAGTAGAGTCTCACTTATCCAACATAAACGGGCTGGCAGAAGGTTGGATAAGCGGCTATGTTGGATAATAAGGAAGGATTAAGGAAAAGCCTATTAAACATCAAATTAGGTTATGATTCTACAAATTAAGTACCAAAACATTCTGTTATACAACAAATTTGACAGAAAAAGTAGTTCAATACGCAGTAATGCTATGTAGTAATTACTGGATTTACAAATGTAGCACCAAAATATCACGATATATTGAAAACATTGACTACAAAAATGCATTGAATAATCCAGAATGTTGGATAAGTGAGACTCTACTGTATTATCAAAGTAAGAACCACACAATTAAATGGGGAAATGACACTTTCAAACTGCCATGAGGGTGATTTGAACTACATCTTTTCAATATGTGAAACTAAGAGAATCACTGGGTTGCTGTGAGTTTTCCGGGCTGCATGGCCATATTCTAGAAGCATTCTCTTCTGATGTTTTGCCCCTATCTATGGCAGACATGCTTAGAGGTTGGAAACTAGGCAAGTGGGATTTATATATCTGTGGAAGGTCCAGGGTGGGACTAAGAACTCGTTGTCTGAGGCAAGTGTGAATGTTGCAACTGGCCACCTTGATTAGCATTTAATAGTCTTGCAGATTCAAATCCTGGCTGCTTCCTGCCGTAGATGTGGGCAAAATGTCAGGAGAGAATGCTTCTGGAACAAGCCCATACAGCCCGGAAAACTCACGGCAACCCAGAGATTCTGGCCATGAAAACCTTCGACAACACAAGACCTACTTTTGATTTCATGGGACTTCGCTTTGACGGATGTGCCCAATGAACAATTGATATATGCTACAGGGCTAGAACATCACATTGTTACAGCTCTATTTATCCATTTTAACTGCAGTATAACTAATAGTCAACTCCTACAGAATACAACCTGCGCTGTGGTCAAGAAAAGTAAGCAAGCAAGCGCTCAAAATCCACCTAAAAATGAGCTAGGCCAAGAAGAGAAGTCCAGCGCATGCGCAATAGATTTCCCTACTCCATTAGCGGGGAGGAAAACCGAGAAGGAATCCGTCGCATGCGCAGCTGCTCTCCCTAGTCTTTACTTCAATTCCCAGAATTCCTAACATTTGGTCACGCTGGCTGGGACTCTTGGGAATTGGAGTTATATGCCCTGTAAAACGCTGGCCGAGCGGGGGAAAGGAAGGGGAGGATGAGCCAAGAAGCCGAGCGAAAGAGAGAATTCTGAAAATGGAGAGGGAGACCGACGCATGCGCAACTAATTCGCCTAAGTGGGGAATGAGGGGAGGCCAAGAAAGGGAGCCCGACGCATGCGCAACAGGTCTCCCATTTTTTACTTCAATTCCCAGAATTCTGAACCTTTTGCTTCGGTGGCTAGGGCTTCTGGGAAATGAAGTCTTTTTGTTAAAAAAACCCTGGCGTAAGAAAAAGAAGAGGCGGGTGGGTTTATTTATTTATCGTGTCAGAAGCGAATTGAAAATACAGTTATAATGTATAGAAAAACCACAAAGTTAAAAATTGGCATTATACTAACTTTACTTTCCAGAAGCTGGCCACTTGGAGTGTCTCTGGTGTGGCTGTGAGAAGGTCCTCCATTGTGCATGTGGCAGGGCTCAGACCGCATTGTTGTATCTAAGTGTACCACACATACATATATGTATACTGTACACACACACAGGTTGTTCTAAAACAGGCTGTTAGGAATTGTGGGAGTTGAGGTCCAAAACACCTGGAGGGCCAGAGTTTGCCAATGTCTCTCTCTCTCTCTTTATATATATATATATATACAGTAGAGTCTCACTTATCCAACATAAACGGGCCGGCAGAACGTTGGATAAGCGAATATGTTGGATAATAAGGAGAAATCAAGAAAAAGCCTATTAAACATCAAAATAGGTTATGATTTTACAAATTAAGCACCAAAACATCATGTTATACAACAAATTTGACAGAAAAGGAAGTTCATTACACATTAATGCTATGTAGTAATTACTGTATTTATGAATTTAGCACCAAAATATCACAATACATTGAAAACATTGACTACAAAAATGTGTTGGATAATCCAGAATGTTGGATAAGTGAGACTCTACTGTATATACATAAGTGCCCCGGTGGCGATGTGTGTTAAAGCACTGAGCTTAACGTCAGGGGAAACCTTTACCTTATCATAGGTAAAGGTTTTCCCCTGACGTTAAGTTCAGTCATGTCTGACTCTGGGGGTTGGTGCTCATCTCCATTTCTAAGCCGAAGAGCCGGCGTTGTCCGTAGACTCCTCCAAGGTCATGTGGCCGGCATGGCTGCATGGAGCGCCGTTACCTTCCCGCCGGAGCGGTACCTATTGATCTACTCACATTGGCATGTTTTCGAACTGCTAGGTTGGCAGAAGCTGGAGCTAACAGCGGGCGCTCATTCCGCTCCCGGGATTTGAACCTGTGACTTTTCGAGATTGCTCCAAAACAGGCTTTTAGGAATTCTGGGAGTTGAAGTCCAAAACACCTGGAGGACCAAAGTTTGCCCATGCTTGATATATACAAGCATACATACAGGTTGCTCCAAAACAGTCTGTTAGGAATTGTGGGAGTGAAATCCAAAACACCTGGAAGGCCCAGGTTTGTCCATGCAACCGACAGGTGTTTTGGCGCGTGGGCTTCAATGGAGGGAGTCCGCGCATGCGCAAACTCATTGACATGGATGAGAGAGGTCGAGAAGAGGGAACCTGACGCATGAGCGCTTTGCTCTTCCTATTCCTTTTACTTCATTTCCCATAATTCCCAGCCCTTTGCTTTGGCGCCTTAGTCTTCTGGGAGTTGAAGTCTTAAGGGTTGGAACCAAAGGGGGGAGGAGGAGGAGGCGGGGCCAAGCCTGAGGGGAAAGAACGCGGGAGAAGCGCGAGGAGGAGGAGGAAGAAACAACAACGGCGAGTCGGCCGCTGGGAGGCGCGCGCGGGGGATTGTGGGGGAGGAAAAAAAAGTGGAGCGCGAGCCAGCGAGAGAGAGACAGAGAGAGAGAGAGACACCCCCCTCCCTCCCTATTTCCTTCCTTCCTTCGCGAGAGAAGAAGACGGGGGCAGGACGAAGGGGGCTCGAGCCCGGTGAGAGAGAGAGAGAGCGAAAAGGGTTGTCGGCGGTGGGGAGGGGAAGGGAAAGAGGAGAGGGAGGGCTGGCCTGCGCCTCCGAGGGACGGAGGAGAGTACTGTGTGTGTTCCTGTGTGTGTGGGAAGGAAGGAAACTGCCGCCATTTTGGAGCTCCCTCAGGGAGACCCTCCCCCGGAATAGCGCCTCCTCCCCCCTCCCTCCCCCACAGGAGTGATCTCTGCCCTTTCCTTCCTCCCTTCTCCTCATCCTTCCTGTCCAGGCCCTGTTCTTTGGCCCTCTCAGTTCCTTCCTTCCTTCCTTCCTTCCAGAATCATAGAGCTGGAAGAGACCTCATGGGCCATCCAGTCCAACCCCTTTCTGCCAAGAAACAGGACAGTCGCATTCAAAGCACCCCCGACAGATGGCCATCCAGCCTCTGCTTAAAAGCCTCCAAAGAAGGAGCCTTCACCACACCCAGAGGCACAGAGTTCTACTGAACAGCTCTCTCACACAGTGAGGAAGTTCTTCCTAATATTCAGGTGAAATCACCTTTCCTGTAGTTTGAAGCCATTGCTCGGCGTCCAAGTCTTCAGAAAACAAGCTTGCTCTCTCCTCCCTATGACTTTCCCTCACATATTTATTCATGGTCCTCCTCATGTCTCCTCTCAGCCTTCTCTTCTGCAGGCTAAGCATTCCCAGTTCTTTCAGCCGCTCCTCATAGGGCTTGTTCTTCACACCTTTGATCATTTTAGGCACCCTCCTCTGGACACATTCCAGCTTGTCAACATCTCCCTTCATTTGCGGTGCCCAGAATTGGACACAGTGTGATTCCAGGTGTGGTCTGACCAAGGCAGAATAGAGGGGTAGCATGACTCCCCTGGATCTAGACATTAGACTCCTAATTTATGTAGACCAAAATCCCATTGGTTTTTTTAAGCCGCCGCATCGCATTGTTGGCTCATGTTTAACTTGTTCCCCACGAGGACTCCAAGATCTTTTTGACACGTACTGCTGTTGAGCCAGGCGTCCCCCATTCTGTATCTTTGCATTTCATTTTTTCTGCCTAAGTGGAGTATCGTCCATATGTCTCTGTTGAACTTCATTTTGTTAGTTTTGGCCAGTCATCTCTCTAATCTAATTTTAAATTCTGCTCCTGTCTTCTAGAGTATTGGCTATCCCTCCCAGTTTGGTGTCATCTGCAAACTTGATGATCATGTCTTCTAACCCTTCATCTAAGTTATTAATAAAGATGTAGAACAGAACCGGGCCCAGGACAGAACCCTGTGGCACTCCACTCGTCACTTCTTTCCAGGTTGAAAAAGAAGCATTGGTGAGCACCCTTTTGGTTGGTTCACTGAACCAATTACAGATCCACCTAACCATAGTTTGGCCTGGCCCACATTTGACTAGTTTGTTTGCCAGAAGGTCATGGGGGACCTTGTTGAAGGCCTTACCGAAATTCAGATACACTACATTCATGGTGTTCCCTGCATCGACCCAGCTTGTAACTCTATTGAAAAAAGAGATCAGATTAGTTGGGCACGACTTGTTTTTGAGAAATCCGTGTTGACTATTAGTGAGGATCGCATTTGTTTCTGAGTGTTTGCAAACCACTTCCTTAATGATCTTTTCCAGAATCTTGCCTGGTATCCTTCCTTCCTCGATGTCTTCATCTTTTATCTATGGATGTAACAGGCAATCCCAAAGTTACCAACTGTAGCTTTGCTCTTAAGGTTCTGTAGCTTTGCTCTTAAGTTGAATTTGTATGCTAGGTACTTTTTCAAACTGTAACTCCAGCCAAATATATAAGCTTTGGATAGCATAGGGAAAGGTTACCACTATTGAGTTGCTGTGTGTTTTCTGGGCTGTATAACCACATTCCAGAAGCATTCTCTCCTGACGTTTCGCCCACATCTATGGCAGGCATCCACAAAGGTTGTGAGGTGTTTTGGAAGCTAGGCAAGGAAGGTCTATATATCTGTGGAATGTCCAGGGTGGGAGAAAAAAAGAACTCTTGTCAGCTAACACCTCCCAACAGAGGATTCCCCGAGACAGGATTTAGCCAGGCCTTGAAGCTGCAAGGCTTTTCAGTGCTTATCAAGGTGATTAATTGCAACATTCACACCTGCCTCCAACAGACAAGAGTTCTTTCTTCCACCCTGGACCCTCCACAGATACATAAACCTCACTTGCCTAGTTTCCAATATACCTCACCACCTCTGAGGATGCTTGCCATAGATGTGGGCAAAATGTCAGGAGAGAATGCTTCTGGAACATGACCATATAGCAACCCAGTGATTCCGGCCTTCGTTAACACTATTGTAGTGTATGTTTTGCTCTGTGTGCCCCTGTTCAGAAGATTTCAGCTCACTTTCTGTCCCTGTGAGAATTGGATTTTGAACAATTTGGCTTGTGGTGGAAACAAGGATTTATTTATTTTATTTATTTTATTTAACAATAATAATGATGATAATACAAGTAACAAACACTAGATGATCAATTTTAATATAAAATTATAAAATAACCAAAAAATAACCAAAAATTAAACTTAAATAAACGTAACTATATTTAGTTATTTATAATAACAATAATAAGTATTTATATATATCCCGCTTTTCTCCCTAACGGAACCCTTTTTCTATTTAATAACTCCATTATTTAATAACTCATCTGTCAGCTCTAGCTCTCCTTGTGGGGACACGATAGAAGCCTCCCACAGGATGGTAAAATATCAAACATCCTGGCGTTCCCTGGGCAACGTCCTTGCAGACAGCCAATTCTCTCACACCAGAAGTGACATGCAGTTTCTTAAGTCGCTCCTGACACAGAAAAAAATTACAATATTATTATTATTATATATCATTATATTTCATTACATTATAATATTATTAATATATGTACTATATATATATTATTAACATAGCAAAATACAGTGTTCCCTCGCTACTTTGTGGTTCACTTTTTGCTGCCTTGCTGTTTTGCGGGTTTTCAGTTAATATTAATGTACACGTTTATCATGGTATTTTTGCTGTTTCGCGGGTTTTTGCGGTTTGCAAAGGGTTTTGGAAGGGGGGTGGAAAGGGTGAAATAAAGGGAAAGGGGGGGAGGGGAGGGAAGGGTTTGAAATAAAAAAGGGTTATTTAGCTTCCATTCTTCTACTCTGCCAGTGTACTGTATATTGTAACTGTTAAACTAAAATACAGACTGCATTGTAGTAAGTGGTCTGTGGTTTGCTCTCCTCCACACATAGAATAAATATAGTATCCCTACTTCGTAGATTTTACTTATCGCGGGTGGTCCTAGAATGTAACCCCTGCGATAAGTAAGGGAACACTGTATTAGTATTATACTTGTATATACACAAACACAGGTTGCTTCAAAAGTTGCCATACATAGGGAAAATGGGAAATATATATATTATATATGAATCAAGCACATGTCATAGACAGTAAGAAAAGTAAAACAATGCACTGCAAGCTACATTACAATGCTATATAAAATGACTTCATTTTGTATTCCTCTCTCAGCCAGGTGCAGGTTGTCAAGTGTGTTTTCTTGAAAAGTGTTTTAAACTCCCCTTTTAATACAACTGGGCAGCTTTACTAAGTGGGATGTCAAACATGGTTAGAGAGGATGGTGTCACTCACTCACTAACTAGAAAGGCAGAGAACTTGACAAAGTGCAGATCATAGGAAAATATCACTTTGAGTAGAACTAAAGTTATATTGGCTGAACAGTTCATAAGCCTAGTGCTTTTAAAAAATATATAGTGAGTTACTGCCTTCTGTTCTCTCAAACACATAAGCAGGTGTTTTGTGGCATCATAATATGCTTAATTAAAAGGATCCTCTAATTTTAACACATTTCCTTATAAAGTAAATGTTTTAATGCCTTTTAGTACTTCTACGCACACTGCTGTATATTTTTGTTCAGTTTGATTAGTTGACAAAAGAATATCCTTTTATATGCAGGGCCTTGAATGCTAACTTCTCAAACTCTGAATGTTTGCTGTCCAATATCTAATTCCTTTCAAGCTGTCTTTCCACACCCCAAAAGAACCATTCCTTTCTCTTATACCTACTAAAACACTCACTGATATTCATTCTGTGGCTTCTTATGTTGTGCAGAATAATTGCTACCTTAGTGATCTGGCTTAGAATTACAATATGCATCTAAAGTGCAGGTGAAAACATCTCGTTTTATTATGTAACACTTTCTACCTACCCTTTTGTACGTAGCATTAAGGTTAAAGTGTGTTAATGCATACACTGACTTCTGATTGACTGAGTACACATGGAGCACTAATATTTCCCTGCTGACTTTGTTTAACCCAAAGATCTTAGCTTTCTTTTCACAGATGTGTCCCCCAAAGACCAAATTTCTCATTTCCCCCTTGCATCCCCAATTATGTGGTTATTATGTTCACTGATGGCACCCATATTTCTTACACTGTATTTCTTTTGTACCATAACCTTTCTCCTGAGTGGCAGATATGAGACTAATATTGAATTCAGCTTCACCAAGTGCCGTGTGTGGTTTGTACCATATATACTCGAGTATAAGCCGGCCCGAATATAAGCCAAGGCATCTAATTTTATCACAAAAACTGGGAAAATTTATTGACTCGAGTAGAAGACGAGGGTGGGAAATGCAGCAACTATGGGTCAAATTCAAAAATAAAAATAGATATTAATAAAATTGCATTATTTGAGGCATCAGTAGGTTAAATGTTTTTGAATATTTATATAAAACTGTAATTTAAGATAATAAGACTTTAATAAGATAAGACTGTCCAACTCTGGATACCTTTATACTTAAGTATAAGCCGACCTGAATAGAAGCCGGCCAGGACCCTCACTTGAGTATAAGCCAAGGGGAGCTGAAAAACTAGGCTAATACTCGAGTATGTACAGTAATCACCAAGGCTATGTTTGGTGAGCCTGAGAACTTATGTACCTCATCTTCCTTGTGGATAGAAGCTAATTGTTGTCCTATGTGTCAGTTTACATTTCTCCTTTCATGCTAACTTTCATTATGATGTCTGTTTGAAAATTAGTGTGTGGGTGAGTGATTGGGTTGTCTTTGAATATGTTTTCAGACTTAGTTGGGGGGTTGCATAAATTTGGAGATTGCTGCAGAACACTGGTGAGTGAGACTGATTTTGTGTTTGTGTGTTGGAAGAGCAGGTGGATTTTGCTCTTAGCTGCTTAGCATTTGGGGATCAAGAAGGCTCTGTGACTGGTGAATTGTGGCTTTTCTGTGATACATTTTCTTTGCTTTTTGAACTATCTGGCCATCTGAAGTCCTAACCCTTTCTGTATTTTGAAGGTATTCTTTATAACTTAATTTTTAACAGAAGTCTACTGAAGTGAGATCTTTTATTTTCATTTAGAGTACTTTTCATGATTAATATGTTCTCTTTTTGATAACGCAGTAATATAAATTTAAAAAGAAAGTAAGTGCTGATTCATGAAAATGAGGTTTCAGGAATATTGACCAGTGAAAAATTGTGAGGGGGTCCAGTCATTGTAGTATCCACAGAGTGAGAAGCACTGTTAGTTCCCAGAATGGGATGTTCTCTCCCTTTTTGTCTTTGGAAAGAGATATAAAGTTAAGAATTGTGATGGGAGATGATTAATAGTGATAAATCTATTGCTGTAGGAGTCTCTTCTGGAAGCTTTTAAGCAGAGCCTGAATGACCATCTGTCAGGTAACCTTTGATTGGGTGTTTCTGCATAGCTGGGGGTTGGACTGATCCTTGAGGTCTCTTCCAACTCTGTGATTCTATGATTCTGTGAAACCATGATAGGAATAAGGAGGAGGTAGCTGTAGACCCATTTCAGGCACATTGCCCATCCTGCAACCTGGGACCTTTTAAGTTGGAGGTATGGGCCCCGGAAACACCCCATTGTGGTCCTGCAAATTCAGGAGAAAAAAGGAGATCCAACATAGTATGTTCTCCCACCTAAGGCTGCAAACCAAGCATGTCAGTCTGGCGTGAAAAAACATTGAAAATGCTCTGCATCCCGAAGTATGAAATATTCAGCCATGATTTAATTCTTTATGGAAAAAATTGAACCTATCTCAGTAGTATGCAAATTGGCTTATGTCTTCGATAAATGATAAAATTGTATGTGTACCAAATAATTGTTTTAAAATAAATTTCTTTGTGATGCATTAACAATAGAGGTTTTATTTGTATACCTATTGTATACCGGGTCATGTAAAATTTCTCTGGCATAATGGGATTATGAGTGGAAAAAATTTAAGAAGCACTGATCTAGCCATCAGATAGGAAAAAAATCAATTTATATCCCCATACCAAAAAAAGGAAAATGCTAAAGAATGCTCAAACTTCCGTACAGTGGCACTTATTTCCCATGCCAGTAAGGTAATGCTCAAGATCCTGCAAGGCAGACTCCAGCAATACATGGAGTGAGAGTTGCCAGATGTCCAAGCTGGGTTCAGAAAAGGCAGAGGAATGAGAGACCAAATTGCCGATATCCGCTGGATAATGGAGGAAGCCAGGGAGTTTCAGAAAAACATCTACTTCTGCTTTGTTGACTATTCTAAAGCCTTTGACTGTGTGGATCATAATAAACTGTGGCATGTTCTTGCTGGTATGGGGATACCAAGTCATCTTGTCTGTCTCCTGAGAAATCTGTATAAAGACCAAGTAAGAACAAGCCACAGTCAGAACAGATCACGGAACAACAGACTGGTTCAAGATTGGGAAAGGAGTATGTCAGGGCTGCATACTTTCACCTGACCCATTCAACTTGTACGCATAACACATCATGCGACGTGCGGGGCTTGACAATTCCAAGGCTGGAGTTAAAATTGCTGGAAGAAACATTAACAACCCTAGGTATGCAGATGATACCACTCTGATGGCCGAAAGTGAGGAAGAGCTGAGGAGCCTTATCACCAAAGTGAAAGAAGAAAGTGCAAAAACTGGGTTGCAGTTAAACATCAAGAAAACCAAGATCATGGCAACTACACCTATTGATAACTGGCAAATAGAGGGAGAAAACGTGGAAGCAGTGACAGACTTTATATTTCTAGGTGCGAAGATCACTGCAGATGCAGACTGCAGCCAGGAAATCAGAAGACGTTTACTTCTTGGGAGGAGAGCAATGGTCAACCTTGATAAAATAGTGAAGAGCAGAGACATCACACTGGCAACGAAGGTCCGCATAGTCAAAGCAATGGTATTCCCCATAGTAACCTATGGTTGCGAGAGCTGGACCATAAGGAAGGCTGAGCGAAGGAAGATAGACACTTTTGAACTCTGGTGCTGGAGGAAAATCCTGAGAGTGCCTTGGACCGCAAGAAGATCCAACCAGTCCATCATCCAGGAAATAATGCCCGGCTGCTTGCTGGAGGGAAGGATATTAGAGGCAAAGCTGAAGTATTTTGGCCAGATCATGAGAAGACAGGAAAGCTTGGAAAAGATCATGATGCTGGGGAAAATGGAAGGAAAAAGGAAGAGGGGCCGACCAAGAGCAAGATGGATGGACAGTATCCTTGAAGTGACTGGCTTGACCTTGAAGGAACTGGGGGCGACCACAGTATTGCTGGCTTTGCCTTATTGATTTCTCTGCCAATCGAGTGTACTGAACAAATGTAGTTACTATCATTCAGTGCAGGGCAGTTACTACAATATTGCAACAGCACCACATCAGGAGGGTGGAGTAAAGTTAATTTTAATATACCGTAGTAGTGAGGTGGAGATCTGTAACAATCAACTTCAGATATCTGAGAATACAATTCCTATTTGATTTGTTGTGGTATGTGTTGCACACATTGAGTTAAATTAGCTTAATCCTGTTCATGCTTCCTTAGAAGACATCCTAGTGTCTTCAGTGGTGCTTCCTTAGAAGACATCCTAGTGTCTTCAGTGGTGCTTAATCGCAGATA
The DNA here is from genome assembly GCF_035594765.1 of Anolis carolinensis. Lineage (NCBI taxonomy): Eukaryota > Metazoa > Chordata > Lepidosauria > Squamata > Anolidae > Anolis > Anolis carolinensis. Next base: position 16,568,482 of record NC_085846.1, read on the forward strand.
AATATGCATAGAATAGCAAACTACATTAGATCAACCTGCATGCCCTTGAAATCGATGGAATGTGCTAATTATGATTTAATTTCCGCCAAAATCAAGAAGACATATGTCCAGCTGACCTATACTAGAGTCAGCTCTATACATTTTTAGAGACAAGAGTATGTGTATTGCCATGATGTTTGATTAGTGGAAAGTGCCCTAACTGATTAAGTGGTCATATGCTCCTGAATTTCAGTCTCTAGTACAGCGTTAGTTAACTCAGGCCTGCAAAATCTTGTTGTCCTCCAAGTCCCATCAACCTTGCTGGCATAACCAATTGAAAAGCATTTGGTGAGTTGCAGCAGTTGTAATATTTTAATGTCTCCGTTGCCTGTTTGTGTTGCGATGGAAATAATAGGCCATTTGTGAACTCATGACTTTGAAGTGGTGGGTGAGGCCATCTGAACATACCATTTTTTTCATTGATAATTTGGGGAGCAAAATATTTCACTTTACTTATTATCATGTTCAGACCTAAAGGTCCCAGGTTCAAATCCTGGGAGCGGAGTGAGCGCCCGTTGTTGCTCCAGCTTCTGCCAACCTAGCAGTTCAAAAACATGCCAATGTGAGTAGATCAATAGGTACCGCTCCGGCGGGAAGGTAATGGCGCTCCATGCAGTCATGCTGGCCACATGACCTTGGAGGTGTCTACGGACAACGCCGGCTCTTTGGCTTAGAAATGGAGATGAGCACCAACCCCCAGAGTCAGACATGACTGGACTTAATATCAGGGGAAACCTTTACCTTTACCTACCTTCAATAAAGATCCTAAGAAGTTTGTTTCATTTTTCTTTGTTCCTCCACCCCTTGATAGTAGTCTAGCAACTTTCCTAGCTTAGAACTGGGCATGGAAGGATGAATAAGGTATGTGTGTTTTCTTTGGCTGCAGTTCACTAAACATTATACATACATTTTGTGATGCTGCTTCTTCACCTTTTCATCAGTGTGTCTTTTAAGGGCAGGAAAAAAGATTCCTTCTCCCTGCCTTCCGTCTTAACTATGCCTTGATTACACTTGGGAAGACTTGAACATGTCACCATCTTTCCTAGGAGAGCTGAAAATATGTCAGCTCAGAAATGGGTTTTTGGTTAGAGCTTGCCCTGTCGTAAGAGTTCAAACTTCACAGTTAGTCATAGTTAAATCTAAGAGGTATACAGCTGCAACCTTCTTTGACAGCTTTGGCAGAAGAGGCCTAAAACTAATCCCACTGCTTCATTTGGTGCATAAGGAAGTAATTGAAATTAGAGACTTGAAATTCCAACAAAGCTTCTCTTTTAGTATCTTTTGACAGGCAGCCGGGATTTCTTTCCCTTATTTATTTCCCACAGCAGGATAGATCTAAGCCAGGAGTAATGTATGCTTCTGTCACTACTTGAACAAAGGGGCAAGTTCTTGTTGCACATAGGCCAGAGAGGAGCAGTTATATCATCATAAATTAGCTCTTGTTTTACCAAATAACATGTTTTGCTAAGTTTCTGTAGCTGCATTACAAGGAAGTAACCTTAAATATGTAATGGCCAGAAAAAATTGGGTGTTTTTTTTTCAAGCTTGTTCTTCTTACAAACATAGTTCAGATATTACTATCCCTGTCAGTGCTCCTGAGCTAAACCTCATATAGATAACTGAGAAATATCTAGGAGTTTCAGACACATACCCTTACAAAAAATGATGGACCATTTGCTGATCATTGTGATCTTTTTTCAGGGGTTCTTTAGTCCAACACAAATGTGATTGTTGGCTTTGACAAACACTTTTCATGCAGGAGTGCTGATCAGGAGGTTAGGATTGCATAACTTGGTGGGAAACCTGGACTTGACTTGCTTAAACTAGAAGAAACATGTTTGTGCACCCCCCCCAATGAAATTATTCATATCTTCACGTATATCAATATAGATAGCTGTCCCTTGCCGTGGGACTATAGAATTATCGAAGCCAGAATCCTCACTTTCCTATCTCTTTTCTGGTTTCTTAGATTCAGAAAGCTAATCATGCTGTGAATGTATCCATAGCATTAGGCATTTTCCCCTTGGTGGGAGAAATCCTGCTATCAAGGATATTAGCAACAGTGGGAATGATAGCAGGGATTAAGAGGTGGGCCATTTTGACTCTCAGCTTTTTGCTCCAAGTTAGTTTTTGAACAGTGTAATTGCTTAAGACGTGAATTGATTAAATCAACAATCTGTTAAGGATGGATTGGATTGGGTATTTACATAGAAAGTAGGGAGAGAATAAGAAGGTTTAATGTTATTTGAATTGCAATAATGTCTTGGAGCTTTGACAGTGAAGCTGGGGGCATTAGATTGAGAATGTAAAAAGAGATGATGAATTGGAATGGTTGTGTGAGTGTGCAGGTAGAAGTGCATCTTAATTCAAGAGTCAACAAACTTGTATTTCTTTTAAATGTGCATTATACACAGTAGTTGAAGTTTATAGTAATTTAGGGTTTCATCTGGTGTACAAACAAGCACCTGTCTAATTGCAAGTGATGAGTAATGGGCCTACAGTTTATGACTGACATTGCTCCAGAACAAGCAGGGCAGCAACAGTGTTTAGTTTGGCTGGGTGTAGGCCTTGTGTTCTGATTGTGTATAGGGTTTATGTTCAAAGTCTCTTTATGTTGACCACAAGTGGCCAAACAATCTCCACTCTACCTACCAACGCTAGAGCTGGTGGGGATAATTGGCAATGGCCCTGATGATGCCTACTCACCTCTTCGGCATAAAAATTAAAAGGAAGATTGCCTTTTTTTCACATTAAAATACACTGACTATAACTTGGTGAATAAGAATTGGCTCAGTATTGACTAAAACTTGGTGAATAAGAATTGGTTCAATGCAAATAGAGGAGAATGTGTTGTAAAAATGGAAAAAATACTGTATTACTATTATTTCAGACTACCCCTGTCTCCCTTAGCTGGTTAACCTACTCCTGTGTTTACAAATGGCCACTGCAAATGCTGAACCTTGTTTACAAGGCTACTTTCCTTTTTCGTGTTGAATTGTCTTTAAACCAAGGACCTAGAAACTGTTAGATTCTTTAGGGTCATTAGGTAATTAGATTGGTGGCAAACATCCATAACAGATAGCTTTCTCAGTATTATTGCTCTCTTCTGTGATTGCACACTGCCAAAAGAGTATGGTGTTTGTCCACAGTTAACCTTGGGTGGACTTCCAAAAGGCCCATTTGAAAAATGTGTGCAGCTGGAACATATCCCAAAACACTTGCAGATATGCATGTATGTAGGCATGAATCATATTGGACCTTTACATCCTGTTTGTGAGCTTCTAAAAAGCATCTGTTTGGCTGCATTTGGTAAGAAGTGTCTTGACCTTAGTACACACTGGTCAAATTCAACAAACATTTTCTTATCATTCTAAAATGAATAGCTATTAGTCTGGACCTTGTGAAATTTTTTTGAAATGTCTCTATCCATTCCATGCAGCCTCATATTTGGCTTGTTCAATTTTAGCCTACAACATGTCATAGTCTTTCTTCTAGGCTATCTTATATTATAGCTTACCAAACACTTATATTGGTCATAATTTTATTGCACCTCCAAATAAGAAGACTAAAATCCCTAAGGACATGACCTATTTCTACCTAAAGACTTGGAAAGCAGAAATAAATAATTTTATTTTGCTTCTTCTTTTGCGGGAGATAAGATTTTTCTTATCTTTATAATTCCAGACCATATCATTTTTCCTCAATGCAGGCATATGTTCTGCTCCCCGCATCACTTCAGTCACTGAAATGCTTCAGATATTGCTAAACACCATACTTAGCAAGATCTAAAACATAATCTGAAAGTCTGCCTGCCTTCCTTCATCATCTCCTATTCAAAAGCCATTTTTATTTTAGTTTTTGGTGTTTATGGAATGTAGGTTTTCTGGTTAGAGACCTTGACAGGTAGATTGAGAAAGATAACGTATTTTAAAGTCCAGGATATGGTCTTAGGCTTTAGGTTCTGCACATATTTCAACATGTTTGTATGCAGTTTTAGTATTAATTTGATATGTGCAAACACTCCTTAATTATGATAAAAGGATGGGAGGTGTACAGGGCATCATACACTGTAGGGACAGTTGCATTTGAATTAAAGGATTGAAAATGGATCAAGCATGGTGTCTGTGCTAATCAAGGAGAGCTGTCCATATCTGTCCTATATCTTCTCATGGGTGTTCACTTCAGCCTTTCATATACAAACACACTCATCTCATCTCTTTGCAAACATTTCATCGACTCTGGCTTTATCAATTCGTCCTGTACCATAGTCAGATTGTTAGCTGTGACTTCTTTGGTAAAAGTTCTGTTGAGAAGCTGTACCTTTCTCACCCAAAGTGTATTTGCTGTTGTATTGACACAGCTGGTACTTTGAGTAGCTTTTCAGCAATGTTTGGAGAGTATCTCAAGACTGTCTTCTAGGCCTGAGTCTATCTGCTTTCTGTGAAATATTAGCTGTGGAAGAGGGTACTGGAATGGAGAAGAGCAAGAATAAGTGGGTACGCAGTCTGGAAACCAAAAGTACAAAGCTCTATCACAGAAATGGTAGTTGGGAAGAATAATATAGACAAACGGTTCTATTCTAAGGGTCAGTTCTTTACTAACAAATGATACATAGCAAAATAGTGTCTATGTTTGTGGAAATGATCTTATATGTGATGACTATACTAGCAGTAAGCTTGAGATATTGATCCCAGCACATGCCCTTGAAATCTGATCCCAGGTTTTCTGTTTATCCCAGATTATCTGGCAGTGGGGTCTCATATAATCCAGTTTAAAGCAGAAAACCTGAGATCAGATCCAGGAATATAGAGCCTATCTGGAAGGGCCCTTTGCCAGTAATGAAATTGGAGGGTTGCAATGGAGGCCATTCACTGCTTTCCTTTGACATGAGACATGTACATCAAATTCCATAGTCTTGAATATACTTATCAATGAGGCTGATTAAGTTAGTGATTTTTGTCCCACCTTTTTGTGAACATTTCCAAGGCTAATAAAATGAGTCAGATAAAAACAGTATTTTTAAAAACAGTATGTTAGAAGAAGATAACCATAAAGCCAGTTAGCTGTTAAAGCAAACAAGTAAAAAGGGAGCATTCTCATAGTAAGAAGCAATGAAATACTGTTACAGAAAATGATAGGTGGCAATGCTTAGGATGGGATTTCAATAATAAACATGAAGAGTGGACAAAGTGCAGACATTTGCATGGGTTTTACCAGGGGAGTTTGAGGTCTGGAATTCTGTTTCAATACTTACTTAAGACTATTGAATATGAATGATGACAGAGCTGGTGTAGTTACCTGCAACATTTGTGGTATGTTGTGTTCCTGTTTGAGATTTTGGGTAACTTTCACCTGCAGCTAGTACAAGCTTGAGGCTCTTTGTGAACAGAACAGACTGTCCTGGATGAGGAAAACACAAGGGATGACTCTGAGGAGGAGGTAATTTCCCAAACACAGGAGGTTGGTATTTGGATAGGAAATAATTCTGAGTTTGGGGTTACAGAACCGATTTGAAGCTCTTATCAGTGATGAGGAAAAACAACTAAGTAACACTGCTAGCCCTCAGAGAATGTTCAAGTGTTCTTGGGAGATTCAGCATGACCCTTGCAAGTCCTCAGAGGAGACATATGGTGGTAGTAAAGGATTACCTGCTGAGGGCAGGCAAAACAATGGTTTACAGGCCTTATAGGATGTCACGATAGCTTTGATGTCATTGTAACACAGAATATGACAAGACATCAAGCCTATTGACCATTGCCACTTACTTTTCATCCACATGGGAAGCCTTCAGGATATAAGGGATTATGATGCTCTGGATAGGAAGATTGAAGGATCATGATGCACATATTATCATTTTATCTTTCCTCCCAGTAGAAGGACACAGCTCAAGAAGGGACAAAAAGTGGGGATGAACAACTGACCCCACAGATGGTACTGTCGAGCACAATTTGGCTTCTTTAACCATTGTCTGTGGTTTCATGAAGATAGACTTCTGGCAAGTGATGGATTGCACCTCACTGCAGTTAATAGGAATGTTTTTGCTAAGAGTTTCACAAACCTGATCAGGTAGGCTTTAAATTGATCCTACCAATTACCACACAGCCTGACATCAGGAAAGATTATAGAAGTTAGGTTTCTAACTTCAAATCCACTGTGCTTGCCTGGGGTACTTCATAAGAGCTTCAGCTGCCTATTTTGTGTTTCCTTGGTCATTCTCCATTTCCCAGAAGTATCCTGCTGTACCTCTGAGTTCTGTACAAGTCCTGCTGTAGGCCATGGATTTGTATCTGAAGTCCCTTTGAGCTTATTGTGATTGAGAGCCCGTTATAAGATTCCTCTCCCCCACCTCATCTGAACCCTGATTATTCTGCTTCTGTAGCCCCACACTCTAGCTTTTTTGCCTTACTACTTTCAAAGGTTTACACAGAACTCATTAAAGAATTGTGACCAGTTGGCGAAGCTTCAGTGAAATTGTGCAAGTGGCCTTGGTTGACCCTACTCAGGGGGTGGGGCTAGAAAATTATCTGGGCTGCACTCTGCTGTTATGGGTGAATATGAGAATGAGTGAATGTAATAAGAATGTGTCCTAGAGATATTCGTGGTATTCATACATCATAACACATGTGGTAGAATACAAGTGAGAAAAGAAAATAACAATTTAACATGATGGAGGGCAATTAAGAACTATGAATCACTGTCTTTTGATTAAGCTTAGATGTATGGGTACTGTTGTTGGAGTGTGCAATGATCTCCACACACAAAACAAATTAACAGACAGGCGTCTTCCAAGGAAAAGACAAGAAAACCTACCAAAGTATCATGGCAATCAGTGAGTGGCAACAGGAGCAGGATTGTGAAATCTGGAATCTCCTAGCCACAGAACGGAACATGGGTGGTGGATATGGATTTAGTCGTTCTACCTCAAGGTCCAAGACAGTTGAGCAGTCCTGCAGCTGTATCAATGACTGAGCAGACCTGTTTAGGATCCACTCTGCTCACCCCATATGGGGAGGAGGCTAAAAAAGGTGCTCTAAGCATGGTCTGCCTCTCTTATCCTTGACTGGACTGCCACGTCCAAAGGGGTCACCACCTTGTGGTCAAAAAAGAGAAATGAATTTTGGAACATGGAACATACAGAAACTGTTGGATAACAGAGATAATGAATACCTGAACTGAGGACTACTTTTATTGCAAGGAAGTTAAGGCGCTTTAACATCTGTATAGCAGTGCTCCAAGAGATCCGGAGAACAGCTGAAGGAAGAAAAAGGAGGCTACACTTTCTTCTGAAAGGGACTGCCTGAAGAAGAACAAAGAATACATGGAGTTGGTTTTGGTATCACAAGTGACCTGGTGAAGCATCAGCCTGAAGTACCCATTGGCATTAATGAATGACTCTAAACTCTTCAAACTAATCTTGCCAAAAATCAGCAGGCAGCTATCATAAGATGCTGATGAAGACATCAAGGAATTTTTTTTACTGATAGCTGAATACCATCCTATCGGAGATATCTAAGGAGAACAAAATCATCTTCCTTGGTGATTTTAATGCAAGAATTTGGTGAGATTTCAACCTGTGTCCAGGAATTATAGGGAAAGACAGGATTAGAAACAGCAACTCAGATGGCATCCTACTTCTCACCAAATGTGTGGAACACAATCTTGTCATTACCAACATGCTCTTAGCCAGAAAAACAAGTTTAAAACATCATGGAAGCACTCCTGGTCAAAACATTGGCACCTTTTAGTCTATGTAATTATACATGCCAGAGACCAGCTCAGTGTGCTTCTCTCAAGAGCCATCACAAGTGCTGATGACAGCTGGACAGACCACAGGTTAATTTGATCTACGATGGCCATCAAGATTGTTTCCAAATGCAGACTCCCAAGAAAGAAACATAAGATGTAAAAACACCCAAACCCTTCAAGAGCCCTCTAAACAAGCCCTTCTCCAAACAACACTCAAGGATCATCTACTCATGGAACGCCCTGAAAATGTTGAGGAACATTGCACTAAAATGGACCTCCATCATCACAGTTTTTAAAGAAACAATTTGATACCAAACTAAGAAACATCAAGACTGGTTTGATGAAAAAGATAATGAGATCCAACAGTTAATCAATAAAAAAGTAATGCCTTCCAAATATGGCAAAACGACACCAAGTGTGCTGCTAAGAAAAAGTTCTACACTAGTGCAAAAGCTGAGAAGGATCAGAGAACTCAAGAACATCTGGTGCACAAAAAAAGGTAAAGAAATCCAACACCTCGCAGATGTCCATGATGCATGGGGATTCTTCAATGCCACAAAAAACATCTATGGCCCAACAAATCATGATATACACAGACCCTCTGCACTCATCAGATGGAACTAAACTTCTAAAAGACAAAAAATAAAATGCTATATGCAGAAAAGAGCTCTACTACAACCTCCTTAACCACTGCTCCAACATGGCTGAAGAGGCCCTCTTGCAAATCCCGCAAATCCAGGGATGAACTTGCAGCACTGCCTAGTTTGGAGGAAGTCAGCAAAGCCAATTAAAAAATCACAAAGCTAGCAGACCTGATGGGGTCCCTGTAGAAATCTTTAAAGAAAGTGGACCTGTGCTGAAACAACTCCACCAGCTCATTGAAAAAGTGTGGGTGACTGAGAAAATCCTAGCAGACTTCAATGATGCCACTATCACCACCCTTTTAAAAAAAGGGGGTGAAAGGACAGACTGGAAACTATTGAGGTATCTCTCTTTTGACCTCGGCTGGGAAAATTCTCCCAATAATCCTTTCAAACCGCCTTCTGCCTATCTCAGAAGACATCCTCCCTGCATCTCAGAATGGCTTCCACCCCTCCAGAGGAACAGTGGGTATGATCTTCACTACCCGACAGCTCCACAAAAACAAAATCACCCTCTGTACATGGCATTCATTTTTCCCTTGTAAAGGCATTCAACACAGTGATCACAGTGCTTTCTGGACCATCCTCTTAAAAATTTGATGCCCTGATAAATTTGTGAATGTCCTGCGTCTTCTCCATGATTACATGACTGCAACTGTCTCGGACAGCGATGGCTCTCAAAGTGACCCATTTAAGGTGGAATCAGGTGTCAAACAGGGATGTGTTATTGCCCTAATCTTAATTTTCCATCTTCGTAGCTATGTTTCTGCACCTTATTGATGGGAAGCTTCCCACTGGTGTGAAAATCACCTATTGGACAGATGGCAAACTATTTAACCTCAGCAGGCTGAAAGAACACAACAAGGTCTGTTATAGAACTCTAATATACTAATGATAATGTAGTCTGTGGTCATTCAAAAGAAGACCTACAGGCCACTTTAAACACCTTTGTAGAAACATACTTGGTCTCTCACTGAACATTGAGAAAACCAAAGTGCTCTGCTAGCAGGCACTAATCAATCCCTTCTCAATGCCAGAAATTCAGCTTAATGGTGTAACATTAGAAACATATGTGAGCATAGCATTTTTTCAAATGAAGCAGAGAGTGTTGGAGGATTGGGACATTCATAAGGACACCAGGATACTTTTTTTAAAGCTATTGTCCTCCCAACTCTGTTATATACCTGCGAAACGTGAACCATCTACAGACATCACTCTCAACTTTTGGAACTATTCCATCAGAGTTGCTCCTGAAAAATCCTCCAAATCACTTGGGAAGACAGGCAGATTAATGTTAGCATTCTGGAAGAAGCAAAGACCACCAGAATTGAAGAGATGATCCTCTGCCATCAACTTCGCTCCACAGATGCAGGTTCTTTCATGATAAGGATTTTTTTTAAATAATAATAATAATAATCCTGTTCTTACTAGAGCAGTAGTAGAATTCTGGGATTTAGGTCTTGCTATCAGGAATCTTTTCCAAATCATAACTTTTTTATCAGTTTAAAAATATGTTTCTAGACCCTGTGGTTGTGGAAATCTTTTGAAAAACATGCAGGCAATGCCCATTACATTATTAGTAGAGCTTTTGTGTTATGTAGTAGTTGTTCCTTTCATTGCCTCCAGCTGTGCTCTGCACTTAGGCTACTCTCTTGCCACTGTAGTAATGCTTAGCAATCAAAACATATCCAAAGGTTTGGTTCAAAATCAAACATGCAAATGGAGCATGATGAACAAACTTTCGTGTTAAGTGCTTTTTATTTGTGTGACTTATTTTTGAGCCTGCTCTTGATTCCTAGTATTTATAGCCCTAAGCATAGTCTGCAGACTCTGGATGGTTGTGCAGATAAAGAAGTTAGGAAATGTCGTTTTTTGCCTTGAGGCTTAATGATATTATGTCATATCTAAATCAAAGTAAATGCTTTAAAGAGTAGAGATGGCACTGTGTAGTTCAATAAATCTGACATCTGGTCAGCAAGCTACTATGTAGGGTTTAGAATCTGTCTTTCAAACCTTGGGTTAATTTCTCAATCATTTGCCACCAAAACTGGAAGTAAGATTGTTCTTGATAACATAATCTTGGCCAACTGTTTATTTGTATAAGGTCAATAACATTGCTATATAAGCCGGAAGGCCTATTTGTCAAACCTCTTTGTGTTGATAACATCCAGAAGCCCAACTTTCAAGGCTCCGCCTTGTGAAATTAAAACAGGGATTTCTCTTTGGTGGCCCCTCAGATTCACAGTTCTGTGATCAGTTTGCCTAATGTCAGCATTGAACAATTTTGTTTTCTTGGGATTTTAATGATTGTCAACCTGGCTTTGAAAATCAGTGATCTCTGCTTCTGTTATCTTCTTAATGGCTTTGTGATTTCTGTTAAAATGTATTATAAGCCTCTTGGGAAACTGAATTATAAAATAGTTAAAGTAACCCACCCTCTCTAATCTTAGCAGTTGTGTTAGCATTCTCCTAATAAGGGCAGGTATTAATTTCGGGGCTAAACATCTGCTTAAAAGAACTAATGTGTTGTTACTTGTTGTTCTGAAATCTAGACACTAATTCAGTTAGTTGATAACAATTTATGTAGAAACCGTGGCATTCATTTTTTGCTTTCTAGGTTTTGTAGTGGGACCATGAAACCACAGGGAAAAGGGTGGTGAAATGTAGAATATCGATATTACTTAATTGAAAAATACCAACAAAACAGTGCTTTGTATTATTATGGCCCTGCAGAATGAAATTTGTTTCCCCAGCTATCATATTTAAAGAAATAATCATGTTAAGACTATCAGTATGCAGAGTTTGCATATTGTTTATCATGTAATTCTTTATAAGATTGACCAAGGAGAAGTTAATGTATTTGTCCAGTACTGGTAATTAAGTTTAAAACATCAAACACATCCGGGCATCCCCTGGGCAACGTCCTGCCTGATGGCCAGTTCTTTCACACCAGAAGCAACTTGCAGTTGTTCTTGACATGAAAAAAAAAAAAGTTTAAAAGCCATATATTGATATTTGGCTTTTTAAAATTGTGCCAGAGTAGCCAGTTCTATGATGGCTACTCAAACATTTGGGGAAAACATTTCTGGGTTTATTTGGTGAACTGTAAAGACAATATGCTAACTTTTTTTTTCATGTCAGGAGCAACTTGAGAAACTGAAGTTACTTCTGGTGTGAAAGAATTGTCCGTCTGCAAATGCCTTAAAGACACCAGATCCTTCTGTTCTTAGAAGTCAAGTAGCTGATGCAACATATATTGCTTACCTCAAAAGTGTTATTTGATTTGAACAAGTGGTGAAACATATTGGCCTGTGCCATCACGTGTTCTAAGGCTAACAAATCCTCAGCCGAAGAGAGGGTGGTAATGTGTGAACACTCCAGATGTTGTTGAACTGAAATTGCATCATTCCTTATCATCAGCTCTGCTAAATAGAGTTGTTGAAGTTGCTGTCCAACAACATGTGACGGGCAACACAGTTGCTACTTTTGACTTTAAATCACATAAAACAGTGTATGTAGTGGGATCAGTGTCCGTTCTTGCACTGAGCCTAGTATAGTTGAAAAGAAAAAGCAATATCATAGTGCTACCTTGCCCAGTGGTTCTTACCTGGTTATGCAGCATGGGCTCAGATTAAGAAGATAGATCTGAGTTTATTTTTAAATTAGGATCTTTTCTAGAGCAGTGCCCCAAATGTTCTCTTCCTCCATTACCAGTCTGTCAGACACTGTCGTTGCTAAAAATCTAATGTATGAATAAAGATGAAGCAGACCTACAAAGCAAATAATGGTTAGCATTATTTGTTCTCATTCCAGAATCTAGGTATTTTAGTTTTAAAACCTAACCTTATATGTCTGGTCTGATTAAATTTCTCAGCACTTTGCATGGCTGCAAAAGGTAAAGCCAGCTCTTATTTTGTTTCTCTGCCCTTGCTGGTCTCTGTCCCTGAGTATCACAAGCTGGAGAGTGTTTCCATATCCTCAGGGTGGGGTTGTTTTTTTTATTTTTCAACATGCTTTATTTCCAAATGAATGGAGCAGGATTAAACAGGATGTTCCTTTGAGATTTAAAATCAGAAAACAGACGTCACATAAAACAAGACACTTCTCAGTTTTGATTATAGGCTCCCAGTATGAAAATAGTGACTTCCACTATACTTGATTCTAGATGACAGAGATAATGGTAGTTTCAGTGGGATTCCTATACATTTTCTGTACAACAATTCATTTGTTCTTCCAAAATTGATGTATAACAGAAACTTTGTAAATTCAGTCAAATTTTTGCATCTCAGCAGATGTTGACAGTTCAAAATACAAATAGACAAACACAACGTTTTCTTGCAGCTTAGCTAGGAGGTAAAATGGAAGGTGATTTAAAATCAGTGCTTGAACTATCATATGTCACATGCCATTATTTGTTTTCCATTATACTAAAAATCAGTAACATATTTGTGACATTTGTTGTTATTAGCTGACATCAAGTAAACTTTGACTTATGATGATTCTATGAATGAGAGACCTCCCAAGTTATTCTGTTTCCAAGAGCCCTGCTTAGGTCTTTCAAGCTCAAGGCCATGGCTTCTTTGATTGTGTCTATCCTTGAGTAATGCAGCTGTCTTCTTTTCATAGTGTCTTCTACCTTGTTAGTCATAAATATCTTTTTTCATGAGCCAAACCTTCTCATGTTGTGCCTCAAGTATGACAATCTTGGCTCAGACACCTTGGCATCAAGGGAAAGTCCAGGCTTGATTTGCCCTTGGATCTATTTATTTATCTTTTTGGCAATCCATAGTACCTGCAGAACTCTCCTTCAGCACACAAGTTGGTTCATATTCACATTGTTTTCTATAAACTTGCCATGAACTGAAAACTCATGGTTTGTGGCCTAACCCTGGTCCACCAACCACTATTTGAATAGCAGTGTTGCTTTCTTTGCTTAGTTCTCTATGCTTGGTAGCTTCCTTGCAGTATTTTGATATGGATAAAATAACTCTTGCCCACATCTGCTGGCATTCATTCTCTTGGTACCATTTGGAAGATCTGAGTGGATGGTGGAAGAGCCTCTAAGAAGAACTTTCACTTTTAATTGCTGGAGTGTAAATGTTGTTCATCAGCCTCTTTCATGCCTTGTTAAATGGGCTGTGTTAATTGGATTACAAGTTGCCTGACCTTAATGGAGGAATTGGTTTATATCCATGCATACAGCCATAATAGTGTGTGTGGTGGTGGGGAAATCAGTAAAATACAGGAATACTTTGAGCTTGGAGGCATTGTCCTATCTTCAATACCCTTTGTCACATAGAACCTAACCTATTAAAATGAGAGAAAAGGCAATGTGACAGTATTAGCTTGGCTTGGCATAACCATAGAAATAACACTTAGCAAAGAGTCTTTTCATGTTAAACCCAACAGTATTTGGGTCTGTCCTTTGAAACATTTCACTCATCAAGGGTTTGGTCGCTCACCTAGGATTTGGCATGGCTCTGTGTTTCAAATAATAATAATAATAATAATAATAATAAAACTTTATTTATACCCCGCCACCATCTCCCCAGCAGGGACTCGGGGCGGCTAACATGGGGCCATGCCCAAAGCAATACAATATAATAAAATATAAAACAGCATATCATAACATAATTAAAAATAATACAATACATAAAAATAAACATCACATCAAGAAATCAAGAAACAGTCAAACAAGAGCAGGCCGCATGAACACAAAGATAAAACCCGGAGTGTGAGGGACAGAGGGGTACTCCAATGTGTACAGGGACATATGAGAGTGGGGCAGTTTAGAGGATAGATGTTTGGGGGGAGTAACACCGAAATATATAACAGAAGTTACTCACCAAAAGCACAGCGGAAGAGCCATGTTTTCAGGTCTTTCCTAAAAGCTAACAAAGTGGGAGCTTGCCTGATTTCAGTAGGCAGTGAGTTCCATAGTCGGGGGGCCACAGCAGAAAAGGCCCTCTCCCTTGTACTCACAAGGCGGGCCTGGGATAACGACAGTGGTGATAAAAGGGCCTCCCCGGATGATCGTAAAGATCGGGCAGGTTTATGGAGGGAGAGACGGTCACGGAGGTAGGTGGGTCCCAAACCATTTAGGGCTTTATAGATGATGGTCTGCACCTTGAATTGGGACCGGAAGATAAACGGCAGCCAGTGGAGCTCCTTAAACAAGGGAGTGGATCTCTCCCTGTAACTTGCCCCCGTTATTAATCTGGCAGCCGAGCGTTGGACCAATTGTAATTTCCGGGCCGTCTTCAAGGGAAGCCCCACGTAGAGTGCATTACAGTAGTCCAGTCTAGACGTAACTAAGGCATGTACCACCGTGATCAAGTCAGACTTCACGAGGTATGGTCGCAGTTGGCGCACAAGTTTGAGTTGTGCAAAGGCCCTCCCGGCCACCGCCGACACCTGAGCCTCAAGCGTCAACGCTGAGTCCAGGAGGACCCCCAAACTGCGGACCTGTGATTTCAGGGGGAGTGCAACCCCGTCCAGCACAGGCTGCCACCCAATACCCCGATCAGACGAGCGACTGACCAGGAGGGCCTCTGTCTTGTCGGGACTGATTCTCAGCTTGTTCCTCCTCATCCAGTCCGCCACAGCGGCCAGGCACTGGTTCAGCATCCGAGGGGCTTCCTTGGAGTCAGATGGGAACGAGTAGTGGATTTGCGTGTCATCTGCGTAGAGATGGCAACGCCCTCCAAAACTCCGGATGACCTCTCCCAGCAGTTTCATGTAGATGTTAAAAAGCATGGGGGATAAGATAGATCCCTGCGGAACCCCACAGGTCAATGGCCAGGGGTCCGAGCAGGTATCCCCCAGCTTCACCATCTGGGAACGACCCTCCAGGAAGGTCCGAAGCCACAGCAGAACTGTGCCACCGAGCCCCATCCCAGAGAGTCGTCCCAGAAGGATACCATGGTCGATGGTATCGAAAGCCGCTGAGATATCCAGGAGAACCAACAGGGTCACACTCCCCCTGTCCAGTTCCCTGCGGAGGTCATCCACCAAGGCAACCAAAGCCGTCTCAGTACTGTGCCCAGGCCTGAAGCCAGACTGCGAGCAGTCCAGAAAATTGGTATCATCGAGAAACCCCTGGAGCTGCGTGGCAACCACCCGCTCCAGAACCTTGCCCAGAAATGGGAGGTTGGAGATTGGTCTGTAGTTGTCACAAACCGATGGGTCTAACGAGGTCTTTTTTAGTAGCGGTTTTACCACCGCTTGCTTAAAACAAGATGGAAATGACCCCTGACCCAAGGAGGCATTTATTATAGCCACAAACCACTCCAACAACCCATCCCTGGCCAGTTTAACCAGCCAAGAGGGACAAGGATCCAGAGCGCAAGTGGTCGCCCTCACAGACCCAAGAATCCCCTCCACGTCATCAGGAAGGACAAGCCGGAAAGAATCCCATAAGATCGAACAGACAGGTACCTCGGTTACCTCCGCTGGGACCACAGTTAAGCTGGAGTCCAACTCACGACGTATCTGAGCAACTTTGCCTGCAAAATGGTGCGCGAAATCGCTGCACCGAGTTGCCAAGTCATCAGGAAGCCCCTGGGTCTCAGGAGGCCGCAGTAGCTCCCCAACAACTCGGAACAACTCCGATGGCCTGTTGGCTGCAGACGCTATGCGGGCAGTCGTGAAAGCTTAATAACATTGAGCTAACCAAAGAAAGTAGAAAAACAAAAAAAATGCATTATGTGTGGAGGGTTTTCCTTTTCTGAAATCTCTTTAAGACCTAAATTGTATAAAATGTAGTTTAATCTTTCACTCTTCCACTCAGCCCATGCTTCTAATCTCCTCTGTGGGCTTGGCTTAGAGGGGGATTTCTTTTGAAAATCGCTAGGGATTTTCCAAAACTGTTAAGTAAATTTTTGCACAAAGAGGTATGTTTTTAAAAGGGAATAACATTTATTTTTATTTTTAAGAAAGTTGATGATAAAGAGAGAATTAGGAGAGCAAATCTGGTTTGTATGATTACTACAAGGCTTGTACACAAGCTGCTTTTGCCTTCTGTTATAGAACCTGATTCCACTTCTCTGAGGAAGTGGAGTGGAGTCAGACTGGGCCTTCTGGACCTGCTACTTTACAGATACTGAGGGATTACCTTTTAGGTAAAATCCTGAGCACTCACATATATAGGGTCCTGTAACAAAAAGGAGCTGGTCTACCTCCTTATTGGTTTATGATTTATGTATGTGTCTTCGAGTGTGTGTATGGAAACTCCATGAACTTCATAGGGTTTTCTTAGGCAAGGAAGTGGGCTTGCCAAGTCCTTTCTCAGAAATATAGCTGATAGTGCCTGGTATTTGTTGGCGGTCTTCCATCCAAGTACAAACTGGTGTTGCTTAGCTTCCAATATCAGGTGGTGTCTGGTGTCTTTAGGGCATTTAGGTTTACCCTTAACAGAATGAGGGAAAGGAAACATAACAAACGTGTAATAACCTATACTTGATGGCGTTAGTTCTAGAAAATCCGTGTTTTTCCCCAATTAGAAAACTATATATCGTACATAGTGACTTGCAAAAGTATTAACCTTGCTGACTTTTCCATCTTTTGTTGGAATGTAACCTAGATTTGAAAGAGATTTAATTGGTATTGTTACTACGTAATGCATATAAGATACTCAGTAATGTGAAAGTGCAAAATAGTTTTATTATGACAGAAAGGTTAAGTAAACAGAAATAAATGTCACTTTTTAGTTCAATAAATATTCACCTCCTTTGCTGTAAGATGCCCTTTGCTTCCAAAAGTCACCCAAGCAGTTGAGTGGAGTATCTTTATATGCAGTTCCACTGCCACATGATCCCAGATTAAATACTCTGGTTTCTGAAAGGCTTCTGTTGGACAGCATAACTAAACAAATAGCCTCATGAAGATCTAGGAGCTGTCCAAACAAGTCCAGGTTAAAATTGTGCAGGAAAAAAAGGTTAGGTTATGTTTTTTCCCCAAGCTATGAGTAGCCTACAAAACACAAAGTAAGACTTCCATGGCCATTTATTGAAGGGAGAAGCACATGGATTACTTAATGCATGTCCCTTGAAAATGTCTTTTAATAGAAACATATGAAATTATGATAGCCAGCAACTGCATTCTATTTGAAATGCCACAAACATCTCTATATTTGATTTGAATGGAATTGAGAACTTGTATGGTATAATGGATAGAGTGTAGTTGCAATACAAAGTTTGAGCTGAAATGCCCTCTTGGTCTTGAAGCTTGGTCAGTTGATTTGGGCAACTTAATTGCAGAATTGAAACAAATACATGGTTTCAGATGGAGGCAGGACAGATTTGAGGAGAGATGGGACCTGATGTAACTTATTGTTTCAGACATTTTATCTATCACTAGTAAAAAGCATAAATCTCATTGTAGCAGCTTTTTTATTGCAAAGCTCTAAGGAGATAACAGCAGAAAGAACTTATTGGCTGGATGGGGAAACCCCCACAGGCAGCATCAGTTAAAAGGTTCCCCTTCACTAGCTTAACGTAATAAACATCTTTATTGCTATAAGAATCTTAAACTCTTACTTTTAATTGTATACTTGGTCTGCGGGTTTTTGTGTACATATACACGCACATATGCCTGCTGTTTTTTTTGGGAAAAGATTGCAATTTGGGTGCCATAGCACTCTTGGGTTTTTTTAAATTATAAAAGGCAATATATTAATGATTTAATAACCAATTTAGCCTTACAGGATTGACTCCATCATTTATTTTGAGTTTATGGGTTGTAATGAAATTTTTAGTAAAATACCTATAGGAGAAAATAAACCTAGGAACATTCAACCTTAGATGCAATACAGTAAGGAGGTAAACTCCACATCCTGTATTCACCTTCTCTCTCTTCCTCTGCTTCTTGCATTTTGGCAGCCTGCATTGAACATCAGTCTCTCTTGAGTTGATCTGAGGGCTGCGGTCAAAGCCAGGCAGTCTGCTCTGCTCTGCTATGTTGCAAAAGCCTTGTGTAGCGGTTGCTTGGAAACCGGGTGAAAACTTTTGGCCTTTACAGTTGTGGTGGCAACGAGGTTGAAAAGGGAAGCAGGGCGTAGCCAAGAGACTATTCGTTTCTGCCCAGGTTTCCCTCCCCCCATCCCCCAGAAGTCATGCAGAAAGTCTTTTTGCCACATTTGAATTGCAGTTGTAGTTTCTGAGACTTACAAACACACCCACAAAAAGCGTCATCTTGCTTAACCGAAGTTTCCTAAAGAAATTGTACTGTGCATACATAAAATCATTCTGGTGTCCTCCCATGACTCAGAATCCATATTTGGCTGCTAACTTGCTGTTGAAAACATGGGGGAGAACTACTCCATCGCCTATTTAACTACCCTGACATACCAGTTGAGAAGGGATTAAAAATTATTTTTGAAATGTGAAGCAGAGAAAGTTCAAGACCAAATCCTGAGACTGGCAATGCCTGCCTCAGAATTAACCAGGGCCAGGGCAGATTCAATGCCTTTTGACAGTGGAGTCTTGCTAATCTCCTTCCTGTCTCTTCTTCTCGGCCTCACTCGTTACTGCTATGCTCATATGATTCCCTTTGCATGACTTTACAAGAAAGGCTGCTTTGTTTTTCTTTTGCCATTGTGAGAAGTAGTATCACAATCTAGAGGTCTTTGCACATGAAAGGAATGCTTTAATGTTCCTAGGTTAATTTTCTCCCATAGGTTTTATATGAAAATGCTTTTATGTTAAGCCACTTTGAGTCTCCTCTGGGAGAGATAAAGCAGGGTATATATAAATAAATACAATAAATAAAAATACATTTATGCACATAGATTGAGGCATGTTTGTGGAAGATACCGAAAGGGCAGCTCCTCAAAGCTGAAAGAGAAATCTGATAGGTGTGTGAGAATTTTTTTTTAATCAAAGTAATATAAATGACAATGCATTAGAGTAACTATTGTTTCTTGGGTGATTAGCTTGAAAAGGAGCCACTGACCAATCAGCTATAATAGGAGTCAGAAGGTCAGGGGCTCTTTAAGAAACAGAATTAGTCATCTAAGAAATTGCAGTAAATGTGAATGTTTTTTTTTCATTTTCTGTTGAACAGAAAATTGCTCAAAGTGCATTGGCTTAAATCCACTCATTAGTCTTAAGTAGTATAGGCTGGTTGTATCAATTTAGTAAATTAGCACTAATGTAAGTTCCATTGTTTCAGTGGATCTGCTGTAATTGGGATAACAATTGCTTTTGAGGCACTGTTTGAATTAATACATGTGTTATATTCACCTGTTGTACAGATTATTGCTGAGGTGGAGTGTGGCAGACATTAGCGTAACACTTATAAAGGGCGATCAGGCCTTTAAAAAACCTGACAAACTCAGGCCTGAGAAATAATTAATCGTACCAAATGACCTAGAATGAACAGATGTAAGAATGTAAGAAGAGCCCTGCTGGATCAGATAAAAGGCTTATCTAGTCCATCGTTTTGTTCTCACAGCAGCCAGCCAGATGCCTGTGGAAAACGCACAGCAGGACATCTGTGCAATTTTACTCTTGTTCATGTCTTCCCATTAATTTGATATTCAAGGGGCACGGTGTTCCTTGAAGATACTGGACATGTATGTATATAGAAAGCCCTTATAACTGGTAGACATTGATAGCCTTATGTTCCATGAATTCATCCCTGTTCCTTGAAGATACTAGACATGTATGTATATAGAAAGCCCTTTTAACTGGTAGACATTGATAGCCTTATGCTCCATGCATTCATCCCTTTTAAAAAACTGCCCTGAGTAGTGACCATCCCAACATGATAGTGAAAAATAGTCTATGGTTCTTACAGAAAGTTTATAGGGCTTTTTGTGTGAAGTGTAAAGAAATGCTTCCTTTAATTTGTCTTGAATATTCCAGATATTTATTCCTAATTTAGAAATGTGATGTGCAAACCATACCAGTAGTTTTCCAGGTTCTTCCAGCTATCCAACCTGACCTTCCTTTACAATTTAGCACCCAGATTGAAATGATCAGATTACAGCACCTCTGTGCTTAGAGTTCCATAATTTGTTCTTTTTGGAGAGACGCCCCTTCAACACAAGCTCCAGGAGAGCCTTTCAAATTCTTCCCTTCCTAGCAACCTTTTCTTCAATCTTCTGAAGTCTGATGGTTTCTCAGCCATTTGATTTTAGCTTTTTTGTTCCCAGGATGATCGTCTCATCAGAATCCATTGCTGTTCCTTTAATTTTTCAGTTGCTTTCAAATGAGAACTGTAGTCTTTGTCTTTTAGCCCTCAAGTGTGCTGTGCATTCCCCTATAGCTATCCATTTTTTCCATGACACAGATCTGTCTTTGCAACTTAAACCTCTTCTCCTTCTTTCAGAGATTTCTTCTTTCTTGAGTCCCTACTATTTAATTTTGAAATGTGTTAGCTTTGTGGCCAGCCTTGGCTGCTGCTGTTCCTGGGCAGCCACTCTTGTATTGAGGGAGTATTGATGTGGTCAGTTTTACTTAGAGACTTACATGCATTAATATTTCTTCTCCTTTTTTGATGGCTCCTCCATATTTTCCTACCTTCCACAGCAAGCCATGTTCTGGAAGTTTGACCTCCACACGACCTCTCATATTGACACCCTCTTGGAGCGTGGCAACGTGACTCTCTTTGAGCTTCTGGATGAGGAGGATGTGTTGCAGGAGTGCAAGGTGGTCAACCGCAAGCTGGTGGACTTCCTGGTGCAGCCCCAACACATGGAAGCGCTGGTCACCTGCGTGACAGAGGAGCCCCCTGGAGATGTGGATGAGAGAGTGCGCTACAAGTAAGTGATGAATATGAAATCTGAAGAGCTTGCAAAGTTTTTTGTTTTCAAAAATTGAAAAACCTGTTCTTCAAAATGAGTATTAAAAGAATTAAAGAGACTGACCACACCATCTTCCCTTTTAGTCATTGGGCTACTTGTGTCATGTTTTACAAGGTTTCATACTTGGTTGGAGAATCACACATTTATTTTTTGATCATGATGTTTATTAATGTGTTATTCTCTTTATAACTTATCTCTATCCCAAAGTTGGGATTTCAGTCTTGATGTGAAAATCTCAGGGTAATGGCTTAATTCAGGCATCTTGCTTGTTTAATGTGACATCTAAATTGGTGAACTGGAATCTGGAGTCATGGTTTTCGTTAACTGTGATTAGGTATAATATTTGAATTAACAAATTTCAGTTAAGTTATGGTTCCAGCTCAAAGCTTATTAAATGAAGAAACATGAGCCCCGAGCTAATGGAAAATATGGAGGTTTCACATGATTTAAAATGCTGGTAACATGC
The DNA here is from genome assembly GCF_035594765.1 of Anolis carolinensis. Lineage (NCBI taxonomy): Eukaryota > Metazoa > Chordata > Lepidosauria > Squamata > Anolidae > Anolis > Anolis carolinensis. The sequence goes on from NC_085846.1 coordinate 16,590,179, forward strand.
CTCCGTCTCATGTACTTGCTCTTGCATTGGAATCCAGGTTTGATTGAAACCACTTCCCATTTCAGGAATGAAAGTTTACTATGGTTTCAATACTAAAGGTGATGCATGAGGGTGAAGCAGTACAAAAAGAAGGAAGATACAGCTATGATACTCATTTGTGTGTGAATTGATTGAAAATCTAGAGCATCCAACCGTCCAGCATCTAACCATTTCAATGCACAAAGCATGGGATCGGGTCTGGGTCCCGTTTTCCAAACTCCAGGATCCTTTGATTAGCAAAATTGTTTTGTAAAATTGAGTTTCTTTTAAAAAGTTACAGGCCAGATGTCTTGTTTTCCAGATGAATGGCACTCTGAGATAAACAATAGTCGTGTTATTTCTAATTATTTTATTGGGCAAAATCAGTTTGGGGTGCCAAAGCAACATAAATGGCCTTGAGGGACACATGTGGCCTATGTTCCACCCAATGCATACCTCTGCAGCAAGGAGTAGATGTCACTGTGGTATTATGATCTTCTGTCTATGATCAAGATAAATGATGATTTATTAATTAATGATGATTTAGCTGTGATCAACATTGAAAAAACAACAGCCTAAATCTTGCCGTTTCTGAATGAAATTCAGGCTTTTGCTTTGGCAAAGTTCCCAAGATGGACGTTCAGCATACTGTAATCTTTCTTTCCAAAAGCCGTTCATGGTATTAAAATGTTCTCAGGCAGTCCTGGAGATAATTGAACTGGAACTCTGCATACTAAATTTGGTAGGTGTGCCATTAAACAATCAGCAGATAAAAAACAAAGCATTTTGTGCAAACGATTGTTGAAATTTATAAAGCAGCAAAGTACAGCCAAAATGAATAGTTTTTTGTTTATACAATTCCGTTGATTAGTTTTATTAAAAGTGCTTTCTATCTCAAATCACTTCCTGCCTGGGAAAGGAAAGGCATAGTAACATGATTAAGGAATTAACCTATTTCATGTCACATCCCTAAATTTGTCATTGCCTTCAGATAATCCTGGTATAATAGTTCATTTCTTAAGTTTCTGTAACATACAACCTGTCTGTGATGATACTTGGAGATTTGCAATTTGGGGGTGCATTGACCATATTGGGAAGCAGAACTTCAGATGCCATAGAAAAGAATACGTGAGTCCCCATCTTTTGTAGCAGTGAAGATTTTCCTCCATTAAGCTCATGACTTTTTTCCTCGGGACATTATCCTCATATCGTTGGTTCAGGCTGAGAGAGTGATTGTCCCATAGTCTTGAAACTATGTGGCTAAAGCATGCCAAACCTCAGTGCTAAAATAAGTTACTATTCAGTGATCAGTTGGCAAGGATTCAATGCCATGCATAATTGTAAGAAATAGAATAAATTGTGCAGAATGTGTAATGAGCAAGCCTCACAACCTCTGAGGATGCCTGCCATAGATGTGGGTGAAACGTTAGGCGAGAATACTTCTGGAACATGGCCATACAGCCTGGAATACATACAACAACCACGTATAAATTGCATACTGCATGATTTAAAGAGGTTTGGCTTTTCACCAGATGGAATTTTCCTGGCAGAATTGTAGATCACCCAACCCAAACGTGTTATGTGTCTCTTGTACTGGAGATTCCTGAATATTTAGCAAGACAGTTGAGCAATGCAGGACTGAACTGTCTTTTTCATCTGCACAGCCATCAGTCAAAGGTTAGAGGCTGGCAGCGATATCCATGCATCAGGATTTGATGTGGCAGCACACTTTTAAAAAAGACTTATCTCCTATAGGTACCCAAGTGTGTCATGTGAGATACTGACATCAGATGTCACGCAGATAAACGACGCGTTGGGTGAGGATGAGTCTCTCCTGAGGCGCTTGTACAGCTTTCTTCAGACTGGTGGTATCCTCAACCCACTGCTGGCCAGCTTCTTCAGCAAAGTCATGGGAATTCTTATCAATCGTAAGACTGATCAGGTGATGTCTCACACGCTCTGGCTTACAACTATTACTTGTTCTCTCCGCTGGGGTTCAAATGACCCAACACTCTAAATGATTTTATGTGACTAAAAGAAGTTCTGTATCAATGCTTTCTAATATAGGTACTTGTATTTTGGGTCGTTGGAATAGTTTGGAATATTTGGAAGGTATGTTTATAATAAACATGAGATTAATGTCTTCTTACCAGTGCACCCTCATGTGGTGACACTTGGTATATCCATAATGAAAAAGGCAATTGGTTTCTGAGCACTTTCTTTTGAACTCCTTACATTGTAAATTGTAAATTCTATAAAAGGATGCACTCTGAGTCATTCATGGAAGTTTTGAATCATATCAAAAATGGCCCAAAACCTATAGCCTTTTATTGATTAGTTTTGTTTAGAGGCCTTTGCATTCCTCAAAGGCTGAGAGAATGTGACTTGCTCAAGGTGAACTAGTGGGTTTCCATGTCCAAATTGATAAACTCTACAAGTTAGCTGGCATTGCCCCTCCTGACGTGCGACGGGAAGTTGCTGCTAACGGTGAGAGAAAAAAGGTCGAACATTGTGAAAGCCACCCACTGCATGGCTATCACCCTCCTCCCACCAGACTCAAATCAAGGAAGGGCTTCATGAGAACCACCACTCCTCTTGATGTTCCTTCAGCAACAGCAAGGGTGTCCCTCTGGGCAGCTAAACCTGGCCATTCTAACTGGATGACCCCCCCAGAGGGTCTTCCTCCAGGGGCAAACCAAGAATGGGCAACTTGGAAGTCCCTGAACAGACTCAGAAGTGGAGTGGGCAGATCAAAAGACAACTTGACAAGGTGGCACTACCTGGAGGAATCCTCCACCTTGTGTGTCTGTGGAGCTGAACAAACAACTCAGCATATGTATGCTTGCCCACAATGCCCTGCCTCATGCACGGAGGAGGAGTTGTTTAAAGCTACAGACAATGCGGTTGCTGTTGCCCGCTTTTGGTCCAAAACTATTTAGTTGCTTGTGATTTCTTCTTTTTTTTATTTCCATTATTTGAAATGTATTTGTTGTACAATGCTTTTGACACGAAATAAATAAATGTCCAAATAGGGGTTTGAATCCTCGTCTCCAGAATCATTGTTCAGCATTCTGGCTTCCACACTGGCTCTTAAATGTCCAGTATAGCTGATACCTGTTCAAAAGAGCTCATGCAACACTTGTCAATTAACTTAGTTGTAATATACCTCTCTTTTGATGAGCATTCCATGGTTTGATTCTTGTATGATAAATAGGACAGCACATCCCAGCTATGTCCAGAAAGGGTCTTGCCTTTTCCTTTTCACTAACATGCTTGGCTGTCTTTCAGATAGTTGCCTTCCTGCGCAAGAAGGATGACTTTGTCAACCTGCTGCTATGCCACATCGGTACCTCGGCCATCATGGACCTCCTGTTGCGCCTTCTCACCTGTGTGGAGCAGCCACAGCTCAGGCAAGATGTATTCAATGTAAGAGGTTTGTTACTATGTAGTCCTGTCTGTTTCCCTCTTCCTTGAAAGAAGAGAAAGCATAATTGTGTTAGAGGCTTGGTGAATGCTAGCTTTTTAAGTAAAGTGTCTGCCTCATTCCCAGGAAGAATTAAAAGTGAAAATTAAGTGACTTTTGAAGAATATGTTCATTCATTGCTTAGAACGTTCCTGATTGCAAACCTTGTGATATGTACCGTGTATACTCGAGTATAAGTCGACCCGAATATAAGCCGAGGTACCTAATTTTACCACAAAAAACTGGGATAACTTATTGACCTGAGTATAAGCTGAGAGTGGGAAATGAAGCAGCTACTGGTAAATTTCAAAATAAAAATAATAGATACCAATAAAATTACATTAATTGAGGCATCAATAGGTTAAATAATGCATATATATGGATACAGATATATAGGTACATGGATCTATATGTATATAGGATTTGCAAGGACCTGCAAACAAATGAGGGGGAAATTCATATATAAAATTAATTTATATCGATATATAGATACAGATATATAAGCGCATAGGGATTGCAAATGCATGCAGGGGGTTAATGCCTATATATCTGTAGGAGATATTGACAAATATTTAAGGGGAAAATATTTTCATAAGATTAATGTGTGTGTGTGTTATCTTCTTCCTGACTTGCACCGGAGTCTTTCCCTTTTCAAAACATTCCCTTGGTTAAGAGGGAAGGAGGCTTTGGAAAACACACTGATACGGGAAGGTAAGAGAGAAATATATCATATATTACAAACAATGGCCTCTAGGTTCTGTTGCCTGGCCTTGACCATTATAAGCCAAGGGAGGCTTTTTCAACTAAAAAAAAAAGCGCTGAAAAACTCGGCTTATCTTCAAGTATATACGGCATGTTTCCTTGGCTTTTGCTTTGTGTATCTGAATACGTTGTTCTAGAAAAGAAGACATTAGTTATCAGTGGAAAGAGATACTTGGTGCTTGTGATCTAAAAATGCACATGTTTATAGTACTTAATCCAGCTTTCCTTACCAAGCTACTGGAAATCTCTTCAAGCGCTAGTCTTCTAAAATAATTCCCCGTGTTCCCATTGGGCTCTTTAACTCTTTACTAATATCTGATTTACTCATTATTTGGGTGGCTTTGTGAAAATATACCTGATTTCAGAATATTCTTGTTCCATAGAACTGCCATCCCTAGGTCCATACAACATTGTGCAGCAGGTGGTTCCCTATAGGCACCTTGCCTTTTGGATATTCTTATGTGTTGCACTTCTTTCTGCAGCATGACTTCATTTATTTGCTTGGGACAGATGTGTCTCACTGTATTTTCCCTCAAAGTATTTCATTATGAGGATTTCTTTGCCCAGAATTGTATGACATCTGCCAGTAAGGGTATTAGTATTGCTGTAACTCTTAAGTTCAGCCCTATGGGATGTTTTTGGATCCCTGTTTGTGTGCACACATGATTTTAACCCTGAGCACTTCGCACTGGTAAATGGAACAGGGAAGTCCTCATAATGAAAGATACTTGCTTAATCTTCACATCATTTTTCTTGTTTCCCCCCCTGTAATTTCAAGTGGCTTAATGAGGAGAAAATTGTGCAGAGACTCATTGGGATGATCCACCCTTCAAAAGATGACAATGTAAGTAGCAAATGTTCTTCATCAGTTATTTCCCCTATGCAGAGAATGTGTCATATGTTTATGGAGATGGGAAGGGAGTCAGTGTTTAGGCCTCAGATTGACAAATCTTGGGGGTTAGTGGGCTTCGTTCCTGATTTTGGAAGACCTTCTTTCTGCCACTGCCTTTTTTATAATATTAATTTTTATTTACATACATTAATAACTTACAGTGAAACAGAACACAATACAGTGAACATTTTACAAACAACCCCACCGCCAAGGTCTGATCAAGTATCATTTCATTTACCATAAAATTTATAATTCAACCATTAAACCAATGTCATATCCAAAATTCCTGACCAACAAGGTTGTATTATTTTCCCTTTTCACTTTCTAGAACATATTTAATAAAAACTGACCAGCATAAATCAAAATCAGATCTATTAATTTCCTCCCTGAACACCTTCATTTCCATTGATAATGTATCATTTAAAGCTACATTCCATACCTTCCCATACCATGCTTCCAGTGTGATATTGGTTACTACCTTCCATTTCCTTGCAATTATAAGTTTTGCCGCTGTGAGTAAAATAATCACCAATTCTTTCTTTTCCATTTCTAAATTCAACTTTGTGGCGTCCATTAATAATGCTAACCTAGCATCTGGAGTGATGTTTAAACCTATAATGTTACTGATTTCTATACATACGTTATTCCAAAAACTCTTCACCTGGGGGCATTCCCACCATAAAGGAAAATATGTCCCTTTATGCATGCCACATCTCCAACAGAGGTTACTTTGTTTCCTATCCATCCGGTGTAGCTTAACCGGTGTGGTATACCATCTCCATATGATTTTGTATACATTTTCTTTTAATCTTATTCACAAATTCTTAACCACTCTCCATTTTAGAACCCTTTTCCAATCGAGATCCGTCAGGGTCCCTAGGTCTCCTTCCCAGACCTTTTCTAACAGCTTCAGCTCTATTTCTTCCCCTATTAATCCATTGTATATTTTCCCAGTTAGTCCTTTCCCTGAAGTTTCTTGATTTTTAAGTTTGCTTAGCCATTCTTCATATTTATTCAGCTCTCTACATCTGGGATTTTTACCTAACCAATCATTTTTCCAATTATATAGCTGTTGCCTCTCAAACCAATTCAGGACACCTTGTTGTTTTAACTTATTAAAGTTGCCTCTTGAATTTTGTATCCATTCCTTCCAAGAAAGAGCAGTTTCCACCTCCTCTAATTTTTTATTTTTAAGTTTAATTCTCAGATCTTCTGGAAAATTTTCCAGTAGGACTATTGGGGTTAGAGGAGAAACTCCTGGAAATATCTTGTTTCTTAACTTAGCCCATGTCTCCATAACCTCTTTAGCCAGGTTGTTTTTACTTTGCCAGTTTTTGACAAGAAAAACATATCCCCATAATCTCTTTGCCAACACTTTCCTTCCAGTCCCCGCCAGATTAATTTAGGTTTCGAGAGCAGCCTAAACACTCCCTTTATTATATGTGTCTCATAATAGGTATTTAATTCTGATATTCCTGATCACCCTAATTTCTGTGGAATATATCATAAGCTTCATGGTAGCAGAAATCTTCTAGTTCCATTACAAAATTTATTAACTAATTTCTGCCATTTTTAAGATCAACCTCTAGTAATTTAATAGGTAACATATTACATAAGAAGTTAAATTTAGATAATAGTTTCATTTTAAAAATGGCAATTCTGCCAAACCATGAGAAATTAAATTTTTATATTCCAGTAGTCATTCTTGGATTTCCCTAAATAGTCTAAAAATTTAAATTTTTTAACTCTGAATAATTTACAGGTATTGTAATTCCTAAGTACTTAATTTTGCTTCTAATCTTAATCTTAAATTGATCCATTATTTTATCTTTGTCCTTTCCCTCCAGGTTTATTGTCATTACCTCCATTTTCTTCCAGTTAATTATTAAACCTGTTATTTTCCCAAACGGGTTCAAATGTAGATTTATCCGGTCTAGTGCCCTATCTGGATTCCTTACTGTCATCCGCAAATAAGCTAACTTTGGTTTTATTGTCCACTCCCATTCCCTGTATCTCCTTAACTTTCCTAATCGTAGATGCTAATAATTCCATAACTAAAATAAATAATACTTGGGAAAGAGGACAATCCTGCCTTAATCCTTGTTCAGTACTAAAAGATTCAGTACTTGAGTCATTAATTATAACTTTAACCCTGTTTTCTGAGTATATTCGCTCTATTATATGTTGGAAACCCTCTCCAACCCTCTCCCTCTGCCACTGCCCTTAACCGTTTTTTAAAAATGGATGCCAAATTGCCCTCAAGGGATTTGTGGGGGAAATTTTCACATATATTTGCTCAAGGAGACCCAAAAGCAGCAGGATCTTTGACAGCACCAGGAAGGCCCTAAATGCACTGCTCTTGGGTGTGTTTGGAGTTACAGACATTTGGGGATTCCAGTATGCAGAAAAACATCTGGGGGGTGGATTTTGCCCATTTCTGTCTTTGGGTAGTTCTTTTGGCTGATCACAGCACAGAGAAATGGAAATGTGTGATTGCTAAAATGTAAAGTGATGACTGAATATGGACTTTTCAGTGTGGCAAGCTGCTGCTGTATCTGGAATTGATATTTTAATATCATTTTTGCTCTTTGCTTTCGTCCCCCTCCTTGCAGCAACATTCCAACGCTTCACAGTCCTTGTGTGATATAATCCGTCTGAGCCGTGAGCAAATGATTCAAATCCAGGACAGTCCTGAGCCAGACCAGCTTCTGGCCACTCTTGAGAAGTAAGTGCCATTCTTGATGACCTCATTGGCATAAATGGGTACTCTTGCCTTTAACATCAAAATAAAGTGTCAACAGCTGAAATAGCTTTGATAAAACCTCAACAGTCTATGTCTGTTTAGCATGGAGTGCTTAATCATTTTAAAAAAATTATTGAATAAATTTGAATTTTGTGATGGGCTTTAAACTTATAATCATTGTGAATTTTCTGTGGGACTCTGTTCTGTCTGTCAAAATTTAGGGTCATTCTTGATGATGATTTTGCAGTTGGACATGTTAAAACTGTATACAGCAGGATCTTGGGTTATATTCCACCCTTCTCACCCCGAAGGGGACTCAGGGCAGATCACATTGCACACATATAAGGCAAACATTCAATGCCATAACATAGAACAGAGACAGAGATAAACGCAGGCCGGGCTGTGGTGCAGGCTGGTTAGCAGCCAGCTGCAACAAATCACTCTGACCAAGAGGTCATGAGTTCGAGGCCAACCCATGCCTGCGTCTGTCTCTGCTCTGTGTTATGGCATTGAATGTTTGCCTTATATGTGTGCAATGTGATCCGTCCTGAGTCCCCTTCGGGGTGAGAAGGGCGGAATATAAATACTGTAAATAAATAAATAACTTGCAGCCTCTGCCCTTGTGTGGGGGCACCCTGCCTTATGCATGCCTCCAGGAATGATGCTGGGTGACTTTTCCAGTTTCTCTTCATCTGCCACATAAATAGCATGATGGGAAACCTTTGGAATGCAGGTGGGGGCCTTGTTGTCCTGCAGATGATGAACTAGAAGTCTAATCTCTCACTTTTGTCCAGTCTTCCCGGGGCCAATGGAAATTGGAGTCCAGTGATATCTAGAAGGTCAAAAGTTCTCCAGCTCAGTTTTGTTGCTTCTGGAATAGTTCCTTTGTTTTACTCTTCAATTTATTTCTAACTCAGTCTTGGTATTCTCTCTGGAGCCTCCGGTGGCCTAGGGGATAAAAGCCTTGTGACTTGAAGGTTGGGTTGCTGACCTCAAGGCTGCCAGGTTCGAATCCCAGCCGGGGAGAGTGCGGATGAGCTCCCTCTATCAGCTCCAGCTCCATGCGGGGACATGAGAGAAGCCTCCCATATGGATGGTAAAACATCAAAACATCCTGGCTTCCCCTGGGCAACGTCCTTGCAGACGGCCAATTCTCTCACTCCAGAAGCAACTCAGGTTGCTCCTGACACGGAAAAAAAAGGTATTCTCTCTCTCTCTCTCTCTGTCTCTCTCTCTCTCTCTCTCTCTGCTATCTGCTATTTGCTATTTGCTATATGCCTGTGGGGGCATCAGGGATTGATGCCAGTACAGACTCACAATTTTAGAGCATGTGTGTATGTGCCTTCAAGTCACATTAGTTTAATAGGGTTTTCTTTGATATGTGTTTTGTTATTTTCTTCCTCTGAAATATACCCTGCAACACCTGGTATTTGGTTTCCTAAGTATTAACGGGACTGATTCAGCTTAACTTCTAAGACCAGGTAGGATCTGGTGCCTTTAGGATGTGACTGTTTAATAATAACTTTCAATTTCACTCCTTTGTTTTCAGGCAAGAGACAATTGAGCAGCTGCTAAGCAATATGCTGGATGGAGAACAGAGTGAATCTGTCATTGTCAATGGGATCCAGGTCTTGCTGACACTGTTGGAACCACGCAGACCCAGGTGTGTGGGGGAGATAGGTCTAACATGCAGCAGGAACCATGCAAAGTATGTTCTGTACTGTGTTGTGCTTGAGGTAGCGTTGCATTTTGTGATGATTCTAGTCAGCACACGAGAATAATCCTTAACATGAAAACCTCTCTATGTTGATTTATTTTTTCTTCTCCTAATCCCTCTTGCATTTTTGTCGTACCTTTTGTTTATTATATTGGACTGAATATTTTCTTTTAGTTTTCTTGTATACATTTGTATCCATTTTCTGTACACTTTTTCCCTAATATTTGTTTTTGTACACATTTTCCCATTTACAAAATGTATTCTTGTAATTTTTTCTGTAATATGCATTTTAAAATGCATGTATGTGTTTATATGTATATATTGCTCCAGAATTTGTCAGGAGCTTCATATATATTTGAATTTCTAATGCAAGTTGTGTTTTGTCCTGTGAGGTATAAAAGGGATCTTCTTTTGTCAGTTTCAACATCTGACAAAATACTTTTCCATTCCTGCATGCAGAGAATTGTGAAATCTCTGGTAACTGGAGAGGGGCTACAATGGGGTCACAGTTAGAATTTATTTCACAGTGCTCTACTTCTTTGCATTGAAAGCAGTGTCCATCCTTTCCACTACATCATTTTGCACTTTTGACATATTTGTTTTAGTAATTAGAGCAAATAAAACCTTCAGAATTAAATTTGTTCCAACACTGTGAATCTGAAAAGCAAAGTGGGTTATGGCAAAGAGAGAGAGAGTTTCAAAAGCATAGAACATCTGATATAATTAACTGTATTTCCATAATTTATTCAATGGTTTGAGTTTCCCTATCATAGTATCTAGATATCTTAGGAGTCGTCTTTTGGTCTGTACTACCATAGCTCATTATTTGTATTAGCATTGTTTTTCCTTACTATCCCTTGCAGGACAGAGCTGGGCGGCATGGGAGGCTTTTACTGCAACATGGAGGGGCAGATGGAGATGTCTGGCCCCAACTGTGAAGTGGCTTGTAGCCAGGCAAGTCAGGGCACTCTGCTTGCTATCAAACAGCGTCTCAGGGAGCTTCACCGGCTGCTCCTTGACCCACCAAAGGTTTGTATGCATTAACTTATATTGGGCGTGACAAAAGTGGGTGGCCTATGAGGGCACATCCTCAAAAGATGCCCTCAGAACATTACCATGGGGCAAGTGGGGAGCCTGTGAGCCGCCCTGAGTCCCCTCGGGTGAGAAGGGCGGGGTATAAATGATGTAAATAAATAAATTTTATCTTTGAAATGTTTTGGAACATACAGAGGGCCCAGATTATTGTAGGGATTGTTGCCTAAAACAGGATTTCTTAAACTTTTCTACTTGGGACCTTTTTTGGCCCCAAAATATTTTATGTGACCCCGGATATATATGTATATAAAATAGGTTTAAAAATCAAATATTTACTGATAATCAGCATTTGCAAGGTATACGAAATAGACTGAAATTTCTTTTCATGAAGTACAGCTAAGTATCTTCTGCAGAGTCTACTACACAAAAGATTTATGGAAATGTCTAAAACAGCCACTAGGTGATGTTCAGAAAACCTTTCTGATGTTATTGTACTTCTGTTCTACATTTGTCGAGTAGAATTTGTTAAGACCCACAATTTAAGAAGCTGTGGTCTAAAGCAGTTTTTCTCAAACTGTGCTCCTTCAGGTGTTTTGGACTTCAGCTCCCAGAAATCCCAGCCAGTTTACCAGCTGTTAGAAATTGTGGGAGCTGAAGTCCAAAACATCTGGAGGAGCCGAGTTTGAGAAACTCTGGAGGTGCAGAGGTTCATCATTGTGACTGTAGTAGAAACCCACATAACCCCAACCATAGTAACACCCACAAGTGAAGAGTTTTTGTTTTAAATGTGTTTATACTTGAGTCGTTTCAAAAGTAAGGACACCTCATTCAGAAGCTGTGTTGTAGTGATTGTTGTTTGTCAGGAAAAAGATGGAAGCAGGGCATCCATAGACATGTAGAAAAGTGGAATGCGGTATATTAATATTCCCGTCATTTGAGTCCATTCTGAATAAAAGCAGTGAAATCTTTTCACAGTCTAGTCCCTTATTGAGCCTTTCAGTAAAGTGTATGGGACAAGTTATCTACTTGAGATTTAGCTATTGAGATGGAACACAAGAGACAGCAAGAAAAAAATTCCTGCATTTCATCCCCTTTTACAGAAAGACCCCCTGCAAACAACATGGGGAATCTTGGACCCTCCTTTGGGAAACACACGTCTTCATGTTGTGAAGCTGCTGGCCAGCTCACTGGGCACCAACAATGCAGCCCTGCAGAATGAGATTATAGAGCTTGGTGCCCTTGACACAATGTTGGTAAGTACAATCCTGTATCCATCAGCAGTTGCTTCAAATTCAGTTCTTCCTGATTTGTGGGAGATTTGCTTACCTGCATCTAAGAGGATTTTGCTAGAAAGACATGCACATTTCTAGAATAATGACACATTTGTGAGTGTCTTTATTGTTTTGACATAGGGCAAACCCTGTTCAAAATATATAATCCTGAAAGTATTTACTACTTAATCAGTAACAAAGCTTGTCTTTTTTTTTTAAATTGAATTCACAGAAAAGCAATTGAAGAGATATTAGGGCTGTCTCTTGGTTAAGAAGATTCTTTTTGTGGTTTCTCTGAAATTGCAAATATGGGTCTTGTGTGCAGTTGCAAGACAGCTCAGAATTCTCTATAGTGGTACTACTCTTAGTGGTAGCCCTGATCACCCTGACCTGGAGGATATAGCTGTCAGGTGGGGCTAGCACCTCAGTTCCTTTTGTCTGCAGTGTTAGCAGCAGCAAGGAATTTCTCCTAGATAAGTTATCTTATTAAGTGTTTGATTCTCCTGCCTACATCAGTTTTCTTTTCATACTGACCTTTGGTTGGTTAAAGGTCTGTGTCTGCCTCCAGACTCAGAACGAGAGGCATCAAGGCAGATAAACAACCTCAACCGCATAGACCTCTCAAGGTGGCTAGGGAAACATCCCAAGCTAATTCCATAGTAGTGGGTGTCTCTCAGTCTCTGTCCTCGCAGAGGATTCAGGCTACTCTATCTGACAAGAGAAGGGAATAAGTTGGAGACTATGAGGCATAATATAAATTCCTCAGCAGGTTTTTTTTTTGCAAAGCTAGCCCACTATGGCACATATATAGGAGCATACCAGACCTTTCTCTGGAATAAAGTTGCCACATACTTCGAACATCAGCCAGCAGTGGAGCTTTCAAGCAGGAGACACTAATTCCTACAGGCCTACAAAAGGATCTGGCTAAGCCCATGATCGCCTCAGTGGGAAAATTGATCATGGCGGATCAGTAGGCCTCCACTGCCATATCTGGCTACACACACCAGTGTTTTCCTCATTGGCACGAGGGATTATCAAGGACCTACTGATGCATGAGTTGGGGCTGTTCAACCCAGATACAGACTCACAGCTAGAGCATGCTCATAAAATGTGACAGACTACACAGATTTGGATTTCTGCCCTCATCTACTCCTCCCATCTAGAGCAAAAGGGCTAAGCTATCCCGCTTAATATCAGAGGCGCTATAATCCAGTCACCTCGAGGACCCGGACGTGCTATCAACAATATCGTCTACTTCTGTCTTTCATTCACAGGACCTTTACTTCAAGTATACATACAACAATTTCTTACATGCTCAGGTGGAGGCATGCCTTAGCAGTGTCTTCAGCTCCCATGCTGTGGATGAGACCATTGAAAACCACTCTGATTCCCTTCCGGAGAACCCTGTCATCCAACATGTAGGTTTCATGCTTTGAATTGGATGTATGTGTTCTTTTGCTGTAGAGGTATTAGATTGCTGAAGATAGGAACAAACAATGGCTTTTTTTCCAAAATAAGGACCCACATATAGAAATTGAAGGGATGAAAAATTGTGGTTAGCATGATCTGAGGAGCTGGGAAGTGTTAACTTACAATACGTGAAGTAAAAGAGGGGGGTTGCAAGTAGGCGAAGGAGAGGATGTTTTGATTTAGTTGACCCATTACTAATCTACAAACTACTATATCAGTGCTTTCATAGATTAAATACAGTTTTGCCACTTGGCCTTCCATCCAGACCTTGAGCTGTTGAACATAAACCATAAATCCCCTTTGCCTGTTTGTATTTTCTTGTACACCCATAATAGTTAGAAACTTCAAAAACCTTTAAGACCTTTAAGGTTCTGACTGAGAAACTGGAATCCATCCCTACTCAGATTCAGGCACTGGTTTCCATCTTGCATTCTTTTCATACATGACTGCACTCTGCCCTTCTCCATAGTTGCTGCAGAAGTGTCGCTTAATCCAAAGAATCTTGTCTGCCTGGGAAGAAAATGAACGATCACAGTAAGTATTTAACTGAGGAGATTGGTGTGGTATAGTTAGTTGGCTCCCTTTTTCTCTTCCATTCCATTAAATAAAGTTAATAGTTCTGAGCACTCTCAGAGGTAAACAAAAGTTACTGGGATTCCAGGTTGTTAGTGTCTGTAACGCAAGTCAGGCAAGAAATGTTGGAGTGTATCATAATGACGTGAAACATGCTTTGGTGGCACTACCTCACTCTTTTCTCTGCCGTCTTCTTTTCTTGAACTTCCTCTCTTATTTGACCCTTCTCCTCAGGCTTTGGTAATAATCACTTGCTGTTTCTGCTTCTGATAGCTCCGTGTGGTACTTACCTGGCTATTTCAATTCCTTTATTCCACGGATGGGAAACTGCAGATGAAGTGTAGCCCATTTTTCACCACATGCTCTTACATCAAGTTGCACTGAAATGTCAGAATCCCCAGTCAGGGATAATAGAAAAAGGTTTGCTTTATGAAGTGAATTAAAGCTCTTAGTTTTGTGGGAAAGGACCACCTCTCAAGGGTAGATGCCATTGCAGAAGTAGAGAAGCCCAGGTTCAAAACAGGCAACAAATGATGGGAAGGTCCTTTGCTTGGGACTTGGAAAGGCACTATGAGTCAAATGGATAGTGCTAGTCTGGATGAGACTGGCCATCAATCCCTTGGCCAGTATGACCACTGCCATTTATATCTAACTTTTTTTCTATCCTTTATGAACAATGCATTCGTTCCTAAATCAGACTGACAAACTCAATCCATATGGGCCCTAAGATCTCCCTTTATTTTGTCATTCCACCTGTTCCTTTTTTTATGTACAAAGATGTATTCATAGCAGTCAGCAGCCTCCACTCTATCCCTTTCTTCTCTTGCAGATTGGATGGGGGCAGGCGCAAGGGCTATATGGGACATCTCACCCGCATTGCCAATGCTTTAGCACAAGGCTCAGAAAAATGGCCACACTCTACTCTAGTCAAGCAGCTATTGAAAGGTAAGTATCCTGGCAGCTGCAAGGAGGTTAGTGAGCCAACTGCTGTATACAAGATCAGATTTGTTAGGAAGTAAGAAAGGAAGATTATTTGGTAAAAAGGACATAAAAAGTCAGGCAGGTGATGCTTGTTATGTGACCATTACAATTCCAGAAATAGCCTTAAAATTCTAGAAAACAGTGTCCAAAAGTGATTAGATGTCACTTCTAGTCTGGCAAAATGATTTCTGTGTCCAGTTCTCTGAAGTTCTCAAGCAGAGTAAATAATGGCAGCAGGCACAGCCTCTAGCCAATGTGTTGCCATCCTTATACTAAATGAATAAGTCTGACCTTTTCAAATTTGAGAACTTTAAATTCTTGCTTATGGTTGGAAACCTTTTTTCCCCTATATTTGTCTTGGCAATGAGCTCAGAACTGCATATATGATGGCTCTCCTCCAATTGTCCTAAGTATTGCTATGAGGTAAATTAGACTGAAATATAATCACTGTTACAGGGTTAGCTGGCAAGGTTCATATCTAAATGCAAATTAGAACCTGAATCCTCCAACCTAATCATCCTCAAACTAGGCTAATCACAGCCACAGTCTGACGTCGTCTGCTAATTGATTATTTAAGATTTCAGCACAGCAAAGAGAATCCGATAACTTGCTAGGGAGACGCCCAATGCCTGCAACTTGTTGGAGAAGCATTAATTTTTTCCATTATTCCTAATCAGCAGGTAGTACTACTTTGCAAGTGTTTCTTCTCCTTGTTGTTTTTTAAAAAGAATTTATAGACTGTTTTAAAAGGGATTAGATCAAACTCCAAAGGAGAAATCTGAATGAAATTTGTAATTTCCATATTCAGTGGCCCTGTGTTAAAGATTAGGAGCTGGTGATATGAACTAGTGCTTTTAGAATTTTTTTAAAAAAACATCTCATAGCATCATTTCAAATTCTTATTTCAGGAGAGGAGAGTTCTGAGTTGCTTATGCAGTTGCTGTTCATTGCCCATTCTGATCCACTGTATACTATTCACTTATACATCAATTTCCAACTTACATTTTATGCTTTTCAGAGCTACCTGAGGAAGAACAAGAGCAGTGGGAGAAGTTTGTGTCGGGGCCCTTGTCAGAAATAAACAAGAAGAACACAGTGGATCTTGTGAGTCTTCTGATTTTCCTCATTCTATTTTATGTTCCAACCTTACTTGTGTATCAAATAGTTAGAAAAGATGCTTTCAGAGGAGAGAGCATGTTCTCCTCCTTTCTGCCCTCACAAGACTTCTCTGTTTTAATTTTACACTCCATGGCTGTTCTGTTAGTGACAGACATATTTAGGCATAAGCTATGCTTCATATGTAGAGTGACATTTGTAGACAGTGTGCTATAGTCATATTCTTCATATAGAAACCCATTATAATTCACAGAGTAATATGGGTTACATTTGCATAATGGTACATCAGCTATCATACATGTTGACTATCCACATGTTGCACTACATTGAGTTTCAATATAATGGTTGGGTAGGGTAAATCAAGTGTAATATAACTCTGCCAGCAGATAATTTTATTGGTATGCAAAGTGATTTAGGATCTTGGCCCACATGTCCTAAGAAAGAATTGATTTCTGTGAATCCAGTTTTCAGCCCTGACATTCTGAACTGAAAGAAAGTTTTCTCTGGATAGTCTGATTCAACCAAAAAATTCACCAAAGTGGAAAGGTTTATGCCAGTAGGACTCAGTGTTTTGCCAGCATCTCTGTGAAAGCGAGGGCAGAATGGGGAGGAGAAATAGGAGTTACAGATGGCCATTTTTATGAGCTTGGTAACTCTGACAGTAACTGTGGAACCAACCTTTAGGGCAGCATTCCCCAACTGAAGACATCGATAGGCCAACACTTCTGGAGGGATCTATGTTGGATAAAGCAACAATAGGGAATAGGTTATATTAGCTGTAATCTTAGGGTGTTCTACTCCACACACAAACCTGTTTTTTTCTATTTTGGCAATTCTACTATTCTGGCAATTTTTTATTTTCATTTCTTTCAGGTTAACATGCACAACCTCCATTCATCAAGTGATGATGATGAGAATGACCTCAAAGAGTTCAGCTTCCCTCAGGAGGCTGTCCTACAGCAGGTAAGTGTGTAGCCCCATTCAGGGCCTATTGGATACCAGGAGTTGGAGCTATGCACATGTTTTCAATTACTTTAGGAACCTCAAACATTTTAAAGCTCTAGGTAGGCCTGATGGTGCCTGATCCATACAATACACCCAAATGTTCTTATTGCCTGGGTTATCCCTTTATGCCTTTGAACCAACCAATACTTAAATTGTTGAGTTACAGAAAGTAATAATTTCAAACTGCATTAGCGAGGCTTAGAAGTTTTTTTTACATAGAAACATAAGGATCCCATGATAACAACCAATATTTGTCGGTATATTCTATGCTCTTTAGATAGCTTGTTCTCTCAACAAATGGCCTCTTTCATTCCAGTGGTAAGTTCCACCTATGCTATAAGTGAGAGTGTAACCTGTTTTTCTCATCATAGAGGTGGTAGCATTTTTGTCCACCCTGTTTTGAGGTACTGGATATGAAATCCTGACATTTCCTTTTTTTCAGCTTTCACTCTTAAGTTTTCTTTGACTTCCCCTTTGCGTTGTTTTGTATATTGCACACAGGCAAA
Source organism: Anolis carolinensis (assembly GCF_035594765.1). Lineage (NCBI taxonomy): Eukaryota > Metazoa > Chordata > Lepidosauria > Squamata > Anolidae > Anolis > Anolis carolinensis. The sequence goes on from NC_085846.1 coordinate 16,607,731, forward strand.
ATGAGGCATAAGAATATATAATAAATAAACCAATCAGATGCTATTCAACTAAGACAAATGTGGATTGAGTTGAGTTCAGTGGAACTCATTTTGTAAATTTATATAAGGAAATGGAAAAGAACGTCTTCTGGGAAACAAGGTTTTATTGACTTACTGGTTTTCTTTCATGAGATCTAGGTAGGCTCGTGTAGTTATTGTCTGTCCTCCCTGTGTCAATTTCATGTGATTCACCTTTATCCTTGTCTCCTTTTCCTTCTTGTATAGGCCTTTGTGGATTATCAGTTACAGCAGATGACTTCAGCATTTATTGATCACTTCGGCTTTAATGACGAGGAATTTGGCGAGCAGGAAGAGAATGTGAAGTTAGTGATGTCCGCTTCCTTCATTCCTTCTTTTTGTATCATGCTTTTGTTTCATCTTACCTTTTCTGACCTGTTTTGTGCTCACTGGCTGAGAATAAAACTTTTCTCCTTTGCATACAATAGCATAACATGGGAGGGATCCTGAAAATTTCAGGAAGGGAAACATCTTTTCATAAGAAACTGAGAATCAGGAGAGAGAGAGACTCAATATTTATATGGAGTTCCATATATGGGTTTGCACCTGCTTGGATTTACAATGAAGGAACAGCTGCTTGCCCTCTGCTGATCTTTCCCTATGTGGGTTAAGTTCTTGCAATTCAGTTGTGAATTTGCTTGCAAGAATTTGTTTTTTCAATAGCTTTTTGCAGATTTGTAGTACATGTAATTTGTATACAGGTGCAAGACAGTAAACCCACTTGAAGTAACAAGATACACAATGCCAACCTAAAAAGAAAGGCAAGAGGGTTAAGGCCTACTGCCACTTGCCCTAACCAGGAATCCACAGGAGATGCTGAGTCAGCCTTTTCTCATCTTAGGGTCTTTCCAATACATTGGCTCACAACTTTCATTATAGTCTACCATTGGTCATATTGTCTCTGGTTGTTGAAAGTTATAGACCAGAATACCTGGGGGGAGGGGCAAAATATTGGTAAAGGTTGTGTTTCATCATTCTGAGTGAGCACTGTTGGTCAGCATTGCTTGGTTTCTCATAGAGGGCAGATTTGTGGGGTCCTCCAGTGGGGATTATGTCATATATGAACCTGAAAAGGAGCCCTACTGGGTGAGACTAAAGGCAATACAGCATTCTGATTGTAAAGAGGCCAAGCAAATGCCCTCAGGAAACCCACAATTAGAGAATGAAGGATTTGGAAGCCATTATAGGATTCGGCCTAAGGCCATGTTCCACCCCAAAGAGTCTGGCTTCCAGTGTCTTCCTCAATTCATTCTAAGCCAACTGTTTAATTTGACAAGGATGGGCCTTTTGATTCCTGGATCCCTTTTATCATCTAAGTAATTAATTTTCTCTGCAAATGCTGACCAGCGGTTCATGCTTTGCCGTATCTTTGTTCTTATTGAGGCAGCTTCAGTTTGAATCTTCTTTGGAAGACAGGACTAGTGCAAAAGAGAGAGAGCCTGGAACCTTATTAGTAATTCTTCACCCCTCCCACAAAAACAGTCTCTTTCTTTCCCCAGCCCCCCTAATTTCACATGTCTGCCTCTCTCTCTCTTTCTTTCTCTCTCTTTCTCTCTGTGCTTGTCTGCCCTGCAGCGCTCACTTCCGACAGCTGAAAAGGTAATGCTGTGCTCCTTTCATGCCATGGTGGGCATCGGGCTATATGCATCTCCTCCATTTATGAGTATATGCAATTTTGCCTCCCTTTCTTCCATCATGAAATACATCACCCAGGTGGATTAAGCTAAAAGTGAAAACCCAGATATATTCTGTTCAAAATCACACTGAGCCTTACTCTTGTGTGATTAGTTGCCCAGCATAAAACACAGATTCCTGGAAGGGTTGATCATTAGGCTGGCTTGCTAGAATTTGTGTGTTGGCTCAGCTGATTATGTCTGTATATAAATCTGCTTTGTTGCATTTATTAAAAAAGCTTTCCAGCTGAATATGTACTAGATTTAATTATTAATTTTAAAAATTTGAAATGATTTGGGGGATATAATAGCCATTATGGTATAGGATGTGGTTGAAAAATAAAATATAACCAACTATTTTGTAAAAATGTGCAGCATTGCTTAATTCAGGGCTTAGCAATTAGTAAAATGCAGATTGAAATACAGCTATATTAAGAAGCTTTAATAAAAACAAACTTAATGGAGGCATACTGATTTTGAAGAAGAATGGAATTCGTGGATGCTTGGCTCACCACTGACAAAGCCCTGTCCCTGTGGATGGCTGATTCCTTTCTGGGAACAGGGAAGAGATCTGCAGCCCTTTCCCCATCATTTGGGAAGGGGTTTATGGTAAAGCATATGAAAACCAGGGAACCTGGCCCAAGTGGGCAGTAGCATGAATTTGGGGTGTTTTGTTTTTTATTTGCATGGCTTGAGAAAGAGGGGAAATATAACATTGTAGCTAAGATAGAGCCCCAACTTGGAAAGCCCCCTTCCTTTCTATGAACTCTTCTGCTATGGAGCCTTAGGCTAGCAGCTGTTTCTGTCTTGCTTTCCCTCCATCTGCAGTAAAGATAGGATTTTACTGACTGTTATTTTGGGGGGAAGTGCTTTAAACATATTCTGTCAAATGCTGCATAAGAGTTAAATCATTAATTATTAAGTCCAAACCCAAACAGAATCAATTTCCACTCTATCAGGCTTTGTTGATCCCTCTTTCCAAACTAGACCTTGCTGTTGTTCTATTAGAGATTACAGTTATGTTTTCCAACTTTAATCTTGGGTCTCATTCCTTTGTTTCAGTGCCCCCTTTGACAAGACGGCCAACATCACCTTTTCCCTGAATGCGGATGATGATAGTGTAAGTGTCATTCTTCCAGAGCTGCCTCTTCCTTCCTTTGAACTTGGCCTACAATTTCAACTACTCCCTTCCTCCTTTTTCCCCATAGCCCAACTCCAACCTTTTTGATATCTGCTATAAGGAGCGGATCCAACAGTTTGATGATGATGAAGAGGCTGATGGTTCTGATGGGGAGGACATCTGGCAGGAGAAGGAGGCTGCTGTCTCTTCTGGCTTGGTCCAGGCAACAGCTGTCAGGTGAGGAAGGATGCTATATACTTGGCCTGAAGGTACCTTTTGGTTCCATCAAAGAGATTTGGGCTAGGTACCCTGCTTACTCTGTTCAGGAGAAGGTTGTCTTTTTCTTCTGCTGCTTGTTTTAAATAGTGCAGAGTTGTTCTTTTCATAAAACATCTAAGCATTCTTATTTTTTTCCCTCATCTTGAAATCGTGCGTGTTGGTTTATTTGCTATATTTGCGTTACGTTTCCCAGGGTGGCATTCAACACTTTCCTTATTTCATTCTTACTATAGCCATATGAGATGGATTTGGTTGAGAAAGAATTACTTATCCAAGGCTGCCCTGTAGTTTTTATGACTGAATAGGGATTTTTAGACTACATTTCCCAAATCTCAGTCCAACATAATTATTTCACTACACTACCCTCTTGCCTGTAATGGCAGACTTTTATAAGAATTATTTTTGACATCTTATTGATGTCTTTAATTAGTGCAACCCTTGATTGTCTTCTTTGCAATGCATGTTATTCCTTTCTCTTCTTTTTGTCTTGCCTCTACAAATAGAAACTCTGAAGAAGGACAGCATACAGTAGAGTCTCACTTATCCAAGATTTGCTTATCCAAGGTTCTGGATTATCCAAGGCATTTTTGTAGTCAATGTTTTCAATATATCATGATATTTTGGTGCTAAATTCGTAAATACAGTAATTACAACATAACGTTACTGCGTATTGAACTACTTTTTCTGTCAAATTTGTTGTATAAATTTGTTGGTGCTTAATTTGTAAAATCATAACCTAATTTGATGTTTAATAGGCTTTTCCTTAATCCCTCCTTATTATTCAACATATTCGCTTATCCAAGCTTCTGCCAGCCCGTTTAGCTTGGATAAGTGAGACTCTACTGTACTTAAGACTGTCGAGGGCATATGAATATCTAAAATATCCCCATTCTTTTCTCTCTCCCCAACCCCTTTGCAGAAGCCTTGGCAGTACAGATAGTGAGGACAGCGAAGATTCAGAAGGAGAAGGGGGTGAGGAAGATCCTGGCGGGGGAGATGGAGGTGCCATCCATGTCAGCAATGGCTGTGGCGAACAAACAGAGCTGGAGAGAACGTTAGAAGGTGAGCACTGTATGGGGATTTTAATAAGTAGAAGAAAAAGATTGTATATGGTGAAATGCAGGCTTTGTTGCAAGTTTACTGACTTGGCAGTACTTCTGAATAGGTCAGTTGAACACAGCAGATCAGTTGTGGAGTAAATGGTTATGAGTATGACACAAAGGATAGAATTTTCTTCAGGTTCTGTGTGGTTTAACTGGCTGGGCTACATTAAGGGTGATCAACAGAGGTTTTCTTCCCAGGGCTGGAACAATGTGTAATGATAAACTTAACAACCAGGAGGTTATTCTACTTGTAGATTGTAGCCCTAGTTAGATCTCAATACCTGTATAAAACTCTTATTTCTTAGATCATGGCTGGGCAGACAGCTCCTCTGAGCCTTCCTCAGGATCTGTGATGCCCTCACAACCTGTAGCAGCAGACACAGGAGCAGCTGTGTGGGATAAGTCCAGCTCAGATACCTCCCACACAACCACAGATGAAAACTGGGCCTCATTTACAGAGCCCCCAACACAAGAGAGGTGAGACTTTCCCATATGTAACCTGTTTAAGATCTCCTGGGTTTCCAGAGCAAAAGAATATTTGGTAGAAAAACAGGGAGGTGTAGTTGATGGGATAATGAACCATTGAATAAACATTTGGATCTGATTGAAGAGGACCATTATTGACACTAAAGATTTTAGGACAGCAAGGAAGGAATTCTGTTGGCATTTGTTATTTTTCTGTCCCTCTTATTATATTATATCTTTACCCTTCTAGTCCCTCCAAAGCACTTACGAGCGCTGACTCCCCTGCCGTTCCCGCTCAGGAAGTGACGCAAAGCAATGTATCCCCAGAAGAAAGTGAGTAGCACTCTTATGATTCTGAAACAGCATGACTGCATCCAGGAAAAACCACTGGTTTCCTCTCTAGCACCCCTTGCCTATAATCCTTAACCAGTTTTCACTGTGTGCTCCTTGAATTGTTTGCCTTGTAGCAAGTAAAGCAACACGTTCTAAACAGCTTATCAGACTTATCCTTCCTCTGTGGTCTGTGTTGTATTTTCAGGGGTGGAGCGACATTTGATTTATTTTCTTCTTTGGCCATGCTGCTCATACTTCTAGTGAAATAAAAAGCCCTAGCTGTGAGCATGGCCCAATAAAAGTAGGTTTGCTTTGCCCAGATTTCTTTTCCTATCTTGAGTGATGTACATTTCAGCCAACAACAACAACAATAATAATAATAGTTTTATTTCTTTACCCGCTTCTCCTTGTGGCTCAAAGCAGGCTACAACACAGCTAAAAACACCTAATCATATTAAATGTGTTTCTACAAAATACATATATTAAAATATACAGAACAATAATATAGTGAACACAAGATGTTCATTTAAAATTCATGATTAAAACTGGCTGAGTAAGCTTGCCAGAAGAGATAGGTCTTCAGATGTGTTTTTAATTCCAACAGCTAATCTAGCTGTTGGAGCTCTTTTGGCAGATTGTTCCACAGTCTTGGGTTCGCTGATGAAAAGGTCCTCTGGGTGACGATTGCCAGTCAAGTTCTGGCAGGCTGGAGTATCTGCCCCTGCAGAGGACCTAAGTTTTTGGGGCGGTTTGTATGGGAGAAGGCGATCCTGTAGGTAACTTGGACCCAAACCATGTAGGGCTTTAAAGGTAAAAAAAACAAACAAAAAAAAAACAACCTGTATTTCAGTCAATACAGTTCTCGATGCTGGTCTACATAGGAAATAACTTTAATGGGAACACCACATGGTTCTATTAGGATAACAGCCTGCCTGCCAAGAATAGACCTCCTGCATATTACTGCTTGCCTAGTTTCTATGAATGGGGAAGGATGCTTGAGAAATTGCAGGCATATACAGGCAGTCCTCTAGTTACAAACAAGAGAGGATCTCTAGGTTTATTCTTAAGTTGAATTTATATGTAAGTCGGAACAGTTACATTTTTAAGTGCAACTCCAGCCAAAAATATATTTATATTAGCTTTAGATAGCATAGGGAAGAGGTAAAAACCCCTGTGTTGTTTGTTTTGCTGTCTGTGCACCTGTTCAGAAGATTTTACCTCACTTTCTGTCCTGTAATAATTGAATTTTGAAAAATTTGGCTTGTTGTGAAAACAAGGATTGGTGAGAAAGTTTCAGTGGAGAGACCTTTTCCCCATGATAACTCTTTCAGGAGTTAATTTCTCTTCCTAGGGGTAGATTTCTCTTACTCCTGTCTTTTCTTCTGCCTCTAACAGCAGCTTCTAGTGTTCAACAGGATCTTCCTACTCCAGACACAGGCCCCCCAGAAGGAAGTGATCCACCAAATCCCTCCACCATGAAAACAGTAGCCAGGTAAGATTATAAGATATGATCTGGGATGCTGCTGGCTGATGTTAGTTCTGAAAAGTTGACAAGGAATAGTTAATTAGTCTTTAAGGTAAATAAGCATGTTAGCATTGGCAAATCACTTCAGTAACAGACAGGAATCTGAGAAAAATAACGAACTGATTTGTCTGCTTGCACACATTTATACTTTCAGTATTTCTTTTCTGTTTCCTTCCCAGTTTTGCAAAGAACACAGGGATTGCTGGTACTGCAGGCAGGTCTCTAATTTGTGATCCATTCTCTCTCACACAATCATCATTAAGATTTGTGCACTTCTCTGGGAGAAATGCAACTTCTTGGAATAATGGGTTATTTGCTGCAATTTATAAAGTGATTGAATATGAGAAAGAGAGAGTGAAGTACTGGAATCACTAAGTATTGCTAGCATTTGTATATTGTGACTAGGGAAACATTGTTACTCCTGTATAACCTTTTACATGTGTTTCCTCCCCTTTCTGCAGCACAGTAGAACCTCCCCCAACTACCTCCGATGCCGCCCAACCACTTCAGGGGACGACAGAGACTCTACCTGAGCTCAGCTCCCCACAGACAGAACAGCAGCAGCAACCAACGGCCAGGTAAGTAGATAGGAGCAGGTAAGAGAGATGGAGAAAAGAGGAGTTTGATAGGCATTGTGAGGGATGTCTGCCTTCTCAGTGCAAGGCTCTGGGAAAGACGTAGCTCAGGAGGAGATTTTGGGTGGTTCTCAGATGATAAAAAAATGTCTTTCAGTACTGAGCAGTGCTCTCTTTTATGTTTTTAAGATGTATATTTCTAGCCTTTTAGGTTAAGGATGGAAATTGTGTACCTGGTGGCTGGTGGAAACTTAAAAGCAAAAATGAAAGTTTACCCAAGTTTCCAGTAGTCAGGATTGGCCTTCCACATCATGCATTGATATTTTCCTCTCATCATTTTCTAACTGAAACAGTATATCCTTATACATTATGTGCAGACTGTATTCTTCTGCAACTGAAGCCTTTCATTTTTCAGAATGTTTGATGATTTTTCAGTGTGTGCAGTCCTCGTAATGTTTTTCTTCGTATTGATTGCTAGCCCATTTTCTTCTTCCTCCCCAAGCTCAGTTGAATCTCCTTTATAAAGGTGCTGTCATGACAGAGTTTTACTTTGTGACCATGAAGGCCAGAAAAATATTCTGAGTTTTTAATAACCTGCTTATGGTTCAGATCCCTCAAATTACATAGCAGCTTTATGAATGTGGCATATACTCACATCCTTTCCTTGCATGTTATATAAGCTATAGCTCAGGCATGGACAATCTTCGGCCCTTGAAACGTTTTGGAGTTCAACTCCCTACCAGCTGTTAGGAAGTGAGGGAGCTGAAGTCCAAAATGCCTGGAGGGCTGAAGTTTGCCCATGCATGACCTATAGGCAAAATAGGTAATGCTCTCTCTCTCTCTCTCTCTCCTCCTCCTCCTTTCTCAGATAAAGCTACTCAGTGGGTCTCGTCACTGGGGAAGGACCATGGCTGCTTGCTCAATCAAGTCCATTTTGCCAGGGACGGTTCCCATCCTTTCGGTGCCTTCATCCCTGTGGGCAGGTGGGGGGCACGAAGAGAAAGCAGCAAGGGGCGACGAAAGGCCCGGTTTCTCTCCCTATCCCACCCAAGCAATTACTGAAGAAATCAGGACCTGGTACCAACAAGCACCTGAGAAACAAAAATGGATGTGTGTACAAGGGCAACAGCATCTTCTTCCTGGTGGCATTGTAGTTGGTGAACCCCAGAAACACTCCGCTGGGGAAAGGAGGGGCATTCTCAGTCAGGGTCTTTCTCTTTCTCTCTTTCCCTCCTGTGGCACAATGCCTCTTTCTCAACATCCTCCTCCCTCCAAACTGCTGCTGCACTGAGCAAACCTGTTTGTTTTGATACAATTAAAAACGATGCTTGAATTATACCAGAGATCTTCTGATGGGATATCAGTGAGTGGGGCAGGGAGAAAACCCATCAGGTAACATATCCCTCTGTCTCTCTCTTTCAACCGTTGAGTGCCCCACCTGCAAGCACAAACTTGCCACATCTTTCCTCTCCACCTTCCTTTCCCTCGTTATCTGCTTCCCAAAGTTGTCCACAGGGAGGCAGATGGAGGTCAACCAGAAACATTACACAGGGTAAGAAAGATGGGGCTTTGCTTCAGAGGTTGAAAATGTGCTTCAGTGAGGACTGCTACCTCAAGCTGCAAGGGTTGAGAGAGAAGCAAAGGATTTGGAGATTGTATGATAGATACAGGGCTCATGTGAAATTTCCCATCCCTAAATTTCTGTGCTCACATTCAGTCCCCCTGATTCTGTGGAGCTGATCTCTTAAGAGAACAGTGAAGGCTGGGAGAGCAAATGCAGAGCAAGCCTTCTGAGGGTGCCGGATGAAAATGGTTGCTTCTCCCCACATACCCTGGAGCTTCCCCCTATTTGATGGATTTTGGCCAATAGCTTAGAAAGGCTACTTTGTTGGAATATAGCTCTCTAAATCTGCCAGCTTTGCCAGTTGGTGGATTGACGGCATTGTAGTCCAAAACAGTAACTTCCTAAGTTGTACAATCCACTCAGTGGGGAATTTTTATTAAAAAAGGAGTGCTTTGTATGTACGCCAGTGTGAAATCTGAATCAACCTTGCTAAAATTGTTGTCATTTTGATTCTCCCTTTTCCCAGCATTCACTAACTGATTGGGATTTAAACTTAGTTCCATCCCATTTTCTTTCCAGTGGGTTCAGCCTCTCCATCCATTCTCTTTCCCCCTGCGTTGGTTATTTTGCTTACTTGTTAAAGGGCTCAGTAAGTCCACTTTTCCCCACAGATCTATGCATCAGCTGCATTGGGGTAGAAGTGGAGAGAAGCACAATAGCCCGTTTTCTCATTCTCTCTCTTGACATTGATAGTTTGTGAAACCTGTGGGAGGATACCCTAATTTTTTTTTACAAATGATATAGGTGGCAGTTGATGGTGTAAATGGTCCTTAACCCCAACAGTATGAGTAATTTCAAAGAGCCCACCAATTTCTCGCAGGAAGATATGAGGAGCCCTGCACTCCTGTATCTCTGCTGCACCAGTGCAAGATGATATTCTCCAGCTTTGGTGACACCAGCTACACTTAAACAAACAAAGGTTCTATGGAAGCTGGAATTTTCCCTACTTAAACTGTCCTTCCTGCAGTAACTTTATTTAAAAAATACTTCTTTCCCTTCAGGAACTTCAGAAACAGGAAGGCTTCCATCTCTGGGGAACAGTGCTGGAGAAAAGAAGGGTGGGTGCTTTTTTAGTGCCGGCAGCATATTCCAGAAATATAACCTAAGTGTTAACCCTTTTCTCCACCCCTCTGATTGATCCCTGAATCTGCTTAGGTTGTGTGAGTATCGTTTGGGGGCAATTAATTTTTAAAGAAGGTTCGATTCTAGGGCTCCATTTCTGAAATGACACGCAAGATCTGAACTCAAGTTTCCAAGGTTCAGGAATTTTTTGGGGCTCCCTCTTCTGTAATTCTTGTTCCAAAGAGATCCCATATATCCTTTTTCGAAGGCAAGGAGCTCTCATTCCAGCCTCTCCTGTTGTTGCCACAGATTCTATGCTTGTCATGGGGCTCCTAAAAATTGAATTCTCCATTACAAGCCTAACAGCCTTTTTCTTTTCTTACCTCATTCCCCAAGCTGATGATGTGTTTTGGGCTTTCCGTAGCTCCTTTTTGTAGTGTTTAAAAGCAACAACAACACAATCACTGCCTCATCCTTGCCTCTGAATCAAGAATTGGGACAACAGTATTGGAAAGGTTCCTTTGAGAACTTGAGATGTGGGGGGTAAGGAATCCCATTGCCTGTGAACCTTGGTATGGGGGAGACGGGTGGAACAAGGTCTTGTTCTAGGGTTTGCAGAGTTCAGCTTTTGAACATCAAAGGTGGTAAGAAGAGAGGTTGTGGTCAGCATCCTTCCCTCTCACCTTACCTCTATTTGCAGGTGGTCAGTAGACTTGTAACCTCTCCAGTGTTTCCCACTCAGCCCCCCAAAATATAAGTGGCAATATTTCTTGAAGCTCTTAAACCACAAAGGACAAAAGTGGCCTTTCGCGTTGTCTGCGTCATGCCATGTTTGTTATTATTTTTTTCTTTTTCCCTGTGTGTGTGTACGTGTGTGTTCTGTTTGAATAAAGAGATTCTATGGCCATTGCTGGTTCTTTTCCTTTTTCTTTTGTGCACAAATTTCTGTCCCACTATCTTTTTGGTTGGATTTTATTGTTCGTCGTTATCCTTAGGCCTTCTGGAGAAAGAGGCTGTACACTTTCTTATAACTTTCTAATATAGTTTTACCTCTGTTAACGAAGCAACTGTATTCTTGGGCATTACATTTCTAAACAGAAAAATGATACCAGAAGCAGAAATACCATGGAAAGAATAGGGGTAGTTTCCTTCACCAGAAAAAAAGCAGTTCAACATATTTTAACAAGCTTTTTATCCAAAACTAACAGTATGCCTTGAGCATCTCCAGAATAATAAGCCATCAAGGATCTATACATTTTAGGGGACAACCTCCCTATGCATATGTGTCTGTATATGTAACAGTACAACAAATTACATGGTAACATTTGACATTGGGAGGAGGGAGCAAGCTTGTTTTCTGCTGCCCTGGAGACTAGGACAAGGAACAATGGCTTTAAACTACAGGAAAGGAGATTCCACCTGAACATTAGGAAGAACTTCCTGACTCTGAAGGCTGTTTGGCACTTGGAACTCTGCCCCAAAGTGTGGAGGCTCCTTTGGAGGCTTTTAAACAGAAGCTGGATGGCCATCTGTCAGAGGTGCTTTGAATGCAATTTCCTGCTTCTTGGCAGGGGGTTGGACTTGTTGGATCATGAGGTCTCTTCCAACTCTATGATTTTATATCTGCCCTGTCCTAAAATTTCAATGCATCCATTGAGATGGATGTGCAGAACTTGATTGGAAGACTTTGACCTGTTGTTTTGTGTGTGTGTGTGTGTCAGGAGCGACTTGAGAAACTGTAAGTTGCTTCTGATGTGAGAGAATTGGCCATCTGCAAGAACATTGCCCAGGGGAAACCTGGATTTTTGATGTTTTACCATTCTGTGGGAGGCTTCTCTGATGCCCCTGCATGTGGAGCTAGAGCTGACAGATGGATCTCACCCTGCTCCCTGGATTTGAACTACCGAACTTTTGGTCAGCAGTCCTGCCAGCACAAGTGTTTAACCCATTGCACCAGTGGTGCAATAATAAGAATAATCGCAAATGCTATATAGAAATGACACCACAAAAGATTTTGTTCCCTTTTGAATCCGTAACATATTTAAGGTGAAAGGTGCTCCTGGCAACTACAGCTGTTATCCAACTTGCTTCTAAATTACCAAGAATTTATAATGGTTGCATTTAGAAATGCACAAGCAGTGCAATAAATAAGATTCAAACATCTTGTCAATACAAAACATGTACAACCAATATAGTGAAGAAACCTAATTTTTTTGTATATTGTAGGACAGGCCTGCACAACTTGGGAAATAAGGTGCTGAAATTAGATAGGCTAAGCCTCTTGGAGCAGCAAATAGATTTTTAGTACCTTGTTTTCCAAGTAAGGTATAACTAATGGCTTATTGTGTGCCTTCACATTTTTTCAGATTTAGGGTAACTTATCAGAGTTTTCTTGTCAAGATTTATTCAGAGGGATCTGCCCTCTGTCTTTCTTTGAGACTGAGAGTATGACTTTCTTAAAGTCATCCAGTGAGTTAAGAGCTATAGTCTGAGGTTCAAACCACTACACCATGTTCTCTGAATTCCTTCCTTCTTTTTCCTTTCCTTCTTTCCCTGCTTACTACATACATTTCTTCCTTTTCTTGTTTCCTCTTCCTTGCTTCTCTTTTCCCTACCTACCTTCCTTCCTTCCAGAGCGTATGTTGTGCAGGCCTGTTGTAAGAACTAAATAAACAAATAAATAGAATCAGCATAAAGTTTAACAAAATCAAATTTAAAAGTACCACAAAATGTTCCTTAGGACTCAAGCAACTAACCCAGTTGCAATCTAAAAGCCTAGAAGGTGCTTATTACATGCAGTATTGTTGGGATGTTTGCCTCCTAATCCCCAAATAACCCAGCTATTAGCCTACATAATGGATATGTTGTCAACATATTTCAAAGTCACCATATAGAGAGGGTTGCTCTAGAGTGCAGCACCCTGAGCATGCTCATAATATGTAAAGAGATATTAACCCATGCCACTTCTGGGGGGGGTGGGGGAGGACTAAAGAAAATACATTTTAAAAAATTGAAGCTTTTAATGCACATGTATAGAACAAAATGAGGTGTGCACACTTCTATGTGTACATTTTGGTGGCCCTTCCCTGTTCCTTTAATTTAGTCTTTCTGCTGAATTAGAAAAGAATGTGCTAATTACAACACTGCTTCCATAATGAAAAAAGAGTGACTCGACTTGGCATTACCCTTTGCTTCTATTTTCCTTTCATCATGAAACAAATGCACACCCACTTTAAATATTTAGACACAGAAATTTAAGAACGCTTATCTCTGTTCCAAAGTCTTTGGTCTAATTCTAATCAAGAATTCTCACTTTAATTCAGGGTTACCCAAACTAAGATCTACGGGCCAGATATAGCCCCCCAAGGTCACTTACCAGGCCCTGCCCTAAACTTTAGACTTAGGGTTGCCCTAAGTCTGAAACAATTTGAAAGCACACAACAACAACAATCCTAATTAACTTGACTATCTCATCAGCCAAAAGCAGGTGCACATTTCCCATTTGAAATACTAGTAAGTGTATGTTGGTAAATATTTTAAATATTGTATTGTTTTGTATTTTTTTGCACTACAAATAAGATTTGTGCAGTTTGCATAGGAATTCGTGTTTTTTCAAACTATAGTCTGGAGTCCCAGTAATTTTTAGGGACTGAACTGGCTTGCTGCTTAAAAAATTTGAGTACCGCTGTTCTAATTGCTTGCTGTATTATATGCTAGCTACTAGACATGTGTGTAATAAAAAAAATGGTTCTAAACTGTGTTCAAAAGTAAGGCGCACTGGCGCTTTGTTTTCAAAGTCCTTTCCTAATTTTGGATGTAAAAAGTTCAAAACTTTACAAAACTTCCAAATCTTCGTAAGTGTTTCGTTAATGGCGGACACACATACGCACAAACTAACAAAAGACATTTTAATATATCCAAACACAGATTTTAGAAGCTGATATATTGATTTCCACAAACTACAAATCCCTCCCCCCTAATAATTTGCATTTCAAATAAAAAAGACAAAAGACAAACACCCAGCCCTAGACCAGGACAAATGGGGGAGCCTTTCATTGCCTGCCCCCCAAAGAGAGATTGCTTTTTGCAACTCTTTCTCTATCAACAACCCAGCTTTCTCCCTTCTTTCTCTCTATCTCCTAAAATCTTTCTCCCAAAATCACTATTCCTTCTTGCTTCTCCCTTGTCTCCCTTCTCCCTCCAAGAGCACAAACACACAACAGCAAGCCAGCCAAGTATCCCACACTATCCCTTTTCCCCAGCTGCAATGAGGCTTGCTTGCCATACAGTCTGGATTATAAAGTGTAATGGCAACCAAATGCTCAAATGTAACTCCTGATGGGCTGAGAAGCAATCCCTACTGTTACACTTCTCCTTCCAGCCAACAGACCTGGTTGAGTGTACACAGGTGAGTTATACATCTGGACACTTCCGAGTATATCCAAGCAATGGCTTAAAATGGTTCAATATCTAAACACTGCTTCCGACGTGTGTGTCCGTGTCGGAAACCCGTTCGGATGTGCTAGATGTCTGAGGAAATTTACGACTTCTGAGATTTCCGCTTCTGAAGCCCAAGCTTGCTACCTACACCTTCAAAGCATTTATAATTTATACCCTGGTAAATAATGAGAGATTATTTTCAGTTTAATAGTTTCACTGTACATATTTTGCAAAAAAGGATGGAAAATATTTTAATATGAAGGATTTATATTTTGAAAAAACCCAACATTTTGATGCTGTTGGTTGGTTGGTCTGCCTAACTATCCTTGGGACAAGTAGGAGGAACCTATCCATGTAATATAATCTAGTTTCCCTGTCTCCTGCCATGTAATATAACCTAATTTCCCTGTCTCCTGCCACATTTCAACCCAAGAAATGATTCATACAGATTGTGTGACTTATGCTAAATCAACTTCCGCATCCTGTCCCCTTTCATCTTCTCAAATTGGTTTTTCTTTACTCAAACAGTGATGATGGCATCATTTTCTAACATTTTGGATTTGATAAAGTCATTACCTTAATATAGATATTGTAAGTGTTTTTTTCCCCATGATACAGTGTTTTTTATTTTGATTTGCATCAAAACTGGCTTTAACATTGGCTCATTGCAATCTGGCTGCAGTGGTCATATGTTGCAACAGTCTATCATGGTCATTTTTATCAGTCAGACCAAATAGAAAAGCCTCAGGTATTTGAATCCAATATTTCTTGGCATGTTTACATGTCTACCAGATATGGTAGAAGACCCCACTTGCTGTTTACATTTCCAACAAGTTTTGGAAACCTCTTTACACATCTTAGAAAGCTTTTCAGGAGTACCATCGATGCATCATTTTTATATCAATTATCTTTGAATTTATAACACATTTTAACCCCTTGTTCCACTTTGCCGTGCATTCTTTAACTTGCTCACCTGCCATTTGCCATTCCAATAAGATTTTGTAAGTTTTAGCAATTAAATGTTCATCATTAGCACATAATTGCAAATCAAATTCCGATTAGGTCCGTTCAAAACCAACTAATTTCTTATCTTGCCTAAATGTTTTCTGACACTGATACACACAAAATTTGTTTCATGCACATTATTATTTAGGTTGTGTGTATAAAGTGTATACAAAACATATATGAATTTCATGTTTAGACTTGGGTCCCATGTTGAAGGTATCTCATGATGTACATAATACACAAATATCTAAAGTCTGGGGTGGGGGAACCCCAAATACTTCTTTTAGATAAGTAATACTCAACCTACATTAAAATGGACAGCAAGAAAGACTTGTGTGACTGCTGCCAGTGAAACCCAAGAGAAGGTAGGAAATCTCATGCAACAGGGGTATCCTTTTTATATCCTCCCTTAAACCGTCTCAATTAACAGTAACAGTAATTATTTCCTTGAAATCCAACAGCTCGCTTTCTGGTTTACTGAATTGTTCTATGAAGATACCTCCATAACTCTAGAATACTGATAGATTATGCTATTTTTTTTATCAGAACAGAGTTGAAGGCCAAAACATCTGGGGACCCACAGGTTGAGAACTACTGATTCAATCCCAAAGTTCTAATGTATTTAAGAACTATCACAATTATTTTTTCTAGGAAATCTTACACATATAGAAATGGAATTATCATAAAATTGTTTGCGACTAACCAGATGATGTTAAATTAAGGTCAAAACTCCTTCATATAAATATATTTTATGTTTCTGATTCCAAAAAAAAGTCCCGTTGCATTTGTGGCGTCACAGAGACTTTTGTAAAACTGGCTCCTTGCCACAATTATTTTTCAAAGAAAAGGGGCTATCCAAAGCACCTCGCCTATTTTAGCAACAAGTTCAGCACCTTGGGGAGCTCTTACAAATTCAGAATGGTTCCAGAATGGATTCACTGCTCCACTGAAATGGAAGCCCCAGCCGGACTTGGCAAAATAAACACGGTTCCTTTACCTTCACATTTTTATCAACCAGATATTCCTGCAAAATTCACAGGCACAGCTGTTAAAAAAAACCCAGAGCTTTATTAATATGAAATTAGATGAAACATTAACAAACTATTTAATTGTTCACAGTTCCCAAAAAATTTCAGACTCTTTCTCTGTCCAGAAACTGTTCCGGCTGTGTCCGACTTGCGAAGCATTCTCAGAGTGAAGAAAGAGATAGTCTTGCTGCATTTTGAGTTTTATCTTGCCTTCAGATTCCTATAGGAAGAGCTGACTCCAAGGATGAAGAACCATCATGGTAAAGCAAAAGATATGATAATCCTGTAAGGCAGGATTCATTTCTGACTCCTGTTTAATTAATAATAATAATAATAATAATAATTTTTATAATCCGCCCTATCTTCCCAAGGGGAGTCATTTATTTTAAGTATGTTGTAGTTGTTGTTGTTGTTGTTGTTGTTGAGTGCCTTCAAGTCATTTCCGACTTATGATAAGGCGAACCTATGATGGGGTTTTCTGGGGCTGAAAGCGACTGACTTGTTCCTCCCTGCAATCACACTTCTTTGTAATGGATTTCATTTTGGTCATTAATTACTCTCCTCAAGGCTTTCCAAAGAAATGGAAGCAGGAAGACGTAGGCCTTAAGGGTGGAAAAAGTCATATTCCCATGCAAGACTGAGATATGCAAAATGTGTTTTCCGTATCTTATTTTGAATCCCGTCCTACCGTGCTCCCTGCTCTGCTCATTCAAGGCATGGCGATGGAGGTGTCTGGTCCAGCAGGGTCCTCCTTCCTTGGAAAACACTGGCTAGCACAATTTGGGTCTCAACGTGGTGGATTGTACCACAGCCCTGAGGTGGGTTGCACCATGGCAGTATGAATTTCCCATAATTATTTTTGCATTTCCTTCTAGAGATGCAGGTAGCCAGGAAGGAAAGAACGAAACTTGACAGAAGGAATAGATGCAGCGTGGTGTTGTTGTTATTGCTGGTTGTCTTCAAGTCATTTCTGAACTGTTGTGAACCTAAGTTGACCCTATCACAGAGATTTCTTGGCAACATACTACAAGTTCTGGTGTGAGAGAATCGGTATTATCCACAATGTTATTGCCCAGGGGACGCCCGGATGTGTTACCTTCCTGTGGGAGGCTTCTCTCATGTCCCCACATGGAAAGCTGGGGCTGACAGACAGGAGCTCACCCCATCTCGCGAATTTGAACGACCAACCTTCAGGTCAGCAGTTCAGCCGGCATAAGGGTTTAACCCATTGCACCACTGCGGCTCCAAGTTGCCAAGTGTAACAAAGGGAAAGGCTTTGGTGTCATTAATGGTAGAGTAGAACAACTTTGAGCAGTTGTGTACAGGATTGCCAACTCCTGGTGAAAATCCCTCTCCTGAACAATTACAGTCAGCTTTCCGCATTTGTGGATTTCTCTATTGGCAATTTGATTATTTGCAGATTTGATTAATATGGTCTTCATAGGAATTTCTAGATTCACCACTGCAACCCCATGGTCAAATTCTGGTGGAATTTGACCATATAATTGTTTTGGAGGAACTAGAGATTCCTAAGATTTTAAAATACCATTTTTTACTTGCAGTTTTTCCACATTTGCATGGGATGGGTGCGCTCCTTCACTTCTTACTGTAACAAATATGGTGGGCCAACTGTAATATCTTTCACCACTAAAGAGATACGAAAAGCCCCATCACATCTTTAAGACTGAGAAAAGGAACTTCTAACATAAGGTTTTGTGCACTGCAGCTGTGGTTTCGTGCACCTGATGAATGAATGGACTGAGATCTATGAACACTTGGGCTAGAAATGTCTGTCTCAATTTATGTCAAAGGTGTACGGGATTCCTTTAAATTTCTTCATGCAAGCATGAGCCAGTTCTTGATATAGTTCCCTAAAACTATGTTGTTTTTCTTATGGTGCTAGGAACATCCTTAAATAGCTATTATAAGTACAAAATACTTTTAGTTTCTCTGTTATCATGTCATGTAGAACTGGGGTATTTTCACAGTGGGAAGGATTTGTGGCAATAGTATTATTATTATTATTATTATTATTATTATTATTATTATTATTTTGGAGCCACTGGTGATGCAATGAGTTAAACCCTTGTGCTGGCAGGACTGCTGACCAAAAGGTTTTAAATGCGATTTCCTGCTTCTTAGCGGGGGGTTGGACTAGATGGCCTATGAGGTCTCTTCCAACTCTACTATTCTATGATTCTATGATTCTATGGTTGGTGTTTTGAATCCGGGGAACAGAGTGAGCTCCCATCTGTCAGCTCCAGCTTCTCCTGCAGGGACATGGGAGAGGCCTCCCACAGGATGGTAACACATTTGGGCGTTCCCTGGGCAATGTCCTTGCAGATGGCCAATTCTCTCACACCAGAAGCGACTTGCAGTTTCTCATTACTAATACTATTACAGTGGCTGCAACTACTGTACTACCATTAAGCCTGGTATGAGTTTCTATCTAACCGCAATCCTAATTGTCGACTATCAGTGACTTGGATTGTATTCAAGAAGTTAAGTACCATTGGGGTTCACTAGACAATTTAACACATTATAAATAGTATTGTTTTTGGTAACTGCAATGGAAATCCTCACCATCGCTATTCCATTCAGATGTTTCACTCTATTTGGACTTCTTTTCAGAGCTCTTCTCACTACTGGAACCATAGTTCCTTTCCTTTCTCAGGGGCCCTGCATCTCAATTTCTAAGATTTAATATTTCCTTTTAAAAATAACCCTAAAGGATAATCTTGGATAGCCCTGCTTAGTTCTTGGGTGGATACCAGGTGCTGTTGGCTATATTTCAAAAGAAGGAACTGGCAAAACCACCTCTGAGTATTCACTGCCTAAGAAAACATTATGATTTGAGGGGTTGCCATAAGTCAACACATCCTGAGATTGCCCCATAATCCAAGTTGCTTTTTTTCTGTCACAGTTTTGTTTTTCTTATTACGATTTTATTGTTTTTCCGTTTGAATCTTAGGGTCTAATCCGCCCTATCTCCCCAAGGGGATTCATTTATTTTAAGTATGTTGTAGTTGTAGTTGTCGTTGTTGTTGTTGCGTGCCTTCAATGCATTTCTGACTTATGATAACCCTAAGGCGAACCTATAATGGGGTTTTCTGGGGCTGAAAGCGAGTGATCTGTTCCTCTCTGCAATCGCACTTCCTTGTAATGGACTTCATTTTGGTCATTAATTAATCTCCTCAAGGCTTTAGAAAGAAATGGAAGCAGGAAGACGTAGGCCTTAAGGGTGGAAAAAGTCATATTCACATGCAAGACCGAAATATGCAAAAAGTGTTTTCGGTATCTTATTTTGAATGCCGTCCTACCGTGCTCCCTGCTCTGCTCATTCAAGACATAGCGATGGAGGTGTCTGGTCCAGCAGGGTCCTCCTTCCTCGGAGAACACTGGCTAGCACAACTTGGGTCTCAACGTGGTGGGTCGTACCACAGCCCTGAGGTGGGTTGCACAATAGCAGCATCAATGTTCCACTATTGTTTTGCATTTCCTTCTAGAGAGGCAGGTAACCGAGGAGGAAAGGAGGAAACTTCACAGAATGAATAGATGTAGGGTGTTGTTGTTATTGCTTGGTGTCTTCAAATCATTTCTGAACTGTTGTGAACCTAAGTTGACCTTGCTTTCTTGGCAAGATTTGTGAGTTGCAAAATGTGAGTTTCATGGCCAAGTAGGTATTTGAACCTTAGGTATTTGAACTTGGTCTCCAGGTCTAATGCTCTATCTGCCGTTGCACTATTTTGGCTGAACAGATAGACACCACGGGAGTTTGAGTTTCTTCTGTCATGGGATGGTATTTTGTTTGAGATGGCTTTTTTATCGTGTCAGAAGTGAATTGAGAACATACTGCAAGTCGCTTCTGGTGTGAGAGAATCAGCATCATCCACAATGTTGTTGCCCAGGGGACGCACAGATGTGTTACCATCCTGTGGGAGACTTCTCTCATGTCCCCGCATGGGAAGACTGTGCATACGCACAATATTTCATCATCTTTTCCCTCTCCTTGTTTTCTATTCTGCTGACTCCTGAGATTGCCCCATAATCCAAGTTGTCTTTTTTTTTGTTACAGTTTTGTTTTTCTTGTTACGATTTTATTGTTTTTCCGTTTGAATCTTAGGGTCTAATATGTTGTTTAATTCAGAAATTAAAGCAGACTTCTTCAATGTCTGAATCAGTGAAACTTAACTGCTGTCTCTCCCCCCCCTTTCAATGCCCCCTTCTTAGATGAGGAGTGTGCTATACAAGCTGACACCTTTCTTGATCTCCTGTGCCCTGTATTTTTTACTTGGGGTCCAAGAACCCAGCATCTTCGCCAGTATTCTCAGGAGCCTCCCAACCATCTCCTTGGCATTCTTTGTGGCCAACCAGTCCAACAGTACCGGAACCTGGACGCAATATTCCCAGAAGATATTGGAAGGCCTGATGTTCGCAGCTGTGGGAGATGTCTTAATTGTGTGGCCTAAACTTCTTCTTCCAGGTAAGGGGTTGGTGGAACCGTGAAAGAGATGGAAGGGAGCCAGGATTGGATTATGAGGAAGTGGGTGTCATTCCAGCATTCTCGTGGCTTGATCAAAATAATAAAATGGTGCCCATCCACTACATGGCACAGGGAGAGTATGGTTTGCAGATGTCAGACACAGCACACTAGTAGAGCTGGGGTTACTAGGAATATTAGGTGTGATGCATGAAGCAGCTATGATGGTGCCTTTCAGACAAATAACACCATATGTAAAACACATTAGAAAAGACTTTGCTAGTTGGAAAATTAGTTTTCCAAGCTTTTCCAAAGTGGGGAGGACTTTTAAAAATGTGGACTCTAAAGATCTGTCTGTAGTTCATCCTATTGTATTGTATTGTAAGCCGCCCTGAGTCCCCTGTTGGGTGAGAAGGGCGGGATATAAATGTTGTAATAAATAAATAATAATAATACCAAGTAAACTATCACTTTTTACTACTTGCAGCACCAATGACATGAACAAGCAATCCCTGAGTTACAAATATCTGACTTTCATCCAACTCATGGTTAAGAATGAGGGTGAGAGAAATCTGCCCCTTGGAAGGAAAATTTATTCCTGGAAGAGTTATCATGGGGAAAAAGTGTCTCCACTGAACATTTCTCACCAATCCTTGTTTCCACAACATGCCAAATTTTTCAAAATTCAATTATCAAGAGAAGAGAAAGTAACAGACAGTGAAATTGTGGCACAGACAGCAAAATAAACACTACAGGGTTGTTAATAATAATAATAATAATAATAATAATAATAATAATAATAATAATAATAATAATAAAACTTTATTTATACCCCGCCACCATCTCCCCAACGGGGACTCGGGGCGGCTAACATGGGGCCATGCCCAGAGCAATACAATATAAAATATAAAAACAACATATCATAGCACCATTAAAAATACAATAAATAATAATAGGCATTACATCAAGAAATCAAAAAACAATAGAACAAGGGCAGGCCGCGTAAACACAGAGATAAAACCTGGAGTGAGAGGGACAGAGGGGTACTCCACTGCGGGCAGGGACATATGGAAGTGGGGTAATCTAGAGGATAGATGTTCGGGGTGGGAGTAACACAGAAATATATGACAGAAATTACTCACCAAAGGCACAGCGGAAAAGCCATGTTTTCAGGTCTTTCCTAAAAGCTAACAAAGTGGGAGCTTGCCTAATTTCAGTGGGTAGTGAATTCCACAGTCGGGGGGCCACAGCAGAGAAGGCCCTCTCCCTTGTACTCACAAGGCAGGCCTGGGATAACGACAGTGGTGATAAAAGGGCCTCCCCGGAAGATCGTAAAGATCGGGCAGGTTTATGGAGGGAGATATGGTCACGGAGGTAGGTGGGTCCCAAACCGTTTAGGGCTTTATAGATGATGGTCTGCACCTTGAATTGGGACCGGAAGATGAACGGCAGCCAGTGGAGCTCCTTAAACAGGGGAGTGGATCTCTCCCTGTAACTTGCCCCCGTTATTAATCTGGCAGCCGAGCGTTGGACCAATTGTAATTTCTAGGCCGTCTTCAAGGGAAGCCCCACGTAGAGCGCATTACAGTAGTCCAGTCTAGAGGTAACTAAGGCATGGACCACCGTGGTCAAATCAGACTTCATGAGGTATGGTCGCAGTTGGCGCACAAGTTTGAGTTGTGCAAAGACCCTCCGGGCCACCGCCGACACCTGTGCTCCAAGCGTCAACGCTGAATCCAGGAGGACCCCCAAACTGCGGACCTGTGATTTCAGGGGGAGTGCAACCCCGTCCAGCACAGGCTGCCACCCAATACCCCGATCAGATGAGCGACTGACCAGGAGGGCCTCTGTCTTGTCGGGATTGATTCTCAGCTTGTTCCTCCTCATCCAGTCCGCCACAGCGGCCAGGCACTGGTTCAGCATCCGAGGGGCTTCCTTGGAGTCAGATGGGAACGAGTAGTGGATTTGCGTGTCATCTGCGTAGAGATGGCAACGCCCTCCAAAACTCCGGATGACCTCTCCCAGCAGTTTCATGTAGATGTTAAAAAGCATGGGGGATAAGATAGATCCCTGCGGAACCCCACAGGTCAATGGCCAGGGGTCCGAGCAGGTGTCCCCCAGCTTCACCATCTGGGAACGGCCCTCCAGGAAGGACCGAAGCCACAGCAGAACCGTGCCACCGAGCCCCATCCCGGAGAGCCTCCCCAGAAGGATACCATGATCGATGGTATCAAAAGCCGCTGAGATATCCAGGAGAACCAGCAGGGTCACACTCCCCCTGTCCAGTTCCCTGCGGAGGTCATCCACCAAGGCGACCAAAGCCGTCTCAGTACTGTGCCCAGGCCTGAAGCCAGACTGCGAGCAGTCCAGAAAATCGGTGTCATCGAGAAACCCCTGGAGCTGCGTGGCAACCACCCGCTCCAGAACCTTGCCCAGAAATGGGAGGTTGGAGATTGGTCTGTAATTGTCACAAACCGATGGTTAACTCTTCCTTATGCTATCCAAAGCTTAAATAATTTGGTTGGAGTTACACTGAAAACATGTTTTAAAAAATGAATTCAACTTAAGAACATACCTACAGAAACTATCTAATTTACAACTTGGGGACTCCCTGTACTGAATATCTCTGGTTCTTTACAAAGTAGAAAGATTCACATGGTTGGAATATAATATGGTATGTTTCCAGGAAGGTGCAGAAATACACAAAAGGCACCAGATCATGTCTCATATTGGAACCTAAACAGTGTCAACTCAGGATAATACTTGGATGGGAGGACACCAACAAATATCAGGTGCTGTGGGCTATATTCCAAAAGAAGGAGCTGGCCGAACCATCTCTGAGTATTCCTTGCCTAAGAAAACTCTGTGAAATGTATAGAGTTGCCTGACTTGAAAGTATACACATACACAGAAGGAAGATGTGAACAGGGCACATTCTCTTAACACCTGCTGGGTAGCAATATAAATCATCCAGTCAACAAACAGATGAAACAGCTGCCTTGTTAAATCCTGTTCATGTATCTATTACATTTATATCTCATTTTTTATTGTATGAGTTCTCTGCTTCCTCAGTTATCTTAATTATTACCAAGTGAAGTAGGCCACATTGAGGCTGATCAAAAGTTACTTTATTGGTTGTAATGGTTCAAGTTTCAATGCAACTCTTTCGCTGGGATTTTTCAACTGTGGTTCACGAACTCCTGATGGTCCAAGGATGGGCTTCAAAGAGTCCATGAACCAGATACAAAAATTATTCCCTCTCTCGCTTTAATATCTTTAATTGTGCTTCAGTCAGTTTTCTGATTAATCTCTGTCTTTTCTGAAATTCCCAAATGGGTCCAGAATGCTCCAAAAGGTTGAGAACCACAGCCATGCTACACCCCACTACAGTGTCGTTCAGAATAACCTGACTAAAGATAAAGATAAAGTGCAGAATGCCCAAAGAGCATGCATCACACAATAAGGAGTTCATTTACCACTTCTCTGGGGTGTTTCTATGAATCTGTGAAAAAAATGTATATGAAATACATGTATCCATTTATTTATACATGCCATTCCTGGTTTTAGAGTTGAATCAAACAATTAATGCCTTGTGGGCTATTACACCCCCTGGAGCCC
Source organism: Anolis carolinensis (assembly GCF_035594765.1). Classification (NCBI taxonomy): domain Eukaryota; kingdom Metazoa; phylum Chordata; class Lepidosauria; order Squamata; family Anolidae; genus Anolis; species Anolis carolinensis. The sequence goes on from NC_085846.1 coordinate 16,632,118, forward strand.
AATGAATTTTCTTTAAAGGTGCATGTGACACATTTATTTACATAGTGGTCGGTGCTCTTTAGTTTGGACCCAGTTTGGGTCTCCAGATGTTACTGGAAAACAACTCCCATCACTTTTGATTATCCACCATGCAGATTAGACATAATGGAACTTGCAAGCCAACAGCACTTATGGCTTTGAGGTTGGGGAAAGGTTAAAGGACATTGTATTTGAATTCAAACCTTACTGTCCTGACCAAACAAAACAAGCCTCATCCTTCCAGATGTCCTTGGATCACAACTCTCATCAACTCTAGTCATGATGTTTAATGATGAGGAATATAGGAACTGCATATGGAGGGCTACATAAAATGACAGAGAGGGCCAGATTCAGCCCACAGGCTTTGAGTTTGACGCATGTGCTCTAAATAAATAATATGTATATCCTGTTTACCAGCAGCTATGGATCATCTATAGATCATGATTGTGCCACCCTAGAGCTGATGGTCTCTTTGAGTCTGGTGGTTTTAATGATCTTTCTTTTTCTTCCCTTATTCTTTGCAGCCATGATTGCTTTTGCTGCCTGTTTCATCTCCTACACCTCGGCTTTTGGCTTCACTCCCTTTCGGCCTCTGATCCTCACCATCCTTGCAATAGTGGGGATTGAGATTTACAATGTCCTGCTGTTGCCGTGCTTGGGGGGCATCTTTCTGTTGGTTGTCCCAGTCTATCTAGGCATACTTGGCATCATGGTATGGCGCGCCCTCTCCCTCCCCAAACGGCAACTGAGCGCGACGGTTGGCAGCGTGATCTTCTCCGTGTCCGAGCTGTTTGATGGCCTCGATATATTCTGCTCCAAAGTACCCAATTTCCGCTTCCTTGTCATGGCCACCTACTACACTGCCCAGGGCTTGATTGCATTTTCCGTGACCTCTCAGGGAGTCCCTTGAAAGATGAACTGAGCCTTGGAAGGGGACTCCCGCATTAACATGTTGAGAACTCAGGAATCCTGTCTTTTAACTACTCCGTCTTCTTTTAGTCAATTCTGCACACTCTAGCCCTCTTTTATCTGATTCATTCCAGAGAAACGTCTGGAATGTTGTCGATTCATGGTATCATCCATGAAAGCTTCTCAGGCGTCATCTACATGGACGCAAATGATCATATTTATCTCATATCTGGTGCTGGAATAGCCCACATCCTATCTGGAGAACTGAGATCTAATTTTGCCCTTTTATACTATTGATGGCTTAAATCCAAGTTTAAAAGATGAACCTTTTTACAATTTTCTGGAAAACCCGGTTATTGTATAAAAATTAATTAATTAAATAAATAATTGTATATCTCAGCTTTGTGGTTGCTTTTTTTTGGGTGGGTGGCAATTGCTTTTGTTTATTTTTTTCCAGGTGCATTTGTACTGATAATTACATACATATATTAGCACATCTCCATCTATCAACATTTAAAAACTAGTTGCTTTACTTAATAGAATTGCAAGTGCAAAGGTATATAGGCATATGTATATCTCTATGCACAAGGAGGAAGAATATGAAACAGCCACAATCGTGTGGCTGGAAATAATAATGTGATTTATAATTTATTTATTTATTTACAGTATTTATATTCCGCCCTTCTCATCCCGAAGGGGACTCAGGGCGGATCACATTACACATATAAGGCAAACATTCAATGCCTTAACATAGAACAAAGACAGAGACAAACGCAGGCTCCAAGCTGGTCTCGAACTCATGACTGGTTACATGGTAATCATCATATAAATGGTCCTTTAACATTGAAATGAGCTCACACAGGAAAAAGCATGTGGCTATTTATGCCTCTCATTTCAACTTAAGAAGGAGGTGTTTGTTGGTAATTTGGTTACTAAGGGCTGGGAAAATGTGAACTGAAGCAAAATTATTTCATTTATGCAGACAACATTTGCAATGGCTATTTATGATTTGCTCCTGGATACAGTCATAATAAAGAAGTTAACTGGGAATGCCTTGTGATTTAAAAGTATTTATGTTTTAAAAGAAAAATTATGTTATCATTGTTCTAAGTTGACATCTGTAAGGGTGTGTTTAACTCTCGAATTAATGCAGTTTGAGATCACTTTAACTGCAGTGGCTGAATTCTATGGAGTCCTGAGAGTTTCCTCACCTAATTTTATTTTGACTCATGTTCTGTCCAATGTGTACATGAAATTACTGCCAGAGTTCACTCAAGGAGTCAGCACGTGATCTCACCTGTGCACAAGTGACACCCAACCCTATCTCTCCCTTTCATCAACCTTCAGACGTGACTATGATAAGCAATGTACTGGCTGAATGCCAATAAACAGATGTTCAATCCAGTTAAACTAGAGGAGGTAAAGCTGGAGCGGTGTATCTGGTCTAGAAGCTGGATTTCAAGTGGTACGGGTGGTTGGCATTGCCTTCTTAAGGAACAGTTAGATAGTAAGAGGTTTTCTGGGGGGTGGAAACCATATTAAACTACTCACCATTTTCTGAATTATGAGCCTGTTTTCTGGATATCAACATCACCACTATATGACTACAATAATTCCAGTTCATGAAGATTATCAGAATAAAGTGAAGCATGCTTTCCACGACACATATGGGTGCTTTGAATGCAATTTTCCTGTCTCTTGGCCTGAAGTTGGACTCAGTTGTTTTCTAACTAGGAAGCTAGAAGGAAGATGCCTGTATCTGAGTTTCTAGCTTGTGAGCTAGAAGGAAGATGTGTGTATTCAAGTTGTGGATTCCAATGTCATACTGAAGTAATAAGAGACTAATTTAAGTTTGGTTCTCAGTTAGGTAGAACTTAGAGGATCAAGGAGTCTGTTGAGACTAGGTTTCAGCCAGTTTGACTATAGTGAAGAGTAACTTTGAGTTTTAAGTTCCCAGTCAGAAAGGCTGTGGAGAAATATATTTTTCTGAAAGGAAAGACAGTGCCTCAACAAGTTAAACTAAGTTTAAGTGTTTGGAAAGTCAACAGCTTAGTGTAACCAAGTGAGTGCAAGACAATATCTATTATAACCAAGTGGAACTGAAGAAGAGAACCTTTGTAACAAAATACACTTAAGTGCCAATGAATTCATAAATAAACATTCCTTTGTTTTCAATAAAGATAGTGTCTTCGAGTTGTGAACTGCACAACACAGAATCAGCGAGGACTCTTTTATTACTCTCTCCTCAAAACCACATTGCCTCATACGCGTGCACGCACATGCATATGTGTTTCTTGTTGGCAGTGGCTGGGATCTTGAAATAGATCTTGATCGTGAAGTGCTTCTTACATTTGTTGGTGGCAGTGGTGGGATAACAAGGTTTCCCCCGGCCTGTTTGTGAAGAGCGTTTTACATTAAGTGTAGAAGTATGTGTGAAACATGGTGTCCCTGGTGGCTTAGCAGGTTAAACAGTTTGAATCGGGGAGCGGAGTGAGCTCCCACTGCTAGCCCCAACTTCTGCCAACCTAGCAGTTCGAAAACATGCAAATGTGAGTAGATCAATAGGTACTGCTCCGGTGAGAAGGTAATGGCGCTCCATGCAGTCATGTTGGCCACATGACCTTGGAGACATCTATGGATAATGCCAGCTCTTCAGCTTAGCAATAGAGATAAGCACCAACCCCCAGAGTCGGGCACGACTGGACTTAATTATATACATGAAACATAAATAAATTTCGTGTTTAGACTTAGGTCCCATGTTCAAGGTATTTCATGATGTACATGTACGCAAATATCTAAAATCTAGGGTGGGGAAATCCCAAATACAGTGTTCCCTCACTAATCACGGGGGTTACGTCCCAGGACCACCCACGATAAGTGAAAATCCACAAAGTAGAGACACTATGTTGTTTACAATCCCACTGGCAAGTCTCTGTCCCCTTCTCGCCTCTCAAGCACAAGCATGTCTGCTTGAGGCGAAAGCAAAGTTGCTTCAGCCTCCTTTTCTCTCAATTCGGCTTCTCTTTCCTTCCTTAGGCTTCTCCTTAGGAAAGAAGTAGAAAGAGGGATTTATAATATTATTTTATGATTTATACTATTATTTTAGTGTTTATTAAAAAATCACAAAACAGCGAATCCGGAAAAAATGAACTGCAAAGTAGCGAGGGAACACTGTACTTCTTTTAGATAAGGAATACTCAACCTGCATTAAAATTGACAGCAAGCAAGACTTGTGTGTCTGCTGCCAGTGAAACCCAAGAGAAGGTAAAGAATCTCATGCAACAGGGGTATCCTTTTTATATCCTTCTCCCTTAAACCTTCTCAATTAACAGTAACGGTAATTATTTCCTTGAAATCCACTATCTTGTTTTGTGATTTACTGAATTGTTCTATGAAGATACAGTACCTCCAAAACTCTAAAATACTGATAGATTATGCTATTTTTTATCAGAACACATCTCTTTGACTTATATTTCCTATCTCCTAATCCAGTGCTTCTCAGCCTGGGGTCCCAATGTGTTTTTGGTCTACAACTCCCAGAAACCCCAGCCAGTTTACCAGCTGTTAGGATTTCTGGGAGTTGAAGGCCAAAACATCTTGGACCCACAGGTTGAGAACCACTGATCCAATCCCAAAGTTCCAATTTATTTAAGAATTATTGCAATTATTTTTTTCTAGGAAAGATTGCACATGTAGAAATGGAATTATCATAAAATGGTTTGCAACTAACCAGATGATGTTAAATTAAGGTTCAATTAATCAAAATTCCTTCTCTATAAAAATATATTTTATGTTTCTGATTCCAAAAAAAAAGTCCCGTTGCATTTGTGGCGTCACAGAGACTTTTGTAAAACTGGCTCTTGCCACAATTATTTTTCAAAGAAAAGGGGCTATCCAAAGCACCTCACCTATTTTAGGGACAAGTTCAGCACCTTGGGGAGCTCTTACAAATTCAGAATGGTTCCAGAATGGATTCACTGCTCCACTGAAATGGAAGCACCAGCCGGACTTAGCAAAATAAACACGGTTCCTTTACCTTCACATCTTTATCAACCAGATATTCCTGCGAAACTTCACAGGAACAGCCAGGCACAGTTGTAAAAAAAAAGCAGAGCTTTACTAATATTAAATTAGATCAAACATTAACGAACTATTTGATTGTTCACAGTTCCCAAAAAATTTCAGACTCTGTCTCTGTCCAGGAACTGTTCTGACTGTGTTTTGTCTCAAACCGACTTGGGAAGCTTTCTCAGAGTGAAGGAGGAGATAGTCTTGCTGCGTTTTGAGTTTTATCTTGCCTTCAGACTCCTATAGGAAGAGCTGACTCCAAGGATGAAGAACCATCATGGTAAAGCAAAAGATATGATAATCCTGTAAGGCAGGATTCATTACTGACTCCAGTTTAATCAATAATAATAATAATAATAATAATAATAATAATAATAATAATACTTTTTATAATCCGCCCTATCTCCCCAAGGGGATTCATTTATTTTAAGTATGTTGTAGTTGTAGTTGTCGTTGTTGTTGTTGCGTGCCTTCAATGCATTTCTGACTTATGATAACCCTAAGGCGAACCTATAATGGGGTTTTCTGGGGCTGAAAGCGAGTGATCTGTTCCTCTCTGCAATCGCACTTCCTTGTAATGGACTTCATTTTGGTCATTAATTAATCTCCTCAAGGCTTTAGAAAGAAATGGAAGCAGGAAGACGTAGGCCTTAAGGGTGGAAAAAGTCATATTCACATGCAAGACCGAAATAGGAAAAAGCATGTGGCTGTTTATGCCTCTCTCATCAACTTAAGAAGGAGGTGTTTGTTGCTAATGTGGACACTAAGGGCCAGGAAAATGTGAACTGAAGCAAAATTCTATCATTTATGTAGGCAACATTTGCGATAGCTATTTATGATTTGCTCCAGGATCAGTCATAATAAAGAAGTTATCTGGGAATATATTGTGATTTAGAAGTATTTCTGTTTTAAAAGAAAAAAATATGTTGTCATTGTTCCAAGCTGACATCTGTAAGGGTGTGTTTAACCATAGGATTAATGCAGTTTGAGATCACTTTAACTACAGTGGCTGAATTCTATGGAGTCTTGAGAGTTTCCTCACCTAATTCTATTTTGACTCATGTTCTGTCCAATGTGTACATGAAATTACTGCCAGAGTTCACTCAAGGAGTCAGCACGTGATCTCACCTGTGCACAGGTGACACCCAACCCTATCTCTCTCTTTCATCAAACTTCAAACGTGACTATGATAAGCAATGGACTGGCTGAATGCCAATAAACAGATGTTCAAGCCAGTTAAATTGTTAGGAGGTTAAGCTGGAGCCGGTGTATCTGGTCTAAAAGCTGGGATTCAAGTGGCCCTGGTGGTTGGCATTTTCTTTCTTAAGGAACAGTTAGATTGTAAGGGGTTTCCTGGGAGTGAAAACTATATAATACTGCTCAAAATGTTCTGAATCATGAGCCTGTTTTCCGCATATAAACATCACCGCTATATGACTACAATAATTCCAGTTTATGAAGATTATCACAATAAAGTGAGGCATGCTTTCCACGACACATATGGGGGTACTTTGAATGCGATTTTCCTGCTTCTTGGCAGGAGGTTGGACTGGATGGCTCTTCCAACTCTATGATTCTATATTGTTAAGTGTAAAAGTATATGTGAAACATGGTGTCCCCAGTGGCACAGCGGGTTAAACCACTGAGCTGCTGAACTTGCTGACCAAAAGATCGACTGCTCAAATCGGGGAGCAGAGTGAGCTCTTAATGTTAGGCCCAGATTCTGCCAATCTAGCAGTTTGAAAACATGCAAATGTGAGTAGATGAATAGGTACCGCTCTAGCGGGAAGGTAACGTCGCTCCATGCAGTCATGCCGGCCACATGACCTTGGAGGCATCTACGGACAACGCCAGCTCTTCAGCTTAGAAATGGAGATAAGCACCCACCCCCAGAGTCAGACACGACTAGACTTAATGTCAGGCGAAAACCTTTACCTTTACCTATACAGGAAACATAAATGAATTTCGTGTTTAGATTTGGGTCCTATGTTCAAGATATCTCATGATGTACGTATATGCAAATGCAAGTATTCTAAAATTTGGGGTACGGGGGGGGGATCCCAAACACTTCTTTTAGATAAGGAATACGCAACAAGCATTAAAATTGACAGCAAGCAAGACTTGTGTGACTGCTGCCAGTGGAGCCCATGAGAAGGTAAGGAACCTCATGCAATAGGGGTGTTTGTTTTATAGCCTTCTCACTTGAACCCCAGTTATCACAGACTTCAAAACTTCAGTGGTTAAACTCCTTAACTTAGGTCCCATTCACATAATAGAATTATGGCATCCTCATTCCACTTTAACTGCCATAGTTCCAGCCTATGGAATTCTGAGATTTGTAGTTTGTTTGTTATTCTTGTTGTTATGTGCCTTGACACTGCTTCTTCTGGGAAGAATAATAATTCCTTTTATGGAATGTTCTCTTTTTGGGTTAGGCATATATATATATATATATATATATATATATATATATATATAAAATATTTGAATACGCATACATTAATTCATCAGTAGAATGTTTTTTAGCTACAGATTTGGTTAGTTTTTATATCTTGGGTTCTGCAATTTCAGTTATTACAGTTTTTTTTTGGCTGTGATGATGAAAACACAATGACACACATATATATCACTCGCTGTAAGAACTTATATGAACCCGAGATTTCACAACTTATTAAGCGGAATCTGAGTTGGAAACTTTGGAAACAGCTGAGAAAAAATTACAAGCAGCTGTGAGTGGGGAAAGGTAAGGCATTTTCTCTTTCTTTTCAGCTTAAGTTTTAAATACAGTATCTTTGTTGGCTTCACATAGAGATAAAGCAGGAAGATGTAGACCTTAAGGGTGGATTTGTCTCATGATAGCTCTTACATTTCTGAATAGGAGCACTGAAGCTTACAGTTTAAACCTTCTTAATTAAAATTGCAACATTAATGATTTCCTTGAAATCTGCTGACTATCTCGCTTTGTGGTTTATTAAATTGCTCTGTGAAGATACTTCCATAATGCTAAAATAGCTGATGGATTATGTTAATTTGTATTGGAACACATCTCTGTTTCTTTGACATATATTTCCAATCTCCTAATCTCAAGGTTCATATGTATCTAAGAACAACCTCATTATTTTCTTTCAGAAAATGTACATATGTACAAATGGCATTACCCAATGTCTATGATTTACCAGTTGATGTAGAAGCCCCTGATAGCGCAGTGGGTTAAACTCTTGTGCTGACAAGACTTATGACTTGAAGGTTGGGTTGCTGACCTGAAGGTTTCCGGTTCGAATCCAACCCAGGGAGAGTGAGGATGAGCTCTCTCTATCAGCTCCAGCTCCATGCGGGGACATGAGAGAAGCCTCCCACAAGCATGGTAAAAACATAAAAACATCGGGGGTCCCCTGGGCGACGTCCTTGCAGACGGCCAATTCGCTCTTCACACACACACACACACAAACACACACACACACACACACCAGTTGATGTCAAAATTGAGCCCCAATGATTCAAAACTCACAATAATAATAATAATAATAATAATAATAATAATAATAATAGTAATAATAATTTATTTATACCCCGCCACCATCTCCCATAGGGACTCGGGGAGGCTTACAAATAGCACACAATGGTACCAAACAACATATAAAATGCAGTATATCAACATTAAAAACCAATAACATATTTAAAACCAGACATATAAAATTAGCAAAAGCAATAGAGTCGATAAAACACAGCCATAACCATTGATTAAAAGATCAATGCAACCAATTTAGCCTTCCCTGGCTAAAGATCGTAGTCTGGTTGCTATCTTAAACGTTATCAAAGGCCTGTTGAAAGAACCAAGTTTTTAGTTCTCTCCGAAAGTGCTGTAGTGTGGGGGCTTGCCTAAGTTCCCTGGGGAGGGCCTTCCAGAGCAGGGGCCACCACCAAGAAGGCACTCTTCCTTGGCAAAATAAACACTGCTCCTTCGCCTTCAAATTCTTATCAACCAGATATTCCTATAAAACTCCACAGGAACAACCAGGCACAGTTGTAAAAATTCAGAAATGTATTGATACAAGATCAAACATTAATCTCTGAACTGTCTTTAGTCATTCACATCTCACTAAAAGTTTCAGACCCTGTCTCTGCCCCGGAGCTGTTTCAGCTGTGTTTTGTCTCAGGGAAACTTTCTCGGAGTGAAGGGTGACATAGTCTTACTGCATTTTGAGTTTTATCTTGCCTTCGGATTCCTATGGGAAAAGCTGACTCCAAGGAGAAGGAAACATCATGGTAAATCCAAAGACTTGATAATCCTGTAGGGCAGGATTCATTTCTGACTCCAGTTTAATCTATTTTAAGTATGATGTTGTTGTTGTTGTTGTTGTGTGCCTTCAAGTCATTTCTGACTTATGATAACCCTAAGGCAAACCTGTCACTGGGTTTTCTGGAGTTGAGAGTGTGTGACACGTTTCCCCCAACCACACTTCTATGTAATGGAGTCCATTTTGGTCAGTAATGAATCTCCTCAATGCTTTACATAGAGATGGAAGCAGGAAGATGTAGGCCTTAAGGGTGGAGAGAGTCATATTCCCACGCAAGATTGAGACATGCAAAATGTATTTTCCATATCTTATTTTGAATCACGTCCTACCGTGCTCCCTGCTGTGCTCATTCAAGGCATGGCGATGGAGGTGTCTGGTCCAGCAGGGTCCTCCTTCCTCGGAGAACAGTGGATAGCACAACTTGCATCTCAACTTGGTGGGTCGCACCATAGCCCTGAGGTGGGTTGCACAATGGCAGCATCAATTTCACACTATTGTTTGGCATTTCTTTTTAGAGAGGCAGATAGCCAGGGAGGGAAGGAGGAAACTTGACAGAAGGAATAGATGTGGGGCGTTGCTGCTGTTATTGATGGGTGCCTTCAAGTCATTTTCAACCTGGTGTGAACCTAAGGTGACCCTATCACAGTGCTTTCTTGGTACAATTTGAAAGTTGCCTCTGATGTTGAGAGTGTGACTTGCAAGAGGCGACATTCATGGCTGAGAAGGTATTTAAACTCTAGTCTCCATGTCTAATGTTCTAACCAGAATTCCTTTTCTGTATGGTCTAAAGCAGTGGTACCCAATCTTTGATCTGCCAGTGTTTGGGATTTCAGCTTCTATAATTGCTAGCCACTGGACAAGTTGTCTGAGGCCTCTTGGAGCTGAGGTCCAAGGCAACAGGAGGACCAAAGTTTGGAAATGACTGGCCTAAAGGAGGCAGTAACAGACTTTATATTTTTAGGTGCAAAGATCACTGCAGATGCAGACTGCAGCCAGGAAATCAGAAGATGTCTACTTCTTGGGAGAAGAGCAATGGCCAACCTCGATAAAATAGTGAAAAGCAGAGACATCACACTGGCAACGAAGGTCCGCATAGTCAAAGCAATGGTATTCCCCATAGTAACCTATGGATGCGAGAGCTGGACCATAAGGAAGGCTGAGCGAAGGAAGATCAATGCTTTTCAACTTTGGTGCTGGAGGAAAATCCTGAGAGTGCCTTGGACCACAAGAAGATCCAACCAGTCCATCCTCCAGGAAATAATGCCCGGCTGCTCACTGGGGGGAAGGATATTAGAGGCAAAGATGAAGTATTTTGGCCACATCATGAGAAGACCGGAAAGCTTGGAAAAGATCGTGATGCTGGGGAAAATGGAAGGAAAAAGGAAGAGAGGCTGACCAAGGGCGAGATGGATGGATGGTATCCTTGAAGTGACTGGCTTGACCTTGAAGGAATTGGGGGCAGCGACGGCTGGCAGGGAGCTCTGGCGTGGACTGGTCCAGGAGGTCATGAAGAGTCGGAAATGACTGCGTAAATGAAGAAGAAGAAAGGATCCTTCTGTGCTAAACAGCTCATCATCCTAACAAGAGAAGAAGAGCAAAGATGTGAGAGTGTGGGCGTTTGTTGTTTGGGTTAGCAAATCTATCTTGAGACAGCGTTCCAAGATAATTGTTGTTTTAATCTGTTGCATAGAGTTGCCAAGTGAAACAAAGGGAAAGGCTTTGGTGTCATTAATGGTGGTGCAGAAGATGGAATTTCAGCAGTTGATGCTTACAGGATAACCAACAGCTGGTGAAAATCCTTCTCTAAAGCAACTACATTTAGCTCTTCACATTTGTGGATTTCTCTTTTGCTACTTTGATTGTTGGCAGATTTTATTAATATGGTATCTTGGAGTCTCTAGATCCACCAGTGCAACTCTATGGCCAATTTCTAGTGGAATTTGACCCCAGAGTTGTGTTGGAGGAACTAGATATTCCTAACTTTTTTTTTTACTTGCAGTTTTTCCACTTTCGCATGGCATGTGTGCATTTCTGCACTTCTAACCCTAACAAATATGGAGGCCCTACTGTAATACTTCTACTGGTCATACTTCTACAATAACACATTATGAATACTATTAGAGTGGCTGCAACTACCGTACTACCATTAAGCTTGGTTTGAGTTTCCACCTAACCCTAACAATAATTGCTGACTAGAGTTTTGGACTATCAATAACTTGGATTATTTTCAAAAAGCTAAGACACAATAGGGTGTTGCCAGGTAAATTAGCACTTTGTAAAAAGCATCATTTTTGGTAAAATGCAGTTGTGATCCTCATTATGGTTATTCCACTCAGATGTTTTGTCAGTGCATTTCTAGATCACCTCTTCCCACTGGAATCATAAGCTGTTTTCTTCCCCAGGGGCATTGCAAACCCTCAGTTTCTAAGATTTCCTTAAAAAATATCTAAATATCCCAATGGATAATCTTAGGTAGCCTTGTTTAGTACTTAGATGGGACACTGCTAATGAATACTAGATGCTGTAGGCTATATCAAAGGAAGGGTATTCATTGCCTAAGAAAACGTTATGATTTAAGGAGTTGCCATAAGTCAACATGACTTGAAGATGCATACACACAGTATTTCATCATCTTTTCCCTATTTTAATTGTTTGTCAGTTTGAATCTTAGAATCAAATAGGTTTTTTACTTCAGAATTTAGTTTAGAAATGTAAGCAAAATCTGGGTTGCTGTGAGTTTTCCAGGCTGTTTGGCCATGTTCCAGAAGCATTCTCCCTTGATGTTTTATGACAGGCATCCTCAGAGGAATTCTGCCATAGATGTGGGTGAAATGTCAGGAGAGAATGCTCCTGGAACATGGCCATACAGCCTAGAAAACTCACAGCAACCCAGTGATTCTGGTCATGAAAGCCTTTAACAACACATTAAGCAGAATCCTTAACTAAAGGGATAGAACAAGGTGAAATGAGGGGATACTTCTTTCTCCCTTACTTCAGGAAATGGATATGAGAAAATTGAATGTTGGGTGGGAACACTGAGAGACCAGACTTCAAATCTCTACTCGAGTATGGAAATCTTCTGAGCAAGTCACACAGCCTCAGAGAGAGGCAATCTGAACCCTCATCTGAACAAATTCTTCCAAGAAGGTTGCTTTTGCTTTTGATAGGTTGCTTTTGGATTGCCATAAGTCGGAAATGGCTTAAAGGCACATAACAACAACAACAACAACAACAATTCTTTATTGATTAGTCACTTTTGATCATATCAAGACATGTAAAACATACAATACGTACACACTTACGCATACATACAATAAAACCATGTAAAGATAACATAATAACAAAGAATGTGTTTCTAACAGAGCAGATAGTAGGATGAGTCCTAGCAGCAGAACTACTGAAAAGGAAGGAAAGCGCTAACTACATAGAACATCTTTGGAGAGCATTGCAGAAAAATATTAAGCCTTTGAAACTGCATCAAGCTCCTGCTCTAGTAATTGAGCCAGAGATTTGCCGACAATGTTTTCCTCTTGCCCACGAAAACTGGAGACTTTGCACTCCCATCTTCCACCTGGAGATGATCCACAAAAACCGGAGACTCAGAGCCAAGCCCTGAGATCTGGCAATTGTACCTGAAGGTCTTGTGCAAGTTAAGGAGCCCTTCCCCATGTAGTGTCATGCAGCTGCTCTCTCTGTTTCTTGACCGGGATGGTGGGTCATGGCATAGTCATTGCCCAGCGGTTGCCTCGGTGCTCTGCCAGAGCCAGATGCATCTCGACAATCTGGTGCCAAGCAGGGACAGGGTAGTGATTGACTTCTTATCAAAGGGCCCCTTGTACCCTGCCAAGAAGATGAAAGTCCACTTTTGCGAATGATAGGCCTTTTCTGCTTTCCACTTGGCAGTACTACAGGCATTGAGAGAAACCATGGATATCCTGGAGATAGATGCCCAGTATAGGAAGAAGGTGGCGGCTAATGTAAGAGCCTTTTTTGTGTATCACTCACGATGGAGGGAGTGGGAAAGCACAATCTTGGGTGATGGGCTTAACCTATTATAGAAGTCCCTTTCCTCGAGGGACCCAGGATCCTACAACTCTATGGGAACATTCTTTATGCTTGTCAGTTTGACTATTAAAGACCCATAGGGTTTTTACATCTCCATTTCTGCCATCTTATGTTCTCACCAGTTCTGGATAGATCATAAATTTGCATCGATTCCCATGTATCTTTGCTACCACTTTATCATAGCAGTTTTTATATCCAGTATCTATAATCTTGCTGCCTGAACTAAGATCAACAGTTTCATTTTCTTCTTTACATGAATGACATTTACTATTCTTTCAATATTTGCTTTGCTCCTAATTGTTTGAAATGTGTTTTGGAGCAGAAAATATATAGCCTTTAGTTTTTTGTGTCCCACTTTACAACCATTTCCAGATAATCTCCCTCTTTGCTCCTCTTTCTATATCTCTAATGTACCAACCATGTAATCGGGTTTTTTTTTTTTTTGGTGAGGTAACAAGGCATTTTTCATATATATATATTTCAAAATCCAATATATTTTCTCTATATACACCTCTCAATATTTCAATTGCTGTCTTTGTAGTATGTACTCAAGCATTTTAATTCTTCAACAGTTTGCTTCCCTCAGCTTCCAGGATTGTGTGGTAGACATAGTTGCTTAATATCTCTTCAAGGATGCAAAGTATGGTTCCATGTGTTAATTATCTCAATTTTTCTGTCTAATTGATGAATCATAAATGGGTGTTTTCAAGGGCATGAAGGGATGAGGGAGGGAGGGAGCAAGGGAAAACTCTTCAAGGCCTGACCTAAAGACAATGACAACAAATGGAAAAGGAGATATATTGGTCAAATTCTGAACAGAAAGAGGTTTATCTCACAATTGGGTTGAGAGGTCAGGACTTCAGGGAATGTTGCATACTACTGAAAATGCCTCACAGATTCCTACAATTTTGGAGATTTATCACACAAGGCAGGCAAATTACAACTACAGCAGGACAACAACACTTTTGCCTTTGACTTGGCTCATGACAAGATCCTTTCCCGCCACACTCTCAGTGTGAAACCATTGGAAGGGATTACTTTTATGTCAGTTGATTATTTGTGCTGGTAAATGATCACTTTACGGACTGTTCCCCACTGGGATAGTGGTGACTTACCACCTTATCACATTGAGAAATGTGCCTCTATTCAAACATGGAGAGGCATCACATGAGTTAAAGTACTTCTAGTAGTCATGCCTAGCTCTTCATGGTTGAAAAGAGGCAGAAGTGTCCAGAAAGGAGGGAACTCCAGCGATTAAACCTGGATCACTGCCTCTTGTATCCTCTGGGGTTCCATGCAGATCAGTAGGATCCCATGGAAAGCAATGGTTTTAACTTGGATCACTGACTGTTGTATCCTATGGGCTTTGATGCAGAACCATAGGATCCCATGGAAAGAATTGGATTTAAACTGGAGTTCGTCTCCTTTAATGTAAGGGGTTTTGGGTAGGGCAAGGGATCTCTTGGTTTTGGGATATTGTTGTTTCTCCTGATTAAAAACAAAAAGGTAATACTGAACTTGTGATGAATGTAAGATGAATGTACTGCCAGCTGTCAAGTTTCCACATGTGAGTGTGAGTGTGATGGGGAGGCAGAAGGTGAAACGGGACTGCTGAGACATAAAAGGGGCAATTCTCGACCTTAAAGGGACAATCACTCATGCTTTCCCATCTTAATGTGATGAGGTATTTGTTTGTGGGCCTCTCTAAGTCCTTCAGTGCAATTCTATCAGATGCTTCTGGCCCAAGTTCAGTTGGCTTTCCACATTTGTGAGGTTCACTTTTGTAGATTTGATTGATGTCTCTAAGGACCTCATCCCATGAGCGGGGGGAAAGCGGAGGAAACTGTCTTACTTTGTTCCTACCATTGAGGTCTGTCTTCTGAGATAGCCATCCCACCCACATCCTTTTCCCATCTTTCCCCCATCTTAAGTTGTTTGGAGTCAGGCAGCATCTGATTCCTGAACGCATTCTAGGGTCCAACTAAAGAGTGACCAATATTGTCAGCAATATCTTCAAGACTTAGCGTCTGCAGTCCTGAGGAAAGCATTTACAGCTCTGCGCTTCCAAACAATGCCATCAAACTGCCTAGAGGGAAGATACAGAGGGATCACCCATGTCCAACGACTTTGCATTTGTGGCATGGGGGAAAAAGAAGATCTAACACACTATCTGCTACATTGCCCCTTGTATAATGATCCTAGGAAAAATTTCCTGGGAACACTCTTGGAAGAAAGGGCAGCATGGCAACAATCTGCTGTGATCTGTGACTTGCTAGCAGATTATTCCAAAAATATAACACTAAAGGTTGCCACATTTGCAATTGCAGCCCAAAAGATCAGAGCTAAAGTAGCAAAATTTATTTATTTATTTTTTATTTATTTCAAATACTTCTATCCTGCCCTTCTCACCCGGAGGGACTCAGGGCGGCGTCCATACTTGAGGTCAGAAATGGAAATGGTGATGGTTTGGGATGATACAAATCAGACACTGTCATTGTTATGTTGCTGCTATCATAATTTTAAAGAGCTAGTTTTAATTTTTTAATAAGTTTTAATGTTTATATTGGAAAGTGCTTATAAAGGTTGTATATTACTGATGTCATGGCCTATGGCTAGTACAATAAACAATTCATTCATTCATTCTAGGGTCCACTTCCATGTGCTGCAGAAACGGAGTCCCATGGAGTCCTTAATATCGTGTGATGGCCTCTGTAGGACTCTGTTTCTGAAGTGCATGGAGATGGAGCCCACAATGCATAAGATGACATCCTAAGAATCTATAGATTCTCCAGCATGACTCTATGTTTAACTTTCACTGGGAGAATGTTATCACAGGACCTGAAGATTCCTAGCCAGAACACTTTTGTAGGTCCTCTAGCACAACTCTGTAGTCAATCTTCTGAGGATCTAGAGTTTCCTTGAGGGGTGTTCTCTAAGGTTTTGTGAGGGTCTTGTGCTCCTCACCCTAGCAAATGTGGAAGGCTGACAGTATATTCAAAATATAAGGTTTACTATACAGGGTTCAGGTATCCACTGGGTTTTTGGAACATAATCCCCAGGGAGGTTGCATTGTATAAATACATTTCATCATCATCACTGTCATCATATTCATCATCTTGATCAACATTTTGCTCTTTTCCTCAGGTAACAAAATATCTATGTCATGTCTGCTTCATCTGTTGAAAAGTGTTGCTTGTTTGCTTGGTTCTCTTGTGTGTTATGAGTAGTGCTTTGGGTAGTGTGGCAAACCTTGAGGAAGATTAATAGCTACAGGTGAGATAAAATTACATGAAAGATATCTTACCCATCCCTTCTTATCTTTCCATACAAGTGCCAGTCACATGGAAACACAGGGCATATTTGCAGCTTAGAACATGCCTGCTCTCATTTTACACGGATGGCACTGACAAGACTACACTGAGCTGGCAAACATTCTTCCTGAGATGAGTCAGGACTTAGCATAGGACCCAGAATCCTTTGCAGTATTGGTGGGGAATTAAAATGATTCTCTATGATGCCAATTCAAAGCCCAAGAAAAATAACAACTGGCCAAGATCCAGAAAAAGTTACAATGAGGGGTGTGGCAAGAAAGATAAAGAATGTTTGAAGAACAACCGGAACTTGAATACAGATATAGCATAAACAAGTTTAAAGTTAATGGGACTGCACTGGATATGCATGCAACAGAAATGGTAAATGTATTGTTCTAATAAATATAGACAAGGCAATTGTCAGACAAT
The DNA here is from genome assembly GCF_035594765.1 of Anolis carolinensis. NCBI lineage: Eukaryota > Metazoa > Chordata > Lepidosauria > Squamata > Anolidae > Anolis > Anolis carolinensis. The sequence continues at coordinate 16,649,216 of NC_085846.1, forward strand.
TGTTTTATCCTAGCATTCATTGGTTAGAATATATGCAGATGGGAAGAAGATTAATTCTGAGCAGACAGGATTGTAGAATGAGCCAGCCCTGTTGCAAAATCTGTGTTTTAAATGTTGATTGTTATCTCTTTGAGTCTATATCCCTGCACATCCCTGTAGAAGGATGTTTTAGTCTGTCTCAATCCACCCCTTGTCTGGGTGCTTAACATAAGCAGTGTCCACAACGAGAGATCCTCCAAATGTGTTAATCTGCAAGTCCCTGCTAGTGTGGGAGTTGTAGTTTAATACCTCTAAACTGAACTAAAGCATACTTAGTTGGGGAGGATTATTATAGACAAATGAGTTCACAAGTCTCAGCTATGGGAGCTCAAGTCCTTTAAAGCTTCCTTTGTTGGAAAAGGTTACTATAGGCCAGGGGTCCCCAAACTAAGGCCCGGGGGCCGGATGCGGCCCTCCAAGGTCATTTACCTGGCCCCCACCCTCAGTTTTGTAATATAATATTTTTATATCAGTTTTAATAATATAATATATTGTGTATACATATAATATTGATAATAATCTTATTATTATCTTGCAATATAATACTAATAGTAATACCATATAATTAATTATATGGTATATATTACATCTATATATATATAAATGAGTGATGGCATCACGGCGACCAACAAAACAACAAAACTACAGGCCCCCCCCACCTCGAAATTTGACAACACAACCCATCATCCACGCCTCTAGGTTGATACAACAAAAAGAAAAGAAAAATAAAGTCCTAATTAGAGGGAAAGGAATAATTGTTTTTATCCAATTGCTGCCAGTTAGAAGCTCCGCCCACTTGGTCTCCTAGCAACCAACTCAGCTCAGGGGACAGGCAGACTTAGGCCTCGGCTTCTTCCACAGATTATCTAATTTGCATTGGATTATATGGCAGTGTAGACTCAAGGCCCTTCCACACAGCTATATAACCCATTTATAATCTTATATTATCTGCTTTGAACTGGATTATCTTGACTCCACACTGCCATATAATCCACTTCAGTGTGCATTTTATACAGCTGTGAAGAAGGGGCCTCATATCATCCAGTTCTAAGCAGATAATATAAGATTATAAATATAATATGTAATAATTACTGTGATATAGAATCATAGAATAGTAGAGTTGGAAGAGACCTCATGGGCCATCCAGTCCAACCCCATTCTGCCAAAACGCAGGAAATCGCATTCAAAGCGATTAATAATAATACAGAACAATATAATCTCTAAAAACAGGACAGTAAAAAAAGAGCAACACCCTGAAAGCATAAGCCACAGCAACGCGTGGCCGGGCAAAGCTAGTATTATATAATAGTATAGTGGTATAGTTCAATATAGTAATATATAATGCTAATATTGTGTTATGCTAATAATATAATATATTGTATGTACATACAGCTGCTCTGAGTCCCCTTAGGGGTGAGAAGAGTGGGATATAAATGTAGTAAATAAATGCAGTAAATAAATAATTAATTTTAGACTTAGGCTCGGCCAAAGTCTGACATGACTTGAAGACACACAACAACAACAACAATCCTAATTAACTTGACTATCTCATTGGCCAGAAGCAGGCCCACACTTTCCACTGAAATCCTAATAGGTTTATGTTGGTTAAAATTGTTTTCATTTTTAAATATTGTATTCTTTCGTTGTTGTTGTTGTTGCACTACAAATAAGACATGTGTAGTATGCATAGGAATTTGTTAGTATTTTTTTTCAAATGATAATTCGGCCCCTCAACAGTCTGAAGGATTGTGGACCGGCCCTCGGCTTTAAAAGTTTGGGGACCCCTGCTATAGGCTATTAAAAGAATGAGAGTTGTTCTCATGTCTTTTAGCCTGAAATTCTGAATAGCATTTTTGGCAAGCTTTTATTTTTTGTGTCAGGAGTGACTTGAGAAACTGCAAGTCGCTTCTGGTGTGAGAGAATTGACCATCTGCAAGGACATTGCTCAGGGGACACCCGGATGTTTTTTTATGTTTTTACCATCCTTGTGGGAGGCTTCTCTCATGTCCCCGCATGGAGCCGGAGCTGATAGAGGGAGCTCCTCCACACTCTCCCCGAGTTGGATTCAAGCTGGCAACCTTCAGGTCAGCAACTCAACCTTCAAGTCAACAGTCCTGCTGGCATGAGGATTTAACCCACTGCGCCACCATTATGGCAAGTAAGCTGTTGGCTCGTTTTGATTTCCTGACTTGAAACAATTAGTGTTCCAGTAAGAGACCAGAAGAACCACTTTTGGGACTATCTCCAGAATACTCTATCCAGCATGGGAGTTGTAGTTTAACAAGGAACTTTCCCACACTTTAGTCACGAATGAATAAAAAGCAAGGAAAAGAAGGAAAACCATTTAAACATGTCTGTATTGCTTGAACTGTAACTGTTCTCTCTCTCCCTTTCAATGTCCCCTTTTTAGATGAGGAGTGTTCTATTTAAAATGACGCCTTTCTTGATCTCCTGTGCCATGTATTTTGTACTCCTGGTCCCTGAACCCAGCATCCTCGCCACTGTTGTCAAGTGCCTTCCAACCCTTTCCTTGGCGTTCTTTGTGGCCAGCCAGTCCTATAGTGCTGGAGCCTGGACGGCGTATGCCCGGAGGCTCTTCCAAGGACTGCTGTTCTCAGCTGTGGGAGATGCCTGCCTGGTGTGGCCTCGGCTTTTTATTCCAGGTAAGGGGCTTGCAGAATTGCGTTGGATGGAACCTGGTCTGACTCATGGCATTTCCATGGCTTAATCAAAACAGTAAAAATGTGTTGTCGAAGGCTTTCATGGCTGGAATCACTGGGTTGTTATGAGTTTTCCAGGCTGTATGGCCATGTTCCATGTTCTGGAACATGGCCATACAGCCCGGAAAACTCACACAACAACCCAAAATAGTAAAATGTTGCCAATCTACCACACAGCAGAGGAACAGCATGGATTGCAGATGGCAAACACAAAACACTAGTAGAGGTGGGACCTCATCAAACACAAGTCCTCCCCCATTTCCACACATTTCTACAATATTTCAGGGACAAATAGACATGGACGCCTTCACACGACGTAAAAATATTTCATGTTGTCATCTGTTGTGTTTCATCCCTGAAATGTAATAGAAGTGTAGAGAAACAGGAGACAGAGAGAAATTGTCTTCTGAACTCCTGATGTGTCTGGAAATGGGAGAAAGTGGGGAAAAACACGTGGAATGAGATCTGTTAGATTTGCCTGTGTCATTTCGGTTTAGTGACGAGGAGCAATCGCGTTCCTATGGATGGTCTTCAGGCAAGCAATAGGATCTAATTCTTATCGCATGTCATCTGTATGAGCCTGGATCTTTTTTTAAAAATAATTTTAATAGAAGAAATTGTGCAATTGAAGGATATAGTGCTATTTTAACACTCTAAAGTACCATGAAGTTTCAAGAATTCCATGATTTCAAAGATTTCCTTGAAAAAAAAAAGGAATACGGAGTAGGTGGGGACTACACTCACCTGTGTCATGATTCTAAATGCATGACACAGCAGGAGAAAGGCTGAGGAATATTTGTGTCTGATGGGAATTCCAAAATGGAACTACCTGTTTTTAAATGGAATGCTATGATACACTGTGCTAAGAAGACGATTCCTCCCACTCTTCAAAGCTCATTTGATGTGATCTAGGGCTGCCAGGTTTGCAATGTTAGGTATGATGCATGAAGCATCTATGGCGGTTCCTCGGAGAACATCTTTCCAACAAATAACACCCTGTCTAGCACAAACCAGTTGCAAATTTGTTTTTTCAAGGTCGGGAAGACTTTTAAAGATGTAGACTCTATAGATCTGACTGTAGTTGGTCCTGCCAAGTAAACTATCACCTTTGACCACATGAGGGCACCAATGACATATACAGACAGTCCCCGAGTTACAATTTCACTTCACTTTCTGTCCCTGTGATAATTGGATTTTGAAAAATTTGGCTTGTTGTGGAAACAAAGATTGATGATAAAGCTTCAGTGGAGACACCTTTCCCACATGATATTTTCAGGAGTGAATTTCCTTCCGAGGGGTAGTTTTCTCTCACTTCCTGTTATCGCATTCCCCTTCTTAACTATGAGTCATTTGTAAGCTGGATGTGTGTAAGTCGGGGACTGCCTGTACTGTAGATCTCTGGTACTGTACAAAGTAGAAAAATTTGCATGGTTGGAATATAATATGCTTCAAAGTCAGTGCCTAAATGTTCTAAAGGCACGAGATCCATTTGATCTTTGAACCTAAACACTGTCAGACCTGGTTAACACTTGGATGGGAGAATGCCAACAAATATCAAATACCGTATGCTATATTTCAAAATAAGGAACTGGCAGAAGCATCCTTGCCTAAGACAACTCTATGAAATGGATAGAGTTTACATAAATCAATATGCTACTTGAAGGCACACACATGCAAGGAAGATGTGGAAAGGGCGCATTCCCTTGAGACTTGCTGAGTGACAGGATAAATCACGCACTCAATCAACAGATGAAACACATACTTTGTCAAATCCTGTTTACGTATCCATTACATGTATATATTTTGTCCGATTAGTTCTAGGAAGGGATGCATTGCTATCTACCTTCTTCCTCCGTTATCCTAATTATATTCATGTAAAGTAGGCCACACTGAGGTAGATCTAAGGTCACTTCATTGGCTGTGAGAGCTCAAGTCCTAATGAAGTTCTGTCTCTGGGATTTTTCTACTGTGGTTCATGAACTCGTAATGGTCTAAAGAGAGGCTTCAAAGAGTCCATGAACCAGATACAAAAATGTGCTTAAGTCTGTTTTCTGAGGAGGGGATCCCTAGGTTTTCTTAAATTTTCGAAGGGATGAATGATGCCTCCAAAGGTTAGATAACATTTTTCCAGGGTTCTCTAAGGCTAATTGACAAGGACTGCTTCTATGAGTCTGTGAAAAAATATACTATATACAGTACATGAAATACATATAGCAATTTTCTTATCCATGTCATTCCTGGTTTCAAAGTTGAGTTAAACAAATAATGTCTCATGCACACACACCAGGCCCAATGAATCTACTTTAAAGGTATATATGATGCATATCACAAATCACTGCCCATGACGTTTGAGGGAGAGAAGAGCAGCCAGGCACAGCTCCATCATGGCTTGGTCCCAGGGGCCAGAGAAAGCTCCTCAGGCTATACTACTTACCACTGCTGTGGCTCCTGAGGTATAAAAAAAATAGTCAGACATATTTCCATAATGCCTTAGTCCAGTGGTTCTCAATCTGTGGGTCCCCAGGTGTTTTGACCTACAATTCCCCAAGATCCAAGCCAGTTTACTAGCTGTTAGGATTTCTGGGAGTTGAAGGCCAAAACACTTGGGGACTCACAGGTTGAGAATCACTGTCTTAGTCTCAGGGATTGGTGAGAGACCCTCCATAATAACTGTCACTGCTATGGTCTCTGAGGGAGAGAAGAGCAGACAGGGAGATTTCCATCATGTCTAGGTTGATAGACTGGTGAAAGATCCTCCCTCCTTATTAACTGCAACTGTCATGAATTTTGAGGGAGAGATGCCAGGCACAGTTCCATCATGCTGAGTCTCAGTGATTAGTGGGAGATCCCTCGTTCCATACCAACTACAATTGGTGTGGTTTCTGAGGGAGAGAAGAGCAGCCAAGCATTGCCCCATCATGCATTGTTCCTTTGTCCAACTATGGAACGGCCTCTGAGGGAGAGAAGAGCAGCCAAGCATAGACCCATGATTCATTGTTCAACTATGGAGTTTTTCAGAACAGAAGAGCAACCAAGCATAGCCCCATAATGCATTGTTCCCTTGTTCAACTATGAAGTGGCCTCTGAGAGAGAGAAGAGCAACCAAGCATAGCACCGTCATGTCTTGTTCTCTTGTTCAACTATGGAGTGGCCTTTGAGGGAGAGAAGAGCAGCCAAGTATAGTCCCATCATGCGTTTCTCCCTCATTTAACTATGGAGTGATCTCTGAGAGAGGCAAGCAACCAAGCATCGTCCGATCATGTCTTGTTCCCTTGTCCATCTATAGAGTGGCCTCTGAGGGAGAGAAAAGCAACCAAGCATAGCCCCAACATGCATTGTTCCCTTGTTCAACTATGGAGTGACCTCCGAGAGAGAAGAGCAGCCAAGCATAGTCCCAATCATATCTTGTTCCCTTGTTCAACTATGGAGTGGCCTCTGAGAGAGAGAAGAGCAGCAAGGCATACTGCCATCATGCGTCATTCCCTTGTTCAACTATGAAGTGGCCTCTGAGGGAGAGAAGAGCAGACAGCATCTGCTCAACTCCTCTCCTACTGACATTCCTTTTTCCATATGTGGCTTCTCTTACTATGCCTGAGGGCAGGGAACATACATCAATGATTAGTAAAGCACTTGGGGAGTCTTTTTGGCTGAAGGATAATTTATAATGCTCCGAATATGTATACTCTACTTGCAGTTAGTCATCAAATGTCTGCAGTTCATGTAGATGCCATCCTAGAGCTCTGAACTATTTGAGTCAGGTTGTTTTAATGATCTACTTCTGTCTTTTCTCTCTCTTTGCAGGGATGGCTGCCTTCGCTGCCTGCCACATCGCCTACATCTCAGCTTTCGGCTTCACTCCTTTTCGGCCTCTGATCCTCATCGTCGTTGCAGGGCTGATGACGACGTCTTACATCTCCTTGCTGCTGCCATGCTTGGAAGGCATCTTTCTGTGGGCTAACACAGCCTATGTAGGCCTACTTGGCATCATGGCATGGCGCGCCCTTTCTCTCCACAAATGCCAGCGGAGTGCTTCGGTCGGCAGCGTGATCTTCGTTGTGTCCGATCTGTTTGTCGGCCTCGATAAATTCTGCTCCAACGTGCCTCACGCCCGTGTCTTCATCATGTCCACCTACTACATCGCCCAGGGCTTGATTGCATTTTCAGTGGCCTCTCAAAAAGTCCCTCGGAAGGAGACCTGAGCCTTTGAATGGGACACTTGCATCAACATTTTTAAATAGTGGGAGAACTCAGGAATTTGCACATTCCAGCCCTCTTTTATCTCATTCCCTCAAGAGAGCCATCTTCATTTCGGGACATTCCAACTGCATCGTCCATTATGGCTTCTGAGGCATTGTCTACATAAGGCATGGGCAAACTTGGGCCCTCCAGGTGCTTTGGACTTCAACTCCCACAATTCCTAACAGCTGGTAGGCTGTTAGGAATTGTGGGAGTTGAAGTCCAAAGCACCTGGAGGGCCCAAGTTTGCCCATACCTGCTCTACATGGACTATAATGTTTATATTTATTTCATATCTGATATTGGAATAGTATACATCATATCAGGAGAATTCTGTTCTTTCTTTCTCTTTGCACCTCACAATTTTCTGGGAAACCCAGGTTATTTTATATTTCAGCTTTCGGGTGCGTTTATATTGATAATTACATATCATTATTTGTGCATCTCCGTCTGTCAGCATTTAAATACCAGTCACTTCACTTAACAGGAATGGCCAATGCTGTAATGAGGCAAATGTATAAAATGTGAACATATTTACATAAATTAAGTGGAAGAAAATGGAGCAGCCACCATCATGTGGTGGGAAATAATGTGATTACCATCATGAAACCAGCTCTGTAATATTGAAGTGACCTCACACAGGAAAAAAAACATGTGGCTGTTTATACCTCTCTCATTTCAATTTAATAAGGATGTGTTTGGTGCTAATGTGGTCACTAAGGGCCGGGAAAATGTGAACTGAAGCAGAATTTTTTCATTTACGTGGACAACACTTGAGATGGCTAATTATAATTTCCTCTTGGATACAGTCATAATAAAGAAGTTAACTGGGAATGCCTCGTGATTTAAAAGCATTTCTGGTTGAAAAGAAAATGTACCAGTATGTTGTCATTGTTCCAAGTTCATATCTGTAAGGGTGCGTCTAACAATTAAATTAATGCAGTTCGACACCACTTTAACTGCCATGACTCAATGCTACAGAATCATGGGAATTGTAGTTTAGTGAGGCACCAGCACTCTTTGGCAGAGAAGGCTGAAGACCTTGCAAAACTTGAAGTCTCATGATTCCCATTGCCTTGAGCCATGGCAGTTAAAATGGTATTAAGCTGTATTAATGCTACAGTGTAATGTAAAGGTTTTGCCCTTGACACTAAGTTCAGTCGTGTCCGACTCAGGGGGTTGGTGCTCATCTCCACTTCTAACAAAGAGCTGGCGCTGTCTGTAGACACCTCCAATTTATTTATTTATTTATTTACATCACTTTTACCCCGCCTTTCTCTTCGAGGAGACTCAAAGCGGCTTACAGTAAATAGGCAAAAATTCAATGCCTAAAAACAATGTAAAAACAACAATTCATATAAAACAATCTACAAAACAACAGTTCATATAAAACAGATACCATTACAAAATAAAATCACATTATATAAAATTTTAAGAATGTCCAAGATTAAAATCCATTCATCCAGAATCCTCAAGTCTTCGTACAGGTCATGTAAAGTCCATGTTCTCATTCATTAAAAGCTTGCGTGCACAACCATGTCTTTAAAGCTTTCCTGAAGCCTAGGAGAGTTGGTATCTGCCGTATGTTGCTGGGGAAAGTGTTCCACAGCCGAGGAGCCACCGCCGAGAAGGCCCTGTCCCTCGTTCTCACCAGCCTTACCTGAGAGGCTGGTGGAACCGAGAGCAGCCCCCCCCCCCCCGATGATCTAAGAGTTCTAGAAGGCTCATAGGGGGAGATACGTTCGGACAGGTAAGATGGGCCAGAACCATTTAGGGCTTTGTAGGTCAAAACCAGCACTTTGAATTGGGCTCGGTAGCATATCGGCAGCCAGTGGAGCTGACTCAACATGGGAGTAGTACGCTCCCTGTAAGCCACTCCTGTTATTAGTCCGGCTGCCGCCCGTTGTACTAGTTGGAGCTTCTGAGCTGTCTTCAAAGGCAGCCCCACGTAGAGCGCGTTGCAGTAGCTCTGTGGCTGGCATGACTGAATGGAGCGCTGTTACGTTCCCGCCGGAGCGGTACCTATTGATCTACTTACATTCACATGTTTTCAAACTGCTAGGTTAGCAGAAGCTGTGGCTGACAGTGGGAGCTCACCTCGCTCCCCAGATTCAAACTGCCAACCTTTCGGTCAGCAAATTCAGCAGCTCAGCGGTTTAATCCGCTGCGCCATTGGGGGCTCCAGTGCTACAGTATAGATGCATTGGGTTGCTGTGAGTTTTCCAGGCTGCATAGCCATGTTCCAGAAGCATTCTCTCCTGATGTTTCACCCATGTCTATGATAGGCATTTTCAGAGGTTGTGAGGTATATTGGAAATTAAGTTTGGGAGGTTTATATATCTGTGGAAGGTCCAGGGTGGGAAAAAGGGGTCTTGTCTGTTGGAGGCAAGAGTGAATGTTGTAATTAATCACCTTGTAGATGCAGCTTAAGCCCCACTGAACTGAACGATATGCATAGGATTTTCTTTTTCAACTGATTTCAAATTGCATTAATTCAGCAGCGCTGATGCTCTTGATGTTCATGGGTTTGGGCACATGGTTTTTTGCACTGTTTACAATGAAGTTTGAGCTCTTTTTTCCAACTTAAAATATTATATTTAAAACATAGAAGGATCACCAACTCAATGACTGATGATTGCCATGGTGCCAACCAGGAACTTTGCTCTTGCCCACAACTAGTCAGTTTACAAAATGATCAATCAAGTACTTCAACACATACTTTCAGTACTTCCTTAAGGTCCTTTTTTTGGTTATGCCACTTCCTTTCTGGATACTCTTATGGATAGGGAGGAATGAAGCCGGAGGAGACGGAGCAAGTGAAATTGTGCCCAATTAATGTGTCTACAAACTATGAAGTCTGGGGAAGTTTGGAGAAAAACCAGCAACCTAGCAAAGGATGGGAAATGAGGATACTGCAGTTGGTGAGAGCAATTGTTATTCTTTCATGCCCCCTTCTTCCATTTCATTGTTTTTTTCTACTCATTCCCCTTTTTATTTTTTCTGTTTCCTTCTAAAAACCATTTTTCTCATTTGCCTCTTTCTTCCACTCTCTCCAGCATGTTGATTTGGGTTTCTCACTTTTCCTTCTGTCTTTTTTTCAGAATAATAATAATAATAGAACTACAAACGGAGGCACAACTATGTGGCCCAAATGATTCATTGGAATTTATGTCATAAGTACCACCTCCCTGCAGTAAAGAACTGGTGGGATTATACACCTTCAAAGGTAGCAGAAAAGGAGCATGCCAAAATACTGTGGGACTTTCGAATCCAGACTGACAAAGTTTTGGAGCACAACACACCAGAACTCACGGTTGTGGAAAAGAAAAATGTTTGTATTATTGATGTTGCAATACAAGGTGACAGTTGAATTGACGAAAAACAGAAAAACTCAGCCGTTATCAGGACCTCAGAATCAAACTGTAAAGGTTCTGGCATAAACCAGTACAGGTGGTCCAGTGGTAATCGGCACACTGGATGCCGTGCCAAAAGATCTCAGCCGGCATTTGGAAACAATACTATTGACAAAATTACGATCTGTCAACTGCAAAAGGCCACCTTACTGGGATCTGCACGCATCATCCGAAAATACCTCACACAGTCCTAAACATTTGGGAAGTGTTCGACTTGTGATTTTGTGATACGAAATCAAGCATATATACAGTAGAGTCTCACTTATCCAACACTCGCTTATCCAACGTTCTGGATTATCCAACGCATTTTTGTAGTCAATGTTTTCAATATATCGTGATATTTTGGTACTAAATTCATAAATACAGTAATTACTACATAGCATTACTGAGTATTGAACTACTTTTTCTGCCAAATTTGTTGTCTAACATGATGTTTTGGTGCTTAATTTGTAAAATCATAACCTAATTTGATGTTTAATAGGCTTTTCCTTAATGTCTCCTTATTATCCAACATATTTGCTTATCCAACATTCTGCTGGCCCGTTTATGTTGGATAAGTGAGACTCTACTGTATCTCATTTCCTGTGTCATACTATGTCTTTGTGTCAATAATAATAATAATAATAATAATAATAATAATAACAACAACAACAATAATAACAATACTAACACTTTATTTATATTCCACCCAATCTCCCAAAGGGGACTCAGGGCGGATCACAGAACGCATACATGGCAAACATTCAATGCCGTTTGGACAGACAGGACAGAACAGACAGAAAGGAGGTATATTGTGTTGATGTCCAGCTTTTTGGCACCTTGGAGGTTGTACACTGTAGCAATCCAGTCATTGGGGGTGCTGTTGCTCCATCCTCTATGATGAAGAGCTATCAGGACTTCCTCCTTTTTGGCCGCTGGGCATTTTCTGGTCTTTTTCTTTTATGGTGTTATAAAATAATTAGCCTGCTTTTTTTATAGCAGTACCTAGTTTCTCTACTTACAGCTCTAAGCTGTTTTTGAACTGCTTAGATAAACAGTGAACTGGGCTGACAGTCAGGAGCTCACTCCGACCCTGGGCTTCGAACTGGCAACCTGTCGATTGGTAGATCTTATTGCCGCTGGTAATTTACCAGCTAAAGCCCAGCCCATGAGAACAAAATCATGAGTTGTACATCCAACAGGACTGCAACTCCCACCGTTCTTCACTATGCTGGCTAGGGCTGATTGGGAGTCCTAGTTCTTTCCCATTGCAGAATTAGAGCACTGTATTCCACTTTATTCCATGGCAATGTCTAATGTGTTTCTGGGATTTGCACTTTATGGATGAATATGCAAAATTCTCAGACAGAGAACTCTAGTGCCTCATCCGATTACCAACCCTACAATTTTATAGGGTGCATCCAAGATATTTAAACTGCAATTATAGTGTTATAAATATGTAGTGTGGAAGTCTTCTATGTGATTTCCACCACTGCTTTACTTGTTTCTTTTATCAGATAATAAAGTTAGAAAGAATGAAGAAGTATGTGTGTGGCACCAATAATCTCTGGCAATAGATGTAAAACTACAACTCCCATGATCACACAACACTGAGCCATGACAGTTAAAGTTCTGCCATTAATTCTGCACTGTAGATGCATCCAGAGAGAGAGAGAGAGATATTAAAGACAGATGTGAAAAGATGACAGGAGTCCCACATCTGTTACTAGGTGAATAGGATATTTTCTTCCCCAAAACACAGGCTTGTTTAACCACCTAAACAAGTCACAGCTATCAACATTGGGGATGAAGCTTCCACCCATCTCTAAATCATTTATGTATGGATTAGCAAAAACAAAGTTGCTCATTACTCATAGCATTTTTTTCATGACGTAGAAAAACCAGTCCCATTGTGCCTGACCCCATTTTCTTCCAGTTTCCATTAATTAGCCAAGGAATGCACACCCACATTAAACATTTAGGTGCAGAAGCTTTAGGCACAGTTCTTATATTAAGTAATCAGTCTGGTTCTAACTGGCATCTTCCTTCCTATTTGATTTATGTTTCTTCTATAGTTTCTTATGGCTCTGTTCCCTGGTAATATCTGCACTGTGGATGAATGCAGGTTGACGCTAGTTCAGGCATGGGGAAACTTCAGCCTTTCAGGTGTTTTGGACTACAACTCCCACAATTCCTAACAGCTGGTAGGCTGTTAGGAATTGTAGAAATTGAAGTCCAAAACACCTAAAGGCTGAAGTTTGCCCATGCCTGCACAAGTTTAACTGCCATGGCTCAAAGCTATGGGGTCGGGGAACTGTAGTTTTACAAGGTCTTTACCATTCTCTATCAAAGAGTGGTGGTGCCTCACTAAAATGCAACTCCTGTGGTTGCATAGTATTGAGCCCTGGTGGTTAAAGTGGTGTAAAAGTGCATTTATTCTGGAGTGTAGATGCACCACCAACATACATGGTAGCATTGGGAGATGTTTCTTCAAAGAATGGAGGCAATTATGAAGATCAGATGGAATTTGACTTAGGGTCACCATAAGTCCGAAACAACTTGAAAGTGCACAATAAAAACTTCTTTTATAGTGCCTGACCCTCACAACTGCCCAGTGTTCTGCCTCTGCTGCTTCAGTACAAAATTTAACTTCTACTGTTGCTCTTCTACTTTGAAATGTGAGTTTTCTTGCTAGGAGAGAGCCTTTCAATCAATATCATTTAATTGCTAGCCATGTTGTGATCAATTCATAATAGAAAATCAGGACTGACATCAATGATAATCATAATGTTGTTGGCTGCTCAAAATAATTAATGGGAAAACCCTTGAGTATGATTATGGATCCATAACAATGAATGTTTCCTGATTATTTTTCTGTGCCGATCTCCATCAATAAGGTAGTTTCACCTGACTGCATAGAGCCCCCCCTCCCCCCCCCCTCCGGTCGCACAATAGGTTGAAGCAGACATGTTTTAACTGTTTTCCTTTTTTCCTTGCTTTTTGTTCATGGTAAGTTGTAGCCAAAGCTTGAGAAAGTTCCTTGTAAAATTACAACTCCCATGCTGGATAGGGGATTCTGGAGTTATAGTCCAAAAGCTAGTTCTGCTGGTCTCTTAGTTGAACACCAATTGTTTCAAGTGAAGACATCAAAAAGAGCCAACAGCTTACTTGCCATAGTGGTGGCGCAGAGGGTTAAACCCTCGTATCGGCGGGACTGTGGACTTGAAGGTTGGGTTGCTGACCTGAAGGTTGCCGGTTTGAATCCAACCCAGGGAGAGCACGGATGAGCTCCCTTTGTCAGCTCCAGCTCCACACGGGGACATGAGAGAAGCCTCCCACAATGACAGAAAAACATCAAACATCTGGGCGTCCCCTGGGCAATATCCTTGCAGACGGCCAATTCTCTCACACCAGAAGCAACTTGCAGTTTCTCAAGTCACTCCTGACATGAAAAAAAATCTGACTGCATATGAGAAAATATGGGTGCATCTATATGGTAGAATTACTGTAGTTCAACCATAACTTTAACTGCCATGGCTCAATGCTATGGAATATGGGAGTTATAGTTTTACAAGATATTTTGTCTTTTCTGCCAAAGAGTGTTGTTGCCTCATCACTACAAATCCCAGGCCTCCATAGCATTGAGCCATGACCATGACAGTGAAAGTGTCAAGCCCCCTTAATTCTACAATACTCTCATCTCCTCCCTTTGGTATAGCTACACCCTGATATATTCAAAAGAGTCTTGCCAGACCTAAGGTAGTAGTTCAGAACTGGCCTTGGGCAGTAGATGTAATGCTGTCCTTTAGCCCTATATTTAATAATTCCAATGAGCAGTGGTGGCACCCTGAAAAATAGCCCATCAACTATTTGCTCCTAGATGGCAAATTGAGCAGACAGTCAAGTTACCTCCTGGTCACAGTCTTCTCCAAAATGGTAAGATGAATCATATTGATCTTTCCATGGTACTAATTTTTTCAAAATTTGCTCCAGAGCTTGTGAAGAACAGCTCTCAAACAGAATTTCTAAGGCCAATGGGAGATGTAGTGCAAGAACAAGAACAACAAAATATTTCTAGCTCTTCCCTGCCTCTTAACTAGCATATGCCATGCAAACTTCATGCAAAGATAGGTCCTCTTTCAACTTCTTTTCCAATGATGTGTTTCTTCCTTTTGGGGCTGATGTATCAATAGTAATGCCTATTTTTTTTGTAGAGTACTTATTTCTGCATTTGCATATTCCAGTGGTGAACAAAGTACAAGCTGCAAAGAGTTCCTCCCAAATTTTTAAAAAGTTTGAAAAGGGATTCTTCATGACGTCTGGGTGCAGGGAATGGTTTGTTGTAGTTTTGCTTCACTCCAAATTGTTTTAGACTTGGACAGGAGTCCTTTTAAAAATTGGATATAACTACCAGTTTGGGAAGTGTCTTTCTACCATCTTGGTATGTTCTTGGATGTTGAAGAAATGTTAAATTTCCCCCCAACTTTCTAAATCAGTGTGGTCCAACCTTTAGTTACCCGAGGGCCAATCAAACTTTAGTATAGGAATGTGAGGGCCAGAGACATTCTAGAAAGAAAATGAATTACATAATTAATATTGAATAACATAATTAAAATATTAATATTTAATTTCATAATTAAAATATTTTTCCAGTAAGAAGGGCAAGGGCCAACAAAAATGAATTGGTGGGCCGCATGCGGTCTGTGTCCCATAGTTGGACCACACTGTTCTAAATGATTAGAAATTCACTTTCTATTGGTGTTGTTGTGTGCCTTCAGCTTATTTCAGACTTATGGTGACCTTAAGATAACCCTATTACTGGGTTTTCTGAGGCTAAGACTGTGTGACTTGGCTTATGGATGAAAAGAGATTCAAAGCTCTACTTCCTTGTCTGAAATTAAGTACAATGTTATAACTCATTGAAACCAACAGACTCGGTCAGCAAAGCCGAAGTGTGACGTCTGTTCCGTGTCTCTTCTCTTTGACTTCATAACCCTGTTAAGATCCTGTATTTCAAATCATCTTCAGACTGCCGGATGTCACATTGCTTAACAAACCTGTTTAGTTACCAGAAACTATGCACAAATCAGGACAGCTGTTTTATATTATGCTTCTGTTACTTCTGCTGTTGTGTCCAGTTTTGGACACCACAATTCAGAAAGGAAATTGACAAGCTAAATGTGTCCAGAGAAGGGCGACCAAAATGGTAAGAGTTCTGAACATTATGCTCTTTGAGGAGCGATTTGGGGAGTTTAACTGAAATGTTTTTAATACTAATGATAACAAATTCTGTTTTAATATTTGTATATTTGTATATTTTAAATTGTGTTGAAATGCTTTTAATGTAAGCCGCTTTGAGTCACCATAGCGATGTTGAAATATTTGAAAGGATATCTTCTTGGGGAGGGAGTAAGTTTGTTTTCTGCTGCTCCAGTGCTTCCCAATGTTTTTTTTGACCAGGGACCACTTTGACTAGGGACCATTCTCCAACATTAGTACCAAAATGGTTACAGATCAGTTTTTGTCAACTTTAGATTCGGTTTGGTTATTTAGGGTGCTGACTCAGAAAATTGCATTGGATAGACCACATCCGTTCAAGTTTCTGATACAGAACATATGCCATCCAGTAGTCGCCATCTGCTCACCCACAGAAAACCATATTTTATAATCTAGAGCTGATGTGGTCTACTCAATGCAATTCTCTGAATCAGCATCCCAAACAGCCCCAAGAACAGGCCTAAAAATGAAGACACCAAGGCGCCTCCGCTTCCAGGTGCCTCATAGAATGGCTCCGCTCAGGAGGAGGGAGGAGGAGGAGGAGAAGCCGCAGTCAGGAAGCTTGTTGTTGCG
This sequence comes from Anolis carolinensis, assembly GCF_035594765.1. Taxonomy (NCBI): domain Eukaryota; kingdom Metazoa; phylum Chordata; class Lepidosauria; order Squamata; family Anolidae; genus Anolis; species Anolis carolinensis. The sequence goes on from NC_085846.1 coordinate 16,665,453, forward strand.
CCTTTTGTGGGTAGTCAGCCTCTCCCATCCAGGCATCCCATTCCCTCGGCAATATAAGAGATTTACATGAGACCAGTCACTCTTGTTGCAACAGTGTAGTAATGGTGAGGCTGCAGACCATATTTTAGTTCTTGGGGACCACTGGTGGTCCCCAGACCACAGGTTGGGAACCACTGGATTAGGTTATGAAGCAATGGCTTTCAACTGCTGAAAAAGAGATTCCAACCATATATTAGACTTTCCAGACAATAAGATGTTTGACACTGCTTGGAGTGGAGTCTCCCTTTTTGGAGATTTTTAAATAGGATGGATGGACACCTGTTGGGGCTGCTTTAATTATGTATTCCTACATGGCAGAAAGGAGTTGGACTGGATGGCCCTTAGGGTCTCTTACAAATGCATGATTCCATGATTCCATGATTCTACCTATGAGTGAGGGATATGTTTCAATTATAGGGTGAAGGTGGAGTACCATTCATTATTTCACTTTATCTCCTTTTTTTATTCAATCATTCATGCAGTGAAAAGAAAATACTTTTATCTAGACCTTTAGGGTGTATAATTCTCTATACCACATATGCATATAAAATTTGTTGATGCTTTTGTTGTTGTATAATATGGAATCAAAGTGGTTTAAAGACAAAATGGTATAAAAGAATTCCAGATTTAAAACTAATACTAAATGTAATTATAAAGAGATTAATTTTAATATTATGCAGACTAGTTATGTTAAAACAAAACATTAAGATAGTTCAAACTATGTACAAGACTGGTATTTTTGAAAACTAAAGTTTAACTGCTTCTGTGGCTTACACCAACAGATAACAGATATTATACCAACACAGAAACTGGGACTTTCAAAAACAACTGAAAAGTAGGACAACAGATGATTAACTGGGACTGCTCTTGCCAAATCCCTGGTGGATAGTGGCTAAGCATATATCCTCCTGTTAGGCTGTGATTCCATTTTTTCCTCCCTTGGGAAGAAGAAAATTATATTTATTTAATTGTGTATGTGTTCTGTTCAACAGAGTTTTCATTTATCTTAGATAGCTAATCAAATTTTCTCCACCCTTGCCAGGAAAAATAAATTATTAACAGATTTTAATTCAGTTATGGGAAGACTGTGTTGTATATTTTTGGTTGTGTTAACTCCATGTGCCCTGCTTTGCTTTAGGAAAACTTCATGTGGTTTATGGTTTATTTAATCAAGTAAGCTGGGAGAGAAGATTTCCCAAGCTATTTTTTCTTTTGGAAATTAGTATATGGCTAATTATTTTCTAGAGCACTCTCCAACCAGGAAAGTCAGTCCTAAAAGACAAGAAAAGTTATCTTTATAGGAACACCATGCCAACATAGAGAAGGTGTGAAGCTACTATTAGCTACATGCCCAAATGAGAGAGAATGTTACCTAGGGTCCCTTCATGGTGTGCCACTATGGCACTATGGCGTGCTGGAAGAAGCAAAGACCACCAGTATTGAAGCGATGCTCCTATGCCATCAACTCTGCTGGATTGGCCATGTTGTCTGAATGCCTGATCACCATCTCCCAAAGCAGTTACTATACTCTCAACTCAAGAAAAACAGAATGTTGGTGGACAGGAAAAGAGATTTAAAGATGGGCTTAAAGCCAACTGTGGCATAGACACTGAGAACTGGGAAGCCCTGGCCCTTGAGCACTCTAGTTGGAGGTCAGCTGTGACCAGCAGTGCTGTGGAATTCAAAGAGGCAGAAATGGAGGGCAAAAGGGAGAAATGTGCCATGAGGAAGGTGTGTCAAGCCAACCCTGACCAGGACTGCCTTCGCTGTGGAAGAACATGCGGGTCAAGAATAGGGTGCTACAGTCACCTACATGCCCACTGCCAGAACACCACACCTCGGACAATCATCCTCAGAAAATGAGGGATCGCCAAGTCACTATGGCACCATAGTTTCACTTAACCTGCTATAGTTTTGTCACATGGAATGCTGGGATTTGTTGCTTAGGGAGAGACATATAAAATTCTTAGCCAGAGTGATTTCCTGCCTTATTAAACTACAAACCTCAGGATGGAATCATGGCAGTCAAAGTGAGATAATCAGTGTAATCAATATCCAGAACAAGTGTTTGTGTGCCCTTTGTTGTTTCTTTTCCAATTGCAAAACCTCTTGGGCCAGTTCTGAGTAAACATGCTAAATCCAAGTCATTCTCCCTTTGCTTTTTCATGCAGACTTGGAGTCTTCTAATCAAGCTGGTGCCTTTCTTGATCTCCTGCATCGCCTGTTTTACACTCAATCTCCCTGAACCCAGCATCTCTGCCACCATTGTCAAGGGCCTCCCGTCCCTCTCCTTGGCGTTCTTTGTGGCCATCCAGCCCCATGCTGCCGAAGCCTGGACATCGTATGCCAAGGCAATCTTCCAAGGCCTGCTGCTCTCCGCCGTGGGAGATGCCTGCCTGGTGTGGCCTCAGCTTTTCTTTCTAGGTAAGTGGCTGAAGGGATCCTGAAAGGGATGGATAGGAACTCAGGAATGGATTGGGTGGAACTAGGTCTAGCACAGGTAGGGGCAAACTTGGGCCCTCCAGGTGTTTTGGACTTCAACTCCTACATTTCCTAACAGCCAGTAGGCTGTTAGGAAATGTGAGAGTTGAAGTCCAAAACACCTGGAGGGCCAAGGTTTGCCCATATCTGGTCTGGCTTCAAGCATTTCCATAACTTGGTGAAAATGTTGTTTCATTTCTTCACGTCACTCCAGAATATTTCACATTACTAAATTATCTATTTCGGTGGTTCACAAACATTTTGCATCAGTGGCCCCCTTTACAGCCACAAATTGACATCACAGAACCCCACTCAATGAAACGTCTGAATAGAAACATTTTGTTTGCTTAGTGTGTGTATATTTTCATTCTCACATTTATGTATTTCGATTGATTTGCTCAACAAGGGAGTTTAAATAATTTCATATTCCAAAAAATAAATGTGCAACTGTTGAGCATAATGCTCAGAAGGTCTCACCCTAGAATGTGAGACAAATAGTCTTTGGTCTAATATTAAACAATGATGTTTATTGCCTTCTCTGTGAAAAAAAAGTAAAGAAGCTATCCAAGGTGCTGAATATTCCTGGGGTGGGGGAGACAACATTCAGTAATTTAGATAATGTGATTTAAATTGATACTTAAATGCCATGTAAATTCAATGCATCATCCAACACATGCATTTATTTGCAATATTGCATTTATTGGCTATGTTATCAAATGGGATTTGTAACAAAAATTTATAATCTGTCATCACCATTTACAGGAATACTGCTCTTCAACACCACTGGATACTTACTTAGTTATTTAGCAGATCCCTTGTTGTCTGTGTATGATGGCCTTCCAAGTGCAGTATCTTGGTGGTGGATACTTCGGTGACTGTGCATGTTCTTCCACAGTGAGGACATCAGTTTCCAGGTGGAAGACGGTCCCAGTCAGAGTTGGCTTGGAACATCTTCCCCTTTCACCCCCCATCCATGCCTCTTTGAATTCTGCAGCACTGTTGGTCACAGCTGATCTCCAGTTAGAGAGCTCAAGGGCCAGGGTTTCTCAGTTCTTGGTGTCAATGCCACAGTTTTCAAGGTTAGCTTTAAGCCCATTTTTAAATCTCGTCTCCTGTCCGCCAACATTCCCCTTTCCATTCTTCAGTTGGGAGTATAGCAACTGCTTTGGGAAACGGTGATCAGGCATTCAGACAATGTGACCAGTCCAGCAGAGTTGATGGCATAGGAACATCGCTTCAGTCCTGGTGGTCTTTGCTTTTTCTAGCACGTTGATGTTTGTCCGCCTGTCTTCTCAAGAGATTTGAAGGATTTTTCGGAGGCAACACTGATGGAATCATTCCAGGAGTTGAGTGTGCCATCTGTAGATGGTCCACATCTTGCAGGCATATAACAGGGTTGGGAGGACAATAGCTTTATTAACAAGCACCTTGGTGTCCCTACGGATATCCCAATCCTCATGCACTCTCTGCTTCATTCGGAAAATGCTGCACTCGCAGAGCTCAGGCAGTGTTGTATTTCAGTGTCAATGCTGACTTTTGTGGAGAGGTGGCTGCCAAGGTAGCGGAAATGGTCAACATTTTCGAATGTTACACTATTAAGCTGTATTTCTGGCATTGCAGGTGGATTGGGTGGTGACTGCTGGAAGAGCACTTTGGTTTTCTCAATGTTCAATGAAAGGCCGAGCTTCATGTAGGCTTCTGCAAAGGTGTTTAGAGTGGCTTGTAGGTCACTCTAACAGGAATACTGCTCTTCAACCCAACTGTTTCTTTTTCACTCTTGGTCAGATAAAGCTGAAAGGGACTCTTGCACAGGGCTTTAAAAAACTTTTTGCACTTGTGACTTCTTTCTGTCTGAGAATGTTTTCCATGACTTTGAGTATTAGATATATAAAATAGGCATAAAAAACAAACATTTACTGATAATAAATTAGATTTTTCTAGGCTTGCTAAACAATAACAGGAATCTAGGCTGTGAATTATAACAGAGACTGGATTAGAAACATGAGAATGTAACTCAGCTGCTAGCGTTTTGCAAAAGTCAGGCTGTGTTGATTCTAACGTAACATTGCTTTTCACCACACGAGGGTGCCAACAACATATTTACATTACAAGAGCCTACATTCCTAGAAAGACCATAAAGAGAGTCAAAAGATCTCAATTGCTAGAATGTAATTCTCCTTTGGGGAGATGGGATATTTTCCTCCGAGACACATTTGATGGCATTTTATAGATCTATTGTGTTATCATTAAACTCAGGCGTCCTCAACCTTTTTAAGCAGAGGGCTGGTTCGCAATTCCTCAGATGTTGGGGGGTGGGAGACTACTATAGTTTGAATTCCTATGTACACATATCTTATTTGTAGTGCAAAAAATATGAAAAAAAACATAATATTTAAAATGAAGAATAATTTAAACCAACATAAACTTACCAGTATTTCAATGAGAAGTGTGAGCCTGCTTTTGGCTGATGAGTGAGTCAATTTAAATAGGATTGTTGTTGTGTGCCTTCAAGTTATTTCAGATTTCAGGTGATCCTAAGTCTAAAATTTAGAGCAGGGGCCAGGTAAAAGACCTTGGAGGGGCACATCTGGCCCACGGGCATTAGTTTGGGGACATCTGATCTTACTTGTACCTCAAATAAATGGGCAGGTCAGACATTTAGTTGTCCTGGAACTCTGACTGAAAATGGACCTGAGCAACAGACTACATTTTAAGATGGCTAGGGTGTAATTTTTTTTTAAAAAAACCTATATGTGGGCTTATCCTGCATCACTCTTCCAAAGTCAGAATCACCCAGGCCATTGTATTTCCAACATTTATGTATGGGTTGAAAATTGGAGAGTGAACAAATTTGCCGGGAAAGAAATCAATTCCTTTGAAACGTGGTTCTGGGGAGTAGTTTCCAAGGGCTGCTGAAAAAGACAAATGAATCTTAGAAGAAATCATGGCTGAGCTAATTTTTTTTTAAAACAGATTAAATGACACTATTTTACTTTGGATATGTAATGAGACGAAATGACTCGGTGAGATCAAAGATTATGCTTGGTGAAATGGGAGGCAGTAGGAAAAGAGGGAGACTACGTTCCATTGGACAGAACTGACTAAAAAAGCCACCCCCTTGTAGGTCTCTCATTCAGAAGGCTGCCATCAATCAAAGATGACTTAATAGAAAATATCAGCACAAATGTATTTTCAACTTTTCTCTTTTTTAAGGGTTGATTGGAGCAAATAACAGCATGGGGAAGGAATTAATGTGCCTCCAGGTCACCTCTCAATTTATGATGACCCCAAGGATGTTGTAGGGTTTTTAAATTCTAGGACATCAAGAAGTGGTTTTGCCAGTTCCTTTCTCTGAAATATAACTTTTAGCATCAGGGATTTATCAGTAGTCTTCCATCTAAGTACTAACTGGGGCTGGCCCTGCTTAGCTTCCAAGATCAGATGGGATCTGGTGCTGGGTTGAGGACCATATTGTGCTTATAGGAAGTCAATTGTAACTGTGTCATTCTAGAACTGAAGCCCCTCTAAGCCAAGTTCTGTACTGACCTATTTCCTTTCTTTCTCTCCTGCAGGACGGGCCGCTTTTGCCATGTGTCACACCTCCTATATCTTGGCATTTGGCCTGATTCCCTTTCGACCCTTCATCTTTGTTATGGCTCTGGGCTTCGTGTTTGTTCCTTACGCTTACCTGGTGGAGCCATGCCTGGAGGGCTTTTCTCGGTGGGCTGAAACAGCCTCCAAAGTCCCCCTCAGCATCATGACATGGCGGGCTCTGTCTCACCCTGGACGCAGGCTGAGGACTTCTGTCGGCAGCCTGCTCTTCGTTGCCTCCGATCTCTTCTTTGGCATTGAGACGTTCTGCTCTTTCCTGCCTCACTCGCGCTTCCTCATCATGTCCACCTACTACACTGCCCAGGGCTTGTTTGCCCTTACCGTGGCCTCCCAGAGAGTCTCCAAAAAGGACAGCTAAAGTCCGGAAGTGGCTGGGAAGACTTCAATAATACTTTCCATCAGTTGCTTTCTTCCCAAGTTCAAATTGTCCATCAGCTCTCCCAAAGAAGCTGCACCTTCTCTCTGGAAACCAGACCTATTTATTCCTTAACATTACAAGATATGATCCACTTCAACTCTTAGGATCTTTGCTGTATGTATACAAACACATTGTGTGATTTCAGGCTAGTCATACCTTTTCTCAACCCAACCTTCCTTACTGGGTTGTTATGAGGATACAGTGGGGAGAGGGAAAACCAGGTGCCCTGCCTCGACCTCAGTGAAAGAAATGCAGGAAAGAGACATAATAAGAAAATGCATGAATAAAAGTCAGAAGTGATATGCTTGAAGCATTGTTCAGTCACAGCTTTGCTTGACTGCAGAGCTAGGAGCTACGAAAATTATTTTTAAATGCAAAGCTGGGCTAGTTATTTTTAAACAGTAATTAGTTATGGTTTTGTTGCCCCTAACATAGATAATTATTGTTGTAGTTAGAGTTTTATTCAAGGACGCTTTTTACCTTCCCATTACAGACAATGGTTGTATTTACTGAAATGTCATTTCGTATTTTCATTGACCCAACAAATTTGCAAATGCAGCAAGGATGGGAACCTCTGGGCTTTTGTTTACTTTGGATCTTTAACTCCCAGATGTCTTAACCAGGATGGCCAATGGTATAAAGTTGTGAGAATTGTATTCCAAAACACACATACTTTCCTAATATCCTGATTTAGTAGAGAGTCCAAATTTATTCACCCACTTTCATTCAGTTTAAAAATGTCACAACTTCTCTCTTCTCCTTCTATTTCCGCCCTTATCGTCTATTCACTTGTGTGGCTACACAAATGTAGGGGAGAGGAATGGGTGCTGCTGTATTGCTCTCTGTGGACAAAAACAAACTGTTGCGACCTGTCTTAGCTTATGTCCTAGCTTTTCATCTTTGAAATTTGGATCTGGACCGAGATCCTAGCAATGGATCTCAAACCATATCCAACCAAGCGAGTAGCTACAGAAGAAGAAACATGAGGACATTGAGTCTAACCTGCCACATATTGTGGTGCTAATGTTAACTGCCTTGCTATTTTCATGGCAACAGGACCCTCCACTGTATTTTAACCAAAGGGGATATAGTTTGCAACTGAAGGGGGTGTGCAGTAGCATCTCTTTAGAAAAGTCTCATCTTAAAGCTGAGTCCCCCACCCCTGCCATCTTCCCCAAAAACAGAATTAGTTGTTGTTTACCCAGCAAGTCAGCTGGGCCCGAATAATCCACTTCCTCCTGGACTGTGGTGGGTGTGGGGGAAGGAGTGGAAAAAGCAGCCGCCCAACCTCAATGCAGAAGCAGGTGCTCCATAACACAACGGTTACACGGAAGATTAGCAGCAAAGGGAAGTTGGATGTTGCAGTCGAGATGTAACTCCCTTGAGGGGAGATCTGGAGATTTTTTGCCCAGAGGTCGGTTGGCTGATGGCATCTTGTATCCCATGCCCAGTAGGAGTCTGGTTGTCCTTATGGCTGGTAAGTGGATGAACCTACAGTTCAAAAGTACAGTGAGAAATGGGGTGCAGTCAAGTCTGCTGGTTGACGTAATGAGGAACGTTTCCTAAGGCAAATCTGCACACTGTGCAGTTACTCTTGGCAGTCTTCATAATACAGTAGAGTCTCATTTATCCAACATAAACAGGCCGGCAGAACATTGGATAAGTGAAAATGTTGAATAATAGGGAGAGATTAAGGAAAAGCCTATTAAACATCAAATTATGTTACGATTTTACAAATTAAGCACCAAAACATCATGCTTTAAAACAAATGGATAGAAAAAGCAGCTCAGTACACGATAACATTATGTAATAATTACTGTATTTATGAATTTAGCACCAAAATTTCACAATTTATTGAAAAATTGACTATAAAAACATTGACAAAAAACTAAAAGGCAAACTGTCTTGGATAATACAGAACCTTGGATAAGCGGAGCTTGGATAAGCAAGACTCTACTGTATTTCTGAACCTCCAGTGCTTATCTCTGGGTGAAACAGATTAACCTGGTTCAGACCACATTAAGAGAAATCAGGAGATGCTCTGTAGTTTGCCGGACCCTGTAGCTTTGGACTGGTCTCCTGTTCACAAAAGTCACTCCATGCCATTTGGACCAGTGCTCATCAGCACAGGGAAAGGGAGATCGATTTCAATCATGTCACTGCTGCAGAGCTCCATGCGAGCTTCTGACCATCCCTGGTTGCATAGGAACCTCTACTGATGTTGGCATGTGAAGGCAAGGAGCTCTATCATCATATGGGAGTGGTGATGGTGACATTGATGGTAAAATGATGATCTACTCAGACCGAAATGGTCTTGGACCAACTGGATTCTGTTCCAGATGTGTGGTGACCCTAAACCCAATCTGGAGCATGTGTGCTCTGGACTAGCCCCAGATTGAGCTGCCCATGTAGATGAGCCCCTGGTTACTTTATCAACTTATTTTTAAAAGTGCATTTTAACTGGGATATTGTTCAGATTTTATTCAACTGATGGAACGAGTTTATGACAAAGAAAGCATGTTAGCATTTTAGGTATCTTTGTTACTCATTTCATGCCATTCTTTTATCAAGTTTGTTTTTTAAGTCAAAAGCATCATAAAAAGTTGCTTGTTTAACACTGCCATGAGTAACTACTTCCAGAGAAATGCAAGGGGAAATTACAACAAATTATTTTATTAAAGCAACTTTTCTCTAACAGTAATCATATCTCCCAGCTCACCCAATTGGCAAGGACAGTTCTGCCTAATTCTCTGATGTCTCGTTTTTTCCAGCCACATTTAAAATTCCCTGGTCTCTCTTCTCACTTTCCCACTTTTTCCTCAGCTTTCTTTAATGACTGTAGACTGACAAAGTAGTTTCCATTCAGATAACTCAGAAGGAAAGAGGATAGAAAAGTCAAAATCTTGCCCTTCCCAATAGGCGCATTCAAAAGCAAATTGTTGCAGCTTCTTCTAGTTGTTTTTCCTCATTTATAACCTCAAGAAGTCTGACGTGACCATGGTGGTCCATGTCTTAGTTACCTCCAGATTGGACTACTGTAACACACTCTGTGCCCATGAAGACAGTTTGGAAACTGTAGTTAGTGCAAAGATCAGTGGCCAGATTGGAGCGAATATATTGGAGATTGGAGATATAACTGGAGTGAATTATTGGGAGTGGTCAACCCCCTTGTTCAAACAGCTCCATTGGCTGCTGATAAGTTTCTGGTTTCAATTCAAGGTGCAGGTGGAACCCACCCTGTCCACTTTACATAAAGACCTAAAAATGTGGATGTTCCACAGTTCCTTTGATAATTTTGGCCCCAGCTCTAACATAAGATATAGCTCTTGCACTTTACTATTGTACCCTGTCCCTTGGATATAATGTTCTATTTCATATTGCCCTTCTAGCCCTAATTTATCATCTGGTTCCTGCACTTTATGCATAAGCCCTGTCTTTGCAACTGATTTGCACCAACTCGTTTACTATGTCAGGCTATTGGTCTGCATGTAAACTGCCCTGATTTCCTTCGGGGGGTTGGTGGCAGAATACAAAAATAAAGAAGTTGTTGTTGTTGTTGGTGTTGTTGTTGTTGTTATCTTACTTATTTACTTACGTAAGTGATCCCTCATTGTCCAAGTATGATGGCCTTCCAAGTGCAGTGTCCTGGTGGATACGTAGGTGACTGTAGAGCCCTATTCTTGACCCACATGTTCATCCACAGTGAGGGCATTGGTTTCCAGGTGGAAGGCGGTCCTGGTCAGGGTTGGCTTGACGTGCCTTCCTCTGACACGTTTCTCCCTTTCACCCTCCATTTGTGCCTTTCCAAATTCCACAGCACTGGGCCAAGGCTTCCCGGTGTCTATGTGACAGTTTTTAAGGTTGGGAGTATAGCAACTACTTTGAGAGAAGGTGATCAGGCATTCAGACAACGTGGCTGGTACAGCCAAGTTGATGGCATAGGAGTATTAATAATCATTGTCACCATGACCACACAGTCATGTTGCTACCTTGACCACACAGTGATATAAATTAGCCTCATATTCCCTGGTTTTATGTTTAAAATGTTGGAAGATATGGCATTCTGAAGGTCCAAAGGGTAGGTTTTATGCCCCCAAAGTTTTGGAGAGAATTCAATAAAAGGTTTGAGAAGCAATCGAGCCACATATTTTGGCAAATCCGACAGAAAGTGTCTTGGAAGCTGAATACACCGTTGATTAAAGTGAGGCATAAAAGACGTACTTTAATTCTACCTATCCTTTTTCAAAGAAATAGAAATCCACGCCTCCTTCATTATACACCCAAAAATCGATTTCCAGCTCCCTTTGTCTCAACTTGTTAGCATCTATTCTACAGCTACAAGGCTCCAGGATTTAAACCCTTCCAGTTAATTGGCAGAGGAGAAAAATGAAGCTGGCATCCTGGGATGAGTAAACAGTTTGGAGCAAAACGGAAGAGAGGTTTTATTGTCTCAGCCACAAGCTACACTGTGTGAGAACAATGACAAATATGACCGGAAGGCAAAGCCAGTTGGCATCAGGAAACAGGAGATATTAATGAGGACATGTTAACATTTCTCCAAATTCCTAAGTTGTTCACAACACAGAAAGAAATCAAAATAATCTTTTGAGACTCAGATCATTCAAAAGAAAAAAAATAAAGGGAGACAGTTGCATAAAATGATGACATGTTATATTTGGCACAGCTCACTTGGTGGAATTCATGTAAAAAATTATGGCAAGTTGTACTTTGAAAAAGAAAAGAAATCCTAGTAATGAAGTATTATCAAGCTTAACTATTATAACTCAGGCATGGGCAAACTTTGGTCCTCCAGGTGCTTTGGACTCCACAATTCCTAACAGCCAGTAGGAATTACATGTTTAATTACATGTTTAATGTGCTGTAAAAGGCACATGACCGGAATCACTGGTTTGCTGTGAGTTTTCTGGGCTGTATAGCCATGTTCCAGAAGCATTTTCTCTTGACGTTTCACCTGCATCTATGGCAGGCACCCTCAGAGGTTGTGAGATCTATGGGAAACTAGGCAAGTGGGGTTTATATATTTGTCGAAAATCCAGGAAAGTACAGACATGAATCAATCAGGGACAGTTAACACCTCCCAACAAAAAAATTACCCCAGGCAGAAAGCAGCCAGGCTTTGAAGCTGCAAGGCCATTCAATGCTAATCAAGGTGACCAATTGCAACATTCACACTTGCCTCAAACAGACAACCCCAAATATCCCACCCTGGATATTATTCCACAGACACATAAACTCCACATGCCTAGATTCCAACAGACCTCACAACCTCTGAGGATGCCTGCCAGAGATGTGGGCGAAACGTCAGGAGAGAATGCTTCTGTAACATGGCCATACAGCCCAGAAAACTTACAGCAACCCACTGTTACATGTTTGTTTTTTAGCCTTTAAAAAAACAAACTCTTCTGATTAATTAGAGCTAGATTTGTCATATATTCTGTCAAAATGTTGGACTTTTCTTTGCATATCTACACTTCCTTCCCATGAGAGCTTATGAGGGTTTGTGATGAAGCAGGCGAAGGGTGTGGCCAAATGGCTCTACTGTGTTCGAATGTATTACACATATGTGTTTATCCTATAAACTTTTGCTCTTGTCTTCTGGGATTGAATTGTGTTTATCAGAAACAGCACCTATTCAATGAACCCAACAGATGCCCAAATACACCTGGACAGCAGGTTACAGGTGTGCGTCTGTGTATATAGACTCACAGAATTAGAAAGTTGGAAGAAACCCCAAGAGTCAATTAGTCTAAGTCCATTTTACCTTGCAAAAATATACAATCAAAGCTTCCTGACAGATGGCCATTCAGTCTCTGTTTGGTGAGACACCACGCCCTTTGGTAGAGAAAGCTAAAGACCTTCTATGATTCTACAGATTTCAGCTGTGGCAGTTAAAGTGGGGTCAAACTACAGTAATTCTGCAGTGTAGATCGGGCATGGGCAAACTTTGGCCCTCCAGGTGTTTTGGACTTCAACTCCCACAATTCCTAACAGCCTCAGACCCCTTCCTTTCACCCCTCAGCCGCTTAAGCGTCACAGAAATAGTGGTATCTTAAACCCTGTCTTTAAACCCAGTAATCTTCTCTAGTTTGAGAAGAAAGCATCACAGAAATAAGCCCTATCTTTAAACCCAGTTCTCTTCTGAAGACTTAGGGAAAAGCATCACAGAAATAGTGGTATCTTAAGTAACTATGATGCTTTTAATCCAGGTCGTAATGAAGGATATAAGGACAAACCATGCCAAAAATGATGGGAAGGGGAGGAAAATAGTGGGGCTGGGCACTGGGCTGTGTGTGTGGTGTGTGGAGCATCTATGACATTTGGCAGGAAGGAATGGTGCCGTGCCCTGCCTCCCTCCTGATGCTGATCCGGGAGAAGTTAAGAGGGCAGGGCCAGCTGGGTGGAAGAGGGAATTTTTAAAGGAGATTTTATGTATAGAAAGAAAAAATCCCTAAAAATCAGGGGATGACCCAAACATTATAAAACTTGATGGGCTAAAAGTGGTAGATGTGCCCTCCATGTGTGATGATTTTCACCCCTCTAGCCATAAAACTAAAGGGAAGGGGAGCCTGGGGAAGCTCGCCCATAGTGGCCAATAGGTCGAAAATGTTCATTTTTTTCGGATGAAGAACAGCAGCCATTTTTGGGAGGTGCATGAAAATGAAAAAAAGGGGTGGGGTTTACAAATGAAACAAACAGAAATGCATAGCGATTCTATACAAATGCACAAGACTATTAGATAGATAGATAGATGATAGATAGATAGATAGATAGATAGATAGATAGATACATACATACATACATACATAGGGGCAGTCTAAAATAAACTTCTATGGTACAGATCAGAAAGGATACAACCATCAATAATAATAACTGTAATAATAATAATAATAATAATAATAATAATAATAATAATAATAATAATCTGCCAATAATAATAATAATAATCTGCCAACTGCAAAAGGCCACCCTACTGGGATCTGCACGCATCATCCGAAAATACATCACACAGTCCTAGACACTTGGGAAGTGTTCGACTTGTGATTTTGTGATACGAAATCCAGCATATCTATCTTGTTTGCTGTGTCATAATAAAATAATAATAATAATAATAATAATAATAATAATAATAATAATAATAATAATAATAATAATAATAATTCTCACTCCCTTATATTGGTCCTTGCACATATACTCTCATGTAAACACGCCAATAGTTTTCATTTTGAATCATTTTTAATCTTTACCACATCTTGGCCTCCCAACCTTTGAGAAGGCAAAGAACAGAAAGACAGCAAAAATAGTAGCCAGTGTTTAGTAACTCTGAAGCAGAACAGTGAAAAACATCAGAAGATCCAGCCAAAGTCCAAGCCATGATATTAAAGAATAGGACTTTGCATATTCTAAAGCTCTTGACCCTGTTTGCATGAATAATGACTCACAGAAGCAAAGTCACTCATCTCAGCAGAACAAAAGGGCATTAATATAAAATACAAATACATATACAATGGGAACTGCTTAGCTTCCAGCATTTCACAGATAAAAGCTGTGGTTAAGCAACATCAGAGTGTAGTCAAGATAGTAAAAAGGTACTCATGAGGAAGAGCATGCAAACTAGAAGACACAGAAGTTTGCTTTTGCCTGAATCTACAGGATAGAGCAGGATTTGTGTCTCCCTATACAAATCTGCCCATGCTGTAAGATAATAATAATAATAATAATAATAATAATAATAATAATAATAATAAAACTTTATTTATACCCCGCCACCATCTCCCCAGCGGGGACTCGGGGCGGCTTACATGGGGCCATGCCCAGAGCAAAACAATATAACAAGTATGAATACAACATAATATAGAGCAATAAACGATACAGTAAATAATAATATACAATATACACTACAACGCAAATCACAAAAAATAGTAAAAACAGGGCCGGCCGCATGAATACAAAGATTAAAACTCGGGTGAGAAAGATAAGGGAATGGAGACCACGGGGAGCAGGGACATACGAAGGTGGAACCGTCTAGAGGAAAGATATTGGAGAAGAACAAGAAGAAGAATAAAAACAGTTACTCTCCAAAAGCACAGCGGAAGAGCCATGTTTTTAAATCTTTTTTAAAAGCTAACAGAGTGGGAGCTTGCCTAATTTCAATGGGCAGTGAGTTCCATAGTCGAGGGGCCACAACAGAAAAGGCCCTCTCCCTAGTACCTACAAGGTGGGCTTGGGAAATAGGAATTGGCGTAAGGAGGGCCTCCCCAGATGATCGGAGAGATCGGGCAGGTTTATAGTGGGAGATACGGTCACGAAGGTAGGTGGGTCCCAAACCGTTTAGGGCTTTATAAGTGATGGTCTGCACCTTGAATTGGGACCGGAAGATGAACGGCAGCCAGTGGAGCTCTTTAAACAAGGGAGCAGATCTCTCCCTGTAACTTGCAGAAGAAGGTTTTTTCCCCATCCCAAGCATGTCTAGTAAGGACACAAGAAAGAGCCTTCTAAGGTTGGATCTATATAACCCAGGATCTGATACCAGATTATTTGCTTTGATTATATGAGTCTCCACTGCCATATAATCTGGGGTAAGCAAATAATCTGGGATCAAATCCTGGGATATAGGTCAGTGTAGAAGGGGCTTAAGCAACTACTCCAGAGTTATGGGATTCCCTTCCAGTTGGCTTCCTCCTCACTGTCTTTCCACAAGGAAGACTTTGGGGTTTATTATATTGTGGCAGATAAATGGGGCAGTGTCGTGTTCTAACTTTTTCAGGATTTAAGCTTTTGTCTTAAAATTTTTAGTAAAATGTATTATACTTTTAAAACATTGTATGACACCTTGCATCTTATGTTGGGAGAAAGATGGGGTTCAAATTAAATAATAACATTAACAAACTAAATAAACAAAACAAGATTCTTCCCATTCCTTCCTCTCTCCAACATTGAATTGAGTACAAACTACTTTTTGCAGCAAATGAAATAGGACTAGGACAAAAGATAAAGTGGGAGTTGGAGAGGAAAATTGGAACATTTTAAAAACAAATGGCAGCGATTTTATCAGGAGTGACCATGACCATGCCAGATCAGGACATCGGGAGGTTATGAAGTTTCTATTAACTGGGCCTTTTCCTCCAGAAAACTCTGGAGGAAAAGACCACAGTCTTTAATATCCTGCCTTTTCTTTGCCAGGTTTTCCTGTTGCTCTTTCTGCCTGGACAACATGGTGGTGAGTTGATGCTAAATGAAGAGATTGTTCCTTTTTTGTTCTGTATTTGTATGCATGTTTAATTGTTCCCTAGAGAGAAGCTCTGAGCTCCCAGTGGGGCAGTGGGTTAAACTGCTGAGCTGCTGAACTTGCTGACCAAAAGGCCAGATGTTTGAATCTGGGGAGCGGGGTGAGCTCCCACTGTTAGCCCCAGCTTTTGCTGACTTTGCAGTTCAAAAACATGCAAATGTAAGTAGATCAATAGGTACCGCTCCAGCAGGAAGGTAAAATGCTCCATGCAGTCATGCTGGCCACATGACCTTGGAAGTGTCTATGGACAATGCTGGGTCTTCAACTTAGAAATGGAGATGAGCACCAACCTCCAGAGTCAGAGACGACTAGACTTGGGGAAAACCTTTACCTTTAGCTTAGAGAGAAGATATCATTTTTAGCAAGGACGCAGCAAAAAATTTCAACAGCTGCCGTTTCCCCAGGACAGATGTGCAGAAACGGGGAGAAATGCTTCTATTGAACTTCTGCCTGAAAAGTTGCTTTTACAAGGCTTTCCGCAACTACAGCATTTGCCCTTCTCACGAGGAAGTCTTGTAGAAGTTCTAGTTGAAAACAAGTTCATGAATTTTTTGTTCTCATAGAACAGGGCTGTTCACGGGCATTGGAGAAACCATCCACTTTGACAAAGGTTGAGTTCAAAATACAGCATTGCAGTTTGTAAGTTTTTGCTCCCATGTCTAAGGTTTTCCTATCTTAATCATTTCTTGAGGGATGTCTGTGTGTGTGTTTGTCGGGAGAAGCCACCTTTTTGGACAATTGTTCCCATTATCTCAGGGATTTGGGGAGTGTAAGTCCAAAAAATAACCTTTTCAAGCTCAGATGCTGCGTATTACAAATAGGAAAGCACAATTGTTATATGTATTATGTACTCACGCTGTGTACATAATATACACAATGAGATTCCACGTTGTACATAAATGCATGCATGAATAGTTCAACAACACTTTTCTCTGCCTCTTTACTTTCATTTATCCCCCTTCCCCCCCCCCCCCCTTCTGACAGGCAAAACGAATTCATCCGGAACAACTACAACTCCCCCTATGACAACTCCTGGTGAGTAAATATCAACTCAAGTGGGTTCCTGACATTTCCTTTTTATTTCTTATCCCACTCCAAATTATGCTGGTGTGACTGAGGGCAGAAAGATGCATAAAACTATGGAGATTTGTGGCCCTGATGGGAACTAGAGGTGTCTCTTTACTCCTCCTGAGGTCAGTAAGAAGGATGCATCCACACTGCAGAATTAATGCAGTGTGATACTACTTTGTCATGTCTCAATGCAATGGAATCCAAGGAGGTGTTGTTTTGGTGACACATTTGCTTTCTTTGGCAGAGAAGGCTGAACTACAACTCGCATGTTTCCATTGAGCCATGACAGCTAAAGTGGTATCAAACTGCACTAATTCTACAATGTAGATGCATGTTGAGCATCTATAGAAGTCTTGCTCCAAACAGTGTTCTAATCTTTACTATCATTAACTTTTCTAACAAAGTAACAGCACTGCCTGTTTTGCTGCCTGAGTTCTATCCCATTTTTGACTAACGTAATGGCCAATAGTAGCTTCCAAGTCAGTAGAACGGTGGATCTATACTGGGTTTGAGTCCAAACTGTAATAGGCAAATCCAAAATTCCAGGTCATATATCTAAAATATGATTCATATATTATATATACATAATATGATAATGTGATACAATATAATACTACTACTACTACTACTACTACTACTAATAATAATAATAATAATAATAATACAATATAATAATATTAATTATATATTACATGTCATATTACTAATAATATTACAGCAGAGTGGTATAGTACAATATCTATATATATAAAAGAGTGATGGCATCACGGCAATTCACAAAACAACAAAACTACAGGCCCCCCAACCTCAAAATTTGACAACACAACCCATCATCCACGCCTCAAGGTTGATACAACAAAAAGAAAAGAAAAATAAAGTCCTAATTTGAGGGAGAGCAATAATTTTTTTATCCAATTGCTGCCAGTTTAGAGGGCTAATCTCTGCCCACTTGGTTGCCTAGCAACCAAGGCACAGCCAGGTTTCAGTTAGGGGACAGGCAGATTTAGGCCTCACTTAGGCTTCTTCCACAGATTATCTAATTTGCACTGGATTATATGGCAGTGTAGACTCAAGGCCCTTCCACACAGCTATATAACCCATTTATAATCTTATATTATCTGCTTTGCACTGGATTATCTTGACTCCACACTACCATATAATCCGCTTCAGTGTGCATTTTATACAGCTGTGAAGAAGGAGCCTCATATAATCCAGTTCTGAGCAGATAATATAAGATTAGAAATATACAGTAGAGTCTCACTTATCCAACGTAAACAGGCCGGCAGGATAAGTGAATATGTTGGATAATAAGAAGGGATTCAGGAAAAGCCAATTAAACATCAAATTAGGTAATCGTTATACAAATTAAGCACCAAAATATCATATTATACAACAAATTTGACAGAAAAAGTAGTTCCATGCGCAGTAATGCTATGTAGTATTTACAGTAGAGTCTCACTTATCCAACGTTCTGGATTATCCAACGCATTTTTGTAGTCAATGCTTTCAATATATCGTGATATTTTGGTGCTAAATTCATAAATACAGTAATTACTATATAGCATTACTGTGTACTGAACTACTTTTTCTGACAAATTTGTTGTCTAACATGATGTTTTGGTGCTTAATTTGTAAAATCATAACTTAATTTGATGTTTAATAGGGTTATCCTTAATTCCTCATTATCCAACATATTCGCTTATCCAACGTTCTGCCGGCCCGTTTATGTTGGATAAGTGAGACTCTACTGTACTGTATTTACAAATTTACCACTAAAATATCACAATGAATTTAAAACACTGACTACAAAAACATTGATTATGAAAAGGCAGACTGCGTTGGATAATCCAGAACATTGTATAAGCGAATGTTGGATAAGTGAGATTCTTCTTTAATATGAAATAATTACTGGGATAGAATAATGCAGAACAATATAATCTCTAAAACCAGGACAGTAAATAAACAGGGGAATTCCACACAGGAAACAATCAGGGCCAGCTAACACCTCCCAACAAAGTATTCCTATCATCAAAGTCTGGAAAATCCTCTGTTTTCTCAGGGCCACAGACAGTAGAAGCACATAAAATATCGCAAACAACACCATTCTGAAAACAAGGGAATTCCAGACAGGAAACAATCAGGGCCAGCTAACACCTCCCAACAAAAAATTCACTCAGGGAGGAAACAGCCAGGCTTTAAAGCTGCAAGGCCATTACATCCTAATCGTTTTTCCTAATTGCAGCATTCATACTTGCCTCCAACAAACAAAAAAAACAATCAGAAATATTGTATATTCACAACCTTTAGGAAATAATATCCCCTGATGGCGCAGCGTGTTAAAGCGCTGAGCTGCTGAACTTCTGGACCGAAAGGCCACAGGTTTGAACTGGGGGAGCGGAGAGAGCCCCCACTGTTAGCCCCAGCTTCTGCCAACCCAGAAGTTCAAAAACATGCAAATGTGAGTGCATCAATAGGTACTGCTCCGGCGGGAAGGTAACGCCACTCCATGCAGTCATCCCACATGACTTTGGAGGAGTCTACGGACAACGCCGGCTCTTCGGCTTAGAAATGGAGATGAGCACCAACCTCCAGAGTCAGACACGACTGGACTTAATGTCTGGGGAAAACCTTTACCCTTGACCTTAACTACCACCAATTCCTCAATACTTTATTTCCCATACCACCAGACTTCGCCACAGCAACGCGTGGCCGGGCACAGCTAGTAGTAATATATAATGCTAATATTGTGCTATGCTAATGTATTATATTATGTACATATTATTTGTAAGCCACCCTGAGTCCCCTTCGGAGTGAGAAGGTCGGGATATAAATGTAGTAAATAAATAATAAATAAATACAATTGGTCCAGGACTGAGGCCCCTTCTTCACTGCCATATACAATCCAGATTATCTGCTTTGAACTGGATTATATGGTAGTGTAGACTTATATAATCCAGTTCAAATCCAGATAATGTGGATTATCTGCTTTGATAATCTGGGTTATATGGCAGTGTGGAAAGGGCTTTAGTTAGATCCTTTTAAGTCCAGGCAATGTACAGATGGGGAAGCTTGCCCATTGCCAAGGATGACCAATATCTGAATCCATTCTTCTCCAGATATGTTGAACTCCATCTCCTATCATGTCCATTCAACACAGCTAGAGCCTGGGAATGATGGGAGATCTGGTCCAAGAAATTTGGAAGGGGCCAACTGCTGTTCTGTCCATCTTCATCTCATTGCCTTCACAGATTGCTGCAAAGACCCTGAGGAAATCGAGGAAAACATTACTGTTGTGGTGTGCTCTCTATCTGTTGATCCGCATGCCACAAAACTTCAGAGTGGATGGGATACAGAGGCACAGGAGCTGGGCTGCATTAATACCACAGATCATTGCCATGAAATCCAATCCAATGTGTCTGTGGACATTTTTCCTCAACTGCCTACTTGCACCATTTCCACGTGCACAGGTAAGTCACAGCAAAGGCTAGCAACTATAATAGAAGCAGAGCAGAAGACAAATTTTTATAAATTGTGGAAATAGAAATAGAATACATGTGGAAATAGAATACATTTTGCTTCTATTTTTTAAAAATCTGAATATTGTGTTATCAAAGGCTTTCATGGCCGGAATCACTTGGTTGCTGTGAGTTTTCCATTCTGTATGGCCATCTTCCAGAAGCATTCTCTCCTGACGTTTCTCCCACATCTATGGCAGGCATCCTCAGAGGTTGTGAGGTCTGTTGGAAATGAAGCAAGTGGGGTTTATATATCTGTATAAGGTCCAGGGTGGGAGAAAGAACTTTTGTCTTTTTGAGGCAAGTATGAATGTTTTAATTGGCCACCTTGATTAGCATTTAATAGCCTTTCAGCTTCAAGGTCTGTGTTCTGTCTCCCAGGAGTTTGGTTTGCATTTTCTCATAGTTGTAGAAAATAGCACCTTAATAGCATTTTTTTCCAGGGTTGCTGCAAATTCTGCAGCACCCTGATAGTTAACCATTAGCAAAGGTTTGCGACCAGCATGCAGGCCTTTGCTGCTTTCACTTTACAAGCCTTGCTGCTATAGGCTTGTAAAGTATCTTTTTGTTCTGGAGACCACCCCTTTTCCTGGGGAAAAAGGGCTCCATTTTGAGAAGCCTCTTCTGCCTTCTACACAGGAGAAAAAAGGACTCAAATGTGCTTGTGTGGCCAAGCCAGGCCAGCTCAGACAAAGCCATCATAAGTACTGACCTTCTGCATTTGAAACTAGTACTGAGCATAGATAGGGAAAGACCTGCTCTTTCTAAAAATAGTAGCTCAGCACTGGGGCAGAGCATATCTCAGGATTTCTCTGCCATTGGAAGAAGCTCTACCTACTTTGCCTCAAAAACGAGCTTTGAGCTTAGATAGTGATAGACCTGCTCTTTCTGATAGCAGCTCAGGGCTAGGGTAAAGAGGATCTCAGTATCTCTTCACCTTTGGAGGAAGTTAAACCAGCAACTAAAGTGAAAAGCAAGGTTTCATAAGTTGACTGTTTATATTTGCAACCTTAACTACTTGTGCCATGTCTGGCAAGGACTTTGTGAAAATAAAATTTTGTTTGATTGTTCAACTTGAAGTCACTTTGGTTACTGGGATTCCAGAGCTTCTAAGTAAGCCCCCCCCCCCCCCCGCAGTTCACCCGGGCAAAGGAAGAAGCACATCTTAAAGCTCTAAAAGGTGCCTGGGTGTGAGAGCATAATCTGACTGCTTCCTGCCTGGGGGAATCCTTTGTTAGCCACCTTGATTAGCATTGAATGGACTTACAGCTTCAAAGCCTGGCTTTGAATGCTTCTGGAACATGGCCATACCGCCCGTAAAACTCACAGGAACCCACTATTTAGTTTCAGCTGCAGTTTCTGCTTATTCACTGGCATGTTGGTTCTGCTGAAGTAGGAACTAGAGTTCTCAGGGAGACACAGTGCCACCTATTTTCTGACTTTGCTGCACTTTTTCTGCACAGATCCAAGCCCCGTGAAGGATTTGGCTTTAGGCATCCGGACCAATAGTTCCATCATTCTTCACTGGGAAATTGTTGCACATTGCTGTCATGCATCCTCTAGCATCAACCATACCACAGTCGCTGATGACAGCTGGAGGAATGGTACAATGAAGATCACAGGGCTGTTACCTGGGGGAAATTATACCATGACCCTGTACAGAACTCTAAATGGAAGACGTAGCCAAGACACCTCCATCAACGTGACCACAAGTGAGTCTCCAGGGCATCTATATCAGACATGGACAAACTTCAGGTGTTTTGGACTTCAACTCCCATAATTCCTGGCTTCAGGACCTTTCCTTTCCCCCCTTCCGCCGCTTAAGCGGCAGAGGGGGGAAAGGAAGGGGCCTGAGGCCAGGAATTGTGGAAGTCCAAAACACCTGAAGGGCCAAGGTTTGCGCATGCTTGATCTATACTGTAGAATTAATGCAATTTGACATCACTTTAGGGATGCATGGCCACCATTTCTAGCCACTGTCAAGCTAGGAGCCGTTCCTCCACTTTCCCATGACAGCCTTGGTCGTTTGTAAACTGGGGGGAAACAGAAATGAGTCATGTGTGCTTTCTGCTTGCTTCCAGATGAAGGACTCCAAACCCTCCCAATCAGCCAGGCCAGAATAGCCTGAAACCAAAGGTTGTTCCAGTTAGTCAGGCCAGAATATCCTGCCACCAGATATTGTTCCAATTAGAGAGGACCCAAGTGTGGGCTTAACAAATTTGTATTGATTCAGCAGGCTTACGTTAGTTCGGAGAACACCAGACGATTAAAAAAAAAGCAACACAACAGCATCCGAATCTGTTTCTCTTCTCTATAAAATTCTATGCAAATGGCAGGCTAACTCAACCATAAAATTCTCACAAAAATGCAATGTGATTTTTAAGCAGTATTTATGCACAGCCCTGAAATGTAAAACGGCTGTCATCTTAAGCTGCATCTCCACTGCAGAATTAATGCAGCTTGACACTCTTAACTGCTATGACGCAATGCTATGGAATCCTGGAAATTGTAGTTTAAGATTTTTAGCCTTTTCTGCCAAAGGGTGCTAGTGCTTCACCAAACTACAAGTCGGAGGCTTCCATAGCATTGAGCCACAACAGTTAAAATGGGGATCTGTATTAATTCTACAAAGTAGATACACCTTAGGTAGCTAGAACTACTGTCAGCTCATAGTTCGTTTGTGCAAATTGGCTCTTTGTTTTATTTGAATCTTAAAAGCATAGTCCAAGCTCCTGGAAATACACTATTTTGGAACATACAATAAAGCTTTAGAGTCCCTTCGCTGCTGGGGTTGCTTTCCAGGGTGTCCTGTGGATACCAAAAATCCATTGATGCTCAAGTCCCATTATATAAGATAAAGGTAAAGGTTTTCCCCTGACATTAAGTCTACTCATGTCCGACTCTGGATGTGGTGCTAATTTCCATTTCTAAGCCAAAGAGCCAGTGTTGTCCGTAGACACCTCCAAGATCATGTGGCTGGCATGTTCAGCAGCTCAGCAGTTTAACCCACTGTGCCACTGGGGGCTCCTCCCATTATGTATAATGGCATATAAATTTGTGTTCCTTGTCTAAAATGACAAGATTGCTTTTGGAATTAAAAAACAAACATTTTCAAACTATGGATAGTTGAATCCTTGGATACAGAGTTCCCACTGTCCAGTTTAGCATCTTGTACAACAGTTTTAAAGTTTAGACTAAAGCCCACAGTGGATTCGCCATCCCATTGACTTTGTAAAATCCAGCTGCTGCTGGCTGGAACAAATCGCCCACATTTTGTCATCACATTTGCAATCCTAAATCAACAGCTGCTGGTAGATCTGCTCCTTGACATTTCGGTTTTTCCTTTGAATCCAGTACCTTCACCTGTCATAAAGATCACAATAAGGAATCGCACCACGGATTCTCTGAAGATTGAATGGACCCCACCTGAAGACTGTCAAGTTAATACCTACAGATACAAGATTTGCATCCTCAACTGCACAGTTGTCTCCAAAAACCCATACACTGTGAAACATCTGCAAGCAGGAGTTATCTACAATATTGTGATCTATGCTGTCACCAAGAACAACATCTCTAGTCCTGGGAAGAACATAAATGCCACCACAGGTAAGGTGTGGTTAGTGCTATGGGACAGAGACATGGGGAAGAGGTGATCAGGATGTCAGTCTTTCCCACTGGCAACATCTATGCTTGTGCATTAAAGTCTTTTATTGCCGTCTGGTTCCTTTTTTGGGACTCTAACTCCCATGGTACTGCTGATTGGGAACTTTGGGGAGTTCTAGTCCCCTAAAAAAGTCCCCAAAGTCTACGCTCAATATGGCAGACTAGAGATAATATACTTAGAAGGCCAGGTTAGGCTTTTGCCATGCTCAGTGTTGGCACACACCCCTCTAAGTGTGTATCTTAAGGCTTTCCACCTCTGACCTACCTTGGAACCATATTCCTGCCTGATGCTTTTCTTTGCCAGTGAGTGGACTGGACACATTGCCTACTTGGAGCTGTCCATGGTCCTGTATCCTTCCCTTGAACTCTTTGCTTGCCAATAGGCTCCAAGTAGGTTTGAGAGGCCTCAAGATCCCAACTCCCAAAAACACACCAAAAGTACTACTGCGTAAGTACTATTGAAATTAAAAAAATGGCTCTCTTTAAATGGCTCATGAAATCTAGTGTAGTGTAGTGATTTGAGCATTGGATTATGTCTCTGGAGAGCAGGCTTCAAACCCTGACCATAGAAGCCCACTGGGTAATCTTGGGCAAGTCACATCCTCTCAGTCATAGCAAGCAATGGCAATCCCCATGCACAAAGCTTGTCAAGAAAACCCTCTGATGGGTTCACTTTAGTTGCTATTAACTTAAATTACTTGAAGGCACACAGCAATAACTCAGTGGTTCGCTGCTAAATTATGGCAATAAACAGGGGAAGCCTTGTTTAAGGTAAACATTTCCATTTGCTGGAGAAATTCAACAGTAGGCTTTACCACTGCATTTTGGTAACAGAGCAACAGTAGAGAGCTATAGCAGGTGGTGGACCTTTGCATGGCAAAACTGCCCCTGCCCCCATTATTATAGATGTAGTTGCCCAGCCAGCAGATATAGAAAGCATGTGTTAACTTAAAGGTAAAGGTAAAGGTTTCCTCTGATGTTAAGTCCGGTTGTGACCGACTCTGGGGGTTGGTGCTCATCTCAATTTCTAAGCCGAAGAGCTTTAACGCACTTCACCACCGGGCCTCCTTTTAACTTACATGTGTTAACTTACATGTGCATTAAAACACATACATACCTTGCTTACAGGTGGATGGATGTCTGAATTGCATCAATTGAAAAAGAAAAAAAACCCAGTGGAATCAAGAGGATGTTTTGCTTTTGTGGTTGTGTGATAATAGTTGATGGTCTCCTCATATAGGAGGAGTGCCACAATTTGGTGGTTGACATACATATGTAAAATAAGGAGTACATTAGATTGAGGTTTGGGTGGAGTCCTCTAGATTATAAATCCCAGAGAAGTCATATTGAAGCTGTAGTCTCTAGAAATTATCCACGAAGACCCAGCTTGATAGTAATAGTAAGCTTGCAGCATCATTCAGATGGAGCCTCCGGTGATATTTTCCCCAGTACTAGCAGGTGGCATTGTGGGCTAATTAAATTTGCTCTTTCCTCCTGATTTCTTTTATTGAAAAAAAAAACACACCAATAGATATGTTTGATATATAAAACTACCACAAGTACACAACTACATATTACACCTAAATTACAGTTACAGATACTCTGTAATTACAGATCCTCTAATGATTATTATCCCTTATTAGCCTACTATCTTTACAAAAGAATTCAAAACACTTCTGTTTAAAAACATGCACCTAAAGTTGAGAAATGCCCCCTGTTGTTGTTGTGAAAAGTTAATGAAATGGTCCTGAGATTTCTTAAAGTTAGTCAAAGATTTTTCCTTAATGATCACAGTCAATTTGCTCATTTCTACTATTTCACAGATCTTTGTCAGCCATTCTTCTTGCCTTGGGATAACTGCTTCCTTCCACACCTGATTATATACAATTCTTACAGCAATTATTATATATTATAACTTTCTCCCAATTTTATCTCTAGGTGATCATCCAGCATTTCCAACAAACAGAACTCTGAAGTTTAATCTTAACCATATCTTCCAGTGTCAAATGTATCTGAGTCCAATATTTCTGGGCCTTTCCGCACAACCACCATAACTGATAAAATCTCCCAGCATTGTGCTCACATTTCCAACAGTTGTTAGAGCAGCCATTATACATCTTAGAAAACATTTTTGGGTGTCAAATGCCATCTGTACACCATATTGTCATTTTTTCCCCTTTCAAAAAACTACTCAAAGTAAATGTCAAACTCTTTGTTCACACCTTTGGCTAAAGGAACTATTCGGCCCAGTACTGCTTTCACAACCTATTCACAGCCCTGTTCTAAATAGACAAAGCTTATTCCGAACATCAGTAATTTAACAGACTTCAGAGTTACACAAAGACCAAGTACACATGACCAATATCAAATGCATACATGGTAATGCTTCTTTGAGATTTATGTGACCAGCGCAGAATGTATCGAGAGATAGTTTGTTGTTTACAAGGGTATTCTTAGGAACTGGCACTGGATGTCATCATACCTTGTGTTTGTGGGTCCTGGGCATATAATATTGCAGTTTCAGCATTTTTAGGATAACACAGAGCTCAGCAAACCATACAAGCCATGGGCAGACAGCAGCTACTGGCAACGTGAAGTTTATTAGGCTCACTGAAGCACATCAGCATACAGCTGAATCTTGAATTCTTTCTTTATGATAACACCTATGTTTTAAACATATGATCTTTCAATTGTTTTTTTCCATTATTTATTTTATCAGCAACTTAACAACCCAATGGACATTATCTGTGCATAGTAAATGTCCAAACTCTGATTTAACTCTTAACTCTTTCCCAGTTCCAAGCAGCCCAAAGAATATAACGGTGATTGAGTACAGCAACAACAGTTTCTCCTTTTCCTGGAATCCTCCTGAAAATCTTCCTGAAAACCAATATGCAAACTATAGGTACTGCCTGAGCTGGTTGCCTGAAGATGAGAAAGAGCCACAGCGAAATAATTGCACTACAGACTACAGTTATACCATCCAGAATCTCCTACCAGGACGCCTGTACTCAGTGAATGTGACTTCAGAGATCAATGGTTTTGAGAGCGAAAAAAATACAACATGGATTTTGACATGTGAGTGCAATTGTTAGGAGAAGTGAGAACATGGCTGCAGTTCAAACTTTACAGTTAGGAGGAGTAGACACTGTGTTCAAATTTCAATTCAGACTTGAAGCTTGCTGAGTAGGATTTGAGACCAGTCACAAACTGGTAATAAATGGGGAAAGAGGGCAGACCCAAAGATGTGATCTGGAGACTTCCAAACTATGCAACTATAGCACTACAATCCCACTTTTAAATGCTACAGCTGCGTACTAGAGAATTCTGGGATTTATAGTTTGGTGAGTTTTTTGGTTGTGAATTCTAGACGCTTCTCCCTAAAGTACACACCCAGGGTTCCTCAGGATGCACCATGTGAGTTCAAATTGAACTATACCACTATTATTCTGTAATGTGAAAAAGTGCCATGATGTCTTGGTCAATACTGGACTGAGGCTGAGGGGATCTGGGCTCTAATCTTGCATTAAGCCATGAAACTTTCTGGAAGACCTTGCAGGATTGTGAAATAAGTTAAGCTCATTGAATGAAATCCCACTGGGGCAAAGTTGGGATAGAAATACAATTACAGAATAATTAAATAATAATAAGAAGGTAGGAAGGTGTTGTGGTTTGAGCCTTGGATTGTGATTCTGGAGACAGGGTTCAAATCCCCATTTGGCCATGAAAATTTACAGGTGTCCCTGGGCAAGTTAAATATCTGCAGCTCCAGCAGACCCTGTGACAGGTTTGCCATAGAGTCACCATAACCACACGACAACATTGATAAATGATATCAAAATACTGCTTCAAATATTTGATAGTAGTTGCTACAAGGGTCAGATTCTGATTATTAGTCCCAACTAAAATAAACCCACTGAATCAATGGGACATACATAACTGCTGACTTTCCAATTTCTCATGGACTCAGTGGGTTTATTCTAGTAGATATTTGAAACTGGAATAATACCCTTAAAAACGTTCTAATTAAAAGCTGAGGATTGGTATGTTTTTAAAGCCTTCATAAAACCAACCACAGTTGAAGAAAATTTCATAACCCCAGCGTCCACCACAGCAAACATGTCTTATAAATCTATGTAACATTATTTTTGTTCCTGGGTTATAAATGTCATTTTCTAATTCGTTCTATCATAAAATGCTGTAAAAGGTTTATTAAACTGCAAAAACATTATTTTTGTGGGTTATCCTGCAACACATTTTGGCTATTGTTTATCAATGAATATTTCATAGAGTCTCAACCAATCCAACATAGTTTGTGGCAGCCACAAAAACGAAGTTTCTGGAATATATGAACTACTTTCAAAGGGAATACTGCACAATTAAACAGGAAATAACACTTTCAATCCAGGAACAGAACATTTTTGTTACATAGTGTAATTAGACTGGGACAGAGATTTTTTGGAGTTCCAATATTGCAGCTCGATCTCTGTAATCTGTTTCTTCTAATACTTTTCTTTCAGTTCCATCCCCTCCAACTGATTTCAGCATCCAAAACATTAACCAGACAGCAGCCATGTTCACCTGGGTGGCCCCAAGTCCGCCTTTCAGTGGCTACCAACTGAAGTCGAAGAGGAAGGACTCTAAGGAACATCTGACTTGTCTTAGCAAAACTTCCAAGGAAGCTGTTTTACGTGGGCTCACTCCAAGCACCAACTACACCTTCACCCTCTTCAGCTTGGTGGAAGGGAAAGACAAGACGCAGCTCAGCACTGGCATTCAGCTACAGAAAGCCACAAGTAGTTATCCTCAGTTTGTAGAAAGAAAGGGGAGGCAAAGAACAGGGGACAGGATCAGGTCTTATTATAAAGGGGATAAGAATACAACAAGGATCTGGTCCATGCAAAAAAAAAAAAACCCAAAAAACATTAGCCTGAGCAAAGGGAATTCAGCGGAGGGCAAGGTTTGAAAAGAAACTTGACATGAATGGGTTGCTGTGAGTTTTCCGGGCTATATGGGCGTTTTCTCCTGATGTTTCACCCACATCGATGGCAGGCATCCTCAGAGGTTGTATGGTCTGTTGGAAACTAGGCAAGTGAGGTTTATATATCTGTGAAATGTCCAAAGTGGGAGAAAGAACTCTTGTCTGCTTGAGGCAAGTGTGAATGTTGTAATTGGCCAGCTTGATTAGCACTGAATGGCCTTTCAGCTTTGTCTAAAGGCAAAGTTCCACTCAGAGGAAAAGTGTTCTTACCATAAATCACGGTACACCACTGACCGCATAGGGGAGCTGATGAAGAAACACAACCTACAAATTAACTACAGACCCACTAAGAAAATCCAACAAATGCTACATTCAGCAAAGGACAAGATGGATCCTCTCACCTCTGCAGGAGTCTAGCGTATACCATGTAGCTATGGACAAGTCTACATAGGGACCCACAAACGTAGCAGCATTGCCCAGACATGAATCAAGGAACATAAGAGGCACTGTAGACTAACTCAGAGAAGTCAGCCATAGCAGAGCTCTTGATGAACACAGCATATTATTTGAAAACATAGAAATGCTGGACCACTCTAACAACCACCATGTCAGACTACACAGAGAAACCATTGAAATCCACAAGCATGTTGACAATTTTAACAGAAAGGAGGAAACCATGAAAATTAACAAAATCTGGCTACAAGTATTTTTTTAAAAACTCTACAGTCAGGACAGTAAATAACTAACAACACTTAAGAAACGGGAATTACAAACAAGAAACAATCAGGGCCAGCTAACACCTTCCAACAAAGGATTCCCCCAGGCAGGAAACAGCCAGGCTTTGAAGCTGCAAGGCTATTCAGTGCTAATCAAGGTGGCCAATTGCAACATTCACACTTGCCTCCAACAGACAAGATTTTTTTCTCCCACCCTGGACCTTCCACAGATATATAAACCCCACTTGCCTAGTTTCCAACAGGCCTCACAACCTCTGAGGATGCCTGCCATAGATGTGGGCGAAATGTCAGGAAATAATACTTCTGGAACATGGCTATACAGCTTGGAAAACTCACAGCAACCTGGTGATTCCGGCCATGAAAGCCTTTGGCAACACTTGACATCAATGTTTGGAAATGTTCCTTTTTTGATGCTACAATTCCAAAAGTCTGCAATGGATATTCTGTCTGGCAGATTTCTGTGATTTACAATACAGTATATATAAAATACAATTTTTCAGATTTTACAAAATGAAATCCCTTTGCTCTGAGTGACTTTTAAAACTCACAGAGCCAAAAACCTATTTAACTGAAGAGAAATAAATTTAGTTTATTATGTACTGGAACAATGTGGTTGAAAAAGTAGTATAATCTTAGGTTTCTTTGGGTACATTATAGGAATAAGCATATAGGTAATATCTTGTTGCTAGAATGAAGCCAGCACAGGTACCTTTTTTATTCATTTAAACAAAGATGGGTAGATTCTGTTTTATTCATTTTGTTTCTTCATGACGTAATTCTGATTTGCTTCTGTTTTGTAAATTTATGAATACATGAATTCATTTACTAAAGTAATTATAACTGAGGATGGGGGAGAAAGAGAGAGAAAGCTAGGTAATAAAAACTTTACTTTTAAAATCAGAGCTTCCAGAATTTGCTAGCCAACAGAGGCCAGATGGCCATCTCTCAAGGGTACTTTGATTGTGCTTTTACTGCATAGTAGGGGAGTTGAACTAGATGGCCTATGTGGTCTCTTCCAACTCTATTATTCTATGATCCTATGAACATGGCCAATGACCATGCTGACTGGCAGATTCTGAATGTTATCTTTTTTTCATGTTAGGAGCGACTTGAGAAACTGGTGTGAGAGAATTGGCCGTCTGCAAGGATGTTGCCCAGGGGATGCCTGGATGTTTTACCATCCTGTGGGAGGCTTCTCTCCTGTCCCCGCATGGGAAGCTGGAGCTGACAGACGGGAGCTCACCCTTCTCCCCGGATTTGAACTGCCAACCTTTCAGTTAGCAGTCCTACCAGCACAAGGATTTAACCCATTGAACCACTGGGGGCTCCATTGTTATCATGGAAAATGTAGCTTTCCTAATTGTGTAGAAAACTCCCTCAATCCTCTTTGTTTTTCTGCCCGCACAGAGCCAGAAAAAGTAACTGACCTGCAGTGCAGGGCCTTGTCAGGAGGCGACAAACTAAAGTTGTCCTGGGAATGCCCCCAAAGCAAGATCAGTAAATTATGTATCCTCGTGTCGAATCAGACTTGGACAACATGGGAGACTTGTGAAAAATCAGTAGTGATTGACGGCCTGCAACCTGCCAGGAGATATCGGATACAAGCGAGAACATATTGGTATGACCAGTATGCAGTGTATGATCTTGATGATTGCTTCACTGACAGTACAGGTGAGAGGCTTAGGAAATGTTAATGGGTGTCTTAGATCTATGTATGTGCCTTGTTTGAAAACACAAAAAGGCCCCGATGGCTGCATATTCTTTCCATTATCAAAGCCAGTGTCCTGGGGGGAAAGAAGAGGGCTCCTGTTTCACCTCCATACTCCAAGTGAGGTCCCCATAGGGATCCGTTTGTTTACTGTAGTAGACAATGTATTGACCTAAAACAGACTTGGGTTTGGTTCAGCTTGCCTTTTTCCTAGGGTCCCATTTGGTTTGGGATTCCCGCTTCCAATTTGGTATCATGGTATGAGGCCAGGCTAGATTTAACCATCTCACCTTCTACCAGTTTCCCACCCCATGTGTGGTGAAGTCACAAACATGTTGCTTTCAGTATAAAAAAGACAGTAAAGTGAGATTTTAGAAAGAGATATTTATTTATTTATTTTATTTACAGTATTTATATTCCACCCTTCTCACCCTGAAGGGGACTCAGGGCTGATTACAATGCACATATACATGGCAAATATTCAGTGCCATTAGACATACGACATATAGGCAGACACAGAGGCAATTTAACATTTTCCAGCTTCCAGCTTCATGGGAGTATGTTCAATTCCGGCCACAGGGGGAGCTGCCATTTCATCGTCCACTTGTGACACTGAGTCCTTGATGGTAGTACTTTCTCATTCCTTTCCACACACTGCTGGCAGTTTTATGATGTCGTAAATTAGTTAAATCAGCCTGAATAAAGTGGTACAGTAGAGTCTCACTTATCCAACATAAACGGGCCAGCAGAATGTTGGATAAGCGAATATGTTGGATAATTAGGAGGCACTAAAGAAAAGCCTATTAAACATCAAATTAGGTAATCATTATACAAATTAAGCACCAAAACATCATGTTATACAACAAATTTGACAGAAAAAGTAGTTCAATACGCAGTAATGCTATGTAGTAATTACTGTATTTACGAATTTAGCACCAAAATATCACAATGTATTGAAAACATTGACTACAAAAATGCGTTGGATAATCCAGAACGTTGGATAAGTGAGACTTTACTGTACCTAAATTTTCTACTTGACAGATGCAACTGTCTTTTGAGCTGCTTAGGTCAACAACGAGCTAAGCTATTAATGGTCGGGAGCTCAATCCGACCTGGGCTTTGATCCCAGGACCTCTCAGTCAGTAGTGATTTATTGCAGCTGGCTACTAACCAGCTGTGCCACAGCCCGGCCCGGCTATGATCCATTTTGGATGAAGGATTCATTATTGAACCTATCTGCCATTTTAAAACTAAGTTCTGATTTGAATTGGGCAGCAATGATGACAAAGGGGATGATGGCATCTTGGTTTGTGGTAATAATAACTGGAGGAGAGTGGGGAGATTGCACGCATTCTCATTATACACACTCACGCACTTCCAAGATTTTGCTGAAAGCCTCACCCTTGCCTTCTGTGCCCTTAGGGGTTATCGTAGGACCTCTGGTTGCTGTGCTGCTCCTCTTAGTCATCCTCGGCTTGCTGCTGCTCTATTTCAGGAGGTAAGCAAGCTCATTACTGCCAGCTTCCCTTCCATAGAATTATCTCTTCTACGCAAAAGAGAGCACCCAGAGTTGTAATCTGAATCCCAGTGGCATTAGGTGGGTTCTGAAAGAGATAAGTATTTCTAGGTTTTGTTCCGATATTTAAAGACACTATCCCAGGGACAGAACATATTCTGGGAATAGAATTAAACACGTTCTTCCCATGTAGTGATTTGAATTGTGGATACCTGGCTCAAATCCCTAGTCAGCTGTGTAAACCCACTGGATGACACTAGGCAAGACAAACATTTTCATCCTCAGACTTTTGCCTTGTTGTTGTGTGTTGTCAAGACATTTCCAACATATGGCAACCCTAACGTGAGTGTATTGTGGAGTTTTCTTGGTAAGGTTTGTTCAGAGGGAGTTTGCCATTGCCTTTCTCTGAGCTCAAGGTCATCCAGTGGGTTTGCATAGACAAATAGGGATTTGAACTGTGGACTCCAATGCTCCAATTATTACACCATACTGGCTCCAAGGGTCACCTTACAGTCACCATAAGTCATACATGACTTTAAGTCACACAACAATAAACCCTTGGAAAGCTCCATTGAATGTTGAATGAAATCTCAGATTGGATTCAGTGAGGTACCTTCATTGCTACCCTCAAAACCAAAGCTCAGCTCTATTACCAAAGCAAGGCAGGTAGTTGTAGGGTCCACACTGGTCCTTGTTGTTGGAGGGCAGAGTTATGTGTTGCAGGAAATGTGTTGTCCCAGGATATTGATCAATGTAATATATTAGCATTGTTAGTGTTCATTATTTCCAGCACCCCATTTTGCTTGGGGCTGGAGCTGAGCTTTGAAAGATTACTTCTTTGCACTACATCTCCCACAATCTGGGAGTTATTGCCCCCAGTAGTAATGTTTCCAAGCTGTCTGAGAGTGAGGGCATTAACAAACACTGAGCAAGTTATGAACTCTGTTTTCTTGTCTTGTTTGCAGGAGGAAACTCAGTAATGGCCTGAAGAAACCAAAACCAGACGTGGGACTGTCTGAGTGAGTTGTCTTTTTTAGTTGTCTTAGAAAAATAACTGTTTCAGTTGTCTCAGAAAAATAAATGTGGTTTGAGCTGCAGTGGTGCAATGGGTTAAACTGCTGAGCTGCTGAACTTGCTGACCAGAAGGTTGGCGGTTCAAATCAGTGGGATGGGATGAGTTCCCGCTGTTAGCCCCAGCTTCTGCCAACCTAGCAGTTTGAAATCAGGCAAACGTGAGTAGATCAATAGATACCGCCTCAGCGGGAAGGGAATGGCGCTCCATGCAGTCATGCCAGCCACATGATCTAGGAGGTGTCTATGGACAACACAGGCTCTTTGGCTTAGAAATTATTATTAATGTGCCTGAAGCAAAGATGGGAATGGTTTGGTTGCCCAGAATACTTTCTCACTGGCTATTCCCATGCTGCTGGGAATTATAGTCCAACCACATTTCGAGAGCCTCATGAAACCCACCCCTATGGAAAAGCAATGATGGGGTAAACACTCCCACTCTATTACTGTAATCTAAGAGAGTAAAAGAACAAAGAAAATAGTATCCAAATATTTGCCTACTCCATTTGCCTAGAGCTGGTTCGTATTATTCATGGTTCCTAATATTTAAATGAATGTGCTTTCTGCTTCTCCTCCCTGTACAGAGTCCATGTCTCAGTGCCGCTCTCAACGTTTCCAAATTACTGCGATGAGAAACTTTCCAGTAGTGCCTTTGGTTTTGCCAAGGAATACCAGGTATGAGGTTTGGACTTTAAAAGCCATAGCTTTGAAGCCAAAGCCCCAAATTCCACTGCCATTGTCTGCCAAGAAAAGCTGCTACCAAAATTCAGGTATCAGGTCCTTTATATTCCCAGTCTCTTATCTTCAGCCATTCTCCTGCCTCATGTCCAATACACAAGTAGTGAATGAATGAGATGTGAGGCTGCAAAGAGAGAGACAGCTCTTGTTGTACACTATGTACAATAAGAGCTGTAGATAACGAAGACATTGCATTATGTACATATCTGCAAACAGATATTCCGAAATAAGAAAAAAATCCCTCTATAACACTTTGGGTCTTAAGCATGTCAGATAAGGAATATTTGGCTTGAAGTGTCGTTTGATGGGGGTTTTTTTCATGTCAGGAGCAACCGGAGTTGCTTCTGGAGTGAGAGAATTGGCCGTCTGCAAGGACGTTGCCCAGGGGACGCCCGGATGTTTTGATGTTTTTACCATCCTTGTGGGAGGCTTCTCTCATGTCCCTCCATGGAGCTGGAGCTGATAGAGGGAGCTCATCCCTGGGTGGGATTCGAACCTGGCAGCCTTCAGGTCAGCAACCCAACCTTCAAGTCAAGAGGCTTTAATTCACTACGCTACCAAGGGTATCAAAATAGCATCACATGATGGAACTCATTCCTTCTTCAATTTGAATCACAGCATAAACCCTGTGTTGTAGATTACCGTGAGCTTGTATTATGAAATGTGTAATTGGATTGAAGTGTGCATTCCAGACATTAACATATATCTCCATTTCCATAATATGCTTAAACCTCATTTATTTGTTTCTGCTCAATTATCTCCCCAAATGGGTGAGCATTATCAACTATGGCACCACAGATCCTATTCAGACAGCCTTTAACACACCAAGAGTCTCTTGGCCTTCTTTCTTGGCTAGCTAACTCTGTCTTTGCTGCTGCTGTTAGCCAAATCCCCTGCCAGCCGTCATTTGAGGCCCTAGAAAACAAATAGCCATGCACATTTCAAGTATGTAAGATAAAATTAAATAACAGTTCCCCTCCACTCTGGAAAAACTGTCTATTTATTGGGTTGCTGTGAGTTTTCCAGAATGTATGGCCATGGCTGGGTGGGGATTCGAACCCTGGTCTTCAGAGCTGAGGGGATTGGTGCTTATCTTAGGTTCTCATTTTGCCTTTAAACTACTCTATTCAGAAAAGAGGATGGTTCAATTTTGATAATAATGAATAGTGTACTTTAATTTTTATTTTAAAAGAGGAACCCTTCTCTGAGAACAGAAAGGCCTTTTTGAATTCATGGGCAGCTGGCACTCCCTTCTCCAAGGAATGACTCTCAGTTTATCCACAATCCTTATCAGAATCCATAGTCTTGGCCTCCAAACCTGCCCTCGACTTAAATGTGTGTGTATTTGGTAATTCTGAATAAACATCTCTAGAGCTCTGCTATTAGAACAATTGACAGGAAAACAAGGAATCATAGTCAATTAAGCCACAGTCCTTCTCCCATTGTAACATTTTGGCTCAGCCACTTGATATTTGATTTCCTGCTTTAGTTTTTTAAAAACACATTTAATTGTACTCAACCCAGCAACACTGGATGTCCAGTTACAAAGCAGGGCAAAGCATTTGGCCATTAAATAAATAAAATGATCCTGCAAATAAGAAGTATCTTGTGTTATTGAAGGTTTTCATGACCAGAATCACTGGGTTGCTGTGAGTTTCCTGGGTTGTATGGCTATGTTCCAGAAGCATTCTCTCCTGATGTTTCGCCCACATCTATGGCAGGCGTCCTCAGAGGTTGCCTGCTATACCTCACACCTCTGAGGATGCCTGTCATAGATGTGGGTGAAACGTCAGGAGAGAATGCTTCTGGAACGTGGCCATACAGTCTGGAAACTCACAGCTACCTAAGACATATCTTGCTTTGCTGAAAGAGTTATCCTGCCCTATAGATCTCTGTGTCCAAGTTCACCTAATGTGTTTTCATGGCTGAGTGGGGAATGGGATATGAATCCTGTTCTTCACAGTCATAACCCAACTGTTAAACCACTTCAGCACACTGTACTGATTCAATATTTGTCTTTTCTATATTGTCCTAGCAGCAGCTGCAGGATATAGGCATGGGGCAGCCTCAGAATGTGGCCCAGCAACCTGAGAATCAACCCAAGAACCGCTATTCCAACGTCGTGCCATGTATGTTTCATTCATTTCCCTATGGTCTACATTACCTTACATAACCCTAAGGAATCTGCTTTGCGTTTGGGCATCTTGCTGTAGGAGCTTAGATTTTTTTTGTAATCATCTCATAAAAAAGATTCAAACAGGAGACTGGACATGTCTCTCATTGTTGTGTGAGAATCACTTGCCCCTTATGTCCAGAAATCCTAGCCTGGCTGCCTAATACATCTCCAAGCTTGAAATATCTACTTTATGAGGTCCTTTGCATCTTGACCAAACCTTCCATTATGGGCCAGGATTCTGGGAGTCATAGTAGAAAAAGATTTCCTGAGATCTGGTAAGACAAATATTTTCTGGGCTGGATGAACTAGAGAGACAGAATCCATCTTTATCCTGGATTTTCATTTATACTTTCAGGGCCCTTCCACACAGCCATATAACCCAGAACATCAAGGCAGAAAATCCCACAACCTTATTTGAACTAGGTTATCTGAGTCCACACTACCATATATTCTAGTGAAAAGCAAAAATGTGGGATTTTATTCAGCTGTGTGGAAGGGGCCTCAGATAGTAGTGCTTTGTTAAGTGCTAGTAGTATAAGAGATAGAATCTGGGATTTATATTGTGAAGGTGGGTAGATCTGCTAGTCATGAGCAAATGTGCTATTATGTTGCTGTTATATGGCTTCAGGTTGACTACAACTTATGGCAAACATAGAGTTTTCTGGACATGATTTATTTTGAGGGTGTTTGCCATTGGCTTTCTCTTTTTTATGACTCACCAAGTTGAGCTACTGGGTTTACATGCCTGAGTAAGGGTTCAATTTCCAGTCTCCCAGAATCAAAATCCAGTATTCAAACCACCACACCAGCTCTGACCTGGAAGAACTCAAGTTTAAACTCACCTTTAAGCACAAATTCACTGGATAACTTTAGGGCAGCCCTACCTCAGAAGCAAGAGATCAAGATCTAAATAGATATCTGATATTTGCTTTCTTCTCTGCAG
This sequence comes from Anolis carolinensis, assembly GCF_035594765.1. Taxonomy (NCBI): domain Eukaryota; kingdom Metazoa; phylum Chordata; class Lepidosauria; order Squamata; family Anolidae; genus Anolis; species Anolis carolinensis. The sequence continues at coordinate 16,703,429 of NC_085846.1, forward strand.
ATAACCATGCCCGAGTCCAGCTCCTCCCCAGACCTGGAGACCCCAACTCTGATTACATCAATGCTAGCTATATGCCCGTGAGTCCCACAAGACTGTATTTTGGTGTGAAATGATACTGTATATTCAGATGTGGTTTGATTTGGAAACCTTTGAAACCATCTTGGATATAGTCCTGTGACTTCCCTTGGCACAGATGTAAACACTGAGTTTATAGTTGGACATAATTGCCCCTGGATGTAATGCAGTCACTTTTCACAGGCTGCATCAAAGCTATTAAAGTTGGTTATCCACATTTGTGGATTTAACTTTTGTGGATATGATTAATGTAACCTCTCTTGGAATCTCCTGCACTGTGAGTCTATGATCAGCTTCTGCCAGATGTTGACTATAGGATTGGACTGAAGGACCTAGAGTCTCCTAGAGAGAAATAATCTCTCAAGTAAAATAGTTTTTTTCAACTCAGTTTTTTTACTTTCAAAGGGGCCCTGTGCTTCAACCCCGACCTCACAGTGTAGGGCTTCCTGTATAAGCCTTTTTCTCTGTTAGTCCTAAGCAACAATACAAGGGTTATCCAGAAAGGAGATTACATTTTGGAATTAAAAATGAACAAAGTATAGGAGAAAACATTTACCATATGCAGTTGAAAACCACACCTACTTCTCAACATAGTTGCCATTCAAATCTAGGCACTTATCATAGCGATGAATGAGCTTGGCAACTCCTTCCCCACAAAACTCTGCCGCTTGCGTCCTCAACCAACCGGTCACCCCTTCCGGCAGCTGCGCATCATCGCCAAAACATTGCGTTGAGGACGCAAGTGGCAGAGTTTTGTGGGGAAGGAGTTGCCAAGCTCATTCATCGCTATGATAAGTGCCTAGATTTGAATGGCGACTATGTTGAGAAGTGGTATTTGGGTGTGGATTTCAACTGCATATGGTAAATGTTTTCTCCTATCCTTTGTTTATTTTTAATTCCAAAACGTAATCTACTTTCTAGATAACCCTCGTAATATGCAAAGAAAGAAAGAAATCTTCACCCACACTTGCATAAACAGATTAGATCTTCAAGCTCACTGAATAATACTCAAGTGTGCACAACTTTTTAGGACACAGCCCAAGGCAAATATTTCTCTCCTTCCTTCCCATTTATTCCAGGGTTTCAAGGGGGAAAAGGAGTTCATTGCAGCTCAAGGACCGCTCCAAGAAACATTGTGTGACTTCTGGCGTATGATATGGGAGCAACGGATCACAACCTTGGTCATGCTCACCAACTGTTTTGAGAATGGACGCGTAAGGGTTGCCCCATTTTGTTTGGGATGAAAGAGAAAGCTTCCAAGTTAAGCTTTGTGTTGTTGGGAATTGCACACTAAAGGGGCAGAGAGACTGTGCTGTGCCAAATATTATGGCTTCATTAATTGGTATGATTTTGAAAAATAGCATTTATAACCATTTTGAGATCATAAACTTTTGGAAAAGTTTGATCTTTCAGAGAAGAGCCAAAAACCTGTTTGAGTAGAATCTTCTCATATGGTATACAACCAAATGTAATATGCAAGGCAATGACTTCAGTTGTTAGACTGAACCTACTGTCTCTGATCCATTAGGAAAACAGAGAATATGCCAGTGCATACAATCAGCAGATTTTCAGAAGTGTTTATCAGTGCCAGAAAATAGATCTACTCTCCCATAAAAACAACTAATTTTATATCATGCACTCAAGAGACCAAAATGAAGTAAGCTTTGGTAAAATAACATATCTGGTTTACTCACAACCTTCATGTGTTCAGTATAACACAGGTACATAGCTTATCAGTCCAGTTTCAGATGTTAGAGATAGTTTCTCTGTGTAGATGCCACAGGACATCTTTCTTATAAACATCAAGCAACTTTTGCTCTTAGCAATCCAAAGTCTAAGAAGAAACTAAAATGGAGTCTGAGGTCTGAACAGTTTCAGATCAGATCATGTGGTTTGCAGCTCCTCCCACAGCTTCTTAGGAAACATAGAGCAAAAGAAGCTGCATACCAGAACATACATACAAAACAGTAAGCTAACAGAATCAAATTATTTATCTCAACCTGGGGCCCCAGATGTTTTTTAGCCTTCAACTCTAAGAAATCCTAACAGCTGGTAAACTGGCTGGGATTTCTGGGAGTTGTAGGCCCAAAACATCTGGGACTCCAGGTTGAGAACCACTATTAACAAGTTACTAGATGAGGCTTGAAGAAGATTGTAATTTCCAACATGTACGATATACCTGTGGCAAAGAATGTTATCTGTGTCTGTGGTGAATCTGCTTTCTGATTTAGTCAGATATTGATTTAGTGACCTAAAGTGCTGAAGCTTATCCCCAAAATAGGTTTAGTGACATAGCTCCTTTAAAGTTTCAACTCAATACTAGAACGGATTTATTACCTGACTGCCACTGATGGTAACTAAAACATGACCCACTGTGCTGCTATAAAGCAGTATCCACTTACTATCAAAAGGAAATGTTAAGGTATTTGTAGAAGCAGTTTGCCAGCTATTTTTAGGCCATTCCTCAATATTACCCCTTTCCTCTTCTGGACAGGCGAAATGTGAACGCTATTGGCCTCTGGATTACACCCCTTGCACCTATGAGGACATCAGTGTCTCTGTTCTCACAGAAACCATCCTCTCCGACTGGACCATCCGGGACTTCTCCATCAAACGAGTGAGAGAGTGGGATTTAGGGCTGGTTTTCTTTTTGCTCCCTCCAAATGACTTAAGACATGATCCCTTCTACAATGACTTCGACAGAGCCCTCCCTTCACCAGATTTGGACCCCATCTTTCTTCAGTGGAGACAGGTGGCTTGCCTATATATGGGGCAGAAAATCTTGTTCTGGTTTCAACCCAAATTTTCAAGGTGTTGTCCAGGACATTGAACCAGATCCTCATAATGCATCTGGCACCTTGGGGGTCTCCTTTAAAATTCATACTAAAACTCCGAGTGAATTCACCATTACAGCGGACACAACAGCTGTGTGTGTGTCTTCCAACAGGTGAACGAAACTGAGGTCCATCTTGCCAGGCATTACCATTATTCTTCTTGGCCAGACCACGGGGTACCCGAGACCACAAGTGGTGTCCTTCACTTCCGAGACCTCGTGAGGAGGCACATAGAGGAACACAAAGACAGTGGGCCAGCTCTGGTGCACTGCAGGTAAGCCAAGGATGCATCTACACCAGGCATGGGCAGACTTCGGCCCTCCAGGTGTTTTGGACTTCAACTCCCACAATTCCTAACAGCCGGTAGGCTGTTAGGAATTGTGGGAGTTGAAGTCCAAAACACCTGGAGGGCTGAAGTTTGCCCATGCCTGATCTATATTGTAGAATGAATGCAATTTGATACCAATTTAACTGCCATGACTCAATGCTATGGAATCCTGAGATGTGTAGATTTACAAGCTTCCTTGCTAAAGTATGTTGGTGCCCCATCAGATTACAATTCTCAGGGTCCCATAGTCTTCAGAGGAAGTGTTTTGAGTATCCCTTGCTTAAGAAAATCCAAAAAGGTGACTTGAAGGCACATAAACACACATTTATATTCCAACTTTTAAATCAATAATACCTGAAATGATCTTTCTGCTGCTTCTGAGCTTTAAATTCTGTTGTGCATATGATGTTGCTGCTTCTGCTGTTGTTATTACTATTATTACATAGCCCAACCAAAAAAAAAAAAAAGCTTGGTGTCTTGGTTTTTAGGCCTGTTCCTGGGGTTATTTGGGAGACTAATTCAGAAAATTGCATTGGATAGGCCCCATCAGCTTTAGTTTTTTGATATATGGTTATTCTGATTTTCTATGGGTGGATAGATGAAGAGTGGAATATGATATGTTCGGTATCTCAACAAGTAGAGCTGATTGGGGGGGGGGGGGGGGAACTGATACCATTTTTGGAATCAGCAGGTCAAGTATACCCAGAAACAGGTCTGACATTTGAGGTGTCAAAATGTGTGTTGGCCAGTGTTGTTGTTATTACTATTATTGTCATTTGTAACCTGCCTTTCTCATGACAATGGGCCTCAAGTCAGTTAACCACCTATAAAACACAATGCAAGTTAAAAGCAGTGGAAAAATCAGAATAAAAGTACCTATATATGATTTTAAAACAATTAAACAAATTGAAAGTCCAGTCGTGACCGACTCTGGGGGTTGGTGCTCATCTCCATTTCTAAGCCGAAGAGCCGGCGTTGTCCATAGACATCTCCAGGTCATGTGGCCGGCATGACTGCATGGAGCACCGTTACCTTCCTGCTGGAGCGGTACCTATTGATCTACTCACATTTGCATGTTTTCGAACTGCTAGGTTGGCAGGAGTGGGCGCTCATTCCGCTCCCGGGATTTGAACCTGGCACCTTTTGGTCCACAAGTTCAGCAGCTCAGTGCTTTAACACACTGTGCCACCAGGGGCATTAATGCATATTAGAATGCATTAAAAAAAGTCAACATAAATCTAATTTTAGTACTAGGTGATTGTATCTTCTCCCTTGCTCCCATTTTTACAGCGCTGGTGTGGGCCGGACAGGGACATTCATCGCCTTGGATTCACTGTTGCGCCAAGCCCAAGAGGAAGGACAACTGGGCGTCTTCTCATTTGTCCAAAGACTCAGGATGAACCGTCCACTGATGATTCAGACGGAGGTGAGAGGCAGACCCTAGATCGCCTTTGTTCAGTATGTCAGATTTAGACCCAAGCTGAATAAGCTACACCTTAAGATAAAGACAGGTTTGGGGCAACATTTTCACTCATGGCACCCATCATGCCCTAAATACCTAAAGGGATCAGATCCCTTCTGGTCTTGGAAACTAACAGGGTTAACTCTGGTCAGTACTTGTATGGGAGACACCCAACACATACCAGGAGCTGACGACTATTCGACAGAGGAAGGAACCAGTAAACTGCCTTTGTATATTCCTTGCTTAATGAAACTTTTAATATTCCTCTAAATAAATAGCATAATGCTATGATTGCTAGCAGCTATTGATAGATTTCCCCACAGCAAACATAATATGTCTCATCTAGCTCACATTTGCTTTTTAGGGGTCTCTGCCACATTGTGTGAGAGTGCATTCGCTTAAACCTTCTTTATAGGTTGGTCTTACTTGTGCATATGTCAGAACCAAAGTTGGAGTAAAGATTTCTAGAACCCTCTGGTAGTGGGGATTATGGGTGTTATAGTCAAGCTTTGATTAAAATGGGTTCTTACCATTGACTCATGCAGATCTATAAAAGAGAAAGAGATAAAGTCTCTTACACTTGAGGGGTGGTCAGTAAGCCTGTGCTCCCTCGAAGTATTGTTGAGTTCCAGTTCCTATAAGTCCCAGCTTTTAGAGCAAAAGTTATAGGATGATGGCCCCTAGTTCCTCTTCCATGCTGTCTTATATTGTCCACTTCTGCTTTGGGGCCATATTATTTCTGTTGAACAAGCAAACTCTCAAATAGTAGCTCATCCAGGAAACTGGAGAGCTGATTCCCCACAGAGCTTGGCATGATGCAGCTCAAAATGTTGCCAGTGTCACAGCTCCACACGATGGTTTCCTCTCTGTCTCCACAGTCCCAATACATTTTCCTGCACCAGTGTCTCCTAGATGGAATCAAATCGGCCGTGAAGCATGAGACGGAGAAGACAGAGAAAAAAGAGTATACCATTGTCTATGAAAACACCTCGACTTTGCGGGAGTATGAGATCTCCCGTGTGTGAAGGATCTCAGAGCTGGACCTGCAAAGAGTTGTGGAGGTCTATGCCCCAGATCTTCCCAAACCACAACACTCAAACTTTGAAGTGGTCATTTTCCTGGGAAGCATGGGGTAGATAGTTTCTAAGGGGGACATAAGTTCCTTTTTGCTTCCTCCTCAGTTCCATGCCTGACAGATGTTTGCAGATGTGTTCATGGACATGGAGAAGAGTTTCAGAAGAAAATGCTAGCTTCACAACAGACAACACAGCTGCAGTAATGTTCATGAGCATGCCTCAGAAGTTCTGCAGTGATCTGTTCCTCCAGAAGTATATTCCAAACGCATATCATGTGTCTCTCTATGATGGCGTTGGGGGAAAATGTGCCTGCAGGCTGTGTGTGGCCTCCAAATCATAATTGTATAGGCCGTGATGACTCCCAACCCCCCAAAAATTTAATCCATCAATTTGGGGGGGGGGATAATCAAAGACTTTCATGGATGGTATCAGTGGGTTGATGTGAGTTTTCCAGCCCAATTTGGGGGTAATTCCTCATCTGAAAACTGTCTAGGAGGTCCTCAAAATATTTGCAAATGTGACCAATTAGGACTGGCATCTTGTCGGTGACATGCAACTATGGCTGTCCCATTTTGGATAGGGCACCGAGAGCTGTTCTTTTCTCCTTTGTGTCCCATCCCCAAACCTTTACCCGGCAATTGTCTGATTCAGCTGCCTTTTAGATGTGGAAAGAGAAGGGAGGTATGCACATTCATGTAGCTCTAACAATTAAATACATTTGGAGAGGCTGTTGGGACAATTTCTATTGTTTTTAAAAAGATGATCCAGGAAACAACTTGAAAGAAGCATTGTCTTTGGGAAATGAGAGAGGAGGGAAAATGTGTGTTCTAATATGGTTTCTTCTGCTTACAATGTTTATCTTTAAAATAAATGATGGCTGTGATTCTACGTCATAGTTCATGGCTTTGTACATCTATAACTGCATTACAGAAATACAATAAAACCCTATTAGTAAGTGGCAAAGATACACATCTGGGCATGATGTCATGACAGCCTCTACATGAATAGGAACGTTGCAAAACTACTCGATTCAGTGTTGAACCTGTGTAATGCCATTTGTAAAGATACACATCCCAAACAGACTATCAATCAGATGATCTTTCTAAAAAATGCTGCCAAAGGGGTTATGTTTAGTTTATTAAAAGATTCTCCAGTTTAAAAAAATCCTGATGAATCCACTTTTTCCCAATCTCGTCCATCCCAGATCACTCCCATCATTTCCAACCATAAAGGATTGCAGCTTGGGGATTATGAGGTTTGTAGTCCAACAGTTTGAAGTTTATTGAGAAAATCCATTCTGATCAAGGAAGCATTTCCATCGTTCAAAAAAAAAAGATCACTATGAGGATTAAGAATTACAGAATGGGAAGAGACCTCATGAGCCACTCAGTCCAACTCCAATCTACTCTACTCTATTTGGAGGCAGCACAATAAACAGGATGCAGAATGTAATCAGACACATCTGATTTACCCACAGCTGGGGTGTGAATTACTTGCCAAGTTGCACAAGAAGCGGTTCAAAACATGGTTTCCCCTGCTGTCCACAAACTCAAATGCTTCATCTGTCCAGACAGCTTGTCGGCTTCTTTCCACCAAATAGTCTTCCGCCTGCACTCTTCAGGTTTATCTCTGTACACAGATACAGAAAGAGAAAGAGAAAAAAGAGAAGAGAGGTGGGATCAGGGACTCCCTTAATGCACACACTTTCAATACCACGCACTGCTGAATTGTATGGAGTTTGGGCATTAAGAACAGGCTCTCAATTGGACTTGAGGGCTACTTGATGAAATCATACTCCCTTTTTCTCAATGTGGAAATGACAGAGAGGTTCTTTGGTTGCTCAGGCAACCTAAGTGTCAGCTCCATAAAGTTGCCATAGTAATGCTCTCGGATTCCTTCCCTGTATTTTTTCCCCTTTCCTCTTCCGCCAGGTCAGAGCGCTGTGCAAATGATCAGATCCGACTCTCGTTTCTGACAAGGAAGAAGGAAAGAACAGTCTTATTGCTATTTCTAGAAGCAGAGCTTGGAAACGTGAGCTTTTTTTTTTTTTGATTGCAACTCAACATTGAAGACAACATGGCTAGTAGTCTGGGGGGTTCTGGGAGTTATTACCTTTTGAATAATTAATGCGAATACAGTAAGACACTCCCACATTATTGTAGAGGATATATGTCACCGGAAACCACAGATACAACTGAACACCATTAAGCTCTTGATTTCTGGATCCAGCATACCATGCTGGAGGATTTCGATATTCCTAAAAGAAACTCAAGCAGGAATTCTTAACCCTATGTGGTGTCTCAGCCTGGTTGCTCAATGATGTTCTTCTACATTTATTAGAGCTATTCACTCACATACCTACATTCATCAGAAGAGCTCCCATTTTTCCAGCCAAGATAATGGAAATCTGCTTCCACTTATTTGGAAGGATAGTAACTTTGCCTTGGTCAGCCATGATTCCTTTAATTTCTCTCTCAGCAGCAATTGCGAGCTGCAGAAAGTATTTAGTGAAATCATTTCTAGCACTATGTCCCAACGGCTCATCCCCAAAATGGTGCTTCTGGTGGTGAATGAGTATGGAAAATCTTGCTCTAAGGGTACACTTACACTGTAGAATTAGTGCAGTTTGACCAAAGCTGAGTGCTATGGGATCCTGGGAGTTATAGTTTGATGAGGTTCCAGCCCTCTTTGGCAGAGAAGGCTAAAAACTGTGCTGTGACAGTTAATGCAGAGATGTGGAAGTTAAATGTCAAAGTGAATTAATTCCACAGAGTAGATGCTTAATTTTTAAATTGTGTTGTCAAAGGCTTTCATGGCCAGAATCACTGGGTAGCTGTGAGTTTTCTGGGCTGTATGAAAAGCATTCTCTCCTAACATTTTGCCCACATATGGACCCTCATCACACTAGAGCTTGGATCCACTTTAAAGTTAAACCCACTTTAGGGAGAGGCCTTTACACAGCTCAGCCAGACACGTCCTGGGCCTCAGCAAACTACAAACTCCAGAATTCTGCTGGAGGCAGAAATCGGATTTAAAGTGGACCCATGCTCATTAAGCAGGCATCCTCAGAGGTTGTGGGGTCTGTTAGAAACTAAGCAAGTGGGGTTTATATATATATAATGTCCAGGGTGGGAGAAAGAACTCTTGTCTGCCTGAGGCAAGTGTGAATGTTGCAATATGCCATCTTGATTAGCATTGAATAGCCTTGCCAAAGTAATTTTTAAATTAGTTCACAGCAATTTTAAGTCCGCAAAGGATGAAGTGAGAAGAGTAAAAAGCTGAGAAATTTTATAAGCAGGTGAAAAAATGGGATGACAGAGGATTAATGGGGATAATCTCTGCCAAATCAGGATAGTTGGAAGGCACTGATTTTGTGTGTGTGTGAGGAGTGACTTGGGAAATTGCAAGTCGCTTCTGGTGTGAGAGAATTGGCCGTCTGCAAAGACGCTGCCCAGGGGATGCCCAGATGTTTGATGTTTTACCATCCTGTGGGAGGCTTCTCTTGTGTCCCCGCATGGGGAGATGGAGTTGACGGAGGGAGCTCACCTGCTCTCCTCGGATTCAAACTGATGACCTTCTGGCACAAGAGTTTAACCCATTGCGCTTCCGGGGGCTCCGAGGTATGGATAATATGAAGAAAATTCTATGTATATGGAGAGGAATTGTTGAATCCCATTGTTAGTGGTTCATCAATTGTACTTTAGTGCATTTTCCACGAGAGGGCAGTGATGTCAGCCTTTCCCTGGTCACGTCTCTTTCCCATTCACACACACAGCATTTACACACCCACATGTTCTCCGGCTCTTCAGACTATTCAAGACTCCCCTATCTATCATTCTCTTTGCTAAATATAAACAGGCCAACCTCTAGTTGTCTTCGACAATCAGATCTCCCCATCTGCAGTCCCTGACAGGGCTTTTGCTTCACAAAAAGGTGTTTGGTTCATCCTCTCTCAACCTTAAAGGCCCTCCACATTTGTTGTACTGCAATGCCTGTCATCCCCAACTGACAGCATCTCCCATGGGATCTGCAGCCCAATGTATTAGCGAATACTATAGAATCATAGAGTTGGAAGAGACCACGTGGGCCATTTAGTCCAACCCCGGCCAAGCAGGAAAAGCACAATCAAAGCACTCCCAACAGGTGGTCATCCAGCCTCTGTTTAAAAGCCTCCAAGGAAGGAGCTTCCACCACATTGCATCCCTCCCTTTCATTCAATTTCCCTCTGTCCGGGAGCAGCAGGCGACTTGTGGCCTTCATTATACATTTGATTATGATGCCCATCATCCCCAGCCAGCATGACTTGTCTTTGGGGAATATGGAAATATTCTGGACAGATAATATATTTCCTATGTCTTCTCTAACCTATGGTTCACAGCATGATTAATAGCAGGTAGAGTCTAAATAAAGGCACCAATTGCATTTGATCTTGGATGCTAAGCAGGGCCAGCCCTGGTTAGTACTTGGATGGGGGACCATCAATGAATACCAGGCGTTGTAAGCTATATTTTAAATGAAGGTACTCCCAAAACCACCCCTGAGTATTCCTTGCCTAAGAAAACTCTGTGAAATTCATTACCATGAGTTGACAGTGATTTGAAGGCAAATACACGCACCAGCTGCAACATATGACACTTCCCCCATGTAATAAATTTTTCCATCATTCTACAGCACAAACACCTGTAGTTGTTTTATTCCCAGCTCCTTACATTCATTCACTCTTTCCTAGTATCTATCTTTCAACTTCTTTCTCTTTTCCATGTGTGACATGCCTCAAACATAATTATTCTCCACTCCACTTTCCTCAGTTGGAAACCAGCTATTAAAAACAAACACCTTCTGGAAGTTTTATGTTACTGAGAACTATTTCTATATTTTTAAAAATCATAAAACTCCAAGACTGGCACTTTAATCTCTTAGTCAAGTATGTTGCATATATGCCTTCAAGGCACCTGTTGACTTATGATGACCCCATGAATTTCATAAAGTTTTCTTAACCAGGCTTTGCCATTGCTTTCTTCTGAAATATACCTTTAGCACCTTGCATTCCTTGGTGGTATGAACCAGGCCTGGGCCAGGTTCACTTCCAAAATCAGGTAGGATGTGGTGCCTCTGAAGTATTAGATTCATAGAATCATAGAGTTGGAAGAGACCCTCAGGGCCATCCAGCCAACCCCATTCTGCCATGCAAGAACACACAATCAAAGTGCTCCCAACAGATGGCCATCCAGCCTTGAGTTAAAACCCCCCAGAAAAGGAGCCAGTAAGTTGTCCTGTCGAAGGCTTTCATGGCTGGAATCACTGGGTTGCTGTGAGTTTTCCGGGTTGTATAGCTGTGTTCCTGAAGCATTCTCTCCTGATGTTTTTCCTGCATGTATGGCAGGCATCCTCAGAGGTTGTGAGGTCTGTTGGTAAGTGGGGTTTATATATCTGTGGAATGTCCAGGGTGGGAGAAAGAACTCTTGTCTGTTTGAGGCAAGTGTGAACCTTGACTAGCAATGAATAGCCTTTCAGCTTTAAGGTCTGACTGCTGACTGCCTGAGGGAATCCTTTGTTGGGAGGTGTTAACTGACCCTAATTGATCAATGTCTGGAATTCCTCTTTTCTGAGTGTTGTTCTTTATTTAATGTCCTGATTTCATGGCAATCAGGCAAGCTCCCACTCTGTTAGCTTTTAGGAAAGACCTGAAAACATGGCTCTTCCGCTGTGCTTTCGGTGAGTAATTTATGTTATATATTTCTGTGTTACTCCCCCCCCCCCCCAACATCTACCCTCTAGACTGCCCCACTTTCATGTGTCCCTGTCCACAGTGGAGTACCCTCTGTCCTTCTCACTCTGGGTTTTATCTTTGTGTTCATGCGGCCTGCCCTTGTTTTACTGTTTTTTTTTTGGTTTTGTTTTTTTATTTCTTGATGTAATGTCTATTATCATTTATTGTATTACTTTTAATCGTGCTATGATATGCTGTTTTTATATTTTATTATATTGTATTGCTCTGGGCATGGCCCCATGTTAGCCAACCCGAGTCCCCGTTGGGGAGATGGTGGTGGGGTATAAATAAAGTATTATTATTGTTGTTGTTGTTGTTGTTGTTGTTGTTGTTGTTTTTTAAATACTGGTAGCCAGGTTTTGTTCATTTTCATGGTTTCCTCTTATCTGTTGAAATTGTCCACATGCTTGTGGATTTCAGTGGCTTCTCTGTGTGGTCTGTACCCAATACATTCTTCGCAATGTTTAAGTGGAATCTTCTTTTCTTGTTATTTAAATCCATTGCTCTGCGTTCTAGTCTTTCCTATTTAGGTTCAATGACTTTATTAGAACCAACTCAAGTGTCCAAAGACAGCATGGCAGTTTTTGTCTTGCTCATTGTGCTGTGGTTACTAGAATCCCCACATCCATCACAAATATGCCCTGAAAGGAAGGCAATAGACCAGCTCTTTCCAGCCACTCATGCTTGAACAACTCGATGACAGATATAGGAGGATGGGCAAAGCAGCATCCAATATGTGATCTATTTCTCCCTTCCGTACACAAGCTTCCCAACCATATAAACAGTCAGCTGTTCATTCATTCTCACTAGCAGGCTGTAAAGTTGTTTTAGTACTTGACCTCAATAGATTTATCTCCCCCAAGGTGGGACATATGTACCCCCAAGACTACTTTGAGGGGCCTTGACCCTTCCAGATTTGTCCTATCTTCAAATTTCTAGCATTGGGAGAGAGATACACTTTAAAATGTTTACACCTAAAAGTATATTCTGTATTCACATTTTTTTGGTAGCCATGCCTTTGTTTTTTCTTTGGATGTCTTAACTAGATTCCTAAATGCCCAATGGATGTTTTAAATGACTGCAATGCTAGAAATTTGGGGACTGAAGGAAAATTTAACGGTGGGGACAAAATTCTGATTTGGAGTTAATATTCTTCTTTCTCCCCATGGCAACAACACTGCAGTTCCCTCAGCACTCTTTAACATCATCCAACAAGGCATTTTTTCAAAATCAGAAAAGGACTTTTTTGAAGGGAATCCAAGTAATCCATGCCCCACGAGACTCCTGAAGCAGAAAAACTGGCACATTGAATTTGCCCCTCTGCTTCTTTGAGTCCTAAGTAACATATATTACCGTACTTCATTATCTCAAACTATAGTGAGCCAGTTCTGTTGTTCTGGGACCTTGCTTATTGATTCTTCCAAACTGAGCGCTGAATGGATTCCTCCCCAATTCTGTTCTGATGCCATCGATGTGGATGCCCACATCCAACTTAAGCTAATTTAATTCCCATTATTGTTTCTCACAACCTTCCTAACTGTTGTGTGACAAAGAAAGTGACAGAAATTTCGAAGTACTCACAACAGTTTGTGATTGTTGTTGTTTTGTCTGCCTTCAAGTCACTTGTCAAGTTATGTCCACCTAGGACATAGAGTTTTCTCAGAGATGGTTTTCCATTGCTTTCTTCTGAAAATACAAATCAGAAGCTCATAGCATTCCTTGGTGGCTCCTCGAATACTAACCAGATCTAATCCTGCTTAGTTTCCAACATCAGACAGGATCTGGTGCCTCCTCTCCAAGGATTATGGGGAAGGTGGGTGAGGAAGGAGAAGGAGGATGAGGGAGTTGTGATGTTATTGAAATCAATTCCAGAAAGGTTTATGTTTTGCGCTGTAGAAGAGCCTCCATACCCTGAAGGCACCATATTCTGTCTGATCTTAGAAATTTGGTTAATACTTTGATACCTGTATCCCCCAGTCATGGAGGAACACCAGGTGTGTGCATCTATGTGCTTTCAAGACACCTGTTAACTTATTGCAACTGCAAGAATTTCATAGGATTTTCCTGGGCCAGGAATACTCAGAAGTGATTTTGCCAGTGTCTTCCTCTGAAGTATGACTAACAGCACCTGCAATTTGTTGATGGTCTCCCATCTAATACCACCGGAGCCTCAGGTGGCGCAGTGATGGCAGGACTGCTGATCTGAAGGTTAGGCTGCTGACCTGAAGGCTGCCAGTTCGAATCCAGGAAGAGTGCAGATGAGCTCCCTCTGTCAGCTCCAGCTCCCCATGTAGGGACATGAGAGAAGCCTCCCACAAGGATGATAAAACATCAAACACTCAGGCGTCCCTTGGACAATATCCTTGCAGACTGCCATTTCTTTCACACCAGAAGTGACTTGCAGTTTCTCAAGTCGCTTCTGACACACACAAAAAATCTAACTACTAATCAGGGAACATCCTGCTTGGCTTCCAAAATCTGAATGGATATGATGCCTTTAGTGTGATACATCCTTCCCTAAAGGCACCATAGATTCTGCATCTACAGATTCACCCTGACATTACTTCCACCTTTGAAAAATCAAACCCTGATTTCACCATTTAATAGAAAGTATCCTGTTTTACTATGCCAGCATATATAACAACTATTATATACGATATTTTAGTATCCATGGATTTTGGTATCCAAGGGGACACCTCTGCATTCAGGCCTCTTTCAAACCCATTGTACTAGATACTGCAGGCTGTGTTTTAAGATATGAATATGTTTAATTTGGAGAAGAGTATGTTACGAGGAGGGCACAATCACCATGTTTAACTATTTCAAAGGATATCACATCGAGGAACCTATTTTCTGATGTTTTAGAGCAAACTAAGGCCTGGGGGCCACATGCGGCCCATTGGAGCCATTTATCTGGCCCCCCTCATCCTCTACCTTTCCTGCCTCCTCCCTCACCTGTTGCATACCTTCTAAAGCTTTGCTTGTTTATAATGGCATTTTAATTATTATTTAACTAATAATTTATTAAGGGGTGCTTTGCCATTGCTTTTGGTGTACAAAGGCAAAAGGGGGTTGGACTAAATGGCCCGAGGGGTCTTTTCCAATTCTCTTTATAATAATAATAATAATAATTATTATTATTATTATTATTGACACAAAGACACAGTATAACACAGCAAATGAGATAGATATATGCTGGATTTCGTATCACAAAATCACAAGTTGAACACTTCCCTGGTGTTTAGGACTGTGTGATGTATGATAATGATAATGATGATGATTTTTTCGTGTCAGGAGCAACTGGAGTTGCTTCTGGAGTGAGAGAATTGGCTGTCTGCAAGGACGTTGCCCAAGGGACGCCTGGATGCTTTTGATGTTTTACCATCTTTGTGGGAGGCTTCTCTCATGTCCCCGCATGGAGCTGGAGCTGATAGAGGGAGCTCATCCACACTCTCCCCGGGTGGGATACGAACCTGGCAGCTTTCAGGTCAGCAACCCAACCTTCAAGTCACAAGGCTTTTATCCCCTAGGCCATCGGAGGTGATGATGTGATGATGATGATTATTAACAACATTGAGGCTGGGTGGCCATCTCAGGGATGCTTTGTTTGTGCTTTTGGTGCACAAAGGTAGAAGGGGGTTGGACTAGATGACCCAAGGGGTACCTTCCAACCATCTTTATTATTTTTATGATGATGATGATGATGATTATTAACATTGAGGCTGTATTTGTTCCCATTTGGTTTTTCTACTTCAAAATAAGAGATGTGCAGTGTGCATAGGAATTTGTTTATAGGTTTTTATTTTCAACTATAGTCCGGCCCTCCAATGGTCACAGGGACCGTGAACTGGCCCCCTGTTTAAAAAGTTTGGGGACTCCTGTTTTAGATACTACCGTGTTTCCCTGAAAATAAGACAGTGTCTTATATTAATTTTTGCTCCCAAAGATGCGTTAGGTCTTATTTTCAGGGGATGTCTTGGTTTTCCATGAAGAATTCACATTTATTGTTGAACAAAAAAATGAACATGTATTATATACTGTACAGTAGTTGTCATCACAAGCCAGCATAACCAGACAAACTGTGAATCCTATCAAGAATTTCTTGTTACTACCATTATTTCCATGTACAACACTCTATGGTGCATACATTTACCGATCCTGCATGCTCTGGTGTTCTGTTCGTTGGGCATGCTTCCAAACAAAAACTTTGCTAGGTCTTACTTTTGGGGGAGGCCTTATATTTAGCAATTCAGCAAAACCTCTACTAGGTCTTATTTTTGAGGGATGTCTTATTTTAGGGAAAACAGGGTAGAATGTAGAGCAATGGATTCAAATTGCAGGGAAAGATTCTGCCTACACATTAGGAGGAACTTCCTGATGTTCAGAGCTGTTTGACAGTGGAAGATGCTGCCTGGATGGCCATCTGTTGAGAGTGTTTGGATGGTGTGTTCCTGCATGAGGATAGGGTTGGACTGGATGGCCCTGGTGGACTCTTCAGACTTTAGGGTTGTAGGCTACCCCCCTCCACAAAGCTCTCCCAGGTTTCCTAAAGCTTTTAAAGGCTCTTTGAAAGAAACACAACCTCCTGGCTGCCTTCCTTCCTTCCTTCCTGCCTCCCTCTCTGGGCTCTGCTAACCCCACCTTCTCCTCCGGGCCCCACCCTCCACCAGCCACGTTTCAGCACCAAGAAGCGCGGACAGCTCCCCGGCCCCGGAGAGGGAAGAAGAAGAAGGGCGGGAGGAGAGGAGGAGGAAGAGGAGGAGGAGGAGGAGGAGGGGTCCCCACGCCCACCAGCCCAGCCTCCTGCCTCCATCTCTCGCCTGGCTCCGGAGCCGACGCCTTGCTAACAACATCCCTGCTGGGAAGCCGAGCCCAGGGAGGGGAGAAGGAGGTGGAGAAGGAAGAAGAAAGAAGAAGAAGCAAAGGGTAAGAGGCGCCCCTTGGGGACTTCGGGCTTTGTGCGCCCAAAGGGGTCAGGGCTTGACTTGTTCGCTTCTTCTTTGTTCCTTCCTTCCTTCCTTCCTTCCTTCCTTCCTTCCTTCCTTCCTTCCTTCCTTCCTTCCTTCCTTCCTTCCTTCCTTCCTTCCTCCTTCTTGTCTCCTTCTTTCTTTCCTTCCTTGCCCCCTCCTCTTCTCTTGTTCCTTCCTTCTTTCATTCTTGTCTCCTTCCTTCCTTCCTTCCTTCCTTCCTTCCTTCCTTCCTTCCTTCCTTCCTTCCTTCCTTCCTTCCTTCCTTCCTTCCTTCCTTCCTTCCTTCCTTTTTTGTTTTCCTCTATTCTCATGTTTTACAATTTACGCACATGTGTTGTCGAAGGCTTTCATGGCCGGGATCTGCTGTGAGTTTTCCGGCTCTGTGGCCATGTTCCAGAAGCATTCTGTCCTGACGTTTCGTCCGCATCTATGGCAGGCATCCTCAGAGGTTGTGAGGTCTGTTGGAAACTAGGCAAGCGGGGTTTATATATCTGTGGAACTCAGGAAGGAACTCAGGAAGGAAGGAAGGAACTCAGGAAGGAACTCAGGAAGGAAGGAAGAAAGAAAGAAAGAAAGAAAGAAAGAAAGAAAGAAAGAAAGAAAGAAAGAAAGAAAGAAAGAAAGAAAGAAAGAAAGAAAGAAAGAAATCTAACAAAGGATGCCCCCAGGCAGAAAGTAGCCATTAGATGAAGCCATTCGATGCAAATTAGGGTGATTAACTGCAACGTTCACGCTGGCCTCCAACTGACAAGAGTTCTTCCCTCACCCGGGACTTCCCACAGATATATATAAACCTTCCTTGATGAGTTTCTCCATACCTCACAACCTCTAAGGATGCCTGCCATAGATGTGGGCGAAACGTCAGGAGAGAATACTTCTAGAACATGGCCATACAGCCTGGAAAACATACAACAACCCAAAGAACTCTTGTCTGTATGAGGCAGGTGTGAATGTTGCAATTGGCCACTTTGATTTGCATTGAATAGCCTTTCAGTTTCATGATCTGGCTTCTTCCTGCCTAGGGGAATCCTTTGTTGGGAGGTGTTAGCTGGTCCTGACTAGTTCATGCCTGGAATTCCTCTCTTTTCTGAGTTCTTAACATTTTTATTGTCAGGGGCGACTTTAAAAACTGCAAGTCACTTCTAGTGTGAGAGAATGGGCCATCTGCAAGGATGTTGCCCAGGGGATGCCTGGATGTTTGATGTTTTACCATCCTTGTGGGAAGCTTCTCATATGGGGAGCTGGAGCTGACAGAGGGAGCCTACCCATTCTCTCAGGATTCGAATCACCAACCTGTCAGTCAGCAGTCCTGCCGGCACAAGGGTTTAACCCATTGTTTTTACCATACATCAAGGGAATAACTGACCGCATAGGGAAGTAATGGAGAAACCCACTATCAACAGACCCACTAAGAAAATCCAACAAATGCTTTGTTCAGCAAAGGACAAGAGGGATCCTCTCATTGCTGCAAGAGTCTACCGCAAGAGTCTGCAGCTCTGGACAAGTCTACATAGGAACCACCAAATGCAACATTGCCAAAACACGAGTCAAGGAACATGAAAGGCACTGCAGACTAATTCAACCAGAGAAGTCAGCCATAGCAGAGCACTTGATGAACCAACATGGACACAGCATATTATTTGAGAACACAGAAATGCTGGACCACTCTAATAACCACCATGTGAGAGCACACAGAGAAGTCATTGAAATCCACAAGCATGTGAACAATTTCAACAGAAAGGAGGGAACCATGAAAATGAACAAAATCCGGCTACCAGTATTTAAAAATTCTAAAATCAGAGCAGTAAATAAAGGACAACACTCAGAAACAGGGGAATGCCAGACAGGAAACAATCAGGGCCAGCTAACACCTCCCAACAAAGGATTTTCCCAGCCAGGAAGCAGCCAGACCTTGAATCTGTAAGGCCATTCAGTGCTACTCAAGGTAGCCAGTTGCAACATCCACACCTGCCTCACACAGACAAGAGCTCTTTCTCCCACCCTGGACATTCCACAGATATATAAACCTCACTGACCTAGTTTTCAACAAACCCCACAACTTCTGGGGATGCCTGCCATAGATGTGGGTGAAACGTCAGGTTTGGAGCATACAGCCCGGAAACGTCACAGCAACCCAAAACATGATCCCTTTTTTTGATGATAAACATGTTCAGTGGGCTTTGGCATCTCCCTTCCCTGACTCTACAGGTGTTGGATTACAGCTCCCATAATCCCCAGCCTCCTCTTCCTATGATATCGGTGTCCACTCCTCCTTTGTGGAGTATGCCAAGAGAAGGAATTAAGATTGCTTAAATTGACATTTTCCCCAAGCACCCCCAGATAGACAACATCTCCCATCATCCCTAGACCCCTTCCCTGAGATGCTGGGAATGATAGGAGTTGTAGTGCAGTGCTCTGGATGACTGCCAGGTTGGGAGAAACTGGTATGCAGCATGGATGGGGTTCCCTATTTATTCTACCCTCCCACTCCAACGATGTCAGGGTTAAACTGAAGCAATTGCATCTTTAGGGATGGAAGGGCATGGGAAGAAAAATTATTATCCACACATATAGAAGCATATGCCAGTGGGGTCAATGGGATCTTCCCACTGATTGCCAAGGATTCGGGCAAGTCTGCCCTTCCCTACAGGCAGTGCCGCTCAATAGGGCATGGCTAATGGTATTCCCTTGTACTGTAACTTCGACCTCCGCCCCCTTTAAATTCTCCAAAAATCAATGTAATCCATTCCAAGACTGAACTAAGGAAGGAATCCAGCCAGATGCGGGGAAAAGATGGTCATGGAGGATGGAGCCTTTCTGGTTTACTATATGTGTGTGTGAATGGAGGCATACATATAGAGACACATACCTATCCCTTCCACTACTTGCACAGAGAAAATAGAGGATATATTTATCTTATTGTTGTCATTATTAGTATTATATCTTTCTATATTATGTTACATTTTCATTCTTCTGGGCATCTGTCTCTATGTTACGAAGAAGAAGAGGCGGGTTCTCTTTCTCTTTCAACCTGCACAAGATACACTGGCGGAGAGGGGAAGACTTTTACAAAAGTGAGAATCATAAAATTTCCCTCTGGGGAAGGGCATTGGTGGGCTCTTCTGTGCCCTAATAAGGAGGCAAGGTTGTTTCATTGGGAGCCTTCGCTTTCCACGGCGAAACTGATGGGAATTGCTGTATGTGACCCATCAATAATTCAAGGCCAAGCAAGCTGTTGTTTCTTGTGGGTGGGGCAGGGCTACTATTCTTGAAAGGCTCTCAGTATAGAAAGCCTACCATCTTGGAGCTTGTATCTGTGCGGGGCAAAGTGGACTTTTTAATGTTCTTCATGCTAAGAGCTTGGCTGTGTAATGGAACAATTGAAGGCTAAAAGTTGTTGTTGTTGTGTGCCTTCAAGTCATTTCCGACTTACGCCGAAGCTATCGCTGGACCTTCAGGAATGGGTTTCCAGGGCTGACTGATGAATCAAATCCTGATTTCCAATGCTAAAGCCACTACATCAAGATAATTTTGAGCATATCAAGTGTGCATCCTTTCATATCATCACAGAGTGATTTCACAGCAACCTTCCTCCCCATTTTTTCTTGGTGTCCTGGTTTTTAGGCCTGTTCCTGATATTTGAGGCACTTATTCAGAAAATTGAATTAGATTTTTTTTCATGTCAGGAGCAACTGCAAGTTGCTTCTGGTGTGAGAGAATTGGCTGACTACGAGGACGTTGCCCAGAGGATGCCCGAAAGTTTGATGTTTTACCATCCTGTGACTTCTCTCATGTCCCCACATAGGAAGCTGGAGCTGACAGATGGGAGCTCACCTCACTCCCCGGATTCAGACCACCAAGCTTTTGATAAGCAGTCCTGCTAGCACAAGGGTTTAACCCATTGCACCTCCATTGCATTAGATACTCTGCATCAGTTCTAGTTTCTTAAATATGGTTATCATGGTTTACCGTGGGTGAGTAGATGGTGACTGGTATACAGCCTATGTTCTGCATCTCAAAAACTACAACCAGTAGAGCAAAACTTGTGCCATTTTCGGAATCAGTGGGTCAACATTTGAATAGACTAAAAGAGGAAAGCTGTGCATATGTACTCAATAGGGGGACCTTTCAGGTTCAGTAGGTCTACACTGTAGCATTAATGAAGTTTGATGCCGCTTGAAGTGACATAGCTCAGTGATGTGGATTAATGAGAGCTGTAGTTTTACAGGGTCTTCAGCCTTTGCTGCCATAGAGTGGTGCTTCACCAAACTACAGATCCCAAGATTCAATAGCATTGTTGGGCAGTGTTTTTGTTTTCATGCCTGGGGAGGGACTATTTTAAAAAATCACACCCTTCTTGTGAGGCTGAACAGTGGCTCCTTGCCATGTTATGTCTGCAACAACCCTGCAAAGTTGCACAGTTTTATAGACTTACAGAGTTGGAAGAGTTGGCCCCATTCTGCCATGCTTGATGACCCATTGAAAGCACCTCTGACAGATGGCCATCCAGCCTCCTTCAAAAAGGTGACGCCACTTCCTCTGAGGCAGTCGATTCCACAGTCAAATGGTTCTTACAACCAGGAAGTTCATCCTAATGTTTAGCTGGAATTGCCTGTAATTTGAATCCTAGTCCCTAGAGCAGCAGAAAACAATCACAAGTCCTCCGTAATATTGCATCCTTGGATGGGAAACTGTGAGTCACCTCCAATAGTCTTCATGGATTGCATGGGGATGTGAAACTAGGTCCCTGTAGTCCACATCTAAAGCTCTTAACCACTATATTCTACTGATCTGATATTGTTTCAGCCAGAGAGCCCCAGACTCCTCAGTTGGGACAGAGCCCTTGGTATTTTGCTTTCTAGAAACTTAAACAGAGATAAGAAAGATTTAGTTGGAGTATGTGACCCATTGGGTGGTGCTGAACTCCAACTCCCATCAGCAACAACAGCATGCCAATCATGGGAGTCTGTAGTCCAACAATTCCAATTCCCTGCAACCACAGCAGCATTGTCAATGCAAGGGGATTATGACAGTTGTAGTCCAACAGTTCTAACTCCTTGCAGCTTTAGCAATATAGCCAATGGTGAGAGATTATGGGAGTTGTAGTCCAATGATTCTAAGACCATGTAGCCTCAGCAGCATGGTCAAAGCGAGAGATCACAGAAGTTGTAGTTCAATAGTCCCAACCTCTTGCAGCCCCAGCAGAATAGTCGATGGTGAGGAATTAGGAAAGGTAGTCCAACAGTTCCAACTCCTTGCAGTCCCAGCATGGTGAAGGATCATGGCAGTTGTAGGCTAATATTTCTAACCCCTAGCAGTTCCAGCAGCATGGTCAGTGGTGGGAATTATGGCTGTTGTAGTCTAACAACATCTGGAGGACTGGGCGAAATGCTAAATATCTCCTTGTCGCACAAATGCATGCATACACACAAACACACACGTAGACACACAGTGCTCCCTCCCCCACTATCATGAGGCAGCAAGAAAAAGGAGGAGGAAGAAGAAGGAGAGAGGGAAGTCAGGTTTCCAAGTCACAATCTGTATATACGGTGAAGGATGATTAACAAGGATTAGTTCAAATTGGGGGTCTCCAGGATTAATTTGGAACACATTGCTGGAATAATTGTGAGTGACACCATCAATCCTTGGTGGCGTGGGGAGGATAATGATAAGGATAATGTTAAGAATGCCGAGCGGGATTTCAAAGCCTGCTCTCTTTGGTTATGCTGGCTCCCAACCATGTTGTTAAATGGTAACTCCCATCATCTACTGCTCAGGATGATGGGGGTTGTAGTACCACAACATCTAATGATGCCTTCCCCCATTTAACCACTTCTTCTCTAACATATGATCGCTAGAAATTCAACTGATAAAGGTTTCCGAAATATTACCAAGCCACTTAGTCCTACTTCCTCATCCATACAATGGAAATACAAAACACTAAGATTTAAGTCCCACAGAAAAGTGATAAGAATCTTCATCCTTCAGCACAGATGATAGTGAAATGCATTGACTTTAGGATTGGAAAAACCAGGTCGAGTCTAGATTTTGCAAATATATATACTGTACCATAGACTCTCAAGTAACCAGGACTAGCAACCAGTATTCTCAAGCAACTGGCAAACAAATCAAAGAAATAATGCATACTGCCTTCACAAAGCTATTTTTTTATAATACGGTAAAACTGTGTTAAGTATGTATTGATGGTCTTAATTTGCTTTTGATGACAATATCTCAATATGAATATCAAACCAATACGTAGTTTTTAGAATGATATAGTATAGGGTACATTAGGTCTATCGTAAAGAGTAACTCTCAAACAACCAGAAACTGCATTTATCCAGAATCTACCAATCCCCATAGGTGCTGGGTAATTGGGAGTCCATTGTGTGTGTGTGTGTGTGTATGTGCATATGTATACACAGACATATACATTTAGTTCTTTTAGTCCAAACCCCTCATTTATATTAAGTTGGATAATGAAGGGTATGTATGCAAAGTCTGGTCTCAATCCATTAAGCCATGTAGGAGCTTTTGCGGTCCAAACTGACAAACCGACATACATACATGTATACATAGTACATACCTATATTGACTGATAGATAGATAGAGGGCCAAAAGTTACAAAGGGGTTTCCATATTTAATAATGTATTTATTTATGTTTTGCTTTACAACATCATAGCAACATGTGCAGTATATATAGGAAATACATTTACATTATGTGTAAAGAAATCAATTCTGGCAAATGGTGTCCAATACCACAGCATCACATACATTATGTATAAGACCCCTTTGTGACTTTTGGCCCACACTGAATGTGTGTGTGTATATATAAATGCACATGCATATATGCATATGTATGTACATCTTTAAATAAATGGGAAATTAGGACTAACTAAATGAATAAATATACAATTTGTAAAGGAAGTGAAATTGGCTCTAGGGTTGAATTGTTCTCTGTGCCTGTTGCAGCGTTGAGGAGAGATGCCAACCTTGCTTTGGGAAAGGACAACGGGAAGTGTGCTTGGCATGTGTGTGTGTGTGTGTGCGAGTATGTGCAGTGTGTTGTGTGTACGTGTGGATTGCTTCCCCTGGCGGACAGCTCCAAAAAGACTCGGCTTGCTTCGGTTGCCATGGTTTTTCCGAAGGAAGATGGGGAGAGTTGGTGTGAATGCTGCTACGTCACCAAGCCATCCGCCCCAATCCTCATCCAGGCATTTACTCTGAGTGTGTGAGTGTGGATGTGTGTGTGGCATCTTTGCCACATGACTCTCCCACCCCTCCTTCCCCTGCTTTGCCTGGAGCTGGGCTTGGATTGTCAACATCTCCGGCACATTGTGGCCATCCCTGCTATTTTGCCCTTACCTTCAGAGCTCATAGAAAGAGCCAAAGGAGGCAACATCTGGGAGTAGCTTCAAGAAGACTGAAATCAGAGGCAGGTGAGGCCAAGGGAGGAGAACAGGTCCGGCTCCTCCAAAAGAGAAGGCAAAATTGGGTTGCTTTGACCGGGATCAATTTTTGAGGAAGCTTTCAGAAGTTTATCCCAAACAGATTTGAAATCTGAGCTGGGTTTTGCATCTAGAGAACAAGGATGAGGAATGTATGTTCTTCTTAGATTTCATTTCCCATCATCTCCCAGCATTGGTTTGTGATGAGATGGGACCATACCTTGAAATCTGAGCTGGGCTTTACATCTAGAGACCAGGGATGATGAATATATGTACTTATTAGACTTTAGTTCCCATCATCTCCCAGCATTGGCTTATGATGAGATGGGACCATACCTTGAAATCTGAGCTGGGCTTTATAGAGCAGGGTTGGGGCATCTAAATCTCCCCAAGATGTTCTTATTAGACTTCAGCTCCCATCATCTTTTGACACTGGTTGTGCTGTGATGGGACTTGCAGTGTACCCTCATTGGAAAGGCCATATCTTGAAATATGAGTTGGGCTTTATAGAACAGAGCTGAGGAATATGTCTTCTCTCCCGATGTTCTTGTTGGATTCCAGTACCCATCATCCCCCTGCATTGGAAGTGTTGTGGTGCGGCTTATACTGTCCTCCATGTTTTGAGGTACAGGATGAGAAATATATGTCCTTCCCAGATGGTTTTGTTAAACTTCAGCTGCCATCATCCCCCAGCATGATGGGATGTGTAGCGTACTCTGAAATGCATCTACACTGTCAAATGAATGCAATTTGGCACCACTCTCAATGCTATGGAATCATGGGAGTTGCAATTTGTTGAAGAACCAACATCTTTGGGTAGAGAAGGTTTAAGACCTTGCAAAACTACACCTCCCAGTGATTCCATGGCAATTAAAGTGGTGTCAAACTGTATTAATGTGACAGTATAAATCAGGCATGGGCAAACTTTGGCCCTTCGGGTGTTT
Organism: Anolis carolinensis; assembly: GCF_035594765.1. Lineage (NCBI taxonomy): Eukaryota > Metazoa > Chordata > Lepidosauria > Squamata > Anolidae > Anolis > Anolis carolinensis. The sequence continues at coordinate 16,728,337 of NC_085846.1, forward strand.
TGGATTACAACTCCCACAATTCCTAAGCAGCTGTTAGGAATTGTGGGAGTTGCAGTCCAAAGTACCCGGAGGGCGAGGTTTGCCCAGGCCTGGTCTAGATGCAATCCTACACCTTTATCGGTGGGCTGCTTTCAGTGCTGGGTTTGCAGCTAAGGTTATATGCAGAGCCTCTGAGCATGTGCAGAAAGTCCAACTTGTCTGTTTCGTCACCATTAAACAATGCAAATGTAATACCGTCAGTGGGATGAAAACTAATTGCTTTGAGAATGGCCAGTGGAAATCTGATTCCATTCGATCATTGGGTAAAATGAGATAGCCAGCAAAATAAAATGTGGGGTGTTGTGGAAAGGGCAGGAAATTGCTTGTGGTTGAAATTGTCATCATTAGTTTTGAAAATATATTTGTCATGCTACCAAGAATGGGGAGATTTCCTGCACTGTTGGCCCAAATAACCCAGCTGGCTTTAGGGCTAATGTCCCTTGGCTTAGACAGCAGTAGTGTTGTGGTTCTGAAATCAATGTTGCAGTGAATCTGCTCCAGATTGTAGTCAGAACTGTGAAGGGTCTATCTAAAAGACCAGACCTAGTTCATGGGTAGGGCTTAGGGCTAGGGAGAGTACTTTTAACATTTGGATCCCAAACTGGAGTGGATTCACTGTTCCATTGATACTGAAACCGCCATGTGCCACTCGACTAAATGGGTTGAGTTCGGTCTGTCTTCAAGGAAGGCTTAAGATATCTCTTGCTTTTAGAAATTAGCCATGGAAATAGACTAAAAGAGGAAAGCTGTACGTATGTACTCAAAAGGGGGATCTTTCATGTTCAGTAGGTCTACACTGTAGCATTAATAAAGTTTGATGGCACTTTAAGTGACATGGCTCAGTGATGTGGAATTCATGAGAGCTGTAGTTTTAAAGGGTCCTCAGTCTTCGCTGCCATAGAGTGGTGCCTGATCAGACTACAGATCTCAAGAGTCCATAGCATTGTGCCATAGCAATTAAAATGAGCTTTAGTTTTACAAGGTCCTCAGCCTTCGCTGCCAAAGAGTGGTGCCTCATCAAACTACACATCCCAAGATTTCATAGCATTGTGGCATAGCAATTAAAATGAGCTGTAGTTTTACAAGGTTCTCAGCCTTTGCTGCCATAGAGTGGTGCTTCACCAAACTACAGATCCCAAGATTCAATAGCATTGTGCCATAGCAATTAAAATGGTGTCAAAGTGCATTAACTGTACAGTATAGATGCACTTTTCAATGCATATAACTGTGCACAAGGTGAGAGGCAGTGTGGTGTAGTGGTTAGAGTGCTAGACTATAGAATCATGGGAGTTATAGTTTTACAAGGTATTTAGCCTTCTCTTTAAAGGTAAAGGTAAAGGTTTCCCCTGACATTAAGTCCACTCATGTCTGACTCTGGGGATTGGTGCTCATCTCCATTTCTAAGCCGAAGAGCCGGCGTTGTCCGTAGACACCTCCAAGGTCATGTGGCTGGCATGATCTACTCACATTGGCATGTTTTTGAACTGCTAGGTTGGCAGGAGCTGGAGCTAACAGCGGCCGCTCAAGCCACTCCCAGGGTTTGAACCTGGGACCTTTCGGTCTCCAGCTCAGTGCTTTAACGCACTTCGCCACTGGGGCTCCTAGCCTTCTCTTTACCAAACTACAAATCCCATTTTTCCATAGCATTGAGCCATGGCAGTTAAAATGGTGTTAAACTGCATTAACTCTACAGTGCAGATGCACCTGGGTCCCTTATAATTGTGTCAAGGAAGATAGTGTGATGAAATTGTTTGATTGTTGGATTAAGACACTGGAGGACCAGGGTTCAAATCCACACTCTCTCAGCCTCAGAGGAAGGCAAGGTCAAACCATCTCTAAACAAATCCTACCAGGAAAATCTTATGATAGGGTCTCCATAAGCTGGGGTTGACTTGCAGGTTCATAACAACACCAAGGAGGTACAGGATTGTTGTCTTGGGGGGTTTTGCATGAAAAATAGATCTTTAGCAAGACTTTTCTTTTTAAAAACAACAACATTTAATAGGGAGGAGGGTTAGGACAAGCTTCCAGAGGCTTCTGCAACGAGTAGATTAGAGCTGGGGGAAGGGGGCAGAACGTCAGACAGAGCTCCACTTTTCTCTTCTGAAGCAGAAAATGGTAAGTTGGGGGTTGACAGGAAGGACTTAGCTATAGGCAATGCTGTGATTCTCAAGCTGGGCTTCTTTGGGGATTACATATTTAATCATGTTCCAGGCCTAATCATATGTATGGGAGGCATATTATGTATAGGAGTTTAAAGCGACATCCCTCTCTCCCTCCTTAATTCTCTCTCTCTCTTTCTCTTATACATCACACACACACACAAATACACATGTCAAATCTAAACTCCTGAAAAATTCATCTATCATCAGTGATGGCAAATTCTATAGTCCCCATAGCCATGGCCCTAAGGATTAATCCATAGATGCAAGCAGCTATGTTGAACCCAATCAACAAAACAGTTTATTTGTGCCGGTCTTTAGAGCAGGTCTTCTGTAAAGTTGATGGATCTTATTATCCTCTTCCAGTACGAGCCACTACCAATACTTGCATCACAAATCGGGATAGATTCAGTGTGGTATAGTGTTGGAGTATCACTCTGGAGACCAGGGTTCAAATCTCCACTCAGTCAAAAAAACCATTAAGGTGTCCTTGGCCAAGTCACACTCTCTCAGCCACAGAGGAAGGCAGGGGCAAACCTCTCCTAAATAAACCTTGCCAAGAAAACCCTGTGATAGAGTTGTTTTAGGGTTGCCGTAGAACAAAAAAAACAATAACAAAGCTTATATTGCTAGGAAGATTGATTTCTTCAGCCCATCCTGTAGGATAACAACTAAACTTTAAACTAAACTTCATTTCCTGGAAGACACAACCAGTTGGGCCAATGGGATTCTGGCAAATAGTTTAAAAATGTGTTATTGAAGGCTTTCATGACCAGAATTACTAAGTTTTCTGGGTTGTATGGCATTCTCTCCTGACATTTTGCCCACATTTATGGCAGACATCCTCAGAGGTTGTGAGGTCTGTTGGAAACTAGGCAAGTGGGTTTTATATATGTGTGGAAAGTCCAGTTTGGGAGAAAGAACTCTTCTCTGTTTGAGGCAAGTGTGAATGTTGAAATTGACCACCTTCATTAGCTTTTAATGACCTTGCAGATTCAAAGCCTGGCTGTTTCTTGCCTGGGAGAACTCTTTATTGACAGCCACCATGTCAGACTACACAGAAAAGCCATCGAAATCCACAAGCATGTGGACAATTTCAACAGAAAGGAGTAAAGAATGAATATGAACAAAATCTGGCTAACAGTATTTTAAAAACCTCTAAAATCAGGGCAGTAAATAAAGAACAACATTCAGAAAACAGGGGAATTCCAGACAAGAAACAATCAGGGCCAGCTAACACCTACCAACAAAGGATTCCCTCAAGCAAGAAGCAGCCAGGCTTTGAATTGGCAAGGCCATTAAATGCTAATCAAGCTGGCCAATTGCAACATTCACACTAGCCTCAAACAGGCAAGAGTTCTTTCCCCCACCCTGGACTTTCCACAGATATATAAATCCCACTTACCTAGCTTCCAACAGACCTCACAACCTCTGAGGATGCCTGCCATAGATATGGGTGAAACGTCAGGAGAGAATGCTTCTGAAACATGGCTATACAGCCCAGAAAATTCACAGCAACCCAAAGTCTAAAAATGTCTGTTGACTGAGGAACTAGAATAATCGAATTTGTATTTATAAAACACATTAGTTTCCTTTTTTTGGACAAATTTGAATACCCAGTTTGGATTTGCCCCTGTTTGAGACAAGAAATCCCATTGTCCCTCATATTTGGCCAGGGCTGATTATAGTCCTGAACACCTGGGGGATTCCAGGTTGTTTCATCTACATTTACTTGATCGCATCAATCTTGAGGTATCTCTCCATGCCGTCTGGTGTGCCACAGCTTGGCAGAAAGTCCCTGTTCCTCCTTCTGAATCACTTCCTCCATTGCCAAAAAACATTTCAGGATGTCTTCTAGGCAGCCGGCCCAAAATGTGCATCCATGTTCATCCGTCTGAACAGAATAGGAGATGAAGTTGTGCTTGGGACATGCTTTATGGCATGCCATTTGCTCTTGCCAGCTGTGTGCGGATGATGTATAAGTTGGAGAGGGCAGAGCATTTACTACTAATTGCTTTACTTTACTACTTCCTTGGCAATGCAGATCCTATGGGCACGGTTTCGGGAGAAGTACTTTTCGGATGGTTCTCAGAACTTCCCAATTAGTAAAGGTGCTGGCCAGGTTCCCTGGGAGATTCTGGGAGCTTCCCAAAAAAGTAACTTTCCTTGCTAGTGGTGCTGAGCATTGGTGTACTGAACCTATGGACACAGCATTCCGCCCATGGGTTCAACTGTATGGGATCTTTGGTCCTACGTATGTATTGTATTTAAGTTGCCAATAGTCTCTTAGTATTGACCATACTGGTTAGGATAGATGGGATTTGTAAACCAAAGTTTCCCCATCTCAACCTACTGTAAAGTATCAACTTATGGGATTCCCAACTGCAGTATATTGTGTTAATTATGCCTAGCTGAAGTGGATTTATTAATAGAGAGAGGGGTGGGGGAAGACTAGAGCCTCCATGTTCAGCAGTAGCATATCTTTAAGACTCAAACAAGAGTCCTATGTAAATGGGGCAGTGGATCCACACCTGATTTTGATTTAGCATTTAAAGCAGTTTTTATTGTGTGTTCCTGCGTATTGTGTCCTCCATATGGATTTCCGGGAGGATGCTGTTAAGTCAACTTTATTTATACCCCGTCCCATCTCCCCTTGGATGGGGTGGCTTACAACATAAATGGCAGCCATTCTATGCCATACAATGCACAGTGAAAATACAAATACATGATAAATTAAATGCAGATAATTAAAATGACAATTTATCGTAACTAAACATGAAAACAAATCAATAAAACACACATGACAACTGTGATTAAAAGGAGATTAAAAACCGAATTGGTAGATTAAAACCATAACCGCCATTAAGGTCCTGTCCATAAACCAGTTATTGTGTGGCAGCCAGATATTCAAGGGTCTCCATAAGACTGGGAGCATAAGTACCGTATATACTCGAGTATAAGCTGACCCAAATATAAGCCAAGGCACCTAATTTTACCACAAAAACTGGGAAAACGTATTGACTCTAGTATAAGACAAGCGTGGGAAATGCAGCAGCTATGGGTCAAATTCAAAAATAAAAATAGATATTAATAAAATTGCATTATTTGAGGCATCAGTAGGTTAAATGTTTTTGAATATTTATATAAAACTAATTTAAGATAATAATAAAACTTTAATAAGATAAGACTGTCCAACTGAATACCTATATACTCAAGTATAAGCCAACCTAAATAGAAGCCAGCCAGAACCCTCACTTGGGTATGAGCCGAGGGGAGCTTTTTCAGCCCTAAGAAAGGGCTGAAAAACTAGGCTTATACTCCAGTATATACAGTAAGTTTTTAATTATTTTCTGAAAGATGAACGCAGTGTCTGGGCAGGTTCATATGAGGAGAGGCAGGTGGTCAGGTAACCTGAACCTGAACTGTTTAGAGCTTTAAAGTTAACAACCAGCACTTTAAATTTCACACGGTAGCAAATTCAGAGCCAGTGGAGTTGCTGTAGCAACTCCACTCTACGGAGCTCCAGTTAGTAACCTGGCTGCAGATCTCTGGACCAGCTGAAGCTTCCAAGTGCTGTTTAAAGGCAGCCCCACATAGAGTATGTTGCAGTAGTCCAGACAAGATGTAACTACCATGGGCGGGTCAGGCATCTCAAGGTATGGGCACAGCTGCCAGCAAGTTTTAATTGTGCGAAGGCACTCCTGGTCACCGCTGACACCTGAGGCTCCAGGGTCAGCGGTGAGTCCAGGATCACCCCCAAGCTGTGTACCTATGACTTCAGGGGGAGAGTAACCCCATCCGGCACAGGTTGCATCCCTATACCCTGATCTGCTTGATAACATGATCGAGTACATGTTGATCAATTAGTTACAGTTGCTTCAATATCGACATGCTTAGTTACTATGTTGTCGAAGGCAGGTGGACAATTTCAACAGAAAGAAGAAAACCATGAATATGAACAAAATCCGGCTACCAGTATTTAAAAAACTCTAAAATCAGGAAAGTAAATGAAGAACAACACTCAGAAAGCAGGGGAATTCCAGAAATGAATCAATCATGGCCAGCTGACACCTCCCAACAAAGGATTCTCCCAGGCAGGAATCAACCAGGCTTTGAAGCTGCAAGGCCATTCAATGCTAATCAAGCTGGCCATTTACAACATTCACACTCAGCTCAAACAGATGAGAGTTCTTTCTTTCAACCTAGACTTTCCAAAGATACAAAAATCCTACTTGTCTAGTTTTCAACCGACCTCAGAAACTCGCCCATAAATGTGGGTGAAATGTCAGGAGATAATGCTTCTGGAGCATGGCAATACAGCTCAGAAAACTCACAGCAACCCACTGCTTAGTTACATTTTGTGATTATTCTCATATATTTTAAGGTACCATTTTCTGCCAAAATCTCAATGTATTTTAAAATTAAAATTATGCACATATATTTTATGCAGAATAAAACAGTATCTTATCCAGCATAGGAGCATTCATTTTGGGCTGGCTATGCACTGTAGAATTAATATCGTTTGACACCATTTTAATGACCATGGTTCGATGCTGTGACATCCCGGGAGTTGTAGTTTTGGTGAGGCACCAGCACTCTTTGAAAGGTGCATAAATGAAACTCCATTTTTGGATAATCGACACTACACTTGATCTTAACCAAAGGCTGAGAATCCAAAGTACAATAAAGTCTCGCTTATCCAACACAAATGGGTCGACTGAACATCGGATAAGCAAAAATGTTGGATAATAAGGAGGGATGAAGGAAAAGGAAAAGCCTATAAAACATCAAACTACATTATGATTTTACAAATTAATCACCAAAACATCATGTTTTACAACAAATCAACAGAAAAAGGCAGTTCAATACATGGTTCAATACACTGTAACGTTATGTAGTAATTACTGTATTTACGAATTTAGCACCAAGACATCGCCATGTATTGAAAACATTGACTACAAAAAACATTGTAACATAATTACTACAAATGAAGATAGAATTGCATCAAATTAACTTACTGTAACAACATTATCAGAAGTTAAATTTATAAAAAGTTCAGTTCTGGGAAGGCAGACTGTGTTGAATAATACAGAACGTTAGATGAGTGAAGGTTGGATAAACGAGACTTTATTGTAGTCTGTAAAAGGCAGAAATACGGTCCTCTTGCTGTTGAGGGACTACAAATCCTATCAGACTTACTTCTAAAGCCACTGTGGATAAATGCTGGTAAGTCCAGTTCAACAAACTGGTGGCTCCCATGTCAAGAAGGTAGTAGATCCACACCAGGTTGTAATCTAGGCTTTGAAGGAGCTTTGATTGTGTGTTCTTGCATGGCAAGGGGTTGGACTGGATGGCCCTTGTAGTCTCTTCCAACTCTACCATTAAAAGCCTCCATATTAGGTTCAGGATCTTGGGTGGCTCCAACAAAATCTGGAGTGGATTCATTGCCCTTCTAATATGTGAGTCACAGTTGCCATTTGTCCAATGACATTATGTGTACATAATTCCCATTCCTGGTTTACGGTCAAAATCCTGCTGATTCTATTATTGAATTTACTTCCATGTTCACTCATCAATTCATTTGGTCTAGTTGGGATTAACTAATGGGATTCAAGCCATATAATTCGGGCAATTGGGATCATTGAATCGCAATTGAAAATGTAACAACAAACAATGTGTTCCATTCCATTGTTATTCCAAAGTCTTTTGGAACAGGCTGATCCATCATAGCTTATGGTGAAGTTGGATATGGGGATGTTGTGTTATATTAGAATCCCTACAGATCTAGCCCCTTTTGCCACAGAGCCAAGGTCTGTTCTCATCTGTGGGGAAGGGCTTCTCTTCTTCCCTCTCCCCATTTCTTCTTTGACACTTCACAATGTATCATGAAAGTGAGCCGCCCACCGGTGAAGCGACTGGAGCTGCTAATCTGGTCAGACATCTGTCTCTTGTGAAGAGGGGAGGGCGGAGGAGAAGGGGAAAACAAACCCGCCTGGGCTATTGCCATCCGCTGTGGTTCTGTGTTTCCTTCCTGCAGGGGTGATTTTCTAAAAATGAACACGCTCATGTTTTTCCACATGGTCTGAAAGCAATGCTAGGGGCTTCCATTCCCCCCAGCTGGGGAGAAGTCATGGAAGATAACACCATTGGTGCTCACTAATTATCATGGGGGCTATTTAATAGGAAAATGCCAATTAGGAGAGTGGGCACTATTGTAGCCCTCACGTCCTGCTTGTGGGCTACCAGTAGCCTAGCCATCTATTTGGCTACTGGGTTGCTGTGAGTTTTCAGGGCTGTAGGGCCATGTTCCAGAAGCATTCTCTCCTGAAGTTTCACTCACATCTATGGCGGCATCCTCAGAGGTTGTGAAGTCTGTTGGAAACTAAGCAAGTGGGGTTTATATATCTGTACAATGTCCAGGGTGGGAGAAAGAACTCTTGTCTGTTGGAGGCAAGTGTGAATGTTGCAATTGGCCACCTTGATTAGCATTGTGCAGCCTGGCAGCTTCAACGCCTGGCTGCTTCCTGCCTGGGGGAATTCTTTTTTGGGAGGTGTTTACTGGCCTTGACTGCCGCAGGCCAGCAAGAGTTCTTTTTCCCATCTTGATTATTTCACAGATATATAACTTCCCTATGGGGAAGTCATAGGCAGGAGGGAGGGAGCTTGTTTTCTGCTGCCCTGCAGATTAGGACACGGAACAATGGCTTCAAACTACAGGAAAGGAGATTCCACCTGAACATCAGGAAGAACTTCCTGACTGTGAGAGCTGTTCGACAGTGGAACTCTCTCCCCGGGGCCGTGGTGGAGGCTCCTTCTTTGGAGGCTTTTAAGCAGAGGCTGGATGGCCATCTGTCGGGGGTGCTTTGAATGCGATTTCCTGCTTCTTGGCAGGGGGTTGGACTGGATGGCCCATGAGGCCTCTTCCAACTCTACTATTCTATGATTCTATAAACCCCACCTGCCTATTTTCCAACAGACCTCACAACCTCTGAGGAAGCCTGACATAGATGTGGGCTAAACGTCAGGAGAGAATGCTTCTGGAGCATGGCCGTACCACCCAGAAAACTCACAACAACCCAATGCCAATCCTGTTCTAGGATTTTCTTAGCAATGTCCATTCATTGCCTTTGTGTTCCTCTGAGGCTGAGAGGGTCTGACATGCCCAAGGCCACTCAGTGAGTTTCCTTGGCTGAGCAAGGATTTGAACCCTGGTCTCCAGAGTCCTAGTCTAGCATTCAATCCATTTTATAATGTTTGTTCAATATAAAAACACCCCAGTCTGGATTTTAAAAAGCACCTACTAGAATGAAACACTTTCTTCTTGCAAAAAGGCAGAAACATATCGAATTCCTGGTACTTTCCGGATGTACTGGACTACAATTCCCACTGTCCCCCTCCAACAAGACAGTTGTTTTTCTTCTCCCTCCTTTCTTTCTCTTTGATTTTCCCCCTTTGCAAACTGACAGCCCTGTGAAGAAGAGCAGTTGAGCAAATTGGAGGACAGACGGGGGAGAGTTTACACTGACAGGAAATCTAGGGACAAGTTGGAAATAGGCCCCGGGGTTGGGAACGCATTGCTAGACCCTCTGAGGAAAGGAGTGTCAGTGTGCATTCATCCAAGAAACAAGAGAGAGAGAGGAAGTGAAGGGAAGTGAAGGAGAAAAACAGGGGGTGAGTTCAGGACAACCTGCTGCATAAGCAGAGAATCTAAAAACCTGTGATTTCTGGGGAAAAAACCCAGTTTCAGTAATATGGAAGATTAATAAATAAATTATACAGATTAAACCAATGATTTGCCTGGTTTGCGCTGCTGAGCTTTTGGTCTGCTCCTTTGCTACTCCCGCTGCCTGAAATGTAAGATTTAAAGTAGGAAGCAGGGATTGGAAAACTGAAACTCAGGGAGTGCTTAAACATGGTTTTCACATGCAGCTGAATAAAGAGTCATGTGTTGTGCTACTCCTGAATCCATGTGAGGGGAGGCAATTTGTGATTAACCATGTATATCGAAATACAAAACACATCAAAATTACGTGCCAATGGAAAGACAGAATACCAGTGAGTAGACGATTTGAGAAATATTCCTCTCGGTATACTAATCCCCTACTTGTGGGACGATCTGAGGTTTGACATCTGAAAACATTTTCAATAGTAGGGTTTACACCTGTAGCCGTAACTGGCAGAGTTCATTCTACTATCTCATGACTTTAACCCCCCCAGGCATGGGCAAACTTGGGCCCTCCAGGTGTTTTGGACTTCAACTCCCATCATTCCTAACAGCCGGTAGGCTGTTAGGAATGGTGGGAGTTGAAGCCCAAAACACCGGGAGGGCCCAAGTTTACTCATGCCTGCTTTAGCCCCATCTACATATGGTCAGTATAAACCACATGTATCAAACTCAAGGCCCAAGGGCTGAAACCGGCTGGTTTGAATCTGCGAGATGGGGTGAGCTCCCATCTGTCAGCTCTAGCTTGCAGTGACATGAGAGAATCCTCCCAGCAGGATGGTAACATATCCAGGTGTTCCTTGGGCAACGTCTCTGTAGACAGCCAATTCTCTCACACCAGAAGCGACTTGCAGTACATTCTCAAGTTACTTCTGACATGATTAAAAAAGAATGGGGTTTGAATTTAGATACCAGGCTTATGGGTATGATGCTTGACTTTAAATGTTTTTTCACCTCTCCCCAACCTCAGAACCACAAGTGCTGTTGGGTTGCAATTCCCATTATCCCCAGTCCTCATGGGCGGATATAATTCAAAAGTGATGGGATTTTTCAATCAATAACATCTGGGAATCCAAATTGAGTAAAAACTAAGGAGCCCAACTGCTATGTATAAAAATGTATAGTTGTCCCTCTGAATCTATGTATTCTCCACCCATGGATTCAGTAGCCCTTCTAAGGAAAACATAAGGTTGCTTTGGCTCTCAAGAAAAAAAGGTTGACACCCTGGTGAGTCTAGTAGTCTACATCAGGCATGGTCAATGCAGACCAGGCATGGGCAAACTTTGCCCCTCCAGATGTTTTGGATTCCAACTCCCACAATTACTAACAACCTACTGGCTGTTAGGAATTCTGGGAGTTGAAGTCCAAAACACCTGGAGGGCCAAAGGTTGCCCATGCCTGGTCTGCACTGACCATATAATGTTCTTTTAACTGAACAGTCAAAGTCAGTTTCAGTGGCAGATTCATTGTGCCAACATATTTCCCTTAAACCCTTAGTGTGAGTGTGAAAGCCATAAAAAATTGAGAAGTCACCCAATAACGGCATCATGGAAAAATGGGACTCCTCTTCCAGGAAAGCCCAGAGGGCTAAATTTGACTTCCTGTGGATCAGATTTGGACACGAGGCCTGAGAATCCCCATTCTTGCCATACATAAGCAGAAGGAACTGTACTTTCCATTTAAAAGGAGAGATAAATAGATTTTAAAGCAGATAGTCACAGATATGTGGGCTTGATGCTCAATGGGATATTTAAAGAATCTGTGAAACCAAGACAGTCTCCTGCAAAGATTTCTGTTTCCACTTATGGCTTCAGATTAATGGCCCCCTCCTCCATTTAAAACCCATAGGTCTATGATCCATATTTTGCAGGTGTTCCTTGACATTAATTCTTATAGCTCTAATTCTATGCAGCCTGAAGAAATAGGTAACAGATAGAGAGAGCAAAGGGGAGAGAAGAACTCACTATACAGTCTTTCAGATTTTGTCCGCTGTTTACTCTGTGTTATAATATTGGATTCTGAATTGCATCTGCTCATCATCATGAAATTTCTCCTGTCATGTTTCCCAGGAAAAGGAAGTGGTTGGGGTTGTTGTATGTTTTCCGGGCTGTATGGCCATGTTCCAGAAGTATTCTCTCCTGACGTTTCACCCACATCTGTGGCAGGCATCCTCAGAGTTGCCTTACAACCCGTGGGGATGCCTACCATAGATGTGGGCAAAATGTCAGGAGAGAATACTTCTGGAACATGGCCATACAGCCCAGAAAACATACAACAACCTTGTGATCCCGGCCATGAAAGCTTTCGACAACACATTAAACATAGGTTGACTTGTATCAATAAGCCAATTCCAACATTTCTATCTGGAGTACGTCTTTTATACAGTGAATGGCTCTTAGTTTCCCATTCAAGAGGAAGCCAGTTCTAAATATTCTGCATTATCATAGCTCACTACTATATTGTTTCTGGCAAAATCCTACTCCCTACCAATGACTGCTATGAGTATGGTAGCTGAAATCAGAGATAACAAGGAACTTTGAAGAAGGTGGCAGATGGTTTCTCCATTCTTATTAATGAAATCAATCATGGTGCTTCCAGTGGTTTCAGCCCTGGTTTCCCTCCAACTTTGGTTGTGGGTTCTGCTGACTTTTTAAATGCCCATCTCAGGACACAGTCTCAGAAGTCGGAACAAGTACTTTTTGGGACAGCAGCTCACAGAATCCCCTAACCGCCAATGAGAGCATTGCTTGGGCAAAAGACTGCTCAAAACCCCCATAGATATCCCCTTTCATGTTGCCATGAGAAGATGGTAAGATAATGCATGAGTAATGGAGGGGCTAGGTCAGGCATGTAAGAGTTGCAGTCCAAAACACCCAGAAGGCCCAAGTTTGCCCATGCTTGCTATAGACTCATATATAAGTCTAGAAATCTTTAGTTAAAAATCAACCGCAGAAACCTGGGTCAATTTATCCAAAAGTAAGTTGAGTGCTCTGCCATCAAGGAACCCATTCTCTGAGTAGAGTGGCGAAAGGCAAGAGCTTAGTCCATTCTGGGAGAATCTTTCATAAAGCATTGAGCCAAATAGTCTATCTGAGCTATAGTGCTACTTCTGGCCTTTTTGAATTCTTGGGCAGGTCATGGCTAAGTCAAAGATCATAAACACTTCAAATTATGGATTTTGATAGGACCCATGAATAACTCAAAGCTGGTATTGGTACTGATCATCAACTTATAGAATCATAGGGTTGGAACAAGAGGCAGTAAAATCACATTCAAAGCACCCCCGACAGATAGCCATCCAGCCTCTGTTTAAAAGCCTCCAAAGAAGGAGCCTCCACCACACTCCGGGGCAGAGAGTTCCACTACTGAACAGCTTTCATGGTTAGGAAGTTCCTGATGTTCAAGTGGAATCTCATTTCCTGTAGTTTGAAACTGTTGTTTTGCATCCTAGTCTCCAGAGCAGCAGAAAACAAGCTTGCACCCTCCTCCTTGCACTTCCCCTCATATATTGATACATGGCCCTCATCATGTCTCTTCTCAGCCTTCTCTTCTGTTGGCCAAACATGACTAGCTCTTTAAGCTGCTTCTCTTAGGGCTTGTTTTCCAGACTCTTGATCATTTTAGTTGTTCTCCTCTGGACACATTCCAGCTTGTCAGCAACTCCCTTGGGTCTTATCCATGGGTCTTGTCAAAATCCATACTTTTGCCTCCAAAACCTGCCCTCAACTTATACTTGAGGTCAACTTATATATGAATAGATATGGTAATTACTAATTAGACACAGCTCTGTCCACTAGTACTGTGCCTCTTCTCCCTATATCTCAGCAACTACTGCACTGAGGTGGCTGCTTCAGGTGCCCAACAGCAGGGCTGGCACTTGATCCAGGTGGCTATGGAATCTGACTTAGATCTGCTTCAAGAGAAGTGCCTTCAGACCATTCATAAGCAAATCTCCCTTCCCCATATGCATCTCTTTACTCTGCCCAGCAGCCATGGGGTGTTAAATCCTCCTTCTGAAACAATGCCTCAAGGATTTGGGTTGTGAAGAAGCGCATAAGCTCTGCCGATCCCATCTGTGAGCTGTCAAGGAGCAGTAAAGTGGGGAAGGGGGGGAGGTGGAAGGAATGTGTCAGGTGGGTGACGGACTTATGGGCTTATTATGGGAGGATGCAAAAGACCGAGAGTGTGGGAGGGGCGTTGAAGAAAGGCGAAAGCAGAAAAGAGAGCCTTTAACTACAATCTCTGCCTCTCTCTCTCTCTTGACCGCCCCTGTTTCTTCTGTCTCTCTATCTCTACACCATTTTTTCCTTCCCATTCCCTTGTCAGACCGAAACACTATTTACAGGAAAGCCATGCCCATTCAGCTGGCAGGGCTGTGAACAACGCCATGTGCCACAGCCAAAATAAACCCACGCAAATGCGTTCTCAGTCACCCTGCCTATTTCACTTTTAATACCGAGATCAAATGAAAAGTGCCATTTTTCATAAGAAGACCTCTTTAACCCTTAACTTGTCTTTCCTCTTCAGCTCTGATGAGTTGAATACTGTTTCTTTTCCTCTCTCTCCTAAAGTGTCTCCATCTCTCCATATACTGTGTGCACACATCAGCCGTCCCCTTGAGGCTATATACTACGTGCATTAAGTTGTATTTACCTCTTGCCGGGCTCAGTGGCCCAGTTTGTATATAAGGAGCTCTTCATTCACGTGATGTGCCTCCCTCCCCTCCTTCCATTCTCCATCGACACACATATGGTTTCGACCTTTAAAGCCCTAAGTGGCTTATGGGCTGGCAACCTGAAGGAGCCCCTTTCCCCTTATCCAGCTACACTGACCTCAAGATCTCAGATCTTCCTCGGGGGTTTCCCCATATCACCAAATGGATGACTAGATAAGAAAAGGTCTACTCAGTGTTGGCATCCCATTTGCAGAATGCCCACCTTGGAGAAGCTCATCTGGTAACAGCATCGTGGTCTCTTTGGTGCCAGGTGAAGACTTTTGGATTCACAAGCTTCAAGGATGGCGAACAAGACCCATGAGGAAAGGTTGAAAGACTTAGGTATGTTCAACCTGGTGAAGACTGAGAGATGTCATGATTGGTTGTGGTTGTGTGCCTTGGAATCATTTCCCACTTATGGTGGCCTTAAGGTGAACATATCACTGGGTTTTCTGGGGCTGAGAGTGTGTGACTTACCCAAGGTCAGTCAATGGGTTTCCATTGCCAAGCAAGGAATCAAACTTTAGTCTCCAGTTGTAATCCAATGCTCAAACCATCTTACAACAAAGATGTGTTTACAGGCTTGTTCTCTTCTGTTCCAGAGGCTATAGGCAGGTCAAATAGTTTTAAATTACAGGAAGTTAGATTTTGACTGAACATTAGAAGGAACTTCTTGATGGTAAGAGTGGTTTGGCAATGGGACCAATTATCTAGAGAGATGGTGGGATCGCTTTCTCTGGGTATCTTCAAGAAGAGGCTGGACAACTTCCCACTGGAGATGCTTTAGCTAGAGTTTCTCTTGGAATGAGATTTGAACTTGCTGGCCTAATCTACAATTCTGTTATTCCCATAGAGTAATAGAGTGGCAAAAAGAACTTCAAATGGCATTCTAGATTGCATCAGTTGAATTATAAAATCCACATCAAGAGAAGTAACATTCTCGCTATATTTGGGTAGGCTTCATCTGCAGTGCTGTGGCCAGTCTGGGACATCACCATTTTCTAAGGGCATCAACAAGCTAGAAGATATCCAGAAAATGGTGACAGATGTGCCAAAGGGTCTGGAAACCAATCTCTATGAGGAATAGTTGAGATACCTGGGGGTGTTTTCACCCGGAGAAGGGAAGGGTGAGAGGCAATATGATCGTTGTCATCAAATATTTGAAGGGCTATCATGTAGAATGTTTTTCTGCTGCTCCAAAGAGTAAGCTCTCAAGCAATGGATTCAAATTGCAAGAAAAGGTATTTGGATTAAACCTTAGGAAAAGCTGTTTGGTAAGACCTCTGAAATAGTGGAGAAAGCTGTATAAGCAGCTGATGGGAACCTCCTTCATTAATCTTCCATTCAGTGGTTGATGATCACCTGTTGGATATGCATTTGCTGTGTTCCTGCAATAACAGGTGTTTGGACTAGATGATGATGATGATGATGATTCCTTTCCACTCTACAACTTTTTTTATTCTATGATTCTTCTTTGCTGTTGATTCGATGGTGGTTTTGTATTCTGTGGCATTTTCATTTTAGCTGCAGGCTTTATTGTGTATTTTTTTGGTTATCGATTACAGTTTGTATTTTTAAAACATTTTGCTACCCCCAGCAACTATCATACCCAAACAGCAAGGGCAAGGGGATTGGGCATTCACAAGTTATAGTTCAGCACATTTGGAGGGCAGCATGTTTGGGAAAGCTGAGTTATCTATATAAGTGCATCTACACTTTATGTTTATTGCAGTCCAATACCACATTGTCACTACTCCCTCCTATGCAATGCCAGGATTTGTGTTGAGTACTTAAATTTCTCTGCAAGGAACTCCAGTAGTTAAAGTAGAATCAAACTGCCACAATGTGTAATAGTGTAGTCTGTGTCTTAAATTCCTCCCTTCCCCCGCCCTTTCAACCTTATAGGGGTGTGGATGGATTACATTTATTAATTGCATTCATATCCTTCCTATTATCCAGTGAACCCAAGGAAGTGTATGGTACATAGGTTACCACCTTTGAATGTTTTTTCATGCTGGTACAAATTGGGCTGATTGAGGCCGCAGGCCAATATTGCCTCAGCATAACATAAATATCCCCGTAGAGATATACTGCACCACCGCTGTGCATTTCTCATGCAGAAGAGCAACATTAACACATATCAAGAGCTGAATGCTGTTGTACAATGCACAGCATGCAATTGTCATGCTCAACCACAATGTACAACTGTAGTGCACAGCCTCAATGCACAGAACATAAACAAGCATGTCAACATTGATGTATGCGCAACTCTGTTTTCATTACTGTCAGTAGAACATCTCTGTTGAACTATGACGAATAATTTCTCCAGCATGTGCAGCATGACTTACAGATGAGTATGCCACTAGTACCAGAATGCCAGAAAGAGAAAGAAAGAAAGACAGATTGAGAGGCTGGCTCATGTTCCCTCAAATCTGGCATTGTGATAGGGACCTGGACTTTTATCTCCGGGTCCAAGACATGATAAGTCTCTCCATAACTTTCAATTAAATGAAGAGACTGTGAGGTGGTGACCCAGAATCATGAGTGCAAATGCTGCCACCACAGCAAGAGCAATGCCCAAGGCAAGTCAGCTTGTATAGGATTATCTCTTTTTCTGTGTTTCCAGTCCTTGCTCCTGGATCCCAAGGCAGTTCCAGCCAGTTTGTCAGGAGATAAATGCCACTGTCCAAGCAAGAGAAACATCCTGTCAATCTGCTTTGTGGAGGCTATGGCTGAGCGCAGTGGATCATCCAAAATGGGCATTCCCTTGGGCTCGCTTGCCCTTTGCACCCAGCTCTTTTGTTCCTTGTTAATTATTTAGAGTGGATAGATACCATTACCACTCAAAAGGTCCACAAAGGGATGCAGAGCAAATGCCATTTGGAGTACTTATAGAAATGGGTAGAGTTCGGGAGTTAAAGGAGTGGGAAGCCAGACTCTACATTTCCTTAGAAGGAAATGGAAGAATGACAGGTAAAAAGGGGGTGCCAGGAACCTTTGGAAGCAGAAGGGATTTGGAGTGAGAAAGTAAAATGGAGAGTAGTGAGTTGGGAAGTGTGGCCTTCTCTGGCAACTAAGATCATAGCGCAATAGCGCCACAACCCAACCTGGCCTGGTCCAGCTGCTCTCCGAGGTCCTGAAATCCAGCACGGCGTGCCTGCAATACGTGCCTTCCCTGACTGTGGTGTTATTATTATAGGGAAACACCCCAAGGGACTGCTGGCCCCCTCCTTCCTCCACTCCAGCCAAGCTGTTGCCATTCTGTCCATCAAGCATCAGGGGAGATGCTCTGTCCAATCAGGAGCTGCTGCTTTGTAATAGGCACTGGGGAGTCCTGACAGCTGCTCTCTTCTTCTTCCTCCTCCTCCTCCTCCTCCTCCTCCTCCTCCTCCTCCTCCTCCTCCTCCTCCTCCTCCTCCTCCTCCTCCGAACCCATGGTGCATCCAACACACTTGTAATAACAGAAGGGGAGAAGACAGCCTAAGGGGGTAGTGATTGTTTTGGTGTGCGCAAGTGAGATGTGCACACAGGAGAGAAAATCCACTCTTCAGTGGAGCAACAAACAGCCCCGCAGCACCTTTAAGCCCAACAGATTTATTTCAGCACGAGCTTTTGTGGATTACAATCCATTTCCTCTGATCCATGGCGTATCATCCGTCAGGTGCGCCTGTGTGCAACGCTGCGCAGCTGTGTGGGTGGGATCGGAGCAAAATAGAAGGAAGTGGTTTCTGAGCCAGGCAAACCCGTGCTAGGATGAGTTTGAGAGCTCCGAGAAAAGCATTTGTTGCTTTGCAGAAGCTGACAGGCACAGCTGTCCCTTTGGAAACAGCCCCAGTGTTACAAAGAAAGCGGCATCCAAAAAGATCATTCTGCCAGCAAACGTCAGACAAATGGTCTAAGATCATGTGGCTAAGAGATCCTTTATCCTGTTTTGTTTTTATCAGCGCATGGGGTGGAGTTGTTTGTTTGTTAAACAAGCTCCCATCGTACCACTGTGTTAATCCCTGAGTCGTATTTCTGAAGCGCAGTCGTAGCATCTCTGCTCTCAGCATTCTCGCTGCTCTGTTTAAAGGCACAATAGTCACTGCCAGCCTCTGTTGCACAGCTTTAAAAAGGCACATGGAAAGCAGCTGAAACCTAGGAGCTCTTTTTCCAGCTTTGGAAGGGATGCCATCATATAATCCCTAATTCTGTGGAAATTCTGCAGGAATATGTGGAAATTCTGCCAAGTCAAAACAAAATGTCCAATTTAATGTTTTAATCAGACACAACGAAAACAGATTTTTACAGACTGGAAAGGAAATGAAGGCAAGTCCAGACAAGACTGAGAAAGGGACAGCCAAGAGATAGAGGCATTCTTAGCTTGGTTTCAGTTTTCATTTGGAGTGTGCATAGCAAATCAACATCATCTATTTTATAACTGTCCAAAAATAAGAGTTCAGAATTCTCCAAGGCAGTCCATTTGCACAACTCTTACCATGGGGAAGGTCTTCTTAATAGATAAAGGTAAAAGTTTTCCCCTGACACTTAGGTTTTATTCATGGTGTCACAAGCAAATTGAAGATGCAATTATAATGTATTTAAAAACACAAAGTTAAAAACTTGGCATTATACTAGATTTCCTTTGCCCAGAAGCTGACCACTTGGAGTGCCTCTGGTGTCGCTGTGAGAAGGTCCTCCATTGTGCATATGGCAGGGCTCAGACCACATTTGTTTGCTATTCTCCACATTTGCATGTCGTGGACTCCACTTTGTAGCCCCATTTTCTAAGATTGGCTCTGCATCTTGTGGTGCCAGAGCACAGTCTGTTCAGTGCCTTCCAAGTCACCCAGTCTTCTGTGTGCCTAGGAGGGAGTTTCTCATCCAACATCAGCCACTGATTGAGGTTCCGGGTTTTACCCTGCCACTTTTAGACTCTCGCTTACTGAGGTATTCCTTTGAGTATCTCTGTGGATCTTAGGAAGCTGTTTCTTGATTTAAGGCATTGGCATGCTGGCTGATATCCGAACAGAGGATGGGCCGGAGATGTCAATGGCTTGGTCAATACTTAGGTAAAATCACTAGTAATTTGAATCTGAGCTTGCTCCTGCTTCTATTTGACATTCCTCCAATTATTTAAAGATGACTATCATATCACCTCTCAACTTTCTCTTATTCAAGCTAAACTTACCCAACTCCTTAAACCTTTCCTCATTTGCCATCCTGGGGCCCATTCATTCTACGCAATTATGGTGATATGATTTCACTTTAATGGCCATGGTTTCATCATTCTAGGTCTTGTAGGTAAAAGGTAAAGGTTTCCCCTGATGTTAAGTCCAGTCATGTCTGACTCTGGGGGTTGGTGCTCATCTCCATTTCTAAGCCGAAGAGCTGGCGTTGTCCGTAGA
The DNA here is from genome assembly GCF_035594765.1 of Anolis carolinensis. NCBI lineage: Eukaryota > Metazoa > Chordata > Lepidosauria > Squamata > Anolidae > Anolis > Anolis carolinensis. The sequence continues at coordinate 16,748,362 of NC_085846.1, forward strand.
CACCTCCAAGGTCATGTGGCTGGCATGACTGCATGGAGCGCTGTTACCCCTCCTCAAATCACCAGTTGCAGAATTCCATAGGATGGAACTATGGTAGTTAAAGTAGAATAATAGTACTATAATTATGTACTGAAATTGGGTTCCTCTGAACACATGGCATCTTGTCAGTATCCTTCTTGAACTGGGCACAGAGTTTCAGACGAGGTCTGGCTAAAAGCAGGATTGCATAGTGCTATTATTTCCCTCCATTTAGACTACATGTCAAACTCAAGGCCCCTGGGCCAAATCCAGCCTGCCATGTTATTTTATGCAACCTTCCAGATAATGGACTGGAAGGTTGTATAAACTCCTAAATTCCCCCTCACTAGACATCATAACTAGAACTGATGAGAGTTGTGATGCAGTAACATCTGAAAGGCTGCAGTTTGTTCTGTTTGGTCGGGAGAGTGGGTTTTGAATGTAGATGCAAAGCTTGTGGATATGATGCATGACTTTAAAATGACTGTTAATATTTCCCTAATCTCAGAACCACCAGCTGTTGGGTTGCAATTCCCATCATTCCCAGTCCACATGGTGGATAATAATAAAATGATTGCGGTTGTCATTCAATAACATCTGGGTACCCAAATTGGGTAAAAACTAAAACACACTAACCACTATGTAAAATGATTATAACTAGCACTCTTTATCCACGGATTTTCTATCCATGGGTTCAATGGCCCTTTGAAGGCAACCATAAGGCTGACGTGACCCTTGCTGAAAATGAGTTAGACAAACCTGATCTGGATACTAAATAGGTTAGTCCAGCTAAATGCTTGGCCATGTCTCTGTGCCTTTTATAAATGCTTGTAAAACAGAAGCCCTTTGCCCTGCTTATCTGAAAATTGATAAGGCTAATGCCCTGGAGAGCAGGTCTATGTGGAAGTAATAGCATGCCTGACATTTTTCAAGCCGCTTGGCTGGAGAAGACTAAAATTACAGGCAGCAAAAGACTGGGTGGAAGACCAAAAACAATCTTATCACAGCCAACCAAAAGGAATGACACTTTGAAAATAAAACTGAATGGGGAAAGGAATGCATCTATTTTTGTTTTTGTTGCTTCAAGAGAGAGTGGCCATGTTAGAGTTCTCCAACCCAGTGGCTTCTTCAATACATGTTTATGAAAGTTAACAAGAGTCAACATCTCAGGAGACCCTTTGGAAGATTCCAGTCAAGGCCGTGCAATATGTGGTCTCCAGATGTTATAGTCTCCAGATGTTTTAGAGACCTATCAAATGATTAGTGACAGATTGTGGGGCTGCAATGCAACAACATCTGGAGGGTGACACATCCTCAGAAGCCAGTATAAAAATCATGAGATCAATAACATCTGCCAAGTGTTTTTCTAGCCGTAGTGCTGTTTGTTGTAGTAGTTGTTGTAATATGATCCAGTTTCATATTTTAAAGGCTGGATGGCATTCTCTTAGGCCTAAGCTGACTTAACAATCAAGTAATGGGGAATTGCAATGTTGCACAACACTGGTAATTCGAATGGTGAACAGAGATGTAGCTATTTCTCTGGTACCATTGTGCAGACAGCAGAGTGGCTGTTGCACAACAGTCCTAGCATACAATATGTCCCAATGCAAAATATGTTTCAAATGTTCAATGGGAACATTTCCATTTTGCTGCTCAAATTTCTTGACCTGTGCTTTGTAAACATACTGAGGGGAGTTGATTTGGCAAGCTGACCTGCTTTCCCCATTGCTCTTTGTTTTGTTGCATGCTCAGTAAAGGATTCTAGAGGCAGCTGCTGTTTACCTTGCCTGTTGTAAACAGGCATGCTTAACTCTAGTAGGATCAACTGGAGTAAATCCTATTCTTTCATAGTGTGTTTTACTGCAGTATTTACTGTAGACATGCTGCTGCATCCCAGACCCAAAAGTGTGAGTTTCTTTGACACCTTCCCAATGCCAATGCTCCAAAACAAACACTTTTAGCAATAGAGAAAATGAGGAGGAAAGGTAGGCTTGTGTGTGTAAAAAGATTTTGTAAAAAGGAGCATCTTTATCAGAGATTTTGTTAATTGGTGTATGCAGTATATAGGAGTGACAATCCAAATCTTTGCTTGAAGAGGGTTAAATTTGTAACAGTCACTCGAAGGGTTTCAGCGCTCTTCTTTCTTCTTCGTCCTCCAGGGTCCACAATGAACGCAGCACGGAGGTCAGCCCGAGTGGATTCGGGGGCGACAGAGTCCCAGATGGAGCCGTCCCTCAATGCCACCGAAATGCCCAGCAAGGAGAATGTTTTTTCCGACATGAAAGACAAGTTCATGAACAAACTGGGAAAGCTGCCAAGTGCGTAGAGCTGTGCTCACTTCTTTCTCCTTCCCGTCTCAGATTTCAGATTGCAGGGATGGCAGAATTCATCCAAGTTGAAAGGGCACCAGCTATTATAAAAATGTTTTCTGAAATAAATTGGAGTCATATAGTCTGCCATTTCTCAGCCAGCTTTAAGGCTTGGCTTGAATTTTAAAACACAGACAATGCACAGGACTCTAAGTAAAGGTAAAGATTTCTCCCTGACATTAAGTATAATCGAGTCTGGCTCTGGGGGGTGGCACTCCTCTCCATTTTGAAGCCGAAGAGTAAGTGTTGTCCATAGACGTCTTCTAGGACACGTGGCCAACATGACTGCATGGACGCTGTTAACTTCCAGCCAAAGCAGTACCTATAGATCTACTCACATTTGCATGTCTTTAAACTGCTAGGTTGGCAGAAGCTGGGGCTAACAATGGAAGTTCAACCCATCCGTGGATTCAAATCGCGGACCTTCCGATCAGCAAGTTCTTCAGCTTAGCAGTTTAAACCGCTGCACCACTACTCTATAGGGCTCTACCCTATAACAAAACCAAATTGGAGAATATGTTACCAAAAATGTCATCTCTTTGTCTTACAAAGTGTCATTCCAGTTTCCAAAAGAGCAGTGTAGCATATCCTTGTGATTCTATTTTTGCGAAGATTGAATCTTATTGCTCTTGGAGATGGAGCTGATTGTGTGGCAAGGACATTTTAAAGGAGAAGTTGTGTGCCCAAATGACATGATCTGAGTGGTTAGGGCAGGCATGGGTAAACTTGGGCTTTCCAAGTGTTTTGGACTTCAACTCCCACCATTCCTAACAGCCTTAGGCCCCTTCCTTTTCCCCCTCAGCCGCTTAAGCGGCTGAGGGGGAAAAGGAAAGGGCCTGAGGCTGTTAGGAATGGTGGAAGTCCAAAACACTTAGAGGGCCTAAGTTTGCCCATGCCTGGGTTAGGGGTATGCATTGTGTTAATAATGAATGTTGTGGCAATCTATAAACAGTGACTTTACCCCAGATTCCATCCTCCACATCTTCCCCCTCTTCTTATGCTCCCCTCCAGTTCCACCTTGGGCTTTGGCCGCGATCATCATTGTTGTTGGAGTGCTACTTCTGTGCTGCTGCTTCTGCATCTGTAAAAAATGCTTTGGCAAAAAGAAGAAAGGAAAGAAAGGGAAAGACAAAGGGAAGGCTCAGATTAATATGAAAGAGGTGAAAGAGTTGGGCAAAAGCTACATTGATAAGGTAAGTGGCAGCATTTCAGTGACTGTTGCAAAACCTTTCGACCTATATCTTTAATTACATTCAAAAGGAAATACAGTCTGCATGATTGAGAGAACACTTTATTTCTTCCCTATCTCTGACCTAAGAAGTGGGGCAAGGGCTCATGTTTGCCTTGGTGAACCTCAGGTGTGCTCAAAAAGTAGGCAGAAACCGACTCTCCAAGGGTGCACCTACACTGTAGAATTAATGTGGTTTAGTACAACTTTAATTGCCATAGCTCAATGCTATGGAATACTGGGATTTGTAGTTTGCTGAGGCACCAGGACTATTTGGGAGATAAGGCTATAAGGCCTTATAAAACTACAGCTCTCATGTATCCATACCATTGAGCTATAGCCACTGAAGTGATGTCAAACTGCATTCATTCTATAGTGTGAATGCATCCCAAGACTTCTTCTTAAGCTCAGCACTGTTAAAGCCTTTGCTATTCCCCAAGTCTTATGAATAGTACAGGAGTTCTTTCTAAACTCGTCCGGTTCATAGACTCACTCGCCTATGATAAACTAGCTATTGTGTTTGTGGGCATTGGCTTTTCGAATGCAACAGGCTTTTCCAACCTGGCAGATTCCTGATGTGTGGAACTCCCATCCGCCCCCAAAATCATGACCAAGAAGGTAAACTAATTAAGAAGAGAGAGAGAAAGAGAGAGAGAGGGCTGTATCCCATTTTTAAAATAACCCCCACAACTGATTTTGCTGATTGTCCTTTGAGCACAAAGCTTAGCTGAAGATGGAAGAGCCAGGCTGTCAGCTAATATCTGTAGGAGCAAAGAGAAAAAGATGTAAAACCTTGAAGAGTGAACTTATCTACTTCTTTCTTTGTAGAATATTCATGAATACTGTCTCTTCAAGCAGGATTCCCTTCAGAATTGGAGTGAATTTTTAATCATGCTCATGGAGAAAATCTGGCACATGAATTCACCTCTCCACCCATTTCTTTAGTCTGCTTGTTAACCTTTTACACTTGTGAGCCATATTCCAAGCAATAGAATTTTAAGTCAGCATATCGCTAGGCTTTTGGCACAATAACATTTGTCTTTGTTAGTAAAAGGAAGACTTGTTGGCTTTCCTCTTCACTTTTCCTCCTTCCTTCTAGGTCCAGCCTGAGGTAGAAGATTTGGACCCATCACTGTTGCAGGAGCCTAAAGAGGAGAAGCCACAGGAACAGTTGGGGAAACTCCAGTACTCACTTGACTATGACTTTCAGAGCACACAGGTGGGAATGGTCATGTTTGTTCCCTTTTTATTCTGGAACAGACCAGGTTATCCACTCACAAAACAGCAAATAAGGAACTGCAACACTAGAAAGGAGCACAAAAATGCACATTAATGCATGTTTATGTATAGGTGCACATTGTAAAACAATTGCTCTAATTTAAATAGAACTATACTACATCTCTTTGTCACAAGGAGGACCATGATCAAGTGGCCTGCCTGCTAGCTCAGTCTGCTCCCAGATTGTTGACTGTGGATGGCAGCTTAAAGACCCATATATCTCTTTCTTTATGGCTTTTTATCTTTAAGCTGGACTCGAACTGGACATCCTTTGGGGGGAGGGACATTTTTTGCAATAGAATGCCCTCTTGTTGTTGTGGTGTGCCTTCATGTCATAACTGACTCATGACAACCCATCTAATGTTTGCCTATGTTTACACCTTTCCGCAGCTGGTAGTGGGCATAATACAAGCTGCTGACCTCCCAGCACTGGACATTGGAGGTACCTCTGATCCTTATGTCAAAGTCTTCCTGCTCCCAGAGAAAAAGAAAAAATATGAGACCAAAGTCCATCGCAAAACACTCAACCCCACGTTTAATGAGTCCTTCACATTTAAGGTAAGGTTTCCTTTTTTTCACTTTTTCCCATAGCTCCAGAAATATGTTGTGCATTGTTCTTCTTAAGTGCCACCTTTATTTATAGCTTTAAGCTTTCTCTATCCTTTATGGATCTCAGTTTTTCCATCTCACATTACAGTCCTTTCATTCATTGCTCCATTTATTTCCTGTTTATCTGATGGGTTAGTGGCTGCACACTATACGAAAGTGAAGTCAGTTGAAAAGTGAAGCCCAGTGTTTTTATAGCTTGTAAATGCATTTTGGTTGCAAAAATAGTGTAAATAATACACTATAGTCTTCTGTGGCAAGTGCACAGGCAGTTCCAAGCAAACATCATAGGTAAAACGATTTGAAGAAACAGCAGATCCTTGTCAGGTTAATGGAATTTATCTGTAATTTGCAGGAATTGAAATAGTGAGATATCCAAAGACTAGAAGGATCTATATAAATAGAATTTTTTGGTCTTCTCATTGTGATGTCTCTGTGTGTTTCCTGTATACATAAAATGTCACACGAGATGTCCTCAGACATTTTGGCTAATAGCTCTTCCTTAGCAAGTGACAAACCTTCTATATTAATAGACATAATTGTCAGCAAGGAAGGGCTTCATGAGAACCACCACTCCTCTTGATGCCCCCCCCCCCAGCAACAGCAAGGGTGTCCCTCTGGGCAGCTAAACCAGGCAATTCCAACTGGATGGCCCCTCATGAGGGTCTGCCTCCAGGGGCAAACCAAGAATGGACAACTTGGAAGTCCCTAAATAGACTGAGAAGCAGAGTGGGCAGATCAAAAGACAACCTGGCAAGATGGCACTACCTGGAGGAATCTTCCACCTTGTGTGACTGTGGAGCTGAACAAACAATTCCTCATATGTATGCTTGCCCACAATGCCCTGCCTCATGCACGGAGAAAGAGTTGTTTAAAGCTACGGACAATACAATTGTTGTTGCCCGCTTTTGGTCCAAAACTATTTAACTGTTTGTGATTCCTTTATTTTATCACTTTTAAACTTATTTATTATGCAATGCTTTTGACACGAAATAAATAAATAAATAAACAGAATTTTTAAAAAATTAAAAATAAATCCATTAAAAGGCAAAATATGGACAATACAGCATAGTATTAAAACTCTTTCCACAAAACAAAAAAACTGAGCAACACTATAGAGGAAGCCAGTCAAGCAATTCTACAAAGAGATTTCCAAAACCTTGCAGCAGCTACCAATAAGACCTTCTCCCAAATTCACAATAGTGTATCTGCATGGATGGTACAATAAGAGAAGGGCCTTCCCTGAAGATCTCAAATCTTCTGGAGGGTCATTTAGAATAATGCGGTCCTTCAGAGAGCTAGTAACACCTCAACCGACTCTCTCACCAATAACCTTTCACTCAAGAGTGGCTTTCTTCAATCCATTATTCCTTGTGTTTGCTATTTAGATTCCCTACTCAGAGCTGGGTGGCAAGACCCTTGTCATGTCTGTCTATGACTTTGACCGCTTCTCCAAGCACGATGCCATTGGTGAGATCCGTATTCCCATGAACACTGTAGATCTGGCTCATGTGATTGAGGAGTGGCGGGACCTACAGTCAGCGGAGAAGGAGGAGGTAGGTCCTAATGCTCAATACACAGGCAAGACCATCTACAATTTCATGTAAAACTTACTTCCTATTGCTACAGGGCTAAGATAACTTGAAAGACTGAACAACAGATGTTGAAAGCAGTTATGAGATTCTGATTGCAGACTCAGCATTTCACCAGGATTGGTGCTAGTTCTGTGGCTGAGAAAAGGTGTTTATTGGAGGGGCTGCACTACATGCTTCCCTTCCTAGTATGTGGAGGCCATTTCCAGATGTTTTCCTGTCAACCTAGGCTGGCTCTATCATTAGGGGAAAGAAACGATATCATCAGCTGATGTTAGAGCATGGGTTGACAATTGCATGGGACAAATTCCCCCCTGCCCCACTCTCCATGAGCTGCTCCCATCTAATGTACTTCTTGGTCTATTTCCCCTTCAACATGGCAACTGGAAGAGATGTCATATCATTCCTTATCACCATTTTGGAAGAGGGAATGGAGGGAAAATAAAGTATTGGGAGCTCTGAGTGGTGAATCTGTATTTATTTATTTATTCATTCAATTATATCCCATTTGCCACAAAGTGTTTGGTGTCTGTTCATGTACATTTGAAGAACTTTGGAAAGATGAGGCAATGTTCACATTGAAACTGCTTTTAAAAAATCAAGATATGATGGAATGGGAAGAAGGGACTGGAACTTTTTTTAGGTTCTCCCAGGACAGAATAAACTCTTGCCTTTTCCCATTCTGTTCAAAAATGGGATGATTCCTCTTTTATAAGAGTTAAAGCACAGTTCTTATACTGATTCATAGATAAGTTGAAATGGGGTTTTTTTTTGGGGGGGGGGGGAGGAATCAATTTTTGACTAATATTTCTAGCCTTATACACAAATATGTACAGTACTTCTGCATGTGGAACAAGGAGTGCTGTTTCTTTGTTCTCATGCAGTGAAATGTCTAGTAGCAATTGGACTATTCTATGTAATTGGGGCAATTAATCTGCTCTTGTTTTTGTAAAGGGTTTGTCCAAAGTGCCTACTCTGTTTTGGTATAGAATTTCAGAACCTTGGATAGCACAGTACAGGCTAAGGCCCAGAACAGATTCATCAGCTGCCATGAAAATATTTCAGGCTGGCCCTGATCCCAGCTCAGAATCTGTCCTGTTTGTCTTCCTGCAGCATGAGAAATTGGGAGATGTCTGCTTTTCACTCCGGTATGTCCCTACAGCTGGGAAGCTGACTGTGATAGTCCTGGAAGCCAAAAACCTCAAAAAGATGGATGTGGGAGGTCTTTCAGGTAAGAGGTCACCATTGTGATAAACTAAAATATGTAAAGAATGAGAGCATTGGGACCTATAGGCATTTTCCTCTGCCAATTTCTAATTTCTCATTTCCCTATGTACATATGAAATTACTGTAATACATTTGGGCAATCACTAAAAAGCACAAAAGGGTAAATTATGCAAAGTTTATGGTGTTGCAAAAGGTAATAAGGAAGGAAAAAAAGAGGAGAGACTTAAAGAAAACCCAAAGAGGCTCGATCTTAAAATCCTCTTCTTCTGCTCCGCACCAGGTATATGTAATATTGTCTCCATGACTCTAATGTTTCCCTTTCTCTCTCAATCTCTCCTTCCCAACTCCCATTCCAGACCCCTATGTTAAAATTCATCTCATGCAGGGAGGGAAACGTATTAAGAAGAAGAAAACAACCATAAAGAAGAATACATTGAATCCTTATTATAACGAGTCCTTCAGTTTTGAGGTGCCTTTTGAACAGATCCAGGTAAGCTTCCTTTCCTGAGCCCCTTCCATACAGCTGTATAAAATCTATATTGAACTGGATTATATGGCAGTGTGGACTCAGATAACCTAGTTCAAAGCATATGTTGCAGATTATCAGCTTGATATTCTGGGTTATATGGTGGTGTGGAAGGACCCCTAGTCTCCCATTTCACTTATAGGATGCCTATCCTGAGTTGGAATATGGTGAGAACATTCCCAGATTATTTTCATCTTGTCAAAAGTTGACTTTGCATGTTCAGAACATTTGGATTTTTTTAAATGGAGAGAAATTGATTGTTTGTTAACTTGCATGTTAATTTGTATATGACTTTGAACCCCAGCAAGCAGACATAGTTTCTAATTTGATTTGATGTATCCCATCTTTTTTTCAGAACTGAGATGCACTGCAATTTATACATAATACAGTTAGCCTTCCACATTTGTGGGTTTAACTTTTGTAAATTCAATTATTCATGGATTTGATTAATGTGTTATTTCTACGAATCTCTAGATTCTCCAGCAGAAGTTGACCATAAAGCTGTGCTGAAGGATCAAGAAATTCTCTAGGCTTCTCAGGTTTTTGTAAGCTCCCCCGCCCAGCATTATTGTATGAGTCATGCTAGAAGATGTAGGGATTCTTCAATATTGGAGGGTCTTCTGCATATTTTTAAGAACCAATTTTAAACTATTACAAATAATTAAAATTTCATTAATCTTGTTATAATTTGCTAATATGAAAACAGAGATGAAAATAGCTGTAGAACCTCTAAATAATGTTATTAGAAAAATAGTGGGAATGATAGCAGTAATAAGTAATAAATAAATAGTTGCTGTTATTGTTGTTGTTTTTGTTGATTAGGGGCCTTGTCTGTAGCAATCTCTCAGTAGTCAAAAACTACTCTGAATGGAAATGTCTGCTTGGCGGTACAAAGATCAGATCTGCCTCCTTGAAAAGGGAGTGCCATAATCATGGGGTCAATTGAACATAGTCACACACTATTGTTGTCATTTCTGTTCCACATTCAAATACTTCACTAGCTTGTTGTTAGACATGGCATCAAGCTATAGAGACTCATGTCCTTCCACATTCTGACTTACGTAACCAATGTGAGTCTTCATAAATTTGTCAAATGACACTCTGTAATACCACTTACATAACAAATCTTTTTTTCACCGTTGGAGGAAGTCTATGAGAAAGATTTTCAAATATTCCAAATTCTTCTCCACAAATAGAAATATGCTATGTTTGCTCCTGGTTTTGAATCTCTAATAAACCTCTATATGGAGAAAGAAGTCGATTCTGCAAATCCTAGTGAAGTTGGCAAATTCTAGAGTATGTTCAAAGTCTTCCTTGATGCTAGTCTTTTGAGCTTTTGAGGAACTGGGAGGAGCTTTTGAGGAACTGGGCGGATAGGTGGCCATGAATGCCAAGTGTCCCAATCTCATCCGAGATAATTACTTAAAACTTTTCAATCTTAAATGGGGAAATTGAACTTCTTGGTGGCAGCCTGGGACTTGAGGCCATTGCATAATAGTGGGGAGAAGATGCAGTTTTCAGCAGAGAAGCTGTTAGCTTAATCTTAGTTTTAAATCCTTTTTCATATCTCTGCTATTTTCCTACAACACACTCTCCTACAATATAGGCTGAGCATCCTAAATCCAAAATCGTCCACATGGGTGTCTTATATAGTGCGACTTTGCATTCTGATGGTCCAATGTACACAAATGTTGTTTCATGCAAAACATTATTAACATGTACCTTCAGGCTACATGTATAAGGTATATATGAAATATAAATGAATGTCACATTTAGACTCCCATCTCCAAGATATTGCATTATGTATGTACAGTATATACATAATATATATCAGGTCTGGGCAAACTTCAGCCCTCCGGGTGTTTTGGACTTCAACTCCCACAATTTCTAACATCCAGTAGGCTGTTAGGAATTGTGGGAGTTTAAGTCCAAAACACCTGGAGAGCCTAAGTTTGTCCAGACCGGATACATAGGTATTCCAAAATCTGGAAAAAAAAAGTTCAACACATTTCTGGTCCCAACTATTTTGAGTAAGGAATCATCAACCTTTATAGTACACAGTCATTGGCAACTCAAGAAGGAGAAAGTGAAGCTGAAAGCAAGAGTTGTAGGTAGGCTTAAAAAAGGAAGGAGGAATAAGAGATGGAATACTGTGTCCAGTTCTGGGATCCATATTTCAAGAAGTATATTGACAAGCTGGAATATATCCAGAGAAGGGTGATTAAAATGTTCAAAGACCTGGAAGCCTGTGAGGAGCAGCTGAGGGAGCTTAGTATGTTTAGCTCGAAGAAAAGAAAACTGAGAGAGGACATGATGGCCATGTATAAAAATATTTGAATGGCTGTGACACTAAGGAGGTGCCAACCTTATTTTCTGCTGCTCTGAAGACTAGGACATTGAGCAATGAATTCAAGTTGCAGGAAAAGGGATTCCACCTAAACATTAGGAAGAACTTCCTGGCAGTAAGACCTGTTTAACAATCGAATATATTGCCACAGATTGTAGTGAAGTTTCCTACTTTGGAGGCTTTTAAGCAGAGGTTGGATGGCCATCTGTCAGGAGAGCTTTGATTGTGTATTCCTGCTTAGCAGGGGTTTGGATTGGATGGTCTTTGGGTCACTTCCATCTCTGCATTCCACCTATGCTTCTTCATTTGATTGTAATAATATCTCTTTTCCCTTTACAGAAAGTCCAGGTTGTCCTGACGGTCCTGGATTATGACAAGCTTGGCAAGAATGAAGCCATTGGAAAGGTCTTTGTAGGCTGCAACGCTACGGGCGCAGAGCTTCGCCACTGGTCCGACATGCTGGCCAACCCTCGGCGGCCCATTGCCCAGTGGCACACCCTGCAGCCTGAAGAGGAGGTGGACGCAGCGGTTGGCATAAAGACCTCTTGATGCCCCTTGGTTGCTGGCCGAATTACTCGGCAACAATTCTGTCTCCCGTCCAGAGCGCATGGGAGTGTGTGGGTGAGGCGCCCCTGAAAATGCGTATGTGTGTGTGGAGGGGGGAGCCTGTGAGCCTGTCTCTTCTCTCAGAGCCATTTCCTGTTGAAAAAAAATATCTTCCAAGAGTAAATCCTGTTTTTATCCACTGTGTGAAAAAAGGAAGGAAGCTTGCATAGTAGTTGGAGACAGGTGAGAGGTTTAATACAGGTTTACTATGAAGCTAACAAAGCAAATATTACAAGTTTAGATACTTTGGTTTTCAGATATGAGTCATGCACTTCAAATCTGACTCTCATTAGCAGGTGGGCTTACCTTTCAAGACAAAAAAATACTTAAATTTATTGGATCATATGTTACCATGCTGCCATAGGTCTCAAATAAACCTACTGTTTATCCCTTTCAACCAATAGATTTGCTGCCGGTGTCTTTAAGTGAAACTATTTCGTACACGTTTTGGCTAATGTTCTATGGTGCCATGTTTGAAAACTAGACCTCAAGTGGAAATCTGTCGTAAACAATCTCTACAGTTGCATTTACAACAGGTTTACCAACATGTTTTTTCTGATTACGTCAACTATATAACCTTAGATGTTGTGTTATATCTGGAAAGCAAGATGCAAAGTTAAAAAGCATACCAGAAATGTTTTGAAACATCTACCCAAAAATATTTGAAAACATAGAAAATAGGAAACTTTAAAATAGCTTTACATTTGACCAAGGCTACAGTTTATACTCATTTATCTGAGAGTATGTCTATTGAATCAAACAGTACTTATTTCAGGGGAGGCATTTATGAAACTGATTCATACAAAAAATTTAAAATGTTGGTATTTTGTGTTATTAAACATTTAAAATTTGGATCGCCTTAGGGCCGTTCCATACAGCTGAATAAAATCCTACATTATCTGCTTTGAACTGGAATATATGGCAGTGTGGACTCAGATTACCCAGTTCAAAGTAGATATTGTGGGATTTTCTGCCTTGATATTCTGGGATATAGGGCTGTGTGGAAAAGCCCTTAGAAAACCCAAAACACTGTTGTTAGGGATAAGATTTAAAATATAATATGTATGAGTTTAAAATACAGAACTCTAGAAAGTGTGTGGTAGTAGCACTAATTATTTAAATACCTTATATTAACATGCTTATTTGGTGTATAAAAACTAGATATTCAACTAAACTGTAGTATAAATTGGTAATTTAGGTCCCTTCTGCACTGATTTATAATCCAGATTACCAACGCAGATAATCCACATTATCTGAATTGAACTGGATTATTTCAGTCAACATTGCCATGTAATCCAGTTCAAAGCAGATAGTTTGAATTGTATAAGGCAGCGTAGAAGAGGCCTTAGTTTCACCTGCAAAACTAACATGGTTTTTTTTTCCAGTTTTAATCTTTAAGCATAGTTGAGCATTAAACATCAGCCAATGAATTAAACTACTCATATATAGTTTATCCTATTCTATATTGGTATAATTTCAATTTTATAGCAGTTTTAACACAGCCATTGACCAATTTTACAGTACCTGCTCGACAGCATATTTATTAAATGTTTGATATGGGTATTATACAAAATTTGCTATAAGCTTTATGTAGACCAGATAACTACAGATTTACTAGTGTTTTACTACCCAACTTGTAATAATTTTGCTATCTTGAAAACAAGTTTACATTTTTGCTACAAGCTTAAGCCTAGTTTATTATTACAACTGCAATGAGTTTGATGTTTGACACATTTTATAAATGACAAAGAACATTTATCCAGATGTTTACTATAGGATTTACAGCTGGTTTACAATGGTTTTACATAGGCTGAAAAAATGTTTACAATCCATTCACCTTTGCTGTGGCAATGTTACAAAAGAACGGGTTTTACAACAAATATTTTGTAATTCTCTAAGTAATTCTCTAATGCTAGCTAATTTGCTGGGCAATTTATTTAGCGAGTAAATTCACATTAGCAACAATGTTATTTAAAAAAAAAATCCAGCCATTTAAAGAATTAATTTAAAAATTCAAGCTTTCGAACTCCAAACCCAAATTTTTGCATTAAAATTTCAAAAATCATATTTTGAACCTGAATTTTGAACAAAGTTCTGAGAAAGCTTTTATGTGGACCAGGGGATGCTGGGAGTTGCTATCACAAAAGTAACTTTAGATGTGCTCCATAATTTTAAAAGAATACAATATTTGAGTTTCGTGCAGGAACTCAATTTAGAACTATAGCTATTAATATGGAAGAAAATTTCTTATTCACTATACATTTACAATAGATTTTGTATCTAACATGAATCTGAAGTTCACCTAAGTGTTGAATCCATGGAACTCAGAGAAAGAGACTGTTAGGTTGTAGACATATTTCATAATCTTGTGAGTTGCAGATGAGGTCCAGTTTTCAAAGAAAGTTGCCATCCATATTTAGGAAAAGATGGAATCATTTTAATATGGTCTGAATTAGAATTACCATATATCCTTTTTGATGAATTTACCTACTCCTTGACCATACCCATGGGATTATAATTCCACCACCTCTTTCTTTTAGAATGATATAATAATCTTCATCACCATTGTTATCATCTTCATTAATAGCTCCAGCAGATCTTTTGATTCAGTAAGAATTTGAGAAGCCTATACTTGCACATTTTTTATTCTGTTGGTCTACTGCAGTGGTTCCCAACCTTTGGTCCTCCGGGTGTTTTGGACTTCAGCTCCCACAATTCCTAACAGCTGGTAAACTGCCTGGGATTTCTGGAAGTTGAAGTCCAAAACACCTGGAGGACCAAAGGTTGGGAACCACTGGTCTACTGTCTGGGATTAGCAATTGCATTTAAAGCCTTTCTCTTCTTCGGGAGGTAGAACAGTATTATGTTTTTGAAATCCTCTTGGGTGAGGGGGGAATAGAAAGTGTCTAAATCTTGCAATATATTCCTACATATGTTTTCTTATAGTTAAATCCCACTAAATTAAATGGCACTTATTCCCAGAAAGATGGGTAACTAAAGTTATAACTTTCATAGTTTTATATTCAGGAAGGGTAATTTTAAATTGCTTTGGAGGTTATCTAGCTAATATTCTCTCATCCTGGCTTTAAAGGCACATCATCAGTTCTCCCACACTGAGTGCTTTTAGAAAGAGTTGCCAGATGGAAAACAGGAGGTGGTTTCTGTTTCTTTAATGGTTGCATAGAAGAGGGAATTTCATCTTGTCATGCATCTAGGTAACAAGCAATAGTCTTCTGAAATCCCTGAGCTGCAAAACTTGCTGACCGAAAGGTCGGCAGTTCGACTCCACAGAGCAGGGGAGCTCCCATCATAAGCCCCAGCTTCAGCCAACATAGCAGTTTGAAAATATGAAAATTTGAGTAGATCAATAGGTACTGCTTTGGCGGGAAGGTAATGGCCCTCCGTGCAGTCATGCTGGCCACATGTACTACCGTGTTTCCCCGAAAATAAGACAGTGTCTTATATTATTTTTTGCTCCCAAAATGTGCTAGGTCTTATTTTCAGGGGCTGTCTTATTTTTCCATGAAGAAGAATTCACATTTATTGTTGAACAAAAAAAGAAAGAACATTTATTATATACTGTACAGTAGTTGTCATCACAAACCAGCATAACCAGACAAACTGTAAATCCTATCAAGATTTTCTTGTTACTATTTATTTCCATGTACAACACTCTACGATATGTACATTTACCAATCCTGCATGCTCTGGTGTTCTGTTCGGCGGGCATGCTTACAAACAAAAACTTTGCTAGGCCTTACTTTCGGGGGAGGCCTTATATTTAGCATTTCAGCAAAACCTCTACTAGGTCTTATTTTCTGGGGATGTCTTATTTTAGGGGAAACAGGGTAGGAAGCATCTATGGACAACACCAGGACTTCAGTTTAGAACTGGAGATGAGCACCATCCCCCAGAGTCGGACTCAACTAGACTTAATGTCATGGGGAAACTTTTACCTTACATAACTTTTAAAGGGATAGAAGCTGTCTCCAGTTCTCAATGTGGCAGCCTTACAAGAAGACCCTTGGCAGAAACAGAAGACAAAAGTTATGAAAAAAAATATACATTACTACCTAAATAGTCTGCCTAAACATTAGGAAGAATTTCCTGATGGTAAGGGCTATTTGACAGTGGATTATGCTGGCCAGAGTGCTTGAAAAAAAGATGGTCTATCAGCTCTTTCACAATCTACATAACTTTTTATTCCATTCTTATGGGGATTTCTCAAACCAATGTATTAATTCCCTAAGCCAGTTTTCACATTATTTTTTCTCAGATTTTATAGAGGTAGGAATTGTGCAATGGAAGTCCAGGGAAATAAAAAAGGGTTGTTTTAACATATGAATTTTACCCACTGTCAAATTACATGTATTCTAGGCTCCACGAGTCTAGCTGGTATGCTTTGTTTCATCCAAATATAAAGAAAATTAGTTTTTAAATGAAACCTAGCTCCTAGTGGTATTCTTAGAGCGCAGCTGAGTTTAGCATAATCTTTTCTACACAGATGTTTAGGCTCGAAGTGTTTTTTTTATCAGCCTACCAACCATAACAAATAAATGATAAAGGATTGTGAATATTATAGCCCAAAGGTTTCTCTTGATTTACAAAAACAGCCTGGATTTTCAACCTGTTTGGGCTTTGAGTATAGCTGTTGATCATTAGTGATAACAGGTAAGGATCACCACCCAGTGATGAATGTCGAATCTAAAATTAATTTCCTTCAAAAAAGGAAATAATACTCTAATCACATAAGTGAGTACACTCAAGCCTTCCAAAAGAAAGTCCCCAGAAATTAATTATTGCCTCATGCTTTGTTATTAAAAATGTAAATGGATCCTGTTCATTTCATCAATAAGCCCATGTTAATACCTAAAGCTATGCAGATCCTCGTAGATCCAGTGTCAAATCTGTAACCATGGAAATGTTGTTACTAATAGCTTCTTGAGGAGATGTGGATCTCACTCTCCTTCTACACTGTGGAGCAGGATTCAAAGATTAAACCAAAAAGGAAGGAAGGAAGGAAGGAAGGAAGGAAGGAAGGAAGGAAGGAAGGAAGGAAGGAAGGAAGGAAGGAAGGAAGGAAGGAAGGAAGGAAGGAAGGAAAACCGATAGACCTATCAGAAGACTTGACCCAGGTTATCTGGCCATCTGAGGGGCATGGTGGCCATATTGATTTGTTGCTAACTGATGTGTTTTATAGTTGCAGTGTTGATAGGATTGCATATCCACCTCCATGTCATTTTAGATTTTCCCCTTCTCTGCTGACCCTCCCAGATCAATCTTGTGTCAAACAAAGCCATCACACCCCTTTGGTTTTCATTTTGTTAATGTCAAAGAGAAGAGAAGCATTCCAGATCATGGTTACTGCCGAGCCACAAGGAGTACTGTGTAATGTGTCACACAAATGACTGTTCATTTCAAGTAGCTCAAACACCATCTCATTATCTGCTAGCACCATCCGCACCCTTGAGTAGACCAAGAGGGTGTCCATAGAAGATGGATGACATTGAGTTGTTGGTCAGTGCTGTGTTGTATTTCCATCCAATGTGCCCTGCAAGCAAATTCGCCTTTCTCACACCTCCTTTTCCCTGCTAACATCTATCCTCTGCTTTTATTTGGCATCGGCTAGCATGGAGATGCCAAAGTCAACATGTCCACAGCAGTGAAAATAGGCCACCTCGAAGTTTAACTGTCATGATTGAAGGGCTTGTGTAAAGTGCAGAAGGCTTTGTAACTTTGGTGTGTGTTGTTTCTATTCCCCAACAATTCCTCTCAACCACCCTTTTTAGTGGTGCTGTCCTTTGAAAGCTGCCCTCCGTTTCCCTTTTGAAACCAGTTTTAATATTGATGTATTTGACCAAGCAGTACTCTTGTCTGTTAATAAATAAGAGAGCTCTATATTTCAAATGTGTTGCTTCTCATTGTCTTTGCTTATGGCTGTAGTGTTGGGGTGGGTGGTGTTGCTGGAGGGCCTGAGTTGAAGAACTATAAATCTTGCTGTACAATGGTTTGTGAAAGAAAAGGTTACCTTCCATTGATAACTGAGTTACTGAACTTTTCAGAGATAAATGAATCAATTTCACTAACTCCAACTGGACAGTGTTATTTTTGGCTTCCTATGAGAGTCATGGGCTTGCTGCTAAGGGAAAATGGAACTATCTCAATCCATTGGGGTGTGGAAAGTATGAGGGTGCATCTACACCAGGCATAGGCAAACTTCAGCCCTCCAGGTGTTTTGGACCAATTCCCACAATTAGGAATGTTAAACTGTTAGGGATTGTGGGAGTTGAAGTCCAAAACACCTGTAGGGCCGAAGTTTGCCCATTCGTCATCTACACTGTAGAATTAATGTAGTTTGATACCACTTTAACTACCATGGCTCAATGCTAAGGCATCGTGGCAGTAGTGGTTTGATGAGGCACAAGCGCTTTTTGCCAGAGAAGACTACAGGACTTGTAAACCTACAGCTCCCATGATTCCATAACTTTGAGCCATGGCAATTAAAGTAGTGCCAAACTGCATTAATTCTACAGTGTAGATGGAACCTAAGTGCTGTCAGGCTGAAATTCCAGTCAGACTCTGCTAGTAAATTCTAATGATGAGACAATATGGGAATTACGGTAGACCAACAGCTGGAAAAGAACCCTGCTTTCATTCCCGATGTGCATTTAAAATGGTTCATAAATAAAAATCCATTAGGCTCACAAGGCAACAATAAGCAAAAACAACAACAACAACAACAACAACAAATTATTACCCACCTCTCCTTGCAGCTCAAGGTAAGATATTGTAACATGGATGAAGAAGAGAAGAATCCTCTCATTACACTGCATTAGTGTTCCTGAATTTGTTGCAAGGAAAGACATACAAAAATAATTAATTTGTTTAGTTGTGATGGAATCAATCAACGGCAAGTAACAGCTCCCATATCAATGGGCAAATAATTTGGTCTAGGGTTTTAACTCAAGCTTTAAAGGAGCTGTTCAGTTATAAGAAAGAGTTCAGCACTTTGGACAGCTCCTCTAGATTAAAATATGATACAGATTGGGATTATGGGATATCAAGTATGAGTAAACTTCAGTCTTCCTCCAGATGTTTTGGACTTAAGACTCCCACGATTCCTAACATCTAGAGGAAGACCGAAGTTTGCCCACGCCTGATCCAGATGTTGAGAAGCATCCTTCATAATTGGCTATGGAGGTGGATGAGACCATAGAAGCAAACAAACCTCTCAGTCCTTACATTAGAGTCGCTTTTTCACTACACAGGAACTAAACGGGACACTGAAGCACTCCATAACAATTTTGCAACCACAAACCAACCTGCTGTTAAAAAGTGGTGTTTATGCAGTCACTCTGGATGTTCTCTATTATGTACAAAGACCTTCCAGCTACTAATAATCCCAGCCTGGGGCAGAAACACATGTGAAGCAAGTTAAAGCCACCTGTCAAAACCCAGGGGATGACCGTGCATTAAATATCCCTTGGCCTGGGCAAATCCCTCACAATCCCAGAGTTAAAACAGGGGCTTTATGTTATGAGGATCAAGAGCGCTTTTCATTCAATTAAAGTGAGGAACAAAGAGCAAAATGCATCAGGATGAACAGCGGGGTGTGTGCAGGGATGAAAGGATATTGGAGACTCAACGTGAGTAGGCAAAATATATGATTACTACTACATTACAAAATGAATTGTTAGAGCTTGTTTGAGGCCATGGTTAGGGATCAGTAATATGCAGCTGCCCGTAGTTTTCTGGGCTACAACTCTGATCGTGAGCTGAGGTTAAGAGATGATGGAAGTTGATGTTGAGAGATGATGGGATTGATGCTGAGAGATGGTGGGAGTTGATGTTGAGAAATGGTGGGGGGTGATATTGAGAGATGGTGGGAGTTGATGTTGAGAGTTGATGGGAGCTGATGTTGAGAAATGATGGAGTTGATGTTGGGAGATGAGGGGAGCTGATGTTGAGAGATGGTGGGAGTTGATGTTGGGAGATGGTGGGCATTGACATTGAGAGATTATGGGAGCTGATATTGAGAGATGATGGGAGCGGATGTTGAGAGATGATGGGAGCTGATGTTGGGAGATGTTGGGAGTTGATGTTGGGGAGATGGTGGGAGCTGATGTTGGAAGATGGTGGGAGTTGATGTTGAGAGTTGATGAGAGCTGATGTTGAGAAATGATGGAGTTGATGTTGGGAGATGAGGGGAGCTGATGTTGAGAGATGGTGGGAGTTGATGTTGGGAGATGGTGGGCATTGACATTGAGGGATTATGGGAGCTGATATTGAGAGATGATGGGAGCGGATGTTGAGAGATGATGGGAGCTGATGTTGGGAGATGGTGGGAGTTGATGTTGGGGAGATGGTGGGAGCTGATGTTGGGAGATGGTGGGAGTTGATGTTGGCAGATGGTGGGCATTGACATTGAGGGATTATGGGAGCTGATATTGAGAGATGGTGGATGTTGAGCAATGATGGGAACTGATATTGAAGAGATGATGGGTGTTGATGTTGAGAAGTTGATGTTGAGAGACGTTTATGAGTTGATGTTGAGAGACAATGAGAGTTGATGTTGAGAGATGGTGGGAGTTGATGCTGAGAGATGATGCGAGATGTTTATGAGTTAAGAAATGATGGGAGTTAATGTTGAGAGATGATGGAAATTGATGCTGAGAGATGGTGGAAGTTGATGTTGAGAGATTACGGGCCGGGCTGTGGCGCAGGCTGGTGAGCAGCCTGCTGCAATAAATCACTCTGACCATGAGGTCATGAGTTCGAGGCCAGCCCATGGTGGGGTGAGCACCCGTCAATTAAAAATAAAAAATAGCCCCTGCTCATTGCTGACCTAGCAACCCAAAAGATAGTTGCATCTATCAAGTAGGAAATAAGGTACCACTTAAAAAGTGGGGAGGCAAATTTAACCAATTTACGACGTTGGAATGAGGAAGTGCGGTCACAGTGGATGATGAAGCAGTTGCTCCCCCCTGTGGCCAGAATCGAACATCCCCTCAGAAGAAGGTTAAATTGCCTCTGCGTCTGTCTGTCTCTGTCTCGGTTCTATGTGTATATGGGCATTGAATGTTTGCCCTATATGTATATAATGTAATCCACCCTGAGTCCCCTTCGGGGTGAGAAGGGCCCAATATAAATACTGTAAATAAATAAATAAATAAATTGATGTTGAGAGATTATGGGAGTTATATTCCTTCATCTGAACTGCTTAAACTCGGACTATTACATTGAGGGAACCTGGATTCAAACAACAAAATTAATGCAGTTCAGTGCCACATTAACTGCTGTGGCTGTAATCATGGGAGTTATACCAGATCTTTAGCCTTCTTTGCTAAAGAGTGCTGGTGCCTCGTCAAACTACAGATCCCATGAATGTCAAGTTGCTAATCATGGAGTATATACTGTATGTGGAATGTAATTTATAGAATGGGGGCATGAACTACCATCACTTGCAGCTGTTGGTGAAGAAATGAATGACACATCACCTTTTTTAATGGGACTATTGGTGGGCTTTCAAAGGCTAGCCAGGTTTTGAAAAAACGGGAACTGGGAAAATCCAGGCTTGGCGCGGCGCCCTAGGCCCCGTTGCCATGGAGACCGCGTCTCTGACAACGCGAAGCTCTTCGCCCGTTTCCCTTCTCCGCGCGCGCTTCCTGGTTACTCTCCACTCTGATTGAACGGAAGGGCTGTCTGTCAACTCGAGGGACGACGAAGGGGGCGGTATCCCCCAAAGTAAGTAAACTCGGGAGGAAACAGAGAAGGGGACAATGGTGTGGAGTTATTACTGAAGGGCAGTAACACCATATTGAGAAGAGGAATCACCCAAAAGTGAGTGTGCGAGCACTATAAATGGAATAACCACTTATCCCAGGGTGCATCTACACTGTAGAATTAATGCAGTTTGTCACCACTTAAACTGCCAGGGCTCAATTTTATGGGACTCCTCAAAGGTTTGGTGAGGCACCAGCACTCTTTGGCAGAACCTTGTAAAACTACAACTCCCAGGATTGCATAGCATTGAGCCATAGCAATTAAAGTGGTGTCAAATTGCATTAATTTTACAGTGTAGATACACCCACAAATGCTTGGGAGCAGGAGTATTTTATATTTCAGGTTTGTTTCGCCCAAATGTTGGAATATTTGCATGTTTGCTGTTATTGTGTGCTTTCAAATAACCTTTAAGTGATCCATCACAGGGTCCCCCTTGAGAGTTTTGCCATTGCTCTCTGCAGCTGAGAGAGTGTTACCTGCCCAAATTCACCCAGTTGGTTTCATGGCTGAGTGGTGACTCAAATTCTGATCTTCAAAGTTCTAAATACTTCTGCTCCCAAGCATTTGTGGGTGCATGTGTTTATTCATTTTTATTTATTTAGGGTCCAAGGCTAATAGCATTTATAAAATACTAGCTGTGCCTGGCCACACGTTGCTGTGGCGAAATATGGTGGTATGGGAAATAAAGTATTGAGGAATTGGTGGTAGTTAAGGTAAAGGGTAAAGGTTTTCCCCTGACATTAAGTCCAGTCATGTCTGACTCTGGGGGTTGGTGCTCATCTCCATTTCTAAGCCCAAGAGCTGGCGTTGTCTGTAGACTCCTCCAAGGTCATGTGGGATGACTGCATGGAGCGGCGTTACCTTCCCGCCGGAGCAGTACCTATTGATGCACTCACATTTGCATGTTTTTGAACTTCTGGGTTGGCAGAAGCTGGGGCTAACAGTGGGGGCTCTCTCCGCTCCCCCAATTCAAACCTGTGGCCTTTCGGTCCAGAAGTTCAGCAGCTCAGTGCTTTAACATGCTGCGCCATCAGGGGATATTATTTCCTAAAGGTTGTGAATATACAATATTTCTAAATGGTTTTTTTTCCTGTTGGACGCAAGTATGAATGCTGCAATTAGGAAAATGATTAGGATGTAATGGCCTTGCAGTTTTAAAACCTGGCTGTTTCCTCCCTGAGTGAATTTTTTGTTGAGAGGTGTTAGCTGGCCCTGATTCTTTCCTGTTTGGAATTCCCTTGTTTTCAGAGTGGTGTTGTTTGCGATATTTTATGTGCTTCTACTGTGTGTGGCCCTGAGAAAACAGAGGATTTGCCAGACTTTGATGATGGGAATACTTTGTTGGGAGGTGTTAGCTGGCCCTGATTGTTTCCTGTGTGGAATTCCCCTGTTTATTTACTGTCCTGGTTTCAGAGATTATATTGTTCTGCATTATTCTATCCCAGTAATAATTTCATATTAAAGTAGAATCTCACTTGTCCATCATTCACTTATACAATTTTCTGGATTATCCAACGCAGTCTGCCTTTTCATAATCAATGTTTTTGTAGTCAGTGTTTTAAATTCATTGTGATATTTTAGTGGTAAATTTGTAAATACAGTACAGTAGAGTCTCACTTATCCAACATAAACGGGCCGGCAGAACGTTGGATAAGCGAATATGTTGGATAATGAGGAATTAAGGATAACCCTATTAAACATCAAATTAAGTTATGATTTTACAAATTAAGCACCAAAACATCATGTTAGACAACATATTTGGCAGAAAAAGTAGTTCAATACACAGTAATGCTATGTAGTAATTACTGTATTTATGAATTTAGCACCAAAATATCATGATATATTAAAACATTGACTACAAAAATGCATTGGATAATCCAGAACATTGGATAAGCGAGTGTTGGATAAGTTAGACTCTACTGTAATTACTACATAGCATTACTGCTCATGGAACTACTTTTTCTGTCAAATTTGTTGTATAATATGATGTTCTGGTGCTTAATTTGTATAACGATTACCTAATTTGATGTTTAATAGGCTTTTCCTTAATCCCTTCTTATTATCCAACATATTCACTTATCCTGCCGGCCTGTTTATGTTGGATAAGTGAGAGTCTACTGTTTATTGATAATCTTATATTATCTGCTTAGAACTGGATTATATGAGGACCCTTCTTCACAGCCGTATAAAATGCCCACTGAAGTGGATTATATGGCAGTGTGGAGTCAAGATAATCCAGTGCAAAGCAGATAATATAAGATTATAAATGGGTTATATAGCTGTGTGGAAGGGCCTTGAGTCTACACTGCTATATAATCCAGTGCAAATTAGATAGCCTAAGTCTGCCTGTCCCCTAACTGAACCCTGGCTGTCCCTTGGCTTGCTAGGAGTTGGTTGCTAGGAGACGAAGTGGGCAGAGATTAGCCCTCAAAACTGGCAGCAATTGGATAAAAAAAATTATTGCTCTCCCTCTAATTAGGACTTTGTTTTTCTTTTCTTTTTGTTGTATCAACCTGGAGGCATGGATGATGGGTTGTGTTGTCAAATTTCGAGGTTGCGGGGCCTGTACTTTTGTTGTTTTGTGAGTCGCCGTGATGCCATCACTCTTTTATATATATAGACAAACAATACAAACATTAAAAACAATACATAATAAAATAATGTTCCTTGATTTGTGTTTGGGCACTGCGTGTTTCCTCCCCCATGCAGGAAACAGCCAGGCTTTGAAGCTATTCAGTGCTAATCAAGCTAGCCAATTAAACATTCACACTTGCCTCAAACAGACAACAGTTCTTTCTCCCACCCTGAATATTCTACAAACTCCATTTGTTTAGTTTCCAACACCTCACAACCTCTGAGGAGTCCTGCCATAGATGTGTGCGAAATGTCAGGAGAAAATGCTCTGGAACATGGCCATACAGCCCGGAAAACTGACAGCAATTCAATGTTTTGACTTTTTCTACACTGTTTCAATGCTCATATAGTGAGATATCTTGGAGATGGGACCGAAATGTAAATATGAAATAAAATGTGTTTCCTATGCATTTGATACATGTAGCCTCAACATAATGTTGTGCACAAAAGAGTTTGTGTACATTGAGCTATCAGAAAACAAAATGTCACTCTCTCATCCACCCATGTGGACCATTGGGAACATTTTGAATTTCTGGATGAGGAATATCTAATACAATATGGATGGACTAATAATCTAAGGTGCAGGTAAGGGACCAAAGCAAGGTAAATCAACTCTGGAATGAAATCAGGAAGAATCCAGCTGCAACAGTAGCATCTGAGCATCAGTGTAAATGAGTTATTTATTTTGTGTCAAAAGCATTGCAGAAATAATAAGTTTAAAACTGATAAAATAAAGGGAGCACAATCAGCTAAATAATTTTAGACCAAAAACAGGCAACAGTGAATGCATTGTCTGTAGCTTTAAACAGTTCTTCCTCTGTGCATGAGGCAGGGCATTGTGGACAAGCATATAGATGCTGAGTTGTTTGTTCTGCTCCACAGTCACGCAAGGTGGAGGATTCCTCTAGGTCAGTGGTTCTCAACCTATGGGTTCCCAAGTGTTTTGCCCTACAACTCCCAGAAAGCCCAGCCAGTTTACCAGCTGTTAGGATTTCTGGGAATTGAAAGCCAAAACATCTGGGGACCCACAGGTTGAGAACCACTGCTCTAGGTAGTGCCATTTTGCCAGGTTGTCAGTGTAAATGAGTAAGAAAGGATTAGCATAGGAGTAGGGATCATTTTGCCTTCTCTTGTGTCATTGGACGCTGAATCCAGTCAAATATAGCTACTGGTAAAGACTGCTGGGATTTGCAGTCAGATGGTATCTTGCCTCTGCATGACTTCTTCTGGATTAGTGGAGAAGTGTAATTACAATTGTTAGTATAAGGAGTAGTGTTTATGTAAGTGTTGACTAACCACATTTCCCACTATTAAATGGACCTACTGTGTGTTCTTACCAAGATTTGGAAGTGCTCTAGAATATTTTGGTCTCCCATGCAGTTGCCTATGGCGGCTGCAACAATACAATTCTAGAGGTATGCTGAAAAACGATTCACATTTAGTTCAGTGATGCCTTGCTCCCAAATGTGCGGATGCAGGACTACATCCCATTTGACAGTCTAGCTTAACATTGCTTATTTCAACTGGCATCAGCTGCAGAGACACAGGTAGAAGCCTTTAATATTAGCTGTTGATGTCACATCCTTTTCTTACTTAACTGTGAGCCTTCACCCTTATTTATGCAAAATTTGTGGTAGCCTACCACTTTGCATTGCAAGGCAAGGCTAATTTATATATTACGGAAATAGTATAGGGAAAAGGCACTGATGAATTTCAAGTGTTGCTGCCCGGATAACATCATTGCTGTTTTCTTGTGCCTTCATGTTGTCTGACTTATGGCAATCCTAAGACTTTTTTTTTCAAGATTTGTTCAACAGTAGGTTTGTTATCACTGTCCTTTGAGGTGGAGACAGTGTCACCTGCTTAATGCAATCCAACAGTTTGTCAAGGAGTTCAAACCCTGCTCTCCCAGAATCTTAATCCATCACTTAGACCGCTATACCCTTTCTGATACATTACAGTCACTTCAAACATGAGTCTCCTCCTCCTTGTTCTTGATTTCCAAAAACATAGAATCTAGTTACAGACGTCAGGTTCTGATATCCCCCATCATCTTGAGATTGCTAGGAAAATGGGTGAGGGAACTTGGGAAGATGTTTACAGCAAGTCAGACAGCTGGTCCTTCTAACTTAGTACTGTCTATGGGCTGGCAGTTCTCCAGGTTTCAGACAGAATTTTTCTCAAAGACTGTCTAGCAATTTTCGTCTTGATAGCTCATTTATGTGGATGTCTTTTTAAAACTGCAAATCCCAGGTTAAAATTCTGTCAACAGAAGAAGGTGAATTTTGCAAGATCGCCATGAGACTAAACCATGCAAACATTATTTAATTATTTGACTAAATAAACTATTCAGGGTGACTGAGGTTAGTTAGACGTAGACCTCATTTGTGTTTAATAAATCCAATACCATTTCTGAAACCAGTGACATTCATGTTGAGTTAAGCACGCTTGTTCAAAGTCCAAATTAGTGGAGTAACATAGCAGGAGTTGAAATTGAGTTGGTTGGATATTGGTGACCAATCAAAAGGGATGGAGCTGACACAGGAAGATAACCCTATGCAAACCTCTGAGCCCTTCAAACTCTTTAGAGCAGAGCTTTCCAAACCACGTCAGGTCAGCTGCAGTGTGTGAATGCACCGTGTGAACGTAACAAACTTCTGAGTCTATGTGAAATAAGCAATAAACCATATATTTAAAAATATAAATGAAAGGTTTTCATGAGATATGTTGGGTCCACATACATTTTGTTATTATCATTTATCATGTGTCTGTATCTCTTTTAAGGGGTTGGATTAGCCTCCGGTTTGTTAGTAAAATTAAGTTACTGTGTTACGAAATGATGCATGTCTAAAAGGTGTTACATCAATATGAAATATTTGGAAAGCACTGCATTAGAGGGATTATTTCTTAGACAGTATGCCACAGTCATGTATTTGGTGTTTGGTAGAGGCTTCCATGAAAGCCAATTTGGCGTAATGATTTGTGTCCCTTACTAGGACTCTGGAGACCAGTGGTTGATTCCCTGCTCAGTCATGGAAACCCACTGGGGTGACCTTCACACTCAGCCTCAGAAAACCTTATGATAAGTACACCATAGAGTTGCCATGAGTTGAAAACTACTTGAAGGTACACAAACAACAACATTGTAAGGATAATATGTTGCCTGAGAAGTGAATTGCTCAGATTTGGTCGTGAAGATGCACATGGTCAGGCCACTGAAAAAGCGAAGCAAGCTTTTGAGACCTAGTTTTGGAACACTATAGTTTTGGAACATTTGTCAAACCCCAAATATGCTAGAAAACAGAGATAACGTTACAATTGTGATGTCTCAACTTGTTGTGTGAGTCAGACTGCTTTTTGGAAAAAGTGATAGGGATGTTTGTTTCATCACTCTTAGATTAAATTAATTTGTAGCCACTACACTGTTATTGAAGTTTTTAATAGAGTAAAAATATGTTACTACTGAAATTTATTAAGATATTATGTGATACTGAGATTTAACTAGAGCAATTAGATGTGGAGAAAATTTAATATTCAATAAGAAATTCAACAGTATTGAAATTTAATTGGAGCAATTATATGTAGAAAGCAAGATATGGGTGAAGATTTGAAAAAGTCTATGAGGTTCCAGCCAAAGAGTGAGATTTCAGTGGGAATTTATTTTTCACTATGTTTGCCTTGTGTTTTCTGTGCAGCCATGACAGCAGCAGGTAGTGCCAATGGTTTTGGCACCACAGCTTGGTGGGGATTTTCTCCAGCGCTTGACCTGCAAGATACATGTATGTACCACTTCTACCACCAATATTTATTTGCTTCTTTTATAGTGAGATTTGACCTTCTTATCCCACAAATTCTGTGAGGAATTTGAAACTACTTCCTCTAGCTAAATGCATCTAACTTGGTTGTGATTTCTTTGACTCTGGAAAGTATATGCGAAATGCCCAGAAACCCAGCAACTGATATCTAGAGAAACAGAACTTCTGTGTAAATACCACTTGTCACAGAGGGCCACTATTTTCCATATTTCATGTCTTCGATTTTAGAAATGAAAGTTTTAGTGCCAAAATACAGTATACCTAGAGTATTTCTTCTATTGTTCCATTGGACTCTTGCACACACACTTTGGATAGCCCAAGAGAAGGATTGACGCCCCAGTGATGTTTGTTTTGCTCTCTGTGCCCCTGTTCAGAATATTTCATCTTACTTTCTGTCCCTGTGATAATTGTATTTTGGAAAAATTTAGCTTGTTGTGGAAACAAGGATTGATGAGAAAGCTTCAGTGGAGATCCCTTTTCGCCATGATAACTCTTTCAGGAGTGAATTTCCCCTTCAAGGGGTGGATTTTTCTCACTTCCTGTTGTTTCACCTCCATTCTTAATTATGAGGCGTTTATAAGTCTGATGTTTGTAACTCACAAGGACTGCCTGTACAATCTGGATTTGTAGATCCTGGAAACGCAGAGCTATGTTTCTAAAAGCCCCAGTTGTCAAAAGATTTGGACAGAATCCTATTTGGGGACTTAGGTCATAAGTGGACTTACATCTGCAGGAATTAGAATTGGACAGTTTTGTAATATCCATATCAAGTAAACAGCTGCTGTTATGTTCCCACATAGGAGGTCCAATGTACATTGGGACAAATGCACATCAGTTCTGTTGCCAATTAAAACACTGGCTATGGTGTGCCAATGCACATCAGATTACTCTTGCTGGTGTCCTACTACACATCTTCACAATTCACTAACAAGGTTTCTAAGACTGTCTGGTATGTAGTTAAGTACATGTAAAATTACATAATATATATCATGGTAGAGGGTTCTGGCCTATAGCTGTAAAGCCTGTGACCTTTTCTAGAAGGATCTCTCATTGTAGCTTCCGGGTTTGTTCTTCTGCTCAAAGTACATCTCTCAGCAGACAGAGTTCCAGAGATGAGTCACTCTGGAAACACGCTCACTGCATTTTAGATACAGGTGCCATCTTCTTCTGCAGATCTTGTTCATTGACAATCTCTTTTTCTGTGATGCCTCATGGGCCTTGTAGTCCTGTTCCTAGTACTATTGTGGCAGATGAAGATGAAAACATGGGGTTTTCGCCGGTTCAACAAGAGCTGGAGTCTCTTCACCTGCCGGATGTTGACGTTTGCCCTCAAGAATTCAGCAAAACAGGCCTTGGGCAGAACTCCCCTCCGTTTCCCAGGAAAGAATTTTATTCTAAAGACAGAGGAGTCAGAGAAGCCCAACGGAGGAGTTTACGGATCGCTGCCAAACAAACAGGCTGATTAGGCCTGCTTCCCTTGGGAAAATCTAAGGAGTCTTGCATCTGGACAAAGTTGGGTTTCGTTTCTTGTTCTCTAGGGAAAGAGATTTGTTGGCGGGAAACGAGACCCAATATAGGTGGTTGACACGGGAGATTCTTTGCGGAGTCAATTGATCACCTTCAGGAGAGAGATCGTGTGTGGACTTCGTAACCCCAGTTCCTTGCTTCCCGGATCAAGCTTCAAGCCTTGCCTTGCCTTGCGGTTTAACCACGGACCCTGCTTCATGCTTCATGTTTTGCCTTGTCTCCAGTCATGGACCTAGTCAAGAATCAAGTTTATTTCCAGCCTTGTTGTCAAGCTTCATTGGACTCTAAGACTCTGTCATTTCCCCACACTATTGCTTGGCAAAAGTGTGTGTTTCGGTCAAGTGGATTAAAACTTTGAACTCTAATATCATTTATTGGACAATACATTTTTGGACTATATTTGACCTCATTTGAAAGGTCTGCTTCTGAACTATATTCTTCACTTGTTTTTATTGAATTTATATATTTCTTTAATAAAGATATTAGATAGAGACTGGCCTCTGTGTAAGGTTATTGGTGCCCAGCAGCCAGGGTTCTGACATTTTCTGCTTTACAACAGAATATTGGTTTTCAAAAAGTAAGTTGGATAGGTCCTCAGTCACAAAACCATCTATAAACTCTGGCCTTTTATTAAACATACACACCCTTTTAAATGGGAAATAAAAACACTGAAAATAAATGTTTACATTTCAGAAATGAAGCACACAGCTTACTTCCAGCATGGTTCAGAAGAGACAGTTTCAAGTGGATCTATAATTCCACTGAGGAGTGAATGCCCAGGAAGAACAGAATTTGCCCTTTAGCAATAAAGTCAATGCTGACTCCTTGAAATATGGCTTGAACCAGCTTTATATGATCATCTCTCCCACCATCTTCATCGCCATCATCAAACAACTTTCAAAGGAGCTTTCAGTGAAAATCCACATATAATTCCAATATAATTAGAGAGAAGTTCCAAAGTTCCCCAGTGAGAAAACAGAATGTGCCTTTAGTATAGTGCATGAACAATCATTTCACTTACCCAACAGGTCTGGAGTCCTCTGTGGAACATCTGCAGCCATCCCAGGATGATATTCCTGAACTGAACATCCTGCTTGTGGGATCAATAGATGGACGTCATATCCTCAAAACAATGAGTCGACTGTGCCGATGGCCACGGAGAAAAATCAATGTGTGTAATGTGTGTCTCTTTATTATAGGTTTATCTTAAGACATGTGTAATTTGTTGTATCTTTATTTTGTATTTTTCAGCTTTTGTAATCATTGCTCAGAAGTATATTTGCCTCATATTTTCTTCCCTGAAATTCACTGCTGTCAATGTGAGGCATCTGACAGAGATGGTTTGACAACTATCCAACAAGAACTTCTCAGACCCCGGGTAGCTAGTGCTGATGTCCCATCAAAGCCAGGGGGTTGACATATGCGCGGGGGCTGGATGTAAAGCTGAAGAAATGCCATGATGGAGCAGGGTGGGTCACACAAGCAGCATCCCAGCAGGCCCCTTCCCTTCCTATTGCAACTCCTACGAGGCAACATTCACCAGCAGCGCATCCTCTTGTGATGTGACCTTCCTTCAACAGGAGGTGGCAAATCGGCAGCACTCCCCCTCGCAGCCAGTGCTTTTGAGTCTCATTTCATGACAAGGGGAATTTACTTTCATGAGTGAGGAAGGATGAATAAGGCAGGGGAAAGGGAGTTCAAACTCTTGTTTTAGTGTCCAAATATACTCACACTGCTAAGATTTTTGGAATTTTGCACATAGGGGTAAAGTCTAGTGGACTACAGTGGGAGAGGGAATATAAAGGTGCTAGAATCCTTTGAGTAGCAATGCAGTTTATTTTGAACTAAACCAGGCCACTTAATTTGGAACATTAAACAAAACCTTGATCAGAATACAAATGGAGAAAGCGGTATTGTAGTGTTAAAAAGCAGTTCAAAGATACCTTCTTGCCCTTCATGGTGTTCCCTCCAAGTGTGCCCTCCCTTTTGGGAGTGGTGACTTGATTAAGCTTTTTGTAGTCTCAAAGAGTTCAGGGGTAGAGCACACATTTAGTACACAGATGGTCCCGAGCTGTGTCTCTGTCATCTCTCAGTTCAAACCACCAATTCAGGTACCTGGGATGGTACAGAGAGACCTTGGCTTTAAATGTCACTGTACTAGGCAGTCTGCTGTAGGGCTTCTACTCAACTTCATCAGCTGGGAGGGAAACTGTTTAATGCATGCTCCCCTAATTGTTTCTATCCTTGCCTCAGTTCTATGTGCTAGAGAACAATCTGGAGACTGTAGGTCGGCAACTGCTGTTTTTAAGTCTAGCTCTGGAGCCTTCAACAAAGATGGGACTACAAGGTGAGAGGGAAACAGAGAGCTAGTGGAGGTTGGGAAGAGTTCTAGAAGATAGACATCTAAGGAATAGTAACACAAGTAATATTTCTCCTTTTTAATCCCACCCAAGAGAAGAGTGAAACATTTTTGGACCTCATGGGGAATACCCTTCTCCGAAGCCAAACTGCTTCCTATTTGCAGGAGAAGGCAAACCTCTTCATACGATACGTCACAGATTCCGATTTCCAAGTGACCCATCTGCCCAGTGTGGACTTGTCTGCCCTCAAGGTAAAATACAAAATAACCCAGCAGTATGTTTATGGAGTCAGGTCACTTCATACCTCGCATTTCTTCCTGTTCTACCTACCACAGCAGCAGTGGACAACTAGGAAGCAGCAATACCTCTCCTCATGATCTTGGGCTACACATATCCTGAAAACAAAATCAAAAAGTTTGCTTCTGAAAGGGGTTGGGGAAGAGTTTTCTCTGTTTTTAATGCCCCTCCATGGCATTTTTCACCTAGGAGAGGCCTTTTTTAACAACAAGAAACAACTATGTAAGTTACTGTAAACCTCTTATTTAAAAAATGACTTTCAGGGGTCTAAAATGGTCCTAGGGGCCAAAATATGTCAAAAATGTCTCCACACTCCCTGAAGGTCAATTGGGGTAACATTTTGGCTGCTGGGATCCTGGATGCCACACTTTACCCATTCTTGAATAATTTTGTCTGTTCCAGCAACTGATGAACATATTTCATTTCTTGGATAGTTCAAGGAGAGAGATCAATTGGAGTCTATATTCCGGTTCTGGCGGAACCCCGACCCACAGGCTTTCCAAATCAAGCAACTCTGGGACTTGCGACTCCGGCAGTATCTGGGCAGCCGCTATGACGCTCGCCGTGGGGTGTGTGATTGGGATCTCACCATGAAGCTTCATGAACACGGGGTGTGTAACAATGGTCAAGCAAGTCCTCATAGTTCTGTCTGGGGCTGCTGTTGTGGAAAGGCCATGAATGGTGTCCTAGAATTTGCTGCTTTTCTGTTGGGATTTTTTTTCTCCTCCTAGGCCAATGTGATAAACATCCGTGAGTTTTTCCACTGGCGTGACACAGGCATAGCCTTTGAAATGCGAGAAGGTGCCTATGACATCCCCAACAAGACATTAGCATCTGGCCGCCTTCTTAGACATGTGAGATGCCTCCCCCCCCCCCCCCAAGAATCTGAATCCTTACTGTTCTAGGCCAAGGACAGAGTATAAGGATGGGTCTCCCTTCCTTTGTGGGAGTTGGGGAGGACAGAATAAAGAGGGTAGTTTTAGTGGGAACTGCAAGCTCCGAGCCACCTGCAGCCTCTGAAGGCATTTTTAAGGAGCCATATCCCCACATTATTTTCATCCCAATTTCACTGCAAGCATGCTAGAATTGCCTTTCTGTAGCTCCTAGAAGGCATATGGGGAGCACATGTTTTTAGATGAATTTGTGTTTTAGCAATGTAATCTGCTTTGAATTGTGAGGAGAGGCAGGCAAGAAATAAAAATTATTATTGTTGTTGTTGTTATTATTATTATTACTATTATTATTATTATTATTATTATTATTATTATTATTATTAGGAAACACAGTTTTGCTGAGAAAAAATGTAACGTAGGAGGTGGGTGCCCTGCAAGTTCCTCTGGGAGCCAATGTAGCATCCTAACTCACCAGAGTTGACTGTCCTTGTTTTATACCACCAAGTGCTCAAGCACACATGCTGCCCCTCCCACCTTTATATTCATAGCAGCTCTGCAAGATAGGTCAGGCTGAGAAAAGAATGATTTTTAATAACATAGTCAAGATCTCAACTCTGTGATTCTATGGAATGAGTTTTTCAAGGCTGAGCAGAAGTTTGAATGCATTTTTTCCTAGTCCATCACTCTGAATTAAACCAGCCCAGTCATTCCTATTACTGCAGCGTCATGGATGATGCACTAAAATCTCTGTCTTGCTTATGAAATATGAGAAGGGAGTCTTAATTTATAACTCTCCATTAATTAAAGTCTATTGTGATGTAGTTGCTTTAATCAGTTATTTTAAGTACACATCCAGAGATTAAATCTGATTATGCCTATGATTCTGAAGCCAGCTGTATTCAAAGTGCTCCTTCCTCACCAGACTCCAATATTTGTTCTTAATTATCTTAGATTTTATTTCCCCCATCTTTCCTATCCATTTTGCCAGAGCTAATTGACAATTAGGATGAAATATCAACCTTAAGATTTGTAGCAAAAATAGAATTCTGTTGCACTTTAAAAGTATGCATTCTTATTACATGGCATAAGCTTCCATGAACAGTCATCTACTTCAGACATCCATCTTTTCATGAGATGCATTGCTTGTTCTTGGGATTCCTGACATGTTTCCCATGCTTACCATTACCAGTCCCTACACTACAAAGAGCAGAACAGAAAATTCCAGGGGAAACACCCAATTTCAAGTCCCATGTTTGCTTTGAAACTCTAAGGCAAAGTGTGGGAGGATTTATAGTAGATGGGAGAGTGTAGTGTGACCATCAATTTGGTTGCCTGCCAAATTTTCCCTATAAATCCTAGACTGCCTTTGTAATTGCTTTTTCCCCTCCTGGGGTCTTTAACTAATGGTCTTGAGGAGAGTGAAACATCTAATCCAAATTTTTCATTATGAATTTTTTGGCCTCCCAGAAAGGGGAGCCTCTTCCAGCACGGGGATACTGGGGAGACATAGCCACTGGCCCCTACATCACCTTTGGAATTGAATCTGAAGATCCCAGTCTGCTGAAGACTACCAATGGCATCCCCAGTAAGGTAAACTATAAAATGACTTGGGATTAAAATGGGGAAAAAGCTAGTTCCAGAGTAGGTAAACAGCAGGGGATCTAAGACAGGATTTTCCCAAGCCAATCTTTTCTGTATTGACAGAGTTCCCAAGAGATATCATTACACAATATCACTGCCTTGTTGTCTGAACTTCAGAACAATGTTCGCTATGACCCATTGGCACCTTCTAATGAGGATGGCAGTGGTGACTATACCAGGATGGATGCTTCCAATAGTAAGTACCTAGTCATGTTCTCTGTCTAAGGAAGTTACACAGAATATCTTTGGGTGGAGACCCCCAACAGATTAATATGTGTTTACTTGTTGGTTCAAATGGGTTTAGATAAGTAGTTCTCAAACTGGGTTCCCCAGATGTTTTTGGCCTTCAACTCCCAGAAATCCTAATAGGTGGTAAACTGGCTGGGATTTCTGTGAGTTGTCAGTCTGGGCACTCCAGGTTGAGAACCACTGGTTTAGATTATTTTCTGGCCCAAAGATTTCAGCACTGGTTAGAGATATTGTGTGACTCTTTGCCCTTTGAAAAACTCTCAGTGAAAGTACAACAGGTAAATGGAGTCAGGGACAATAAATGAGCAAATAAAAGCTAAGTTTAGATGGTTAGATATCATTTCCTCTACCGCACCCCTATAGGTTCCAGCAGCAGGCCTTTTTCGCTCTCTGATGCTGCACTTTGAGTGGCTGCTGAAGTAGAAACCTAACATTAGGTTTCTACTGGAGGAAAATTGATACATCTGGAAATGTGTTGTCGAATGATTTACACAGCTTTTCAACTCCCCTCATTTTGTGATGTAGCTCCCATCTTTGAGTGGGTAAGGAGGCACAATCCATTTTTAAAAAAATAAATCATAGATAGCAAGGCTAGAGAAGATCTTTCTACTTCACTGCCAATCAGTTTAAACAGATTGGACTGGTTGGACCAGTAGTATGACTTGGTGTGAAATGTCTTCATATGTACTTAGAATAATCAATTTTCCAGCGTTTTGAAAATATGTCTATTACATGTTTGCCCCACACTTCAATGCAGAAAGCTAGCTGCTGGCTTCCAAATTTCTGCTTTTAATCTCTAAATTTTTGACCTCTAGATTCTTCCGTTTTGCTTTTCCTCTCTAAATTCTCATCTCTGTTACAGAAAAGCACTGATTTCCAGTCGCATCTCCAGTTATAAGAAAGTATCTGTTCTTCTGTTCACTTGCCTTTGCCCAGTCTGACTTCTTCCCCACCACCATCACTGTTTGTGTGCTTGCAATAACACAGGGCCTTTCACCACAGAAGATATCCGAGTCTACTTCCTGCCTCTCAACTGTCTCTCTGAGCTCCATCACAAAGACAAATATCGACAACTCTTCAACCTCATCTTCTTCTCTTGCAGGTATGGAGAGGGTGAAGGCCTGAGACTCTTGGGAAAGAGTTATGTGGAAGCAATTATTGGAAGCAAGGTTCCTGTGTTTTCTGTGGAGAAAGGAGGGAGTAGTCAGTTGTGTTGAGAACCAGAGCTTTTGGAGTTTTGAAGAAGGACAGGGTGTCGCACAGTGAAATCAGGAAAATTTGTAGTCACTTTATTTGGACTACATACCAATCCAACTCATAGTGCTCAACTGTATCACACAGTGGTTCCCAACCATTGGTCCTCCAGGTGTTTTGGACTTCAGCTACCACCATTCCTAACAGCTGGTGAGTTGAAATCCAAAACACTTGGAGGACCAAAGATTGGAAGTCACTGATATATAGAGCTCTTTGTTTCATATTTAAAGTAAGGGTTTATGATAATCTCTATCTTTATGGTTAACATTTAGCAGGTCAGGCACCCACCCTGCCTTTATCAGTACATACACAGAGAATCTTCTAATAACCCTTGATTCTTAAATCCCTTCTACGCTGCCATATAAAATCCAGATTATCTGCTTTGATTATATGGCAGTGTGGACTCATATAATCCAGTTCAAAGCAGATAATGTGGTTTATCTGCTTGGATAATGTGGATTATATGGCTGTGTAGAAAGGTCCTTAGTGAAACTTACTGGGTATTGTAATCTGAAGTGACTAGGCCACCCAACCATCTTTAGATTTGGTAAGTTTCTTCTTCATTGCAGTGAGCTCTCTCAAATGCTTCTTTCCAATGTTTTGCCTGGTTTCCAACAAACACTCGCACATTCATATTCAAAATGCTGTCTTCTCAGATAAGTACGTTTACTTGTTTATTAAGTTTTATACATCAATTTTCTGCCAGGGTACAGGGCTTGCAATGTAATAAACATTACACAAAAAGGGATAAGGAGGACAAAAGATGGAGAGAAAAGAGGAAAATAATCTAATAACCAGCTAGTGGAAGGAACAGTACGGCTAAATTTTTAAACAACTCTGAACCATGTTTGATGCTGGGAACTGCAGTGCCCCCGGG
The DNA here is from genome assembly GCF_035594765.1 of Anolis carolinensis. NCBI lineage: Eukaryota > Metazoa > Chordata > Lepidosauria > Squamata > Anolidae > Anolis > Anolis carolinensis. The sequence goes on from NC_085846.1 coordinate 16,785,489, forward strand.
GGAAATTTCACGCATGCAGCACCGTCAGCACACATACACTGCTGTTGTAAGGCAGGAAGGAACTTTTTTGGGAAAATAGTTTCTTGTTTCCCCTGGAGCAAATGTTGAGGAAGTGCATAGTAATTTAGTCAATTTTAAATTAAGGGATGTTTGTACATCACCAGACAGGGAAGTTACATTGATAAGTACTTGTTTGTCTTTTGTAGCATGGTGCACTTCCTACAGCCAAATTTGAATCTGATGTCGGCCACAAAAGCCACTCTTATTGTGGAGCTAACAAAGTAAGTATTATTTTCTTCACTATTTGACAGCAGAATCCTCCCACTACACACAATATGCAAAAATTAGCCCACTTTTCTTGCAGTAGATAGATTCCTTGACTTGGAGCTGAAGCCCTACACTTAAACTCATGCCATGAGTTTATCTCAGTGGTAACCTAGCATCCCTGGCAGGGTCTCTGTTTCTTAATTATTTGATTGCATTTATTCAGGAACTTCTTGGCATCTGATTATGTTTACCTTTGCAACCCTCAGAGTTTTATTGTATGTCTGGAGCATACGTATCTATTCAGCTTCTTAAATGATGCTTATAAGAAAAGGTTATATCCTGGCTTTCACTTAATATCCAAGGCATTCCCAGTATCTGCGCATTCACATGAATGCAGGGTGGAAAAGACTTTTTACTGTCCTAACACAGAGAGTTGAAGGCAGTACTAAACCACTAGTGACTGGTGCTCTTAGGGAATGCTAGAACAAAAATAGGAGATGGAGTTTGTATCATTATTAGGCACAGCTGGAACATAATGAATTTCATTATGTTTATGTGCAAAAGTAATGCACAATACAGAATCAAAAGCAAATGTTTTTAAAAGAATTTGTAATGCATTGCTTCTAAATACCTGTACAAATAATGCACTATGTGGAATGATTGCACCTTGCCTAAATGAATTCTTAAGCTATATTTTGTACCTATCCGGTGAGGAATTCCACCCATTCCCTTCCTTTCAGCCTCCATTCATTACCTGCAGTATTTCTTTCAAACATTCATATTGCTTGACTTTGGGACTGAAAAGTTGTAGAAAGGTTTGCCAAAAGGACAAAAGGGGTATTGAGTGAAATATGCACATTTTGATTTCCTTCCATCCCTTCTGCCAAGAATTTCCAAGATGTTTGCCAGCTACAGCTGTTGCTCTCAACTTCCCATCCTTTTCCTTTTGTGGGGGGAAATTGGGTTTTTCTTCATGGTTTTTTTGACTCACACAAATGTGTCACTTGCACCTGTATAGTGTATTGTTCACCGCCTACTAAAGCTATTATATAAGCTTTTTGGCATTAGTTCTGCCCGCTCCCCGTGTACCATACCAGTGCATTTTCCATCTAAAACCTCAGTTCCACTGACACCAAAGCAGCAGCCAAGGATCCAAGAAAGTTGGATACATCAAGGGGTGGATAAACAGGTTTTTGTGAATTTATGTACTTATATTTATTTTCTTTATTTATACCCCACCTTTCTTCCTATGGAGATTTAAGTCAGCTCATAATCTCACACTTTGATCATAGTTTAAAAAGAGCAATATAATTTTTTAATTAAAAATGCAGTGCAAGTTCACTCAAATAACTTCAGTTATAATTAAACAACCTGGCCTTCTTCATGGATTCCATAACTCACGCAGACTAGCAAACTGCTAATCTGTGTGAGTCAGACTAGTAGCAGACTCACACAGACTAAGACTGAATATCATGCCACACAAGAGAAGAGCACCACTTTCCCAAACACAGCCTCCATTTGAGACCTTGAGTCCAGTCTAAACTGAGAGGAAATTTAATGGTCAACAGTTTGACAGATGTCGTGTAGAAATACCCCTTTTGGAAATGCAGCCAATGCTGTGACACGTCTAGCCAAGTAACTTCTCACTTGAGCAGATAGCTGTTTGTCTGCTAGTTCATAAGGCAGACAAGTGGCTGCTGCAACCCACTCAGAAAAATGTTGTATAGAGACAGACAATCCCTTCTTCATAAATAGATAACATGGAGAAAATCTCTGGACTGATGAAACAAAGAAGTACAAGCGGTGTAAAAGGCCAATGCTCTGCAAACACCTAGGCAAGGTAGAGAATGCAGAAAAAGTCACAACCTAATTGGCTGTTTTCGTGCAGACTGCTAAACTCTTCCCTCTTGTCATTTTAAATTTCTATGAAAATTGCAATTCTCAGCACACTTAACCTGAGAGCAAGTCCCATTCATTCAACATGACAGCAGTTTTTGTTTTTAACTAATTGGAGATGTTCAGGTTTTGCTTGCATTTCACAATGCTGCTTTCCCATTTCTGTGCCTTTCAGCTAGTCACTTCCTTTTTGAGATTATCTATCCCAGGCATCCTCTCCTGTTACAAAAGGCAGGAACTTGAGCTGAGAGTCCTTCCAGACTCAGAAAATGGTACCTCAGCTGTGAAATTCCCTCCCCAAGGAGATTTGCCCAGTGCCTGCCTTACTGAGTTTCAGGCTCCAAATTCACACAGTGCTATTCCTCTGGGATTTTCATGAACAGTCATGTAGATGCTTTGGCTGCTGCTCCTACTTTCAGTCTGTGGTTTTTCTGTGTGTGGGGAAAAGAAACAAGAAGAAAAAGATAATAAAATATATGTTGTAACAAAATATCTATGAGACATACAGTATTACTTTTCTTTCTTGTTTCTTTTTCACTATTATTGGAAATAGCCATATTAATTCAAAAAGTCAGGATATAAATAGTTCTGAAAAAGAAACAAATGTGAAAGTCACAGCTGAGTAAAAAACACCTGCTCCACTTCTCTCTCTCTCTCTTTAAAAAAAGAGACATCCTCGGCTTCCTTCACATCTGATGACAGCACAAGTTTATTCTGTGCTCAGTTACGGATACCCAAGCATAATTTGTCTTGAGCTTTTTTGCTGACTGAGGCCAGTTGATGATATGAGTGGGATGCCCTAAAACAAATAAGGATTAATGGCCGTTGGGTTTCTTTCAGGGAGCATTTAGATTTCAGAGAATCAAGAGTCCTTTGGGATTATAGAATGCCAAATGAGTTAGAACAGTCTGCCAACTTAACCAAGACATTGAAGGAAAGTCAGGGCTCCTTGGTTCTTCAATAACAATAATGCTTCTTTTCATAGCTTCTTGCCTGACCTCCGCAAGGAACAGCTGTTGGAGTTCTCTTCCCGAGTGACCAACCTTGCAAGAGGGGCAGGATTTGTGCCAATCGAAACAACAGACAAAAAAATATTTTCCTTATTCCAGCTTGGAGTCCGGGAGGCTGGAGAAATCAATAGCAATACCTCCACCTGAGATTATCACCTCAAGTCTAATGAACACCTCTGAGTTCATTCCTTCTCTTCTTTTTTCTTTTTTTATTATTTAACCATAATTGTTAAATAATAAATGTTGATGTAAAAAAAACCCTAGCTCTTTGGGTTTGTCTTCCATGCAATGATTGTTTACTGTAAATCATAGGTTTTCAAATTCAGTAGTGGTTAAAGGATTCTCAACAAGATCAGTACTGTAATGGTAAATAATGGATAAGTTGTAAGGGACTACCTATTTGATTTACCTCGTATGTTTATTATATCTTTATCCTAAAGGAGGATATGTTCTGTTCCCTCTGACCTTTAGTCCTCTCAAAGTAGACTAGGCCAAGAGTACCAGATAATTAATGTAGTTGAGCAGAGATTTGAACCCGCATCATACTCTTCCTATTCTCCAGAGGCATCCAGAAGACTGTTACGTTTTCGTTGTAGGCCCAGCAGAGGCAAAGACCAGTATTTCTGACAAGAGCTGACTCGTAAAATAGTGTTATGTATGACCTTATAGACTTTTCTGTCTAAAGGCAATAGCTTGAAAAGAATTAATGAGAGAAAACAAAATGTCTACTTTGGTTCTGTTATTTTATATAAATCTCTCACTGTCCTACATGATGCCTCGTGGAAACCCAAATGGTGGTCATTGGCACTTCATGCATCTATCACTTGATTGGATAAGGACTTTCTTTGTGGAAGTGATTCCAGACTGAAATATGTGTGTGACTTAATTCACATGCACATTACTAATTTCTATGCAGATGTTCCTTTCTACTGTGTTTGCAGTTTTAGATATTGCACCCCAGTTGTTGTTGTTGTTGTTGTTGTTCTTAAACCGAAGACCTCAGATCCTGAAAAAGTATATCACACAAACACTTCTAGGAAATTCAGAATTCATTCTAGAGTTAGGTTTCATTTACAGGTAAACTGTTCTTATTCCAAAAATTCCCAGAGGGGTGATTATGTTCACCTCCTGCAATAAAAACAGTGATGGTTTCTTTCTCATCTTAAAAGCTGAAACAGCGAAGAGATTAGAGATGTAGCTATGGAGGAGGGCAAAATGAAGACATTGCCTTATTGAAATAATTCTGTGAAATTTTCCTTCTGTCCCTAAATCTCTGCAGAGAGTGAGATACTGAACATTGGTTTTGCATCAATTATTCCAAGATGCTTTAACACATTGCTCAAAGCTTGCTGGAATTCTTCTATTTGCCATAATTACATTGACTTGGTAGCTTTGCTGAACCTTTCCTTTGGATGATTAATCTATGTTCCTAAATGTTGAACTGAACTTTTAAGTTACTGTGATGCTAAAAAAAAATGCGGACTGATGGGAAATGCCATTTTATTTAGTACGAGGAAAATTGTTTCATTTAACCTCCACTCCAACATTGCACCTCTGCATGAACTTAACTATTGCTAGAATGTTTGTGCTGATCAGTAAAAGTTTGGTGAAATAATAACATAATTGTCAGTACTTTCTACAGTTAATTTCTCTCAAATCTCATTGTTACTATCTAAATCTACCCAGTCTTGCGAACTTTCCTTCTATGATCAGGGTAACACCTCATGCCCTTGATGAAGTGGGAGAGAGTCCACGAAAGATCATACAAAAATAAATGTGCTGTCAAATTTGCTAAGCAGTGCTTCAGGACTCTCTGTTGTCTCTGCTCCCATGTTAACAGACTTGTTCGCAGAGTGTTCAGACTTGGCACAATGGTTCATTCACACTCCTACGTAAAAACTCTTCCCCAAACTGTTCACAAACCCATTTCTCTTAGATATGCAGCATGCACCCATAACACATAGATTACATTTCCTCTAATGCATATGTACAAGTGTGTATCCACAATAATCATAGATGTACAATCTAATATTCCCAAAAGCCTTTCTAGACGTCATCTGTCTGATATGTAACCATCTGTTTTGCTACTGGTCTTTCTTTGGAGCATACCATATGCGCCACCCCCAACCTTTCACAGATGAAAATGACACGTGGCCAAACAACATCAGAGTAAGGTCAAGGTGGTAAACATTAATGAGGAACACCGCACAAGCTGGGAAAGGATGCAACATTTTGCCCTTGTCCTTAGGTAAAGGTAAAGGTTTCCCCTTGATATTAAGTCTAGTCGAGTCCAACTCTGTGAGGCAGTGCTCATCTCCATTTCTAAGCCGAAGAGCCGGCATTGTCCATAAACACCTCCTAGGTCTTTTGACCAGCATCACTGCACAGAACACCATTACCTTCCCACCAAAGCGGTACCTATTGATCTACTCACATTTGCATATTTTTGAACTGCTAGGTTGGCAGAAGCTGGGGCTTATGACAGGAGCTCATCCCGCTCAAGGAATCAAACTGCCAACCTTTCAGTCAGCAAGTTCTGCAGCTCAGCGGTTTAACAGTTTGCCACCAGAGTCCCTGGCCCTTGCCCTTAGTCTACTGGAAAAAAACAAGATTGCACATCTTCATTTCCTTTCCCTTCTCTGCTGATTTAATTGAATGTCATATTCTATTTTTGTTCTTTGAACTTAGTTTTCAGCACCTGAAATAAGATTAGGACAATGCAAGAGGAGGAAAGAGAAACTGTGACATTTGAAAAGCAGCCAAAAAGTGGAAAGACAGAGGCTCAATAAGGCTGTCCCTGTCAAATCATGTGGTTCACATTTTGTTGGTGAATTTGGAAGATAAATCTTACTGTACAAATGACCTTCCTATATAGGATGAGGAAGGGATTTGGATATGCGATTCTATAATGTTATCGGTGACAACGTCTCCACCATTACCTCCCCCTCTACCCATAGCTGCCTTGTGTCACTTCTTATCAGAGGAATGCATTCCATTCTCCTTTTCCCCTAAAAGGCTCCGCGGATGCTGACCTGCCGTCTTTATAAAAGGCCACCAACCATTTTGGTGCCTGTATTCTCACTGGAAACTTATCTGCGCGCCATCCACTTCAAAGACACCAGGTAAATGCAATAAATGTGGGGTGAGGAAGAAATTGAAAGTAGCTTGTATTATTGTGCATGCTTTTTATGGGCATGTGTTGTAAGAAATATCCCTTTTGTTTCAAATAGCTTGACTCTAGGAATTATAGAGTTAGCATGCAAAGATATACGTTATGGTAGGCAAGGGCAAACTTCAGGTTTCCAAGTGTTTTGGACTTCAACTCCCACAATTCCTAACAGCCTTAAGCGGCTGAGGGGGGAAAGGAAGGGGCCTGAGGCTGTTAGGAATTGTGGGAGTTGAAGTCCAAAACACCTGGAGACCTGAAGTTTGCCTGTGCCTATTCTAAGATAACCACAAATAATAAAATACAATTGTCTTCTTGCGGGATTGGATACAGTGCAATAAGCCGCTGTCTAGGATGTGTTTTCTTTTCAATGTCATTTTTGTAGATCATTAGAAACTTATACTGACTCTATAAAAATCTGTTTGCATACAATATAAAGCCTATATGAATGCTGCTGGAACACAGCAGAAGCAAAGCAATAATACACCCCCATTCAATAGCAATTTATTTCTATGCTTCATTCCAAAGTGTCTTCTATATCACTTAATTCCTTACTGGTTGAACTGCAGCTGGTCAAACCCTCATTTCCCTGCACAGGATAAAAAGGTTTTTTTATTCCTACTGTAAAGTATTCACAAGAGTCATTGTTTAATTTTATCCCTTAATACTTATGCTGTCTTAATACTTAAAAAAATAATAACAGTAGTGTGTTGTTGAAGGGTTTCATGGCTGGAATCACTGGGTTACTGTGAGTTTTCTGGGCTGTATGGCCATGTTCCAGAAGCATTTTCTCCAGACCTCACAATTTATTTATTTATTTATTTACAGCATTTATATTCCGCCCTTCTCACCCTGAAGGGAACTCAGGGCGGATCACATTACACATATAGGCAAACATTCAATGCCTTTTAACATAGAACAAAGACAAGACAAACATAGGCTCCGAGCGGGCCTCGAACTCATGACCTCCTGGTCAGAGTGATTCATTGCAGCTGGTTGCAGCTGGCTTGCTCTCCAGCTTGCGCTACAGCCCGGGCCCCTCTGAGGATGCCTGCCATAGATTAAACCTCTGAGGATGCCTGCCATAGATTAAAACACAAACAATAATTATATGTCAATTTAAGAATCACAGTTTGAAACGGACTAGGCAAGCCTCCTGGAAAAGATGGAAATATTATTTTCTGCTGTGAGACTTTTTGCACAGAATGAGTCTTAAAAGTGTGAAAATTTGCATCAGTTCAAATCCTTACAGGCTCCTGATGCCTCAGAAACAAGATTTGATTGTTTTCCCAAACATTTTGGAATATTGGGTTGCTGTGGGTTTTCCGGGCTGTATGGCCGTGTTCCAGAAGCATTCTCTCCTGATTTTTTGCCCACATCGATAGTAGACAGCCTCAGAGGTTGTGAGGTCTGTTGGAAACTAGGCAAATGGTATTTATATATCTGTGGAATGTCCCGAGTGGGAGAAAGAACTCTTGATGAACCAACCTGGACACAGCATATTATTTGAGAACACAGAAATGCTGGACCACTCTCACAACCACCATGTCAGGCTAAACCACTTCACTTCACTTTATTTCTTAATTAGTCGCTCTCCACCGGAGTGCTCCGAGCGACTTACAATTTAAAATATCATTCCACAATATAAAAACATTCAACATAAAAACATTCAACCTAAAAACATTCAACAGTGACTATTTGGCAAATTAGATCTGATTTACTTAAATGCACAACCAAACAGCCAAGTCTTGAGCGCTTTTACAAACCTTGAGCGCTTAAACCAGTGGTTCTCAACCTGTGGGTCCCCAGGTGTTTTGGCCTACAACTCCCAGAAATCACAGGCAGTTTACCAGCTGTTAGGATTTCTGGGAGATGGAGGACAAAACATCTGGGGACCCACAGGTTGAGAACCACTGGACTAAACAGAGAAGCCATTGAAATCCACAAGCATGTGGAAAATTTCAACAGAAAGGAGGAAACGATGAAAATTAACAAAATCTGGCTACCGGTATTAAAAAGCTCTAAAATCAAGAAAGTAAATAAAGAGCAACACTAAAAAGAACAGGGGAATTGCAGACACGAAACAGTCAGGATCAGCTAACACCTCCCAACAAAGGATTCCCCCAGGTAGGAAGCAGGCAGGCTTTGAAGATGCCAGGCTATTCAATGCTAATCAAGGTGGCCCATTGCAACACTCACACTTGCCTCAAAGAGACAAGAGTTCTTTCTCCCAACCTGGACTTTCTACAGATATATAAAAACCCTACTTGCCTAGCTTCCAACAGACCTCATAATCTCTGAGGATGCCTGCCATAGTTGTGGGGAAAAGGTCAGGAGAGAATGCTTCTGGAACATAGCCATACAGCCCAGAAAACTCACAGCAACCCATTGATTCCAGCCATGAAAGCCTTTGACAATGCATTTTGGAATGTTTGGAAACAAAGGCCCACTTGAGTGTTGTATATAAACCAATTTCTCTTGGAAGGGAATAAAATTCAGTTGAGTGACTCTCTCCAGAATGGTTGTCCCTTGCCCTTCTCCTTCCATGAGACATGCTCTCTTCCAGGCAGCCCAAAAGCAGGTCCACCAATGACTCCTCTTGCTTCATTTCTTCCTCCTCTTGGCAGCAGATGTCTCCAGAAATGGTGCTGAAGGATCGGTTTCACACCTCACGCTAAGAATAAAGCCGTCCCTTCACAGCTTTAAGAGGCGAGGAAGGGAATAAAAGGCGGCCGCCTCTGTAATTCATAGCCTCAAGACTATGAAATGTCTCTTGCTTCCCCTCCTCCAGCCCCTTCCCAAGCCCGAGGAAATCATTTCTTTAAAAGCATTTATATTAAACTCTACAGGTTTGGGAAATCCAGCCCTAATTCAAACGTGTGTTAAATATAGTTGCATTTCTGCACATTGGCAGAACTTTTCTTCTGAAAGGTGAAGGAAAGCAAAGCAAGGATGGCTGAATGGGCTCCTTCCCATCTGCCTCCATTTACGTGGCCTCCCCGAGGAATGGCGCGGCCCCATTTTAGAAACGATAAGGCAGCATAAATTTAGCTCCTCTGAAGAACTGCTGCCGCGATAACCTGGGAACAATTCAAACCGATTGCTTGGTTTTTATTTTTAAAGCCGGCGCTTGTAAAAAAGTAAAAAAAGATGAACCCACATTTACAAACTCAGCCCCACACACACTATAACAGGCATGGGCAAACTTGGGCCCTCCAGGTGTTTTGGACTTCAACTCCCACAATTCCTAACAGCCTACCGGCTGTTAGGAATTGTGGGAGTTGAAGTCCAAAACACCTGGAGGGCCCAGGTTTGCCCACGCCTGAATTAAAATGAAGACTAATTCCAGTGTGATCTTTTTGAGAATATATAATTATGATTATTGATTACCGGTGGGAAAGCTTATTCATATCTCTGTGCCTGTGTTTTGTCTGCTGCGTTTCGTGCATTTTAAAATATAGGGTAATTCAGCCCCCCTGGGCTCCATATATTAAGTACAGTCAGTTCAGTGTATCCATGGGTTCTGCCTCCATAAATTTTCAACACAACTTGAAAATATTTTTTTTAAAGAGCTACAAGTTTTTTCTCCCATCCATTGGAATTGTTTGCCTGTGTTTTGCTGCAACAATGTGTAAAATGGGACTTAGGGACCTTCCACACAGCCCTATATCCCAGAATATCGAGGCAGAAAATCCCACAATATCTGCTTTGAACTGGGTTATTTGAATCCACACTCAGATAATGTGGGATGTTCTGCCTTGATATTCCGGGATATAGGGTTGTGTGGAAGGGCCCTTAGGGTTTGGATCCTGGTCCTCCATGGATATCAAAATTATATACAATGTTGTCGCAAAAATGGCAATCCTTAGATACAATGGTGAATATCTCAAATGGGCCCGCTGTACACACCAACTTGGGTTCTTCATACTAGAACTTAACTTAATACATGTGTTTGTTTCCCATTTGATTGTACATCAACATGCTAGAAATCAGGGCCGTAGCCAGAAAAAAATTTCGGGAGGGGTTTTGAACATTTCGGGGGGGGGGGGGGTTGAACCCCTAGCACACACCTCTCCCCGCTACAAACCTGTCAATATCTGCTTGAAATAGTGCCAGGAGGGACTCTTAATGTTTTGCGTCTCATAGATTTAGCATGGGGATTTGGTTAACCAGTTAAAATTCATGAGTAAACCAGGTTTTTTTTATAACCTGAAAAATTTCAGGGGGGGGGGGGTTGAACCCCTAAAACCACCCCCTCGCTACAGGCCTGCTAGAAATGAACATGTTTCTGGGTTACTGTGAGTTTTCCATGGCTGTCTGGCCATGTTCCAGAAGCATTCTCTCCTGACGTTTCGGCCACATCTATGGCAGGCATCCTCAGAGGTTGTGAGGCAAGCGGGGCTTATATATCTGTGGAAAGTCGAGGGTGAGAGAAAGAACTCTTGTCTGTTTGAGGCAAGTGTAAATGCTGCAATCCTCCTAACAAAGTTTCCCCCAGGCAGGAAGCAGCCAGGCTTTGAAATGGTATGGGCATTCAATGCTAATCAAGGTGGTCAATTGCAACATTCACACTTGCCTCAAACAGAGAAGAGTTCTTTCTCCCACCCTGGACATTTCACAGATATATAAACCCCACTTGCCTAGTTTCCAGCAGACCTTACAACCTCTGAGGATGCCTGCCATAGTAGTGGGAGAAACATCAGGAGAGAATGCTTCTGGAAGATGGCCATATAGCTGGGAAAACTCACACCAACTCAGTGATTCTGGCCATGAAAGTCTTCAACAGCCATTGAACATTTCTCACTTTGAGGAAAAGTGAAGCCGTATATATATTTATGTGTATGTGTGTGTAGATATGAATAATGTATTATTTTTCCCTCCTCAGTGTATCTGAAGTTTGATTTCTCAAAATGTCTGAAGAGTGAGTAGCCTTTCTTATTATTTGCTTTATTTTTATCCCATCTTTTTTTCTGGTATAGCAAACCAAGGTGACTAACAACAAACATGACACAATATAAATTAAAAACAGAGCCAATGCCTTAAAGTATGAATATCTAAGAAAAAAATATTTTGTGTCATAAAGCATAAATATTAAAATACAATAAATATACAGTTAAAACTACATTTAAAATATCAACATTACTCATAGTTGGGGTGAGTGGGTGCTTTGCTAGGAAATATCTGGTTTCTTTACAAGCAGTATTGCAGAGAGTGAAATTATGGAAAATCATCCAGAACCTTCCACATGTATGATAATTGATATAGATTCACTGGGTTGCTGTGAGTTTTCCGGGCTGTATAGCCATGTTCCAGAAGCATTCTCTCCTGACGTTTTGCCCAACAAACCTCACAACCTCTGAGGATGCCTACCATAGATGTGGGCAAAATGTCAGGAGAGAATGCTTCTGGAAAATGACCGGAAAACTCACAGCAATCCAGTTATTCTAACCATGAAGGCCTTCAGCAACACATTGATATAGATTCAGATTTGATATGTTTCTGGAAGGAAATTTAAGCCTCTTGAGTTGAGAGGAGGACTAAGGAAAGCAACATTTCTCAAGGCAGGAATGATCCTTTTGAGCATTTTTTAAAAAAAATCTAAAATCTAAAATATTCTAAAATCCAAAACTGTCCACAAGTGTCTGAGAAAGTAACATACTGGCTTTCTTATGGTTTAGTATACTTATGCACCCTTTGTGTCATGTACAGAATATTGTATGGAATTACCTTCAGGCATTGTGTACAAAGTCCATGTGAAACATCAATTAATTTTGTGTTTAGACTTAGGTCCTGTCTCAAAGATATCACCTTATGTGTGTATATGGAAATGAATCAAAAACACTTCTGGTCCCAAGCATTTCAGATAAGGCAGGCATGGGCAAACTTTGGCCCTCCAGGTGTTTTGGACTTCAACTCCCACAATTCCTAACAGCCTACCGGCTGTTAGGAATTGTGGGAGTTGAAGTCCAAAACACCTGGAGGGCCAAAGTTTGCCCGTGCCTGAGATAAGGGATACTTAACCTGTGTTGAGTGAAAATTGGAGCCCTGGGAATGAAAACACATTAAGCAGTTTTCGGATCTACCAATGTGATTTATCCTGACTGATTGGGTTTCTTCTGTCTTTTACAGGGAAGAAATCACTGTGAGTACCCACAAAAAAGGATCTTCAAATTGGATGATCAATGACCAGTCATCTTTGATTTTGTGCTGTGTTCTTTTCCTCTTTCAAATGAGAGAAACTTTAGTTTTTGTTAGTTTTCTGTCACATGTGGTACCGTAATTACAATTTAAAGGAATTGGTGGGACGGATTCTTGAATCAATATGCTAAATGAATGTACTAAAACAATTCACGTTGAGTCAATGTGCACATTCTACCGCTACAAATAAGCAGTTGCTGACACATCCACAAATCCAAGATAAAACTTCTGGTCGATACTTATTGTTTTGTGTCTGTCCAAACCATCTTTTTATCCCAGTGAATCTTATATTATCTTTTAATTAATGTAAATTAATGTATCGCTGTAATCCTATCTCACCTTTTAATTACTGTATATACTTGAGTTAAGCCTAGTTTTTCAGCCCTTTTTTAGGACTGAATAAAAACCTCCTCGGCTTATACTCGGGTCAGCTTATATTCAGGTCAGCTTATACTCAAGTATATATGGTATATTTATTATTTTTCTCTATTATTATTGGTATTGTTACATTTATTATTTAACTCTATTAATTATTATTATTACATTTCTTATTTTACTCTATTACAGTAGAGTCTCACTTATCCAAGCTAAACAGGCCGGCAGAACTTTGGATAAGTGAAAATGTTGGATAATAAGGAGGGATTAAGGAAAAGCCTATTAAACATCAAATTAGGTTATGATTTTATAAATTAAGCACCAAAATATCATGTTATGCAACACATTTGACAGAAAAAGTAGTTCAATACGCAGTAATGTTATGTCGCAATTACTGTATTTATGAATTTAGCACCAAAATACCACGATATATTGAAAACATTGACTGCAAAAATGCCTTGGATAATCCAGAACCTTGGATAAGCAAGTCTTGGATAAGTGAGACTTTACTGTATTGTTATTTTTACATTTATTTTACTTTATTATTATTATTATTATTATTATTATTATTATTATTATTATTATTATTATTACATTTATTATTTTACTGCATTTATTATTATTATTACATTTATTATTTCATTTTATTATTATTAAAAGGATACATAAGCACATTTACATTGAAGAAGGTGAAAAAAATGATTTCATCAGAGTTGAAGAGTCATATCTAAAATGACAGTTTGATGTAAAGATTCAAAAACATTTAAACTACTGATGCCTCAATTAATGTAATAATGTAATTTTATTAGTATTTTGGCTTATACTTGAGTCAATGTTCTCCCAGTTTTTTTGTGGTAAAATTAGCTGTCTCCGCTTATATTCGGGTCGGCTTATACTCGAGTATATACGGTAATTTAGCTTTGTGTAGTAGAAGTGCTATGAAACCCTCTGAGCGAATTGCTAAGATGTGTATCAGAACACCCCCAAGAGAGCCTAATGTGCATTGAGACCAATGCACATCAGTGTTCAATGTGCATCAATGCACTCTGTGCATCAGAGTGCAATACGCATTGGGCATTTTGCTGGCTCTGCCATGTAGTGACGTAACAGCAGCCCTCCGATCAATAGGGACTTCATAAAACTGATCCATTCTAGTTCATGTATACATATGTCATGTCTAATATCTTTAACAGCATGCTTATATTTAATTTAAATGTGGAAGAATCTCTTGACTAGGTCTTTCAGTTTAGCTTTTGAGATTATGAGTTCCCAAAGCGTTTTCAAGAGATCGCCTGTTGCAGATTGAAACAAAGGTATTTTTAAGCAGGTTTTTTTTTACAAATTTGGATTTTTGTTTTTGTTTTTAGATATAACTTTCAGAAGTTCTTAATTTTTAAACAGAGCCAAGAATCAAGTTATTTTAGGATTATATTTCTCTCCCACAAACTCTCTTCCCTGGAGAGAAACTTACTTTGCAGGAGTTCACTAGTCTCTTCTTTATCTCTTGAATTTAAACAACCATGTGCCTAAAATCTTGATAGTGAAAAACAAGCCCTGAAGTGTAGAAGTCTGTCGTGGAAAACTTAAATTACATACATTCTCACTGTCTTGATCTAGCAGGAAAAGTCCTGATTATTTTTCCATCATTCCATTTTTAGCTGTTTTTAAAATCCCCTACTTTCTCTTTCCTTAGTTCTCAGCTTACTTCTTTTGCTGCAAACAGTATTTAAAGTTCAAAAAAAATTGCACGCAATTAACTCAGCAGTGGAGAAAGGAGAGGAAGGGCAGAATCTTTCCTTTATTAGTTAAATGTTAAGGTTTTCCCCTGACATTGTCTAATCATGTCCAGTTCTGGGGGTTGGTGCTCATCTCCATTTCTAAGCCGAAGAGCCAGTGTTGTCCATAGACACCTCCAAGGTCATGTGGCTGGCATGACTGCATAGAGCGCCTTATTAGTTAACACAAGCAAAAGCAAACTGGGTTGCAGTGAGTTTTCCGGACTGTATGGCCATGTTCCAGAAGCATTTTCTCCTGATGTTTCACCCACATCTATGACAGGCATCCTCAGAGGTTGTGAGCTCTGTTGGGAACTAGTCAAGTGGGGTTTCCAAAAGACCTCACAACTTCTGAGGATGCCTGCCATAGATGTGGTGAAACATCAGGAGAGAATGCTTCTGGAACACGGTCATAAAACCTGGAAAACTCACAGCAACCCAGTGATTCCGGCCATGAAAGCCTTTGACAACACACAAAAGCAAA
Organism: Anolis carolinensis; assembly: GCF_035594765.1. Classification (NCBI taxonomy): domain Eukaryota; kingdom Metazoa; phylum Chordata; class Lepidosauria; order Squamata; family Anolidae; genus Anolis; species Anolis carolinensis. The sequence goes on from NC_085846.1 coordinate 16,800,660, forward strand.
CTGCTGTGGACTTCCTTAACATCTTCTCCATTAATAGCTTCTGCCATCTTGACCACACTCTGAAGTCACTTGGCTGCACATGTTGAGCATTTTATCTGTGAATTATTAGGGAATACGAAATTACACTCAAGATGGACCAGAAATCCCATAATCTTGGACTGCATAGCTATAATCACAGATGATGGGAATACTAAAGGATATCTGGGAACCCAAGGCACCAGACCCCCCTGTATGAGCTAATCAAAGCACAGTCCGGCTTAGTTAACGCTTAAGATAAGGGGCTGCCAAGGAATACAAGGTATGCAGGCAATGGCAAGCTACTGTTGAGTATTCCTTGACAAAGAAAGCCCCATGAAATTCATTAGGTTGTCATAAGACTGCAGAACGCTTGATGACACTCCCACTGTCCTCTCTTTCTAAGAAAAATGACCAAAGGAAAACCTTATCTTACCCAAATAAAACTGGTGACATCTAGTGGGTGAACTATAAATGTCAGAAAGGCAAATCAAGTTCTTGATCTGAGGAAATATTGTAATACACATCCTATTAGTAATGGCTAGTTTTGCTTTTCTAGATAAGATTACATTTTTAATTTAAAATTGTTCAAATTGACTATCATAGAAAATCCCAAAGACAGAAGTCAAAAATGGTGATTTGTAGCCCTTCAGAAATTGTTGGGCTTTGTCTCCCATCATCCTGGCTGTGTGTTTATGGTAGATGCAAGTTGCATTTGGAAGACTATAGACAGGGCCGGCCCCACTATTGAGGCACCTGACGCCGCCGCCTCGGGCGCAGGCCCGGGGGGGCGCCGTCAGGCTGGGCGGGAGGCGGGGCACCGCCCTGACGGTGCCCCGCCTCCCGCCCAGTGCGCCCTGGCCCGTCTGGCCTTTTCTAGCTGGCCAGATAGCAGCGGAGGTCCCTCCAGGCCGCAATCGCGGCCTACAGGGACCTCCGCTGCTTTCTGGCCTGCTAGAAAAGGCCAGACGGGCAAGCGGGAGTAGCGTGGGAGGCGGGGCCAGCTCTGGCACCGCCCCCCCCGCCCAGCGTGCCCTGGCCCCGCCTCCCACGCTGCGTGGGAGGCGGGGCCAAGGCACGCTGGGTGGGGGGGGGGAGCGGCGTCAGAGCTGGCTCCGCCTCCCACGCTACTCCCGCTCGCCCGTCTGGCCTTTTCTAGCAGGCCAGAAAGCAGCGGAGGTCCCTCCAGGCCGCGATTGCGGCCTGGAGGGACCTCCGCTGCTTTCTGGCCTGCTAGAAAAGGCCAGACGGGCGAGCGGGAGTAGCGTGGGAGATGGGGCCAGCTCTGGCCCCGCCCCCCCGCCCAGCGTGCCCTGGCCCCGCCTCCCACGCAGCGTGGGAGGCGGGGCCAGGGCACGCTGGGCGGGGGGCGGGGCCAACTCTGGCCCCGCCCCCCTCACTAATCGCCCTGGCCCCGCCTCCCACGCAGCGTGGGAGGCGGGGCCAGGGCACGCTGGGCGGGGCCAGGGCGTGGGAGGCGGGGCCGGTGGCGGGGGCGCTTTTCAGCACCCCCGCTTCCCATTAAAAAATATCTCCGGCCGGCCCTGACTATAGATTATCCAGCCCCAAAGGGAGGCAGGTATATAATTTCTTTCATCCTATTCACCAATCCTCTGTTAAAAAAAAATCAAGAATGTTTAAAACAAAATCCTTTTGTTGTTTGTGTTATTATTGTATCTATTTTCAATTAAAACCCAATCTTTTCCCTCAAAGATGAGATCCATGGCAGCATTTTCAGAGCTTCCCCCCTCCTTCCATAGGTAAAGGTTTCCCCTGACGTTAAGTCCAGTCATGTCCGACTCTGGGGGTTGGTGCTCATCTCCATTTCTAAGCCGAAGAGCCAGCATTGTCCGTAGACACCTCCAAGGTCATGTGGCCGGCATGACTGCATGGAGTGTCGTTACCTTCACGTCGGAGCGGTATCTATTGATCTACTCACATTGGCATGTTTTCGAACTGCTAGGTTGGCAAAAGCTGGAGCTAATAGCAGGTGCTCACTCCGCTCCCGGGATTTGAACCTGTGACCTTTCGGTCTGCAAGTTCAGCAGCTCAGTGCTTTAACGCACTTTGCCACCGGGGCTCTTTCCATAGCACTTCATAAAAACATTGTGACCGTGAGGAAGATGAAATGAATGTGTTATTTGTTCCTGCAGTATGAAGAAGAGGTGGAGGAGGAAGAATATGTGGAGGAGGAAATGGAAGAAACGGTTGTTGAAACAAAGCCACAAGTACCACCTTCCAAGCCCACACCCCCTCCCCCTCCCCCTGCCACTGTCCCTCCCCTTCGCCGAAAATCTTCCGCTAATTATCGAGCCTATGCCGTTGAGCCGCATGATAAGGTGAGTTCATGTGTTCTCCTTCCATTCGTTGCAACTTGCAGATAATTGCCTTCAAGTCAGCTTTGACTTATGGTGACCCCATTAATGAGAGATCTCCAGAAGCCCTTGTCATCCACAGCCCTGTTCAGGTCTTGGAAACTCAGGCTTCATTGTTTGAGTCTATCCATCTCTAAAGCAGTCCAGTGGGATCACTAGGGTTGGTACTGGAGCCGTGGTGGCACAATGGGTTAAACCTTTGTGCCAGCTGAACTACTTACCTGTAGGTTGGGTGACTGACCTGAATTTGCAAGACAGGGTGAGCTCCCATCTGTCAGCTCTCACTTGCGGGGACATGAGAGAAGCCTCCCAACTAACACATCCGGGCATCCCCTGGGCAATATCTCTTTAAACAGCCAATTCTCTCAAACCAGAAGTGGCTTGCAGTCTGTTGTCAAGTCACTTCTGACATGATAAAAAAAAAGCTAGGGTTGGTGCCACCCCCATGGATCTCCTCTCACACCCGACCATAGCATAATACTATAATTCAAATACCAGAAAATTTAACAAAACCAGCAATGATATGTATATAAAACAGTAATGTAAACAAGAGGGATTCACAACTGGGTGTGGGAAGTGAAATAGCCTTTTTACAAAAATAGATTTGGACCTTGTATTTCCATTTTTAAATGGGTGGAGTTGACCCAAGGAGGCCCAGATAAGTGGAATACTGGGCAGAGCCAGGACCCAATCATGGAAGGAAGGTTCTGGAGTTTATAACAGAAAAGGGACCTTTTCCAAGCTTTATATATGCATTAAAACTCAGATAGTGGGACATGAGAGAAGCCTCCCACAAGGATGGTTAAAATATCAAGGCATCCGGGCATCCCTTGGGCAACATCTTTGCAGACAGCCAATTCTCTCACACCAGAAGTGACTTGCAGTTTCTCAAATCATGAAAAATAAAACCTCAGATAGTACTTGGATTATATTTATCAAGCCAATCTTCTTCCAGGTTGCAGAATGCCACTGAACTGAGCTCCATCAGGCCCAAAGTAGAAGTACAGTACAGGTTCTTTCCTTCTTTTCCCATTGAGCTATCTCCCTTAATGCGAACTTGAGCTTTATCTATCAGCCTAGACTTCTGTAATTTGCTTTATTTGGAAGAAGAAGTTTGGAAAATCATTATTGTGCCTGTCTAACAAATGTTTCTTCTTCGTTTCTTTTTATTCAATGATAGAGAAAATCCAAGATATCAGCATCCCGGAAACTACAACTTAAGGTAAAAATGAGAGACAGATGTAAAGGGGGTTGAAATGGGGAAGGAAGCAGAGCAGACACAAAATAGCTGGTAGAGAAAACGCATGAGACAAGATTCCAGGTGAAAGAAACCATGCTGGAATCAACCTAGATCAGGGGTCCTCAAACTTTTTAAGTGGAGGGCCGATTCACAGTCCCGAAGACTGTTAGGGGGCCGGACTATGATGAAATAGTCCAAAATTAAGATTGTTGTAGTTGTGTGCCTTCAAGTTATTTCAGACTTAGGTCAACCCTAAGTCTAAAGTTTAGGACAGAGGCCAGGTCAATGACCTTGGAGGGCCGCATCCGGCTCATGGTCCTTAGTTTAGGGACCCCAGATCTAGACGATCTCATAAGACCATAGGTAAACAAAACAACCTCCAAAGACCATCTAGATGGTTTCATAAGCATATAGGCAAGGAAAGGGGCCCCCAAAGGCCATCTAGGCAATCTCATAAAACCATAGGTAAGGAAAGGGACACTCAAAGGCCATCTAGATGGTCTCATAGGACCATAGGTAAGGAAAGTGACCTCCAAAAGCCATCTAGATGGTCTCATAAGGCCGTAGCTAAGCAAAGAGACCTTCAAAGACCATCTAGATGATCTCATAAGACCATAGGTAAGCAAAAAGACCTCCAAGACCAGATAGAATTAGGTCAACCCTAAGTCTAAAGTTTAGGACAGGGGCCAGGTAAATGACCTTGGAGGGCCGCATCCGGCCCCTGGGCCCTAGTTTGGAGACCCCTGACCTAGATGATGGACGAGAAAATTCAAAGAAACCAGAAAACAAAACAAAAAACAAACGAGATACAAAGTATATGGTGAGTAGGACACACTAGTAAAATATTCCAATATCAGAGAGAAATCCACAATGTAAAACACTTTTGATCTCAAGTATTTCAGATAAGGGATTCTCAGCCTGTATACATACTATATATATATATATATATATATATATATATATATATATATACCCTTTCTCTGCCAGTCACTGATGCTCCAGGTGGCAAAACATGAAATGGAAAAGGAGGAAGAAGAGCGTGTTCAGGAGAAAGAGCGATACCTCTCCGATCGTTGCACACCTTTAGAACTGGCAGGCCTTGGTCTCAAAGAGTTGCAGGTAAATAAGGAATCCAAAGGAAAATTGGGGCTTCACCAGGGACAAGATCTGAGATGCATCCACACTGTGTAATGTTAACAGTTCGATTCAGTTTTAACACTCGTGATTCCATACTATGAAATCTTGTTTCTTTCAGGTGAAGCAGAGCATACTGCTGCATCACTTGTACTAAAATTAAATTAACAACCCTTCTCTTTAACTTCATATATGAAAAGGGGTGGTGGGGCACCATCTGGACAAAATGTTTATATTGAGTAGGTCCCAGGTGAAGCAAATTATCTTCTGGTTCTGTAATAAAAGCAACAAGCATCTGGATCAGCAAACTTAACAGCAATTCACCTGTAATAAAAGACTGCTTGCTGTGTCAAACACTTTTACCACCGCATTGCTGTGAGTTTTCCAGGCTATATGGCCATGTTCCGAAAGCGTTCTGTCATGACATTTCGCCCTCAAGAGGGATCCTCTCACCTCTGCAAGAGTCTATTGTATACCATGCAGTTATGGACAAGTCTACATAGGGACCACCAGACGCAGCATTGCCCAAACACGAATCAAGGAACATGAAAGCACTGCAGACTAATTCAACCAGAGAAGTCAGCCATAGCAGAACACTTGTTGAACCGACCTGGACACAATATATTATTTGATAACAGAAATGCTGGACCACTCTAACAACCACCATGTCAGACTACACAGAGAAGCCAATGGAATCCACAAGCATATGGAAAATCTCAACAGAAAGGAGGAAACCATGAAAATGAACAAAATCTGGCTACCAATATTTAAAAAAAACCCTCTAAAATCAGGACAGTAAATAAAGAACAACGCTCAAAAATAGGGGAAAATTCCAGAAAAGAAACAATCAGGACCAGCTAATCCTCTCAACAAAGGATTCCACCAGGCAGGAAACAGCCAGGTTTTGAAGCTGCAAGGCTATTCAGTGCTAATCAGGGTGATCAATTGCAACATTCACACTTGCCTCCGACAGACAAGAGTTCCTTCTCCCACCCTGGACATTCCACAGGTATATAAACCCCACTTGCCTGGTTTCCAAAAAACCTCACAACCTCTGAGGCTGCCTGCCATATATGTGGACAAAACGTCTGGAGAGAATGCTTCTGGAACATGGCCATACAGCCTGGAAAACTCACAACAACCCAGTGATTCCGGCCATGAAAGCCTTCGACAATACGTTTTTACCACCTTCCATACCTTGCCAATTCATTTGCTTTGATTTGTGAGTGGCCATCCGGTTAACAAGGGCTTTATTTGCAAGCCTAGTTGCTCTGATACACAATTCTGAAGAAACAGATTCTGGAGGGAAACCATGTTATCAGCAAATATTGAGCCAGAGTTGCCTCAGGAAATAAAACTCCTGTTATCATCCAAGGACAAAACAAAGTGTACTTAATCATTTGAAATGACAATCAGATATCATTCATCATTTGAGTGAATACCTTTTTTTCAAACAATGCTAAATGTCCTTTGCAGACATGGAACTTCCTTTCTCCATTTAACCAGTTGAGTTGGGCTATGTCGCCTCTCGGAATCTCAAGCATGGCCAAGACTTTGCACCTATTCAGAGTGATCTTTGAAATTGTCCTTTTTTCTTACCCCTTTAAGCCTTTGTTCAGCATAAGTCTAATGCAGCATGCTTCATCTTGCTCTGTCTCCCACTCAATAGGAGATGTGCCGGCAGCTCCACAGACAGGTTGACAAAATGGATGAAGAGCGCTATGACATGGAGGCCCGGGTCAGCAAAAGTGTCAATGAGGTGAGGGTCAGGCACTTTCATTTGATGCTTAGGCTGGCATTAGAGATGTGCTGCCTCTAATGCCTCTTTGAGTCTTCTTCGGGAGAGATAAAGTAGGGTATGATGATGATGATGATGATGATGATGATTATTATTATTATTATTATTATTATTATTATTATTATTATTGGAAGCACAAGGGAAACCCTGAAATAGAGATCCAGCATGATGTCGTCTTGCCTGGAATGATCAACCGGTGTGGCATAAGAGAACCGAGCAGGATACATCTGGAGTGTGATCAACATTATCGGACTATTACCCAGATATGAGTAGACAGCAGTGGAAATATATATAGCTCTAATTGCCATGGGATTTTTATAAGCTGCTTAGAAAGCTTTTTTTTTTTAATGTATGCTACAGACATCCACAGACACACAAAAATATCAATATAAATGTTGTGGAATTGGTAAGCATATATTAAGGATAATCACTAGGGGGCAGTGTGGGCTCCTTTCCATATTAAAGGCATCATCCATATAATCTGCTTTGGCTTTGAATGAAAAGGGGGAAGCTATTCAGAGGAAGCCAAAAACATCCCCTGCAAACAGGTAGTGTTAAGAAAAGCCTGTGACAGGATCACCTTATAGATTAGGATGTGATTTGAAGGCACACAATAACAAATGAGAACAAAGAAGAGGCGTCCTGAACCGTCTTACATGTTACCTTCTGGTCCATGGCTTTAGTGGTTTCTTTTGATATTGGGTCTAAAGTAAGACTTCTGTATCCATGAGAGAATACAGTCTCATCTTGACTGTGGTTACCTAGAACTACAGATAGGATCAAATGCCATTAATTTACCACACTCCTGGTCCCAGCAAGCCATAGAATTGCACAGGAAATTTCTTATGTCCTCCAGCATGACTCCATGGTAACTTTAAGAGGAAGAATCATAGCATTCTAATGCCATTTTAACTATCATATCTCCAGCTTATGGAGTCCTAGGATTTGTATTTTGATCACAGAGCCCCCAGTGGCGCAATGGGTTAAAGTCTTGTGCCGGCAGGACTGTTGACCGAAACGTTGGCGGTTTGAATTTGGGGTGTGGGGTGAGCTTCATTCTGTCAGCTCTAGCTCCCCATGTGGAGACATGAGAGAAACCTCCCTCAAGATGGTAAAACATCAAATATCCGGGCGTCCCATGGGCAATGTCTTTGCAGAGAGCCAATTCTCTCACACCAGCAGCGACTTACAGTTTATCAAGTCATTCTTGACATTAAAAAAAATGATGATATTAGAGAGATCTAATATCAATCAGAGGAAAGTGCACTATTTTGCTCTCCAGAAAATAATTCTAAGTATCTCCACAAACTACATGTCCTCGAATCCAATGGAGAAAAGCAATGCCAATTAAAGCGGCATCAAAGTGCTATAACTGTGTCCTATGGTTAAACTCTCCCTCTTTCTGTTCCAGATCAAGGATCTGAACCAGAAGATCTTTGACCTAAGAGGCAAATTCAAACGCCCAGCTCTTCGCCGTGTCCGTCTCTCAGCGGATGCCATGATGCAAGCCCTACTCGGCACCAAGCACAAGGTCTCCATGGATCTGCGGGCCAATCTCAAACAAGTCAAGAAAGATGACACCGAGAAGGTGAGCATGGAAAGCAGGGAGTCTATAAGACAGGGAAGAAAAAAGAGGAAAGTATGTTTGTACAATCATTAAACTCAATCTGGAAAGATATGGTACATATGGGAAAACTCAGCAAATTACACTTGTGTTTACTTTCAGGAACGATCACAAATCAAAGCACAGCGAATCACATGTTGAGACAAACAGATGTTTTTTGCCACTTAAGAAAGCATCTTTTCAAAAACCATGCTAAATATATCTGCTGTATCGTTCGTCTGCTACTTAGTTAGATATAGATATAACTTTAGACTGGCTCTGTTCTTTAGAATTAATGCAATTTGACTTTAAATGCCATGGCTCAGTGAAGGTTACAGTTTGGTGAGGCACCAACACTCTCTGGCAGAGGTGAAAAACCTTGCAAAACTACAACTTCCATGATTCAGTAGCATTGAGCCACAGCAGATAAAGTGATCTCAAACAGCATTAATTCTATAGTGTAGCCTAGTCAAACCTCACATCTCCTGACCCAAACCTACAACCCCATTGGGCAAAGGGGTGTGCTCAGCTACTGATCAGGGTATAAAGAGGATAATGTTTCCAATCTCCTTCTACCAGTAAGCAGGCTGCAATAAAAAATTGTGAGAGAGGTCCTGCTTCTGATCATTTCAGCCTTGCTAAGTGGTAGGAAGGGACTATAAATGCCTTCCTTCGTTCACACACACACATCTGCTGTCTGCTAAGGTGGGTCAAGAGGGATTTATAATCATGGCAATATTGGCATTATCATGACTATGTACAGAGTTACAAAACAAGTTACACATCTGTAGCTCTAGATTATGAATCTATTATGAATGTTCTTATTTTGATATAGAAGTTTGTGTCTGTCTTTCTCCCGTTGATCTGAGCCAGATTAACTCCCAAAATCTCTAGGAATGCCAAGGCACAGCGTTGGATGATGAGCATGGGCAATGGGTGCACCATGGACAGGTGGCCCAAAATGTTTCTGGACTTAGGTGAAAGGACAAGATACTGCCACGTCCCATTTCCCATGTACAAAAGCCAGTAACTGAAAATGAAATATTTCTTCAACACTAATGAATGAAGAGTATGCTTCACTATTGCTTCTCAAGACAGTATGGTAGCCAAGAGACCACAATGCCTCTTAGCATCTGCCACTTGTGGCAACTGCCCCACATTTTCTAATGGTAGGGATGGCCTAGGAGCCCCCGGTAGGGTAGTAAGTTAAACCTCTGAGCTGCTGAACTTGCTGACCAAAAGGTCAGTGGTTCAAATCCAGGGAGTGGAGTGAACTCCTGCTGTTAGCCCCAGCTTCTGCCAACCTAGCAGTTCGAAAACATGCAAATAATAATAATAATAATAATAATAATAATAATAATAATACTTTATTTTTATACCCCGCCTCCATCTCCCCGGAGGCAGTATACATGGGGCCAAGTCCGGGTAAAACAGCAAACCAAAATATGAATAGATCAATAGGTACTGCTCCGGCAGGAAAGTAACTGTTCTCTATGCAGTCATGCCAGCCATATGACCTTGGAGGTGTCTACAGACAACACTGGGTCTTTGGCTTAGAAATGGAGATGAGCACCAACCCCCAGAGTCAGACACAACTATATTTAATGTCAGGAACAAACCTTTACCTTTACTTTAGGGCTGGCCCTCTGGGAGATCACCAGACCCCCTTGAAAATTTCCATCATGTTCTCAGTATAGTCTCTATTTCCAGAAATACAAGATGAATTATAGATCAGCAATTATGCATGACTTGTATCTAACAGGAGGCTATAATGCCACATTCTTTTACCTCTGTCATCTTCCAGCAGGAGAATCGGGAAGTGGGTGACTGGCGGAAGAACATTGATGCTCTGAGTGGCATGGAGGGCCGCAAGAAGAAGTTTGAGGCCTCTCCTGCAGGACAAGCCTGAATTCTGGGGTGCGTGATATGCAGAATTAAAGAAGATGGGTTATATGTGTTAAAGAAAAAAGTATGTGATATACTGTATTATATTTGGAGCTTGAGAAAGTTGGAGTACAGACTAACACATATTTCTGTCCAGTGTTCCATACATGTTAGGATGAGATTAAGAATGCACTAGTATTATTTCACTTCATCCAGGCCCAGATCTTTTGCAGATAAATTGATGCAAAAACATAGGATTTCTTGCCTTAGCAGAGAGTTATATATAGAGGAACTCTGGAGTCCTTTCAAGCTTTAAGTTTCTATAATGATAACAATTAGTATAGCTCTTTCATTGCATGCATTATTTAGTTGTAAACGTTATAGGAGCCCTATAAGGTAAACTCGTATTATCCCATATGGATTAAAGAAATGAAAAGACATAATAAGACTTGGAAGGGTAGCTATAAAGGAACTCGATTAAAACTCTCAAGGATAAAGATACATTATTAGATACCAAAGCCAGGATTGTCCATGTAATTGTATCTCCTGATTGTATATATGCCCGTGAAAGATGGACAATGAAGAAAGCTGTTAGGAAGAAAATTGACTCATTTGAAATGTGCTGCTCAAGAAGAGTTCTACAGATAACTTGGATTCATAAAGAGACAAGTAAATGAGTCTTAGAGCAAATCAAGCCTGAATTCTCCTGAGAAGCCAAAATGATTAAACTGAGACTGTTGTGCTTTGAACATCTCATGAGAAGACATGACTCATTTAAAAAAGACAATAATGCTTGTTAAGGTAGAAAGCAGTAGGAAAAAGGAAGACTTCATTACAGATGGATAGACCAGTGGTTCTCAACCTGTGGGTCCCCAGGTGTTTTGGCCTACAAAAATCCCAGCCAGTTTACCAGCTGTTAGGATTTCTGGGAGTTGAAGGCCAAAACACCTGGGGACCCACAGGTTGAGAACCACTGGGATAGATTCAATCCAGGAAGCCATGGTCCTGAGTCTGCAAGACAAGATGATTTGAATGTCTCTCATTCATGCACGAGGTCATCAGAAGTTAAAGGCAATTTGATGGTAGTTAACATCAACAGTATTTCTTATGTGGGGAGCCTGAACTCTGTTTAAAGAGACCTAGTGGTTTCATAAAAAACCAAATAACAAGAACAAAATTCCATCAGATAACTTTCTGGTTCATAGCGCTGTCTCTTAGCCACCAGCTCAGAAGAGAAGCAATGCAATCAGCATTTTTTTTTCAGGATGCTTCCTTGCATTTCTTGTCTCCTCTTCTTTCAGATGGGCTCCTTGATTGGCAGTTGTGTGGAAATCACGTGAAGATCTTCCAACCTAGAATATGTCCTCATTATCTGTGGTGTATGAATTTGGCTGGATATCTTCCTACTCCTAGGAATATTTGCCAACAAGACTGATTTTGAAGAACATCTAAAACAAAGGAATCAAATATAATTTAAGCTCTAGGATGTATGCTCTCTGCACAGTTGTAGCAACTCGATACCACTTTCATTGCCATGGTTCCTTCAGGTGGAATCCTAAAATCTGTAGTTTGGAGAAGGGCAGAAATTTCTTTGCCAGAAAGCTCTGTTCTACTCTCCTGTGCTCTTTGGTATATAATTCTGAGTCCCCTCCCAAACTTCAATTTCCAGGATTCCATACGTTGGTGCTATGACCATTGAAGTGGCATTAAACTGTTCTCATTTTCAAAACTAGTTACAAAAAAGCAAAACAAAAAAACGGCTAGTTCCAGTTTCAGTTAGGAGGGCAAGGAGGGAGAGCATTGCATGATTCTAAATGTTTTTAAAACTGGATTTGGACTTGCTCATTACATTTGGAACAAGGGTCTTGGCTGTTTTTGCTGCAGCAGATTTGGGCCCCAGAAGGTGTCATAGACTCCTGCTGGAAGACCTAGCAAATTCCTGGAGAAGACCCATCTCTAAAGTGTCTGGGTCCTCCAAGGAGATTTTATGATATGCTGGGACAGGAACTGCCCTCTTAATTTAGTGGTGCTTGGTCGGACCTGTGGTTTCAGGTAATTGCAGTCTAGCCAGGAGTGTATCGCCTCACAGACGTGGAAGCCTTACTGTACTAACACTTTCATAGCATCTCATGGCAGGAGGCTCTGTAATATAGGAAAGATAAATCTGCAAACTACAAAATGAAGAATGACTAAACTCAAAGTGGTTTCAGATACAGAAAGAAAGAAGGCATGGCTAAGTCAATAAGCAAAAATTATGGGAAGTGATCCTGTATTCAGATACATAGGTACAAGAGGTAGTTACAATAGCATCTGGTTCAAATCCACAGTCAACTTTTTCTCAGTTGCAGCACTCTTATATTGGCCATTTTCTGCTTGGAGGGAACGATAAACAAGACACACAGCAGACACCCATAGGGGACATGCCTTAGGTATCTCTATAGAATTGATTGTGTCCTTACTCTGCATCCAGATATAAGAAAATAGATGGATATTTGCCTTTTGCTCTTCCCAGCACTACCATCAAAAACTAAGCAATGGCTATTTCAGGGGCCTGCAACAGAGAAAAGAGGGTTGTAGGGGATTTGGGTCATTGTGTGGTCAGTAGAGTGATCTGTGATGAGATAAGTCCAACTTAACATTATTATAATTCAAGATGAATAACAGGATGAATGGATTTTCATAATGAGACATGCAGACTAGCAACTAGCCATGCTAAAGTTGTATGCCGAACAATATTCATATTAAGAGGGACTTCCATAAGGGAGTAGGAAATGTCCAACAAGATGCTTTATTGCTTTTGTGTGTGAATTGAGCAGCTAGTAATCCATATAGTGAGATGTATGAGACAGAGCAAAACTTAGCTAGTAGTCACTTAGATACATACTCCAGTGATCTTGGGTCAATAAACCCAATGCCATTTGGGTGTCACTGTTTCTGTTCTCAATTACTTGCTGCTCCAGTGCTAGTTTTTGCAGAGCTAGCTGCTATTTCCTGGAGTGGTCCCTGCTGATCAAGGATCATGTAGGCAATGTGATAACATCATCATGTCATTTAGGCATCAGTAACCTTATGGAGCCACATAGGAGGCATGCTAACACCATGATGCCACCAGATGGGATTCTGTTTGTAGTGAGGACAATGTCCTATGTCATCATGACTCTTCTAAGAAATGGAGGTGGGGAGAGCATGCTAGCATCGTGTTTATGTTCTTCCTAGCAATTGCGCTTTCTCCAGGTTCAAACAGACACCTGCCATCTTTTGAGTGGTTTGTTTCTCCAACACATTACTTGGAGGGGTGGATGTTGTGCCCATTCACTTTTTCTTCTTGCTGTCCATACTAGTAAGTGATAACAGGAAGAAAAATAGTAGCGTCAGAATACTATACCAACAGGATTTTACTCCTTGTCACCACTGATGAAAGAGCCCTTTGACACGAAGTCCCTCTGTACTTGCAAGTCCTTTCTTAGCTGCTAAGGTAAATGTAAAGGTTTCTCCTGACATGAAGTCTAGTCGTATCTGACTCTGAGGGTTGGTGCTCCTCTCCATTTCTAAGCCAAAGAGCCGGTGTTGTCTGTAGACGCCTCCAAGGCCATGTGGTCAGCATGACTGCATGGAGTACTGTTACCTTCCCGCCGGAGCGGTACCGATTGATCTATTCACATTTGCATGTTTTCGAACTGCTAGGTTGGCAGAAGCTGGGGCTAACAGTGGGAGCCCACTCTTCTCCCCAGATTTAAACCACTGACCTTTCGGTCAGCAAGTTCAGCAGTTCAGCTGTTTAATCCGCTGCACCACTGGGGGCTCCTCGCCATCAGGGGTTCCTTAGCTGCCAAGGAAGAATTCAACCATTGTCTGGAGTCCTTTTGGTGAATTACAGTAGTGCGAGTTGGACTTATATCATTGCAACTTTTGGTCATGGTAAAGGCTATAATTTACCAGCTGTTCAATAACTAAAATTTCCCCATCCTGACTTTCAGGATGGGTTTTGGAGGTCAGAGTAGGAAATGGAGTGTAGCTTGACACATTAGCTACATGTCTGATGCAGGATCTTGGCCAGCCATTGCTAGGTTGTTGGAAAGTGAATGAGGTACAGAGACTCATCCAGCCATTTTTTTGTAACTGGATGCCCTACAAGGATGTAATTTTCAGCAACATCCCAAGAAACCACAGTAGACCCTTACATGACTTCTGCAGTAAGTCCAACTTGAAAAAAAACTGTTTGACACTTGTACACTGAGCTTGTAAAAGTGGCCAAGCTAATGGAGTCTCCTTCATCACCCTAGCAACTTTTACAATCTCAGTGCACAAGTGCCAAGCAGAGATGTGCACAGCTCTGGAAGTGATTGTCTGCAAAAACAACTTTTTCTAGAATTTGTCTATACAATGGCAATTCAACCTTTTCCTCCTTAAGTTCAAACGGTGTGTCATTCTAGTCCTTTTCTTTCTCTGTGTTGGGAATGAACCTCAAGAAAGTGTTTTTGCCCTTCTAGACCCCCCACCCCCCGGTCTCCAATATGATTCTGAGTTTGAATCCTTTGTGCCCAGGGTATGTATAAACTAGTCCTATGCGGCCCTGCCCCAGTTTGTGATCACCTCCTCCCTCCCATTATCCCAATTACTCATCGGTCATCCCACTTTTCAGCTACTTTTTAAGCATCCCAGTTTCTTCCACTTTCTTCTCACCACTTTCAGCTGGTGCAAACTGATTTCAAGATACAAAAATCATTTGTACTTAATTTATGTGGGTGAGATAGGAAGAGACAGGGTCTTATCCTTCCCAGTAAGCTCAGGCAAAAGCAAACTGCTGCAGCCTCTCCTAGCTTGGGCATTCTCTTGCGTTAATTACTTTTGCCATCTTGAACTCTCTCTGATGTTGCTTGGCCTTGCATAATCTGGTTTTCACCTGTGAAATGCTGGAGGGTATGCTTAAAGAGCAAATTCAGACACTCTGTTATCAATCATCTACTTGTAAAGGAAGGTCCCAGAATTCTTACTTCACGGCTTGCTTTGTGGTGACACCCTGGTTGTCTAACATCACCTGAGACCACCTTTTAGAATTCACCGACACAATTTTAAAACCAATGCTTTATTCACATTCTTTTTACAGTACATATCTCACTGTATTCATAGCACTGTTCAACAGGAAACACAAGGAACTACGTAATAAAAAAGGAAGATACAGTAACAAAACTGTTATGCTGAGAAATCTCAGTGTTATCACACTACTTTGAAATCACACGGACATACCACTGTTTGCCATAAAACACAAATGCTGAAAAAATGCAGTAGTTCCAGGAAAGATCAATAGAGCATATAAATAAATAAATAAAAACAGCATTGAACTTAAACTATTTTCTGCATGAATTGCAGTCGGTAGGGATGGGGTGATTTGGGATGAGACCATCTGATGCCCTTCAGGTCATGTTGGACTAAAACTCCCAGCAGTCATGGCCCGCATAGGTAGCAGTGAAAGACTGATGGGATTTATAGTCCAGTGACAAATGGAAAGCAACAAGTTCTCTGTCTCAGCTTTAAAATAACTTGAACTGGAAACTCAGTTGAAATCAGTCTATTTTACATGCTTATCAGTTGCTTCTTATGTCTTATTTTTTGCTGGTATGACAAGAATCATATAAAACTTGATATTTGCAAATATGAAGAACTGTGGTCAAAGTGGGAAAAAACAAGTCTCAAAATCTTATTATTTGCTGTGGTCTCTTCAGCACAACAAAAGCCCACATCTGCATTGCCACTGCTTTCCTCCTTCTCAAGTATTCATTGAAAAGGAAGGAGGAGAGCACCAGTAAAGAAAATCTAAGGCACAGGAGCTTTACAAACACAGAACAGACTTTATTAGCCATTCTCTTTCCAGGAAGGGAAATAAATATGGAAAAATATAAATTATATACATATATACATACTAGTGTATAAATAATAATAATAATAATACATAAATTATTTGTCAGCACAAAAATCCTTATTATGACTGTCTGTTCTGCATTGCTCAATAAATAAATCTGACATATAATAAATAAGTTATTTAAATAGTGCGGGAAGAACACAAGTTGAAAAGGTTGAACAATTACAGTGTAAGAAAAAAAACAAGTAAAAATAGTTCAAAAACCCCAATATCTTTGTCTGTACTTCTGGTTAGCAGTGTGTATGTGACCTAGAAACACATAAAAACATTGATTCAACCCAACATTGGGCAATTTTGGGATGCTGGAGTCAATAAATATAAAGATTTCAATCATTTCAGCATCTATGTTGAAATGCAATGTCCTCCTTCTTCCCCTCTTCTCGCATCAAATGTGAATGCTTTATTGTGTTCATGGCAAGAAAACCCAGGACTCCAGGTTCAGCAAAAGCTCTACTTAAAAGTTTGACCTCAAAATCCCCCCCCCCCCAACCAATCAAGAATCCCCATTTATCCGAAGACATAACTCGGACTCATGAAACCAGGGTTTTGTCCTAAAATGCTCAAAGGATCAGCTGATTCAACATCCAATTGATGTCCATAGAAGTCAAAGTCTTCAAGCACAGGCTCAAGAGGAATTTTGTTGACTAACGGCAGGAATTGGGAGAAGGGAGGCAACTGACGGCTCTGACCCAGGTTCCCTGCCGAGCTGAGGCTGACAGGTATGTTGTAGTTTTCAGAATAGTAGAGGTTGTAGCCATCGCTGAGAACCTTCTCATGGAAGTTGCATGCCTCCTCAGAGTAGAACAGCTATTGAAGAAAAAAGTGTGAGATTATGTTTCCATTTATGTAAATAAAAATGTCCAATATATAGACACTGGGTTTCTAGAGTCATCAGGAGTTATCAGAGTTTGAAAAGTTTACTGTTTACACTACAACTCTCAACATTGTTCCATCAGCATGACTTGCAAACTACTGGCTCATTCACCATATACAAGTAGAGAAAAATAATCTAAAAGCTGTAGATTATTTGCAAATGGAGTTCAAGTTTAGGAAACACAGTTCATTGTAGACCAGCCACACAAGTGACCATCTCCATTAACTGCTAAATAGAATTGTGCTGTATCTTTTGCAGAAGTGTGCAACCACAAAACCAGGGATAGAAATTGTTTGGCCTTCCAAACGTTCTTGAACTGCAGTTCCCTGGACAGAATAGCCAAGGGTAGTAAAAGTTGACAGCTATATCTCAACAACAAGAAGGCTGCATGATTCCCAGCCCCGCACTATATGAACATGCGATCAGAAACAGTTGTGCAACTGGACAGGAATAGATTTTTTGATTATTGCTGCTGTTGTGTGCCTTCAAGTTGTTTCTGATTTATGGAGACCCTAAGGCAGTGGTTCTCAACCTGTGGATCCCCAGATGTTTTGGCCCTCAACTCCCAGAAATCCTAACAGCTGGTAAACTGGGATTTCTGGGAGTTGTAGGCCAAAACACCTGGGGACCCACAAGTTGAGAACCACTGCCCTAAGGTGAACATATCACAGGGATTTCTTGGTAAAAATTTGTTTAGAGGGGGTTTGCCCTTGCCCTCCTCCTGGCTGGTAGGGAGCACAGTGGGTCAAAGATGCATCTAGGTGTGCTTCAGACCCAGAAGTAGACCAGTTAGGGTCTCAGTGGAGACAAACCAATTGAAGTCCATCAGAGTTTCAGTGGAGGTGGACCAACTGAGGGTCTTAGTGAATGATGCCACTGGTTTGCATTTGGCTATGGAACATAGCTAGTTGTTTGATCCCACTTCTCTCTCCACCTGCCACAGAATGTTTATTCAGGGTGGCTCTTATAGCAGACCTATAAATCCTGGGATGACTTTATTCACTGTGAAGAGAGGAAAGTAAACTGGCCTCAATGTCCACATAAAGATATATATAGTATATATATTGTCGTATTTGAGTGACTACAAGAGATCAGAGTTTGAATCCAAATTTGGCCACAAAAACCTACTGAATTTGAGCAAGTCACTCTCTCAACCTCAAAGGTTGCCCCTAGTGAAAACAGGTTGTTACAAAAATGAACTAATAACAAGATGTTTTTATTGGTAAGTAAATTCTGATCCAAGCCTTGGCCTGTCAAACATGCACACTGGCAATCAAACTTACCGAGCCATACAGTCGTCCATTGGGTTTCATACAGAGAAATCTAGAGGTCTTCTTGGCCTGCATGCGAATGACTCCTGGCTTCACAGCTTTGATCTCCATCAAACCTGAAAGAAATCCAGGAGAGAAGAACGGGGTAAACGGGGAATCACAAGTCTTCAGCCAAATACCTTTTTGTCTAACTCAGTCACCTTCCTCCTTTTTGGCTTCATCAGTAACTCCAATGTGTAACATAATGATATGATGTCATTGTCAGATTCAAAGCCAGGGAATGTTCTTATTCTTTTAAATCTCCCACTATGGCTACAGGTAAACTCATTGTATATTCTCCTGCATGTTTTCTGCCCCAGTCTGCCTTTCTGGATGCTTTGCTCTGCATTGCTTTGTCATGGGCCATCGGGTCCAACCCCTGCGCAATGGAGGATCTTCAGCTAGCAGTGGTTCTCAACCTATGGGTCACCAGGTGTTTTGGCCTACAACTACCAGAAATCCCAGCCAGTTTACCAGCTATTATGATTTCTGGGAGTTGAAGGCCAAAACATTTGGGGACCCACAGGTTGAGAACCACTGCTAGCTGGAGATCCTCCATTGAGCAGGGGTTCAACCTGATGGCCCATCTCCAGCAGGTAGCTAGCCACCATCTTTTTGAAGACATTCAGAAAAGGAGGCTCCACCACCTCCGTAGGCAACTGCTTCTATAGCTGAGCTACTTTTACTGTCAAGAAGTTCCTTCTGAAGTTTAATCAAAATCTACCCTCTTTAACGTCAAACCATTAGACCTAGTCTTGCACTACGAGGCAGCAGAGAATAGACCTACTCTATCTTCTCTAATTTAAGTATGCAACCATGTCCCTGTTTTATCTTCTCTTCACTAGGTTGAACATGTCTGCCTTCTTCTCTGTAGCATCCACAGTTGTACACAAGTGGATTTCAGGAATCACAGACCAATCTCAACAGTGTTAAATGCCACGTCCGCTGAAGTCCCAGCAAAGCACACAGGATATTTTTCTCGATTCTATCTACTTTCTTCCCCCCAAAAAACAGACAATTTTTGTTACCCAGTCAAACACATCTGTTATGTGTCTTCAAGTCATTTATGATAGTGTTTTCTGGAGCTGAGAGTTTGTAACTTGCCCAAGGTCACCCAGTGGGTTTCTTTGGTCAAGCTGGGAATCGAACCATGGTGTCCAGACTCATAATCCAACATTCAAGCCACTACATCACACTGTCTCCTTTTACAATTACATAAATGTGTATCAATTTCAGAATTTTTCTAAATCCCAAGGGTTTCCCCAAAATACTCACTGAAGGGATTCTGAAACCTGGATCCACCCACGGTACCGTCTGGCAAGATCTCCAAGTGGAGGTGCGTCTGTTCATCTGCTGTGTAGAGGTGCCGAAGCCGGACCTGCCCATCAAATTGGTAGATGGGGTTGGAATTCCGCAAGGGAAGAGCAGGAGCTGTGCGGAGCAAGGCAGCCCAGAAAACTAGGCTGACGAGAAAGAGAAGGTAGTCTTTGCATCCAAGAGGGACAGAAACGACCACCATGGCTTGAAGGTGGTCTGGTCCAAGAAACGAGGAAGGCCAAATGGCAAAAGAAATGCCAGATGCCTGAAAAATGCTAAGAGGTGAACGTAAGGTTCTAGTTCTCAGCCTTGGAGTCTTGTAGCTCCCCGGACACTACTCTTTTCTCCAGAGAAGAACTGGAGAGTTCTGGATCCCACTTATCACCCAGAAGCAAACACTTGGACTCTTGGTGAGTCCCAAAAAGAAATTTCAGTCCACCAAGAATGGTTGAAAGAAGTTTCTATTGGGGTTGAGGATGGATTTTTAATATATATTTGAATTTTTTTTAAAGGACCCCAAATCCAATCAGTTAAAATGTCTTAAAAAGGGAGAATTCCTTCTGTTCCCTTAGAGCTGTCTCAGTCCACATGGGTTTGCTCCCAGCCAGTCGGCACGGGTATATATACACGAACACCCTTCAGGGCAGGAGTTGATGCCCTTCCCCTTGGCTTTCACTCTACCCACATCCTCTCTCCCCCCTTCCCTCCTCCCTTGCTTTTACACACATACTCTGGGTCTAGAGCGTGAGTGAGTCACGGGGTGCCTATAGCAGGCCTGCTGCCCCAACGGTGGGGGTCACGAGGATATCAAAGTCTAAATATTATCATTCCACAACTGCTTTCATGCCTTCCGACAGGAAAGGATGATGTAACCCCAGGGGAATATAAGAGTGAGGAAGAGAGGAAGGGAGCGGGAGAGAGATGCAGAGGAGGAAGCACAGGGAGGGAGGGAGCAACTCTGGTAAAGGACCAGGAACCTACCCAACGTGTGCTCTCTATTCCCTGATCTTCCTAAATGGATACCACTGTGGCATCCACACATCTCCAAGTCACATTTGCATCCATGAGTCTTTGGGCCTCTGAGCATCTCTGTAGACCAGAACGAACAAAGTGCATGCATGTTCCACCTTCCAAGGTCTCTTGGCAGCCCTTGACACCTTCAGAGTCCCCACACTGACCTTTGCCTGGCCAAAAATGCCTGCCAAACCTCAAAGTATAACCTTTTGAAAGGTTGCCTTTTCTGTCCTGTTCAGCATCAAAATATTTTTTTGGCCTTCTGGCAATTGCAGGGCTTTTATTGGTGGGTTTTGTTGTCCATGTGGCTCTGATTAGTTCTGCAGCACTAAAAAAAAGCCCCCAAACCATGCCAAACTCCTGCTGTTGACAGTGACAAAATAACTGTTTCGAATGCAGATGGTGTCGAATTCAACCCTTCAGTTCCTCCCACGTACATGTTGAGCTGGGAATACTCTTTTCTAAAAAATAATTTAGGGAGAAAACTATGAAAAATGACAAAATATAAATTAACTACACCCCATCGTTCCCAATCTTTATAAAAACTACTTAATGATTTTTCTCTAATCAGAGATGTGGGTTTGTCCATTCCTACAAGGTCATACAGTTTCATCATCCTAGCTATGTCCTTCCATTTTTGTACATTAAGGAATCTAGCATCTGTATTCACATACTAAATAAGTCTTCCATTTTTCTTGTCCACCTTTTTTTAAAAAAAATGTCAGGAGCGACTTGAGAAACTGCATGTCGCTTCTGGTGTGAGAGAAATGGCTGTCTGCAATGATGTTGCTCAGGGGATGCCCAGATGTTTGATATTTTACCATCCTGTGGGAGGCTTCTCTCATATCCCTGCTGGAAGCTGGAGCTGACAGAGGGGAGCTCACCCCACCCTTCCCGGATTCAAACCACCGACCTGTCGCTCGGCAGTCCTGCCAGTACAAGGGTTTAATCCATTTCGCCACTGGGTGCTCCTCTTGTCCACCTAATTTCCATCAAACTCAGAAAAGACTCTATAACATCCTGAATAGCCAGTACCAGCTGCTTTAGACCCATTTAGACCAGCACTTCCCAAACATTCTGATGTGAGGGGTGCAAAGTTTTCTTTCCCAATGTGCCAGTGACTTGTACCATATTATTTGTGCCTGTTGACTCAAACTGTTCCTTTCTTTCATTGAAGCTCTTCAAGGGCCATCAGCTATGGCTTGTGGACCAGCACAAGTCCCCTGATCACCACTTAAACCAGAAATGTTTTAGTCAACCTCATTATTTACAATGGTGGTATATCAAAGTAGGGACTGTCAAGTCATGCTACATATTGCAAACATTCAAAACAAGGGATGAGGTCAACACAAGTCTTCAGCTGGGCAGGCCAAAATAAGACCACTTCTCAGACAGGGGATGGAAGGTCACAGAAGGACAGGCACATGTGTTTTTCCAAGGCAGAGCAACTGATTAGGCTAATTAGTTTTGAAACTAAACATTGATTTACTAGCTACCTTTAAAAAAAGTTAATTATTGCTAAAGTAAGGATTTATAAAAGCAAATGATGTCAGACCCAATCTTAGAAGAGGCCTTCCCCTTTAAATCCCACACAGGTAGGAGATGGGAATGCCTCTTTTTCTTGGATGGAAGCTGTTACATAGGCTTTTCTTCCAAACTAGATTTAGCTGATTATTAATTAATGAATTACCACACATATTTATAATCTACAATATCATTTCAGTCTAAAAGATGCATTTCTTCAGTTAGTTTTTCCATTTATATTTTGTCTCAACATTTCTATTAGCTCATTTACCAGCATCTCCTTCTACCTGCTCCCTCCTCCCCTTTTCCTTGTCAGATAGAACTCAGAAAGGACTCTATTTTCTTTCTTCTTTTTCTCCATCCATGCTGACTCGTTGTCATTTCCTTTTCTTTCCCATTTTTGCAAGCTGAAGTCCAAATCACCTGGAGGACCAACGTTTGGCAACCACTGCTTCAGGTTCTTGTAAAAGGCAAGATTTAAAGATGTTGGCTGACATTTTGTATTGCAGTTTTGGGTTTGTGACCCAAGTCCTATTCATACGAGCATTTATCCACTTTAATGCTTTATAAAGGAGCCCCGGGGGCAAAGTGTGTTAAAGCACTGAGCTGCTGAACTTGCAGACCGAAAGGTCTCAGGTTCAAATCCCGGGAGCGGAGTGAGCGCCCGCTTTTGCTCCAGCTCCTGCCAACCTAGCAGTTCGAAAACATGCCAATGTGAGTAGATCAATAGGTAACGCTCCGAAGGGAAGGTAACAGCGCTCCACGCAGTCATGCCGGCCACATGACCTTGGAGGTGTCTACGGACAACGCCGGCTCTTTGGCTTAGAAATGGAGATGAGCACCAACCCCCAGAGTCAGACATGACTGGACTTAACATCAGGGGAAACCTTTACATTTTTACCTAATCCTTTTTAAATGCTGTGACTGCTTCCTACAGAATTCTGGGGTTTGTAGTGTAGGGAGGCCCAGGGCGTCTCTGGATGAGCATTTTAAAGACCCCTCCCTAAACTACAAACCCCAGAATTCTGCAGGAGGCAGTCACAGCATTTAAAGTGGATTAAAATGGATAAATAATAATTAATAAATAATCTTTATTTATACCCCACCGCCATCTCCCTGCAGGGACTCGGGGCGGCTCACAGAAACACTCCCAGTGCCGCATATAAACAATAATACGTAAGTATATACGCAGTGACATAAGTATAAAAAACAACAATGCATAAAAAATCCTAGCTAATAAAATTGTAAAAATTGCAAAAAAATTATAAAATTTCCTAAAATGCAGTAGAACCTGCAAATAAAGCTGGCTATCTGCAGTAAAAATCAAAATGAAAAGTAACATAATCAGTGGATCATCGAGCTGACCATAGATAGTGGATAAATATGCTCAAGTGTGATGAGGCCCCTAGAGTTAATGGAGTTGTAACAACTCAATTTCAGTAAGATCATATAGTCTTACTGTGAGGCTATATAAATGCCTTCCAGCCCACCTTAACAGCCAGCAGGTGCAACAAACAAAGGGGGTCTGCGCACCTTCCAATCAAAACACAATCAAGGATTCTCCCAGGTATGAAGCAGCCAAGCTTTGAAGCTGAAAGGCCATTCAATGTTAGTCAAGGTAGTCAATTGCAACATTCACAGGCATACAAGAGTTCTTTCTCCCACCCTGGACATTCCACAGATATATAAACCCCATTTGCCTAGTTTCCAACAGACTTCACAAGCATCATAAGATACCTGCCATAGATGTGGGTGAAACGTCAGGAGGGAATGCTTCTGGAACATACAGCCCAGAAAACTCACAGCAACCCAAAGACCCAATGTTGTTTCTAGCCCCTTCCCACTAGTGAGTGAGACTGCGACAGACGCAGGGACCAAATAACTGAGAGAATAATAATAATAATTTTAATAATAACTTTATTTTTGTATCCCGCCACCATCTCCCGAAGGGACTCAGGGCAGCTTACATGGGGCCAAGCCTAGGTAATTACAATAAACAAAATAAAACACAACAGAAAATAATACAATGCAAATATAAAATTTTACACAATTAACATCATAAAATTAAAATGGTGACTATAGTAAAACATGGTTTAGACACCATAGTAAAAGTCATAAAAGTGAACTGGGCAAAGTGCACTGAGTGAGTTTTGTAAACGCAAGGGATGAGGTAATTTGCTAAAGTGCTAAAGTCAATGAGAGAGCAACTTGGGATGAGGCAGACCCTGTGGCTATATCGAGCTGATAGAGCAAGGTAAAGTGCAACAGATAAGGAGATGGTCATCAGTACGGAATCTGTTACGGGGATGAGGAGTTCATTCTCCAAAAGCATGTTGGAAGAGCCAAGTTTTTAAGCTCTTCCTAAATGCTGCCAGGGTGGGGGCTTGCCTAATTCCCCTGGGGACCAAGTTCCAGAGCCGGGGGGCCACCACGGAGAAGGCCCTCTCTCTCGTCCCCACCAACCACACTTGTGACGGGGGGTGGAAGCAAGAGGAGAGCCTCCCCTGATAAACAATTGCGTGGGTTCATAGGAGGAAATGCGGTCACGAAGGTAGGCGGGCCCCAAACTGTTCAGGGCTTTGTAGGTAATCACCTGAACCTTGAATTGGGATCGGAGGATGAACGGCAGCTAATGGAGCTCCTTAAACAGGAGGATTAACCGCTCCCTGTAGTTTGCTCCGGTTAGTAGCCTGGTTGCCGAACATAGGATTGGTTGGAGTTTCCGGGACGTCTTCAAGGGCAGCCCCATGTAGAGTGCATTGCAATAGTCCAAACTAGAGGTAACTAAGGACGTGGCCAGATCAAACTTCACAAGATATGGTTGCAGTTGGCGGACAAGTTTCAATTGTGCAAAGGCCCACCCAGCCACCGCTGACACCTGAGCATCAAGTGTCAGCGTTAAGTCCAGGAGGACCCCAAAACTGCGGACCTGTGTCTTCAGGGGAAGTGCGACCCGGTTGAGCAAAAGTTGCCACCCAATACCCCGATCAGACGTATGACTGACCTGGAGGACTTCTGTCTTGTCAGGATTGAGCTTCAGCTTGTTCGCCCTCATCTAGCCCATCACAGCAGCCAGACACTGGTCCAGTATCCAAGGGGCTTCCTTGGATTTTGATGGAAAAGAGTAGTAGAGTTGGGTGTCATCTTCGTAGAGATGGCATTGCACTCCAAAACATTGGATGACCTCTCCCAGCGGTTCCATGTAGATGTTAAAGAGCATGGAGGACAAAATAGAACCTTGCGGGACCCCACAGGTCAATGTCCAGGGGTCCGAGTTAGTGTCCCACAGCTTCATCATTATTCTGTACCCTATTCAGCACCTGATGTTGCTGCTGGCTGTTAGTGGGCTTGGAGGGTCAGGCCAGGAGATATTACACACATAACTTTAAAAAAAGGTGTGGAATTGTGATCCAAATAAGTAACTTAGTCAACTTTGGTGGAGTGACATGGCAGTTTCCAGTTTCGACTAGAATTGCCAATATTGATTTTTGTTTTGTTTTTACTGACTTTGTTTCCATGCCTTTAACAGCGCTATAATAATTAAAGCAAGTGAGGCAATCACCTCAGGCAATAGATCTAAGTTTGCGGGTAATGATAGAGGTGCAAGTGTTCATTTTTCCCACTTTTAATTACCAATGATGCAGAGAAGTGCTTTTATATTCTGTCTCGTGTACCACAACAATCTGGTTGGCTTTGGGCTTGATGCCCTTTGCCAGAAAGTATTTCCTTTCCATAAATAGGAAAATATGTTAGGTCAGGTTTGATTTCTTTTGAGTTGCTAGACTGAATCCATTTGTGTAGTTTACAAATACATAACCTCCATAGTTACGTAGTTACACAGCATTTCCTGGCTCATCACCTTCTCAGTCTCTACTTACTGGGCAGCAGCTGCTGCATTTGACAGGAGTCTCTTCCCTTGTCAGGTGAGAACCAAAAAGAACCACCATCTCTCGTTAGTGATCCAAGCACTAGAAGCAAAGCAGGGTCTCTGTTGAAATTTCCCAGTCACATTGAAGATTGCTCGGGCATGGAGGTGGGTAGGAACATCATCAAGCCGCTTCTTGATTGACATAAGAAGTGGGCCTCCATTGATCGCAGTGATTGCTACGTGATAAATGAGAAATGGGGGACTTTCATGATTCCTATACAAACAGGAGGAAGGAAGGTTGGGCAGGGAGAATGACAAAAAAAATGTCCCAGAACCTTTAAGACTACATTATAAATATATTCACTAGCTGTACCTGGCCACGTGTTACTGTGGCCTAGTCCAGTTGAATGGTAAAGAAAGGATAGAGAAAGAACAGGTTTCAGATATTTGTGATTTCACAATGCTTGTGGGCAGGCAATATTTGTGGTTGTTCCATTGTCTGTGCAGATGTAGAGATTGTCTGGTTTGGCAACTCTGGAACACACAGCGTATTATTGTCCATGTGATAAGCAATCCATGTCTTGATGTAAACCACAGAATTCTTAAGATTGCCTCTGAGTGTAAACATAGATGGATAGATGGATGGATAGATATAGATCTCTTTCTTTCTCTGCCCTCCCCTCGGGGAGAATGATAGGGGGCGTGGCTTCCTCATTAGCCACATCCTTATGTTATTTTCCTGCTGGGAGAGGCCATAGGCAACCCCAGTGCCCCATCCTCCCTGTTATTGCTCTTGTAGTTCTTGCTAGTGTGTGGATGGGGCCCCAAAGAGGCCCCCTCTCCCTAGATGTACGGAAGGTCTTCCTAAATGTCTCCCTTCCCTTTCCTGTCTGTTAGTCATCTTCAAGCCTCAAGCCTACCTGAAGGCCTCTTCTGCCTCTGCTGTTGCCTCGGAGGCAATTCCTGTCATGGCCTGTCTCTGAGGTGGAGGGAAAGGCCCGTCTTCCTCTTCACTGCTTTCCTCCCTTCCCTTTCCCCCATTTAATCCAGTTTTACCTCAACCCATGCTGTCTCTGCACACTCTTCTCCTCCTTCATTAAACAGTCATTTGTAGTACAGCGGCTGTTGCTTGTTTGTCCAGCAGATGGCACTGTTTGTGAACCAAAGTATTATTTTACCTGACTCAGGTGTGACAGGTGTGTGATAGTAGGTATGTGAGTACCTTAAAACACTCGACAGTTCAAATGCTACATTGTGTCCAAATTTTGAAGCAATAGGTGAAGTAGTTTGGGAGATATGAGGTCCCACACAAACTGACATTACATTTTTATTTATATAGATATATAATTCTAGAAATTTTAGAAAAAAAATTAATCTAAAAAAACTGGGTCAAGTTATCCACAGGTCAGTATGAATATTGTGCCTTATCTCTTATTTAAAAAGAACCATCTTATCTGAATAGAGTGGGAAAAGGTGAAAGCTTAGCCTGTTATGGATGGGAAAACCAAAAAGAACCACCAATCCTTTCTGCTCTCTCACTTCTGGCCTTTTTGGATGCCTAGTAGGGAAATGGTGCTTTCCATTTTCCAAAGAAAGACCCTGGGCTTATCCACAGTTCATATCAAAATCCACGATTTTGGTCCCAAACCCTGCCCTTGACTTATAATTGAGGTCAGTTTATATGTGAGTATATATGGACCCTGGTTTTTTACTTTCACCTGAGCTTTTGAGGCTATAAACTCATCTCTTCAGATGCATAACAGAGTGATAATAAATGACTCATATAAAAACATATTTACACAGGTGTGGGGATGGGATGGAATGTAATAAGATCTAAAAAGATGCCAATTATGACCTTTGCCTTAAATGTTAAAAAGGCTGCGTAATGTGATAGATCATAGTCTCTAAACAAGGAGAAAAAGCAGAATAGACTGGATTTTGTGGTACATTGGCTGGGTGTGAAACAGCGGCTTAACTTCTGAGATCAGCCGGGGATTCCCCAAAGGAGAACATTGTATTCCTAAGCATCCTGTAAGCTCATAAACCGGCCTCCGCATTTCTGGATGGAGTCCACCTGCTGCCTCTTCTGACCAACGTCTCACATCTGTATTGACGGCTTTCACAACCTCTTTCCTGTTTAGCCTCATGTGAGCCATTGCTATAATTCAGGCATTCAAGGGGATGAGGGGGTGCTAGCCACCCTTCTGTGGGTCGTAAACCTTTCAAAACCATGCAGTGCTCATAAAGTACATATGTTGGAAGAGAAAGATGATGAGAAATTTGGCAGGATTTCCTGATATAAAGCGAACAATGGGCTCATGATTCTATTAATCCTTTCTTCCTCCATTAGAAACTTCTCTTCTTGCAATTTCCAAAGTACTGGTGGTATGTTAAAGTGCTGAACCGAAAAAAGAAATCCAAATTCCAATCCCTTCTTAGCTGCTGGGAGATTTGGAATTTTCATTTTGATACTGCCTTCCCCTCAGAGTGGAACCCAAGGCAGGTCACAAAAAAAGAATTGGTTAAAAACAGAATACAGGGGACTCTCTACTTAAGAGCATCCCAACTTATGAGCGTTTTGAGTTAAGAGTAATAGCTCGGCCCCGGTTTTGCTTTGACATGCAAGCAGCATTTTGAGTTAAGAGCTAGCACCAAGGGAGCACTATTGCAAGAATACAGGGCTTTAGGGCTTCAAGGGAGCAGCCTCCAGGCCTCGTGCTTCATGATCTTGTTCACATTGCTTTTCACTTTACTCTTGTCCGCTATGAGGAACTTTGGGTTAGTTGATTTTGTGTGATTTTTATTCCTGGTATGTTTGGCTTTGTTGTCGACCGCACTTTGGGGGATCGGGCCCTTAAGGAGAGACCCGACCCGGTCCTGAGGGAACGGACCTTGGCGAAGCCAAAAGGAGAATATAAGCCGCAATACAACCTGAAGCCTGAAATGAAGAAGGTCCGCCAAGTTGAAGGAAAATCCGCCAAGGAGTTTTTATTGAGCAATTCAGCTGAAAAGGACGCTAATAGCGATCATTCAATCTACTAGCGTAACATATGTTTCAAATAAAGCCATATTTATACAATGTTTCGGTCTGACAGCCCTTTGAATTTCCCGCCCCGCTTCCCTGCCCATCAGATCGCGGATAGGCTGAGAGTTTGAACGAGGCGGGCTTTCGTTTCCCGCCTTGCTCTGCTGGCCCAATGGGAAGCCGCTTTTGTCCCCACTCGGGCCAATCAGAGAGGAGGAGGCGGGAGCTATTGAAACAATGTGGTGACCGGACAGGAAATATCAGATTAATCCTGGCCCGGCCGATTTCTAAAGGAATTAATGGCACCCATCAAGGGTGTCCGGGGTCCTGTCACGTTTACAGATTTTAGATATGCCTTGGGGTGTCAGACGGGAAGTGGTGATGGGTGGTGATGAGCCGTCATTGACGGGCCCCACAGGGTGCCTTCCAGCGGCGTCCTGGCCTGGGATATGACAATGTTTGCCTTGGGGGCGAGTCACCTTTTGGAATTTGGTGACTCTAAACCCTATATTGTCCATGCGATCGGAATGAGATTGGATTAAACTGTGGCAGATTATCCTTTTGTTTTTGGGAAGGGAGGTCTGGGTCATAGGGCTAAGGTTCACGTTGGGGTCATAATATTTCCCATTTGATTTCATGATTTGGCAATTATATGGGATAGAATGAAAATTAAAATAAAGTTGGAACATAAACCCAGCTGGGAAAAACACATATTTTCCGGGGATCCCAAAGAGTATAAATACATATAGGCAGATAGGTAGATTTCAAGGAGGAAAGGGAGAATCCATAGAGGGGGGTTACATTGCACAAAGGGGAACCATGAATGATATAAGCAATAGAAAACATTTGATAAGGACGAAGTTCACAACATCTGGGGAACCCGATATGGAAATTCATAAGAGTGGAGTTCTAGCAGCATAATTTCACAATCCATGAAGTTAGCCCAACGATTAGAAATTCATACAACAGTGAGTCATGAGAGTGTCCAAGTACATAGAATATGAAAATTCATGGATACATGAGGAAAAAGAGTTCATCTGTGATGGGAGGAATTCGTAGAGGTGGCATGGGGAAGAGGCACATGTGGGTTGCAGTCTTTGGAAGTATAGGATTTCATAAGTCCAGGGGTAGGTCTGGGGAAGAGTGTTCTTCTCCTTCATAAAATCATGAAAAGTATGAATGAAACGTGGAGGGCATCCGTCCGGGCACCCCCTGGCAGCTGCAGAGAGGGTAAGGGTACTTGGAGAACTATGTTTCCCCAGCGAGAGAGCGATCCCCCATCCCTAGTTCACAGAAAGGGGCTAGGGATCTCTTAAACCCATTCCACGGGGAGAGGAAAGTCCGGGATAAGGCAGCAGTTTAGCTTGAAAGGAGCCGTCGGTCCCGTTTGACAGTCAGCTGTTGAGGTGCCGAAAACCGGACCGATTCCGGTTCTGCTGGTTGTCTTCGAGTCAGGAGCCTTAGAAAGGGTTAGGTCTAAAAGAGGAGCGTTCTAGGGGTAATTTTGATAGAGATATGAGCCGATTTATATCGACCGCCATGTTAATCTATGGCGGAGAAATCTCAGCCGGAGTTAAAGGGACGAGAGAGAGAGAGATTTCATGCAAAGGAAGGAGTCAGAGAAAAGATACAAAATAACCAGATAGAGAGTGTTATTGTTAAAATAAATGCTACTTTTATTGGGGGATTTTGTTACATAGTTCAGGGAAGGGGAAAGTGAAGAAAAAAAGTCTTTTAATAATAGTCTGCTGCGGTCCCGCTTCGTTCCTTTTGTTGAGCAATCTGCGGAACTCTCCGCTGGGTTTTTTTTTTAATTTAATTTAAAAGCCGGGGTTTCGGTCATCAGCTTCATGAAGAGAGGGAAGGAGGCTGGAATGAGAATAGTATGAAGAAGATGATGCTTCTGCCTCTTCACTTTGTGCTTCCTTGCCACAATTTTGTGTTTCTACCATTTTATAGTAGAGCTTTCTTTTTATTGTTGCATGTAAATGTACATTTATATATTGTTTTTTATTTATAAAGTACATTTTCTTATTTAAAAGCACGTGACTAAAATTGGGAGGGTTTTGGGGGAGCTGGAACGGATTGATAGCATTTCAGTTCATATCAATGCGGAATTTCACTTTGAGATAAGAGTGTTTAGAGTTAAGAGTTCGGTCACTGAATGAATTAACCTCTTAAGTCAAGGTATCACTGTAATACAATTTTAAAGACAATTAAATCACAACAAAAGAATAAACTATATCGTGTAAAAACATGAAAAAGCACACAATGTTAAACTAAAGCATACCTTGTTGCTACTGTGTGTCTTCAAGTAATTTCTTACTTAAAAGTGGCCCTAAAGCAAACCTGTTACAGGGGTTTCTGACGCTAAGAGTGTGTGATTTGCTCAAAGTCACTCAATGGAACTGAAAGGGCCCTTGACATTAAGACTAGTTGTGTCCGACACTGGGAGCTAGTGCTCATCTCTATTTATAAGCGGAAGAAGCGGCATTCTCCATAGACACTTCATAGGTCATGTGGACAGTATGCAGCTCCATGACTGCATAAAGCGTTGTTACCTTCCCGCAGAAGCGATACTTATTGATCTACTCACATTTGCATGTTTTCAAACATGCATGCTGGGTTGGCAGAAGCTGGAGCTAACAGCAGGAGCTCACCCCACTCCCTGGATTCAAACCACCGACCTTTCGGTCAGCAAGCTCAGCAGCTCAGTGGTTTAACCTGCTGCACCACCAGGGGGCCCTTAGATATATTCTTAGGTGTAAAAAATTTTCCACTTTGTAAGGGGAGGATTTTGATTATGACTATAGTACTTTCTTATACATTTACACCCATACCTATCAACAGACAGACAGACAGACAGACAGGATCCCCTGCGCTTGATCCAGCAAAATAAAGAAGTGTCAAATGTGGACTTCATTCAGACTTGCTGTTCCTGTACACCTGGTGCCAGTGTTTACTAGTTAGGGCTCAAAGACGTAAATGGAAAGTTTATTATTTCCTTCATCATGGCAAATGAAGCAGAGTTATTTTTAAACTGGGGTTGAGTCAAACACTTTTCTCAAATAAACCTTCATTTGCCATCAGTTTCTAATACAGTGGTTACTAAAAATAGATACCTGGATCTGGATGTGAGGTTATTTTTGTTGGTCGACAGTCTTAAACAAATGTCATGTTGAAAAAAAACCCGAGGGAATAATTTTCCACTGACTCCCTGTAGTCTACGCAAAAGCCAAGCTTAACCAGAAATAAAATTATAAACACCTGGTACACGTTGATCGGTGTTTGTGCTTCCTAGGAATTAATCACATCTTACGTCATGCAAGAGAAAAGGGTTATCAAAAAGGTGTGAAAAAAATTAAGTAGTTTATGTTTCTAGTAAGCATTGGGCAAAAGAGCATACTTTCGCAAAATCTCATAATAAAGGAAACAGTTAAAATACTAAGTATTAACATGGCTAAAACATGCACATTCTGAAGTAACAAAAAAGGGTCTTGTCACATCTTTAAGACTAGCATCTTTAGTTTCACACGACATTTTGAGGATTGTAATGACTGCGCATATTACAGGGACAGGGGTAAAATGGGACACAAATAACGACAATTGACAATTGCATTATTAACCCTGGTCATAAAATTTCACATGACTAGTTCGTATAAACATCCGGAAAATAATTAGGACACGTAACTGATGGGAAAGAACATTAAGTCAGCTTAACTTAGTGAGGCTGCTTTCAAGAAATCAGGATATTCTATTGCATTTTGAAATCTTGGCTTTTTCATGGATATACGCAAGCTGTTGTGAAAATTAGCCAATAACTACTGTGATCCAGCATCCTGTTAGTGACATAAAGGCATGTAAATGTGGCTTATGTGTGTGTGTATCTCTTCTTGAAAAGAAATAGTTCAAGTTCAAGTTCACTTTATTACGGTCAGTGACCAGTTCGAGAGAAGGGGGACATAGCCTACTTAATACCATTAGCAAAATATATGCAAGACACCTAAAATGGAAAATACAGGATTAAACAGAACAAGAAAGCATATTAGCTGACGAACAAGCTGGATTTAAGGAAAGCCAATCTACTTTAGATCAATGCTTAGTGCTCCAACATCTGATAGAAAAATATACTACCGATAGCAAACACATCACTGTATGTGGCCTTTATAGACTAAGGGAGCCTTTGACTCCATAGTTCAAAATTATGGGAAAAATTTGAAGCCACCTCAATCAATCAACAGCTACTTCATCTTATCCGTCAATTCCATGAAGGGATGTCTTTCAAAACAAGATGCAACCCTCAAGGCTACCTCACCAATGCTGTTAGAATGGAAAAAGGCTGAATCCTGTCTCCGTTATTATTTAATCTTTACATCAACACCATAGTGGACCACTTGCTTAACATGGACTTCCACCAAAACTTGCAAAAGTCATATCTCCACCCTATTTTTTGCTGATAACACTGCTCTACTCTCAAGAATGCCAATTGGACTTAAAAGAGCATTGAGGGCTCTGGCACGATATTGCAATGCGAATGAGTTACAACTCAACTACCTGAAAACTAAAAGCATGGTGTTTGCCAAAAGACCCAAGCTTCACCTCTGGAATATAGATGGAAATAAAATTGAGCAGTTCACATGCTGTGGAACACCCTCCCCAGGGATATTCGACAAGCCCCAACCCTTCTGGGCTTCAGAAAAGCTGTAAAAACATGGTTATGTGCTCAAGCTTTTAATGAGTAAATGGCAAAGTCGACATGGTCCGATGTAAGGCTGAAGCATGAGG
Source organism: Anolis carolinensis (assembly GCF_035594765.1). Classification (NCBI taxonomy): domain Eukaryota; kingdom Metazoa; phylum Chordata; class Lepidosauria; order Squamata; family Anolidae; genus Anolis; species Anolis carolinensis. The sequence continues at coordinate 16,834,346 of NC_085846.1, forward strand.
TTACTGGATGAATGGATCTAATTACATGTTTTAAATTTTATATTGTATGTTAATAGTTTTTAATTGATTTGATTTATAACTGTGTTGTAGGCACTAAATTTTGCCAGTTGTTGTAAGCTGCCCTGAGTCCCTTCGGGTGATAAGGACGGGGTATTAATGTTGGAAATAAATAAATAAACCCTCCAACTGTCCCAATTGGGCAGGAGTCATCCTGATTAATCCTCTATCTTCCCATTTTTAATCTGCTTTTAAAATGTCCTGGTTTCTCTCTCCTCCTGCCACTTTCCCATTTTGTCATTGACTTTCTTGGACTGTAAGTCTACTGGGAACAACCTCTTCTAGCTTCTTCCTAATTAATAACTTGTGCCAACTTGACCACACTCTGAGGACATTTGGCAACATGCATCCATGTTTCAATCTGTAAAATGCTGACAAGTGTAAAATTGGCATATAAGGCTGAAAACCCCTCAGTTTCCCTGGCAGTTAATTGCAGTCTTACTTTATGTAACAGTAGCTTTGTCCCTTATCTATGGAACTATGGTTAAAAGATAGTTTCTTTCCTAATGAGAGTGACTTTTGTGGTCATTCCCCATCTCTGCTGTCATGCCACGATGTATGTGCCTCCACTGCCACCGCCTTTTCCTTGGCATGGTTGCACCAGCCACATACGGTAGATCACACTCATTGTCTTCTTTCTTAACTTTATAAGAAACTAGTGTTCCTTATGACAAGCAAATGGGGATGCCTTTAGTCTACACCATATTTAGACATTTAATTATACACTTTCTAAAATATGCCTTGCAGAAGGTAATTATACACTTCCTTGAGTGCTCTAAAAGCTGAGGATGCCTTTTGATTAGTCTTCAGTTTATGCTATATTTAGCTCATGATGGGATGTGGATTTGCATAGGACCGTGCCGTTACAACGTTAATTATAAACTTTTTATATGGGTGATAAAACATAATTAAAAGCTGCCTTTTGTGAGATGTCTTTGGTCTACATTATATTCACAGAAAGCAATAGGGCTTTCTGAATAGGCATGCCAAGGCTTGTTCTGTTAGAAAGTTAATCATACATTCTTGGCTTGAATTTCCAGCCTCCAACTGCTTCCTGTTGGGCATAACTGAGGAATTTTTTCTACATTTTCCTGTAAGGTAGTCAGTTCCCCTTTATAGTTTCATGCTCATTGGTATTCATTATTTCTTTTTCACACCTTTCTTCATTGTGTAATTGTGCTATTTCCCAACACAAAATCAGTGGGGAGAAGTAATTAAAGAAAAACATGCTACCGGACATATCCAAGCACTGAGCTTTGCAGGTTGGGGCAATAGCTGGGCCTGCAGTAGCGGCAATTCTTCTCAGTATGGTCTCCTCAGCAGCCCATGAAGACATTGACTAGCAGCCTCGTCCCCACACCGGCTGGAGTGACCCAGATGTGGTTTTCATTCTGGTCGAATAGCCTGATACATGGCCAGATGTCAGAGCAATGTCTGCTCAGTTTGCTCCGAGTATCGTCCTAACCTACCTCCTTATAATTTGTGTTCTATTTCTCATAACTTTGAAGGGACGGTAGTCGTGGATCATTAGTTGGCCAGTGTCCATCAGGCACTGTTTGAGGGGGCATCATAGATGGACTTGGGGTGGTGGTATGGAGACAGTCTTGCCCAGTGGGGGATGGATGCTACCCACATTCCTTTTGTGGAGAAGCCCAGTTCAAGCTTCTCATGCCATCCCTAGGGCATGGAGCTAGATGTCCAGACTCACTGATCAACAGACAGATTGACATGGATCCAGAGCTATGTGTGTGCCAACCCTGTCTACAACTGTAACCAAATAAAGTCCAAGGTATTGTGTATCTATTATTCTTGGATTTGGTGTGTGGAGTACATCTCAGGCCTGAGCACACAGTCAATACTTGGGAAGACACATTGGAGAGCCGCTTGTTGTCAATGACATTGCATAGAATCCTCTGAACAAATGCTGGACAGTTCTTTCAAGCTACATAACCAAAATGCAAACACACTGTGCATGACCGGATCGTTACAGAAATTCATACATAACTTAAGGCAGATTTGTATTTAACAGCTTGCCTAGTAGACAAAGGAGCTCCCAGAGATGCAGCAGGTTAAACCACTGTGCTGCTGAACTTGCTGAACTTGCTTTTAGCATCTTGACCACACTCTGATGTTGCTTGACCACATATGTCCTGGTTTTGACTTGTAAAATGTTGGAGAGCATGCTATCATCCAATCTCTGGTTCTTTGCCACAGGAAAAAATTTGCAAGTAGCATTTATTTGGACTTGTTGGACATGTTGTCCAAAAATCTGATCACTGTCTCCCAAAGCAATTACTGTATTCTCAACTTAAGAAAAGAAAATGGAATGTTGGTGGACAACAAAAGAGATATTTACAAATGGGCTCAAAGCTACCCTTAAAAATCTATATATGTGTGTGTGTGTAATGTTCGTTTTACTATGGAGTAAACAACAAAACCACAACCAAATCGCTCCAAATTTGGCCACAAAAGACATAACCATCCAAAATATGTCTTTCAATAAAAAAAAACCCTAGAAAAATAGTCCAAATTACAGAGGATAAGGATAAGGAAGAGCCTTTTCCCCCCTAACTGCCAGCTAGAAAGGTAAACTCTGCTGCATTTAGCCCCCCCCCCCCCCCGCCGCTGCCTTTAGGCCCCGCCCCCTTCGTATCCTAGCAACTCCTTCAGCCAAAATGGTGACCAGGGCACAGGCAGAGTACACTTAGGCCTGATCCACACTGCCTATAAATACAGATTATCTGATTTGAACTGGATTATCCACACAGCTATATTACCCATTCATAATCTTATATTATCTGTTTGAACTGGATTATCTTGAGTCCACACTGCCATATAATCCACTTCAGTGTGGATTTTATACAGCTGTGTAGAAGGGGCCTCATATAATCCAGTTCTAAGCGGATCATATAAGCTTATAAATATAATATGAAATAATTACTGTGGTATAATAATACAGAACAATATAGTCTCTAAAACCAGGACAGTAAATAAAGAGCAACACTCTGAAAGCAGGAAAATTGGGAATTCCAAAAAGAAAACAATCAGGGCCAGCTAACACCTACCAACAAAGGATTCCCCCAGGCAGAAAGCAGAACAGGCTTTGAAGCTGCAAGGCCATTAAATGCTAATCAAGGTGGCTAATTGCAGCATTCATATCTGCCACACCAAGACTATTAATTGCTATTCAAACTGACCAACCAAGGATTCCACAAGATAGAAAGCAGCCAGGCTTGCAAGCAGCAAGGCTATTCAGTGCTATTCAACCTGGCCAACCAAGATTTCCCCTAGGTGAAAACCCCCCCAGGCTTTGAAGGCACGAGGCTACTCCGTCCCATTCAACCTGGCCTCGCAAGGATGCTCTATGTAGAAAGCAGCCAGGCTTTTAAGCTGCAAGACTATTCAGTGTAATTCGCTCTGCCCAAACAATGATTCCCCAACAAAGGAAGTAGCCAGGCTTCAAAGCAGCTCTTTGATTGAGGGTGCTACTCCAGCTACTCCAGAAAACGGTCAGGCTTTGAGGCTACAAGGCTATTCACTGCTATTCCATCTGGCCAACAAATGATTCCCATAAGCCACAGCAACGCATGGCCAGGCAAAGCTAGTATGGTATAAACATCTAGAACTGTGAAGCCCTGGCATTCATGCTAACTGGAGGTCAGCTGTTACCAATGATGCTGTGGATTTTGAAGAAGGCACCTCAAGCAAACCTTGTTGTGACTGACTTCCATCTGGAAATCTATATCCTCAGTGTGAAAGACCGTATGGATCCAGAATAGGTCATCACAGTCATTTACGGACTCACTTCTGGAAGACAATTGTTCTTGGCCACAAGTGCTCACCCATGAATGAATGGATAGATAGATAGATAGATAGATAGACAGATTCAAACATTCATTCATTCACTTATACATAGATTCATTCATGCATTTCTTTTAAGGAACTATTCTTGTCCTGAGAAACCTCCCTTTTCACTCAGAGGATCAGAGAAGAGGGACAAAATCTTAAGATCGAGGACCAAATCTGGCTCCATCCACCTTTGCTAGTGAACCCTGTGCTCCTTACCCAGAACAGGGAATCACGGGGCCCTCCAAATGTTGGAATGGTCTTACAGCCCTTTTGTGTTACTCATTTACAACAGTATGGTTCCACTTTAGCATGGCAACATCTTGTGGAATCCTGGGATTTCCAGTTTAGGGAGAGGTACTTCCAGAGAGCTGTAGTGCCTCACCAAACTACAAATCTGGGATTCCATAAACCACAGCCGTGGCAGCTAAAGTGAAATCATAGTGCTCTGATTATGGGGCGTGAAAGGACTTCATAAGCAGTTGGTCTAATTTCTCTGAACAAGTAGACATGGCATGAAAGTAGAAGGAACCATTTGAATTGGGAAAGGGAGCAGCAGAAAACCAGGATTCCAGGGTTCTTTTTCCTCCATTCCTTCCCCACCTCTTCCAAACCATCTTGCTTCCTTCTCAGTCTCTGCCTCCTTACTATCACCGTCCTCCTTTCGTACACAACATAAATATTGCATCACTGTTTGGATTATGAAGGATGCTCAATCTTTTCAGCCACAGCATTACCCAAAAAGCTGTGAAAGAGCAGAGACAGTAGTGACGGAGACATGATACACACTCTCACGTGTCCGTCCCAAAGCTTATGGGGAAATAAATACAGAAGCCATCACAAGACCCTCCTGACGCACAAATGTCTGGCTAAAATAAGATTCTCACAAGCAGGTGAGAAATTGACGTGACTGTGAGGATATTAACACAATCGAAACGCAAACAGAAGGGCCATCTGGAAGTTGAGTGGATTTTTTTAATACTGGAAATAAGAGTACAGTATAACCTGGAAAAAATTAAAGCATGCCTTCTGGTTTGTATATGTGACATCAGAAACAGTAGATTTCTAACATTCCTGATTGAGCAGTGATGGATGCTGGAATGCAAGGAAGGAAAGGGAGTATAACAGTACTAAACTTTCCATGCATCATAGAATATTTCACAGATAGCCAATCCATCTTTTCAAATCATGGTTTGAAGGATTACGAATGCTTGGGCATGACTTCTTCACTCATCCGTACGGAGATGCCACCCACAGCAGTGGGCCCTTGGTATGCACTGGGGCATGGTTCCAGGACACCCTGTGGATACCAAAATCTGTGGATGCTCAAGTCCCCTTATGTACGGTGGCACAATAATATGATGTCCCTTATTATAAGATGGCAAAATCAAGCTTTTGCTCTTGGGGATTTTCCAAAAATATTTTCAAGCCAAGGATGGTTGATTCCGTGGATGTAGAATCCATGTACAAACAGTCCCCAAGTTACAAACATGATAAGTTCTGTAGTTTTGCTCTTAAGTTAAAGTTGTATGTCAGAACAGGTACTTTTTAAAAGGGTAACTCAAGGCATAGCTTTGGACAACATAGGAAAGGCTTGTTGTGGAAACAAGGATTGTTGATCAATCTTGAGTGGAGACACCTTTCTCCGGTGATAACTCTTCCAGAAGTGAATTTCCCTTCTGAGGGGTAGATTTCTCTCACTTCCTGTTGTCTGATCCCCATTCTTAACTACGAGTCATATGTAAGTTGCGTTTTTGTTAAGTCGGGGACTGCCTGTACATGCATTTCTTCTTTAGCTCGTATGATCAGACTAGATATGAAGATATAATGATAGGAAATCATTTATATTTTCTATTTGGAATAAAGATTCCTCTTAGGCTTTAAAAATAGCCAGGTTCCAAAAGGTGGCAACAGGGATTCTTTATCTGAGCTGTCTAAACGCTTTAAAAAGTCAAAAGTGCTCAGCTGCTTTTTATTTTATCATGTCAGAAGCAACTTGAGAACATACTGCAAGTCGCTTATGGTGTGAGAGAATTGGCCGTCTACAGAGACATTGCCCAGGGAACGTCCGGATGTGTTACCATCCTGCTGGGAGGCTTCTCTCATGTCCCCACAAGCTAGAGCTGACAGACGGGAGCTCACCCCATCTTGTGGATTCCAACCGGCAACCTTCAGGTTAGCAACCCAACCTTCAAGTCAGCAGTCCAGCTGGCACAATGGTTTAATCCATTGTGTCACAGCAGCTCTTTGCTCAGCTGCTGCTTTGTAACATTTAAACTATTATGGCTGTAACTTAGGAATCATGGAATTTGTAATTTCCAGAATCCTTAGAATTCTCAGCTAATTCTCCTCCTCAAACTATAGCATTAACATTGCTGTTATTATTTCATGTATATCTTTCTTTTCCTTCAATAATGAGCCTCGAAGCAGCATACAAAATATTGCTAATGTTCCCTAACCGAGAATTCTGAGTTCCTTAGGTAAAGGTAAAGGTTTTCCCCTGACATTAAGTCCAGTCGTGTCCAACTCTGGGAGTTGGTACTCATCTCCATTTCTAAGCCGAAGAGCCGGCGTTGTCCGTAGATACCTCCAAGGTCACATGGCCGGCATGACTGCATGGAGCGCCGTTACCTTCCTGCCGGAGTGGTATGTATTCATCTACTCACATTTGCATGTTTTCGAACTGCTCGGTTGGCAGAAGTTGGGGCTAACACTGGGAGCTCACCCTGCTCCCCAGATTTGAACCGCCAACCTTTTGGTCAGCAGGTTCAGCGGTTTAACCCACTGCACCACTGGGGGCTCCTTACCAAACTACAAATCCCAGGATTCCGTAAAAAATTACAAATCCGAGGATTCTACAGGATAGAGCTAAGACAGTTACATACAATGTCAGTGGTATCACACCTCTATACAGTAGAAGCCCACATGCTTCATTCTTCCTATAATGGAGCAAACTACAGTGTGGATTGCTGTACACTACTCAAACAACCTAAACCACATTAGCACTCTGAGAAACCATAGGTTGGCTTTCTCCTCCAGTCCGTCACAAATTTCTACTCCTTGTTGCATCACCAACTGAGAGCTCTTGGAGCAGATGGCTGAAATTGGGTCTCAAGTATGATACAATTGCCTATTCTAGTCCCGATGATCGCCTGTTGCATGTACAGTATTTTGTTTTGGCTCCAACCTTTCACCTCCTTTCTCAAATTTTCATCACACACATCCTGACTCAGCAACATTCTTTGGAGATGAGATCTTCAAAAGGAAACAATGAAAAGTCACATTTCCCAAAGGCAGGGAATAAACCTCCAGGAAAGGTAAGCAAGGTGCCCTGTAAAGTGAAGGTCAATTGCATCAGGATTAGGAAAGGAGCCACATTAAATAAATATTAAAAAGAACAACCCTGTCCTCGTAGTGTTTACATTGGCAACAAGCCTGGTCGACCAGTCAAAGTCCCTGTGAAACTTTAAGCAACAACAGGACCCCTTCCAGATTGAACCAGTTTGGCAGTGGGTTAGATCACAAAGAACATGCCAGGGCAGAGCAACCAAGGAATAGGGAAACCCCACATTACTCCTGCCCATAAACTGCCCAACCCAGAAGAAAGGAATGCAAGTTTTACCAGCAGAGACTACTGGGATTTGCCCAAGCAAGATGCCTTGAGAACGCAGGACAGATTTTACAGGAATTATTGTCCCTTTTCAGCTCATGGCCAACTTGGCCATGATAAATCAATGTGCTGGAGCAAATATTTGCATAGCTAGATATTTTGTTGATAGAGCCTGGATTTCGTATCACTAGAAAACCAACAATAATTAGAAACGTGGATATTGTGTTAAAGGTGTTTTTCACACATAGAGGGAGAAACTTCTACTAAATCAGGCATGGGCAAACTTCGGTCTTCCAGGTGTTTTGGCCTTCAATTTCCAGAAATCCCAGCCAGCTTACCAGCTGCTAGGAATTGTGGGAGTTGAAGTCCAAAACTCCTGGAGGGCTGAAGTTTGCCCAGGACTGCGTTGAAGGCAAAAGCTAACTTTAGCATCTGACTTGCTGAGAGAGTGACCTAGGCCGGGCTGTGGCGCAGGCTGTTGAGCAACCTGCTGCAGCCAGCTGCAATGAATCACTCTGACCAAGAGGTCATGAGTTCGAGGCCAGCTCGGAGCCCCATGTTTGTCTTGTCTTTGTTCTATGTTAAGGCATTGAATGTTTGCCTTATATGTGTAATGTGATCCGCCCTGAGTCCCCTTCGTGGTGAGAAGGGCGGAATATAAATACTGTAAATAAATAAATAAATAAATAAATAATAGGCCCCATCTACCCTGCTATATAATGCAGTTTGAAACTCACTATGTTGTATACAGTTGGAGGGCATTATTTGAGTCTACATTGACCATATAATGCAAGTCTGATACTAGGATTGCCAGGTTAGCAACCCTTAGATTTCAAGACCGTAACCAGAGACCTGTAAATAAACCTTTGTGATGTCAAGGGAAATGGACCCTTCTGACACGGCAAAGGGCAGCTCTTAGTGATGCTATTAAGCATAATAAATTAAGCATCTATCACAGTTATAAAAAGTACACCACATAACCCCCCCCCCAAAAAAAAATCTTCTCATGTATAAGTCAACCCCATGTATAAATAGTGGGCAGGTTTTGGGAGGAAATTTATGGATTTTGATATGACCCGTCAATAAATTGAGGGTCATTCCAAAGAGAAGGGAAAGCACCCCGGCATTCAAAAAGGCAGAAGCAATGACACGATGGAGAGAGAAGACGGGCTTGGTGCTTCTCTTAGCCCCCTTCCAGACAGTTGCATAAAATCCACACTGAACTAGATTATATGGCAGTGTGGACTTAGATAACCCAATTCAAAGCAGATACTGTGTTATCCTGTTTAGTTCTGCATGACAGAAATTGTCTCCACCCAATATGAATTAGATTTGTTAAGAAGTCAAGGTATGAGAGAGACAGACTGGAAAGCATTTTAATGGGAATTCCAAAGAAGTCTGCAAGCAAACTTGCAGTATATGGAAGATATGCATAAGCATCATGCGAGAGCCAAGAGCCTTCAAAGAGATCTCAATTAGCTTTTCTTCAGCTCTTGTTGGTACACCCCAGGTCCTAGCCATACATGGGCAGAACTTTACAGAATGGAAGGCTGTCATCAGCCTGAAAACATTTTAAACTGTCTTCCAATTACATTCCCAGAATGGTTTTCTTCACATGGCTTAAAGATGCATGGTTACTTCTGTACAAATGATCTAGTGTAGATTGGATCTACAGTTGGGGTCTACACTGGGGATTTGGGGATTTGACTTTTGTAGACTTGGGGATTTGACTTTTGTAGATTACACTTGGGGATTTGACTTTTGTAGATTACTTGTCGATGTGATTAAAATGTTCTGTAAGAATATCTACGTCCTCCAGTATCACCTTTATGGTCAATTCCCACTGGAGTCACATTGATGGATCTAGAGATTCCTTTAAAAACTTAATATCTAGGTCTTTGAGCACAACTCTGTGATCAGGTTCTGGTGAAAATTGTGCTAGAGGACCTAGCGATTCCTACAGAAGTGTTTCCTCGGGTACAAATTTAGTGAGTCTTTTGTACAGTTTTTCCACTTTCGCAGTGGTTTGCGCCCTAATCCCAGCAAAAGTGGAGATTCACTGTATTTCATGACATCTTTCTGTCTGTAATTGCTGTGGCCAATTGGGCACTTGGTAGCCAATCTTCTGGTGGCAAACCCCTCCATGCTTAGCTTCAGCAGCAAATTGCTTGAAGGCCCCATAATCTACAACATTTTAAAGATGAAAACTGGGACATATGTGGTCAAACAACCTCAGAGTGTGATCAAGATGACAACAGTTATTAATGAAGAAGAACACACAAGATAGACGAGACTGAAGCAGTTTGCCTTTACCTGAGCCTACTGGGAAGGGGAAGGGCAAGATTCTCTTCCCTTTTGAGTTAATTGAGCTACATTTACAGCAATTGAAAAGGCAGGAGAAAGCATGAGGAGGAGAGAAAAACTGAGACCCTTTTAAACTAGATAAAGTAGAACAAAGGAGTATTAATTGGAACTGTTTCAGCAGAACTGGGACAATGAAGGGTATGCTGTCATCTAAGGACAGCCCCGCCAACAGAAAAAGACACAAAGGAATCTAATGCCACCTTTGAAAACATTGAGGCTTTGTTCATCTGATCAGTCTCAGCTAACATAAACCTTATTCCTGGTATGTTATTTGTTGCAGGATCTAGACTGATTCCAGTGGGACAATAAATTCTATGAACAGAAAGATGGAGTAGCCATGGGGAGTCCTCTCAGCCCTGTCATAGCAAATTTCTACATGGAACACTTTGAAAAACAAGCCCTGGAAACAGCACCAAAAAAGCCCACTGTATGGTTCAAATATATGGAAGACATCTTCACCATTTGCAGCCATGGAGAAGAAGAACTCAACAAGTTCCTGGACCACCTCAACAACATCCACCCAATTCACCAGGGAAAAGCAAAATGAAGGACAACTGCAATTTCTGGATATCCTAGTTATCCGCAAACCCAATCAACAATTTGCAGAAAACCTACATGAACGGATAGATATCTACATAAAAACTCCAACCATCACGCAAGTCAAAAAAGAAGCACAATTAAAGCCCTGGCAGACAGTGCAAAAAGAATCTGCGAAACCCACCTTCTCCAAAGGGAACTGAATCACCTGAACTGGGCTCTACAGGCCAATGGAGACTTCACCACAGACATCAGAAGAGCTGCAAGGACAAGAACAAGCCAAGAGGGTAAAGACAAAGATCCAGCCAGAGGAAAAGTGTTCATACCATACATCAAGGGAACCATTGAGCACATAGGGAAACTGATGAAGAAACACAACCTACAAACTATCTACAGACCCACTAAGAAAATCCAACAAATGCAATGTTCAGCAAAGGACAAGAGGGATCCTCTCACCGCTGCAGGAGTCTACCATATGCCATGAAACTGTGGACAAGTCTACTTACCCTGTTTCCACGAAAATAAGACATCCCCAAAAAATAAGACCTAGTACAGGTTTTGCTGAATTGCTAAATATAAGGCCTCCCCCGAAAGTAAGACCTAGCAAAGTTTTTGTTTGGAAGCATGCCCGGTGGCTGCCAAAGAAAACACCATAGCATGCAGGAATGGTAAATGTACATACCACTTGTATATGGAAATAATGGTAGTAACAAGAAATTCTTGACAGGAGTCACAGCTTGTCTGGTTTGGTTATGTTGGTTTGTGATGACAACTACTGTACAGAATAAATGTTCATTTTTTTTTGTTCAACAATAAATGTGAATTCTTCTTCATGGAAAAATAAGACATCCCCTGAAAATAAGATCTAGCACATCTTTGGGAGTAAAAAATAATATAAGACACTGTCTTATTTTCGGGGAAACACAGTAGGGATCACCAAATGCAGCAGCATTGCCCAGACGCGAATCAAGGAACATGAAAAGCACAGACTAACTCAACCAGAGATGTCAGCCATAGCAGAGCACTTGATGAACCAACCTGGGCACAGCATATTATTTGAGAATACAGAAATTCTGGACCACTCTAACAACCATCATGTCAGACTATGCAGAGAAGCCATTTAAATCCTCAAGCATGTGGACAATTTCAACAAAAAGGAGGAAACCATGAAAATGAACAAAATCTGGCTACCAGTATTTAAAAAAACTCTAAAATCAGGACAGTAAATAAAGAACAACACTCAAAAACAGGGGAATTCCAGACAAGAAACAAGCAGGGCCAGCTAATCACCTCTCAACAAAGGATTCCTCCAGGCAGGAAACAGCCAGGTTTTGAAGCTGCAAGGCTATTCAGTGCTAATCAGGGTGATCAATTGCAACATTCACACTTTCCTCAAACAGACAAGAGTTCTTTCTCCCATCCTGGACATTCCACAGGTATATTAACCTCACTTGCCTAGTTTCCAAAAAACCTCACAACCTCTGAGGATGTCTGTCATAGATGTGGATGAAATGTCAGGAGAGAATGCTTCTGGAACATGGCCATGCAGCCCAGAAAACTCACAGCAACCCAGATTGCAAAAGTGATTTCTCTTATGTGGAGCCCTGGTATTTTTGTCTGGACTGGGTTCAATCCACTATTTTCTCCGTTCACCATGGATAAAATTATGACTAGAATGCATCACAAAGTCCGTTCCCATGTTTCTCCCAATGAATATTCACTGATGAGATCCTACAATGACGAGTCAAATGCAGGGCTAGGAAACGTAGGAAGAATATCTGATTTTTTCTTGATGAGAAAGCTAAATGGGATGGAGGGTCTTCAAAGATGAGATCTCTTAATTTGCAGAGAAGACCAGGACTAAAGTACTGAAGTACGTGGAAAAGAACAAAGTTGCTTCTTGCAAAGCATATTGTGACATTTATTGGTTGGCAGCAAATGACACAAATGTTCCTTTTCCAAACACACCAAGTTTGTGCGTGAGGCTTTTGTTCGAAATGGCATCTCACATGGAGAAAGAACGGAAGAGCTTTCTCAGCTGTGAAAAAATCTCACTTGCACTACCCATCTGTCCAAATTAAAGTCTCTGTTGAAGCCTGGATAGGCGAGCATAGCGAACGTTCAGAAGGCAATCAGCAGCAAATGCTAGAAAAGCACTATTGTTGTATGTAGGCCTTCCAGTCATTTTCTGAATTACAGTGAACTTATCAAAGGGTTTTTTTTGGCAATTTGTTTAAAGTGAATTTGCCTTTGTCTTCCTTTGAGGCTGAAACTTGATGAAGGTCCCCCAGTGGTTTCAAGTCCCTATCTCGAGAGTCAGTCCAACAATCAAACTGGTCTCCAAAGTAATAGTCCAGCATTAAACATGCTGGCTATCAGAAAAGCACTGATGTTCACTTTAGCTTGGTCTGTTGGGACAATGAAGTAGACAGCTATCTTGCTACTACAAGCTGATTAAATTTCATAGCAAGAGTTGAAGTAAGAAAACGAATAATGGAGTCCACTTGCCACTGTGCATGAAATGGAGAGTATAAGTGATGATGTTCTAAAAAAATCAAGTCTACTACTGTGTAATAATTGGCAATGAAGTTGGAGATACATATCATCTCACTAAAATAGGTTTCACTTTGCCTGAGCATAGGTCCCTGTGCACAATAGAGGAATTATTTTTGGGATATGGGTTTTAGGAAATCAGCTCTGTTAACGCTCGCCCTTGTTTTGAAAGATGAATTTGGCCACCTGTCAGACATCATGTTCAGTTCTGTGATGGAGCGTCAGATATTATGGGACAGCTTACGATAGGGATGTCACACTCATTTTTCACCAAGGGCCACATCAGCCTCATGGTTGCCTTCAAAGGGCCATGGATAGAGAATCTGTGGATATAGAGGGCTACTGAACCCATGGATGGAGAATCTGTGGATATAGAGGGCTACTGAACCCATGGATGGAGAATCTGTGGATATAGAGGGCCACTGAACCCATGGATGAAGAATTCGTGGATACATAGTTGTCGGTACGTTCAGTAATGGAGTGTCAGATATTATGGGACAGCTTAGGACAGGGATATCATACTCATTTTTCACCAAGGGCCACATCAGCCTCGTGGTTGCCTTCAAAGGGCCATGGACAGAGAATCTGTGGATAGAGAGGGCTACTGAACCCATGGATGGAGAATCTGTGGATATAGAGGGCCACTGAACTCATGAATGAAGAATCTGTGGACTGGACACATAGTGGTCAGTGCAGTTCCCCAGATGTTACTGAATGACAACTCTCATTACTTTGGATTATGCAGACTGGGGATGATGGGGATTACAACTCAACAGCACTTGTGACAGTGAGGTTGGGGAGGGAGCATTTTAAAGCCAGGCATCATACCCATAAATCTTGTATCTAAATTCAAACCCCACTGTCCTGACCAAACACAACAAATTGCAGCTTCCCAGATGTTCTTGTATCACATCTCTCACCAGCTGGAATCATGATTCTAATGAGGAACGCAGAAGTTGTAATCCAGCATCTGGAAGGCCACATACAATGACATGGAGGACCAGATTCAGACCATGGGACTTGAGGGTGACATATGCGGCTTAATATGTTGATTGTGCAGCAAGTGGTGAACTTGGTAGTACAAGAGATGTCATAAGGTATTGCCAGGCATAGAAGTAGTCTGTCCTAAAGAGCTGGCATGACTGGCTTAATGCAACTTCAAGATCAGCTACACCCAAGAGTGCTGAAGGAACTAGCGGAAGTTATTTCAGAACCACTGGCAATTATCTTCGAGAGTTCTTGGAGAACGGGAGAAGTCCCAGCAGATTGGAGGAGGGCGAATGTGGTCCCTATCTTCAAGAAGGGAAAAAAGAACGACCCAAACAATTACCGTCCGGTCAGCCTCACATCAATACCAGGCAAAATTCTGGAAAAGATCATTAAGGAAGTGGTCTGCGAACACTTAGAAACAAATGCGGTCATTGCTAATAGTCAACACGGATTTACCAAAAACAAGTCATGCCAGACTAATCTGATCTCTTTTTTCGATAGAGTTACGAGTTGGGTCGATACAGGGAATGCTGTGGATGTAGCGTACCTGGATTTCAGTAAGGCCTTCGACAAAGTCCCCCACGACCTTCTGGCAAACAAACTAGTAAAATGTGGGCTAGACAAAACTACGGTTAGGTGGATCTGTAATTGGCTAAGCGAACGAACCCAAAGGGTGCTCACCAATGCGTCGTCTTCATCATGGAAAGAAGTGACAAGTGGAGTGCCGCAGGGCTCCGTCCTGGGCCCGGTTCTGTTCAACATCTTTATTAACGACTTAGACGAAGGGTTAGAAGGCACGATCATCAAGTTTGCAGACGACACAAAACTGGGAGGGATAGCTAACACTCCAGAAGACAGGAGCAGAATTCAAAACGATCTTGACAGACTAGAGAGATGGGCCAAAACTAACAAAATGAAGTTCAACAGGGACAAATGCAAGATACTTCACTTCGGCAGAAAAAATGGAAATCAAAGATACAGAATGGGGGACGCCTGGCTTGACAGCAGTGTGTGCGAAAAAGACCTTGGAGTCCTCGTGGACAACAAGTTAAACATGAGCCAACAATGTGATGCGGCTGCTAAAAAAGCCAATGGGATTCTGGCCTGCATCAATAGGGGAATAGCGTCTAGATCCAGGGAAGTTATGCTCCCCCTCTATTCTGCCTTGGTCAGACCACACCTGGAATACTGTGTCCAATTTTGGGCACCACAGTTGAAGGGAGATGTTGACAAGCTGGAAAGCGTCCAGAGGAGGGCGACTAAAATGATTAAGGGTCTGGAGAACAAGCCCTATGAGGAGCGGCTTAAAGAGCTGGGCATGTTTAGCCTGCAGAAGAGAAGGCTGAGAGGAGACATGATCACCATGTACAAATATGTGAGGGGAAGTCATAGGGAGGAGGGAGCAAGCTTGTTTTCTGCTGCCCTGCAGACTAGGACACGGAACAATGGCTTCAAACTACAGGAAAGGAGATTCCACCTGAACATCAGGAAGAACTTCCTCACTGTGAGAGCTGTTCGACAGTGGAACTCTCTCCCCGGGGCCGTGGTGGAGGCTCCTTCCTTGGAGGCTTTTAAGCAGAGGCTGGATGGCCATCTGTCGGGGGTGCTTTGAATGTGATTTCCTGCTTCTTAGCAGGGGGTTGGACTAGATGGCCCATGTGGTCTCTTCCAACTCTACTATTCTATGATTCTATGATTCTATGATTCAACAGGAGGCATAGCTGTTTTTTAAACACCTTCAACAGGAAGAGAACATAAATCAAAAGCAACGTTGCTCCACCAGGTGGACTATTAAAGCAATTGCTGTCTAATTAAAGGTTTATATCCCTCCAAAAATGTCTGAATTAATGTCTGAATAGGGACATTCTGAAGGTTTCATGCACTTGAGTTTTCATGCACAAAATTATTTTAAGTATTGTGTATAAAATTACTTCCAGGCTATGCGTATAAGGTGTATATCTAATGAAACATAAATGAATTTCCTGTTTAATCTTGGATCCCGTCACCAAGATATCTCATTATGCACAGGTATTCTAAAATATGGGGGGAAATCCAAAAGACCTCTAGTCCAAAGAATTTTGGATAAGGACTGCTCAACTTGTCTTTGAGAGCATGTCATCTGAGGAGATCCTAGACCAATTTGTATATAACTGGTAGTGATTGCTTCTTTCGTTATGCTAGTTACGTTTGGTCATTTAAGCACATTATATACCAAAATTACACTACAGTTCCATCAACTTTTTTTCTTCTATACAGGAGAATGCAAAGAAAATGTGGAACAACTTTGAACAGTTCTGGTCACAAACCATGCTGCCAAGAAGATATAGGGAGCATCTACATTGTAGAAGTAATGCAGTTTGACAGCACTTTGACTGCCATGGCTCAATGATATGGAATCCTGGTATTTGTAGTTTGAAGACACATCAGCATTCTTTCGCAGAGAAGGCTAAAGGTCTTATAAAACTACAGCTCCCATGATTCCATAGTATTTGAACTCTCTTGATGTGTCTTTTGTCCCACTTTTCTTAAGTATGGATGGGACATTAATGTTGGATTTAATTCTCCCCACTCTGAATATCCTAACAATTTCTATAAGTAAATATGGCCCTGCCATACATATTCCTCCTGTAGATCAAAATATTTACTCTTGTGCCTCTATGAAATAAAGACTTTGCTACAGTCATACATGAGACAATTGAGGTTCAATCACAAGGTTCTCCTTAAGGGACGTAAACAGAACTCTTAGGAAATGTTATATCTAATGAGTTCATTCAGAGAACATTAACGGGAAGGAATACACTCACTGTGTAGGAAGTTTATAAAAGTGTGTAAGCGGGGGATTGTTTGCATATGTTACCCCATAACTAGTGGACAATACTTAGACAAGACGCACCAAGGCATGCAGTTAGAAAAGAACAAGTTGGCCACTAACAAATGCAAACAAATGCCGGGATTGGGGGAAGAAAATAGAGGAGGCTGTGGTCAGTAAGAAGCAGGAAGATACCGGTACTTGTGGAAAGAGAAAGGGGAATAAGAAAGTTTTGATTTCGTTAAAGAGGTTGTGAAAATCAAATTGAAATATTGTATTTTAGCTGCCAGCTAAATAAAATACTTTTGTTAAAGTCAAATGTATTTTCCAAGTTGAAACCATACTACAGTTCAATGGTGCTGACAACACTGCTTTGGGTCCTGCTTGAGAGAAAAGTGTCATATCTAGGCTGGTTTTTAAATGGTTATAATCTGATGCTGTGAATTGTTTAATTTTAATTTCATGTCATATGATGGTGTCATAAATTTATTTTCATGATTTTCTGTTTAAATTTTTACGGTTACTGTCTTTTGATATTGGCATTGAATGTTTGCCTTTGTTTGTTGGAAACTGCCCTGAGTCCTCACGGGGAGATAGGGCGAGATGTAAATAAAGTTTTATTATTATTATATCAATAAAATAAAAGTATATGCTTTTTACATGACTTTCTAAATGTATCAATGTTTTTGTACACTTTTAAATGGGGGAAGTGTGAGAATCAAAAGCTAAACCTCCCAACAAAGAATTCCCTCAGGCAAGAAGCAGCTAGGCTATGAATCTGCAAGGCCATTAAATGCTAATCAAGGTGCCCAACTGTAACATTCACACTTGCCTCCAACAGATAGTTCTTTCTCCCAACCTGGACTTTCCAGATATTTAAACCCCACTTCCCTAGTTTCCAACAGACCTCACAACCTCTGAGGATGCCTTCCATAGGTGCAGGCTAAATGTCATGAGAAAATGCTTCTGGAACAAGGCCATACTGCCCAGAAAACTCATAGCAACCCAGACCTAGAGTTTTCTAGAGTGCATTTATACTATAGAATTAATGAATTTTGATACCGTTTAATTTCCACAGCTTAAGCCTATGGAAAAATGAAAACTGTAGTTTGCATACTTTGGCCAAAATGCTATGTTTGGCTCTAGGATTTTGAGCAGCTCTGGAGAGACTCAGAAGATCCCAGGTGTCTGTCCCAGGAATATAAACAGCAAAAGCACTTGCTCGATAGAAAAGGGAGCCAACAGCACTTATCTTTCTTTCCATGAAAATTTTTGATATTAGAATCCTGCAGCTCAGCCAAAACCAAATATTTATCAGGCCAGCCTGGCCAAAAGCAAATGTTTACCTCCAATCTTTCAAGACTGTTAAGAAAGACCTGAACAAAAGCGTTATCCCTATGAAAAAGAGCTTTTTGAATTTGGGTGTCTAGATAAAGCAACATTTAGTTCTACAAAATGCCTAAAGTGAGCTGTTTCAGGATCCCTTATTGTGAAGGGAAGTGTGAACCACAATTACGGTGGTAAATCTAGCCCGTTTTCCATCAGCAGCAAAGCACCACCACACAAGCTGAATTCCATGTAGCTGATCCAGGCACCAAGAATATGACCCACTTACCCATAGGAACCTGGTAAATACATTTGTGGACACTTGTTTGTAATATACGACAGAGTCTTCCAAATCAGGCATTTTTGGACAATATGGACTACAACTTTGACCACACAGCATGGTCAAAATGTCAGGGGGATGATAGAAATTATAGTATAAAACCCTGGAGGAGACATTAAGTTATGGATTTGAAGCACCATCGCTTGGGTTTTCTGGTGGACATCCAGCTCAATTCCAAATTCTCCAAGAATGTGGACTTCCAAAATTATTGCATTATGACAACTGTAAGAGAAATCTAGCTATTTTTTCGTGATACAAGTCTACAGAGACAACATTCAAATGATTGCCTGAATGGCTATCTCAAACATTATTTCTGTCAAGACCAAACTCTCCCAAAATGAACTGCTGATGTCAAGCTGAAACACACATGACTCCTCATCATGGACTGCTGGGAGTTTTAGGTCATCTTGAGGACCACATTTAGCCCGTATCCCTGGCTTAAAAGAACCATACACAGAATTAGGTGGCAAGAGGCTTCTGTCAGATGTCGTTTTTAATTTTAAATAATTTTCAACATAAAAAGTCACTTCTGGTGCCAAAGGAGTTTGAATTGAAAACTGGTTCCTAAAACCCAGTATAGATGAAGCATCGTCAACTAAACCAGGTCTGAAATGGATGTAGAATATAAAGCAAAAAAGGCAAGAGGTTTTAATCCAAAATAATGGACTTTTCCAACCACAGGAAGCAAAAGCTACCATAGTAGCACCAATCATTAAGATACCAAAACCTGACATTTTTAAAATGTTGATATTTCCAATTTGTCAATTTTTTTTTGCCTGAATCCAAGCAACAACTTAAAATAAACGTGTGCCTGTATTTTAAACAGTTTTGAAGAAGATATACCAGATTGCTGCCTCCACTTTCTCACGCTTCAGTATTGCACTCTGAAAGCAGCTGAATTTTGGAACTGAGAGAGAAGAAGGGGAGGAGGCCATTTCAGTCTGGAGAGTCTCTGCCATCACAAAGAGTCCAGCGCAGAGTCCTTCTGCTCTTCCCAACAAGGAGTGTTTGGTAGCTGCAATCTGTAACAGGCAGACCAGGTTCTGCAAAAAGCAAATCGGCCAAACTGGCAAAGTGAAAGGCAGAAATGCCAAAGTTATAGAACTGGCTCATAAATACAACTGTTGCAAAAGAGAGGCTGAACCATAGGATGGGGAGCACTTTGGTGGCGTCACACCTTCAAGATCCAGTCACTGGCAACATGTCCATACTAAAGAAAGAAAAAAGAAAAAAAGCATCCAATTAACACTGCAAGAAGATTAAGATTGTTTAAAAGGGTGGGAGATAGGCATCTGGGTGCATAGCCTTGGGTCTCAAGCCCTTCTCTGGTCCTTGGGGAAGAGGGAAGAAACTTGGGGGGAGAGAACTGTCTTGAAAAGAATTGTGGAGCTTGTTTCCAAAAGATAACAAATACTGTATATACTCAAGTATAATCCAAGTTTTTCAGCCCTTTTTAGGGCTGAAAGAGCCCCCCTCGTCTTATACTCGACTGAGGGTCCTGGCCCGCTTATATTCGGGTCGGCTTATACTCAAGTATATACGGTACATGTAAACAAATTTTACAGCAATTGGGAAAGAAGTGCTGAGGATATGCATTCTTTAGCTATAAAATGCCATTTCCAAGCTCTGCAACGAAGTGATTTGATAGATTTTATAGTTTTGATATGTATAGTATTCTACTCTTAGCCAACAATTTGCTGCCACGTATAACGCATTTTTCAGGTTTTTTGTAATTCATACCTTTTGAGAACAGACTTCACAAATGAGTACTTGTTTAATTATTTGATTTATATCCTGCTTTCCCGCAAAATGAGATCTATCTTTGGTGTTCTGATTTGAAATACATACCCCAAGCATGTATAGTTGAGGCTTAAGGAAGTATGTTTAATGATATCACCAGGGCCCTTAAAAAAGGCATACCTTGGTCTTACGTTTTGGCTTTAAACCCTAAAATTGTAGAGCCAAAACCTGGGAAAATACTACTAGCAATGCTAGTGGAGAACCTTTAGTGCCTCTGATATTTCGGCCCGTAGTTCCCATCAGCCGCACCCAGCATGGACAATGGCGAGGGATTGGGGGAGTTATAGCCCAAATTGGAGGGTTAAATATTCCTCACTCCTGGGCTTCATCTTGGACAAAAGATGGGAATTAGCTGGAAATGCTCTTTCCCTCTTCCACAGATTCATAAGGAAGGAAGAAGAGACCATGCCCCTGTCTTGAATGCTCCAAAACAACACCACATCCTAAGAATACGAAGTAGGTAAGGATCAGCACGAAAGGAACACTGTATTGGTAAGTCCCTTCCACAAATTCAATGTCAGGTTTTGGACATATACACATTTCAGTGAAGAAACCATATGACAATTTTGGGCTCAACACTAACTCTTCCTAGCAAGGAAAAGCAAGTGTGACATTTGCTAAGCTTCACATGTTAGCCCAGATAAATTGCTAACTCAAACAAGGTAGTTATATCTAACTCTTGGGGGGGCGGGGGGGAAAACAGGTTGTGTGCTTTGTATAATCTTTAGACTAAATGTGGACACTGGCAGGTCAGCATTTCTAATTTTTGTTTAATAAAATATTTATATCCTGCTCTATATCCAAAGATCTCAGGACAGCAGAATGGCTTTTATCACTTGTATAGCCCAGAATTTCGCAATCTAATACTCAGCAGATGTGTTTGAATTTTGCTCAGAATTTTGCAATCACTTCATAATCCAGAATTTTGCAATCTGGTACCCAGGAGATGCTTGCAGCTAGCTAGGCAAGCTGGGAAATTCTGAAAGTTGTAGTTCAACACTTAAGGGCCAAAGAAACCAGATCCCATAGATAATTCTAAAGTTGTTAATATCATTTAAAGAAATGGGATATTTACTTTTAGATTAGAAGCACTAATCCATCTTTCATTTTTCTTCCAGCATAAATGAATGTATGTGTATGTATGTGCCTTCAAGTCACCAGTCAACTTACTGCAACCCCATGAACAATAGGGTTTTCTTAAGCAAGGAACACTCAACAGGTGGTTTGGCAGGTCCTTCCTCTGAAATAACAGTGTACAGTACCTGGTATTTGTTGATGACCTCCTATCTAAGTGCTACCCAGGCCTGACAGTGCTTAGTTCCCAAGATCTAGGACTTTCAATCTACTAAACTTTATTTGGAGATTTATTGCAAATTACTCTGCAAAGCTATATTCTGCCCTCTTGCGGGCCAAAGTAGGAATGGCAGATAGATCAGGTACCAAAATTCCAGTAGTTGCCTTCAAATTTAAACCTCTTTCTTCGTGCTATTTCGTTTACCTGAATGTCTGTCAGCTCTTTCAGAAACCGTTTTGCAATCTCGGGTCCATTTTCCATCGTGGGAATGTGGTAATTCTGAAGCAAGACAAAATAAAATCCACAATGAAGCACAGGGGGAAATATATTTGGGGTATGCCCCTAAGACATTGGGCATATAACAGGCTCTCACCTTGCCCTGGTAGAGGATTCTGTTCACAGGACAAACCACACATGCGGTGCCAGAGCCAAACATTTCCTTCACCCTGTTTTCTTCTAGACCTTTGATCAAGTCGCCCATTGTGATAATCCGCTCAGAAACTTTGAATTCCCCCTGGGTGGAAAGATAATCAAGAATCCATTTAAATTCTATGGGTTGTTAATGTAAAAAAAAAAACACACACACACAAATATCTACTGAAACATATTGGTCAATTATAGGACCACAGTTCAGGTGATGCTGGGGGTTAACCTGGCACCCAGCATCTTATCATATAGTTGAAAGAGACCAACACTGATTTCACTAGTTTTAAGGCAGACTGTGATTATTGATGCTATGTATCTTCAGGTCGACTCCAACTTATGGAAAACACAATAAAAGAGTTTTCTTGGCAAGATTTCTTCAGAGGGAGTTTGCCCTTGCCTTTTTCTGAAGCTGAGTGAGTATAACTAGCCAAAGATGTCCATGGCTAAGTAGGAATTTTAATCCTCCCAGAGTCTAAGTCCAATGTTCGAATCACTCCACCAAGCTGGCTCTCAATTCATTCTTTTATTCTGATTAGATTCTTCCTTCATGCATTGGTAAGACATATAATTTGCATGTAAAAGGTCCCAGATCCAACCCCGGTTTTTCCCAATAAGACTGGGAGAGACTCCTATTTTACACCCATCAAAATAAACAGTACTTGTCTTCTTTTTAATTTATTATTCTTACGTGCCTGGAAGACACTTCTGACTTATGGCAAACCCTATCACAGTGTTTTCTTGGCAAGATTAGGCTGTTAGGAATTGTGGGAGTTGATGTCCAAAACACCTGGAGGGCTAAAGTTTGCCTATGCATGGTCTAGAAGCTAACAACAGTCATATTTATTATTTATTTATTTTATTTACAGCATTTATATTCCGCCCTTCTCACCCCGAAGGGGACTCAGGGCGGATCACGTTGCACACATAAAGGCAAACATTCAATGCCATAACATAGGACAGAGACAAGACGCAGGCATGGGCTGGCCTCGAACTCATGACCTCTTGGTCAGAGTGATTTGTTGCAGCTGGTTTGATATCCAGCCTGCGCCACAGCCCGGCCTGAGCGTATGAGTCATATGAGTGTACCTAGGGAGTCATATGAGTTCTTTCAGACTAAAAAAATAGTATCTTTTTAATTCATAGAATCATATTGTTGGAAGAGACCAAATGAACCATCCATTCCAACCCTGTTCTGCCATGCAGGAACACACAATCAAAGCACTCTAAACAGATGGCCACTCAGCCTTTGCTTAAAAACCTCCAGAGAAAGAGCCCCCACCAGGTTTTTTCACTTTTGCATGGATCCTTGGCCCCTACCATCAGAGAATGTGGAGGGCTGAATGGATAACTTAAGATGTTGTTCTCCACAGCACCACATATTTATGTTAAAAATGATTAACATAGAAAACAAAGATTTTTCTTCCGAATTCCCCACCTGCCCTTAACCCATTTCATTGTCATCTCAAGTTTCTGGTCCTCACCACACTCACCCATTTCTGTGCCAGATCTAGAAGGCTTTGCCGAATCACACCAGGCAAAATGATTCCATTTAGTGGAGGCGTGACTAGCTCCAGATCTGGAAGGAGAATGTTCTGTTACATATACAAATGGCTGGTGTTATATGGCAATGCCAGAAGAGCATCCAAATATGCTTGCACTATTGTCTTTCATTTTCATTTTTAGAAAAACCTCTATTTATAACACTGGTCAACACATATTTTTCTGCCTCAAATGTTAGCCCAGTTTCTGGGTATGACATGCTGGTTCCAAAAATGGCATATTTTCCCCTATCAGATCTAGGTTTTGAGAAACAGAATATACTGTATGTAAGCAATAACATTTGTGTAACAATAGGCTTTTAAAATGCAAATTCCTTATCATCCAGAAACCTACACACCCCTTTACCCCATCTGTATGGCATTAATTCAAAACTAGATGTCATGCTGGGCTAAGGAATCATTTGTACATTTAAACATTTTGAAAGAACACAACTTTTAAACTATATTTTAAGTGTTTTCAAAAGGTTTTAATGAAAAGAGTATATGTATATAGGGATGAGGACTATCACCTCAACTAAAGGAATCCTTGCTAATTGATCAGATTTGTTTTAATTGACTGATTGGATTTAATCTGTGTAGATTTTTTAAAAAATGTTTATTCATAAAACAATCTATTTAAATAAAGCAAGAATGGGTCAGCAGAGACTTGCAGGCTGGAAGAAATGCTTTCTTTACATTTGCTACTTTCAGAATTTATATTAAATATATATTTAAATAATTTATAAATCTGATGACCAGTTCAATTAACAGAAATTTTCATTGATCAAACACATGTTAATCAACGACTTGGCTAAACATCTAAGCTAGAGCATGGGAACCTTTTATCCTTCCAGAGATGTTTACACTGTAGGTCCAAAAATCTTTTATTACCAGCCAGGCTTTTGTGTGTGTGTGTGTCAGGAGTGACTTGAGAAACTGCAAATCGTTTCTGGTGTGAGAGAATTGGCCGTCTGCAAGGACGTTGCCCAGGGGACACCCAGATGTTTTGATGTTTTTACCCTCCTTGTGGAAGACTTCTCTCATGTCCCCACATGGAGCTGGAGCTGATAGAGGGAGCTCACCCACTCTCTCCCCGGGAGGATTCAAACCAGAAACCTTCAGGTCAGCAACCCAACCTTCAGGTCATCAGTCCTGCCGATTCAAACCCACTGTGCCACTGGGGGCTCCATACTAGCCAGGCTGACTAGGGCCTTTGGAGACTGGAAGTCCAAAACATCTGAAAGGACACAAGTACTTCCCCTTAGACTAAACACTGCAGCTAAAAGACCTCCTGACAACAAGTTCCTCACCTCCTTGCTGGTTCTTCCAAAACACAAAGATGTTCATAGTCCCAACTTCAGTGATCTGATGGTCATCCCCATAGAGCCACAAAACCTGCTGGCACCCCTCTTTGGAAGCCTCATTCTGTACATAAATAGTGGGGCCATAGTTGCTAAAGGGAAGATAGGAACAAGTTGGTACCTGAATCAAACAAAAAGGAATCTCTAGATAGCAATGAGAGCCCCATAACTCTAGACTACAACTGAGATCCACAAAAGGTTCTTTTGTTCAGAAGGTCCCAGGTTCAAAGCAGACTACAGGAAGTTTAAACCTTTACATATTAAGCTCCTGGGGAATGTCACCATCAGCCCCAGGATATGGGCAGTCCCCGTTACTAACATCTGACTTGCAAATGATTTATATGACTTACAAATGTCATCTTTATTAATGACTTAGATGAAGGATTAGAAGGCATGATCATCAAGTTTGCAGATGACACCGAATTGGGAGGAATAGCTAATACTCCAGAGGACAGGAGAAGAATTCAAAGTGATCTTAACAGATTCGAGAGATGGGCCAAAACTAACAAAATGAAATTCAACAGGGGCAAATGCAAGATACTCCACTTCGGCAGCAAAAATGGAATGCAAAGATACAGAATGGGGGACACCTGGCTCGACAGAAGTACATGTGAAAAAGATCTTGGGAGTCCTTGTGGACAACAAGTTCAACATGAGCCAACAATGCAGTGTGGCGGCAAAAAAAAAGCCAATGGGATTTTGGCCTGCATAAATAGGAGTATATGCCTGGATCAGGTATGGGCAAACCTTTTTGCCTTGGGGCCACATTGTGGGCTGGGCTGGGAGGGCTAGGCCAGGATGGAGGAGGGCCGGGCACACATGGGCCAGGTGGGGAGGGGTCAGGGCAGGGCCTGAATCATCCTCAGGTTGTCCTCCCAACATAAGGAAGGGGCTGCTCACCCCATCCTTATGCCAGGAGGAAGGTGGTACATGCGGCAACTGCCCTGAACCTCCTCCCCTAATCCTCAGGCTCTCCTCTTGGCATTCTGCTGGGAGAAGGGTGAGATAGGAGGTGGCTGAGAGTGCTTCAGAGGGCTCTTAGCCGCTGTATGCTTTCCTTGAGCTGTCCTTATACTGGGAGGAGGGAGAGACACACAGTGGCCGAGAGCACTCCAGAGGGCTCTCAGCTGCTATGTGCCTTCCTCCCCCATCTTTTTGGCCTGCCATGTCCTTCTGCCAAGAGGACAGGGAAAATGAGGAGGGCTTGAGGTAAGCACCCAGGAGCCGCATCTGGCCCCTGGGCCTTAGTTTGCCCATGCCTGGTCTAGATCCAGAGAAGTCATGCTATCCCTTTATTCTGCCTTGGTCAGGACACAACTGGAATCACACTGTGTCCAATTCTGGGCACTGCGATTGAAGGGAGATTCTGGCAAGCTGGAATGTGTCCAGAGGAGAGCGACTAAAATAATCAAGGGTCTGGAGAACAAGCCCTACGAGGAGCAGCCTAAAGAGTTGAAAATGAGTAGCCTGCAGAAGAGATTGCTGAGAGGAGACATGATGAGGGCCATGAATAAATGTGAAGGGAAGTCATAGGGAGGAGGGAGCAAGCTTGTTTTCTGCAGCCCTGGAGACCAGGATGTAGAACAATGGCTTCAAATTACAGGAAAGGAGATTCCACCGGAACATTAGGAAGAACTTCCTCACTGTGAAAGCTATTCAGCAGTGGAAGTCTTGGCCGCAGAGTGTGGTGCAGGCTCCTTCTTTGGAGGCTTTCAAACAGAAGCTGGATGGCCCTCTGTCAGGGGTGCTTTTAAAGCAATTGTCCTGTTTCTTGGCAGGGGGTTGGACTGGGTGGCCCACGAGGTCTCTTCCAGTTCTATGATTCTATAGTTAAGAACAAGGGTGAGACAACAGGAAGGGAGAGAAATCTACCCCTAGGAAGGGAAATTCACTCCTGAAAAGTTATCCTGGGGAAAAAGGTGTCTCCACTGAAACTTTATCACCAATCCTTTTCCCACAACAAGCCCTTTTTCCAAAATTCAATTGTCACAAAAAGTGAAGTGAAATCTTCTGAACAAAGGCACAGACATCTAAACAAATACCACAGGGGTGTTAACCCTTCCCTATGCTATCCCAAGCATGTGTGTGTGAGTGTGTGTATGAAGTTACACTTTTTATAATGTACCTGTTTCAATTTACGTACAAATTCAACTTAACTACAAACCTACAAAATCTATCTTGTCTGTAACTTGGGGACTGCATATAGTCACTCCCAAGAAATTATGGAGGTTGAGATCCAAAACATCACAAGGGTACCATATTGAGCATATTTGCAGTAAACAATATCAACAACCAGCTGTTAAAACAGAAGCTCTACTTACCCGCCCAATTTGAAGTCGCCAACACCACCAACCCAGGCACGGACAAAGCGAGCATCGGCCAGGAGAGACACGGGGTTGAAGGAGCCAGTGGTGAAATAAGGGCCTACAGGACTCAGGATCACATACAGTAAGGCATGATTGGATGTGGAGACCCCCAAGGAAGGCTGTGCAGGGAGAAAGGCAAGAGAAAATGTTAACAGACAAGGAAATCCAGAATCTAGTGCAATGCAATTTGAGGAGGGACAAGGAATGGGGCTCTGGAAGCACAAACCAGACTTGGAATTGAGCTCTGGATTTGTGGCTTTCTCTCATTAAAAATTACATTATCCAAGAGTTAGTTACTGGGGGAAACAAGCAGATATACTGGTGAGGACTGTCAGAGACTGGAGAAAGGGGGAGTGCAGGTCTCAGACTGCATGAAAGGCCCCCACAGCTAAGAAGAGGTTGGCGGAGGAGGGGGGGGGGAGAGTCCCAAATGCCCTCCTGTAGATGTAGGAGGCAATTTTTGCATTTTTTAGAGATGACAAGTTATCCAGAAATTTGCTTCCAAGTCACTTCCTGTTGAAATAAAATTCTCTTTTGGACCCAAATGGGCTTGGAAAAAGCCAAAAATATGGTGAAACTGCCCCATACACCCACTTGTCTGGAAGGTAAGTACTCACTTCGGTGCCAATGAAGGTGGGCCGGATGTAGAGGCTGGTGCTGTCACGGTCAGGGACCCAGTCTCTGTCCAGGTGGATTAACTGCCGAATACATTCAAGGAGCTCAGACTTGTCAAAGGACTAAATGGAGAGGGGAGACAAAGAATTGCAATGATGTCCCCATTCCTTCCCAGTCATCAAAGAACTTGCTTCTACTGCCTCTCCTCTAATTTACAACTGCCTTATACCAGCTCATGTTGATTGGACCAGCCAAAATAACATTGTCTGTTCAGACAAATCACATCAGCCCCTTCCCCTCCCCATAAGATCCTGGAAGGCTCCACTGCAAAAACAAAAAGCCACAAATGTCCCCAAACACTGTCCATGGCACCTTTGAACAATCATTCATTGGAATTCTCCAGCTATCTGACTGAGGATCCTGTGAGTTGTAGTCCCCAAAGTCTGATGCAGACAGATGATGGGAGTGACATTTGGAGAGGTACACATTCCTTAGCCCAATAGTAACTTCCCAGGAATACTAATGCAGAGTGGGGCATAAAAATCTTCCATATTTTGAGGGAGCACTGTGTGATCTGTAGTGGAGATAGATGGGATAGACCTAATTCGGTAGGTTAGACTGTACCGTTTTCAGTACTCATCATGAGTTGGACTGGTGAACATTGGGGCTTTGTTATTCAAGCATATAATGAGAACAACCTCATGTAATAACAACATAGAGCGCATTCCATACACACTTTGCACTCATTCGAAATGCATCTGCACCAGATAGCTCATAAACATGCCACAGTACTGGGGAGATTAAGCTGGAGTTTGAGGAGGATTCTACATGTTTTTTGTGTTGCGGAAGGCTTCCATGGCCAGAATCACTGGGTTGCTATTAGTTTTCCAGGCTGTATGGCCATGTTCCAGAAGCATTCGCTGCTAACATTTCACCCACATCTATGGCAGGCATTCTCAGAGGTTGTGAGGTTTGTTGGAAACTAGGCAAGTGGGGTTTATATATCTGTGGAACGTCCAGGTTGGGAGAAAGAACTCTTGTCTGTTTGAAGCAAGTGTGAATGTTGTAGTTAGCCACCTTGATTAGCACTGAATGGCCTTGCAGTTTCAAAGCCTGGCTGCTTCCTGGAGGAAGGAATCCTTTGTTGGGAGGTGTTACCTGGCCCTGATTGTTTCCTGTCTTGAATTCTCCTGTCTTCTGAGTGTTCTTTCTTCCATCCTGGACACAGCAACACATTCTACATGTTGATTTAAAACTGCATACTTATAAAATTATTTGCCTGATATGTTTTTAAAAACTCATTAAACAGAATTGTTTTTATGTACTTTTAGAAATATACTTTTTTTTCTTGATAACTCTGTTCATTTTTATACCCTTCCAAAATGTGAATCTTTGTGCTCCACCCTGTAGTTGGGGCTATTCATTCGCATTTCGCAAACTCAATCACACTTTATGCAAAGAAAGGAAACATTTTAAATTCCTAGCAGCATTTACACCAGGTAAAAGTAAAGGTAAAGGTTTTCCCCCCGACGTTAAGTCAAGTCGTGACCGACTGGGGGTTGGTGCTCATCTCCATTTCTAAGACGAAGAGCTGGCGTTGTCTGAAGACACCACCAAGGTCATGTGGCCAGTATGACTGCATGGAGCGCCGTTACCTTCCCGCTGAAGCGGTACCTACTCATCTACTCACATTTGCATGTTTTCAAACTGCTAGGTTGGCAGGAGCTGGGTGTAACAGCGGGCGCTCATTCCGCTCCAGGGATTTGAACCTGGAACCTTTTGGTCCGTAAGTTCAGCAGCTCAGCACTGTGCCACCAGGGGCATTTACACCAACTTACCAGAAATGAAAGGTCCATTTGAACACAACCTACCCTTTTCCTGCCTTCTTGAGCTGGGAAAACATCCGAACAGAAAGTAAGTTGTATCTGATGCTAGTTTTGAGGTGAGAGGGAGATGAGAGGTGACCCCATGGATATACTCACAGGCAAACAACAACGAAGAGCAGAACGTAACA
The DNA here is from genome assembly GCF_035594765.1 of Anolis carolinensis. NCBI lineage: Eukaryota > Metazoa > Chordata > Lepidosauria > Squamata > Anolidae > Anolis > Anolis carolinensis. The sequence continues at coordinate 16,864,192 of NC_085846.1, forward strand.
TGCGGTCCATGTTCATCGTGGGACGGAAAAGGCGGATGCACTTATCTTGGCCCCGGAAAGCCTTCATCCCCTCAAAGAGCTAGATGACAGAGGTAGGGAAAAAGAAGAAAAAAGCTGTTATATAGAGAATAACATTCAGGGTGAGAGAACTGCATAAGGAGATACTGGATAAATTACTCATCAGGTCCACTGAGTCTAGTCTTTCCCAAATCTCCCATCAAATATCCTAATATGTGTTGTTGAAGGTTTTCATGGCTGGAATCACTCGGTTGCTGTCAGTTTTCCCAGCAGTATGGCAATGTTCCAGAAGCATTATTTCCTGATGTTTCACCCACGTCTATGGTGGGCATCCTCAGAGGTTGTGTGGTCTGTTGGAAACTAGGCAAGTGGGGTTTATATATCTGTGGAAGGTCCAGGGTGGGAGAAGGGACTTTTGTCTGTTGGAGGCAAAAGTGAATGTTGTAATTAATCAACTTGATTAGCATATAATGGTGTTGTAACTTCAAGGCCTGGCTCATTCCTGCCTGGGGAAATTCTTTGTTAGGAAGTGTTAGCTGGCCCTGATTGTTTCATGTATGGAATTCCCCTTTTTTCAGAGTGTTGTTCTTTATTTACTGTCCTGAAATGAACAACACTCTGAAAACAGGGGAATTCCAGACATGAAATAATCAGGGCCAGCTAACACCTCCCAACAAAGGATTCCCCCAGGCAGGAATGAGCCAGGCCTTGAAGCTGCAAGACTAATCAGTGCTAATCAAGGCAATTAATTACAACATTCACTCTTGCCTCCAACAGACAAGAGTCCTTTCTCCCACCCTGGACCTTCCACAGATATATAAACCTCACTTGCCCATACGGCCCAGAAAACTCACAGCAACCCAATAAGATTTCACTTTCTGGTGGAAGGAAGGCATCCATGGGAAAAGTCACTCATATAGATTCCCACTGGCAATGTGGACAGGTTGCGAACATGGTGATCCTGGCCAGAGAGGAAATAGTTACCTGGACTGAGTAGTGCAAGCCAGACAAAGCTGGGTGGAGAGACAAATTCTGAAAAGGCTTGATGTGTGGTTTCCCCCAACCTTTCTCTTTGCTCCATTCCACAGCGAGCATGTGGTCGGTGAACGCTTTGCCAAAGACCAGTTTCGCAGGGTCCGGTTTGGGCTTTGGGTCTTTGGTCATTTCAATCTGGAGGTCAGAAGCCTAGAAAAGAACCCAATGGCCATTAAACTCTATTGTCCATGAGGGAAAGAAACCTGCTTCAAGCACAACCCCAGGGATGGCACCAGCACACGGAAACTATACTCCACCCACCTCCCCAAGCACCACATGGATCCCCACATTCTGCAGCTCTCAGTCTCTTAGGTTTTCTCACCTTGAATGTGGTGCTCGAAAACCTCTGAGGACAAAGAAGTGGAATTAGAACATTACAGGCTCTTCCTCTCAAAACCTAGAAAAAACAAGAAAAAGGATTAAATAGGAGCATGAAGGAACCCTTTTTCTAATAGGAGCCACTGATAAGAATTTGTGGTTTAGCAAGCATAATAGAGATTTGGGGATGATAGGATCTGTAGTCAAATGCATTACTATTGCAACATTTTTTATTTTCAATTTATTTTATTTTGAGCTGCACAGAAATTTAATGATATACAGCTGGGTAGGTTTTTTTTTTACAAACATAATGCATATAAATGCATTTGCAAACCCACATGTTATCCCTGGTTTGTTTGTCATGTTTCTACTGTTTATAATACAAAAGGCTTCACCCCAAAACCTTGTGAAAGACTCTTTTTTTTTTGCCTTGCCTGCCAATTCAGTAGCAGTTTTAAATACAATAATGCTAATTTGATCAAAAGAACAGCCAAGGAATAGGAGTTGGCAAGGAGTGGTGCAAGGTGGAGAAAGTAAAGGGAGTTCCATAATTTTTTAAAAAAATTATAGACAATATCTTCATCCACTTTGAGTTGGGGGTCCCATATAGCTTTGGGCTTAATTCTACCCATCATCAGTGGAGGACGATTAACAGAAAACAGGTTTTGTGCACTGCATTTGAAGCCCTCTGGAATCCTGGGATTTGTAGTTTGCTGAGGTACCAACACTCTTTGGCAAATCTAAATTCCCATGATCCCATAGCATTGAGGATGGAGCCCCTGGTGATGCAGTGAGATGATAATAATAACAATAATAACAACAACAACTTTATTCTTATATTCCGCCCCATCTCTCCAAAGGGACTTGTGTTGGCTTACATGGGGACCAAGCTCAGTGGAACAAAAATTAAAATACAACATCATAAAATAATTTACACTACAAGGTATAACCACATAAAAACACAGTGGATTAAACTCTTGTGTTGGCAGGATTGCTGATTGAAAGGTCAGCGGTTCGAATCCGGGGAGCAGGGTGAGATCCCATCTGACAGCTCTAGCTCCTCATACGTGGAAATGAGAGAAGGAAGGTAAAACATGAAACAACTGGGCGTCCCCTGGGCAACATCCTTGCAGACAGCCAATTCTCTCACACCAGAAGCAACTCGCAGTTTCTCAAGTCCTGACACACAGAAAATAGCATTGAGCTCTGGCAGTTAAAGTGGTGTCAAACCACTTTACAGTCTAGCCCCCTAAGCAGATCATAGATCCGATTTGATACAAGGGAGTTTCATGACCTCAAAGTGGTGTTCCTGTCGAGGAGAAAAGCTTAGACTGGAAAGTCATTCAGAAATACGTTTGGTACCTCTGAAAAAGGGAACAATTTTGCTGAAGGTTCGCATTATGACTGTTTTTTCCTTCTAAATCCTCAGAAACTGAGATGTGCTAGCCGGCCATCTCTAATCACCCATTCCCCTTAAGCAAACAGCTCAAGTTAATGTGTAATCCAGAAGCAGAAAAGGAGCCAAGACGAAGGGGCCCACTGGGATCTAAATAGGTGCCATCCCATGATCTGGCGAAGGAGGGGAGAGAGATCTGATCGATTTTATCCTCCTTTCCCTGCCTCTGCCAGGCTGCCAACCAGCACCAGGGTTTTCAAAAGAGCTGCCTTCATCACTATTCCAAACATGAACCAGGCAAGAGGAGCACAAAGCCAGCAATTGAGAATCCAAGCGTGGGAACATGGCCCTCCCCATTTCTGCTGAGGTGGTCATTCTCCAGTCGGACTTGGGAAGATTCCTCCCCCCTCTTTCCTTTCTATCTTGTTTGTAATCTCCCCAGGGTTGAACTTCAGCCCCTGTTGAATCACTCCAGGCAAGAGTGGAAAGGAGAAGGATCAAACAGCCAGAAGGAATGCAACATGGCCTGCAGCTTTTGCCCATTTCAGCCGAGAAATTGTGGGTCTTGCTGGTGAAGAAAAGGGGAGATTTCAAAAGGTAAGTTTGCATGGATTTGGAAAATGCCATTATTTTTAACTCCACTCTGGGTCCTTCTTGCACAAGCCAAGAGGATATTCAAAAATGAGAAGAGGAGAAATTTCGTTTCCAAGGACTTAAAAGAGAAAAATATGCTTTAAATTCATGCAGAATTCTTCATCAGGCCACAAAGGGTAAACTATTCATGGCTTATTTTTTAACAAAAACGTTTTTTAACAAAAACGGCAAGCTATAATAGCTTTCAGTAGATAGAGAACTAGTCTTTCCCTTTGCCATCTAAAAAAATACACCAAGATGGGACTACGGGTGCTGCTACACTGTAGAATTAATGCTGCTTGACACCACTTTAATGGCTCATTGCTATGGAATCATGGGAGTTGTAGTTTGGTGAGGCACTACCGCTCTTTAGTACAGAAGGCAAAGGACTTTGTAAAACTACAGATTGCATAATTCCATAGCACTGAGCCATTCCAGGTAAAGTTGTGTCAAGCTGAATTAATTTTACAGTGTAGATACACCCCAAGATAAGGGTTAAGATCCTGAAAAAAAATTCAATTACGATAAATTGGATCATAACACTATGAGCCCCCAGTGGTGCAGTGGGTTAAACTGCTGAGCTGAACTTGCTGACTGAAAGGTCGGCAGTTTGAATTTGGGGAGGTGGGTAAGCTCCTGCTGTTAGTCCTAGCTTTTGCCAACCTAGCAGTTTGAAAACATGCAAATGTGAGTAGATCAATAGGTACTGTTCCAGCAGGAAGGTAACGCCGCTCCGTGCAGTCATGCTGGCCACATGACCTTGGAGGTGTCTATGGACAACACTGGCTCTTCAGCTTAGAAATGGAGACGAGCACCAACCCCCAGAGTCGGACACGATTAGACGTAATGTCAGGGGAAAACCTTTACCTAACATAATTTTTGTTCCTGGGTTATAAATGTCATTTCTTAATTGATTCTATATTTAAAAATATGGGAAAAGTTTATTAAACTGCACTGCAAAAACTTTGTTTTTGTGGGACATCCTGCAGCACATTTTGCTATGGTTTTTAATGAATATCTCATCAAATGTCAACCAATTCAACAGTTTGTGGCAGTCACAAAACGAAGTTTCTGGAATATCACTACTACTTTCAAAGGACGTATTGCACAATTAAACAAAAAATATTACTTTCAAATCAGGAACTGATTTTTTCCAAATTTTGTTACACAGTGTAATTAAACATGACGAGATTCCATTCCTCCTTCAAGGAATGCATAAAGGCAGCAATGAAAGTCGGATATTGGAAGTCTGTGGGAACGTCTCCAATGTAGAATTAATGCCGTTTGACACCACTTTGGCATGTCTCAATACCATGGACTGCTGGGATGTGTAGTTTGGTGAGAAATCGGCACTCTCTGGCAAAGAAGACTCAAGACTTGTAAAATGACAACTCCCAGGACTATCAGATTGAGTCATGGAAGTAAAATGGTGTCAAACTGCATTAATTCTACACTGTAGATGCACCCTGTGTTTCTCCAGCTTGCTTTCACCATCTTGCAATGCTGATTATTGCTTTTTTTATCAAAGCTCCAAATTGACAGAAGACAAAGGTGAAACAATGGCCTGAAAAAAACTTTGCAAAACGGAGTTGTCTCATAAGGAAATCTCCAAAATTTTGGGAAAACTGCCTATATACATGACTTTGCCCTTATTAAGAACCAGAAAGTTGGCCTACAATAGTCCTATTGGTCACTGGGTGACCTTGGGGATGTCACACATTCTCAGGCCCTATCTATACTGCCATATAATCCAATTTCTGAATGCAGATTATCTGTTTTGAACTGGATTATATGGCAGGGTAGACTCATATAATCCAGTTCAAAGCAGATCATCTGAATTCAGAAACTGGATTATATGGCAGCGTAGATCCAGCCTTATCCTCAGAAAACCCCACTTTACAAAAATAAATTGTGAAAAGAGATGCAAGAAACTCTATGAACAGCAGGGGGCAGCAAGAGGCAAGAAATGCTGGAAAGTATGTGTTAAATAAGCAAGCATAAACCCCACACAAACTACAGCATCCTGCTGGTAGCCTGAAATGACCAACCACTTTCCAATTTAAAGAAGATTCCCTTCTCTTGAGGTGTCTAATTTCTGCATATAGTTGGAAGCTACTGACAGTTCTGTATAAATGTTTGTTTTAACATTGTAGGGATTCTTTGGCTCACCTGATGCTTTGGACTGCATAATCCATCATTGTCAGAACATTGGCTGTTTCAGAGAGGTGAAGTCCAAACCCTCAGGCAAGCCAAAAGTTGCCCATCCTGCCTTAGTTCCTGAACTATGCCTGAAAACTGTAACATTTTGTTTCTAGAAAATCAAAATAGTTTTAGCCATTTAAATAAAATATATTTGCAAGCACCAGTGCACACATTCTGCTTTTCACCCTGGGCCATATTTCAGATGATTTGTTGTTGTGTGCCTTCAGGTTGTTTCCAATGCATGGGGCAATAGTATCATGGAGTTTTCCTTGGCAAGATTTGTTCAGAGGAGGCTTGTCTTTGCCTTCCTCTGAGGCTGAGAAAGTGTGACTTTCCCATAGTCAAGCCAGTGAATTTCCACAGTGGAACAGGAATCCCAACCCTGGTCTACAAAGTTGTAGTCAGCATTCAAACTGCTACTGGCCCTTGTTTCAGATTACTGTAAAGTTTTAGATTCTGTACCAAAGGCAACTAGGGAACTGTTCTCAGTTTAGAAATAAAAAAGAGCTGAAAGATGCTTGAAACAGTCTGCTCGCTCCTCAAAAGTATGGAAAGCAAGCCGCTGGAATAGAAATGTTATTGGCGAGGAGGATCATTTATTGTACAACAAGCTTTCAGTAAACCAGCACCCCTGGGGTTCTGGTAGATGCTGAATAAATGTATTTTTTTGATTACCTAAGAATTACTATTAAAAATAGGCCTAATACTATACCCCATACTACACTATACCATAAAATCTGTATTGACTTGGTATGAATATTAAAATGTTGCAATTAAAAACAATAAAGACAAAGAAAAACTTAACCTAATGTAACACAGTTTTACTGCATTATAAAACAGTGTTTTATTTAAAGTGTGATTTATTCTATTGTTGTCAGTTGCTTAAGAATTTCAGTTTTTTGAGCTCCGGTTAACTTTACATTGAATATATACAGCAGACTCTCTAGCCCCATCTACACAGCCATATAATCCAGTTTCTGAATGCATATTATCCACCTTAAACTGGTTTACTGGAGTCTACATTGCCATGTAACCCAGTTCAAAACAGATGATCAGGATTCAGAAACGGAATATAGCAGTATGGGGCCTGAGAGTCTACTATATGTATTCAATGCAACCTTTCTTTCAAGGAGTGCAGTGCCCCTCCTCTCCCCACATTTCTATCCTCAAAACAACCCTGCGAGGTAGAGGCCGAGAAAATGCAACAGACCAAAGGCCACACTGTGAGTTTAAATGGGAGATATGGTTTTGCACCCATACTCAACAATACAATAGCACATCTCTATGTTACATAAGCTGTGTGGATAGCCCAGGGTCACGGAGTGCAAGATGAAACCCGTCCTTGGCTAAGAAAACCCATTGCAGGGCTTGGCCTGTTTGCCATCTGCAAAAAGGCCTCCCAATCTCCTTGGTGCCCTGCCCCAAATCCCTTGATCGCTGCCTCTCCTTCGACTCCTGGTCTATTTTCCTTGATCCCTTTTAAAACTCCCAGTGAAAGTAGACGTTGCAGCGACTGAGGCAAAATAAGGGACACGCTGCCAAGGGGGCCAGGAAAGGGTGGGAGCTATTTCCAAGAAGCATTGCATAACCCTGCATGTGGCAGGGAGAAATCCAGTTTAACTTCAAATGTGAAACCCTATCCTCCAGCACTAAAGTCAACCACTAATTTAAGGCAATTAGGAAACATGGAGGGATTATTCACATCTGCTAGAGGGAGCCTTTAATTTTTTCTCGTGTGCCTTCAAGTCCCTTCCAATTTAGGCTGACCCTAAAACGAACCTGTAAAGGAGTTTTCTTGGCAGGGTTTGTTCAGAGGCTGTTTGGATTTTCTTTGCTCTGAGGCTAGAACAGTGTGACGTGACAAAGATGGGTCTCCATGGCCAAGTGGGGATTCAAACCTTGGTCTCCAAGATCCCAATCCAAACCAGTACACTGGCTACAATGTAGTTGTAGTAAAACAGATGGTCCAACATGAATCCCCTGTTAAGTCTTGTAAGATCCCCTGACATTAAGTCTAGTTGTTTCCGACTCTGGGTGGTGATGCTCAATGAGCTCATCTCCATTTTAAAGCCAAAGAGCCGGCATTGTCCGTAGACACCTCCAAGATCATGTGGCTGGCATGACTGCATGGAGTGCTGTTACCTTCCCGCCAGAGTGGTACCTACTGATCTACTCACATTTGCATGTTTTCGAACTGCTAGATTGGCAGAAGCTGGGGCTAACAGTGGGAGCTTACCCCGCTCCACAGATTTGAACCATTGACCTCTTGGTCAGCAAGTTCAGCAGCTCAGCGGTATCCTCAATAGCTTTTGTTCACATTCCTCTCTTCTGAACTTTTATTCACTTCCAATTCAAAAGCAGCTTTGTCTCAAAATCATGCATATTATGCAAATTCGCATAATCCCATGTCCACAACCTAATCCCACAGAGACAGGTACATACCCTCCAATTGTCCCAATTTAGCAGGGACATTCTCTATTAATTCTGTCATCCCATTTTTTCAGTTGCCTTTAAAGTGTCCCAGTTTTCCCCATGTGTTCTCAGCCTATTTCAGTTGCTGCAAACGGAGTTCAAAGTTGGTTGCAGTGAATTAACTTTACATAGGGGAGAAGGGGCTGAATCATTCCCTTCCCCATCATCTCGAATGAAAAGCAAACGGCTCTCTGAGCCTTATTAATACATCTGCCATCTTGATCATACTCAGGTATTGCTTAGCCACACGTGTCCCTGTTTTCATCTAGGAAGTTTGGAGAATATGCTCATGTCTCCTCATTTCAGCTGGTAGATAGTGAGACTGATGCAGAGCAATGCAAGAGTCCATGCCCAAAGGGAATCATAATATAATAAATGTCTCTGCAGGGCAAACTTTCAATCTGAAGTGATACACATGCAGATTTTCTGGCTCCAAGCACAGTTTAGCCAAGTCGTGTCACTGTCATGGGTGGGTTTGGGTCTCATTTTCCTCATATGACCTATCACACACCAGTTGAAGGCAAACATAAAGCTATCTAAAATGAATGGGCCACATCTATACCCATAAAAGCTCAGGAAAAAGTAAGTAGTGGATTAGGGAAAGAATGATTTTCCTTCATTTTCTCTTCTCCCACCCCTACCCCCAGGACAATTTCCCTTACTTTTCAATAGACAATACTGGAAATTTCAGGGAGCATAGAAAACAAGCCTATGAGATATTTTCTCATTTATAATTAGTGATGAGGGAGGCTTTTACTCAAATCAAAACACCAAGAGTTCTGTGTAAGAGCTTCTATAAAATTAGAGAACAATAACACCCGTGTATAATGCAGATATATAATACATATAAGATGCATTTTTGTCCATCTTTGTTACCTTCAGGAAAATGGCACCTTCATTATTTGTCATAATAATAATCTATTTTCTGAATTGGGTCAAACTTTACATCTAAATATGTAGCCAGGCTTCCTTAAGACGGTCTGAATATCTTGAAGGCACCTGATTCCATTTGATCTTGAAATTTAAGCAAAGGCGGATTTGGTAGTATTTTTACGGGGGCTGCCAAGGAATACCAGGTGCTGCAGGCTGTATTTCAGAGGTAGGAACTGGCAAAACCACCTTTGTGTGTTCCTTGCCTCAGAAAACCTTTATGGGTTTGTCATAGGTCGACGTAAATTTAAGACAAACACACATATATGGGTTTGTTATAAATCACGAAGTAACTTTAAGACAAACACACATATACTGGTCCTTAAGATTGTGATGGCAAGAGATTGTTTCTGTCCAAATAACTGCTTATTTTTTAATTTTTCTTTATTTAAAAAATGTCAAAAACTCAAATATATATGGTTGCATAGCATACAGTGTAGCTGCTTGCAGCTATTTCTTCAATGTATGGTATAGCTTTTATGTTTTTGTATTGTTTATTTATGTTTAGCACTGTGAGCCTTCCTGTGTCCCTTTGGAGAGATGGTGGCAGGGTATAAATAAAGTTGTTGTTGTTGTTGTTATAGCCCAAATTCTCCTTGTATAAAACTAAATATGGAATAAGTACGATGTATACGTATTTCAAGCATTAATTTAAGTCAGATGTTTACGTTTAAGCCAACAGGATCTCTACCGAACAGGCCTGCACAACCTGCAGCCATCCAGCTGTTTTGCCCTCCCACTCCCAGAATTCCTGGTCATTGGGCAAACTGGCTAGGGTTTCTGGAAATTAGAGGCCAAAACGTCTGGAGGGCTACAGGTTGTGCAGGCCTGCTATAGAAGATTATTTGGGCTACAATTCCTACAAGTTATAAAGAAAGCAGGAAAGCAGATAGTCAGGTGTGATGGGAGTTGGAATGTAAAACATCAGAAGGACACCAACTCGCTTAACCTTAAAACACTTGGTTCTTTTATACTTAATACCCAGGGCTGAAAGGTGCAACATGGGACTCTATTTTTCCTTATTTTGTTTTCTGTCTCTCCCTTTTCCCTCTTCAACAGAAGCCCAGCCAAAATTAAGGAAATCGTAGTGGTTGTTCTGGTTTGACTCACCCGAGGCAACCCGTTAAAGGGTCACAAGGAGCTAAAACAGATGTGGGCAGAACAATGGAACAGCGTAATCTCCTTTGGATTTTTTTCATTATGAGAAAGTCCTTCCTCAATCAGAATCAAGCAAACATGGACAAAGTGGTAGTTTAAATAGAAGAAGCCAATTCTCTGCAGCCAAATATTTGGAAGACCACCATGTACAAGTTATGAAATATTACCAATCAAAGATTCTAACAGCCTCCTCATCCCTTTTAGGAGAGAAGAAACAAAGGGGAAACACCTGTGATCCTTCTTCAAAGCTTGAAAAGGTTGGGATTTTTTTAAAATGCAGTTTCTCATGGTACGCTATTTTGGATCTATGCCACAACACTTTACTGATCTGCTCAAAATGCACCAAAGTTAACTTGCCAAACATTTAGAATTTCTGAGTATGGGCTTTATGCAGCCTGGTCAAATAAGTCCAACATCTGCTGAAAATGCACCAAAGTTAACCTGCCTAACATTTAGGGTATGGGTTGTATGCAGCCCAGTCAAAATAAGTCTCGACTTGATCTTGATCAACTGGGAAAGACAAGCATTGAAAAGACAGCAGAAATGGAGCACATGCAATGATAGTGGCTGCCCTGAATTCAGTCCCTCTGGATACTGCGGACTTTTGAAGCAACGTAATTCTTATCCCTGGCAAGTGATAGCTTTGTCTTTCCTCTTCTCCAACAGAAACCCAGTCTGGGCCTCTAGACACAATGTGCCACGTTTATCAGGAAGTTTCGGCTCTCCACAAGATGCATGTCAAAAAGGGGAGGGAGGAAAAACACAAAGCGGAAGAGAGGACACCATGTTCAAGGTAAGGATCTTGTGCCAACTTAAATAAAGAAAGTGGGAGGTGTACTGAGGAGGGATCATGGTTGTGAAGGGCCACTCCAGGATTAGGACACAGGGTCAGGTAGTGAACCAACAATGCAAAAGCCTAGGAAAAAGATGCAGTAGGCCTGAAATGGGGAATGGATGGCCTGCAGCTGCCAGCTGGCTGCTGCTTGCTAGAACTGATGGAGCTCTGGCGCAGCTGCTCATGGAGGGCCACATCATTTCTACAAACTAAGAGTAAATATTCAGTTTAAGATTACTTAAGTAGGGTCTCAACAAATAGGTCTTATGGAAGTGTTTTCTCATCCTCCAAAACAGGTCAGATGCAGGACATAGAGCTGCGTTGTAGTGATGGGAGGATAAAAGGTAGTTGAAATTGGTTTATTTTATATCCTAAGAGCAACCTTGTCCAATTGATGAGGACAGAAAAGAAGTTCCAGTTCTATTTGCCTGTTCATTGTGAGTTGGAGCCTTGCTAGGAAGCCACTACTTTAGCAATGCCTTTGGGCTGTGCCTCAGCCTGCTTTCCTCAGTAGGTGGGGCTGCTTTATGTTCAAAGAACTGAATCCTTCATTTCTCATAAGTAAACATGAACTTCTATAACCCTGTTGCTAAGACCATGTGTTTTATTAAAGTATCATTAGAAACACACTGAAAAAGACGATGGTTACATTCTAAACTTCTGCTTGCTTCCAAAGACCACCTTCCTTAATTTTACCAAGATATGTGGAAACCCAGAAAGAAAGAAAAACAGAGGGAAACTGGGTTTTTTCCATCAAGCCCCAGGGCGTCACATTTTAGTCTCTTCATTAAAAAAATCATAGAAGAAGAGTAACAAGGGTCACTTCCACACCGCTGTATAAAATCCACATTGAACTGGATTAGATGGCAGTGTGGAATCGGGTAACCCAGTTCAAAGCAGATATTGTGGATTATCTGTCTTTATATTTTGGGTTATATGGCTGTGTGGAAGGGCTCTAAATGAAAACTTTTCCAGAATCACTTAGGAGGACAAGGGGTAATTATTGTATTCCCTTTTTAGTCATGAATCAGTTGCTGAGGATTTAAAAAAGTACTTAAAGCATTCATGGGGGCAGGAGTGGAAAAGGCATTGCTTCTGGATTGAGAGAAAGTACACCAGGAAATGCTCCTATTCTGTATTAAGATTGGGAAATGATCTTATAGATATTAGATTACAATTCCCTCCAGCCCCAAGACTAGGCTTGGGCTGATGTGGATTTGAGTTCAACAACATATGGAAAGCCATACATTTCCCCATTCTAAAGGTGACATGCTGTCTGCCATCACAAAGTAAAGCATCTGTTTGGACTTTTTAAAGTAATCTTAGGAAGCATCTTGTGTGCCTGGAGGCAAATTAACTCACTCCATCCATGTCTCTACACCCCCTCTAAGCCCCCTCCCACGCTGCTCCTATATCTCAGGATCTGGTCCCTGATTATCTGCTTTAAACTGGGCTATACGAGTCCCCACTGTCAGATAACCTGGTATAAATAGACAATCTGGGATCAAATTCTGGGATATAGGGACAGTGTGGAAGGGGCCTAGGGGTATCAGGATAACCCAGAGGATCAAGGCAGAAAATCCCAAAATATCTGCTTTGAACTGGGTTATCTGAGTCCACACTACCATATATTCAAGCTCAAAGCAGATAATGTGTGATTTTATTCAGATGTGTGAAAGGGGCCTAAGACAGTGGTTCCCAAGCTTTGGAATTGCAAGTGTTTTAGACTTCAGCTCTCATTATTCCTACTACTTGGACAAGCTGGTTAGGGTCTGGGAGTTGAAGTCCCAAGTGGAGGAGTAAATATTAGGGACAACAGCCCTGAGGGAAAGCAATGGTTCGGATGCATTGCATGTCTCTTTATTGAGACCAAAGACTTCAAGCCTGGGAATAAAAAGCATTGGAATAATAATGATTCTTGTCCCCTTTCAGGTTGGCATGGATGTTATTCTAGGACTGTAACGGGCCAAAAAGGAAAAGCCAGGCTTGCTTGCAGGACCAGGAAAAGAGGTAATCCGAGTCCAGTTTTTAAAGAGTGGATTTATCGCCGGCATGGGCAAGCTTGGGCCCTCCAGGTGTTTTGGACTGCAACTCCCACCATTCCTAACAGCCTCAGGCCCCTTCCTTTTCCCCCTCAGCCGCTTAAGCGGCTGAGGGGGAAAAGGAAAGGGCCTGAGGCTGTTAGGAATGATGGGAGTTGGAGTCCAAAACATCTGGAGAGCCCAAGTTTTCCCATGCCTAGTCTATCAGGAGAAGAAACATAGTTTTACAAGGAAGTTAAATCATGATTGGGAGGCAAAATTGGGTGCGTCTACACTGTTTGACATCACTTTAAACTACCATGGCTCAAGGCTATGGAATCATAAGGTTTGGTGAAGCACCAGCACTATTTGGCTGAGGAGGTGGCTACAGACCTTGCCAAACGAAACTACAGCTCCGAGGATTCCATTTCAGTTACAGCGATGTCCAAGTGCATTAATATTAGTGTGTAGACTAGAGGCAGATCCGTGGCGAGATTCCCAGGAGGAGAGAAGGCCATCCAATATCTCGGGATGCAGGAAAGGGGTGCAGGAAGGAACTGGGGGTGACTGTCAAGGTGGGGAGGGGGTCATGTTTCCACCCGGAGCTGTTTACAGCACCCCCAGCATCCCTCCCGGAAGCGCCGCCCCTTCCCCTTGCCTTCAAAGGCCGCTTCCCTTTTCGGCCCACTCCCCGGCCTGGCTTACCCGCCGAGCAGCCCTCGGGACGCCCATCGCCGCTGCCATGCCGCTGGGGTGTTCCTGCCTAATGGGCCCGGCGGGGAGGGGCCTGCGGGAGCCGCGGAGAAAGGTTCCGCCCCCGAACCGCCCCAGCCCCGCCTCTGTTTGCCTTCTCTTCTCCAGACTTGGATACAAACCCTGGGAATCTTGGCCCTTTCCACACAGCTGAATAAAACCCCACATTATTCCATTGAACTGGAATATACGGCAATGTGGACTCAGGGCCCTTCCACACAATCTGCTACTGCTCAGTCGTTTAGTCCATATACCCAAAATATCAAGGCAGAAAATCCCACAATATCTGCTTTGTACTGGGTTATCTGAGTCTGCACTCCCTATATTCCAGTTCAAAGCAGATATTGTAGGATTTTCTACCTTGATATTCGGGGTTATATGGCTGTGTGGAAGGGCTCATAGCTATCCGAGTCCACACTGCACATATATCCCAGTTCAAAGCAGGTAATGTGGGATTTTATTCAGTTGTGTACAAGGGGCCTCAGATCATCCAGTTCAAAGTAGACTGGGTTATCTGCCGTGATATTCTGGGTTATATGGTCTGTGGAAGGGCCCAATAATAATACAGTAGAGTCTCACTTATCCAAGCTAAACGAGCCGGCAGAACGTTGGATAAGTGAATATGTTGGATAATAAGGAGAGATTAAGGAAATGCCTATTAAACATCAAATTAGGTTATGATTTTACAAATTAAGCACCAAAACATTGTTATACAACAAATTTGACAGAAAAAGTAGTTCAATACACAGTAATGCTATGTAGTAATTACTGTATTTACGAATTTAGCACCAAAATATCATGATATATTGAAAACATTGACTACAAAAATGCATTGGATAATCCAGAACGTTGGATAAGGGAGTGTTGGATAAGTGACTCTACTGTAATAATAATAATAATAATAATAATAATAATAATAATAATAGGTGTCATGCCAAAAGATCTCAGCCGGCATTTGGAAACAATAGACATTGACAAAATTACGATCTGCCAACTACAAAAGGCCACCCTACTGGGATCTGCGCGCATCATCCGAAAATACATCACACAGTCCTAAACACTTGGGAAATGTTCGACTTGTGATTTTGTGGTACAAAATCCAGCATATACATCTCACTAGCTGTGTCATACTCTGTCTTTGTCAATAATAATAATAATAATAATAATAATAATACCTTATTTCTGTCCCACCCTACCTCCCCAATGGGGGACTCAGGGTGGTTCACAACATACAGTGGCAAGCATTTAATGCTGTAAAGTGCAACCGAAAAAGCTGATAAACAAAACATAAATGAAATAACATATTAGACATCAACATAGAGACAGACAAACTGTGTGTGTATATACACATATAGTTTATTTTATTGTTTTTTCTCTTTCAATAAAAATACTTTAAAAACAATCCTGACCAATCACCACCCAGTCTGTTTTAAAACCTTCCAGACAGGCCCATAGCCAGGATTTTGATTCGGGAGGGGCTAGGATTTTTGGGGGCTGAGTCTGGGTGAGGGGGGATCTACCCTAGCAAAACTTTTGTATCATTATCCCAATACCCCCATGCATCTGGGATATATTGAGCATGGTGATCAGATCATGATATGAATAAACGTAACAGTTTAAATAATAAATGTAAGGCTTTTTCGTGGACCACCCTGAGAATTTTGGGGACAGGAGGACGGGGACCTCAAGCCCCCCTCCCCCTTCCTACATGCCTGCTTCCATAGAAGGAGACATGTATTAAAGCACTGTTGCCTCCCCTCTCTTATACTTCTTAGATGGGACACAGATCAAATGCCTGTCTTGTTTCTAGACAGTGCCCCAAAAGCTCACCAACTGAAATAGAAATAGGCCATTCAAGAAAAAAGAGACATGTTGAAGGATGGGCTAGGATCAGAAACATTTATGGCACAAGGGAGAGTAAAAGGAGAAGGACGTTGAGAAAGTTACTTGTGTGTGCTCAAGGCATTAGTCAGCATGTACCTATGAATTAAAAGAAAACATCACTGTAGTTGTTTTTGGCATCCGCCTGCACTAAAAGGTTGGGAGATTGCAGCGAATCACAGCTTCCCTCCGCACACACGCCCTCCAAGACAGCCAATGGCAAGGCCAGCAGTTTCATATAGGAACACTCTTCAAGGAGCACATGTGTTTGTTTGCTTCACAGGGGAATGCATGCACAGCTAGCAGCAGCAGAGGCACATGACAAATAATAAAGAAGGAGAACAAGAACATGTGCAAACTCGCAACGTCATTTGGGGTGTGTATTGTTTGTTCAAACCAATAACCTTCCCAAAAAGCTTAGGACTTGAAATGGTAAAGAAGGGGAAACTTACAGGTCCAGTGTTGATTTTTTTAATGCATTGGTTTAGACACAAAGGAAGCATCAAGGGGAAAACAAAGTTTCTTGGATTAAATACAGCCATGAGAAAGCATATCAGATATAAAGGATTTAGTGTTTACAAAAAAATGATAGCTAGGGATGCATCTATACCAGATATGGGCAAACTCCGCCCCTCTGGGTGTTTTGGACTTCAACTCCCACAATTCCTAACAGCCGGTAGGCTTTTAGGAATTATGGGAGTTGAAGTCCAAAACACCTGGAGGGCCAATGTGTGCCCATACCTGATCTATACTGTAGAATTAGTGCAGTTTGATACCATTTTAGCACCAATGTCTCAATGCTATGGAATCATGGGAGTTGTAGTCTGGTGAAGCACAAGCTCTCTTTGGCAGTGAAGTTCCAAGACTACAACTCACAGGACTCTTTAGCATTGCGCAATGGCAGCTAAAGTGGTTCCAAACTGTTTATTCTACAGTACATATGTACCCAAGGAGAAACTTCTGAATTATATTCCCATTGAATCAATAGACAAATCGGATTTTCACATCTCAAAGCAGGTTCTGGTCCAGTGCTGGTGTGTGACAATCGTGAGTTGAAAATTTGCAGTCTTCCAAACATAAATGCAAACATGTTTGCTCATCCATGACAAGGCAGTGCACTATTTGATTTGTTTCTTCCCTGTTTTTGAAAAAAGAAACAGGTTTGTACGTAATCATAAATCTTCTGTATCTTAATGGAAGGCTGCCCTTATTTGTACACACATTATTAATGACTGTTCCTGCTGTTTTTCCAGAGCAAAGTATAGCCCAATACAAGGTTAAGATCAAGCTAAAAATTGATTGTTACAAAGGTGACCAAAAGTAAAAGCAGAAGCCCTTTGAACACATTGGCAATGCTTTATAATTTGTATTGGTGGGCAAGTGTGTTTATGATGTTCATGCATTTTCTTTATACTATTTTTATTTCCTTTTTCAAATTAAAGTTAATAAACATGTTTTTTAAAAATGAAGTAGAAAGTACTTGTTTCCCCGAGTTATTTTTTTAAAAAAACTTAAAGATGAGGCTTAAAGATGACATGCCCTAGATTCTGGAGTTTTGGAGCACAAGAATGACAAGCCTCCTTTTGAATAAAATTAGAACAAAACTTGTCTGCATATCCATAAATCCCTTTCAACGCTAGCTGAGTAACTGCAATGTACCCACTTATAATCCAAAAGGCAACGAATAGGTTGTGGTTTATAACAGTTTTGCACATTTTACCAACAGGAAATTCAACAAATGGATCTCTGCTCCTCCTGGAGTGGGGGATGGGGTGGGTGCTGTAGTGTACACAGCAGGGAGAATTCCATATACAAACTTTGGAGTTAATCACATATTGCTCTGATCTTCTTGTCACAAAGTTATAGAGCTGCTCCAGCATTTTACAAAAATACCCTCTAGTTATACCTTGATAGAAGCACATCCCCATGGCTTTTGGGGGAGGAATGTAGCCCCTAAATTCAAACAGTTGCCCATCATGAAAAGTGTGCCATTCTTAGTATCTGGCTGCTTCATAATACTTTATTCCGTTTACAGGGAAGTCTTCCTCCAAGTTAATTTCAGAGCATGGTGATGTTAAAGAGTCTTGTTAAGTACCCAAATACTGTTTTGTCGAAGGCTTCCACGGCTGGAATCACTGGGGTGTTGTGAGTTTTCCGGGCTGTATGGCCATGTTGCAGAAGCATTGAAGAGAATACTTCTGGAACATGGCCATAGAGCTCGGAAAACTCACAACTACCCAAATACTGTCATTTATGGAAACAATATAAGTACTTATTTGGGGAAACAGATGACCCAAACAGATTCAGCTCTAATGCCATCTGGGTTGGCTGCAGGACAGCCATTTATCTAACAATCCAGCCCATAATTTACTGTCCTAGCGTTTGTTCCCAAGGCCTGGATTTAACCCCAAGCTAGGTGAATGCTAAAAGAAAGGAAAGAGGGGAATGCATGTTTCTGGGCAGGGCTGATAACCTTTTAATGCAAATTGGCAAACCTCTTTTTGGCCTAAGGGCCAAATTCATGTTCAGAGGTATTCACAGTGGGCTACATTCCACAAATAAGGAAGGACAGAGACAAAAGTGTGGGGACCCAAAATACCAGCATGTAGTGGGCTTTTGGTATTCATTGGGTTTGGTTCCAGGAGTGCTCCCTGGGTACTCTATGGATGCTCAAGTCCCATTATATACAATAGTGTGATGTCTCTTATATAAATGGCAAAATTCAAGGTTTGTCTTTTGGAATGTTTTAAAAAACATAATAATTGAATCCATGGATATAAAGGGCTAGCTCTATTTGAGGTTAAAGGTCTTATTCTTAGTAACCAAGACTTGAGAAAGGCAGTTCACCATTTTAGAGTAAAGGGAAAAGCCACACAAAAGCTGAAAACCACAAAATGCTGGTGTCCTAAAGAGGAAGAATCTTGGGAATTCCAAAAGCCTAGACATGATCTCTGTAATGGCCAAATTCAGCACCAGTGCCTGAGGTTCTCCACCCATCTTACCAGTTGCTGTGGTGTTAACAATAGTGGCCAGATGTAAAAGATAAGAAGGGCCAACTATACCACTGGATACTGGATTAATCCATACTGGATTAATGCAAAGATGTAAGAGCTATTCCCCTTGAGGATATGTTAATGACTTGATTAGTGTGTCACTGGAGCCAAGGAGATTTGAATTCACCTACTCACCCAGAACCTGGTGACCTTGGGAAACCTACCCTTCAAAAGATTGTTGTGAAAATAAATGTAGAAACGAACTAGTTCTATCATTGTTTTATAGAAACAGTAGAAATAAAATGTTGATTGGACATTAGAGTCATGTCTGAGATAGAGCTGTTGATGTCAGAGTGACTTGAAGAAGTTGATCTGATGGTAGTTAATAGTAACAAGAATCACACTAGGCACTAAAAACTAAAGGCAACATTTTCTGACCTGTTTATCCAGTGCGTTTGTACTTTCATGGTCACTGATCAAAATGTAAAAGTTAAACATTTCCATTTAACAAAGCACTTTTTAAATGTTCACTGTCAACGTCTAGTTCACCTTGCCTATAACTATGTGAAAAACAGGTATCTGGTTTTATCAAGGACTTAACTGGAGATAAGGCTTAGGCTGCAGAACCTGTTTTCAATTATTTCTAAATCAATAACAAAAACGGCCATCTTTTTGTCCAGTAATGGACCTGTACCTTTATAACAGGCAAGATTTTGAACCCAAATAACAATGCAAGTACTAGGAATATTTCCCCTGTAGTTTTGCGGCTTGTTACCCAACTGTTACAACTGAGGTATGGAACCATGATCTTTCTGAAACTCATTTTCCCATAAGTCAAGTTGGCCCAAATGAAGAAGTGGTTTAGTCTTCCAGGTGTTTTAGACTTCAACTCTCAGAAGCTTCAGATAGCTTAACTAACTCAGCAATTCTGGGAGCTAACTTGCAAAAACACCTGAAGGACTAAATGTTGGAAACCACGGATCAAGAAGAAAAAAGTGACTTGAGAACATATTGCAAGTTGCTTCTGGTTTGAGAGAATTGGCCGTCTAGAGATGTTACCCAGGGGATGCCCGGATGTGTTACTATCCTACTAGGAGGCTTCTCTCATGTCCCCACAAGCTAGAGCTGACAGATGGGAGCTCACCCCAGCTCACAGATTCGAACTGCCAACCTTCAGGTCAGCAGTTCAGCCAACACAAGGGTTTAACCCATTGCACCACTGCGTCTCCATAAGATTTTCAGACTTATCTTATATGGTAATGCAGTGTTTGGAAAAGCTGCAGCTGTTGTCATTCTGTTTTCAAAAACAGCAAGAGTCCTAGGACAAAGCACCTTCTTCATCTTTGTAGCATATCTGAATTTATCATGCATCTGAAGTACCCCACATTTACTTAATGCAAGAATAGAAACCATACAAGATGTTGCTGGACTGCAACTTTCCATGTTTTCTTTCCATAGGCTGTGTTAGCTGCTGGGAGTTTCAGTCAAACAAACATCTAGAGCTGGCCTGCACAACCTGTGGTCCTCCAGGTCTTTGGGACTTCCACTCTCTGAATTCCTGACCATTGGACAAGCTGGTTAGGGCTACTGGGAGTTGGAGTCTCCAAACTCCTCGAGGGCCAAAGATTGTGCACGCCTGATCTAGAAATAGGCATGGATCCTCCCCCAACTTTGCTGCATGGCCCACAACAGATGGATACAGCTACCTTGTGAAGTAGCCCCCTACCTGGATGGAAATTGGGCAAATTGGTGCTCTAACAGCTCTCCCCACCTTACCTTGTTGTAGCCATTGCAGTCCTCCCATCCTGGTTGGCTCCACTAGTTTTTAGAGTCACATCCAGAAGTAAATGGGCTCTTATGGCCATAGCCAAGCTCAGCTCCACCACTAAGCACAAGATCAAATCCTGTGCAGAATGTGGCATCGGCAGCAAGGTACAGGGCAGCCTTGGCAATCTCTGCAGGGGTCCCCATCCGTCCCAAAAGCTATGGACACAATGAAGAAGAAAGAAGAAGGTGCAAAATTAATGCTCTATGCTTATCTCATTTTTTTAATTTTTTTTGTGTCAGGAGCAACTTGAGTCACTTCTGGAGTGAGAGAATTGGCCGTCTGCAAGGACGCTGCCCAGGGGACGCCCGGATGTTTTGATGTTTTTACCATCCTTGTGGGAGGTTTCTCTCATGTCCCCACATGGAGCTGGAGCTGATAGAGGGAGCTCATACGCGCTCTCCCCGGGTGGGATTCGAACCTGGCAGTCTTCAGGTCAGCAACCCAACCTTCAAGTCATGAGGCTTTAATCCACTACGCCACCGAGGACTCCTTGCTTATCTCATGAGTGGACACAAACACACACACATTTCTGTTCCATTTGTTTTCTTCTTCCAAGAGTTTTTGCCTTCACTTAAAATAAATAACACCCCACAAGTTTCTCAACCTTAAGCCTATAAAATAAGTTTAGAAAATCTCAGAAATGAGAAGGCATGCTCCAAAGGATTTCCAGTGCTTGGATTTGGCATGCCTTTCCGGTGAAAATAGAATAAACTTCCACAGTCAAACCTCTACATTTCCTGGAATTAGGGCACAGAACCCCCACAAAACTAGGAAAGCCTCACATTAAAAAGTACAATTCAACCACCCTAGGAATGTTGAGGTCTTCCAGCACAACTCTTGCTAATTTCCATCAGAAACTGACCATAGATTCACACTGGAGGATCTAGAGAGACCATATTAATCCAATCCATGAAGAATCAAATCCGTGAACAAGCAAATTCACACTCCTCACAAGATCCTTGTATAAACTAGAAATCCCTCCTCTCCAGTAGCCCCAGGCCCATCATTCACTTGCCTGAGCATCTTTGCCTTGCTGGATCGTTGCCGCTGGATCAGGTGTTTCGCTTGCAAGTCTTCCCCACAATGGAGTCCAGATATTGGCAGGTGAGATGCTAGAATTCAAATTGTTTGGACTTTTTCAAATGAGGGAAGACAGGTTTGGAGGGTGATTACAGAAAAGGAAACAAAGCATCCCCCACATGGTGAGCTACGTGTCAAGATTCCTAGAAGTATAACACATGCCAACAGAATGTCCATATGTTACATCTGAAGTTCACAACTCAGATATATGGGAATCTCAAACACATTTTCTTAAAATACCTTGGGTTTGCGGCCAAAATGAGAACAGTCAGGTTTGTTTGGAAGCATTTGGCACTCCAGATATTTTGAATTATAATGTGGCCAATAGGAAAGGGCAATGGGCCAATCTCCACTTCAAACAGTAAAACACCAGCTAATGTGAACAATACAGAGGGACACAGGGAGCATGTGAATGATCAAGATGTATAATATTACATTGTCCTAGTATGTTTCAAGGATATTTCTCAAAATATTGATCCCAGACTCTTGATAGCCCCCATTAACAACAGTCTTACCAGTTGACTCGGACACAATGCTTGCTCTCATCGATGGCCAGAGCTTTTGTCATCGCAGTAACAGCACCCTGAAAGTTGAATGATTTGTTTCATTATACATATATTTGCCATATATACAGCCTTTAGAGGCAGAACCTCATAGGAAGCAGTCCCAACAGGGAAAACATTGAAACAAGGCATTACCAAATACAATTGCTGTAAACCCAGATAAAACATTTAAAACAGAGAGATCAATAAAAATAGCATTGCAAAAGAATGGCATACATTGAAAAACCATTTGCCCCCTAACTACAATCAAGAGGGAGTTGACAAAATTGGTTTTTAAAAAAATAAGGATGGGGCTACCACAGAAAAGCCCTGCTTTCCTCGTACCTCAACTGTTCCACATGTAGCACAAGGGGCAACAGGTGTAACTTCCAAAAGTAAGTTTTGTTAACATGGGGCAGCATTTGACTATAAGGAAACAATAACAATAGCACCTTTTTGAGGCTCTGAACAGCAGTTTGGAGGCATGCCTCACATCTTGCTGCTAAAAGTCACTGCAGCAGAAGCTTGAAATACTAGGAAACCCCACATTAGAACAATATGGAGGGCTACCTCTCACTTCAAGTCCTATTGCTCCAGCCTACCTTGGTTGCAGCATAGGTTAAGGATAGCTTGTCTCCTATAATATTGACAATGCTGGAGATGTTGACGATATTCCCTTTTGTTTTTCGGAGGTAAGGCAGAGCGTACTGCAAATGGAAAAAATAGGAGAAACTGAGATGGAAGAACAACATTTCAAATTTGTCCACATTGATTGAATCTACATATAGCTCACCCACCTCTATAACGGGATAGAGTGAGATAGGTTTAGGTTGTCATGTTTTGAGTTATTCAATCATTTATTCCCTTTGTATTTTGGGATGTGTATGTGGGGACATCATCCAGGTGTTGATGATGGTGATAATTATGAAACTCCTTCATGGTTCTACCACGAAGATCATGGATCTGATGTTAGATCATGGTGATAATTATGAAACTCCTTCATGGTTCTACCACGAAGATCATGGATCTGATGTTATATAATGCAGGTTCTTGTAAATTTCTTGATATTACTTACCTTAGATGCTAAGAAGTAGCTGACAGTATTGATTTCCATGATGTCGCGGAATTCTTGTGCAGTGAAATCATCAATTGTTTTGTAAGGGGGATCTGTGGGCAGGTGGATATAAAAAAGCAGAGATTTTCACAGGTAAGATCAAGACTAATGTCCCATCTCTTTGTTTATTGTACTTAAACAAAGAAGGCACTATTTGCACTAAACCACGATTTATATATGGGATTAAAATAAATCATGATTAAGTCCTATCATTACAATCTATTTGTAAGGACAACTATAAAGGAACTACTGAAGATAAGTTCCATAAATGTGAAAGGATGTTCCTCTTGACCAAGTCCAAAGGCACACTCAGAAGGATAAGACAAGACAGCTGGCACTAACTGACTATGAATTTGAACAGAGAACCATCAAGTTCCACTTTCCACCTTCCTACTCAGATTCAGCAGTGGTCTTGAGCAAAACACTCTGCCTGTGTCTAGATTTCAGTGCATCTAATATCTCACTAAGCCTAAAGACATCTAATTGAAATAATTGGGTGTTCTTTCCATAGCACATTTCCTTCTCTCTGCTGTTTGTCTTGCATTTATTTCTGGAGTGTAAACCCCAAGGACATTGATGTGTCCTCTCATAATTTTATATCACACAAAGAATATAGATGACAATGTAAAAATAAAAGACAAAAGGAACATGTCCACTTTTGCAAATATCATGGCTTCAAGACTTAAAGACTTCTTACAAGACTGGATTGGTGAAGAACAAACAGGCTTCCTCCCAAATAGAAATTTAAAAGAAAATATCAGAACAATTTTAGACTTAATTGACTTATGATAAAAAATAACCAAAAGGAATTGGCCTTACTAGCAATTGACGCAGAGAAAGCCTTTGATAACCTCAATTGGGACTTTTTTAAATTATTAATACAAGAACTTGATATGGGCTTTCATTTCAGCAACGCTATCTCAGCAATTTATAAAAAACAGTCTGCAAGAATAATCATTAATGGCCAAAAATCAGATAAAATAACAATAGGGAAGGGCACCCGACAAGGTTGCCCATTATCCCCACTAATATTCATATTGGCCTTGGAAGTTTTAATGAAAAATATAAGAGAAGATAACAAAATTAAAGGAACAAAGATTGGAAAATATGAATACAAAGTCCGGGCCTTCGCAGATGATGTCATAGGAATTATAGAGGACCCAAGCGAAAATATGTATAGTTGGCTACAAAAAATAGAGGAATTTGGGAGAGTGGCAGGATTTAAATTAAATAGGAAAAAAACAATGATTCTCACTAAAAACAGACAGAAGAAAGAAAGAAGAGTTAAATGAGAAGACTGGAATCAAGGTAATTTCAAAAATCAAATATTTAGGTATTTGGATAACCGCAAAGAATTCTCAACTACTGACAAATAATTACGAGTGTCTCTGGAAAGAGGTCAAAAGGGACTTGATGAAATGGAGCCACTTCAATCTCTCATTATTAGGAAGAATCTCCCTGATAAAGATGAATGTTCTGCCGAGACTAATGTTCCTATTCCAAAACCTGGCTATCATAAGAAATGTGAAAAAAATTAAAGAATGGACAAAAGAGCTATTAAAGTTTGTTTGGAAAGGTAAAAAACCTAGGATAAATCAGGTAATTTTGACGGACAAAAAAAACAGAGGAGGATTTGGCTTTCCTGATTTGAAATTGTATCATGACGCATGCGCTTTAATATGGGTGAAAGATTGGATTACCCTGGAAAAGGAAAAAATCTTAACGCTGGAGGGACATGACCTTAGGGTAGGATGGAATGCATACACTTGGTATGACAGAGTGAAAAAAGAAAAAGGTTTTGGAAATCACTTTGTAAGATCCTCTTTATTGAGAGTTTGGAGCAAATACAAAAATTATTTCTATACCAAAACGCCGATGTGGGTGTCAGCCATGGAAGCGAATCAAAGGAGACTTCTTGGTTGGATCAGATGGCCAACATATAAAGACATTTTAATCAAGAATACTACAGATATAAAATCTCATGAAGAATTGAAACAAAAATTTAAAAATGTATCATGGCTGCACTACTTACAGATCAGAGAGCATTATAACCAGGATAAGAAAATAGGATTTAGCATCACCGAATCCTTTTGGGATAAAATCCTTCTTTCGCAAAAGAAAGTAATCACAAAAATCTATAATAAATTATTAGATTGGGCAACAGTGGAAGAAGGAGTCAAAAATGTATGATTCAATGGGCAGAAAACATAAGGAGACCAATCAATTTAAGTGAATGGGAACTGATTTGGAATAAAAAGTTAAAATATACTTATGCGTCCGATCTTAAAGAAAACTGACTCAAGATGTTTCATCGATGGTACATGACGCCAATCAAACTATCCAAAATGTATAAAAATGTTGACATGAACTGTTGGAAGTGTTTGGAACATGATGGAAGTTTTTTCCATTTATGGTGGACGTGTAAAATATCTTCAAAATACTGGACAAGAATTCACGAGGAATTACAAAAATTATTTAAAAGAACCTTTCCAAAGAAACCAGAATATTATCTTCTAGGATTACTAGACAAGGACTTGACCCTAACAAAAAATGAAGATATCCTATTTACGTATTTATCGACGGCAGCAAGGTTAGCCTTTGCAAAAACATGGAAATTACAGGAAATACCAGATTTGGACACTTGGAGAAATAGAATAAAGGAGATAAAAGACATGGACCAATTAACTTTTCTACTTAGAAAGAATTCGGGAAACCCTATAAAACAAACAGACTGGGAATTAGTAGAAAACTATTTCAGAAGATTGAAGAATTAATAGAATATTAATCTTTGGAGAAGAATTAGGGTCAGAAGGACAAAGAATAACTTTAGATGAAAGAAATAATAAATCTCTACCCACAAAGGATTAAAGGAAGTCTTTTTACATATATTTTTATATATATTTTTAGTGGTTTTTCTTTTTCTTTTTTTTGTGGGTGTGTACATGTATATGTGTATGTATGTAGCTATATACATACTCCGCTCCAGTTTTTTGGTTTTTTTGTTTTTTTTTCGTTTTTTTCTTTTTCTCTATCCTCTTTCCTTCCCTTCCCTTTTCACTTTCTGTTCTATACCTATAATTGTTCCCACTCTTTCACTGTTTAAATTACTTAATAAAAATTAATTTAAAAAAAAGGAACATGTCCACTAATTGCTACAAGCTCAGGTGGTGGGGAAGAGAGGGCCTTCTTGGTGATGGCTCCCCGGCTCTGGAACACCTTCCCCAGAAAGATTAGACAGGCCCCACACTATTAACCTTCAGGAAAGAGTTAAAAGCATGGCAATGAAACAGGCTTTTGAAAATGGCTAAATGGTTGAACATCAAACATTGAATGGAAAAATACAACAAAAATATCTTAAACTGACTCTAACTAGGACAGTGTTTTGGGTAGTTTTAATGGTAACACATTGTAAGTATTGTGTGTTGATGTATTTTATCTTATTTATATACAATGTCTTTGTTGTCTATTATAGTTTGATTAATCGTTGTAATTGGCTACTGTTGGTCGTGTATTTAATTTGAAAAATCTATTTGTTTAACCACGGTATGTATTCTGTGATTTTATACTGTTGTGAGCCGCTCTGAGTCCCTGAGGGGAGAGAGAGCAGGATATAAATAAAGCTATTATTTTTATTTTTATTACAGTTGTCAAATAAATATAAATGATGGCCTTGCACGTAAGTTAACATTAAAATCTCAACCTGTGCATTTCATTCACAGCCCTGCTCCTGGCCTTTAACACATCCCAAAAATTCCCCAGGCCCCATTGTTCCAGTATGTCCTTCCCTGCCAGGGTTTTAGAAACGACTCACGGACTCCAACATTGTTCACCAGGCAGTCAAGGCATCCATAATATTCAATGGTTACAGCAACCAGATTCTGTGAAAAGGGACAAGGTTAGTAAAACGGGAGAAGTAAAGCAGGGGAGATGCTTAGCAAGACAAAATACAATTCATATGAGTTTACACCTCTGAGCTGTCAGGGTGACCATCCATAATGCACACTTTGAAGATACAACTTCCACCATCTCCAGCAAGGGTAGGCACAATCAGCGATAGTGTACGGAAGGCATGCACAACTTCTCAATAGAAAGAGACCGACATTAGGAAGGCTAAGCCTCTTGGGGCTACAATTTTTTTTCCGTGTCAGGAGCAACTTGAGTCACTTCTGGAGTGAGAGAATTGGCCGTCTGCAAGGACGTTGCCCAGGGGACGCCCAGATGTCTTGATGTTTTACCATCCTTGTGGGAGGCTTCTCTCATGTCCCTACATGGAGCTGGAGCTGATAGAGGGAGCTCATCCGCACTCTCCCTGGGTGGGATTCAAACCTGGCAGCTTTCAGCTACAAATACGTTTTCAGCACTTCACTTCCCAAGTAAGGTATAATTAATGATTCATTAGGTTTGTTGCTGTTGTGTACCTTCAAGTTTTTTGAAAGGCTGTTGAGAGAAAATGATCCCAGAAAAAGTGGTTTCTTCAGTCTGATGCCTTAACCCAGGTCTAGTTGAAGGATATGAGGAGAAACAATCCCAGAAAAAGTGGTTTCTTAACACTGATGCCTTAAAAATGACAGAATGGGGAGCCTTGGAAGTTCCCCAATGGGTTGGATCTTCCCAGAGTGAAAAAGGATCTTTCAGCTGCTGGATCAAAAAATGGAATTTTGCTCACCCAAATTTGGGAGCCTCCCAAAAAATGGATGGGTGGGGGAGGAGGGAGGGAGGGAGGGAGGGAGGGAGGGAGGGAGAGAGAGAGAGAGAGAGAGAGAGAGAGAGAGAGAGAGAGAGAGAGAGAGAGAGAGAGAGAGAGAGAGAAATGGACACTGAAAATGGCACAGGGTTTAACCAAATTGCACACCCCTATAGAAGATGCCATGGTGTAATGGTATGGATGATTTTACTCTGGAAACCAGGGATAGATTCCCTCTTGGCCATGGAAAGTCACTGGGTGACCTTGGGTGAGCCACACAATCTCATCCCCAGAAACTTGAAAGCACAATGCCACAAAGAAGTTCTCCCAAACCAGCACCTTTCCCCACAGGGTCCCTGCCTACCTGAATAGCTTCTTCGCAGCGAACATCGCAGATCTGAAAGTGAGCTTCCCCAGCAGCCCCACAATCATGTAGTTCCTGCTCAATCGCCTTCCCCTGTTTTTCTGCAAAGATAGTTGCAAAGAGAGTTGTGGGGAGTTTGGAGGACAGTTACAGCTCCAGGCGATGAAAGGGTAACAGCAAGATAATACTGCCTCCTAGGAGCTTGTCTTTGAGATGATGTACCATTCAGCCATTCAGTCAATGGCTCTCCTTCAGTTGAGATTAATTGACATGATGCAGGTCACTATTTGAGGCCATACTTGCAACCAATGTGAATTTGAGGCACGGAGTCTCAAACTGGACACAGATCTAACAGTTACCCATAACTACTCTTTATACTAAGATTAACCCATCATCCCATTTGGCTATATGTTCCAACCACCTGCTGAATATCCCCAAAGGGTGAGTAGAAATTGTTGCATTTAGTGTCAGGAAAACAATCCGTCCCACACAGCACTAAACTTAAGGTCCAGCTGCAGTTCCCTTGAAGACAAAATAACACCAGTAGGCTTATACAAAAGAAAATACATTACTCTTTCCAGGACATAAAAATAAAACAGACTTCTTCAAACATAGCAGAAAATAGAGTCATTCAGTATGCAAAATAAAATACAGCTTATTTCAGCTTTGCGAACTTATATACAAAACAAGTGGTCCTTCCCAGAGTGCATAGTACCTACAATCTGCAGGGAAAACAGAGCTCAGCACCCACAGCAAGAGTTTGTAAAGAGCTCCAAAGTATACTGTAACCTCTGTTGTTAAACCCTACTGATTGTAGTAAGAGAAATCACCTGCCTTTATTGACACATGCAATGCACCTGCATGTGGATTATTTCTTACTTTACACACATATATCTGTGATAATCTTAGTGCTGATCCTCATGAAAACTTACCCAGTTTTCTATATACCTTAACAGAAATTGTGCAGTTGTCCAGATGTTTTTGCCATAGTCATAGCAGTTCGATACCACTTTAACTACCATAGCTCTATATCAGGCATGGGCAAACGTCAGCCCTCCAGGTGTTTTGGACTTCAACTCCCACAATTCCTAACAGCCTACTGGTTGTTAGGAATTGTGAGAGTTGAAGTCCAAAACAACTGGAGGGCTGAAGTTTGCCCATACCTGCTCTATACTATGGGATGCTGGGACTTGTAGGTTGGTGAAATACAGTAGAGGCTCGCTTATCCAACACAAACCGGGCGGCAGAACATTGGATAAGTGAAAATGTTGGATAATAAGGAGAGATTAAGGAAATGCCTATTAAACGTCAAATTAAGCACTAAAACATGTTTTACAACAAATCGACAGAAAAAGCTGTTTAATACACTGTACAGTTATGTAGTAATTACTGCATTTACGAATTCAGCACCAAAACATTGCAATGTATTGAAAACATCGACTATAAAAACATCAACTACTAAAAGGCGGACTGTTGGATAATACAAAACGTTGGATAAGCGAAGGTTGGTACAATTCTGTACTAGAGAATTTTAGAACTAGAATATTAAACTGTTTAATCTGTCCAAACATTAAACCCCTGGATTCTACATGGAAAATTTTTTTTGCAGGAAAGCAGCTCCACCTGGTGTTGGAAATTGGGACTGCAAGGGAAGCAAGAAAAGCCTTCAAAGAATTGCATTAAGTTCTTGTTGAGTTAGGGACACAGAGCCTCTGCAAAAATGGGAAAACTCCAAATAGAAATGATTTTTTTAAAAACTACAAGAACACTTCTTTAGGAATCTCTAGGTTCTTCGAGACAATTCCCAGAAAGACTATATTCATTAAACCAAGGAAAAGCATTTTTAATCGTGTCAGAAGCGACTTGCAAGTTGCTTCTGATGTAAGAGAATTGGCCATCTACAGAGACGTTGCCCACGGGACGCCCAGATGTGCTTGCTGGGAGGCTTCTCTCATGTCCCCGCAAGCTAGAGCTGACAGATGGGAGATCACCCTGTCTCACAAATTTGAACTGGCAACCTTCAGGTCAGCAACCCAACCTTCAGGTCAGCAGTTCAGTCGGCACAAAAGTTTAACCCATTGCACCAACGCAATGGAAAAGCATATGTGGAGGGCCCACTGTATTATTGTAGTACACATAATATGGTCCAAGTTTCACACCCAGATCAACTTTCTAGTCCATACAGCAGTAGTTCTCATCCTGTGGGTCCCCAGATGTTTTGGCCTACAACACCCAGAAATCCCAGCCAGTTTACCAGCTGTTAGGATTTCTGGGAGTTGAATGCCAAAATATCTGGGGACCCACATGTTGAGAACCACTGCCAAATCACACACACACACACACACACACACACACACATACAAATCAGAATTTTTCAGTGGTAAAGAAGAAAGTATTCCCTGAAATACAAAGAAAATATTGGTTTTGCAATGCGAACACATGCTGGGAAATGGGTGGTCACTTCCGTCTTGATAGGATTCTTTTAGAACTATACAAATGACAAAAATTCAACCAATTCAGCATTCTCATCCTTGCACCTCTCAGATTAACATGACCTTTTTAATTTCTATTACAAGTACAAGAAAGAAATTACTGATTCTGACTTTCATCTGTCTATATCAGGATTGAAGAACTGATGGCTTATCAGATATTATTGAACTTTCAAGTCCTAGCAGCCTTCATCATCACACCCAAAAATCAGAATGGGTGAATGGTGCAATCCAGAAATGGGTAAAAACTTATCAGAAATGTACACCAAGAACATTGCATTCCCCGATTTACATACTCCTATCTCATCTTCCTTCCAGGAAAGAATAGCTACAACTCCGGGCTGTAGAAAGTTCACATTTCCTTTAGATTAATCAACCTAATATGAAAGATTGAGAACAAGACAGTGAATGAACTCTTTCGTAATGTTTAGGTATTAAGGGGGGGAATCTCACCTTCACATTCTGGGGCACAGAAAACCACTTTGGCTCCTTGGAAAACTGGGAAGGAAAAGAAGGAGAGTAAATGAATGCCAGACAAAATCTAACAACTCTGTTAACACCTGCATATTAATGGAATAAAAACAAAACAATTGGATTGTATCAAATATTCCATTACACATTGAGCATCCTGAAATACTCCAAAATCCACATAAGTGTCTGAGTCAGTGACATTTTTGCTTTCTGATTATTCAATGTAAAGTAAAGGTAAAGATTTGACATTAAGTCTAGTGGTGTCCGACTCTGGGGGTTGGTGCTCATCTCCATTTCTAAGCCGAAGAGCCGGCATTGTCCGTAGACACCTCCAAGGTCATGTGGCCAGCATGACTGCATGGAGCACCGTTACCTTTCTGCCAGAGCAGTACCTATTGATCTACTCACATTTGCTTGTTTTCGAACTGCTTGGTTGGCAGAAGCTCATTCCTACACCAGCCAACTCCAATATGATGCCCAGTTGTGTTAGACCAGAACTCCCACCCACCAACCTCATGAAGGAAGGGAATGATGGGAAGTGTTGACCAACACATCTTCAGGATGTCATGTTCAGGGATAATGGGATGGGAATTATGTGGCATGCTATTAAATGAGACTGTCCAGCATTTCCTACCACTGTAGGCTCGGGCTGTGGCGCAGGCTGGAGAGCAGCTGCAATGAATCACTGCAATGAATCACTCTGACCAGGAGGTCATGAGTTCGAGGCCTGCTTGGAGCCTATGTTTGTTTGTCTTTGTTCTATGTTAAAAGGCATTGAATGTTTGCCTATATGTGTAATGTGATCTGCCCTGAGTCCCCTTCAGGGTGAGAAGGGCGGAATATAAATGCTGTAAATATATATATAAATAAATGTATGCCGAATAAATATGGTAATGATTTGTTTGCTGACAAATGCCTAAAATTAAAAAAAATGTACAGATTAATACCCCCACCCATTTAACTGCAACAATGTAATACTGGGTCAGACAAGTTACACTGGAGGGGAAATACCTTGTAAGGACGTAAAAAATGCTTTGAACTCTCTTTGGATTCCATCACCTCCACCCCTTACAACACAATAAAAGAGGTTGGGAAATAATTCTGCAGTTGTCAGATTAATAAGGAAATCCTACCAGTCCCCAGCAATAAATCAGTGGCTTTTTAGAATGGGAAAAACATTGTAGGTAGAACATTAGAGCAATGTCCTGATGAGAAGGTGTTGCCGAAGGATAATCCACAACTTTTGGGAGCTTCCTCCATTACAGTACACACAAACCGTGTAATGGTTTGAGTTAATATTTGATTTTAAAAAAACACATCCCGGCTCTGCCAAAAATGACTAGATGCAAAAAGGAGGGCAACGCCTAAATAGAATTGCACAAGACGCACAAAGTTTAGAAATGGGCTGTGTCTATCTTGTAACAACCTGCCAAGTTTACAACATTTTGTAGATCTTCAGCTACACACTGTAACCTACAGTATTCTTGTCTCAAGTATGGGCAAACTTTGGCCCTACGGGTGTTTTGGACTTCAACTCTTTTGTGTTGAGCTGATTTTCATACTGGGAGTGGGCTTCCTCTGTTACGTGCTCCCAAAGGTAACGACAGTAACGAAAGAACTGATGTAATGAAGGAAAACACAACTCTAATACCTATCAAAAAAGGCTCATTTCAAATATTAACACTTGTGTCTTGTGGAACTTTTGCCCCGCTTTTCATATATTTTGCTCTATGCATGCACATGTATGCATGAGTGCATGCCTGCCAAGCAGGTAATAAGAATATATCAACTGAGCATAACCGTATTCAAAAGGAAATGTTATCAGGCTATGATTGCAAACATGTCCACCACATTAAAAGTGTTAGTCTTTAAGGTGCCACAAAACTATTGTACTTTTTGATAATTATCTTGTTTACCCTGCATCTTTAATAATGTCACCTTGCTGGGTGAAATTCAACAGCTAATGCTCTCCCGGTTTTTTTCTCATTCAAACACAATAATAATCTGAGTGTGTTTGGTCAATCCAATCCAGAGTGTGGCTGGAAGTAAATTAAACTTCTCATTTTTATTCTGGCCGCATTTCCTGTTTTGATGGATCACTCCACCCATTTCCAAACCCATTTCCGCCTTTCAGCTTTTTAACCCTAAAAAAAGCCACATGACACACTTCCTGAGTCCCATCCACAGTCTAGCACTGAGCACTAAATTATTATTGGGTTGCTAAGAGTTTTCCAGTCTGTATGGCCATGTTCCAGAAGCATTTTCTCCTGACATTTCACCCACATCTATGGCAAATAACCTCAGAGGTTGTGAGGTCTGTTGGAAACTAGGCAGGTGGAGTTTATATATCTGTGGAAGATCCAGGGTGGAAGAAGGAACTCTTGTCTATTAGAGGCAAG
Organism: Anolis carolinensis; assembly: GCF_035594765.1. Classification (NCBI taxonomy): domain Eukaryota; kingdom Metazoa; phylum Chordata; class Lepidosauria; order Squamata; family Anolidae; genus Anolis; species Anolis carolinensis. The sequence goes on from NC_085846.1 coordinate 16,897,808, forward strand.
TGTGAAGGTTGCAACTGGCCACCTTGATTAGCATTGAGTGGCCTTGCAGTTTCAAAGCTTGGCTGCTTACTGCCTGGGAGAATTCTTTGTTGGGAGGTGTTAGCTGGCCCATGAAAATGACTTAAGATGAGGACATACTGCAAGTCTTGTAGATTCAAAGCCTGGTTGCTTACTGCCTGGGGGAATCCTTTGTTGGGAGGTGTTAGCTGGCCCATGAAAATGACTTGAGATGAGAACATACTGCAAGTCTTGCAGATTCAAAGCCTGGCTGCTTCCTGCCTAGGGGAATCCTTTGTTGGGAAGTGTTAGCTTGCCCATGAAAATGAACAAAATCATGTTACCAATATTAAAAAAAACAACTCTAAAATCAGGATAGTAAATAAAGGACAACACTCAGAAAAAAGGGAATTCCAGACAGGAAACAATCTGGGTCAGCTAACACCTCCTCCCAACAAAGGATTCCCCCCAGGAAGAAAGCAGCCAGGCTTTAAAGCTGCAAGGCCATTCAAATGCTAATCAAGGTGGCCAATTGCAACATTCATACTTGCCTCCAACAGACAAGAGTTCTTTCTTCCACCCTGGACAATCCACAGATATATAAATCTCACTTGCCTAGTTTCTAACAGACCTCACAACCTCACTACTTTAAGATCACTTTACTTATGAACTAATAAAGCCTAAATTTAACTCTCGTCACTTAAAAAAATCTTCTCTTTCTGAACTCACCAAATTCTCTGACGATGCCTTCGCCAATGCCCCTGGTGGCCCCGGTTACTATCACCACCTTCCCCGGATACCGCAGCCCACTTGCCATTGCAACTCCCCTTGCACTTCTGCCTGACTGATCACTCTGGGTCCAGCTGATCTCTTAAATACACAGCAGCCCTATGTGGTTTCTTTCCCCCACTGCGCATGCTCACGCCTCCCACGGCTCACCGGGAAGTGGAGTCCAACATTCAATTGGCAGGTTCACCACCAGCACTTGCTGGAATGCTAAATAGCAGAGGAGTTTGACATATTATATTACTGTTTTTTTCTGGTCTTCATCTTGTGACAGAATGAGATCTCTTGGAGATCTTTCAATCTTAGCAAGGCCCCTTCTACACTGCCATATAACCCAGATTATTAAAGCAGGTTATCTGCTTTGAACTGGATTATATGAGCCAGTTCAAACCAAATAGTCTGGATTTTACATGGCAACGTAGAAGGAATCTCCTTGGGTCCACCCACAGAGTCATATAATCCAAAATATCAAGGCAGGTAATACACAATATCTGCTTTGAACTGGGTTATCTGAGTCCACACTGCTGTATAATCTAGTTCACATAATCTGGATTTTATATTGCAATGTAGAAGGGGCCTCATAGGGCCCTTCAACACAGCCATATATAACCCATAATATCAAGGCAGATAATCCACAATATCTGTTTTGAACTTGGTCATCTGAGTCCACACTGCCGTATAATCCAGTTCACATAATCTGGATTTTATATGACAGTGTAGAAGGGGCTGCATAGGGCCCGTCCACACAGCCATATAACCCAAAATATCAAGTCAGATAATCCACAATACCTGCTTCTAATGGAAGTATCTGAGTCCACACTACTATATAATCCAGTTCAATGTAGATTTTATATAGCTGTGTGGAAGGGGCCATATATTCCAGTTCAGAACAGATAATCTGGATTATATAGCAGTGTAAATCCAGCCTACATTGCCATTATACTGCAGATTACATGGCAATGCAGATTCAGGCTGGATCTACTCTGATATGTAATCCGGTTTCTGAATCCAAATCATTTGCTTTGAACTGGATTATGTGTGTCTACACTGCTATACAATCTGGTTCAGAGCAGATAATCAGGATTCAGAAACTGGATTATATGGCAGTGCAGGTAGGGCCTCATATAATCCTATTCAATGCAGTTCAGTCTGGATTATAAAACCAGGGCCCCTTCCACACAGCTGAATAAAATCTCATGTTATCTACTTTGAACGGGAATATATGGCAGTGTGGACTCAGATAACCCAGTTCAAAGTAAATATTATGGGATTTTCTGCCTTGATATTCTGCGTTATATGGCCGTGTGGAAGGGTCCTAGGTCTATACTGCCATATTACTCAGTTTCTGAATCCAAATAATCTGCTTTGAACTGGATTATATGAGTCCACACTGCCATATAATCCACTTCAAAGCAGATTATCTGGATTCAGAAACTGGATTATATGGCAGTGTAGTCTACACTGACCATATAATACAATTCGAATTGCATTCCAATGGCAATGTAGATAGGGCCATGCCATATCCCAACCATAACAATAACTTGCAAGGATGTTGTTACTCCCAGAAAGCAGGGGATGTCACTATTTCATGTGGATAGTCTGAAACATCTATATATATAAAAGAGTGATGGCATCACGGCGACTCACAAAACAACAAAAGTACAGGCCCCGCAACCTCGAAATTTTACAACACAACCCATCATCCATGCCTCCAGGTTGATACAACAAAAAGAAAAGAAAAACAAAGTACTAATTAGAGGGAGAGCAATAATTTTTTTATCCAATTGCTGCCAGTTTAGAGGGCTAATCTCTGCCCACTTCGTCTCCTAGCAACCAACTCCTAGCAAGCCAAGGGACAGCCAGGGTTCAGTTAGGGGACAGGCAGACTTAAGCTATCTAATTTGCACTGGATTATATGGCAGTGTAGACTCAAGGCCCTTCCACACAGCTATATAACCCATTTATAATCTTATATTATCTGCTTTGCACTGGATTATCTTGACTCCACACTGCCATATAATCCACTTCAGTATGCATTTTATACAGCTGTGAAGAAGGGTCCTCATATAATCCAGTTCTAAGCAGATAATATAAGATTATCAATATACAGTAGAGTCTCACTTATCCAACATAAACAGGCCGGCAGGATAAGTGAATATGTTGGATAATAAGGGATTAAGGAAAAGACTATTAAACATCAAATTAGGTAATCGTTATACAAATTAAGCACCAAAACATCATATTATACAGCAAATTTGACAGAAAAAGTAGTTCCATGCGCAGTAATGCTATGTAGTAATTACAGTAGAGTCTCACTTATCCAACACTCGCTTATCCAATGTTCTGGATTATCCAATGCATTTTTGTAGTCAATGCTTTCAATATATCATGATATTTTGGTGCTAAATTCATAAATACAGTAATTACTACATAGCATTACTGTGTATTGAACTACTTTTTCTGCCAAATTTGTTGTCTAACGTGATATTTTGGTGCTTCATTTGTAAAATCATAACCTAATTTGATGTTTAACAGGCTTTTCCTTAATGCCTCCTTATTATCCAACATATTCACTTATCCAATACTCTGCCAGCCCGTTTATGTTGGATAAGTGAGACTCTACTGTACTGTATTTACAAATTTACCACTATAATATCACAATGAATTTAAAACACTGACTACAAAAACATTGATTATGAAAAGGCAGACTGCGTTGGATAATCCAAAACATTGTATAAGTGAATGTTGGATAAGTGAGATTCTACTTTAATATGAAATAATTACTGGGATAGAATAATGCAGAACAATATACTCTCTAAAACCAGGACAGTAAATAAACAGGGGAATTCCACACAGGAAACAATCAGGGCCAGCTAACACCTCCCAACAAATTATTCCCATCATCAAAGTCTGGCAAATCCTCTGTTTTCTCAGGGCCACAGACAGTAGAAGCACATAAAATATCGCAAAGAACACCACTCTGAAAACAAGGGAATTCCAAACAGGAAAGAATCAGGGCCAGCTAACACCTCCCAACAAAAAATTCACTCAGGGAGGAAACAGCCAGGCTTTAAAGTTGCAAGGCCATTACATCCTAATCATTTTTCCTAATTGCAGCATTCATACTTGCCTCCAACAGAAAAAAAACCAATCAGAAATATTGTATATTCACAACCTTTAGGAAATAATATCCCCTGATGGCGCAGCGTGTTAAAGCGCTGAGCTGCTGAACTTCTGGACCGAAAGGCCACAGGTTTAAATTGGGGGAGCGGAGAGAGCCCCCACTGTTAGCCCCAGCTTCTGCCAACCCAGAAGTTCAAAAACATGCAAATGTGAGTGCAACAATAGGTACTGCTCCGGCGGGAAGGTAACGCCGCTCCATGCAGTCATCCCACATGACCTTGGAGGAGTCTACGGACAACGCCGGCTCTTCGGCTTAGAAATGGAGATGAGCACCAACCCCCAGAGTCAGACATGACTGGACTTAATGTCAGGGGAAAACCTTTACCCTTTACCTTAACTACCACCAATTCCTCAATACTTTATTTCCCAAACCACCATACTTCGCCACAGCAACGCGTGGCCGGGCACAGCTAGTCTCTATATAATAAAGTCAAGGTATGTATGTATATTTGTTTGTACTGCAAAGGCTCCTCTGTGGTTTGATGGATCTAAACCATACTTGGCACACATAGCCTTCACAATCCAACTTAAAATTACTGGAGGTAATACTTAAAAGTCACTCCACTGGGTCCCAGATCTGATGAAACATAAAGGAACCAAGCGGATTGGCCATGGCTAGGTGAAATGGCCCTCTGTGATGTCTACCTTCTCGAACATTCTTGAACGTCTCCTGATTAGCATCCTGTCACTCCGTCGTTTTATCATCATCATCTTCTTCTTCTTCTTCTTCTTTTTTTTTTGGCATTCTTCTTTGTTCACTGGCTTTTGCAACAGGTTGTGAAAGCCACCCATCTATACCTTCTATTTCCTCTGTTTGTGACATTTCCTTCTCAAAACTTTCTATTCCACTTCGATCCTAAAACTCATCTTTTTGATTACAACAGATAGTGGAGGCTGGACTAGATGGCCTTTTGGGATTCCCTCTTGGGAACGCTTAGAGAATGGGAAGCATACATAGGCCCCATGGACACTGTCATACCATATTATGCAGTTTGTAACTGCATTATATCGTCAGCATAGACTCATACAATGTACATTGAACTGCATTGTCTACTCCGCCATATAATCCAGTTCAATCTGTATTATAATGGCAGTGTAGAGGAGGCCACAAAAGAGAGAGAGAAGCATATTTCTGGAATGTGAGACAAAGTCAAACGCACAGAGGATCTCATTCAGGCTGGACCTTCACTGCCATATAATCCAGCTTCTGAATCCAGATTATCTGCATTGAATTTGATTGTATGAGTCTTTGTTGTTTATTCGTTCAGTTGCTTCCGACTCTTCATGACCTCATGGACCAGCCCATGACAGAGCTCCCTGTTGGCCATCGATGAGTCTACACTGCTATATAATCCAGTTCAAAGCAGATAATCTGGATTCAGAAAAGTTTACATGCTTTAGACAAAATTGGACTTTAGGAACTATTTTTTCCGGGTTTTTTCCTTCATTCTGCAGAATGCCACATTAAAGGCTATGATTGATTTCCTATGTTTGGTGTTATTTTTATTCAAAACTTTGCAACAACACAACCACAACAGATCTCATGCTTTGAGCAAGAAAAATCACATCTCGTCCAGTTAGCAAAATAAAAGTACAGGCAGTCCTCAGTTTACGAACAAGATGGGTTCTGTAGATTTGTTCTTAAGATGAATTTGTATGTAGGTTGCAACAGGTACATTTTTAAGTGTAATTTCAGCCTACACACACACACACACACACACACACACACACACACATACTTTGGATAGCGTAGGGAAGGGTGAACACCCTTGTGGTGTTTGCTTTACTGTCTGTGCCCCTGTTTAGAAGATTTCACTTTGCTTTCTAACCCTGTGACAACTGAATTTTGAAAATTTTGGCTTATTATAGAAACAAGGATTGGTGATAAAGCTTCAGTGGAGACTCCTTTTCCCCATGATAACTCTTCCAGGAAAGAATGTCCCTTCCTAGGGGTAGATTTCTCTCACTTCCTATTGTCTCTCCCCCATTCTTAACTATGAGTCATTTGTAAGTCAGACGTCTGTAACTCAGGGACTGCCTTTATTGCCACAGAAAACAGGCAAAAACAGTCATCGACTCACTCTTAGAGGTGGAGATCTTGATCCTACTTGAGATTGCAAAGTGAGATTTAATGAAGATAAACGAGAGCTGGAGTTTTTCTTGGAATTGTGCAAGGACACCAATCATGTAATTTAAAAAGTGCATAAACACCTTTGGAAATTGGAGACAGAAAATGAACTTGTAAAAATTACAGGATAAGGTGTGTCCAAAATTGGGGACATGACGTTCAAGTGGCTAAATGGAAAAACATCTCGACTAAAGACATAAAAATTTCCTTCTGTCTACAGTAATTTAAAAGAAAACATACCGTATATACTCCAGTATAAGCAGAATTTTTCAGCCATTTTTTAGGGCTGACCCCCCCCCCCCCCGGGCTTATACTAAAGTAATCGGTTTATATTCGGGTCGGCTTATACTTGAGTATATAGGCAATCAAGAGTTGGACAATCTTATCTTATTAAAGTCTTATTATTATCTTAAATTACAGTTTTATGTAAATATTCAAAAACATTTAACCTACAGATGCCTCAATTAATATAATTTTATTGGCATCTATTTTTATTTTTGAAATTTACCAGTAGCTGCTCCATTTCCCACCCTCTTCTTATGCTCGAGTCAATATGTTTTCCCAGTTTTTTGTGGCAAAATTAGGTGCCTTGGCTTATATTTGGGTCAGTTTATACTCAATTATATACAGTATATGCAGCAAGGTGGTGTACAAATGATATCCAGCTCCAAAGAAGCTGTCTACAAATAAATGTCTCCAATAGTTTTAATTCATTGCCAGGGTTGTGAAGATAAATTAGGTTTTCCTCCCACATGTACTGGATTTGCAAGAAAGCAAAAAGCGATGGGTTTAAGATTTATGTGATAATTCAACAATAGCTAAGTGATGTTTTATGAAAATGCGCACTGATTTGTTTTAACAGCTGAAAAACACGTGTTAAAAAGGTGCACTTAAAATCCGATTTCGGCTGGAAAATGTGTATATTTGCATCACTGTATATCCCTGCAGTCAAGGAAAAGACATGATTTTGTTTGTAAACCCTGGTGTGGACCACTCCAGTTCATGTGCTCATTTTAAAATATCAAAACAGCTGATCTGGGCTGTAAATAAATGGAGCCACAGACACACAGCTGGCTAAATGGAAGCACTAATGGAAAGCAATTATATAATGAGAACTCTCTGCAACCATTCCTTTGTTCAGATCTTTATGAAATTAGGGCTTGAATTTACAGTCGAAGAGAAATAATCAGAAATCTGCTTGTGTGTGCATTCAGATATCCACATGAGTGCATATGAGGTACAGTGCATCTCGGAGAGTCAATATTTCTTTCTGTTTTAAAAGTGTATGGCACTTTATCACTGTTACTCATTTCCTTGATACAGCACTTTACGAAACCTGTCCCCGCTGGTTTGCTTTTAATTACTCTGATTTTATCTGCTTGGATTTTAATGTATTGTCCATTATTTTATTTTGTGTATCGTTGAAATGTTTTAAGTTTTGTCAAATATGCTGTGTTGTTGTTTCAGGCTTGTCCCTGTTGTGAGCCGCCTCGAGTCCCTTTGGGGAGATGGGACGGGATATAAAAATAAAGATTATTATTATTATTATTATTATTATTATTATTATTATTATTATTATTAAAAAGTAAACTTCCACCAGATTTCCCCCATCCATCTTGAGGATTTCTAAAATCCATGACACACAAAGGTGTCAGGACAGCGGGGGGGGGGGGGGGGGGAAGCATTTATTGGCACTGCAAATGTTGCTGGACTGCAATTTCCAGTGCTTTCTTCTCATAGGCTGTATTAGTCTGGACTTAGACTGCCGTATAATCCAGATTTTCAAAGCAGGTGTTTTGGGCTTCATCTCTCAGAAACCCCATCTAACTGTTAGTAATCTCAGGAGCTGAAGTCCAAAATACCTTGAAGACCAAAGGTTAGGACCCACTGATTTCTGGAATACAATATATGGATACATACAACTGCCTTGTGAGGTAGCCCTCTACCAGGATGGGTAGGTTTGCATTCTAACAGTTCTCCCAGCTTGCCTTGTTTTAGTCACTTTAGCACTCTCATCCTGTTTGGCTCCTCTAGTTTTTAGAGTCACATCCGGGAGTAAATGGGCTTTTGTGGGCGAAGCCAAGCTCAGATCCACCACTAGCCACAAGGTCACATCCTGTGCAGAATGTGGCATCGGTAGCAAGGAACAGGGCAGGCTTTGCAATCTCTTCAGGGGTTCCCATACGTCCCATAAGCTATGGATGCAACGGAGAAGAAAGAGAATGGTGCAAAATTAGTGTTCGATGCTTATCTCATGAGTAGACACAAACACACATACATCTCTGTTCAATTTGTTTTCTTCCCCCAAGTCACACTTCACAAATTTTAGTCCTTAAATCTATAAGAAAAGTTGGTGAGGTCTCAGAAATCAGAAGGGCATGCTCCAAAGGGTTTCCAGTTCTTAGATTTCATGTGCTATCTGAAATACCTTTGTCATTTTAAATAATTTTGTCCTTCCAGTGATAACAGAACAAACACCCACAGTCATACCTCCACATTTGCTGGGATTAGGGTTCAGGACCCTCACAAAACTGGAAAAGCCATACACTAAAAAGTACTGTTAAATAACTCTGCGAATTACTACATCCTCAAGCACAACTTTTGTCAATTTTCGATCAGAAGCCAAGCATAGATTCACACCTAGAGACCATATTAAACAAATAAATGAATAATCAAATTTGTCAATAATAAAGCCCACACTTCTCTGCACAAGTTTCTTGCATAAAGTAGAAATCCATCCTATGAAGTAGCCCTGGGCCCATCATGGACTTGCCTGAGCATCCTTGGCATCCTGGAATGCTTCCTCTGGATCAGGTGAGCCATTTATAAGACTTGCCTTCAATGGAGTCCAAACACTGGCAGGTGAGATGCTAGACATTTTTCAAAGCAAAGAAGACATGTTCAGAGGAGTAAGTAAATCTGTTCCCATATGGTGAGCTATGTGTCAAGATTCCTAGAAGTATAACCCCCCCCCCAGGTTTCCATGTTATTTGTGATCCTTACTTCTATGTTTCAGTTAACCATATCCTGCACAAGTTTATAGTCCTCAACAAGAAGATAGTCAGTTAAGGTTAGTTTATAGGGAAAGCCCTTCATCCATTGCCCCTGTCTGTCTCACTTTCTCCCCTCCCATTTCCTGAGTTAGACTGATATTCTCAGGAAAACGCCTACTCTATGAAGATAGAAACCTCACAGGAGTTGGGTCTCTCTTCCTTTTTGTTCTCCTTAAAGATAAAAGAGACATCATGGCTGTCTCCATGTTTTCAAAAAAAAATGACCTTAGCTAGGTTTCTAGCACCAGCCCAACCCCAAACATTCCTGGAAGGATTAATCTAATCATTTATCAAGCCTAAAACTGGTTTGGCAAGAAACCTTTCAGGCCAGAAGCAGTGCCCATCCAAAGAAGATGAGGTTTGCCTTTACAAAATACTTGGAATTCCTGTGTCTAGATTCAGGTTTATGCTTTATTAATAAGCAGAGAGGAGAGAAGACATATATACACACAAAAACTGGGGTACAACCATATACATATTCCCAGGCACCCAAAGAAACTTCATATAAAATGAGCTTGTTGAACATCAGGCCTGATATCCAGCTGGCAGAGAATCCCCTCAGGGAAGCAAGGCCTCTTTAGAGATGCAATTAAGGTCAAGTTCCAAGAAAGCCATCCAGGTGTTTCAGAAATATTAAATAGGAATTGTACCTCAATGAAATCTGTACTGTGTTATATGTTTCCTATTTTATGTGTATATTTACATAAGCTTTGTCTTTTGTCTCTAGAACTGGTTCCTATTATAAACCCCATAATCCTATCCTAGACTTTTTTGGACCATTTTCCCCTTTTCTCCTGGGAGGATCATTCAAACGGCTTCAGATTCAAATGGACAAATAGCAGCTCTCCGTTTTTCCACCACAAAGGAGACTCCATCTACTTCTGACATCACAAGAAGTCCCCAGCCAACGGCAGTTCCGATCCTAGCTTGAACATTCCTGAGTCAATTAGGAACTTATCTTCTGAATGGCTGCCAAAGGGGATTAAATGCTTTGCGCTGTATCATATGTCAGTACTGTTGGTGATTATAGTGTTCTGACATCCATCTGACCAGATGAATAAAACTTCTAGTACTGCCCTCAAACCCAGATACATTTTTCCGGGCTGTGAAAGTAGCACAGTGCGTCGGGCCATGAACCTACACTGCCTCCTTGTGGCAGATATCTGATTTCAGTAATATCCAGAGATAGTAAGGGCCCTTCCACCCTGCCCATTATCCCAGGATCTGATCCCAGATTATCTGCTTTAAACTGGAATATATGAATCCCCACTGCCAGATAACCTGGGATAAACAGATAATCTGGGATTAGATCCTGGGATATAGGGAAAGTGTGGAAGAGCCCTTAAATTCAGATAATTCCCTAACCTTCTTATTTAGAAATGTAGTGCTTAAAAAAACTTTTTTTAAAACTTTTAATGGCTAATTCCACACCTTTAATTGCTTAAACTCATTCGCTTTCCTGCTGTGCTCTGCTAAACTGCTAATTCTATTGCTGCTTATTTTAATACTTTTTTCCTTTTCCAAATCCTCCAACATTCAAGTATATTGGAATCTCTGGCCCCTTCTACACTGCCATATAAAATCCAGATTAACTGCTTTGAACTGGATTATAGGGCAATGTAGACTCAGATAATCCAGTTCAAAGCAAATAATGTGGATTATCTACTTTGATAATTTGGATTGTATGGCAGCATAGAAGGGGCCCCAAGCATGTTTTCTTGAAACAATTTGAATTTGCCGCCAATATGAGAACAGCCAGGGCTGTTTGGAAACATTTGGCACTCCAGATATTTTGAATTATAATTGTGTCCAATGGGAACTGTGCAAATCTCCATCACACTCAGTAAAGCATCAGCTAGTGTGGACAATAGGGAAGGATAAAGAGCAGAAGACCAAAATATCAAAATTTGTGAGCCATTATTGCCACATTATTGACATTTATCCTAGTATGTTTCAATGAAAAGAATAAAGTATCATTTGTTTCATTTCTCAAAAGTTCATTGATCCTAGAATCTTAATCCTTAAAACCAGAATTTCTAATAGCCTTTTATTCTCAACAGTCTTACCAGTTGACTCGGACACAATGCTTGCTCTCATCAATGGCCAGAGCTTTTGTCATCGCAGTAACAGCACCCTACAAGATAAATGATGAATTTTATTACACTTATATTTGAATAGTTCTATATAGCCTTTAGAGGCAGAACCTCATATGAAGCAGTTCAACAGGCAAAACTTTGAAGCAATGTAATATGAACTGCAGTTAATGGAAACCTACATAAAGCATTTAAAACAGACAGATCAATAAAATAACATTACAAAAGAAAGTACTACATTTCAGTCAAAGTGGATTGAAAAACCATTTGACATCCTATCCATAATCAAGAAGGGAGTTTTTAAAAAAGTTTTTTCCCCCCAAAAAATAAGGATTGGGTTACCAGAGAAAAGCCCTGCTTTCCTCATACCTCAATCATTCAAAAAATATGAGCTGCAGTGGTGCAATGGGTCAAACCCTTGTGCCAGCTGAACTGCTGACCTGAAGATTGCCAGTTGGAAACCATGAGACGGGGTGAGCTCCCGTCTGTCAGCTCTAGCTTGTGGGGACATGAGAGAAGCTCCCAAGTAACACATCTGGGCATCCCCTGGGCAACGTCTCTGTAGACAGACAACTCCCTCACACCAGAAGCGTCTTGCATTATGTTCTTAAGTCACTTCTGACATGATAAAAAAAATCTAAAAGTAAGTTTTGCTACCACTGGGCAGGAAATAATAACAATATGGCCTGTTCTTGTGGCTTTGAACAGCAGCTTGGAGGCAAGCTTCATTTCTTGCTGCAAAATTTGTCTACAGCAGAAGCTTGAAATATTAGCAACCCTCACATTAGAACAATGGGGTTTGATTGATACCTCTAACTTCAGGTCCTATCGCTCCAGCCTACCTTGGTTGTTACATAGGGTACGGATTGCTTGTCTCCAAAAATGGCGGTAATGCTGGACATATTGATGATGTTCCCTTTTGTTTTTCGGAGGTAAGGCAGAGCATACTGTAAATGGACAAAAAAGAGAAAGAAACTGAGATGGAAGAAGATTATACCAACATTTGAAACTGGTCCACATTGAGTCTAAATATAGCTTAACCACCTTTATCATTGGGCAGAGCGAGAAACGAACCTCAGGTTAGGGGTGTCATGTTTTAAATTATTCAATAATTTATTCACCTAGTACTTTGGGGTTGGGGACATCACCCAGGAAGTAGTGAGGAGAAGAAGAGGAGGAGGAAGAGGGTCAAGAGGTCTGGGTGACAGTTACTATTCTGGTTCTGTCTGCTTGAAGTAAACAACCCACAGGAGTCATAAGTGTACTTCTGATTCTACAGTAGATGGGCAATATGATAAGTAACTTTGATCCACACCATGTAGGACTTTAAAGGTCATAACCAATCCTTTGTACTTTTCTCGGAAACTAATTGGCAATCATTGGAGTGATTATAGCATATTACATTCCTAAACCTTCCCATAACCAATCTGGCTGCCATGGTTTCAACTAACTGAAGGTTTCAACTGGAACTTGTGGCAGAGGAAGCCATATATCGTGCATTGCACAACTCCCGCCTTGAGGTTACCAGCGTGTGCATTGCCATCTTTAGGTCCCCCAACTCTAGGAAAGGACACAACTGGTGTATCAGGCAAAGCCTTTGGACGATTGCTTCTACCTGGACTACATTTGGAGAGACAGATCCAGATCCTTGAGGCACTCCCAAGCTGCGAACAGAGTCTTCCAAGGGGAGTGTAACCCCATCCAGAACTGACTGACACATTCCCAATCTCTTAATAGTTAGCAACTCTGTCTTATCTTGATTCAGTTTTAATTTGTTATTTCTTCATCCATTTGATTGCTTCTAGGCATTCATTCAGAAGAGATTCACTACCCTTAGCTAAAGCTGTTTTTGAAGGCATGGACAAACATATTTGGGTGTCATCAGCATACTGATAGTACCCCACCCCTTGCCATCAGATGATTTCTTTTTGCCAGCAGTTTCATGTAAAATTTAAAAAGCATTGGGGGTAGAATGGCACCTTGTGGAAAGCTATATTGCACCTCCTTATCAAACCTGGAACCATTTGGTTACAAAGTGTGCGCTGTGCTCCATAGCTCAAAAATATACTTTTTTTAGGAGGAGCGGCTAAAGGTACCTGATTAAAAAAAATACAGTTACTGGTAAAAAAAAAAAGAGTGGAGGCTCCTTCTTTGGAAGCTTTTAAACAGAGGCTGGATGGCCATCTGTCGGGGGTGCTTTGAATGCGATTTCCTGCTTCTTGGCAGGAGGTTGAACTGGATGGCCCATGAGGTCTCTTCCAACTCTATTATTCTATGATTCTATGATTTCCACCTTAAAATATTATAGCAGAACATTTAATTTCCCATCCTATCCTCTGCCTTACTTCTCTGGAGAAAACCAATAAGCAAAGTCTACAAAGTGTGTGCTGTTTTTCAGAGCTCAGAAAAGAAGAAAAGAAAAGAAGCTTTTTCAGGGGAACGGTGCTTTGCTGGATTCTGACATATAATACAGCTACATGGTTCAACCACCAAACTCAAGGCACCAAGGTTCTGATGTTATATAATGCTGCTTCCTGTGAATTTCTTGATATTACTTGCCTTAGAGGCTAAGAAATAGCTGACAGCATTGATGTCCATATAGTTGTGGAATTCCTCTGAAGTGAGATCATCGATTGTTTTGTAAGAATCTGTGGGCAGGTGGACAAGAAAATGAAGAGAATTAGAGGTAAGATGCAGAATAATTCCCTGTCTTTTTGTTTATTGGACCTTTTTTAAAGCACTTATTTCACTAAATGAGGATTTAAGTAAATTGTAATTAAGTCCTATCATCATTTATTTGGAAGGGGAACTATGAAAGAAATATGAAGGAACTACTGTAGATACGGTTCCACAAATGTGGAAGGATGTTCCTCTTGCCTGAGTCCAAAGGCACATTCAGAAAGATAAGACAAGGTAGTTGGCACTAATGGACTAAGAATTTAAGCTGAGAACCATTAACTTTTACATTCCTACTCAGATTCAGCAGTGGTCTGGGCAAAACACTCACCCTATTTCTGTTTAGGTCACAAATCCAGTGCATCTAATGTTACACTAAGCCTAAAGACATTTTGGATGTTATCCCACACACATCTCCCAGGCTTCTTAACACTAATAAAACATTTTATAAACGTAGTTAATTGGAGCCCATCACATAATTCAGGGATGTTCCCCCTTTGTATCCATCATGCTCTGTTACTGCAGTATTTTGATAGTGTTAAGAAATAGAGGTAAGTGGAGGAGGGAAGAAAACATAAATTGTCTCCTTAGCTCAGCAATTGCTTTGAAATGAGAGAAAACAGTGAAAAACATGAGGGATGGAATCTGCCAGATTCACCCACATTTAACCCATTTGGTGATGTGAGTAAATGGCCTTTCCTATGGGCAGTGTCCTACGAAGCAGTGATGCTCTGGTAGTCTCTCAAAATTCGGCTACTTGATCCTTGCCTTGCAGGATTTTTTATTTCATTTTATTTTATTTTACGTATTTATTAGAAATTGTGTGACTTCAGGAGATCCTTACTTTGGCACCTTGAAGTTCAAAACCCAAAAAATTGTGAGATTTCAATCTTTTTCAATTTTGAAGAGTTCAAGAGTTTGTTTTTTTTTTTTTTGTGGGCAGGAACTGCACTCATTTGTGTGATAAACCTGAAAATGGACAATTTTGGGAAATTATTTTGGGAAATGGCTAGAGAAACTAATTGCCATATAAACACTGTAGGCTAGAGTTCCAATGGCCTCCATTTCACATTTTTAAAAATTGCCTTGCCTTCAGAAAAAGAAGGAAGGGGAAGGGAGAGAATCAATCCCAAATGGCTCAACAACTATTATAAAGGGACACAAAAATACTAATTTTTGTCATCCAGAAAACTGGGGTGCGACTATTATGCAGTGAAATATGGTACATGATGGCCTTCTACCTTCTATCTCAATGAACACCAAAACCTCAAAATTTCATTCCCACCACAGACCCTAGACCTGCCCTGTAACACATCCAAAAAAGCCCCACACCCAAAAAACAAGGGATCCCCATTCTTCCAACATGCCCTTCCCCACCAGTGTTTTGGGACTGACTTACGGATTCCAACATTGTTCACCAGGCAGTCAAGGTATCCATGAAGTTCAATGGTCACAGCAACCAGATTCTGTGGAAAGGTACAAAGTTAGCAAAAGGAGAGAGATGAAGCAGAGGAGACTGTTGGCAAAAGAGGAAACACAATTCCTGCATGTTTATGTCTGCCTGGACAGCCTTCTACTTTGCAGATGTGCTGGACTACAACTCTCACCATCCCCAGGTAGGATACGTACAGTCAGGGAAGATGTTGGGTATATCCCCCCAGCTCATGTGAAACCATTGTATTGGGGAAGGCTCTGGTACTAAATTGGACTATGAAACTAATAGTTCTCCCAAGAAAACATTTTAAGAAGCTTTGATTTTTTAGACTTTGAAAAAAGGCACAGAATCTTCCAAAAATAATGTAATACCAAAGCAATTAGAGGATTCTGTGAGTTGTCATCCAAAGAATTACATATTAAAATGGATTTGTGCCAATGGAAAAATGGTTCCTCCTTGGCCATGGAAACCCACTGAGTGACCTTGGATGGGTTACATTCAAGAAAGCCCTGTGATAGGCTTGCTTTGGGGTTGCCATAATCAGAAACAACATGAAGGCACAAAGTGACAAATATGCTCACCCGAACCAGCAGCTTTCCCCCCAGAGTTCCTGCTTACCTGAATAGCTTTTTCACAGCGAACATCACAGATTTGAAAGTAAGCTTCCCCAGGTCCTGCACAATTCTGCAGTTCTTGCACCATCACCTTCCCCTCTTCTTCTGCAAAGACAGTTGCAAAAAAGTTCATGAGGAGTTTGGAGGGCAGTTTCAGCTCCAGGTGATGAAAGGGTAAGAGCAAAACAATGCTGCCTCTTAGGACTTTGTCTCTGGGTTGACTTACCATTCAATCATTGAGTCAATGGATCTCCTTTATTTGAGACTAATTGACAAGATGCAGGCTTCTATCTGAGCCCATCCATACTGATCCAGTGGTCACCAATATCTACTCTTAATGCTAAAATTAATTCAGTGTCCCATTTCCCTACAAGTCTCCACCATGTGAAGGATATCCTCCCAAGGGGAGTAGAAATCACACAATGCTCCAGATGTTATTTGATTGTAAATCCCAGCTTCCTACTTCCCTCCTAGCGTTTATCCATACTGCACAGTTATAGCAGTTTCATACCACATTAACTCTCCGATGCAATGCTGAGACTTTTAAGTTGGTGAGGTAATTTTAAAAATACAGTCGACCCTCTGTGTTTACAGAATCAACTAACCACAATTTTAAAATACCTTAGTAACAAACCTTGATTTTTGCATTTTATATAAGGGATACCATTTTATAAGTCATTGTATACAATGAATAGCCATATATTTTGGTATCTATGTGAAGTTCTATAACCAAAGCCCAGCAGATACAAAGGGCTCATGATACAACTTTCTCATTCCTGCATTTCTCCCCTTAACACGTCTTACATTTCTGCCTCAAATAGGACCAAAAAAGCCTTGACTCTTTCATTGTCAAGGACTGATATTCTTGGCCACCAGGTTCAATTATCCTCCCCATTCACAACCAATGATCAGAATGGATGTGTGCCGCAATCCAGAAATAGGGAAATGCTTTGCAAGAATGTAGATCAGGGATGGTTACAACTTCATGTGCATATTTCCTGTAGTTTAGCTAAACTAATGTAAAAACATTGGGTAGTGAATGGATTCTCTCATAATGTTTTGGTATGGAGAAAAAAAAACTCACCTTCACTTTCTGGGGCACAGAAAACCACTTTGGCTCCTTGGTGAACTGGGAAGGAAAGGAAGCAGGGTAAATGAATGCCAGACAAAAACTAACAACTCTGTTCACACATGCACATTAATAAATTAAAAACTAAAAATAGATTATACCAAATATTCAATTACAGATTGAGCCTACCAAAATACTCCATATTCAAAAACTGTCCATATAGGTGGCTGAGAAAGTGACACTTTGCCTACATACTTCAGACACAAAATTATTTAAAATATATAAAATGGCTTCCATGCTATGTGTATATGGTATTTATTTATTTATGAAACATAAATGAATTTTGATATTAGACTTGCAGTTGTATCTTGTATATGTACCATGTGTTTAGTATATGTATTTTATAGTAGTACTAGCTGTGCCCGGCCACGCGTTGCTGTGGCGTTGATTGGTAGTGTTGATGAGAAATTGTTGAGATAGTGGTGATATTGAATGTCTGTTGTATGGTTGTCTTTATGTTTAGTATGCATTTGGTTGTTTGTGTACTGTGAAAGTGGTGAGGGTAGAGGGGGTCTAGGTCCCTGTGTAGTATTGTATAGTATTTATACGTTGTCCATGTGTTGTGAATGCTTGGATTGTGTCCTGCTGCATAGTAGAAAGGGTTGGGCTGGATGGCCCTTAGGGGTCTCTCCAAACTCTTGTGCCTGTCCCCTGGGCTGAATAGGTTGCTAGGAGACCAAGTGGGTGGAACTTAGCCTTGTAACTGGCAGCAATTGGATAAAAACAATTATTCCTCTCCCTCTAATTAGGACTTTATTTTTCTTTTCTTTTTGTTGTATCAACCTAGAGCCGTGGATGATGGGTTGTGTTGTCAAATTTCGAGGTTGGGGGGCCTGTAGTTTTGTTGTTTTGTCCTCTGCCCTGATGCCATCACTCTTTTATATCAAGTTCAGGAGAATGGGATAGGAATGCTGCTAAATTACATTGCCAAGCATTTTCTACCACAGCCAGTGCTGAATGAATAGTTCTCTGTTTGCTGACAAATGTCTAAAATATAAATTAAAATATCATATAAATGAATAATGTCTCACCCACAATTTTATCATAGCAATTTAATACCAGGCTAGATGAGTTACACTGGAGCGGAAATACCTTGTCAGCACATACACACACTTTAGACTCTTGCAATCCAGCACCATGCCACGTATACCATAGAGAGTGTTAAGAGAGTATTCGAGGATTGGTACATTTATAGGTATGTCAAGATGCTTGTTTATAAAGCTATTGTACTTTTTAACTCTATCATATGCCTGTGATACATGGACTGTTTACAAACAACACTGCCGACTTCTGAAAAGATTCCATCAGTGTTGCCTTCAGAAAATCCTGCAAATCTCTTGGAAGGACAGGTATTCTGGAAGAAGCAAAAATGACCAGGACTGAAGCGATGATCCAGCACGATCAACTGTGCTGGATTGACCGTGTTGTCCGAATGCCCGATCACCATCTCCCAAAACAGTTACGTATTTTATTCTCAGCTCAAAAACAGAAAATGAAATGTCGATGGACAGCAAAAGAGATTTAAAGACAGGCTAAAAGCTAACCTAAAAACAATTGGTTTAAACACAGAGAACTGGGAAGTCCTGGCACTCAAAGTTTATAACTGGGGGTTAGCTGTTATCAACAGTGCTATGGCTTTTGAAGAGGCATGGAAAGAGGGTGAAAGGGAGAAATATGCCAAAATGAAGGCGCATCAAGCAAACTCTTGTTGGAACCACCTTCCATCTATAAATCTATGTCCTCATTGTGAAAGACTATACGGATGCAGAACAGGTCTTTACAGTCATTTATGCACCCACCGCCAAGACTCTACCCTTGGAAGACAATCATACTTGGCCACAAATTATCACTTATAGACACACACACACACAAATGCCATATAGGGTCCATCTCATTATTGATTGTTGTTTGCAGAGTGCATCTACAATGTAGAATTAATACAATTAGATACCATCTTAACTTAACTCAATGTTACGGAATCCTGAGAGTTCAAGTTTTACAAGGACTTTCTCTTTCTCTACTAGCATATATGGTTCTAATTTCTAGCATATATAAATAAATATAGTAAATAAATAAATGATTTCTAGCATATATGGTTCTTATTTCCACGCCCAGTTCTCTCTCTCTTAACTCACCAAATTCTCTGACAATCGCTTTGCCGATGCCCCTGGTTCCCCCTGTTACTATGACCACCTTGTCAGGATACCGCAACTCAGTTGCCATCACAGCTCCTCTTTCAGTTCTGCCTGATGTCCTCATATCCAGATGATGTTTTAAATACACACAGCACCATGTGGTTTCCCTCCCTACGCATAGACTCCCCTCAGGACTCCCTGAGAGGTTGGGCATCCCTTATCTGGAATGCTTGGGAACAGATGCATTTTGGCTTTGGATTTTCTTTCACATTTTTAATCTATTTGCATGTGCAGAATGAGATATCTTGGTGACATCTCAAATCTAAGCAAGAAATTAATATAAGTTTCATTCACACCTTGTACACAAAACAGAAACCACATGCAGCCACACAATCACATCATATCTCATACTTTGTGAAGCAAAATTACATCTCTTCTAATCAGCAAAACCAAAATTAAAGCATCTGAATAAGCAGTTTTATCCAACTCCTACTGAAAATATAGAAAAACAGCATTTTATCTTGCCCTCAGAGGCAGAAATCTGCTTAATATTTAAAAATATGAACCTGTCAAAATTACAAGAGATGCTCTGCCCAGAATTGGGGACATGATGTTCAAATGGCTAAATGGGCCTCATCAGATGGGGCAATTTCAGCATCCTAGGATGTTTCCACCCTGTTTTGGGATGGAGCCCCATGCTGACCATCACACAACATCATTTGACTTCTGACGGAGGCTCTGGCCCCAGCCAGGGTGGAAGTGTCCTTGGATGCTTCTGTCCCAACATGAGATCCTGCCCACGTGTGATGGGAGATGCATTGCCAAGAGGGAGCTGTGTGCGGGGTGACAGATTCATCCCGCTGTCCCCTTAGCCTGGCAGCAAACCAGGTAAAGTGGGACGCTTCGCCTGACCTTTGTGATGAGGTCAAAAAACATAATATTTACCTTATACGGTGATTTTAAAAATGACATACTGTATATACAGTAATATGATGTATATGTGATCTTTAGCTCCAAATAAGTTCTCTACAGATATATGTTAGGATTGTCAAGGCAAGAAGTATTTTTTCCACACGTGATGGCCTTAGAAGAAAGTATAAAGCTCTTGGTCTAACTGAGATGTCATCATAGGCGATCACTCATGGACAAGTATGATTATCTTCCAAGGGTAGAGTCTTGGTGGTGGGTCTGTTAGTAACTATGGAGATCTTTTCTGGATCCCCATAGCTTTTCACAATGAGGACATAGATTTCTAGATGGAAGGCAGTCATGACAAGGGTTTGCTTTATTAAATAAATAATAAATAAATAATTTAATAATAAAACACAATTTTTTGTTCAAAAATTAGAAGGCAATGGGGAACTTAAAGAATGGGAGGAAATAATAAAACATATGTTAGATGCAATCAAAGCCTCAGTTGCCCTAGGATGGAAGGACCAAAAAAAATGGGATATAAAAACGTGGTATAAATACTTAGCCGATTATCTACTTCAAGATTATATTAGCGAAAGGAAAAGCTATTATAAGTTTGGCCAAACCAAGATGACCTGGGAGGCAAAATGGAAGGGCCTTATCTCTAGGATAAAGGGGAAAGACAAATACAAGGAATTAAATAAAATTATCCTTATGATTGAACAACTATAATTAGTACGGTAAAGAGTAGTAAACTGTTCTCAGGGGGGAGGGGGGGAGGGAGAGAGGGGATATAAATATATATAGTATCTCTGTACCCTTACATTATGTAAGAATAAGTTTATGGGCGAGAACGGGGAGGTGGCGGGATCGGGGAGAACTACAGGTAATGTAAATGTGGAATATCAAGATTGTATGTCTCTATTTGTATGTACGTATATATATATATATATATATATATATATATATATAAATAAATCTATATTTCACCCAAAAAAAAAAACAAAAAAAAAACAAGGGTTTGCTTGACGTACCTTCTTCTTCGTACATTTCATACTTTTGTCCTCTGTTCATGGCTCCTCAAAACTCATAGCACCATTGGTAACAGCCAACCTCCAGTTAGAACACTTAAGTGCCAGGGTTTACCAACTGGTTTTTGGACAATCTAACTTTATTTTGGTTTTGCAGCTTAGGAGTTGCCTGCCTAAGTCATTTCAGAATGTATTGTCTATATGTCTGTAATTACTACTCCAGTGGTTCCCAATCTTTGTTCCTCCAGGTGTTTTGGACTTCAACTCCCAGAAATCCCAACCAGTTTACCAGCTGTTAGGAATAGTGGGAGTTGAAGTCTAAAACACCCAGAGGACCAAAGGTTGGGAACCACTGATCTACTCCCATCCCTGTTGGGTCCCAGTTAGGACCTGCCACTGGAACTGCATTGGCCCCATGCAGAGGATTTCCCTTTGAGCCACTGCTGAGCGAACACCAGAAGAAAGGAGCTTGGTTATTTCAGGGACTGATGAGCATAGAGTTGATTAACTTGGTTGAGTGATCTCGTTCCCAGGCTCCATTGTGAATATTTTCCTCTAAAAATGTTCTGACACTAGTGTATCTAATGATTCCACTCCTAGCCTCAACTTTCCTTATTGGGTTAATGTGCAGAGGAGAGGTGGGTGAGAAGGAAAAAAATAGCATATCTCTCTCCGAGTTCTTTAAATACAAATTGAAAAGATAAGAATTAAGCCTTACACCTGCTCTTTTCTTCCCATGCCATTTAGATGAAAGTCTCCTTGAGATACAAAGTGTAATTGGGATCCAAGAAGGGCAAAAGAAAACACAAACAAACAAGACGGGGCACTAAAAGAAAACAGCGAAGACTCTTTGAGATGTGTAGCATTAAGTGTTTATTGAGTGTACACACTGGAATTGTTTACATATGAAAAGACATGTTTGTTGTTAGTGTTACAATATCAAGGAGCAATTGCAGCAGCCATTTCCTTGGGTGGAAAAATGGATTCATCCAGGGATTGAACTCCCTTTCCAGTTGACTCCACTAGTTTTTAGAGTCACATCTGGGAGTAAATGGGCTCTTATGGGCAAAGCCAAGCTCAGCCCCACCACTGGCCACAAGGTCACACCCTGTGCAGAATGTGGCATCGGTAGCAAGGAACAGGGCAGCCTTGGCAATCTCTGCAGGGGTCCCCATCCGTCCCATAAGCTATGGAGGCAATGGAGAAGAAAAAGGGTGGTGCTTGAGGATAATCTCATGAGTGGGCGCAAACACACACACACCTCTATTCCATTTCTTTTCTTCCTCAAAGAATCTTTGCCTTCAGTCACAATGAAAAACACCCCAAAAGTTTCTGATCCTTAAGCGTATAAGAGAACCTTATGAGGTCTCGGTTATTAGAAAAGTATGTTCCAAAGGATTTTTATTGCTTAGAATTCATATGCCATCCATAATACATTTGGTCTTCCAGTGAAAACAGAAGAAATATCCACAAACCTCCACATTTTCTGGGATAAGGACAAGACCCCCACAAAACTGGGAAAGCCCCAAATTAAAAAAAAAACTATTAAACCACCCTAGGAATCTCAGGGTTTCCAGCACAACCCTTATCAATTTTCTTCAGAATTTGATCATGAAGCCACATTGGAGAATCAAACAGGCCATGTTAATCCAATCCATGAATACTTAAAAACCTGCAAGTGTAACAGACCAATTGTTTTTCAAATAACAGCTAAAATCTGTACAACTGCAAATCAGGTACAGGATGCAGAATCTCATGTATGTAGATATTAATGATATTTTTACAGAGTGTTGTACATGCTATTCCTTGTATAAACTAGGAATACATCCTCTCCAGTAGCCCCAGGCCCATCAAGCACTTGCCTGAAAATCTTTGCCTTTCTGGATTGTTGCCTCTGGATTGGGTGTTTCGCTTGCCTCCTTTTCCCATGCTGGAGTCCAGATATTGCTAGGTGAAATGCTAGAATTCAAATGGTTTGGATCTTTTTAGAGGAGGGAAGATAAGGTTCAGAGGAAGCATCAAAAATAGTAAGTAAATCTGTTCATGCATGGTAAGCTATTTGTCCAGACTTTAAGAAATATAATATCCCCACATGCATATACACACATACATACAGAGAGAGAGAGAGAGAGTTTCCATATGTTACCTGTGAATCTTATTTCTGTGTTTTAGTTCTAGAAGACAACCATATCCTGCACAATTTTATAGTCCTCAACAAGGATACATACGCAGCTGAGGTTAGTTCGTAGGAAAGTCCTTCCATTATCCTCATTGCCTGTCTCTCCTTCTCTCCTTTTATTGCTTGAGTTACAGGGAAACTTCTACTTTTCTAAGTTAGAGAACTCATGGGAGTTTGGTCTCTCTCCCCCTTTGTTCGCCTTAGAGATGAGGAAGACATCATGGCAATTTTCCTCCAAAGATAGTTAGATGCAGATAGTTCCCCAGGCGAAATGTTTAGAGATGTACAGTAGAGTCTCACTTATCCAACATAAACGGGCCAGCAGAACGTTGGATAAGCGAATATGTTGGATAATAAGGAGGGATTAAGGAAAAGCCTGTTACACATCAAATTAGGTTATGATTTTACAAATTAAGCACCAAAACATCATGTTTAACAACAAATTTGAAGGAAAAAGTAGTTCAATACGCAGTAATGCTACGTAGTAATTACTGTATTTACGAATTTAGCACCAAAATATCACGATGTATTGAAAACATTGACTACAAAAATGTGTTGGATAATCCAGAATGTTGGATAAGCGAGTGTTGGATAAGTGAGACTCTACTGTAGTTCTTTCCACAAAAGTGGTTCTTTCCACAAAAAGTTGCCTTTTTGTAACTTTTAAAGCCTGACTCCACTCTTTTAATTGCTTACCCTCATTCTCTCTCCTGCCATACTCAGAAGCTTTTGTTCTGCTATTGTTCTTGCTGATTATTTTTAAATGCTTTTAAAAAAATCCCCCAACATTCAGATACATGGGAATCCCAAGCATGTTTCCTGAAATGCTTCAGTTGTCTGCCAAAATGAGTATAGCTAGGGTTGTTTGGAAGAATCTGGCACTCCAGATATTTTGAATTATAATGTGGCTCATAGGAAAGGGCGTTGGGCGAACCTCCATCACATCTAGTAAAGCACCAGCTAGTGTGAACAATAGAGAGGGACATTGGGAGGAGAAGACCAAGACACATGGAAAAGCAATGTTTAGGGCCAAATGACATTATCCTAGCATGTTTCAATGAAAACAATAAGGTCGCACTTGTTTCAGTTCTCAAAAGATCACTGATCCCAGAATCCAGATCCTGAAGCCCAGCATTGTTGATAGCCCCCTTTTAACAACAGTCTTACCTGTTGACTCGGACACAATATTTGCTCTCATCGATAGCCAGAGCTTTTGTCATTGCAGTAACAGCACCCTACAAGTTGAATGAGATTTATTTTATGATACGTATGTTTGAAATGTTTCTATATGGCCTTTGGAGGCAGAACCTTAAACAAAGCAGTCCAACAGGCCAAACATTGAAAAACGCAATATAAAATCCAGTTGATAGAAACATACATAAAACATTTAAAATAGACAGATCAATCGAAATAGCAGTGCAAAAAAAAAGCCTACATTTCAGTCAAAATGGGTTGAAAAAACATTGCCCTCCTATCCATAATCAAGAATGGAGTCTTTAAAATAAGGATGGGGTTACTACAGAAGAACCCTGCTCTCCTCGTCTCTCATACCCCTTCCACACAGCTGTATAAAATCCACAATGAACTGAATTATATGGCAGTGTGGACTCAGATAATCCAGTTTCAAAGAAAATATTGTGGATTATCTGCCTTGATATTCTGGGTTTTATGGTTGTGTGTGAGGACCCCTCTCAGTTGTTCCAGATGTAGCACAAGGGGCAACAGCTGCAGCTCCCAAAAGTAAGTTTTGGGTAGCATTTGACTAGAAGGAAACAATAACAATACCATGTTCTTGTAGCTTTGAACAGCAGCTTGGAGGCAAACCTCACTTCTTGCTGCTAAAAAGGACTGTAGCAGAAGCTTGAAATTCTGGCAACCCTCACATTAGAACAGTGGTTCCCAACCTTTGGGCCTCCAAGTGTTTTGGACTTCATCTTCCACAGTTCCTAACAGCTGGTAAGCTGACTGGGATTTCTAGGAGTTGTAGTCCAAAACACCTGCATTAGAACAATGGGAAGGGGGGGGGGTGTTACCCCTAACCTCAAGTCCTATTGCTTTAGCCTACCTTGGTTGCAATATAGGTTACAGACTGCTTGCCTCCAATAACATTGGCAAGGCTGGAAATGTTGATGATGTTCCCTTTTGTTTTTCGGAGGTAAGGCAGAGAATACTGCAAATAGAAGAAATATGAGAAACTGAGAAAGAAGAAGATTATACCTACATTGAAACTGGTCCATATTGAGTCCATGTACAGCTCAACCACTTCTATCATTGGGCAGAGTGAGACAGGTGCCTCAGGTTTGGGGTATGTTTTAAATTACTCAATCATCTTTTTCCTTTGTACTTTGGGGGGGGTGGGAGGAGAGAACATTAACCAGGAAGCAGGAGAAGGACAAGGTCCTCTGGATGAGAACTGCAATTCAGGTTCTGCCTCCTTGAAGTAAACCACCCACAAAGATCTAAATGTATAGGGCAGATTATACAGCAGATCAGGCATGGGCAAACTTGGGCCCTCCAGGTGTTTTGGACTTCAACTCCCACCATTCCTAACAGCCTCAGGCCCCATCCTTTTCCCCCCAGCCACTTAAGCGGCTGAGGGGGAAAAGGAAAGGGCTTGAGGCCAGTAGATGGTCCATACTATAGGCAACCTTGACTCATACCATGTAGGACTTTGACGGTAACCAACCCTTTGTGCTTTGCCCAGAAACTAACTGGCAATGAATGGAATCATTTTGGCATATTACACTCCTAAATGTTCCAATAACCAATCTGGCTGCTATGGTTTCAAGTAAGAGGAGTTTCCAACTGGAGTTTGTTCAAGAGAAAACCCAATATACAGTGCATTGCAGAACTTTCTATGTTGCTGTTTATTCATTCAGTCTCTTCTGACTCTTTGTGACCTCATGGACCAGCCCATGCAGAGCTTCCTGTTGGCCGTGGCCACCCCCAGCTCCTGCAAGATCAAGCCAGTCCCTTCAAGGATACCATCCATCCATCTTTCCCTTGGTCAGCCCCTCTTCCCTTTTCCTTTCTTTTCCCCCAGCATCATTATCTTCTCCAAGCTTTCCTGTCGTCTCATGATGTGGCCAAAGTACTTCATCTTTGCCTCTAAGATCCTTCCCTCCAGTGAGCAGCCGGACATTATTTGCTGGAGGATGGACTGGTTGGATCTTCTTGCGGTCCAAGGCACTCTCAAGATTTTCCTCTAGCACCATTGCTTTAACTATGTGGACCTTAGTTGCTAGTGTGATGTCTCTACTCTTCACTGTTTTATCAAGGTTGGTTGAGCTTTCCATAGACAATTTCTTTTAGCAGTTTCATGCCACACAACAGCTCCTTATTAAACCTGGAAACCATTTGTCTCTGAAGTGAGTGCTGTTTTTCAGAGCTCAGAAAACTAGCTTTTGGAGGAGGGTGGTATTTGGCTGGACTGCAAGTCCCATGGTTATGGTTGGCTGAGATTCTACAAACCATTACCTAAATAGGGGCAATTACCCAGTGGTAGAGAACATGATTCATTCATTCTGGTACTGTCACTCAAAGTAACTGCAAAACGCCGAACATCTGAACCCCTGCAGAACTACTACACTATGTAACAACATTTGATAAATTTCTGTTCCTGGTTTGAATGTGTTTTTCTTGTTTAATTGTGCAATACTTACTTTGAAAGCAGTTCTTATACTCTAGAATCTTTATTTTTTTAGCTGCCACAAACAATGTTGAATTGTGTTGTTGAAGGCTTTCATGACCAGAATCCTTGGGTTGCTGTGAGTTTTTCAGGTTGTATGGCCATGTTCCAGTAGCATTCTCTCCTGACGTTTCTGTGGATATTTATATTCACACCCCACTTGCCTCATTCTCACAGACCTCTGCTCAAACCCCTAAGGATGCCTGCCATAGATGCAGATGAAACATCAGGAGAGAATGCTACTGGAACATAGCCATACAGCCCGAAAACCTCACAGCATCCCAAAGTTGAATTTGGGATGCTGTGAGATATCCATTGAATGATTACAGCAAAATGCGCTGAAGGATGTCCTGCAAAAACAAAGTTTTTCCATGTTTTTATGATAGAACCAATTAGGAAATGACATTTATTACCCAGGAAAAAATCGTGTTACATAATGCTGTCAGTCTTCCTCGGGCCTGGCATCTTTGTTCTGGACGACAATTCCCATGTTCCTCACATACATAAATGATGGCAGCTCTGGCTCATCTTGCTTGGATGGAGATGATGAAAATTTTCATCTGGGTCAGGTTTTTAGACTGCAATTCTGAGAATGCCTTTCCACTACCTCCACTGGCCAGGGCTGCTGGAATACACAGTCCAAAAACCCCTGGGCAGCTGCATGCTTCCACCACTAAACTCAAGAGACTAAGGTTATGATTTTATACAATGCAGCTTCCTGTGAATATCTTGATTATAATCACCTTAGATGCTAAGAAGTAGCTGACAGCATTGATGTCCATGAGGCTGCGAAAATCTTCTGCCGTGAAATCATCAATTGTTCTATTACGGGGATCTGTGGATAGGCAGATATGAAAAGGAAAATAATTTCAAAGGAAGTAAGAACCAGAATATCTCCCTGTCTCTTACTTTATTGTACTTTTTTAAAAATGCACTTATTCCAGTAAACCAGGACTTTAGTAAATTGTGATTAAATCCTAGCTGAGTTCCACAAATATGGAAAGATATTCCTCTTGCCTAAATCAGAAGGCACACTCAGAAGGCAGCTGGCACTAACTAAGAATTTGAGTAGAGAACCATCAACTTCCACTTTTCACCTTCCTTCCCAAATTTGGCAGTGGTCTTAAACAAATCACACACACCCCCCTCCATCTGCCTACGTCTAAAATTCAGTGCTTCTAATGTCACACTAAGGACCCAGCTAAAATCCAGATTATCTGCTTTGAACTGGATTATATTAGTTTACACTGTCATAAAATCCAGTTCAAAGCAGATAATTTGGATTTTATCTTGCAGTGTAAATGGGACCTAAGCCTAAAGACAATTGAAATTAATTGGGAGTTTTTTCTGCAGTGCATTTCCCTTTGCCATCTGTCTGGCATTGATTTCTCGAGTGTAAGCCCCAAGCAGCAGTGGTGTATCCTCTCATAATAGAATAAAGCAGTGGTTCTCAACCAAATGTTTTTGGACTTCAACTCCCAGAAATCCTAACAGCTGGTAAACTGGCTGGGATTTCTGGGAGCTGTAGGCCAAAAACATCTGGGGAACCCAGGTTGAGAATCACTGGGATAAAGGAACATGTCAACTAATTGTCAAATAAACACAGTATTTCATCTCATAATAGTCACATTTTTATCCCTTTTGATTGAAAAATGGGGTGCGACTATTACATAATGAAAAGCCCCTTGATTCTTTGGTTTCTGGGTTGTTTTGTTTTTTTTAACCTGCCTTAACCTCTGAGACAGGAGAAGAAGGTTTGTTTCTGTTTGGTAGTTTTCCCTCCTTCCCTTCTTTCTAAAAAGGCAAGGCAGTTTAGAAAAATTGAAATGGAAAACTTTGGAGAAATGAGGAAGGAAGACAGTCCCGACTCCTAGAGACCTCTATTTCAGATTTTTTTTTTTTTAAAAAAACTGCCTTGCATTCAGAGGGAAAAGGAAGTAGAATGAGCCCCACATGGCTTTGCAACTATTATGAAGGAACACAAAAATATCAATTTTGCCACCCAAAAATGGGGATGTGGCTATTATATGGTGTTGATTATTGATGACGGTATACATCAATGGTTCTCAATATGTGGGTCCCCAGATGTCTTGGCCTTCAACTCCCAAAAATCCAAACAGTTGGTAAACTGGCTGAGATTTCTGGTAGTAGTAAGCCAAAACACCTGGGGACTTACAGGTTGAGAACCACTGATATACATGATGGCCTTCTACATCAGTGAACACCAAAAACTCAAAGTGGCAATTCATCAACAGCCCTTTCATCTGGCCTTTAACACATACAAAAAAGCCCTCAGGCCCAAGAAACAAGGCACCTGATTTGTGACCCTTCCCTGCCAGTGTTTTGGGAATGACTTACGGATTCCAACATTGTTCACCAGGCAATCAAGGCGTCCATACAGTTCAATTGTCACAGCAACCAGATTCTATGGAAAGTTAGCAAAAGGAGAAAAATGAAGCAGGGGAGATACAACTGCTTCATGCTTGCATCTGAAAGCTACCAGGATGGCCCCCACAATGCACACTCCCACCATCCCCAGCCAGTGTAGGTACAATCAGGGAAGATGTAAGGCATAATTCACAACTCGTGTAGAAATATTGTATTGGAGAAGGCTCTACTACTGAACTGGGTTATGAGTCTCATGATTCCCACAATTAACCCCAGGAACACAGTTTAAGCAAGGTTTTAAAGGGCACAAAATTTTCCCAAATCAATCCAAGACCATAGCCATTGGAGGATTCTGGAAGTCGTGATCCAAATAATTATATTTTCAACTTCAGGCTTTAAAATGAATTTGTGCCAAGGGAAAAATGGTTTCAAGCCAATAAAGAAGCATGGCGTAATGGCTCTGGACGGTGATTCTAGAAACCAGGGTTCAATTTCCCCTTGGCCATGGAAACCTAGTGGTGAACTTAGGTGAGTCACACACACTCAGCCCCATATAGCTTCACTTTGTGGTTGCCATAAGTTGGAAACATCAACAACGGAGCTCTCCCAAACCAACATCTTTCCCCAGAGAGTCCCTGCCTACCTGAATATCTTGTTCACAGCGAACATCGCAGATCTGAAAGTGAGCTTCCCCAGCAGCCCCACAATCCTTCAGTTCCTGCACAATCGCCTTCCCCTGTTCCTCTGCAAAGACAGCCGTAAACAGAGTTTGTGAGGAGTTTGGAGGACAGTTCCAGCTCCAGGTGATGAAGGGGTAAGTGCAAGAAAATACTGCCTCCTAGGGCTTTGTGTTTGGGTTGACTTATCATTTAATCATTGATTCAATGGCTCTCCTTTAGTTGAGACTCACCAACAGGATGCAGGCTTCTATCTGAGCCCAACCTTGGTGTCTAATGAGTATTTGATGAAGGAACTGAACACCAAGCAATATTTACTCTTCATGCTAAGATTTACCCAGTGTCCCATTTCTGTACATGTTGCCACCATGTGCAGAATATCATCCAAGCGGAATAGCTATCACACAATTCTCCAGATGTTCTTTAACTGCAAATGCCAGCATCCCTAGCCAGTATAGCCACTGGTCAGGAATGCTGGGAGTTTCAGTTCAGCAACAATTAGAGGACCATGTCCTTCCTACTTCTCTCCTAGGATTTATCCACACTGCACAGTTTCATACCATTTTAACTACCAGAGCTCTATACTATGGAATGAAAGGACTTGTAGGTTGGTGAGGCATTGTACTTAGAATTTTGTACTAGAGAGTTCTAGTACTATAGTATAAAGGAACTGACACTTTCTGTTAGAAAACACCAACTTTCCCAATGACTGTACAAAAAAACCAGGATTTCATACGGCAGAAAAATACAGGGAAGCGGTTCCACCTAGGTTGGGAATTAGGACTGGTTTAGATTGCAGCAAAGGGGGATATGAAGGCCTTTAAGGCAGTGGTTTTCGACCTTGGGTCTGGGGAGCCCTGGGGATTCACAATGTCGTGACAAGGGGTCCATGAGAGATTGAAGGACTCTTATGGGTTTTTTCTGCAGTTAAATCTGAAGGAATGAACGAGTGAATGAATGAAAGCAAGCCAGGAAGGAAAATAGAACAAAATCATCCTTTTTTGGGGGCGGGTATACATTGACTCTCTTAATCTCCTCCCTCAGTTAAAAACAATCATAGGTAGAAATTGGCTATGAACGTAGCTGGATGAGAAATGTATTATAAGAGTGTGTGCGTGATTAATATCCCCTTTTCTCTAAATTTAAAGGACAGTCAGGAGAAAATTGAAACAATTGCTTGATTGAAAATTGAAACAATTGCAGTCTAGTGCTTTAAATTTTGAGTTAAGACATGGGGGTCCGCAACCATAAAACATATTTAGAAGGGGGTCCATGGTGAAGAAAAGGTTGAGAACTGTTGCTTTAAGGTAGGCCCTCTACTCTGGAGTTAGGGGCTCAGGCCTCCTGCCAAAGTGGGGAAATTGTGGATCAAAAAACACTTTTTTAAAACCAAGAATACTGCTCTGGAAATCTCTAGGTCCTCCAGTGCAATTCTATGGTCAACTTCTGTTATTAAAACATAGGGGAGGATCTAGAGATTAGAGATGAGCATGAAAAATTTTCCTTCATTTCCTTCATGCTATCGTTTTGTGTCAACAGTTTGTCTACACGAACAATAGACTACATTTTTGTACGAAATGATAGATGACATGATAATGACACAGTCATCGTGCTGGCTTTCGTTTCCAGCCACAGGGCCTCCATGCCTACAACCACTTCCTCATGCGTCAGAGAAGGAGGTGGGGAGGAGGTGATCCTTGGCCAATGGGAGGCCAAGGAATCACTGAAGTGGGCTGGGCAGGGAGTGTATATAAGGGGAGGACTGCACCTAAAAGTGCCATTGCTGCTGCTGCTGCTGGGCACTGAGGCTGGTTGGGTTGCTTGCTGGCTGCTGCTGTTGCTGTGTCTCCACTTGTTTTGCTTTGTTTTGGCTTGCTGGGGCACAGTGATTTCTGCCTGGCTACAGTGCTCTTGCCTTATTTGAAACATTCTATAATGTAATAACAATTAAAAAATAACATCAAGGAAAGGGCTGGGATTTTTCAAGTGGGTTTGGCTGGGAATGTGTGTGTGTGGGGGGGGGGTTCTTTATTCTTAGTTTAAAACCCCCTTCTTCCTCCCTCCTATTGGTTATTTATTTGTTTAAAAATAATTTAAAAGGAAATAAGTTCTTGTTGGGGGGAAGACCCATACATTGGTGGGCTAAAAGGGGTCGATATGTCCTCCATGTGTGGCGATTTTCACCCCTCTAGCCCTAAATCTGAGCGGGGGGCGAGCCTCTGAAGCCCTCCCATTGCTGCCAATGGCACGGAAATTTTCGTTTTTTTCGTTAGCGAGATGAAAATTCTATTCGTATAGGTGCCCCATTTTCGTTAGCGGAAACAAATACAAAAATGAGACAAAACGAATGAAACTACGCAAAATGAACAGCAATTCCATACAAAAGCACAACACTACTAGAGATCCCTAGAGACATCATATTAATCAAATTTACAAATTGGTCAAATCCACAAAAGCAGACATGGCAAGACCTTAGTTTCAATCCCACTTCAAGTTTATAATCCATTGGACCACACATGCTTGCAGTGAATGCATTTTTAAGGAATTGGGTTTTCACTTCTGAAGTACAGCTACGGAATTCAATACAGTTAGCCCTCTATATTCACAGAATCAGCAATCCACAACTTGATAATGTTAAAAAATGAAATCCCATTATGAAACCTTGATTTTGCATTTTATAAGCCATTTTGTCTCCATCAGGATGGTTGAGTTAGTATTCTTGGACTACAGGTCCTATCAGCTTTCCCAATCACGACCAATGATCAGAATAGATGAGTGCAGTAATCCATAAATGGGGGAATGCTTTGCAAAAATGTAGGTCAGAGACCATTCTTTGTCTCTGATTTACATACTCCATTCTTGTCAAACTTCAGGGATAGTTACAACTTCATACTCATATTCCATGTAGTTTGATCAAATTAATATGGAAACATTGAATAATAAATAGACTCTCTCATATTGTTTTGGTACAGAAAAAAAATTCTTACCACTTTCTGAGGCACAGAAAACCACTTTGGCTCCTTGGTGGACTAGGAAGGAAAAGAAGGAGGGTAAATGAATGCCAAACAAAATCTAACAACTTTGTGTTGTCAAATTAACAAATGCATATTAATGGATTAAAATTCCATCACAGACTGAGCATCATGAAATATTCCATATTCCAAAACTGTCCATATAAGTGGCTAAGAAAGTGACACTTTTGTTTCTGATGGTTCAATCTACACATTTCATGTACAAAATTATTTAAAATGTTATATAAAATAATTCCCATGCTATGTGCATAAGGTGTTGATGAATTTTGTGATTAGACTTGGAATTGGAACTGGTATATGTACCGTCGTGTTTGGTGTATGTATTTTATAGTATGTTTTGAGATATGTATTTTGTTGTATGGATTTATGTTGAAGTGTTTTGACTGTGCTGTGTCCTCCTCAAGATGTGGGGAGAGGCAGGTAGCAAATAAAATTTATCATCATAATTAAAAAACAGGTTTCCAAAATCTGGGAGAAAGATCCAAAATATTTCTGGTCCCAATAATTTTGAATATGGAATATTCAGCCTGTATTTCATGCTTTGCATATATCATCCTACTCCAATATGAGTCCCAGTTGTGTTAGACCAGAACTCCAACCAGCTCATGCTAGAGGGGAATAACAACAAATGTTGACCAACACATCTTCAGGACGTCAGGTTCAGGGAGGATGGGATGAGAATCATGTTGCATGTTGTTAAATTACACTTCCCAGCATTTCTCACCCTTCCGGTGTTGAATAAATCGTTCTTTCTTTGCTGACAAATGTCTAAATTAAAATTAAAATATTGTACAAATGAATTATGGCCCACCCGTCTAACCACAGCAATTTAATACCGGGCCAGATGAGTTACGCAGGAGGGAAAATACTTCAATTGGCACCCAAACACACTTTGGACACTTACATTCCAGCTTCATACCACATATACCATAGTCTTCAGAGAGTATTTGAGGATTAAGACATTTGCAGGGATACCAAGACACTTGTTTATAAAGCTGTTGTCCTTCTAATTCTATTGTATGCCTGCAAAACATGGACTGTCTACAAATAGCACTCTCAAAGTCTGGAAAGATTCCATGAAAGTTGCCTCCAAAATAACCTGCCAATCTCTTGGGATGACAGGTGGGTAAACGTCATGTTCTGGAAGAAGCAAAGATGACTAGCACTGAAGCGATGATGCTCTGACATCAACTTCAGTGAACTGGCCATGTTGTCTGAATGCCCAATCACCGACTCCCAAAGCAGTTACTGGTACTTTATTCTCTGGCCAAGAATGGAAAACAGAATGTCGGTGGACAACAAAAAAGATATCAACATAGGCTTAAAACCAACCTTTAAAAATGTGGTATAAACATAGAGAGCTGGGAAGCCCTGACAGTTGAGTGTTCTAATGGAGGTCAGCTGTTATCGACAGTGCTGTAGGTTTTGAAGAGGCACTAATACGGGGCAAAGGGGGTGGAAAGTACAGTAGAGTCTCACTTATCCAACATTCTGGATTATCCAACACATTTTTGTAGTCAATGTTTTCAATGCATTGTGATATTTTGGTGCTAAATTCGTAAATACAGTATTTACTACATAGTGTTAATGTGTAATGAACTACTTTTTCTGTAAAATTTGTTGTATAATATGATGTTTTGGTGCTTAATTTGTAAAATCATAACCTATTTTGATGTTTAATAGGCTTTTTCTTAATCTTTCCTTATTATCCAACATATTCGCTTATCCAACATTCTGCTGGCCCATTTATGTTGGATAAGTGAGACTTTACTGTACCAAGAAGAAGCTGCATCAAGCAAACCTTGTCATGACTGCCTTCCATCTGGAAATCTATGTCCTCATTTTGATGCCCACGTGGATCCAGAAAAGATCTCTACAATCCCTTACGGGCCCATCACATTCATACTTGGCCATGAGTACACACACACACACACACACACTACATATCGTTATGGAATCCTGGAAGTTCAGGTTTTACAAGGGCTTTAGCTTTCTCTGCCAAAGAGAGCTGGTGCCTTTCCAAACTAGAAATCCCAGGATTCCATAGCATTAAGCCAAGGCAATTAAAATGATTTCAAATTACATTAATTCTACAATGTAGATTCACCCTCCAACCTTGTTGATTTAAAATCCACTTACAATGTATGATTTTAATTACCCCCCCCAGTTGTCTCTCTCTCAACTCACCAAATTCTCTGACAATGCCTTCACCGATGCCCTTGGTGCCCCCTGTTACTATGACCACCTTGTTGGGATACCGCAATCCAGCTGCCATCACAGCATCCTTTGTAGTTTGCCTGATGTCCCAGCATTCAGATGACGTTTTAAATACAGCACCATGTGGTTTCCCTGAGATGCCTCGAGAGGTGGAGCATTCATTTTCTGGTAAGCTTGGGAACAGACAAGTTTGGGCGTTGTTGTTTTTTTAACAGATTTTGAATATGAGATATCTTGGAGACATCACAAGTCTAGGCAAAGAATTAATGTGTCTGCAAGATTAATATAAACATACTGTGGTTGAGGAGGGAGGGTGTGGGTGGTAGGGAGGGAAAAATATTGGATAAAAGGGAAGTAGTGTTGTTATGAATTATGAATGTAAAACCCAATAAAAATGTTAAAAAATAATAATAATGTGTCTTGTTTACACCTTGTGCACACAAAAGTCAGGGAAAACTACTTGAAGCCACACAACAACCACATCTTACCCCCATACTTTGTGAAGCAAAATCACATCTCTTTCAGCCAGGCATCCCAAAATCCAAGCATCTGAAGAAGTAGTTTTAATCAGTTCCCCCAGAAAATACAAAAAATAGTATTTCACTTCACCCTCTGACATGATCTTTGCTCCAAACAAGCTCTCTTCAGATATATTTTGGGGTTGTCAAGGTAAGTGTGATGACTCATGGGCCATGTAGTCCCGTTCCAAGTACTATTGTGGCAGACGAAGAGGAAAACTTTGGTTTCCCACTGTTTCAGCCAGAATTGGAGCCCTTGCACCTGCGGGATGTTTGCCCTCCAGAAGTCAGCCAAACAAGCCTTGGGCAGAAATCTCCCCCGTTCTCTCGCCGGGATAATTATAATCGAGATAGAGGCGCTAGGGAGGCGAATCGCCGAAGCGCCAGGATCGCTGCCAGACAATTAACTGATTAAGCCTGTTTCCCTTGGGAAATCTTAAGGAGTCATGCATCTGGACATAGTATGGGTTTCACTTCTTGTTCCCCAGGGAAAGTGTTCCTTGGCGGGAAAACAAGATCCTATATAGGTGTTTACCCGCAAGGAGATCCTTGCGGAGTCAATTCGTCAGCTTCAGGAGTGAGATCGTGTGTAGACTACGCTACTCCAGTTCCTTGTTTCCAGGTCCTTGTTCTCGTTCCAGCCCTGCCTTGTTCCCTGGACCTCGCCACGGATTTCGCCACGGACCCTGTTCTTGTTCCTTGCTTTTTGTTGCCTTGAATCAAGCCTTGTTTGCCAAGAATCTAGTTTGCTCTCCAGCCTTGTTATCAAGCTCCATTGGACTAAAGGACCCTGTCATTTCCCCACACTTTGCTCGGCAAAGTGTGTGTTTCGGTTATTGGATTATAACTTTGGACTCTAATATCTCATATTGGACATTGATTTCCTGGACTATATTTGACCTTTCCTGAAAGGTCTACTTCTGAACTATATTCTTCACTTGTTTTTATTGACTTTATATATTCCTTTAATAAAGATATTAGATAGATTCTGGTCTCTGTGCATGGTTATTGGTGCTCTGCAGCCTGGGTCCTGACAGTTTGACTCCGCCGCCCTAAGCACCAATTAACCTAGACCAGAATGTCTACAGGAGCCGGGGCGGGAGCCCAACCACTCAGCTACACCATTTCCAAGGATGAATTAGACAGAATCCGTGATACACTCCATACGCAGGAGGGAGAAATACGGGGCTTGAAGGAACGAGGTCTCTGGCTCCCTGCCCTGGCGCTTCCAACCAAGTTCTTTGGAGAAGCCTCCAAGGTTCATGTTTTCCGTCGCCAATGCCAGGCCTACATAGAAGCCCGTCATGCTGAGTTTCCCCAAGAAGATGTCAAGGTGGCGTGGATTTACAGTCTCCTAGAAGGGCCAGCGGCCAATTGGGCGATGGCGCTATTTGAT
Organism: Anolis carolinensis; assembly: GCF_035594765.1. NCBI lineage: Eukaryota > Metazoa > Chordata > Lepidosauria > Squamata > Anolidae > Anolis > Anolis carolinensis. The sequence goes on from NC_085846.1 coordinate 16,935,075, forward strand.
GCGGGCTCCACGCACCTAAGTTCCGCGCAAAACTTCCTGAACCACTTTAAGGCGACTTGGGGGATCGAGGACAATGTGGAGGCGGCCGGTCATAAACTCCGGCGCCTTTTCCAAGGGGACAGGCCGTTGTCCCAGTACATAGCCGAGTTCCGGGTGCTGGCCCAAAACACCGGTTGGAATGATATAGCCCTCAGAGGACAGTTTCGTGAGGGTCTCAACTTCGAGATGCAGGAAGAAATCTCCAAGGTGGACCCCCCAAACACTCTTGAGAGACTTATTGATCAATGTTTACGGGCTGAAGTCCTGCTTGCCAACAAAAAACAGTGGCTCCGAGGCCAGAGTGGAAGAGCAGGAGTGAAACCTCCCGCTTCCGCCAGTATTCAGCCACGTCCAGTGTGGAGACCCCCACCACCAGCCCCATACCCGAGAGGAAGCGAGGAGGAGCCGATGCAGTTGGGCAATGTGCGTCCCAGATTAGATGTTGCCGAGAAGGCCCGCCGCCAACGTTTAAACCTCTGTTGGTACTGCGGGAACGGGGGACACTTCGCCAGAGAATGTCCAGCCAAGAAAAAGCCCGCCGCTCGCTTGGCGGAGACGGAGACGGCCGAGGCGGCTGGCGCAAAGCCGGCGGGGGAAGCCAGCGACCGGGCGTAGAGAGGCTCGCCAACCCGGTCAAGAACCCCACTCAAGAGCCACAAACCGGAGTCTTATTTCTCCTAGTGGTCACATTGTGGTCAGTGAAAAAAGGACCCGTCATGATCCATGCCATGATAGACTCAGGAGCAACAAACAACTTCATCGATAGAGAGTATGCCGACTCTCTGGGATTACAATATCACAATTTCAAGAACGCCGGGTGGTGCAGGCAATCGATGGCCGTCCCCTAAAGACGGGTCCAGTAAGTCAATGGACCGAACCCACCAGGATGTGGATAAGGGAACATCAGGAAGAGATTTCCTTCTTTGTTACTGAGGTGCCCCACTTCCCTGTGATTTTGGGAATTCCATGGCTGACGCTCCACGACCCAAACATCTCCTGGACCAACAGAGAACTACAGTTTGCTTCAAAATATTGCCAAAACCATTGTCTAGTAGCCAAGGTCTGTCATGCCACAGACGCCGAGACCATCATCACCTTACCCAAGAAATATTCAGACTTTTAGGATGTTTTCAATGAAAAGGAAGCCGAGAAACTACCCCCACATAGACCATATGACTGTGCCATTGACTTGGTGGAGGGGGCCCCGATCCCGCGAGGACACCTCTACTCCTTGACGGAACCAGAGCAAGAAGCTCTCAGGGAGTTCATAGAGTCAAATCTTCGCAAGGGATTCATCAGACCCTCTCAATCCCCAGCTGCCTCCCCGGTGATGTTTGTGAAAAAGAAGTCAGGGGACCTACGCTTGGTTGTGGACTATAGAGCATTGAACAATATCACGAAGCGGAACCGCTACCCCCTGCCTTTGATCTCGGATCTATTAGACCGGCTTCGAGGGGCCAAGGTTTACACCAAGCTGGATCTCCGGGGGGCTTACAATCTAGTTCACATCAGGGAGGGGGACGAGTGGAAAACCGCTTTCCAGACTAAATTCGGATTATTCGAGTCCCTGGTCATGAATTTCGGTTTATCCGGAGCTCCCGCAACGTTCCAGCATTTTGTCAATGATATTTTCCAGGATTATCTAGATCGGTTCTTGATCATTTACCTAGACGATTTTTTGGTGTTTTCTAGATCACAATCGGAGCATGAGAAACACGTCAGATTGGTGTTACAACGATTGCGGGATCATGGACTATACGCCAAGTTGGAAAAATGCGCTTTTGATCTGCAAGAAGTAGATTTCCTGGGACACCGCGTCTCGCCACAAGGGCTCTCCATGGACCCGGCAAAGGTTTCAGCAGTATTGGAATGGCGGGCGCCAACCAACAAGAAAGAAGTGCAACGTTTCTTGGGGTTCGCGAACTACTACCGCAAGTTCATTCCAGACTTTGCCCGCTGGTCTGACCCAATCACCAGCTGCATCCGTGGAAAACAGCCTTTCCGCTGGACGGAGCAAGCAGAGAAAGGGTTCCAGCAACTAAAGAAGTTATTCACGTCCCAGCCAATTCTACAGCACCCTGATCCCAAAACCCCTTTTGTTGTGCAGGCTGACGCCTCCGATGTGGCAATTGGGGCTGTACTCATGCAACCAGTGGGAGAACATCTTCATCCTTGTGCCTTTTACTCCCGTCAACTAACAGCCCCAGAGAGAAATTACACTATTTGGGAGAAGGAACTTTTGGCCATAAAGGCAGCCTTTGAAAATTGGAGACATTGGTTAGAAGGGGCCAAATTTCCCATTGAGGTTCATACTGACCATCGTAATTTGGAACATCTAAGAACTGCCCGCAAGCTAAATCAGAGGCAGCAGCGCTGGGCTTTGTTTTTTGAGCGTTTTGACTTCCAGATCCATTATGTAACCCCAGCACAGACCAAGCAAGCAGATGCTCTATCACGGAAACCAGAGTATGCTGCAGGGCGCAGAGAGACCTTCGAATCCCAATTGCTGCAGCCCGAAAACTTTGCCACGCTCACAGTGGGAAACACCAAATCCACTGCAGTTGAACCAACTCCCTCTAATCCAGGACCCCTTTGTGCTCAAGAAATTAGAGCCAGTCAACAGGCGGATGCCTGGGCTCAAGATCAAATTCGCCAAGGACTACGTTTCCCTTTTTCACTTAAGGACGGGCTATTATGCTACAGAAATCATGTCTACATCCCTCCAGGTCCAGGCAGAGGAAAGGCACTTCACCTGTGTCATGACTGCAAGCCAGCAGGACATTTTGGACTTTTTAAAACCATGCATTTGATCCTAAGAGATTTCTGGTGGCCCAAGATCCGCAAGGATGTAGAGAAATATGTCAATACCTGCCCGGTATGCCAGCGTTCCAAGACAAGAAGAGAGAAGCCCTCAGGGCTACTGCATCCCCTTCCTACTCCATCTCGTCCATGGGAGATAATTTCTGCGGATTTTATCACTGACCTACCACCTTCCCTTGGATTCACCACGATCCTAGTGGTGGTGGACCTTTTTACCAAGTTGGCCCATTTCATTCCCTGCGATGGCCTCCCCACGGCCAAAGAGACTGCAGATTTATTCCTTCAGCATGTTTTCAGACTACATGGATTGCCCAAGAGTTTAGTCACGGACCGTGGATCTCAATTCACCTCTCGTTTCTGGAAGGCACTACAAAAACTATTGGGCATAGACTCTCGTTTATCTTCAGCTCACCATCCCCAAACGGATGGGCAAACTGAGCGCACCAATGCCACTTTGGAACAATACCTTCGCTGTTATGTAAACTACCAGCAGGACAATTGGGCTTCCCTGTTACCTCTGTCAGAGTTTGCCTACAACAACGGTGTCCAGGCTTCAACTAAAGAAACACCGTTCTTTGCAAACTACAGATTCCACCCACGTTTCTTTCCTCCTGTCATTGAAACCTCAGAAGTCCCCGCAGCGGAGGACTGGCTGCAAGAACTCACAGCGGTGCAACAACTATTGCTCCAGCAACTGGACCAAGCCAAGGAGGACTATAAACGCCACGCTGACAGTCATCGCCAGCCGGGCCCCAAATCAAGGTAGGAGATCGGGTTTTGCTGTCCATTCGCTTTTTACCCTCCCACCGTCCCTGCCAGAAGCTAGATGCCCGTTTCATTGGTCCCTATCCAGTGGTGGCGCAACTTAACCCCGTGACTTTCAAACTCCAACTTCCGCGCTCTATGCGCATTCATCCAGTGTTTCATCGCTCCCTGCTCCTTCCGGCGGATGGTGTACGCCCTGATGCAGACCGGCCGGCCCCCACCCCTGTTTTGGTGGACGGGGAGGAGGAATTCGAGGTTCAGGACATTTTGGATTCCCGCTTCCACCGCCGCCGCCTTCAGTATCTCATTGACTGGGTGGGTTTTGGCCCCGAAGAACGCTCTTGGGAAGACGCTTCCATAGTCCATGCCCCCGACTTAGTCCGCCGCTTCCATCAGGCCTACCCCGCCAAGCCACGGTCCCGCGACTCGAGGAGAGGGGCCATGTTTGAGGGGGGCCTTGAGGGCGGGGATAGTGTGATGACTCATGGGCCATGTAGTCCCGTTCCAAGTACTATTGTGGCAGACGAAGAGGAAAACTTTGGTTTCCCACCATTTCAGCCAGAATTGGAGCCCTTGCACCTGCAGGATGTTTGCCCTCCAGAAGTCAGCCATATTCGCTTATCCAACATTCTGCTGGCCCATTTATGTTGGATAAGTGAGACTTTACTGTACCAAGAAGAAGCTGCATCAAGCAAACCTTGTCATGACTGCCTTCCATCTGGAAATCTATGTCCTCATTTTGATGCCCACTTGGATCCAGAAAAGATCTCTACAATCCCTTACGGGCCCATCACATTCATACTTGGCCATGAGTACACACACACACACACACACACACACACATATACACACACACACTACATATCGTTATGGAATCCTGGAAGTTCAGGTTTTACAAGGGCTTTAGCTTTCTCTGCCAAAGAGAGCTGGTGCCTTTCCAAACTAGAAATCCCAGGATTCCATAGCATTAAGCCAAGGCAATTAAAATGATTTCAAATTACATTAATTCTACAATGTAGATTCACCCTCCAACCTTGTTGATTTAAAATCCACTTACAATGTATGATTTTAATTACCCCCCCCCCCCAGTTGTCTCTCTCTCAACTCACCAAATTCTCTGACAATGCCTTCACCGATGCCCTTGGTGTTACTATGACCACCTTGTTGGGATACCGCAATCCAGCTGCCATCACAGCATCCTTTGTAGTTTGCCTGATGTCCCAGCATTCAGATGACGTTTTAAATACAGCACCATGTGGTTTCCCTGAGATGCCTCGAGAGGTGGAGCATTCATTTTCTGGTAAGCTTGGGAACAGACAAGTTTGGGCGTTGTTGTTTTTTTTAACAGATTTTGAATATGAGATATCTTGGAGACATCACAAGTCTAGGCAAAGAATTAATGTGTCTGCAAGATTAATATAAACATACTGTGGTTGAGGAGGGAGGGTGTGGGTGGTAGGGAGGGGAAAATATTGGATAAAAGGGAAGTAGTGTTGTTATGAATTATGAATTATGAATGTAAAACCCAATAAAAATGTTAAAAAAAATAATAATGTGTCTTGTTTACACCTTGTGCACACAAAAGTCAGGGAAAACTACTTGAAGCCACACAACAACCACATCTTACCCCCATACTTTGTGAAGCAAAATCACATCTCTTTCAGCCAGGCATCCCAAAATCCAAGCATCTGAAGAAGTAGTTGGTTTCCCACTGTTTCAGCCAGAATTGGAGCCCTTGCACCTGCGGGATGTTTGCCCTCCAGAAGTCAGCCAAACAAGCCTTGGGCAGAAATCTCCCCCGTTCTCTCGCCGGGATAATTATAATCGAGATAGAGGCGCTAGGGAGGCGCATCGCCGAAGCGCCAGGATCGCTGCCAGACAATTAACTGATTAAGCCTGTTTCCCTTGGGAAATCTTAAGGAGTCATGCATCTGGACATAGTATGGATTTCACTTCTTGTTCCCTAGGGAAAGTGTTCCTTGGCGGGAAAACAAGATCCTATATAGGTGTTTACCCGCAAGGAGATCCTTGCGGAGTCAATTCGTCAGCTTCAGGAGTGAGATCGTGTGTAGACTACGCTACTCCAGTTCCTTGTTTCCAGGACCTTGTTCTCGTTCCAGCCCTGCCTTGTTCCCCGGACCTCGCCACGGATTTCGCCATGGACCCTGTTCTTGTTCCTTGCTTTTTGTTGCCTTGAATCAAGCCTTGTTTGCCAAGAATCTAGTTTGCTCTCCAGCCTTGTTATCAAGCTCCATTGGACTAAAGGACCCTGTCATTTCCCCACACTTTGCTCGGCAAAGTGTGTGTTTCGGTTATTGGATTATAACTTTGGACTCTAATATCTCATATTGGACATTGATTTCCTGGACTATATTTGACCTTTCCTGAAAGGTCTACTTCTGAACTATATTCTTCACTTGTTTTTATTGACTTTATATATTCCTTTAATAAAGATATTAGATAGATTCTGGTCTCTGTGCATGGTTATTGGTGCTCTGCAGCTTGGGTCCTGACAGTAAGTGTTTTTTCCATATGTGATGGACTTGAAAATGAAAAACTTTGGTCTAGTTAAAATGTCATCATAGGCAATCACGTGCAACCAAGTACAGTATGATTGTCTTTCAAGTTAAAAGTCTTACAGTAAGTTACTATGGAGACCTATTCTCGATCCACCTGGTCTTTCAAAATGAGGACATAGATTTCCAGATGGAAGGCTGTCATGACAAGAGACTGCTTGATGCACCTTCCTCTTGGCACGTTTCTTCTTTTTTTGCCCTCTATTCATGCCTCCTTACAATCCATAGTACCATTGATAACAGATGACCTCAAGTTAGTACGCTTGAGTGCCCGAGCTTCCTGATTCTTGGTGGTTATGCTTGTGCCCTTAAGAAGACTTCTTATCTAGTTCTCCAGCCTGGGTGCTGGCAGTTTATCAGCTAACATCATCTCGTGACCTTTCAGGCCAATGGGAAATGCACACCTCTTTCTCTTTGACTAAGTGGTGCTCAGCTAAAAACAAGGTGTTTTACTTCTTTCAGAGAGAAATTAGGGGCTCTGGTATTTTATATGTGGGTGTTATACTGAATTCCAGGAGTTCCCAAACTTTTTTGGTTATAAAACCATAATACCCCAAGATTTCAACCTAGAATCTTAGCTTTCTCTCTCACAGGATATGTGGCCACTTTCAAAAGATGTTACCAGGCCTCAAAAACTACTTTAATGTTCAACATTTCCTTTTCCCAAATGGTAAAACTTCTCTTGGAAGTTGTCAATGGACAGGAAAAATCTGCACATGACAGCAGGTCTTTGCCATGCGTTTGCAGCCCCACAGCCCCAATTGCAACATCCAAAGCATTGCCCTGAACCACAAAAGGGGTTCTTGGATCAGGGTGCAGTAGGATGGGCTCTGATGCAACATGCTCTTTGAGCTGCTGGAACTCATTGCACAGTCCACTGAAAAACAACTTTACCCTGCAGGCATTGTGCGATGGAGTCTGCCAACTCTGCAAAATAGGGGATAAAGCATCTCTAATAGTTTGTAAACCCCCAAGACCATTTGACATCTTTCTTACTCTGGGGAGGCAGCCAGGAAAGAATGGCCTCCACCTTTGCAGGGCCCATGGCCACCACTCTGGCCAACAATTGATAATTGGGGAAGTCCACTTCCTGCAGGTCCAAAGCACACTTCTCCAGCTTGGCATACAGATAGCGCTCTCGCAATCACTGAAGCATAGCCTGGACATGCATCATCATCATCATCATCATCATCATCATCATCATCATCATATCATTTGCCTCCTGATTCGGGGAGTAAATTAGAAACTTTTTTGGACAAAGAGGACTGTAGTCCTGGCTGGAGGAGGGATGTATGAAATCCCATCAGAGACTCTTCTCAAGGAATTCCCACATAGCTGCAAGTTTTGTTTCTGACACGGAGTAAATCTGACCACTGGGAATTGGGGATCCTTGGATTCAATTAATATCACAATCATAGGGGTGGGGCAGTGATAGTTTATCTGCCTCAGTCGCATTGAAGATATCTTCATAGTCCTTATACTTTTGAGGCAAGACCATTGACGATTCTACCACCAACATTCAGGAGCTGCAATGCACTACTTTGACCAGCAAAGTTCCTGACAGTACTGAAATGTGAACAGAACCAAGAGATGCACTGATCATGTTTGACCAGCCTTGGCATCTCCAAGACTAATGGGAAATGACGAACTGCAGCCAAGAAAAATAGAAGTTGCTCCACATGCCTTTGCATCTCCAGAGTCAATGGAGAGATCTGTTGTTTTATAGGGCCTCATTTTAACAGCCTCACATCAATAGTCTCAACAGGGAGGGGTGCTGGCAAGTCCTGTATGATGTTTTTTATTTTTCAAAAAGTCCAGATTCATGAATTTTTTGGCGGAACCAGAATCAGTCATGGCTCCAGCACAACAGACCAGCTCATTACTGGTGCAGAGGCTCACCAGCAACACCAAAGGGTCCTTTCTGTGCTCATGGGAGGACTATCAGCCCTTCTCTTGCCAAGATCACAAGCCCTCTCTGGCCTGATTCTGTCCGTTTTCCATCCGTAAAGGCTTCCCAGCCTTGGTTGGACAAACTTTGACAAAATGCCCAGCCTAACTGCAGTGCAAACACAAGTTTTTGTTTGTACTGCAGTCAAGCTGCGATTCAGTGGCAATGACAGAGCATAATGGGAGTTAGAGTTTACCCATATCCTTATGCATTTTTAATGGGACCATCCATAAAATCCCAAACCAACAATGACAAATTCTATGAATTATCATTACAGAATTCCTAACCCAATCATTGCCTAAGCTAGTAAAGAATAATTATAAAAATAATATCTTAACACTCTAGGTGTTAGCAAAAATCTTCACATTTTGGCACAGCTGACAAGTTAAAAGGAAAAGAATGGTGTATGTCCCTCTGAGTTCTCTAAATGCAAATTGAAAATATAAGAATTAAGCCTTTGTAAGAGTGTTGAGTGCACTAATACGTTTTCAAAGTACTCATTCAGTGGATTCATTTCAGGCATTTCGCAAACAAATCCACTGAATGCGTACTTCAAAAACTTATTGGTGTTTATTCAGCTCAGCTTGGCAGTGGAGCATGCCACTGCTCTTATGGTCCAGCTGCCTAATTATTATTAATTACACACACACACACACACACACACACATATATATACACCCTGCTTAATCTCCCCAAAGGGGGCTCAAAGGAGGAGGAAAGCTCCCACTTGTTCTTTTCTTCCTATATAATGTAGATCAAATTCTCTTTGAGATACAAAATGTAATTGTGATCCAAGAAGGGAAAAACACACACACACACACACACAAACAAACATGACATAAAAAGGTTAAGACTCTTTGAGTTAAATGTTTATTGAGTATAAAAATTAGAATTGCTCACATATGAAAAGATATGTTTGTTGTTAGTGTTACAATATCAAGAAGAGATTAAGAAATCGCTTCCTTGGATGGGAACAAGGATTCATCCATGGAGGTCTTTACCACACTTTCACTTTGCCCCCAATATTAAGCAGCATTTATCTTTGCAATGCGGGCAACTGTTCCAACAGGGAGAGCTCATCCAATCCGCATCGTTCTGGAGTTTATTGACCTTTTCTGATCTGGGAGGCAGGTCTTTTGGAAGTGGATTTCACAGTCCAGATTTGAGGGCAATTTGCTAAATCTCATACCTGAGCTCCCAACTGGGAATGATATGGGAAGGGACCTATTCCTTGGCACAGCTCTGGGTTGAAGGATGTGGTTGGAATGGAGCATCAAAACAACCGAAGGACTAAATGCTGGAAACCACAGATCTAGAATTCCACATGCTTCTTAGCCTTTTCTTATATGGGTAATGCATGGATTGGAAAAACTGTACCTGTTGCTATTCTGCTTTCCAAAACAAGAAGAAAGTCCTGTGGCAAAGCACCTTCTTCACCCTTATCATATCTGAATGTATTATATTATTTGGATGATTACCCGGGAATCATGTAGCCCTCCAGATGTTGCTGAACTGCAATATCCAGTGCCTTCTTCACATAGACTGTATTAGTTGCTCGCTGTTGGGAATTATAGTCAAACAAACATTTAGAAGGAGACATAAACCCTCCTGCAATTTTTTCTGTATGGGCTACAATGCACGGATACAACTACCTTGTGAAGTGGAAATCAGATAGATTGTCATTCTACCTTGTAGTCACCACAATCCTCCCTTTCTGGTTGACTCCACTAATTTTTAGAGCCACATCCAGGAGTAACTTGACTCTTATGGGCAAAGCCAAGCTCAGCTCCACCACTAAGCACAAGGTCAAATCCTGTGCAGAATGTGGCATCGGCAGCAAGGAACAGGGCAGCCTTGGCAATCTCTGCAGGGGTCCCCATCCGTCCCATAAGCTATAGACATAATGGAGAAGAAAGAGTGCAGTGTAAAATTATTGCTTGATGATAATCTCATGAGTGTGCACAAACATACACAAATCTTTGGAAGTCATTTCTTTCAGTTAAAAAAAAAGTTTCTGGCCCGTAAGTTTGTAAGACAAGTTTATGTGAAAACTAAAAAAAAATCCACAGTCAAACCTCTATATTTGTTGGGGTTAATGCACAATAACCTCATAGAATTAGAAAAGCCACAACTAAAAACAATCTCTCTTAAGCCAATTTAGGAATTTCGAGGACCTCAAGCACAACTCTTGTCAATTTCCATCAGAAGTTGACTATAGATTAAAACTGGAGGCCCTAGAAAAGCCATACTAATCCAATCAATGAACAAATTTGTGAATAATCAAACTCACACTCCTCCTCATAAGTTCATTTTATAAACTCAAAAACCAACATATCCATTAGCCCTGGGTCCATCAAGCACTTGCCTGAAAATCTTTGCCTTTCTGGATCGCTGCCTCTGGATCAGGATCTTTGTTTGCAAGTTTTTCCCACATTGGAGTCCAGATATTGGCAGGTGAGATGCTAGATTTTTTTTAAAGGAAGGAAGACAGGTTTGGTAGGGGAATCACAAAAGAGTAAGCATATCTATTTCCACATGGTGAACACTGCCTCTTCCTCCCCATTTCTAGAGTCCATTGAGAGTCCGATGCAGGGGAATTTCCTGTCAGCGTCCATTAGCGCAACGTCTGAAACAGTCCAAAAAAGGAAATGTGGAGAAGACAGTCAGGGATAGTCTTCTAGACTCAGGAACCAGTATATATCTGGAGAAAACATCCCAAACCACGTGGGATAGGAGAAGTCAAATTTGCCCAGGTTGAATTGCTTCAGTGACGTTGAGTAAGGGGTGTTCTTATGGGCAATCTGCTATCACGCATTGACATGTCTCCCCCAAAATCCTACTTCCTGAACCTGGCATGGTAATTATTTTAAGTCTTGTTTCCCCTCAGCTGTTTCGATTTACTCTAAAGCAGCGGATCGAGGGGAAAGCCAGATTTCTCCTCAAGTGGTGTCATATTTAATATCAGCCAAGCCCTGTACGTTAATAGCCCCCTTTAACATCAGTCGTACCTGTTGACTCGGACACAATGCTTGCTCTCATCAATGGCCAGAGCTTTTGTCATTGCAGTAACAGCACCCTACATGTAGAAGGATTGATTTTATTATACAGCACTTATATTTGAAATATTTCTATACGGCCTTTGGAAACAGAACCACATACGAAGCGGTCCGTCAGGCAAAACGTTGAAACAAAGCAGTGCCAAAGACAGTTGATGATAACCCACATAAAACATTTAAAGCAGCCCGATCAATAAAAATCATGTAAAAGAAAGGCTTAGATTGCCAATATCAGCCCCTAATAAAGAAGAGTGTCAAGAAAATTGGGTTTTCTTATAAGAATGGGGCTACCACAAAAAGGCTCTGCTTTCCTATATCTAGTAGAAGGGGTAACATTTGTAGTATCCAAAAATATTTTCCCTGACAATGGCACAGTAGAAGCAAACAATAATAACCTGGCCTAGAAGAAAACAATAATACCTTAGACTGTTCTTATCGGTTTTAACAGAAGCTTATAAGAAATGTTAGAACAATATGGAAGTGGGGGAGTGGTGGGAGTCGGGACCCCTGTATTTAGGTCCTATTGCTCCAACCTACCTTAGTTGCAACAAAAATTGGAGATTTCCTGTCTCCAAAAATGCCGACAATGCTGGACATATTGATGATGTTCCCTTTTCTTTTACGGATGAAAGGCAAAGCATACTACAAATGGAAAAAAGTAGATGAAATTGAGTTGGAAGAAGAATATACAAACATTTGAAACTGGTCCACATTGAGTCCATGTATAGCCCAACCACTTATCTTAGTGTCTCAGGTTCGGGATGTCATGTTTTTAATTATGCAATTGTTTATTCACTTTGTACTCTATGGGAGAGGGGGAGGGACATCATCTACATAGGACTAGTAATAAGAATAATAAGAAGGTCCTCTTGATGACAGCTGCTATTCAGGTTCCGGCTGAAGACCTAAATGTATACGGCAGATTATGCAGTCGATGGTCAATACTATAGGTAACCCAGAACCATACCACGTAGGACTTTAAAAGTAAAAAACCAACCCTTTGTACTTTGTCGGGGAACTAACTAGAAACCAATGGAATCATTTTAGCATATTACACTCCTAAATGTTCCCATAACCAGTCTGGCTGCCATGGTTTCAACTAAATGGAGTTTTCAACTGGAGTTTGTACAGAGGAAGCACAATATACAGAGCATTGCAGACCCCCTCTTGTTGGGATTATCAGCATGTGCATTACCATCTTTCATTCCTCCAACCCTAGGAAGGGAGCAGCTGCCATATCAGCCAAAGCCGGTACTAAGACCGTCTGACCGTCACATCTATCTGGGCTAAATTTGGAGAGACAAATTCAGAGGCATGCCAAAGCTGCAAACACGGCATTTCAAGGAAGTTGTAACCCCATCCAGAACTGGTTGGCATACCCCTAATCTCTTAATGACAAGCATATCTCTCTTATCTGGATCAAGTTTTAATTTGTTTTTTCTTCACACAGCCCATTACTTCTATGCATTCATTCAGACACACTATCCTTAGCTAAAGCTGTTTTTGGTGGCATGGAGAAGCATATTTGGGTGCATCGGGATACTGATAGCACCCCACTCCTTGCCATCGGATAATTTCTCCTAGCAATTTCATGCCACACAACAGTTCCTTATTAAACCTGGAACCACTTGTCTACTAAGTGTGTGCTGTTTTTCAGAGCTCAGAAAAGAAGCTTTTTTAGGGGAACGGTGCTTTGCTGGACTACAAGTCCCATGGCTATGGTTGTAGGGAGATTCAAAAAACGGTGGCCCCAAAGAACAGCTTTCCCAATGCCTGACAATTATTAATTATCTCATGGCAGACATTAACCTAAATAGGGGCAGTTACCCAGTGGCAGAAAACATTTTGGCACTAACTTCACTCAAAGAAAGTAAATGCAATTAGTTTAGGTCCATCCTACTGCATCTCTAGATACATTTGGGTAAATATCTGAAAATCATTAGAGCTACTATCAGCCTTCCTCTGGCCTGGGGTCTTCTTGAAGTCCTGGACTACAATTCCCATCTTCCTCACCTAGATGAGTGATAGCAACTATGGACCCATCTGGCACACATTGCCTGATTGGAGATGATGATAATATTCAGATGGGTCAGTTTTTTCGGGCTGCAATTCAGAGAATGCCTTTCCACTGCCTATACTGGTTAAGGATGCTGGGATGCACAGTTCAAAAGTTCCTGAGCAGCTGCATGGCTACACCACTAAGCTCAAGGGACTGATGTTATATAAAGCAGCTTCGTGAAAATTTCTTGATATTACTCACCTTAGATGCTAAGAAGTAGCCGACAACATTGATGGCGATGAGGTTGTGGAAATCTTCTGCAGTGCAATCATCGATTGTTCGGTAAGGGGGATCTGTGGGCAGGTGGATATGAAAAAGATGGTATTTTCAGATAATGTAAGAACCAGAAAAAAACTTCCTGTTTATTTCTTTATTGCTCTTTATTCCAGTAAACCAGGATTTATGTATGGAACTTCAGTAAAAAAGGGAGTGTGACTATTACACAGTGGCAACTATTATGTGATGAAATACAATATACATCATGATGGCCTTCTATATCAGTGAACACCATCATTTCAAAGCTGCATTTCATCCACAGCTCCATGAGCTGGCTTTTAACATATCTAAAAAAGTCCTTGCGCTCAAGAAACAAGGGACCCCGATTCTTCCAACATGCTCTTCCCCGCCAGTGCTTTGGGAATGACTTACGGATGGCAACATTGTTCACCAGACAGTCAAGGCATCCATAACGTTCAATGGTCACGGCAACTAGATTCTTGGAAAGGGACAAGGTTAGCAAAAGGTGAGAGTTGAAACAGGGGAGATGGTTAGCAAAATATGAAACACAGTTCCTACATGTTTACATGTGAAAATTGCCAGAATGGCTTTCCACAATGCACACTCCCCCACAGCCCACCCTCCCCCACACGGTAGCTACAACCAGGGAAGATGTAGGGTGTATCCATACCCCATCTCATGTGGAAACATTGTATTGAGGAAGGTGCGACAACTAAACTGGGTTATGACAGTCATAATTCCTACAATTAACAACCCCCAGAACACATTTTAAGCGAGACTGGGAAACCTTACTTTTTAAGACTTTGCTTCCAAAATCCTTCAAACACCAGCTAATGGAGGATTCTGGGAGTTATCATCCAAAGAACTACATTTTCAATTGTAGCCTTTAAGAATGCATTCGTGCCAAGGGAAAAGTGGCATTGAAGTCACCAAAGAAGTGGCACTAAACGACGGTTCCTGGAGACCTGGGTTTGACTTCCCCTTGACCATGGAAACCCACTGGGTGACCTTAGATTGAGTCACACACTCTCCGCCCCAGAAAGCCCAGTGATAGCTTCACTTTGGGGTTGGCATAAGTGGAAAACAACCTGAAGGCACATAGCAATAAAACAGCTCTCCCTACCTGGCACCTTTCCCTGCAGAGTCCCAGCCTACCTTAATAGCTTTTTCGCAGCGAACATCGCAGATCTGAAAGTACGCTTCCCCAGGGCTCCCACAATACTCCAGTTCCTGCACAATCGCCTTCCCCTGTTCTTCTGCAAAGACAGTTGCAAACAGAGTTTGTGAGGAATTAGGAGAGCAATTCCAGCTCCAGGTGATAAAGAGGTAAGTCTGAGTTGACTTAGCCATATAATCATTGATGCAATGGGTCTCTACATACTTGCAAATGTGGGGAAACTGCAAATAAAAACTGTACTGTTTTTACCTGAGAACACCTCTCTAGAAATCTCTAGGTTCAATTCTGTGGTCACCTTCTGCAGAAGAATTGCATTGGAGGAACTAGAGACATCGTATTAATCAAATGTGCAAATAATCAAATGCACAACAATTAACCCTGAAAATGTGGAGGCAAACTGTATTATTGTAGCAGACATGATATCACTTTAGTTTCAATTCCAGCTCAAATTCATAAGCTATGATACCACACAAACATGCAGTGAGTATATATGCTAGGAATTGATTTGCCATTTCTGTATGATAGGGTTTTTGTGCTACAGCTACCAAATTCAGCAAAGAAAGTCAATCTTCTATATCCACAGAATCAACAATCTACAGCTTAAAAATATTCCAAAAATTCCCATTTTACCATTTTATATAAGAGACACCATTTTACTATCACTGTCATCTGTTTACATCTGAATTGATGAGTTGGTATGCTTGGACTCCAGGTCCTATCAGCCTTCCCATGATAAGAATGAATGAGTGCTACAATCCAGAAATGAGGAAATGATTTCCAGAAATGTAGATCAGGAACAATTCCCTGTCTCTGATTTACATAACTCTGTTTACATCATCCTTCAGAGAAACGGTGATTACAACTCCATGCTGTAGGAGACTCATATTCCGTGTAGTTTAAGCAAGCTGATATGGAAACACTGGATAGTGAATGGAATCTCTTATAATGTTTAAGTATGGGTGGAGGGAGAGTCTCACCTTCACTTTCTCTGGCACAGAATACCACTTTGGCTCCCTGGTGGACTGGGAATGAAAAGAAGGAGGGAAAATGAATGCCAAACAAAATCTACCAACTCTGTTAATATCTGCACATTAATGAATTAAAAACAAAAAAATTATTACACTAAATATTCCATTAGAGATCAAGCATCCCTCATCAGAAAATCCAAAATACAGTAGAGTCTCACTTATCCAAGCTAAATGGGCCGGCAGAAGCTTGGATAAGCGAATATTTATAATTACTGTATTTACGAATTTAGCACCAAAATATCATGATATGTTGAAAACATTGAGTACAAAAATGGCTTGGATAATCCAGAAACTTGGATAAGTGAGGCTTGGATTAGTGAGACTCTACTGTACTCCAAAATCCAAAACTGTCCACGTAGGTGTCTGAGACATTGACATCTTTGCTTTCTGATGTTTCATGCACAAAATTGTTTAAAATGTTGTCTGGAGTGACTTCCAGGCTATGTGTAAATCCAATATACAGTATTTCTTGTCCCAAGCATATTGGATATGGAATATTCAACCTGTATTTCATGTTGTCCCTAAAGCAGCCAACTCCAATATGATGCCCAGATTGGTTAGACTAAAACTCCACAGACATCATGCTGGAAGGGAATTTTTTTCATGTCAGGAGCGACTTAAGAAACTGCAAGTCGCTTCTGCTGTCAGAGAATTGGCTGGCTGCAAGGACATTGCCCAGGGGATGCCCAGGTGTTCGATGTTTTACTATCCTTGTGGGAGGTTTCTCTCATGTCCCCGCATGGGAAGCTGGAGCTGACAGAGGAAGCTCACCCACTCTCCCCAGATTTGAACCGCCAACCTGTCAATCAGCAGTCCTGATTAACCATTGTTCAACAGTTTAACCCATTGCAGCACCGGGGGCTGGAAGGGAATTATGGGAAATGTTGTCCAACACATCTTCAGGACAGCAGGTTCAGGGAGGATGGGATGGGAATCATGTGGCATGCTGTTAAGTTTCACTGCCCAGCATTTCCCACCCTGCCGGTGCTGAATAAGTAGTTCTTTGTTTGCTGACAAATATTGTACAAATGAACAACTTCCAACTCGTGGTTAGCACAGCAGTTTAATACCAGGCCAGGTGAGTTATGCTGTAGGGGAAATATCTTGTCATCACACAAATGCACATTGGCCTCTTACATTCCAGAATCATACCATATATACCATATATGCTATATACAGTAAATATATACTGCATTTCTTCAATTCTGAGATGTATTTTTCCTATGTAAACAGCTCTAAAATATAATTACAATGGTTTCCTATGTATTTTTATTGCTGTGGTGGGTGGTACTGAAATCTTACAATCAATGGCGTCTTACAATTAAAGAAATATGGTATATGTCATTCCACTTGCCAGATTGCAATTATACGTTATCTACTGCATCTTCCTCATTATTATTGATTATAAAGAGTGTATTTACACTGTAGAATTAAGGCACTTTGATGCCACTGTCACAGCTCAATGCTACAGATTCCTGGAAATTCTGGTTTTGCAATGGCTTTCTCTGCCAAAGAGAGCTGGTGCCTTACCAATCTAGAAATTCCAGGTTTCCATACAACGGGGTCATTTATTCTACAGTGTAAATCAGTGGTTTTCAACCTGTGAGTCTCCAGGTGTTTGGCCTAAAACTCCCAGAAATCCCAGACAGTTTATCAGCTGTTATGATTTCTGAGAGTTGACGGCCAAAACATCTGGAGACCTACAGGTTGAAAACCACTGGTGTAGATGCACCCTCCAACCTTGTTGATTTTTTTAAGAAAAAAACTGTATTTATAATGTATGATTTTAATTACCACTACCATTTTTCTCTCTCAACTCACCAAATTCTCTGACGATCGCTTCGCCGATGCCCCTGGTGCCCCCCGTTACTATGACCACCTTCCCCGGATACCGCAGCCCAGTTGCCATCACAGCTCCTCTTACTATTCTGCCTGATGACTCCACATCCAGCTGGTCTTTTAAATACACACAGCACCATCTGGTTTCCCCCACTACACATGCACACCCCTCAAGATGCCATTAGAGGTTGAGCATCCCTTATCTGGAATGCTTGGGAACATGTCTTTTGGCTTTGGTTTTTTTCAGATATTGGATATTTGTGCATGTGCAGAATGAGATATCTTGGTGATATCTCAGGTCTACGCAAGAAATTAATGTATGTTTCATTTAAATCTTGTATATACAACAATCTGAGGAAACCACTTGAAGGTACACAACAACCACATGATAACTCATACTCAGCCAGTCAGCAAAACCAAAATTAAATAATCTGAATAAGCAGTTTTATCCAATTCCCACTGAAAATACAAAAACAGCATTTTACTTCAGCCTCAGAAGCAGAAGTCAACTGATTAAGATTTTAAAATATGAACCTCTAAAAATGTAATAGAATCCTCAAGTTCTCAGTTCTCAGTTTTTATACCACATTTTATGTTGGAAATAGCAATCTCCCCAGTCTTTCACTATTTATTTGTTAATGTATATATTTGCTAACCTGTATTCTATGTGTATGTTGATTTGCCAGTTTAACTGTACCTCTATGGTGTGGGAGGGGTTATAGACATGTGATTGTACTGAGCATGTTCAGACCCGGGACTCTATTTTGTATTCAGTGTCTGCTTTACACTTCAGTGTAGGTGGATGTATGTTTGCATCAGACCTCAGTGGAGGTGGATGCATGTATCTGTTTGGACTTCAGTAGAGAAGCATGATTTTGGACTTCAGTGAGTACAACTATACTTAAAGACTATGGACTATTGATTAAGAATTATACCCTGTGTACTACTCAACACAGAGAGAAGCTACATTCTATCTATAACTGAACTTTAATAAGAAATGTGCCTGTATGGTGAATTAATACAAGATGTTTGTGAGTAAACAAGATATGTTATTTTTCAAAGAAGACTGTTTTTTTTATCTCTGAGTGCATAGTTTAAACTAAGAGGTTCCAAGGGAGTGTATATCTTTTGGGCAATTGCAACTGCAATTTCAACTTCAAAGTAACAACCATCCTCTGCTAACCAAATAGTTTAAAGACATGGTTCTTCAGTTTAACAGCTGAGTTACCTGTGCACCATAACATGATGCTTGTGAATATCACTTGTTCAAAGGGTTGACTTCTAACAAGGTCATGCTTTTCATGGCTAGTGGTTTTCAAAAGGTGGTCTCCACATGTTCATGGAGATTCACATTTGCCAAACGGATATGACATCATTTTTCCTTTTCAATAAGGTTATGATTGCCATTTATTTTCCAAAAGGATATGTGCCCAGAGTCTGGGTGCAATTATTTCCAATACATATTGCTTAGTTTTAAATTTAAAAGATGGCAAAATATTTGATCTGTTCTTTTTTCACCCTCTTCTTTGCATGTTACAGTATTTCTGTCACTGGTGCCAAATTTTCTGTAAAAATACACTAGTTTTTTTTGTGTCAGGAGCGATTTGAGAAACTGCAAATCGCTTCTGGTATGAGAGAATTGGCCATCTGCAAGAACGTTGCCCAGGGGACGACTGAATGTTTTGATGTTTTTACCATCCTTGTGGGAAGCTTCTCTCATGTCCCCGCATGAAGCTGGAGCTGATAGAGGGAACTCATCTGCACTCACGCCAAAATGAAACGCAAAATTCCCTGAGAGGTTGAACCTCTCTTTTCTGGATTGATTGGGAACAGATGTGTTTTGGCTTTGGGGAGTTTTCAGATTTTGGCGTATTTGCATATACAGAATGAGGTATCTTGGAGATATCTCAAATCTAAGCAAGAAATTAATTATTTCTGTATGCCTTGTACACATATATTCTGAGGAAACGAACCAAAGGCCTACAGCATATTCAAATTTTGTGAAGAAAAATCACATCTCTTCCAGTCAGCAAAATCAAAATTAAGGCATCCGAAGAAGCAGTTTTATCCAGTCGACGTTAACAACAGACAAACGCAGCCATGCACCTCGCCCTGAGGTGGAGACGTTCTCAGAAGTTCCTCATACTACTTAAGATTTATGAGCAATTTAACCAAGATCAAAGAGATCTAACTAGTGATGCTGGAGAAAATGAGTTTTGCCTACAATTGTGTAAAGATTGGCATCATTAATTCTTTTTGGAAAGTGTGAATACCATTAGAAATCGGCAAAGGAAGATGAACCTGTACAAATTACAGGATAAAGGTGTACCCAAAATTTGGGGCATGATGTTCAAATGGTTTAATGGAAAAAACATCTGGATTAAATACATAAAATGTACCTTATGCTGCAGTTTAAAAGAAAATATGTATTATATTCGGTAAAATGAGAGAATTAGTGCCCAATAAGTTATGTATAAAATAAATGTCTACAAAAGGTTTAAGTCGATGTTGCCATTGTCAAGATAATGACATATTTGATCCACATGTAGATAGTCATTTTTATGATAATTCAATACATTTTAAAGGTAAATTTTGCCATGTCATCAGAAATGATTTGCTATTTATCCAGGATGTGAAAATGGATAATATACACTACTTCTTCAATGTGTAACAGAATGGCAGTAATATTTTTTTGCTCAAATTGGAAATGAACTGAAGCACCAACAATGGTAGAATGGGTTGTCAATGTTGCTGATTTTGTTCAAATTAACAAAAATATCAACCAAATTAAGGTTATGGATCTTTTGAGCAATAAAAAAATCCAATAATGCCATAATTGATGGTTATGGCTGTTAGATGTTTATATTAGGAGGAACTATGAGATATCACAATTAAGGAGCAAAACCATCAGTTAAAGTTACAAAAAGCTTTATTCAAGAGAACTACATAGCAGATAGAAAAGAGACTTGGATCCTTCCTTTAGCTATTCTAAGCTCATTTTGGGGAGAAGAAAGGAAAAGGAAAATACCAGGAAGGGGCCTGAAATCTGAGAAAGGGGTATAATCCTAAGAATATCAATCCGCACATCAAAGATTGGGGCAGGACAAATGGAGAGTGAGGGTGAGTCATCTGTGTTGCTGTTGAAATATGCAGCATTAAATGTTCATGGAGTATACAAATTGAAATTGTTCATACTGTAAATGAGAAGACATGTTTGTTGTTAGCATTACAATATCAAGGGGAAATTGCCATCATTTCCTTGGGTGGGAAAAAGTATTTATCCAGAGACTGAACATTCCTCACACTTTTCCTATGCCCCCAATATTTAGCAGCATTTCCCTTTGCTATTCAGGCAGCTATTCCAACAGGATAGGTCATCCAATTTGCACCATTCTGGGTCTCTTGACCTTTTTTGATGTGGGAGGCAGGTCTCTTGGAAGTGGATTTTACAGTCCAAATTTGGGGGCAATTTGCTAAATCTTATACCTACGTTCCAATCTGGGAATGTTATCGAAGGGAACTATTCCTTGGCAAAGCTCTGGGTTGAAGGATGTGGTTGGAATGGCACACCAAAACAACTGAAGGATTAAATGCTGGAAACCACAGATCTAGAATTCCAAAAGCATTTTGGTCGTCTTATATGGAAAATGCAAATTGGAAAAGCTGTATCTGTTGGCATTCTGCTTTCCAAAACAGAAAGGGAGCCCTGGGGCAAGGCAGCTTCAATTCTGAATGTATTACATCTCTGTACATCATGATTACTCAGGAACCTCCAGATGTCGCTGGACTACAACATCAAGTGCTTTCTTTTCATAGGCTGTATTAGCTGATGGCTTCTGGGAGTTATAGTCAAACATTTAGACGGAGGCATGAATCCTCCCACACTTTTCTGCATGGGCTACAATGCATGGATATAACTACCTTGTGAGGTGGAAATCAAATAGATGGGCATTCACGCTTGTAGCCACTGCATCTTCCCATCCTGGTTGACTCTACTAGTTTTTAGAGCCACATCCAGGAGTAAATGGGCTCTTATGGGCAAAGCCAAGCTCAGCGCCACCACTGGCCACAAGGTCAAATCCTGTGCAGAATGTGGCATCAGCAGCAAGGAACAGGGCAGCCTTCGCAATCTCTGCAGGGGTCCCAAATCGTCCCATAAGCTATGGTCACAATGTAGAAGAAAGAGGATGGTGCAAAATTAGTGTTCGATGCTTATCTCATGAGTGGACACAAACACACACACAGATCTCTATTCCATTTGTTTTCTTTCTCCAAGAATCATTATCTTCACAATAAATAGCACCCCAAATGTTTCTGATCCTTAAGCCTATAAGAGAAGTTTATCCTTCCAGTGAAAACAGAATAAACATTGGGTTGCTGTGAGTCTTTTGGGCTGTATGGCCATGTTCCAGAAGTTTTCTCTCCTGACGTTTCACCCCCATCTGTGGCAGGCATCTCTGAGGGTGCCTGGCACAGATGTGGGTGAAACTTCAAGGGAGAAAGCTTCTGGAACATGGCCATACAGCCCGAAAGACTCACAGCAACCCAGTGATTCCGGCCATGAAAACCTTCAACAATACATAGAATAAACATTCACAGTCAAACCTCCACAATTTCTGGGATTAGGACACAGAACCCTTGCAAAACCAGAAAAGCCATTTAAAAATACTATTAAACCACCCTAGGAGTCTCAGGGTCCTCCAGCACAATCCTTATCAATTTTCTTCAGAATGTTATCATGAATTCACACTAGAGAACCAAACAGGCCATCTTAATCCAATCCGTGAATAATCAAATACACAAAAGTTAAACCTGCAAATGTAACAGAGCAACTGTTTTTTAAATAACAGCTAAAATATGTACCGTACATCTCCAAAATTGCACATCAGGTAGAGAGAATGCAGATTCTGGGTTTTCCACATGCACGCAGAATTTTAATGGCATTTTTACACAGTATTGTACATGCAATTCCTTGTAAAAACTAGGAATACTGGTACATCCTCTTCATTAGCCCCAGTCCCATCATGCACTTGCCTGAGCATCTTTGCCTTGCTGGATCGTTGCCTCTGGATTGGGTGATTCGTTTGCCTCCCTTGCCCATGCTGGAGTCCAGGTATTGCTTGGTGAAATGCTAGAATTCATATTGTTTTGATTATTTTAAAGGAGGGAAAACATATTTGGAGGGGCATCACAGAAGAGTAAGCAAATCTGTTCCCACTTGTTAAGCTTTGTGTCAACATTCCTTGAAGTATAATACGCCCCTTCCCCACCCCCACCCCCCCAGAGTTTCAATATGTTACCTGTGAATTTTATTTCTTCATTTCACTGGTGGAAGTCAACCATATCCTGCACATGTTTATAGTCCTCAACAAGGAGATAGATAGGCAGCTAACGTTAGTTTATACTTTATAGGGAAAGCTCTTCTTCTATTGCTCTCTTGGTCTGTCTCTCTTTTTCTCCTCCAATTTCCCCTCCAGGCAGGCCCTATATCCCAGGATCGTATCCCAGGTTTTCTGTTTATCCCAGATTATCTGGCAGTGCGGACACATATAATCCAGTTTAAGGTCCGTTAGACTTAGACTGATATTCTCAGGAAAACGTTTACTTTCCTAAATTAGAGACCTTGTGGGAGTTTGGTCTCTCTTCCTTTTTGTTCTCCATAGAGATGAGGAAGACATCATGACAATTTGTCTCCAAAGACAGTTAAATACAAATCATTCCCCAACTTTCCTATTTAGAAATGTAGTTCTTTCCAGTAAACCTTTTTGTAACTTTTAAAGCCTGAGTCCTCTCCTTTAATAGCTTAAGCTCATTCACTCTCTTGCCATTCCCAGAAGCTTCTGTTCTGCTAAACTGCTATAGTTGTTGCTGCTTATTTTTAAATTCTCTTTTTTCATTTTTGGATTCCCCCAACATTCAGATATAATGGAATCCTGATCATGTTTTCTGAAATACTTTAGATTTTCTACTAGGATTTCATAGAAGCAAATGCCACTCCAGATATTTTGAATTATAATGTGGCCAATAGGAAAGAGCATTGGACAAATCTCAACCAGTAAAGCACTAGCTAGTGTGGACAACAGGGAGGGACACTGGGAGCAAATGATCAAAATGTGTGAGCCATTACATTGTCCTGGTAATTTTCATGGAAATGAAAAAGGATCAATTTGTTTCAGTTCTCAAAACCTCATTGAACCCTGAAACCGAATCCTTAATTGTTGATAGCCCTCTGATAACCGCAGTCTTACCTGTTGACTCGGACACAATATTTGCTCTCATCGATGGCCAGGGCTTTTGTCATTGTACTAATAGCACCCTACATGTTGAAAGAGTTATTTTATTATACATATATGTGAAATTTTTCTGCACAGTTTTTGGAGGCAGAACCTCATATGAAGCAGTCCCAACAGGGAAAACATTGAAACTATGCAATATAAAATACAGTTGATTAAAGGCTACATAGAAAAAATTAAAACAGCCAGAACACTAAAAATCACAATGTAAAAGAAGGCCTACAATACAGTCAAAGTAAGTTGAAAAACCATTTGTCCCCCTGACCATAATCAAGAAGGGAGTCAAGAAAACTGGTTTTTAATGAGGATGAGGCTACCAAAGAAAAGCCCTCCTTTCCTCCTTCCTCAGCTGTTCCAAATGTAGTACAAGTTAACATTTGTAGTCTCCAAAAGTAACTTTTCTGACCATTGGGCAGCATTTCACTAGAAGAAAATAATAACCTGGCCTGTTCTTGTGGCCTTTAAGAGAGGCTTAGAGACAAGCCTCACTCCTTGCTGTTAAAAGTCACTGCAGCAGGAGCCTTTAAGTAATGTTGGCAACCCTTGCATTAGAACAGTAGGGGATGTGGGGATAATTTCAGGTCCTATTGCCCCAGCCTACCTTGCTTGAGACATAGGCTAGAGATTGCCTGTCCCCAATAATATTGACAATGCTGGAAATGTTGACGATATTCCCTTTTGTTTTTCGGAGGTAAGGCAGCGCATACTGCAAATAAAAAGAGAGAGAAATTGAGATGAAAGAAGACTATACCAACATATAACCTAGCAGCCTCTATCATTAGGCAGACTGAGACAGCTGCCTTAGGTTTGGGGTGTCATGTTTTTAATTATTTTATATTTGTGGGGCACATCACCCACGTAATAACAACAAAACAAACACATTTTTTTGTTTCCTGTATCTCCTTGTGACTACAGAGAGAGTTCAACAGAATTAAAATACATAGATAAACCACAAGACCATTAAATACACACATTAAAACATAGAACAGTGGTTCGCTTTCTATGCCTCATTTCTTAGTACAACTGGGAAACATCGGAACCCCTGCAGAGCTACTACTAGACTTCTCCAGGCATGGGATCTTCTTGAAGGGCTGGACTACAATTCCTATCTTCTCATCTATATGAGTGATGGCAGCTATTGACCCATCTGGCACATCTTGCTTAGTTGGAGGTGATGATAATACTCAGCTGGGTCAGTTTGTAGGACTACAATTCTGAGAATTCCTTTCCACTGCCTACACTGGCTAGGGATGCCGGAATGCACAGTCCAAAAGCTCCTGAGCAGCTGCATGGATCCACTACTAAACTCAAGGGACCAAGGATCTGATGTTATATAAAGCAGCTTCCTGTGAATTTCTTGATATTACTCACCTTAGATGTCAAGAAGTAGCCGACCACATTGATGTCCATGACTTCATGGAATTCTTCTGTAGTTGTGTTATCAATTGTTTTATAACTAGGATCTGTCAGGATTTAGATATAAACAAGAAGAGTTTGCAGAAGAGCCAGAATATTTCCATGTCTCTTTGTTATAGTACCTTTTTTAAAAAAAGCATTTATTCCAATAAACCATAATTAAATCCTGTCATTATGATTTATTTGAAATGACAACTATGAAGGCACTGCCATTGATAGGTTCCACAAATGTAAAGATACATAATTAAATACAAGTCAGAATTATCTGTGGTATAGATAGATGTGTATGGATGGGAAAGCTAGATAGTGGAGCAAATTCATGCTATTTGAAATGTATACATTTGTGGTATACATAAAGGCTTAAAGGCTGCATGTATACCACAAAACACCAAAGAAAACAAGCTGGTCTGTGAGCAAAACAACTCTCGGCTCTCATAGAAGCCAAAATCACTAACAGAGGCATCAAACTTTGGACATATCATGAGATGATATGATTGATTAGAAAATGTATTAATGCTTAGTAAAGTGGGAATGGGAAAAGAAGGAGGCTGCATTCATGCCCCCTGTCAGGATGACCCCATAAGTTTCACAATGTTTTTCTATGAATGTTTTTCTCAGAAGTGGCTTTGCCTGTTTCTCCCCCTGAAATAGAATCTTAAATTCTTTCAAATATGCATTCAGAGTTTACATCTTGACATGTCATAGTAGATCCTGTGCCAGAAAGGATGTGCCTCTTTCTTGAGTCCAAAGGCATACTCAGAAGGAATAGACAAGGCAGCTGGCACTAAGTGACTAAGAATTTGAGCTGAGAACCATCAAGTCCAACTTTCCACCTTCCTACCTGGATTCAGCAGTGGTCTTGGGAAAAACACTCTGCCTCTCTGCTTATGTCTACATTTCAGTGCATCTAGTATTTCTCTAAGCCTAAAGACATCTAATTGAAATAATTGAATGTTTTTTCCTTCCCTCTGCTATCTGTTATGTTAATTTCTGGAGTGTAAATTCCAAAGAGCATCAATATATTCTCTCAAAATTGTATACAACACGAGGGTGAGTGGAAAATTATCTGCACTTCAGTTGTATTAAGATTTCTGTTGATTGGGCTGTCTTATTGGTAATTTACGTATGAGGCAGCTGTCTCCCAAGTCACTACTGTGCAATTTTGAAAGTATTACGTCAATTAATTTGTTATTGCGCTGAAAGAAAAATTGGCTGTCCCCTTGTGATTTACAAGAAAGAGGATCAGTGATCCATCTTATGTAATCCAAAGGTGTGCCTGGTGCCAATATTTATCAAAGACTGTGGGCACAGTTTGGAGAAAGTGTTTTGTGGCAAAGATTGCTACCCAAGGGCATTGTGTTTTTGCATGCCAATGCATGTCCAGACATAGAATCATAGAATCATAGAGTTGGAAGAGACCTTGTGGGCCATCCAGTCCAACCCCCTGCCAAGAAGCAGGAAACATCACTGCCATACAAAAGCTTGCCCACAGATTGACAAAGTGTATGGAAAAAAGCAAAGTATGCTGTATTTATCTTTTCTGAAATATGACTGAAATAAATTCCACAGCCAGAGTGTAAATAATTTGACTCACCCCATAGGTGATGCTATACAAATAAAAGGCTAGAGGAAGATGTCAACTGACTGCCAAAGAAATATAGACATTGGTTATGTATGCCAGTAAACACCAGACTTCAAAGTCACATTTCATCCACAGCCCCTAGACCTGCCCTTTAACACATACTAAAAAGCCCCAGGCCCAAAAAACAAGGGACCCCGATCTTTCCCCACCAGGCTTTTGGAAATGACTCACGGACTCCAGCATTGTTCACCAGGCAGTCAAGGCGTCCATAAAGTTCAATGGTCACAGCAACCAGATTCTATGGAAAGGGACAAGGTTAGCAAAAGGGGAGAGAAGAAGCAGGGGAGATAGTTAGTAAAAGATGAAACACATGTTTATATCTGAAAGCTGCCCAGACAGCCTTCCACAATGCATATATGCTGATTATACAATTCCCACCATCCCCAGCCAGGATAGGTATAATCATTTAAGAGGTAAGTTGTAACCCAACCTATGTGGAAAACAACTAAATTGGGTTATGACAGTCATCATTCCCACAATTAGAAACTTCAGGAAGACATTTTATTGAAGCTGGAAAACATTACTTTTTAAGACTTCATCTTCTAAAATCCATCAAACACCACAGTCACTGGCGAGTTCTGCAATGTCATCTAAATGACAATATTTTAAGTTCAGGCTTTAAGAATGGATTTGTGCTAAGAGAAAACTGGTTTCGAAGCAGCCACTAAAGCAGCATAGTGTAGTAACACTGGACAATGATTCTGGAGTGCAATTCTCCCTTGGCCATGGAAACCATTGGGTGACCGTGTGTGATTCATGCATTCTCAGCCCCAGAAAGCGCTATGAAAGCCTCACTTTAGGGCTGGCATAAGTGAGAAACAACATGAAGGTACATAGCAACAAAGAGACTCTCCCAAACCAGCATATTTCCCCATAACCCTTACCTGAATAGCTTTTTCACAGCGAACATTGCAGATCTGGAAGTAAACTTCCCCAGGGCCCCCACAAAAGTCAAATTCTTGCACAATCTTCTTCCCCTGTTCTTCTGCGAAGACAGTTGCAAACAAAGTTCATGAGGAGTTTGGAGGGTAGTTCCAGCTCCAGGTGACGAAGGAGTAAGGCCCCATCTGCATTGCCATACAATCCAGATTATCAAAGCAGATAATCCACTTTATCTTCTTTGAACTAGATTATATGAGTCTACACTGCCAGATAATCTGGATTTTATATGGCAGTGTAGAAGGGGCCTAAGATAATACTGCCTCCTTGCACTTTGTCTCTGGATTGAGTTACCATTCAACCATGAATCAATGGGTCTCCTTTAGTTGAGACTTACCAACAGGATGCAAGCCTCTATCTGAGTCTCAGCCTATACTTGATGCCCAATGAGAATGTGAGGCACAGAGATCAACAGTCATCGATATCTACTCTTCATGCTAAGATTAATCCAGTGTGTCATATTCCTACAAGTTGCCACCATGTGCAGAATATCCTGCAAGGGTAGAGTAGAAATCATATGGTTGTTTTTGATTGCAAATCCCAGCATCCCTAGTCAGTATAGGACAGGAAAGCTGGGAGTTTCTGATCAGCAACAACTAGAGAACCACATGTTTCCTACATCTCTCCTAGAACTTTTCCACACAGTCATAGCAGTTGTGTATCACTTTATCTATCATATCTCTATACTATGGAATGCTGGGACTTGTAAGTTGGTGAAATATTGTATGTAGAATTCGCTACTAGAGACTTCTAGTACTACAGTGTAAACAAACCGACATATTATATCAGAGAACATTATCTTTCCTAACTGCAAATAACAGGACTCTATAGGGCAGGAAATTATGTGTAGCCGTTCCGTCTAGTGTTGGGAATTAACACTGGTTTAGATTGAAGCAAAGGAGAAAAAGATCTGTCAGGCATTGCAGTAGACCTTCTACATTTGCTGGAGTAAGAGGCTCTGGACCCCTCCAGAAGTGGGAAAACTGTGGATTAAAAAGCACTGTTTTTTAAGTGAGAATATCCCTCTAGAAGTATCTAGGTCCTCAAGTGAAACTATATGGTCAATTTCCACTTAAAAAAAATTCCACTATAAAGTTGTACTGGTGGACTTGAGATCCCTACAGACATCATATTAATCAATTATGCAGATTAATCAAATTCACTAAATTAGACATGGTATGAAATTCGTTGTTTCTATACCAGCTCCTGTTTCTAATCCATGGGACCATACATACATATTTACAGAGGGCACATTTGCAAGGAATTGGATTGTCACTTCCGTATCCACAGAATCAACTATCTGTTGTGAGGGAATATGAAATAAAGACTCCATATTGTGATGAGTTCACTGAAAAGGGTTGCTATGGCGACAGCTGCTGAGTCAACTAACATTCTGATTGGTTGCTGCCTTTGGCAGAGGCAGACCAATGATTTTTCCAACTGACGTTTTCAGTTTGAATTTATCTTCTATTCTGGAGAGGAAGAGAATGGAGCTGACTAGATTTTTAGTCAGGAATGTAATGGCTGTCGTGTTCTCCAAAGTTTGACTATTTGAAGAAGAGGTGAGGCATATTTAAAAGGACTGTTACATATTGTTGCCCTATATATGTGTTTGAACTCTTGAACCTGAATAAAGATACTGTTAAATATTTCACTCAATCCTAAAGTGACAAAGCTTATTACACAGCAGAGTTTATCTTGATTTAAAGACGGTGATAAAGCTTCAGTTTACATATTTATTTTTGTTTTACATAACCACCACCACATCCGTGACCTTAAAATAAGGAAGCAAACCTTGATTTTGCCATTTTATATAAGGTACACTATTTTAATATGCCATAGTATATGATGAGCATCCACAGATTTTGGTATCCATGGAGAGTTCTTGAACCAAAGCCAAGCAGATACAAAGGACAAGATTCTAATTTTTGCATTTCTCCCCTTACATTTAAAAATGCTAATATGGAAACAATGGACAATCTCAGAACATTTAAGCACGAAGAAAACAAATTCTCACCTTCACATTCTGGGGCACAGAACACCACTTTGGCTCCTTGGTGGACTGGGAAGGTAAAGGAGGACAAATGAATGCCAGACAAAATCTAACATCTCTGTTAATACATGCACATTAATGGATTAAAATGAAATATATGTACACTAGATATTCCATTACTGATAAAGCATCCCTTATTAGAAAATCTGAAATACTCCAAAATCCAAAACTGTCCACATAAGTGGTTAAGACATTGACATCTTTGCTTTCTCATGGTTCTGTGTACACATTTCAAGAACAAAATTATTTAAAATATTGTACAAAATGACTTCCAGGCTATGTGTATATAAGGTGTATATGAAACATAAATGAATTTTGAGTTTAGATTTGGTTTCTCACTCCGAAGTATCTCATTATGTTTATGCACCATGCGCTTTGGTGTATGAATTGTATAGTGGTTGTGTTGATATATGTATTTTCTTGTATGTTTTTTATCTTTAAGTGTTTGACTGTGCTGTACTCCACTCCTAGACACGAGAAGGGGCAGATACGTTGTTGTTGTTGTTGTTGTTGTTGTTGTCGTTGTTGTTGTTAGCAACAAATACTGGTATTCCAAAATCTTTGGGGGGAAATGCAAACTATTTATTAGGGTTGTGCATGGTGCCCATTCCAATATGGTGCCCAAGCAACAGGACACAAAAAGTAGGACAAAGCTTAGGTGCAACATTTAGAGGAATTGTTTATTTATTTATTTTAGCATTACATAAATTAGTACAAAACTAATAAAAATAGAAGGAGCACAGGTGGCTAAATATCTTTTGACCAAAAACAGGCAACAGCAACTGCATTGTCTGTAGCCTCAAACAATTCTTGCTCTGTACATGAGGCAGGACATTGCCGTAAAGCATACAGATGCGGAGTTGTCTGCTCTACTCCACAGTCACACAAGGTGGAGGATTCTTTTAGGTAGTGCCATTTTGCCAGTTTGTCTTTTGATCTGCCAATTCCACTTCTGAGTCTGTTCAGGGACTTCCAAGTTGCCCATTCTTGGTTTGCCCCTGGAATAGTCATGTATTCATGTAGTCATATAGGCTATGTCAGGCCCGGCCCAACACGGGACGCTAGCCACGCCCCCGCGTTGGGCGCCATGTTCCCAGGGGCGCTATCGAGCCCCCTGGGAGGCGGGGCCACATTTGGCCCCACCTCTGGCGCCCTGGCCCTGCCTCCCGTGCTGTGGAGGCGTGGCCACACTTGGCCCCACCTCCGGCGCCCTGGCCCTGCCTCCTGCGCTGTGGGAGGCGTGGCCACACGACATGGGAGGCGGGGCCAAGTCTGGCCCCACCTCCCGCGGCGCCCGCCTGCTACAGCAGGCATCCTTCCAGGCCATGGCCTGGAAGGACTCCCGCCGCAGCTTGGCTGGGACAGGGTGCCCGCCGCGGGAGGCGTGGCCAGCCCCGCTTCCCGCGGCGGGCACCCTGTCCCAGCCAGACTGTGGCGGGAGTCCAGTCCTTCCAGGCCGCAGCTGGACCTTCACCGCGGCCTGGAAGGACTGGATTCCCGCCGCAGAGTGCCTGGGACAGGGTGTGCGGGGTGGGAGGCATTGCTAGCTCTGGCCCCGCATCCCGCGCCATGGGGGGCGGGGTCAGGGCACCCTCGCACAGCGTGGGAGGCGGGGCCAGATCTGACCACGCCTCCCGCGGTGCGGTGGGGGGGCGCAAAAAAATTTTTGCGTACCCCCGAAAATTTCCTCGGGCCGGTCCTGGGCTATGTGATCAAAATTATAGGGTGCCAGCATTCTAAAATGTTTTTATAGTGTTGTTAGTAAAAAAAAAAAAGTGTGACCTTTTCGTTATAGTAATTACGCAAGTGGAGAGACTTCAGAGGCTCCTTTCCCCCTCATTTTTACAGCTATTGGTGTAAAACTTGCTAGAATGGTAGGGCATATTTACCACTGTTAGCCCATCAAGCTTCAGAATGTTTAATTCATCCATGGATTTTGGGGAAATTTTCACAGTTTTTATAAAATTAATGTGTGTATGTATGTGTTGTATGTATGAATGATTTCTCACTTGCCAGGTTATAACTATAAGTTATCTACTAATATCACATTTCGTTGCATAATAGTCAACAACTCATGACAGCCTCACCCCCCCCCCCTTTTTCACTGAAAAAATGGGATAAAAAGTGTGACTATTTTGTGATGAAATACAGTATTTCCCTTCTCAAAATTGATTATACTGATTCTACACTGTAGAACTGATGCAGTTTCCAACTACTTTAACTGCTGTCACTCAAAGCTGTGGATTCCTGGGAGCTCTAATTTTACAAGGGCTTTAGCTTTCTCTGACAAAGAGAGCTGGTGCCTAACTAAACTAAAATTCCCAGGATTTCATAGCATTAAGTAGCTGCACCCTCTAACCTTGTTGATTATTTTTGAAAACCCTTCTACTTATGATGTATGATTTTAATTATTGTCCTTAGTTTTCTCTCTCTTTTTCAACTCACCAAATTCTCTGACAATGCCTTCACCGATGCCGCGGGTGCCCCCGGTTACTATGACCACTTTGTCGGGATACCGCAGCCCAGTTGCCATCTCAGCTCCTCTTGCAGTTTTGCTTGATGTTTCCTGCATCCAGACAATCTTTTAAATGCACACAGCAGCATGTGGTTTCACCCACTGCGCATGCAAAGCCCTCAAGATGCCCTGAGAGGCTGGGCATCCCTGATCTGGAATTTTTGGGAACAGATGTGTTTTGGCTTTGGGGGGGTTTTCAGATTTCGGATGTATTAGCATGTACAGAATGAGATACCTTGTAATATCTCAAGTATATGAAAGAAATTAATGCATGTTATCTTTACACATTGTACACCCAACAGCCCGAGGAAACCACGTGAAAGATCAAAATCTCTTCCAGCCAGCAAACCCAAAACCCAAGCACCTTGTAATATCTCAAGTATATGAAAGAAATTAATGCATGTTATCTTTACACCTTGTACACCCAACAGCCCGAGGAAACCACGTGAAAGATCAAAATCTCTTCCAGCCAGCAAACCCAAAACCCAAGCATCTGAATAAGCAGTTTTGTCCAATTGTCACTGAAACCTTTGACTCAGAAATGGAGATGCCCTCAGATCTTAAAACTGCTTGAGGGCAAAAAGAGAGGTTTAATCAAGATCAAAGAGATCTAGTGGCTGGCTCTGGAGAAAATAACTTTCGCTTACAATTACAGTAATGTAATTCTTTTTCATGTGTGTAAATATCATTTGAAATTGGCAACGAAAGACATATCACACATTACAGGAAAAGGTGTGTCCAAAATTAGGGACATGATTTTAAAGTGGCTTGATGGGGGAAGAATCTAGATTAAAACATGCATTTTACTTAATGCAGTAATGTGAAAGAAAATATGTATGGATGAGATACAGCTCCAAATAAACTACCTACAAATAAATGTCTCTAACATTTTAAAATTGGCGTTAGGGTTGTCGAGGTAAAGGATTGTTTTCTTCATGTGGTGGATTTGTAAGAAAATGCATATGGTAGATTTTGCAATGTCACCAGAAATGTTTTGCTGAGCATAATTGATAGGATAATATTGGATAATAAATATGAAACAGTTCTTTGATTCATGATAATTCTGTGTCTTCAAACTTGGAAAGGAATGTGTAAGCACTTTATTCTCAATGGAAAATGGAATGTTGGTGGACAGCAAAAGAGGTTTAAAGATGTTGTTGTTGTTTATTCCTTCAGTCGGCTTCCGACTCTTCGTGATCTCATGGACCAGCCCATGCCAGAGCTCTCTGTCGGCTGTCGCCACCCCCAGCTCCTTCAAAATCAAGCCAGTCACTTCAAGGATGATTTAAAGATGAGCTTAAAACTAACCTTTAAAAATGTGGAATAAACACCAAGAACTGGGAAGCTCTGGCATTCGAGCATTCTAACTGGAGGTAAGCCGTTACCAACAGGCACAAATACACAGTAAAAGGGAGAAACATGCCAAGAGGAAGGCATGTCAAGCAAACCCTTGTCAGGACCATGGTCCACCTGGAAACCTATGTCTTCACTGTGACAGACCATGCAGATCCAAAAACAGTCACTTACAGACTCACCTCCAAGAGACCCCTGGAAAACAATCATTCTCGACCATGAGTGACCATCTATGATGTACGATGATGGTTTTGATTTTTATGAATGGTCCCACTGGAAATACAAATGATTCACTGGTTGTAGGAAACACATAGGTCTTTGAATGTGGGGCTTATAGTTTAGGGAGGCCCAGGGCATCTCTGAATAAGCATTTTAAAGGCCCCTCCCTAAACTACAAACCCCAGAATTCAAATTGAAGTGGGAAAAATGCTCAAGTGTGATGTGCCTAAAAGAAATAGGGAACGTATTCCACAACATCTGGAGAGAAAAATACCATTGGCCTATGGTTTGAGAGATATAGAGCTCATGACCTTAGGCCAGTTTCACCTAGCCTCAACCTTCCACATATGTTGGTGTAAAGGGGAAAGGTGGGTGGTCAGAGAGGGCACCCCGTCCATCTCGCTGAAACTAGGAAGAGGACCCCGCCCATCCACTCTTCCTAGGCTCGGCACCAGTGGCCTTCCTGCCGCCACGGCCTTCCCACTGCCGCCACCAACGCGACAAGTGGGGTTTTATATATCTGTGGAATGTCCAGGGTAGGAAAAAGAACGCAAATGTGGATGTTGCAATTGGCCAGCTTGATTAGCATTTAATGCCCTTGCAGATTCAAAGCCTGGCTGTTTCCTCCCTGGGGGCATCCTTGGTTGGGAGGTTTTAGCTGGCCCTGATTGTTTCCTGTCTGGATTTCCCGTTTCTTTATTTTTTTTATTTTCAGTGATTGGTTGAGGGGGGGGGGGGCGCCAAAATTCTGTTCGCTTACACTTGAAAATTATCTTGGGCCGGCTCTGAGTGTATGTCACTCTGAGCTCTTTAAATGCAAATTAAAAAGATAAGAATTAAGCCTTACAACCACTCTTTTATTCACATGCTATTTAGATGAAAGTCACTGAGGTACAAAGCCTAACTGAGATCCAAGAAATGCAAAAGGAAAGCAGAAACAAAAAGACAGAGCTCTGAAGTAAAACAGCCAATGTATAGCATCAAATGTTTATTGAGTATACAAATTGGAATTGTTCATATATGAGAAGACATGTTCATTGTTAGCGTTACAATATCAAGGGGAGATTGCCATCATTTTCTTGAGTGGGAAGAAAGTATTCATCCAGAGATTGAACACTCCCCACACTTTCCCTATGCCCCCAATATTAAGCAGCATTTCGCGTTGCTATGCAGGCAGCTGTTCCAACAGGGAAAGTTCATCTTATCTGTGCCGCTCTGGGTTTCTTGACCTTTTTCGATCTGGGAGGAAGGTCTTTTGAAAGTGGATTTTACAGTCTAGATTTGGGGGCAATTTGTGAAATCTCATGCCTAAGTTCACATCAGGGAATGTCATGGGAACTATTCCTTGGCACAGCTCTGGGTTGAAGGATGTGGTTGGAATGGGGCACCAAAACAACTTCCAGTGCATTATTCTCATAGGCTGTATTAGCTGCTGGCTGCTGGGAGTTATAGTCAAACAAACATTTAGAAGGAGGCATGAATCCTCCCACAAACTTTTCTGCAGGGGCTACAATGCATGGATACAACTACTTTGTCAGGTAGCCTTTACCTCAGTGGTTCTCAATCTGGGGTCCCCAGATGTTTTTGGCCTTCAACTCCCAAAAATCTTAACAGCTGGTAAACTGGCTAGGATTTCTGGGAGTTGTAGGTCCAAAACGTCTGGGGACCCCAGGTTGAGAACCACTGCTCTACCTGAATGGAAATCAAATAGATTGGGATTCTACCTTATAGCTACTGCAATCCTCCCATCCTGGTCGACTCCACTAGTTTTTAGAGCCACATCCAGAAGCAACTTGACTCTTACGGCCAAAGCCAAGCTCAGCTCCACCACTGGCCACAAGGTCAAGTCCTGTGCAGAATGTGGCATCGGCAGCAAGGAACAGGGCAACCTTCGCAATCTCTGCAGGAGTCCCCATCCGTCCCAAAAGCTATTG
Organism: Anolis carolinensis; assembly: GCF_035594765.1. Taxonomy (NCBI): domain Eukaryota; kingdom Metazoa; phylum Chordata; class Lepidosauria; order Squamata; family Anolidae; genus Anolis; species Anolis carolinensis. The sequence continues at coordinate 16,970,983 of NC_085846.1, forward strand.
ACACAATGGAAAAGAAAAAGGGTGGTGCAAAATTAGTGCTTGAGGATAATCTCATGGTAGACACACACACACACACACACACACACACACACATCTTTATTCCATTTTTTCTCCCTCCAAGAGTCATTGTCTTCCGTCAAAATAAATAAAAAGTTTCTGGTCTTTAATACTATAAGAGAAGCTTATGAGGTCTCAGAAATTAGAAAGAAAAACTCCAAAGGATTTCCAATGCTTACATTTCAAATTGTTATCCGAAATACCCTTTCCCTTCCAGTGAAAACATCCACATTCAAACCTTCATATTTCCTGGGATTAAGATATAGAACCCTTGCTAAACTGGAAAAGCCACAAATGAAAAATTGCTATTAAACCACCCCAGGAACTTCTGGTTCCTCCAGCACAAACCTTATCAATTTTCTTCAGAATTTGGTCATGAATTCACACTGGAGAATCGAACAGACTATGTTAATCCAATCCATGAATAGTCAAATACATAAAAGTTAAACCTGCAAATGTATCAGACCAACTGCTAAAATATGTACATTTGCAAAACTGTGCATCAGGTAGTGGATGCAGAACATGGGTTTTCCTTGTGCAGACAGAATTGTATTGGTATTTTTTACAGAGGGTTGTACATGCAGTTCCTCTATAAACTAGAAATCCACCCTGTACAGTAGCCCAGGCCCATTATGCACTTGCCTGATATTCTTTGCTTTCCTGGATTGCTGCCTCTGGATCAGGTTGTTGGTTTAGAACCCATTCCTGCAGTTGAGTCCAGATCATGCCGGGTGAAATGCTAGAAATCAAATTGTTTGGATTTTTATAAAGTAGGGAAGCCAGGTTTGGAAGGTGCAGCACAGAAGAGTAAGCAAATAAGTTCCCACGTGCTGTTAAGTTAAGTTTCCTAGAAGTATAATAGCCCCCTGCCCACACCCAAGTTTCCATATGTTATCTCTGAATGTTGGAAGTCACCCATATCCTGCACATGTTTATAGTCTTCAACAAGGAGATACATAGGCAGCAGAGGTTAATTTGAAAGGAAAGCTCCTCCTCTGTTGCTCTCTTTGTGTCTCTCTCCTTTTCTCCTCCAATTTCCTGAGTTAGAATTATATTCTCAGGAAAACACCTGTTATCTGAATTAGAGACTAGACATGTGCATTCAGGGGAAACCTTGTCCCGTTTCATGTCCCGGCTTTCTTTGGGGCCCCCGATCCATTTTTTGTAAATTGGGAGGGTTGCTTTCGGGTTTTTTAGGGCCCAAAAATTGGACCATTATGGGGAAGGGCTTACCACCCACTGGCTCCCTTCCCAGTGTGTTTTCTTCTTACCTAGCACCTGCAGTTTCTACTCTAGAATAAGAGGTGCTCAGCTGCAGGCATGCTCTGGGCATGCCTGCTTGCATGCCTTGCCACACGGGCCCCATCGCCACTCTCTCTGAGTGTGTGTGTGTGTGTGTGGTAGAGAATGCAGACAAGCCCAAAGTACACCTCCAGCCGAGCTCCGGGCCTGCCTGCCTGCCTGCCTGCCATGCCGCACACTCGCTCTCTTTCCAAGGCAAGGAGGCAAGTTCGGATGCAAGATTTTTGTGTGGGGTGGGCGGCTTCTCATTTTGTGCTTCTGAAGAAACAAAGACACGAAAGAAACAGTAGGAAAGAATTTTGCACACATATCTATTAGAGATCTCATAGGCATTTGGTCTCTCTTCCCTTTTGTTCTCCGTAGAGATGAGGGAGACGTTATGGAAACCTGTTCCAGACATAGTTAAATGCAGATAGTTCCCCAACTTTCCTATATAGAAATGTAGTTCTTTCCAGTAAACATTTTTTGTAATTTTTAAAGCACTACTCCACTCCTTTAATTGCTTATGATCATTCGCTCTCCTGCCATTCTCACAAGCTTCTATTCTGCTAAATTGCTATTGTTGTTGCTGCTCATTTTTAAATGCTTTTTTCATTTTTGAAATCCCTCAACAGTCAAATATAATGGAATCCCAATCATGTTTTCTGAAATAATTTGGATTTGCTGCCAGGATTTCTTGGAAGCATTTGCCACTCTGGATATTTTTAATTATAATGTGGCCAGTAGGAAAAGGCATTAGGAAAATCTCCACCTCAACCAGTAAAGCACCAGCTGGTGTGGACAACAGGGAGGGACACTGGGAGCAGATTATCAAAACATGTGGAAGACCAAAATATGGGAGCCTTTACACTGTCCTGGTAATTTTCAGGGAAAAGAAAAAGGACCCATTGACTTCAGTTCTCAAAACCTCATTGATCTCAGAAACCGAATCGTTAATTGTCTATAGCCTTCTACTAAACAAAAGACTTACCTGTTGACTCGGACACAATATTTGCTCTCATCAATAGCCAGGGATTTTGTCATCGCACTTATAGCACCCTGCAAGTTGAAAGAGTTATTGTCAAGGACAGAACGCCACAAGATTCAAAGTAACAGAGTTTATTAGATTACAGAACTCAAAAATGCCCGTAAAAACACAAGGGCCAGGCAGTTTTTGCCTTTAGGAGCAAAAAGGGACAAAAGTAAATGTTCAAAAGATAAACCGGATTAAACCGGAGTTTAATCCGGGTAAAAACAAACTGCTTGCTTCAGCCTAGGTATTAACAGAACGAAAGCCAAGGAACAAAAGATACAAAGAATGCAACTAATTGGCAGCAGATTCCTCTCTGCTGCCAGCACTGTGCTTAGAGTAACTTGCGTCGCTCCCACACACACACAGTAGACAGGATCTCCAACACGAGCAATTCAGCCAAGGATTGTAGAAGTAGAGTAGACCAGTTCCGTTCCGTAAATCAAAGCCAGAAGCAGACGTTTGTAGTTTTTCCAAGTCCAAGAAGGGGGGAAGACAAGCCGTGGTCAGTTCAGTCCGGGTTCTCAAAGCAGGAGATGGCGTCCGTCAGAAAGACGACGGAAGGTCAAGGTCTCAGCACAGGAAAGCACACAAGTCTTCAGGGAAGCGTCCCACACACACACGGATCCCAAGCGTTTGCCCAGATTACCTTGCCCGACGCAATTTGCAATTGCTCCCAAGCCCCATTTTATGCCAGTTACAAATCTTCATCACTGTCAGCTGTCCTCCTTAACCCGGGCGTTTCCTCATCACTTTCCTCGTCAGAGCTGGAACACCTCTGACTACGCCCAACAGCATCTCCAGCTGTGGATCCCGTCCCATCCCTCCAGCTAAGCCATGGGTCTAATCCTGAAGGTCCCCATTCATCTTCTGTCCCATCATGGCCAGTGGCACCCAATTCCTCCCTTACCCGAGTCCAATCCATCTCATCCTCCTCTGAGCTAACCAGCCCCTCCTCCATTCTCTCCGTAAACCCTTCGAAAGATTCTTCGTCAGATGGTGCTGCAAATATGTCTCGCAGTCTTTTTCTCTCTCGCTCCTCGAGAGTATCTGACTCTCGAGGAGTCTTACGCCCACGTCTGTCAGTAACAGAGCCATGAGGCTCAATCATAACAGTTATTTTATTATACCTATATTTGGAGGCAGAATCTCACATGAAGCAGTCCATCGGGCAAAACACTGAAGCAATGTAATATAAAATACAGGGTTTTTTTCATGTCAGGAGTAACTTGAGAAACTGGAAGTCGCTTCTGGTGTGAGAGAATTGGCCAGCTGCAAGGATATTGCCCAGGGGACACCCGGATGCTTGATGTTTCACCATCACGTGGGAGGCTTCTTTCATGTCCCTGCATGGAAAGCTAGAGCTGAGACGGGAGCTCACCCCACTCCCCGGATTTGAACTATCAACCTGCCAGTCAACAGTCCTGCTGGTACAAGAGTTTAGCCCATTGTGCTGCCAATGTAAAAGAAAGACTTACATTTCACAGTGGGTTTAAAAACTTTTTGTCTCCCTGAACATAATCAAGAAGGGAGTTAAGAAAACTGGTTTTTAATAAGGATGGAGGTCACCAAAGAAAAACCCTGCTTTCATCATTCCTTAGCTGTTCCAAATGTAATACAAGAGGTAACATCTGTACTCTCCAAAAGTAACTTTTCTGACCATTGGGCAGCATTTCACTAGGAGGAAACAATAACAGCCTGTTCTTGTGGCCTTTAACAGAGGCTTGGAGAAAAGCTTCATTCCTTGCTGCTCAAAGTCACTGCAGCAGGAGCCTTTAAGAAATGTTGGCAACCCTTGCCTTAGAACAATAGGGGATGTGGGGATAATTTCAGATCCTATTGCTCCAGCCTACCTTGCTTGAGACATAGGGCACTGTGTGCTTGGCCCCAGTAATATGCAAAAGACTGGCAATGTTGATGATGTTCCCTTTTGTTTTTCGGAGGTAAGGCAGAGCATACTGCAAATAAAAAAGAGAGAAGAATATACCAACATATAACTGAGGAACCTCTAGCATTGTATTTGAGGAGAGGGAATCACCCAGGTAACAACAACAACATCAATTGTATTTGTTACGTTCCTGTCTATGTGATTCCAGACCAAGTACAACAGAATTAAAATATACAGATAAACCAGAAGACCATTAAATACATATATTAAAACCGAGAACAACTATTTGCCTTCTATGCCTCAGTCTTCTCCCAAAAGGAAATCAGTGTTCAACTTGAGCGATATGGAGCCATGCAGGAAAAGATAACTCAGTTCAAAGCAGATATCTGCCTTGATATTCTGGGGGCCCTTCCACACAACCATATAACCCAGAATATCAAGGCAGATAATCCATAATATCTGCTTTGAACTGAATTATCTGAGTCCACACTGCCACATAATCCAGTTCAATGTGGATTCTCTATACTGTGTGAAAGGGGCCTGGATTATGTGGCTTTGTGGAAGAACCCTTATATAATCTAGTTCAAAGTAGATAATCTATGTTCTGATCCTGGGATACAGGACAGTGTAGAAGGGGCCTAGGACTTAGAGCAATGGGTTCAAATTACAGGAAGACATTTCACCTCAACATTACGAAGAACTTCCTGACCATGAGAGCTATTCAGCAGTGGAACTCACTACATCAGAGTGTAGTGGAAGCTCCTTCTTTGGAAGCTTTTAAACAGAGGCTGGATGGTCATTATTGGGGATACTTTGATTGTGCTTTTCCTGCATGACAGGGGGTTGGATTAGATGGCCCATGTGGTCCCTTCAAACTCTATGATTCTATTATTCAAATACCAGCATTAATAAAATGTATATTTAAAAGTCACAATTTAAAATTTACTGGGTAGGCATGCCAAAAGGGATAGATCTTTAATTCTGTTTTATATTTTGACAGCTTATTTAACTGCTGAGCTTCTTCTGACAGGTCATTCCAGAGTCTTGGATCAGACTTACCTGTTGACTCGGACAATATTTGCTCTAATCGAAAAGAGTTTTGGAGTGACAGTTGCCAATCATGTTCTAGCTGGTTGACGTTGATGTCAGATAATATAGGAATATGTATTACCATAGGCAACCTTAGACCACACCATGTAGGGCTTTAAAGGCTATTACCAACCCTTTGTAGCCCAATGTACAGCACACTGAGGAAGATCAACCTTGAGGTTGCCAATGCGTGCACCACCATCTTTAAGTCCTCTGATTCTAGGAAGGGGCACAGCTGGCATATCAGCCAAAGATAGTAATAAGCTCTCGTAGCTGTCCCATTTACCTAGACCAGTGGTCCCTAAGCCTTTTTTGACCAGGGACAACTTGACCAGGGATCACTCTCCAACATGAGTATCAAAAAGGTTACAAATCGGTTTTTGGTCAATTTTAGATTTGCTTTGGTTATTTGGGGTGCTGATTGCATTGGATAGACCACATCAGCTCTAGTTTCTGATACAGAACATATGCCATCCAGTAGTTGCCATCTCCTCACCTAGAGAAAATCATATTTAATAATCTAGAGCTGATGTGGTAGCAATATTCTTTCATGGGTAATCAGACTCTCCCTTTCCAACATCCCCATTGCCTTGGCACTATAAGAGGGTTTCGCAAGACCAATCACTCCGTAGCACATGGTTTTGAGTCAACAGTGTAGTAGTAATGGTAGTAATGTAGTAATGCTGAGGCCATGAACCATATTTTCATTCTAGTGGACCACTGGTGGTCCACAGTCCACAGGTTGGGACATACCTCCAATTCCAGTTTAGGACCATTAATTGTAAGCATATGTTTCTTGTCGGGCCGGGCTGTGGCACAAGCTGGTAAACAGCTGCTGCAATAAATCACTCTGACCATGAGGTCATGAGTTCGAGGCCAGCCCGTGGCGGGGTGAGCACCCGTCAATTAAAAATAAAATATAGCCCCTGCTTGTTGCTGACCTAGTAACCTGAAAGATAGTTGCATCTATCAAGTAGGAAATAAGGTACCACTTATAAAAAGTGGGGAGGCAAGTTTAACTAATTTATAACATTGGAATGGGGAAGTGAGGAAGAGCCATCAGAGTGGATGATGAAGCAGCTGCTCCCCCCTGTGGCCAGAAAGCCAGAAAGCGAACATCCCCTCAGGAGAAGGTTAAATTGCCTCTGCGTCTGTCTGTCTGTCTGTCTCTGTTCGATGTGTTTATGGGCATTGAATGTTTGCCCTATATGTACATAATGTGATCCACCCTGAGTCCCCTTTGGGGTGAGAAGGGCGGAATATAAATGCTGTAAATAAATAAATAAATAAATAAATAAATAAATAAATAAATAAATAGTCTGAATTTAGCTTCAAATTGTTTTTCTTCATCCATCCCATTGTATTCTTGGGGTGCTTATTCAGAAAAGATACAATATCCTTAGCTAAGGCTGTTTTGAACGCATAAGAAAATACATTTGGGTGTCAGAAACATACTGATAGTACCCTGCCGTATGCCTCCAGATGATCTCTCCAAGTGATTTCTAATGTTAAAAAGCATTGGGGGATAAAAATGGCACTTTGTGGAATGCCACATAACTCTCCTTATTAAACAGAGAATTGGTACTTAATGGTAAAAATATTCCCACCTCCAAATCTTCAAGCTGAAGATTTAATTTCCCATTTTATCCCTTGCCTTAGACCTCTGGAAAAAGCCAATAAGCAAAGTAGGAAAAGGTACTTTGCTGCACTACAAGTCCTGTGGCTATGGCTGTGGAGGGATTCTACAAACTATTGCCTAAAGAATTGTCTCAGGGCAAACAACAATCGACATGGGTGATTTCCCAGTGGTAGAGGATATGATTTACTATATTCATTCTGGCAGTAACTGTCCGTCAATGATAAAAAGGCATATACAAAAGGCTTAGGTTCATCCCACTGCATTTCTAAGTATATCTGGGAAACATCTGAAACTCTGTAGAGCTACTACCAGTCTTCCCCAGGCCTGGGATCTTCTTGGAGTGCTGGACTACAATTCCCATCTTCTCACCTACACTAAACTCAAGGGAACAAGGGTCTGATGTTATATAAAGCAGCTTCCTGTGAATTTCTTGATATTACTCACCTTAGATGCCAAGAAGCAGCCGACAACATTGGTGTCCATGACATTTTGGAATTCTTCTGTAGTGATGTTATCGATTGGTTTTGAACGGGAAGCTGTGAGCAGGTAAATATAGAAAAGAAGAGAATTTCACAGAAGAGCCAGAATAATTCCCTGTCTCTTTTTTTATTGTACCTTTAAAAATGCACTTATTCCTGTCATCGAGATTTCTTTTGTAAGGGTCACTATGAAGGAACTGCCATTGATAAGTTCCATCAATGTAAAGTTACATAATTAAATACCAAAGTCAGAATTATGAATGGCATAGATAGATGTGTATGTTTGGGAAAACTACACAGAGGAGCAAATTGATAGGATTGATCATGTTATTTGAAATATGGCACCACATCAGAGGTTCATACCATAAAACACCAAAGAAGACAAAAGCTGGTCTGCAAGCAAAACAACTCTGAACTCTCACTAGAAGCCAAAATCACTAACAGAGGCATTATACTTTGGACATATTGGGAAATGATATGAGTCATTAGAAAATGTAATAATCTTAGTAAAGTGGGGAGCAGTAGAAAAAGAAGGAGACTGAATTCATGTCAGGACGACTCCACGAATTTCATGTTTATCTAAGAATGCTTTTGTCAGAAGTGCTTTTGCCAGTTTCTTCCAATGAAATAGAACTTCTTTCAGATATATATTTAGATTTCACATCTTAAAATGTCATATTAGATCTTTTGCCAGCAAGGATGTACCTCTTGCTTGAGTCCAAAGGCATACTCAGAAGGAATAGACAAAGCAGCTAACACTAAGTGACTAAGAATTTGTGCTCAGAACCATCAAGTCTCACGTTCCACCTTCCTACTGGGATTCGGCAGTGGTTTGGGCAAAACACTCTGCCTCTCTGCTTATGTCTACATTTCAGGGCATCTAATCTATACACGTAATAAAAGTGAAAAATGTGTATGTGTGTATGCGGTGGAGGTGTCCACTTATACAGATAGGCTCCCGCCTCCACAAACAGCTATAACCCACAGTGCTGAGGAGCCTCCAAAGCCCTCCATCCCTCCACTGACATACAGGTTATAGTGAGCGCCAGGAACATGTAGACCAAACCCTGCCAGTGTCCTCCACAAACACCATTCTGCCCTACCCCCATCCCACCCAAGCAAAGGCTTTCTTGCAGGGACAATTTCATCCTAGATGTTCTGTTTTTCCTCCAGAATGGAAATCCCAGGGTTCCTTAATTTGCATGACCCTGCCACAGCCTCTACCTTAACCCCTTCCTTCCCTTTCCTATGGAACACAGTGGACAGAGGAATTGATTGAACAAGAGGCATGGGGAGAATTCACCATCATTTACAAGAGTTGTACTTGACCTACATCCAGAGAGCACTGTTAACCCAACCAATGATGGATCTGGACCAAACTTGCCACAGATAATGGGACTTGCAGTATCTTCACTGATACTGTGACCCCCACCCAAGGGCGGCTCAAGGCATACGCCAACTACATGGTCGCGGAAGGTGCAAGAGCCGGCGGAGCCTGGAAGGACGCAGCGCCAGCCTCCCTCCCTCCCTCCCTGGCTCCCCCACCCTCTTTGTGCCTTGTCCCTTTAACTGTGTCCCTGGGGCGCCTTTCTCTCTTTTCCGCCCTTCGACACCCAGAAGCAGTAGCAGAAGCAGCAGCAGGCTTAGCCCTTTGTTTCCCGCCACCGGTGCTGCCGGGCTTCTGGATCCCCTGGCGCCCTCCCTCTTCTCCCCCCCCCCTCTTTTCTCTTTTCCTTGCTCTCCCTTTCTGCAAGGAGGGTATGCCTTGCAGCCAGGCTTTGAAGCTGCAAGGCTATTTAATGCTAATCAAGGTGGCCAACTGCAAAATTCACACCTGCCTCAGACAAGAGTTCTTTTTCCCACCCTGAACAATCCTCAGATATATAAATGCCACTTGCCTTGTTTCCAACAGACCTCATAACCACTGAAGGTGCCTGCCATAGATGCAGGCGAAACGTCAGGAGATAATGCTTCTGGAACATGGCCAGACAGCCAAGGAGAACTGCCATCTTGATCGGGCCACGTGCGGGCTGAGGAGGGGGCGGGGCCTAAGGGCACAGAGGGCACGCCCCTCCCAGGAGACCACGCCCCCTGCTTCCCCTGCTTCAAAAGGAGGCTGAAGACTTGCCTTGGAAGTTCAAGGAAGGAGAAAGAAAAAACACCTCGCAACCTCTGAGGATGCCTGCCATAGAGCAGGCGAAACGCCAGGAGGGAATGCTTCTGTAACATGGCCATACAGCCCTGAAAACTCACAGCAACCCAATCATTCTTTTTCTCTCTTCTCTTTCTTCCCCGCTTTGCCTGCTTTCATCTCTTTTTTTCTCCTTCTCCCTCCCACCTTATTTCTTACACAGCCATCTAAATGATGGCTGTGTATGCCAGTGAACACTAGACCTCAAAGTCGCATTTCATCCACAGCCCCTAGACCTGCCCTTTATCGCATACTAAAAAGCCCCAGGCCCAAAAAACAAGGGTCCCCAATCAGAGCTGGTCCTAGGTATTTTTCAAGTGTAGGCGAACAGAATTTTGGCGCCCCCCCCCCAAACCAATCACTGAAAAATAAAAGCATTGGATAAGCAAAAATGTTGGATAATAAGGAAGGATAAAGGAAAAGCCTATTAAACATCAAATTACATTATGATTTTACAAATTAAGCACCAAAACATCATGTTTTACAACAAATCAATAGAAAAAGCAGTTCAATACATGGTAATGTTATGTAGGAATTACTATATTTGCGAATTTAGCACTAAACATTGAACAAGGATATAGGGCAGTGTGGACTTAGATAACCCAGATAGCCCTCAGTATTAAAAAAAACTCTAAAATCAGGACAATAAATAAAGAACAACACTCTGAAAACAGAAGAAATCCAGACAGTAAACAATCAGGGACAGCTAACTCCTCCCAAAAAAAGATTATCCCAGGCAAGAAGAAGCCAGGCCTTGAAGCCACAGGGCCATTAAATGTTAATCAAGGTGATTAATTACAACATTCACACCTGCTTCAAAGAAAAGTTCTTTCTCCCACCCTGGATCTTTTACAGATATATAAATCCCACATACCTAGCTTTCAACTTCCCACAGACCTCACAATCTCTGAAGGCCCCAAAGGTGGGCTCACGTGGTGCGAAGGTGGGTCCATGCTGGCCGGAAGGCCCATCGCGGGCACCGGGAGGCCCAGCATGGAAGGCCCGAAAGAGAAGGAGGTGGAGAATGGTGCCCTCCTCCCAGGACGATGGCGCCCCCGGGATGATGGCGCCACAGGCAAGTGCCTAGTTCGCCTTATGGTTGGACCGCCTCTGTCCCTAATCTTTCCCCTCCAGGCTTTCGGGATTGACTTACCGATTCCAGCATTGTTCACCAAGCAGTCAAGGCGTCCATAAAGTTCAATGGTCACAGCAACCAGATTCTATGGAAAGGGGCAAAGTTAACAAAAGGGAAGGAATGAAACATGGGAGATGGTTAACAAAAGATGAAACACAATTCTTTTATGTTTACATCTGAAAGCTGCCCAGACAGCCTTCCACAATGCGCATATGCTGACTACAACTCCAACCATCCCCGGCCAAGATAGGTACACTCAGGGAAGCGGAAAGGTGTAACCCAACTCATATGAAAAACATTGCATTGGGGAAGGCGCTACAACTGAACTGGGACAGTCATCATTCTCACAATTTTAGACTTCATCTTCCAAAATCCATCCACAATTACTGGAGGATTCTGGGAGGTCATCCAAAGAACTACACTTTCAAGTCCAGGATTTAGGAATGGATTTGTGCCAAGGGAAAACTGATTTTGAAGCCACTATAGAAGCATAATGTAGTAGCACTGGACAATAACTCTGGAGACCGGGTTTCAATTCCTCCTTGGACATGGAAACCTATTGGGTGACCTTGGGTGAACGATGCATTCTCAACCACAGAAAGTCCTATGATAGCATCGCTTTAGGGTTGTCATAAGTCAGAGATAACATAAAGGCACATAGCAACAAAGAAGCTCTCCCAAACCAACATCTTTCCCCATAGGCCTACCTGAATAGCTTTTTCACAGCGAACATCACAGATCTGGAAGTAAACTTCCCCAGGGCCCCCACAAAACTCCAATTCCTGCACAATCTTCTTCCCCTGTTCTTCTGCAAAGATAGTTACAAACAGAGTTCATGAGGAGTTTGGAGGGTAGTTCCAGCTCCAGTCGATGAAGAAGTAATGCAATACTGCCTCCTTGGACTTTGTGTCTGGCTTGACTTACCATTCAACCATAAGCCAATGGGTTTCCTTTAGTTGAGACTAACCAACAGGATGCATGCCTCTATCTGAGCCCATACTTGGTGTCCAATGAGAATTTGAAGCACAGAAACCCAACTGGACACAAATCCAACAGTCACCGATATCTACTCTTCATGCTAAGATTAGGGCTGGGCTGTGGCGCAGGCTGATGAGCAGCCTGCTGCAATAAATCACTCTGACTATGAGGTCATGGGTTCGATGCCAACCCATGGCGGGGGGAGCACCCATCAATTAACAATTAAAAATATAGCCCCTGCTCGTTGCTGACCTAGCAACCCGAAAGATAGTTGCATCTATCAAGTAGGAAATAAGGTACCACTTATAAAATGGGGAGGCAAATTTAACTAATTTACGATGTTGGAATGAGGAAGTGCTATCACAGTGGATGATGAAGCAGCTGCTCCCCCCGTGGCCAGAATCGAACATCCCCTAAGGAGAAGGTTACATTTCCTCTGTGTCTGTCTCTGTCTCGGTTCTATGTGTATATGGGCATTGAATGTTTGCCCTATATGTATATAATGTGATCCGCCCTGAGTCCCTTTCAGGGTGAGAAGGGCGGAATATAAATACTGTAATTAAATAATAAATAAATAAACAATCGAATAGCCCACATTCCTACTGTTATGGTGGGTTTTCAGGAAACATGCCAGGCAAGCGGCAAGCAGAAATCACACAGTTGTTCTTTGATTGCAAATCCAGCATCCCTAGCCAGTATAGCCACTGGTCAGACAAGCTGGGAGTTTCAGTTCAACAACAACTAGAGAACCACGTTGGTAAAATATTGTACGTAGAATTCTGTACTCGGGGGTTCTAGTACTATAAACAAACTGATGTTTTCTCTCAGAGAACACTATCTTTCCCAACTGCAAATAACAAGATTCTATAGGGCAGAAAAATACAGAGAAGCAGTTCTGCCAAGTGTTGGAAATTATCACTGGTTTAGTTTGGAACAAAGGGGGAGAAAGGTCTGTAAGGCATTGCAGAGACCTTCTACATTTTCTGGAGTAAGAGGCTCTGGACCCTTCCAGAAGTGGGGAAACTGGATTAAAAAACACTTTTTTAAAGTGAGAACACTTCTCTAGAAGTATTTAGGTCCTCAAGTGAAACTCTATGGTCAATTTCCACTATAAAGCTATACTGGTGGACCTAGAGATCCCCAAAGACATCATATTAATCAATTAGGCAAATTAATCAAATCCACTAAAGTAGGCAAGATATGATCTTAGTTTCAATACCAGCTCATGTTTCTAATCTATGGGACCACTCGTATTTACAGAGGGTTACATTTGCAAGGAATTGGATTGTCACTTCTGTATCCACAGAATCAACTATCCATCACCTTAAAATAAAGAAGCATACCTTGATTTTGCCATTTTATATAAAGGACACTGTTTTTATATGCCATAGTATGTAATGAGCATCCACGGATTTTGGTATCCATGGATAGTTCTTGAACCAAAGCCAAGCAGATACAAAGGACAGCTTTCTCATTCTTGCATTTCTCCCTTTAGCAGAACCTCTTACATTTAAAAACACCAATATGGAAACAACGGGCTCTCCTATAATATTTAAGCATGAAGAAAACAAATTCTCACCTTCGCGTTCTGGGGCACAGAACACCACTTTGGCTCCTTGGTGGGCTGGGAAGGTAAAGGAGGATAAATGAATACCAGACAAAATCTCTGTTCACACATGCACATTAATACATTAATACACACACGCACACGCACACACACACAAAATATTCAATTACTGATAAAGCATTCTTTGTTAGAAAATCTGAAATACTCCAAATTCCAAAACCGTCGACATAAGTGTTTGAGACATTGACATCTTTGCCCTCTCGTGGTTCTGTGTACACATTTCAAGAACAAAATTATTTAAAATATTGTACAAAATAACGTCCAGGCTATGTATGTATAAGGTGTATATGAAACATAAATGAATTTTGAGTTTAAACTTGGGTTCCCACTCTAAAATATCTCATTATGTATATGCACCATTAGTTTGGTGTATACACTGTATAGTGGTGTGTGTTGATATATGTATGTTTTTTATCTTGAAATGTTTTGACTGTGCTGTACCCTGCCCCTTCTCATAAAAAGAGTCAGATATATTGTTGCAAATACTAGTATTCCAAAATCTTGGGGAGAATCCAAACTACTTATTAGGGCTGTGCACAGAGCCCATTCCAATATGATGCCTGGACAACTGGACACAAAAGGTAGGACCAAGCCTACGTATAATATTTAGAGGAACAGTCCTGTATGATTGATTAAAAAGATGTTTCAAAAGTCATTATGAAATTAGAGGATACTAGTGTTTTGTTTCTAAAATGTTTCTATTGTTAGTAAAAATGTTGTTACTATAACAAGAGTAATGAAATTTCGTTACTTTTTCGTTATAGTAATTGCACAAGAGGAAAAACTTCAGGGGCTCCTTTCTCCCTCATTATTACAGATATTTGGGTGAAACTTGCTATAATGGTAGAACATATATACCACAGTTAGCCCATAAAGTTTCAAAATGTTTCACTTATCTTCAGATTTTTCGGGAATTTTCACAGTTTTTATAAACAACTCTTTTTAAAAACTACAAGAGCTATCTCCTTGAATTTTCTATAAAATGACACAAGATAACAGGATATCATTCCCCCCAGCTTTCAGAAATATTCATACATCTACTGATTTTAGGGAATTTTTTAAAACCACAACATCTATCTTATTGAATGTCTCTCATATTAACCATTGATGAGAGCCATGCCCATGTGTTGGATATTACATTGTAAGTACTAATTTAATGAATTTGATATGACTTATGATGACTAACAAAAAATGCACACCCTTACTACTTCATCACACTGGAGCATCTATCCACTTTAAATCCAGTTTCTGCCTCATATAGAATTCTGGAATTTGTAGTTTAGGGAGGGGCCTTTAAATAGCTCCGCCAAAGAGGTCCTGGGCCTCACTAAACTACAAACCCCAGAATTCTGCAGGAGGGAGCAACCAGATTTAAAGTGGATAGATGCTGTAGAAATAGATAGATAGATAGATAGATAGATAGATAGATAGTCAGAAAGAGATTGTCTATGTAGTTTTATATTATTAATTGTAATTAAGTTAAGGTTACTGTATAAGTACGTTTTCTCATTTGTCAGGTTATATTTATAGGCTATCTACTAATATTGTATTTTATTGCATAAACGTCACCAACTCGTGATAGCCTCACACCCCCCTCTTTTTTCACTGAAAAAAAATGAGATTAAAGATGTGACTATTATGTGATGAAATACAGTATTTACCTTCTTAGACTTTTTTATACTGATTCCTCACTGTAGAACTGACACAGTTTGAAACCACTTTAACTGCTGTGACACAAAGCTGTGGAATCCTGGAAGCTCTGATTCTACAAGGGCTTTAGCTTTCTTTGCCAAAGAGAGCTGGTGCCTAACTGAACTACAAATCCCAGGATTCCATAGCATTAAGCCATGGCAGTTAAACTGGGGCCAAACTGCATTAATCATACAGAGTAGCTGCACCCTCTAAGCTTGTGGATGATTTTTTAAAATCTTATACTTATTATGTATGATTTTAATTATTGTCTCCAGTTTTCTCTCTTTCTCAACTTACCAAATTCTCTGACAATCGCTTCACCGATGCCCCGTGTGCCCCCAGTTACTATGACCACCTTGCCGGGATACCGCAGCCCAGTTGCCATCTCAGCTCCTCTTGCAGTTCTGCCTGATGTTTCCGACATCCAGCCGATCTTCTAAATACACACAGCAGTGTGTGGTTTCTCCCACTGCGCATGCACAGCCCTCAAGATGCCCTGAGAAGCTGAGCATCCCTTATCTGGAATTCTTGGGAACAGATGTGTTTTGGCTTTGTGGGCTTTTTAATTTTTGATATATTTGCATGTACAGAATGAGATATCTTGTAACATCTCAAGTATATGCAAGAAATTAATGCATGTTTTGTTTACACCTTGCATACCCAACAGCCTGAGGAAACCACTTGAAAGCACACAAAGATCAAAATCTCTTCCAGCCAGCAAACCCAAAATCCAAGCATCTGAACAGGCAGTCTTGTCCAATTGCCACTGAAAACCTTGCGTCTGAAATGGAGATGTCCTCAGATCTAAAAACTGCTTGAGAGTAAAAAGAGGGGTTTAATCAAGATCAAAGGGATCTAGTGGGTGGCACCGGAGAAAATAACTTTTGCTTACAATTATGTCAAGATTACAGCCATGTAATTCTTTTTAAAATGTGTAAATATCACCGGGGAGCCCCAGTGGCAAAGTGTGTTAAAGCACTGAGCTGCTGAACTTGTAGACCGAAAGGTCCCAGATTCAAACCCCGGGAGCGGCGGTAGCAGCCGCTGTTAACTCCAGCTTCTTCTAGCAGTTCGAAAACATGCCAATGTGAGTAGATCAATAGGTACCGCTCCGGCGGGAAGGTAACGGCACTCCATGCAGTCATGCCGGCCACATAACCTTGGAGGTGTCTACGGACAACGCCGGTTCTTCGGCTTAGAAATGCAGGAGGGCTTCGGGCAGAATTCGCCTTAATTTATAGGAATTATAGTTTTCCTACATCCAGAGAGCAGTGTGAACGCAAACAACAATGCACCAAATTTGGCATGCATACCCGATATGCCCAAATTGGAATACTGGTGGATTTGGAGTGGAATTGGCCTTGACATTTGTTAGTTGTAGGTATGGGATGTATCGTTCACCTGCAACCCAGTAGCACTCTGTACTCCACCGATGATGAACCTGGACCTAACTTGGCACACAGAATCCCCATGAACAGCTGAAGGTACTGGAGGGATTTGATGGGACTGACCCACCATGATGAGAGTTGTAGTTCATCCTGCAGCCGGAAAGCACACTGAACCCCACCGATGACGCATTTAGAGCACATTTGCCTAACATGACAAACACTAAGTATTTATGGAGTTTCAGGGGGTTAACCTGGCATGATGTGAGTTGTAGTTCACCCACAACCTTAGGTATTTTGTGAAATAAAAACATGACTTCTAATAACCTGGGCAACGCCGGGTATCCAAGCTAGTTGGACAATAAATATGAACCAACTGGAGGTCAGTTATTACCAACAGTGCTATGGATTTTGAAGAGGCAGAATGGAGGGAGAAATGAGCCAAGAGGAAGTTATGTCAATCAAACCCTTATCAGGACCACTGTCCACTTGGAAATCTATGCCCTCACTGTGACAGACCATGCAGATCCAAAACAGGTATCCACAGTCACAGACCCATTGCCAAGAGACCCTTGAAAGACAATAATTCTCGACCATGACTGACCAGCTATGATGTATAATGATGGTTTTGATTTTTATGAATGGTCCCATTATAAATACAAATGGTTCTCTGTTGTAGGAATACATAGGTCTTTGGATACGGCTTGGCTACATTTACCATTATGCTCTGTGAACCCCCCCCCCCCCAAAAAAATCTTGCCAGTATTTTCAGCAGGTCCTGATGGGCACATGTGCCGAGTTTGGCCCAGATCCATCATCCATGGGATTGACACGGCTCTCTCATATATTTACTTATATTATATACAAAGATTTATGTTTTTAAGTACTAGTGTTTTAATATTGTGTTTGAGTTTTGGCTTAGTTTAGCCATAGCCTTTGCCTCATTTTCCCCTTTCTTTGTTTTTTGCTTCTGAATGTTGATTTGATTGTCTATATTAAATAATAGTTATTAAAAGAAGTTCTTAATGCTGAAATCTATGCAGAAATCCTGAAGCTTCAGCACAGCTTAGACTCACCTAACATTGAGATATTATAGTAGTTTGAGTGCTGGACTAGCACTCCAGGAAACGAGGATTCTATCTCATAGTAAGGCAGCTGTCACTGAACAAATGTTGTTGAGCAAACCCTAGTCTAGGATCACCTTACGATCCCCCAAGGTTGGAAACAACTTTAAAATGCACAATACCAACTTAGTTTAGTATAGGTCATGCATAGCTATGGTGCCCAGTAGGGATGTGCAAATCTTAACGTTTTAAAATCGTTAGTCGCATCTAATTCATGAAGTCATGCCGGCCACATGACCTTGGAGGTGTCTACGGACAACGCCGATTCTTCGGCTTAGAAATGGAGATGAGCACCAACCCCCAGAGTCGGTCATGACTGGACTTAACATCAGGGGAAAACTTTTACCTTTACCTATCTAATTCCTAATTTTTGTATATACGAACAGATATTAAGAAACTTGGAGCAGGGCTGCCCACACAAAAACTTAAGAATCAAAACTCACCCAGTACTTTTCATTTGAATTCTGTAATGCTCGGAAGTCAATTTCATTTGCAGCGGAAGCGAGTCAAAGCCAAAAAGGCTGCCATTTCTCTTTAAATCAAGAAGAGAAAGGCTGCCTCTTGCCATGAGGAGAGGAAAGCAGCAGGGCAGGACAAGCTGAGTGAGCTCAGAAAGAGACTGAGAGAGCACAGGATTCTGGGAAATGTAGTTTGAGAAGTTGAGGAGCAGAGAATTCAAAAGTCCCTGCCCTAAAATTCTGTTCAGCATCAGAAAGCTCCAATTAGGATGAGGAGGAGATTTTTCACTCTTAGCAGCAACCAGAGTTTCAATAAATTGTTGAATCTTTAAAGACGAGAACGGACTGATACGAGTAAGTAAAAAAGTGCATTTTAAATGCTGTGACTGCCTTCTGCAGAACTCTGGGACTTGTAGTTTAAGGAGGTCTAGGGCTCCTCTGGATGAACAGTTTAAAGGCCCCTCTCTAAACTACAAAACCCCAGAATTCAGATTAAAGTGGAGAAAATGCTCAAGTGTGATGGTGCCTAAGGGAAATAGGGGGTGGGTGTATTCCTGGGATTAAGACATAGGACCCTTGCTAAACTGGAAAAGCCACAAATGAAAAATTACTATTACTAAATTACTAATTACTAAAATTACTATTAAATCACCCCAGGAACTTCTGGGTCCTCCAGCACAAACCTTATCATTTTTTTTCAGAATTTGGTCATAAATTCACACTGGAGAATCGAACAGACCATGTTAATCCAATCCATGAATAGTCAAATACACAAAAGTTAAACCTGACCAACTGCTAAAATCTGTTCATTTGCAAAACTGTACATCAGGTAGAGGATGGAGAACATGGGTTTTCCTTGTGCACACAGAATTGTATTGGTATTTTTACAGAGGGTTGTACATGCAGTTCCTTCTATAAACTAGAAATCCACCCTATGCCGTAGCCCAGGCCCACCATCCACTTGCCTGATAATCTTTGCTTTCCTGGATTGCTGCCTCTGGATCAGGTTGTTGGTTTGCAACCCATTCCTGCATTGGAGTCCAGATACGGCCAGCTGAAATGCTAGAATTCAAATTGTTTGGATTTTATTAAAGTAGGGATAGGGAAGCCAGGTTTGGAAGGTGCAGCTCATTAGAGTAAGCAAATCAGTTCCCACGTGCTGACCTTTATGTTAAAGTTCCTAGAAGCCCCTGCCCACACCCAAGTTTTCATATGTTACCTGTGAATTTTCTACATTCAAGTGTTGGAAGTCAGCCATATCCTGCACATATTTATAGTCTTCAAGAAGGAGATATATTGGCAGCTGAGGTTAGTTTAAAAGGAAGCTCTTCCTCTGTTGCTCTCTTTATCTCTCTCTACATTTCTCCTCCAATTTCCTGAGTAATGATATTCTCAGGAAAACACCTGTTATCTGAGTTAGAGACTAGATATGTGCATTTGGGGAAAACCTTGTCCCATTTCATGTGCCGGCTTTCATAGGTGGCCCGATCCATTTTTGTAAGCCTCCCGAAATTGAGAGGGGGGCTTTCGGTTCTTCCGGGGCCCAAATATCGGACCATTATGGGGGGGGGGGGTCCCACCCACTGACTCCCCTTCCCGGTGTGTGTTCTTCTTACCTAGCACCAGCTGTTTCTACTCTAGAGTAAGAGGCACTCAACTGTAGGCATGCTATGGGCATACCTGCTTGCACATCCCGCCACACGGGCCCCATCACCACTCTCTCCGAGAGTGTGTGTGTGGCAGGCATGCAGGTAGGCCCAAAGCACACCTGCAGCCGAGCTCCGGGTCTGCCTGCCTGCATGCACTGCCACAAACACACTATCTTTCCATGGCAAGGAGGCAAATTTGGATGTGAGATTTTTTGGGGGAGGAGGCTTTTGATTTTATGCTCCTGGTAATTTTCAGGGAAAAGAAAAGGGACCCATTGTGCTACCAGGGGATCCTACAGTTGATACAGTTGATGAAAAGCTACATTGAAAAAATAAAGCCAGAACACTAAAAATCACAACATAAAAGAAAGACTTATATTTCACAGTGAGTTGAAAAACTTTTTGTCCCTCTGACCATAATCAAAAAGGGAGCTAGGAAAACTGGTTTTTAATAAGGATGGGGCCACCAAAGAAAATCCCTGCTTTCATCATTCCTCAGCTGTTCCAAATGTAGTACAAGGGGTAACACCTGTAGTCTCCAAACGGAACTTTTCTGACCATTGGGCAGCATTTCACTAGAAGGAAACAATAACAACCTGGCCTATTCTTGTGGCCTTTAACAGAGGCTTGGAGACAAGCTTCAATGCTTGCTGCTAAAGTCACTGCTGCTAAAGTCATTAAGAAATGTTGGCAACCCTTGCTTTAGAACAATAGGGGATGTGGGGATAATTTCAGGTCCTATTGCTCTAGCCTACCTTGCTTGAGACATAGGGCACACTGCGCTTGTCCCCAATGATATGCAAAAGACTGGAAAGATTGATGATGTTCCCTTTTGTTTTTCGGAGGTAAGGCAGAGCATACTGCAAATAAAAAAGAGAGAAGAATATACCAACATATAACTGAGGAACGTCTATCATTGTATTTGAGGACAGGGGATCACCCAGGTAACAACAACAACAACAACAAACAATTGTATTTGTTACATGGCTGTCTATGTGATTCCAGACCGAGTACAACACAATTAAAATATACAGATAAACCAGAAGACCATTAAATACATATATTAAAAATCCAGAACAACTCTTTCCCTTCTATGCCTCAGTCTTCTCCCAAAAGGAAATCGGTGTTCAACTTGAGGAATGATGTACTTATTCCTGTCATTGTGATTTCTTTGGAAGGGTCGCTATGAAGTAACTGCCATTGATAAGTTCCACAAATGTAAAGTTGCATAATTAAATACCAAAGTCAGAATTATCTATGGCATAGATAGATGTGTATGGTTGGGAAAGCTACACAGTGGAGCAAATTGATAGGATTGATCATGTTATTTGAAATGTGGAACCACATCAGAGGTTCATGTATACCATAAAACACCAAAGAAAAGCTAGTCTGCAAGCAAAACAACTCTGAACTCTCACAAGAATCCAAAATCACTAACAAAGGCATTATACTTTGGACATACAGTAGAGTCTCACTTATCCAACACTCGCTTATCCAACGTTCTGGATTATCCAACGCATTTATGTAGTCAATGTTTTCAATATATCGTGATATTTTGGTGCTAAATTCATAAATACAGTAATTACAACATAACATTACTGTGTATTGAACTACTTTTTCTGCCAAATTTGTTGTCTAACATGATATTTTGGTGCTTAATTTGTAAAATCATAACCTAATTTGATGTTTAATAGGCTTTTCCTTAATACCTCCTTATTATCCAACATATTCGCTTATCCAACATTCTGCCGGCCCGTTTATGTTGGATAAGTGAGACTCTACTGTATTGTGAGATAATATGATTAATTAGAAAATGTAATAATCTTGGTAAAGTGAGAAGCAGTAGAAAAAGGAGACTGCATTCATGTATCCTGTCAAGATGACCCCATGAATTTCATAATGTTTCTCTATGAATGCTTTTGTCAGAAGTGCATTTGTCAGTTTCTTCTAATGAAATAGAACTTCTTTCAAATACGTACTTAGATTTCACTTATTGACATGTCATATTAGATCCTGTGCCAGCAAGGATGTACCTCGTGCTTGAGTCCAAAGGCATACTCAGAAGGAATAGACAAAGCAGCTAACACTGACTAAGAATTTGTGCTGAGAACCATCAAGTTTCATGTTCCACCTTCCTACTGGGATTCGGCAGTGGTTTGGGCAAAACACTCTGCCTCTCTGCTTATGTCTACATTTCAGTGCATCTAATCTATACACATAATAAAAGTGAAAAATGTGTATGTGTGTATGCGGTGGAGGTGTCCACTTATACAGATAGGCTCCCACCTCCACAAACAGCTATAACCCACAGTGCTGAGGAACCTCCAAAGCCCTCCCTCCCTCCACTGACATACAGGTTATAGTGAGCGCCAGGAACATGTAGACCAAACCCTGCCAGTGTCCTCCACAAACAGCATTCTGCCCCATCCCCAACCCACCCAAGAGAAGGCTTTCTTGCAGGGACAATTTCATCCTAAATGTTCTGTTTTTTCTCCAGAATGGACATCCCAGGGTTCCTTAATTTGCATGACTCTGCCCACTGCCTCTACCTTAACACTTCTCTACCCTTTCCTATGGCACACAGTGAACAGAGGAATTGATTGCACAAGAGGTTTGGGGAGAATTCACCATGATTTAAAAGAGTTGTACTTGACCTACATCGAGAGAGCACTGTTAACCCAATCAGTTATGACTCTGGACCAAACTTGCCATGGATAATGGGACTTGCAGTATCTTCACTGATACTGTGATTCCCACCAACAATGGACTGGGACCAAACTTGGCACAGAGAAGCCCATGACCACCTGAACATACTGCAGGGGTTAGTGCGAATGGAGCTTGATTTTGGGAGTTCACCTGCATCCAGAAAGCACTGAACCCAGCTGATGTCAGATCTGGACCAAACTTGGCACACAAACCCAGAACCGGCCCTAGGTAATCTGACCTAGTAAGCAAACCTAATTTCGCCCCCCACCCCACCCCGAAATTTTGTGCCCCCCCCCCCACACACACACACACAAACTGGTAGCGGCAGCGGCGGCGGAGCACAGGACCATAGGCTTCCACCGGCTGAAAGCGTGCTTCTCGCGAGGCCTCGCCCTTCTCGCAATGCCTCGCTCTTCTCGCAAGGCCTTCCTGGAGGCCTTGCTCTTCTCACGAAGCCTTCCTGGAGGCCTCGCCAGGAAGGCGTTTGGCAGTTTGGCGAGCCAATGGTCCTGTGCTCCGCCGCCGCCACCGAAACCACCGCGGGGCCGCCTCGACAGCGCCCCCAGGAATAATGCGCCACAAGCAGCCGCTTCATTGGCCTTGGCGGTGGACCGCCTCTGTACAGACCCAACATGCCCAACTGTGCATACAGGCCTAATTTGGGGGGTGATTGACCTCAGATCTGGGAGTTGTAGTTCACCCTTATCCAGAGAGCCCTGACCTTGCTGATGATAGATCTGGACTAAACTTGGCACAAAGACCCAACATGGTCAACTGTGAATACTGGCAGGGTTTGGGGTTGAATGCCCTGGGAACCTGGGAGTTGTAGTTCATCCTTATCCAGACAGTACTGAACCCAGCCAATGACAGATCTGGACCAAATTTCAGTGATATTATCTAACATTCCAAAACAAACAATGTCTGTCTTGTGTTCATTTCTGGAGTGTAAACTCCAAAGAGCATCGACATATTCCCTCAAAATTTTATACAACACCATTAAAATATATGGGTGAGTCAAAAATTATCAGCAGTCTGGTTATTTTAAGACTTCTGTTGGTCGCACTATCTTGTTGGGAATTTCTGTGTGAGGCTGCTGTCTCCCAAGTCACTGCTGTGCCATTTTGAAAGCATTCCGTCAATTAATTTCTGAATGTGGTGAAAGAAAAAATGACTTTTCCGTTGCGATTTGCAAGAAAGAGGATCAGTGATCAATTTTTTGTGGTCCAAAGGTGTGTCTGGTGCCAATAATTATCAAAGACTCTGGGGACAGTATGGAGAAAATGTTTAGTTGCAAGGACTGCTACCCAAGGGCATTATGTTGTTGAATGATAATGCACATCCAGACACCACCACCATACTGTCAGCACCCTCAAAAAGGTGTTGTGAAGTGTTAAAACATCCTCACTAGAATCCTGATCTTGCCACATTGGACTATCAACTCTTCGGTCCCCTGAAGGAAGCTCTACAAGGACAACCATTTGTGTTTGAAGAAGAGGGAAAGACAGCAGTGCACCCGTGGCTCAAAGCTCAGCCTAACACGTTTTAAATAAAGGAATGCAAATACTTGTTGATAGATTGACAAAGTATATGAAAAAAACAGGATGACTGTGTTGTATTTCTCTTTTCTGAAAGATTATTAAAATAAATTCTTCAGTCAGAGTGCAGATAATTTAACTCACCCGCATAGGTGATGCTATACAAATAAAAGGCTAGAGGAAGATGTTAACAATTGTCAAATACATCTAAATGATGGCTGTGTATGCCAGTGAATACCAGACCTCAAAGTCGCATTTCATCCACAGCCCCTAGACCTGCCCTTTATCGCATACTAAAAAGCCCCAGGCCAAAAAACAAGGGTCCCCGATTTTTTCCCGCTAGGCTTTCGGGATTGACTTACCGATTCCAGCATTGTTCACCAGGCAGTCAAGGCGTCCATAAAGTTCAATGGTCACAGCAACCAGATTCTATGGAAAGGTGCAAAGTTAATAAAAGGGAAGAAATGAAACATGGGACATGGTTAGCAAAAGATGAAACACAATTATTTTATGTTTACATCTGAAAGCTGCCCGGACAGCCTTCCACAATGCGCATGTGCTGACTACAACTCCAACCATCCCCAGCCAAGATATGGAAGCGGAAAGATGTAACCCAACTCATATGAAAAACATTGCATTGGGGAATGCGCTACAATTAAACTGGGACAGTCATCACTCCCAAAATTTTAGACTTCATCTTCCAAATCCATCCACAATCATTGGAGCATTCTGGGAGGTCATCCAAAAACGACACTTTCAAGTCCAGGCTTTAAAAATGGATTTGTGCCAAGGGAAAACTGATTTTGAAGCCACTAAAGAACCATAGTGTAGTAGCACTGGACAATGATTCTGGAGACCAGGGTTCAATTCCACCTTGGTCATGGAAACCCATTGGGTGACCTTGGGCAAGTCATGAATTCGCAGTCCCAGAAAGCCCTATGATAGTGTCACTTTAGGGTTGTCATAAGTTGGAGATAACATAGAGGCACATAGCAACAAAGAGGGTCTCCCAAACCAGCATATTTCCCTATAGGCCTACCTGAATAGCTTTTTCGCAGCGAACATCACAGATCTGGAAGTAAGCTTCCCCAGGCCCCCACAATATTCCAATTCCTGCACAATCTTCTTCCCCTGTTCTTCTGCAAAGACAGTTGCAAACAGAGTTCATGAGGAGTTTGGAAGGCAGTTCCAGCTCCAGTAGACGAAGGAGTAAGGCAATACTGCCTCCTTGGACTTTGTCTCTGGGTTGACTTACCATCCTTTAGTTGAGGCTAACCAACAGATGCAAGCCCTCTATCTGAGCCCATACTTGGTGTTCAATGAGAAATCGAGGCACAGAGACTCAACTGGACACAGATCCAACAGTCACCGATATCTACTCTTAATGCTAAGATTAATCCAGTATCCCACATTCCTACTGTTATGGTGGGTTTTCAAGAAACACGCCAGCCAAGCATGGAACAATAATCACACAGCTGTTCTTTGAATGCAAATCCAGCATCCCTAGCCAGTATAGTCAGGGATCCAACATCCCTAGCCAGACAAGCTGGGAGTTTCAATTCAACAACAACTGGAGAACCATGTGCCGTCGCGCCTGGGGCTATAACTCTTAGCGAAAGAGGCATGGACGTGACATCTTTCCCCAGGGGAAAGATTGCCCTCCTTTAGGGAAACTGGAACTCCCAAGGACCAAAACACTGTAGATAACTCAAAACTGGTTTTATTGTTCACAAAAGGTTATCCCTTTAAGGCAATAAGCTGGAAGTTTCAAAGGGGTAAAGGAAAATATACATTACAGTCTTTGGTTGTCTTAAGTCCAAGGAGCTCTGCAGCTGAGAAGCTTTTCCAGGTCCCTCTTTCTCAATGGCTGTGAATGCTGGAGCCTCAGCCTCAGTCCAAGTGGCCTATGTTTGAAGACACAGTCTTCCTCTGGTGCCAAAGAACTGATCTGAAGGCACTTGAGACTCCTCAACATCGTCCAGGTTGGCCCTGAACATGAAGCATAAGTCTCAAGGGTAAGAACCTCAGAATTGGTGCTGAGAGGTAACTTAATCAAGGGCTTTTAGAGCCAAGTCTCTCTCTCACGTCCATCTGGTAGAAAGCTTGATAGTGGAATGAAAAAGAAAACACTGACCCACTCCAGGAAAGGGTGGAGTCAAACAATTGAGCTGAGGGAGCAATATAACTGGTGCAAACAACATTGATTGACAGCTATAAATAACCAATCAATCCAACTACATTTACAGGGTAAAGGCAAAATCAGGCATGATACAACAATTCAAATCTTGCAACTTACAGTTCAACATATAGATGGCGCCACTCGCGTCGTCACAACTATGCGCTTCCTACTTCTCCCCTAGGATTTGTCCACACAGCACAGTCAAAGCAGTTTTGTACTACTTTAACTACCATATCTCTATACTATGGAATGCTGGGACTTGTAAGTTGGTGAAAAATTGTACATAGAATTCTGTACTAGAGGTTTCTAGTACTGTAAACAATATGATGCTTTCTATTAAAGAACATTATCTTTCCCAACTGCAAATAACAAGATTCTATAGGGGAGAAAAATACAGGGAAGCAGTGGTGTTGGGAATTAGCACAGGTTTAGATAGATGCAAAGGGGGGAAAAAGATCTGTAAGACATTGCAGTAGACCTTCTACATTTGCTGGAATAAGAGGCTCTGGACCCTTCCAGAAGTGAGAAAACTGTGGATTAAAAAACATCTTTTTAAAAAAGTGAGAACACCTCTCTAGAAGTATTTAGGTCCTCAAGTGAAACTCTATGGTCAATTTCCACTATAAAGTTATTCTGTTGGACCTAGAGATCCCCAAAGACATCATATTAATTAATTATGCAAATTAATCAAATCCACTAAAGTTGGCATGGTATGATCTAAGTTTCAATACCAGCTCATTTCTAACCCATGGGACCACACATACTTCCAGTGGGTACATTTGCAAGGAATTGAATTGTCGCTTCTGTATCCATGGAATCAACTATCCTGGATCCATGACCTTAAAATAAGGAAGCAAACCTTGATTTTGCCATTTTATATAAGGGACACTATATTTATATACCATAGTATGTAATGAGCATCCATACAATTTGGTATCCATGGAGAGTTCTTGAACCAAAGCCAAGCAGATACAACGGAAATATTTCTTATTCTTGCATTTCTCCCCTTAACAGACCCTCTTACATTTCTGCCTCAAACAGGATAAACAACCACTGATTCTGCCTTTCATATGTCTACATCATGGTTGGTGATTTGTTATTCTTGGACTCCAGGTCCTATCAGCTTTCCCATTCATGACCAATGATCCGAGAAGGGATGGTTACAACTCCATGCTCACATCCCTGTAGTTTAAACACACTAATATGAAAACAATGGGCTCTCTTATAATGTTTAGGTATGAAGAAAAGAAATCTCACCTTCATGTTCTGGGGCACAGAACACCACTTTGGCTCCTTGGTGGGCTGGGAAGGAAAAGAAGCAGGGTAAATGAATGCCAGACAAAATCTAACAACTCTGTTCACACAGTCATGTTAATGTATTAAAAATGGAAAAAAATATACAAAATATTCCATTGCAGATGGCGTATCCATTGTCAGAAAATCTGAAATACTTCAAAATCCAAAACTGTCCATATAAATGGCGGAAACATTGACATTTTTGCTTTCTCGTGGTTCAGTGTATACATCTCATGAACAAAATTATCTAAAACATCATATAAAATGACATCCAGGCTATATATAAGGTGTATATGAAACATAAATTTGAGTTTAGACTTGTGTCCCAAATCCAGTATATGCACCATGAGTTTTGGTGTATGAATTTTATAGTGGTGTGTTTGGATATATGTATTTTCTTGTATGTATTTTATGTATTTGGCTGTGCTGTACCCTGTCCCCAGCCATGAGAAGAGGCAGATAACAAATTATTATTATTATTATTATTATTATTATTATTATTATTATTATTATTATTACTATTATTATCTAAATGATTATAATTATTTCTTTTAGCCACAGCAGCAGCAATTCCAAAATCTGAAAAAAAAATCCAAATTGTTTATGGCTCCAGAGAGAATTTAATTCATCTATGTTTGGATTGCAATGGAAGGAGGAGGGTCACCATATGTCTCCAAAGATCATCAAGGTGATTCACGACATTTTGCTGCCTGAGCTAGAGACAGCAGAAACTATTCTCCTGCCTGTTTCTGAAGGTGCATCATCCCTAAAAGCTATCCAATTAGTTTGTGCTGTCTCTAGCCATGGCAGCAAGATGCCGTGAGCCATCTTGAAGTAGGAGATTCATTAAAAGAAGGGCATCTCAACACAGCCAAAGGCAACTGGACACAAAAAGTAGGACAAAGCCTAGGTACAAAGTTTATGTAGTCATATATACATGATTGTCTATGTAATTTTATGAAATTAATTGTAATTCAGTTAAAATTACCATGTTTGTGTGTACGAATGACTTCTTATTTGCCAAGTTGTAACTAAAGGGGTTTTGTGTGTGTGTGTGTCAGGAGCAACTAGAGAAACTGCAAGTCGCAATGGGTTAAACCCTTGTGCTGGTAGGACTGCTGACTGATAGATCAGCAGTTCGAATCTGGGGAGAGCAGGGTGAGCTCCCTCTGTCAGCTCCAGCTCCCCAAGCGGGGACATCATCATCATCATCATCATCATCATTTAATTACTTATTAATCACCCTCCATCCAAGATGCTCTAGGTGATTTAAAAGATAAAATTGTAAAGGATAAAAATACATACATACAAATATTGATAAAATTAACATAGATTAAAAGCTCTAGTAAAGAGCCAGGTCTTGAGTGCTAGGGTAAAAGGCCCTAACTCACGCATGAGAGAAACTTCCCGTAAGGATGGTAAAACATTAAACATTTGGGCGTTCCCCAGGTGGCGTCCTTGCAGACGGCCAATTCTCTTACACCAGAAGAGAAGTTATCTACTAATACTGTGTTTCATTGCATAATAGTTACCATCACATGATAGTCGCACCCCCTTTTTTTACTGAAAAAGGGATAAAAAGTGAGACTATTATGCAATTAAATACAGTATAGAAACCACTTTAACTGCTGTAGCTCAAAGCTGTGGAATTCTGGGAGATCTGGCATTACAAGGACTTTAGTTTTCTCTGCCAAAGAGAGCTGGTGCCTTGCCAAACTACAACTCCCAGGATTCCATATCATTAATCTATGGCAGTTTAAAGTCAGGCCAAACTAATTAATTCTGCAGAGTAGCTGCACCGTCTAACCTTGTTGCTTGGTTATTTTAAAATAACTCCTACTTATAAGATATTATTTTAATTCCTACCCTAGTTCTCTCGTTCTCTCTCAACTCACCAAATTCTCTGACAATCGCTTCACCGATGCCCCGGGTGCCCCCGGTTACTATGACCACCTTGTCGGGATACCGCAGCCCAGTTGCCATCGCAGCTCCTCTTGCAGTTCTGCCTGGCATTTCCAATGTCCAGCCAATCTTTTAAATACACACAGCAGCATGTGGTTTCCCCTATTGTGCATGCACACCCCACAAAATGCCCTGAGAAGCTGAGCATCCCTTATCTGGAATTCTTGGGAACAATGTGTTTTGGCTTTGTGAGCTTTTCAATTTTTGATACATTTACATGTAGAGAATGAGATATCTTGTAACATCTCAAGTATACGCAAAAAATTCATTTATGCTTTGTTTATACCTTGTACACAGAACAGCCTGAGGAAACAAACCATTTAAAAGCACATAAAATCCAAGTATCTAAATAAGCAGTTTTGTCCAATTGCCACTGAAAACTTTGCCTCAGAAATGGAGATGTCCTCAGAAGACCTTAAAACTGCCTGAGATTAAAAAGACAAATTTAATCAAGATCAAAGAGATCTTGGTACTGGAGAAAATAACTTTCATTTACAATTATGTAAAACTTATAGTCATGCAATTTTTTTTAGAAAGAATAGAAGTATCATTTGTAATTGGCAACGGAAGACACACCACACATTACAGAAGAAGGTGTGCCCAAAATTAGGGACATGATTTTAAAGTAGCTCAATGGGGGAAGAATCTAGATTAAAACATAAATTGTATCTTATGCAGGAATTTAAAAGAAAGCATGTATGATAAGATGTAGCTCTAAATAAGCTATCTACAAATAAATATCTCTAAAAGTTTTTTTGACAATGTTAAGAGTTGTTGAGGTAAAGGATTGTTTTCCTCATGTGGTAGACTTGTAAGAAAAATGCATATGGCAATTCAGCACATTTTAAAGGTAGATTTTGCAGTGACACCAGAAATGTTTTGCTGAGCATGAAGGATAAGACATTGGATAATAAATATGAACCAACTGGAGGTCAGCTGTTACGAAGCAGCTATCACTGCGACAGACCATGCGGATCCAAAACAGGTCTCCGCAATCACTTACAGACCCGCCGCCAAGAGATCCTTGGAAGACAATCATTCTTGACCATGAGTGATCACCTATGATATATCATGATTGCTTTGATTTTTATGAATGGTCCCATTGGAAATACAAATGGTTCTCTGGGTGTAGGATACACATAGGTCTTTAGATGTGGATTGACTACAGCTACCATTATCCCCTGTGAATCCACCCCCCCCCCCCCAAAAAAAAGACACCTTGCCAGTATTTTCAGCAGGTCATGATGGACATGTGTGACAAGTTTGGTTCAGATCCATCATCCATGGGATTTACACAGCTCTCTAGATATGGGAGGCATCCTAGAAAATGGATACATCCATCCATATTTTTTACTTTTGTTATATACAAAGATTTATGTTTTTAGTACTAGTGTTTTAATATTGTGTTTGTGTTTTGGCATGGTTTAGCCATAGTCTTTGCTTCTTTTTCCCTTTTCTTTGTTTCTCTCATCTTTTTTGCTTTTGAATGTTGATTTGATTGTCTACATTAAAGAATTTCTTAGTACTCATATTATGCAGAAATCCTGAAGCTTCAGCACAGCTTAGACCAACCTGACGTTAGGATATTGTAATGGTTTGAGTGCTGGACTAGCACTTCAGGAAACCAGAATTTGAATCTCCACTTAACCATGGAAACCTTCAGAATGGCCTTGACCAAGTCACACTCTGTCTCATGGTGAGGCTATTATAAACTGTCGATGAACAAATCTTGTTGAGGAAACCCTAGTCTGAGATCACCTTAGCGTCCTTCAAAGTTGGAAACAACTTAAAAATATACAAGGCCAACTTAGTTTAGCATATGGAGTGCATATCTATGGTGCCTAGGGATACTAGGGATTGTAGTCCAGAACATTTTGAGAGCACACGGCTGAAAAATACTGTTGTTTTTTGACTGGAGAGCTGTAGTTTCCAACGCCATCTCAAACATAAAGCTCCTTGATGCCAGTTTCTCTCCGCCTCAACCTTATTCATAGGGTTGATCTAAACAGAGGTGGTAAAGAAGGGAAATAATAAGATATGCCACTCTGGTTTCTAGGGTGGATTAACATTGAAATATTAAATTCAAATGTAAAAGATACTGTTCTTTTCTTCCCATGCCATTTAGATAAAAATCTCTTTGAGATACAAAACATAATTGTGATCCAAGAAGTGCAAAGGAAAGCACAATCAAATAAGATAGGGCTTTGAAATAAGAAGGCCAGAACTCCGACATGCGTAGCATTAAATGTTTATTGATTATACAAATTGGAATTGTTCACATATGAGAAGACGTCTTTGGTGTTGTTAGTTTTAAAATAGGAAGGGAAATTTGCAGCAGTTATTTCCTTGGGTGGGAACAAGTATTCATCCAGGGATTCAAATTTGTCCACTATTTTCTTATGCTCCCAATATTAAGAAACTTTTACTCTTGGTATGTGGGATAGCTCCTCCAGTCTGCTTCATTCTGGGGTCTCTTGACCTTTTTTGATCTAAGAAAGGGGTCTTGTGGAAGGGGATTTCCCAGTCCAAATTTAGGGACAGTTTGCTAAATCTCACACTCAAATTTCCATCTGAGAATACAATGGGAAGGAACTATTCCTTGGCAGAGCTCTGGTTTGGAGAAGCAAAGGTGTAGTTGGAAGAGGGCACCATGGTGGAGCAATGGACCTATTCTCCAACAACTGGGCAGTGATTGTTCGTAATCCAAATTTAGGGACAGTTTGCCAAATCTCACACTCAAATTTCCATCTGAGAATACAGACCCATCCTCCAACAACTGGGCAGTGATTGCTCCATTGAACCCTCAAAGTCATAGCAGATGAAATAGAATTACCTTAAAGACTTGTAATCCAACCCTTGAAAGAGGAGAGTCACCTTCACCCCTGCCCTCTACCACAGCTATTCCACCAGCTTCCTTCTCCATCACTTCTCCTCTGATACAAGTCATTTCCCAGGCTCATTGCAACCAGGATAGCTCTCTAATCAATACCTAGTGAGTCATGGAGGAAATTGTTGTTAAAACCAAGAGTGGGGATACTGCTCTTCAATAAGAAAGTTACTTCTTGCCTCTTTCCTTACTCATTTCATGATTTGCAAGTTCCACCATCATCTCACCAAATTCATTCTCCTGCCACCTACGTACTCTCCTCTTTCTTAGTTGGTCTTTGGTATCCGAGTATACATCCATGCCTGGTAATCAATACCAGCACATAGTTTGCCTAGTCCACACAATTTCTATTCAAGGTGCCAATTCTTAGTTCAATAGCATCAGAATTAGTCCATTCCTTTTTGCTAGGACTACACTATAGGAGATATCTCTTTTGATTGCTGGGATAGATATCCCCTAATATGGTCTCTGAGCATAGACAATGCCTGAATCAGTCTTCCTCCTAGATCAATTCATTGTTTTTCTTCCCACCATCAATCCCCAATTGTATGCATGGTGCCAACTCACCCATCCCAATAAAATACATCTTTGCTTTATTTTATTTTCCTGCCATTACACAACTTTGAGTGACTACGGAACTGCCCGAAAGCAAAAGTCACACCCCTCTTTTTTCAAAGTAGATATAATACAACTTAGATATAATACTTAGCAAAGATATAATACTTAGCAAACTGCAAGCCATTAAAAAAATCTGATGCACTGAACTGTCAATCATCCTGAAGAGACTAAAAATGCATCAAAGAGACAAAGATGCCTGGCAAAGCCATGTCAAGCCAAACCCACCTTTGCCAGTAGGCATGCCTGAAAATGCAAAACAACCCTCTATATCAGATTTAAATACCTGCTTGGATGTTTAATGTGCACAATCCCTATTCTCAGTTTTACTTTCCTTACCCCTCCTATCAAAGCTGCAAAATGCTATCTGTGCAAAGGCTTTTCACAGCCACTTCTCTGATCTCCTGTAGTGGATACGGTACTAGTTTTCTATAGGCAGCTAAGCAAACTGGGAAACAATCTCTTCTGAATGCATTTTGTTAAATATTTGTCCAGTGTCTATACCAGGCATAGACAAACTTGGGCCGTCCAGGTGTTTTGGACTTCAATTCCCACCATTCCTAACAGCCTCAGGCTCCTGCCTTTTCCCCCTCAGCCCCTGGAACTGATAGACGGAGCTCATCTGCACTCTCCCGGGGTTGGATTTGTACCGGCAACTTTCAGGTCAGCAACCCAAACTTTAAATCATCAGTCCTATCGTCACAAGAGTTTAACGCACTGTGCCACAGGGGCAGTGGATAGTCCATATACTTTTAGATCCAGATAAATATGTATATTTTAGATTGGGTGTCTGCATGTAAGAGAACATCACTGTGATTCTGCAAGCCAGAGCTCTGGGATTTAAGACAAGATTTCTGAAGCAGGGTTATAAGATGGGGAATGATTCCTACTGTTTGGAGTGCTACACAAAGGGATGTCCATGGAAGCTGCCACTCTTGAGACCGGTAAGTCAATGGCCCTTCACCACACTACGGGACCCTGCCTTCTCTACCATTATGACTTAAAAACTGGATTTCGCCAATGTGACTTTGACAGGCCGTGCAATATCTCCAAGATACCTCGCAACTTGAGGGGACTTTGGCTTACCTTTCGACCTGATGCGCCTGCCATGGGCCGGGCCCTGACTACCCACAAGATTTTGCTCAGATGCCCACCCCTCACAATCCCACGGTGGAGGAGAACCCCTAGAAAAAGACAAGTTCCCATTGGCAGACTGAGGCAAAGGTGATCCCTGGCGAGGAATGTGAATCAGAGATGGCTTCTCGTTGTTTGAGTCTAGCAAACGGGGTGTCAACTGTGGAGTCTTGGGCTTTGAGGACAAATGGTTGTCTTCCTCAGCATGAGGAAATGAGCGATTAAATGCTTCTGAGGTGTATGATATTCGATTGGCAGTTTGAGGTGAAGATCGTGCCTGGTTTGCTGGGCTGGAGGAAGCACTACAGCTTAGGTTTCGAGGGGCTTTTTGGTCATGCTCAGATTTCTTATTTCTGGAATCTGAGTCTTTGGAGGTGGCATTACTGGGAAGGTGCTGATGGCTCAGATTATCATGGGATGCAGAGATGTCATCTAGGGAAGAGTGAGAACTGGTCCTTCCTGGGCAGGGAAACAAAATCACAAAACATCCATCTATCATTTAGACAATTGAGTTCTGTGATCACCAAACACAATCAATTGATATAGATATCATAGTGGTTGATTCATAGACTACAAGATGTTCTTGATTGGAATTACAAACCCACAAGGCCTTGGATTATATCCAAGAACCAAGAAACAAGGACGTTTTGTCAGATAACCTGGTGTGTTCCAAACAATTTCACTTTTGGTAGTCATTCCAGTGCGATCTTATCAATAGCAACTTCATTCAGGTGTTTTATCAGTTCTTTGAGAATTGCTCCCAGACCATCTACTACAACTGGAACCCATTTTTTTATTATTGTTAATGCTGGTGAAATTACAGGTGGAGTATCCCTTACCTGAAATGGGACCAGAAATGTTCCATATTTTGGATTATTTTTCTAGATTTTGGAATGCCTGCATATACTTAATAAGATATAATGTAGATGGGATCCAAGATTCATTTGTATTTCATATACTTTCATCACAAGGGATTGGCCCAAAGACTCAGGTCTTGGGTTAGTCCTAACCTGACAACCCTGGTAAGTTCACTCTACTTAATATCAAAGTCAGCAACGACTTCAAAATATCATGATAGATACATTTTAATGGCAGTCACAATATAATCACCAAGTAAACTCATCCAGAGAGCCAGTGTGATGGATTGGCTTGAGCATTGGACTATGGCTCTGGATACTGGAGTTTGCTTCCATATACTCAGCTATGAAAAACTACTGGGTGAATCACATACTCTGGTCCCAAGAAATTCCTGTAATTATTTTACTTAGAGCTACTGTAAGTTGGAAATTTCTTGGAGGCACATAACAGGCACCAACCCATCCAAGGGGGTGGCAAAGGTGAAGCAAGGAAGGATACATGGACATAAGACACAGACACTCTTGCCGAATAGACAATATTGGCCCTATACTTAGCGTTTTTTCAGTGTTCTGCTAAGTCCTAGCCAACACTGGAGTAAAAGTGTTGAAAAGTCGATATAGAACAGCATTCCTAACCTTCTGTCCTACCTTCTGTTCTGATTACAATCTTTTTGTCAATGGCCATGCTAGTGGGGGAAATGGAACCTGTGATCTACTGCTTCTGGAAAGAAACCAGGGTCTCTCAACCAGAGTTCCCTAGAATCCTTGAGTTGCTTGAGATGTTGCTAAGACTTTCACAAAAGATCATGATTTTTTAAAAAGATATACTCATGGAAGTACCGTAATAGTTTTTATGAGACCTACGGTATAGAGATGTTCCCTGAGACCTGAAAATTATTCTGTTCTGATTACAATCTTTTTGTCAATGGCCATGCTAGTGGGGGAGATGGATTATTTCCTCCTCCAGGGGAAAAGAAAGGGTTGACAAAGGCTGGTATAAACCAATAAATGTGGATCCTGTGGCTTTCTTGGCTACCTGATCCACCAACCTTCTAAGCAAGCCCAGCAAGTCACAGGGTTTCTCGCGAAGTACCTGCAATGCGTTTCTCCCGCTGTTGCGAAGCCTCTGCCGCCAGTGCATAGGAGAGCTGGATGACTCGTTGTCGTTCCCACTCAGGGGTTGGGGAGCATCGGGAAGGCTTGAGTCCCCCGTTTTGCACGCTCTCCTTGGGTGATGGCTCAGGGGGGCTATTGGGGAGGGGCTGAAGGAGAGATTAAATCCCGGGAAGGGGAGGGGGCATAAGCAAGACAGCTCTATCTGCAACCCCTTCTATCTGCACCCCCCACCACCACTATCTCCAAAGAACACTCCTTGTTACAAAGCAAAGCAGCAATTAATAACATCAACAGAGACAGTCCTTGTAGTTTTAATTAAAGACTTGGCGAACAATTCCAAATAACTGGATAAACTAGAGATTGGCTAGGGCGCTCAATCTCACCCCTTTCCCAAGCCCTCCTCAGCCACTAAATCCAGTTGTTAATCCCAATGGGAGTTCACTCAGCCCTCCACATCCACTGGGGTTAGGATTAATAGACCTTTCACAAAAATGGAAAAACTGCAAACAAAATCCCCCACCTGAGAAAAAACTCTCTAGGAATCTTTAAGTTCTCTAACACAACTCCAGTCCATAAAGTCATGCCGGAGAATCTAAGGATTCCCAGAGAGCATATTATTCATATCAGTGAATAATCAAATCCGCAAAAGTGAAACTTCCAAATGTGATGTGCTGACTATAAAGGCATTGATTCCACTACTGAACAGGAAGCAAAAGTATTCAACAGCTCTAAGCTAACTGGGACTAGCAACTGGATTTAGGCCTTAGTATCTTATTCCATGTTTCCAAGGATCCAATAAGCCCAACTACCTTCAGTACCTGAAAACCAAGGATCCTTGGATTTTCATTGTGCATGCCTCATATTGTCAGGCTTTCCCACTCCTTCATAGAATAACTAATTCTACTTTCTCACCCATCACCCAATGGAAGAAGGAAAGCCAGAAACCCATCCTCATTAGCAGTGCCCAGCATATATTGCCCCATGCATTTATGCATCATAGCAGCTTTCCTAATCTATCCACTCAACACCACCAACCACTTTGCAGAAGTGGTTTACTAGAACATGGGCTTCCCAAACTGCCAAGGCTTTTTTGGATCAGTGGGTACAGTTGTGACATCTAAACCCTTTCTGGTTTTCCTCTTCCATGGTGAGTAGAGCCATAATCTTCTCAAGCTCGAGTGAAAACATACATTTCTAGCAATAATATGTTGTTGTGAGCTTTCCCTGTTGTGGTACAAAGTATGGTGGCTTGGTCTGAGTACTTAAAGTCCATTAGCTTTCCCATTGGTTGGAGCATTGGGCAATGACTTTGGAAACCAGAGTTTGACCCTCCAAGGTCACCCAATGGAAACCCACTGGACCTTGGGAAAGTCAAACCCTTTCAGCCTCAGAGGAAAGCAAAGGCGAACCCCCTGTGAAAAAAATCTTGCCAAGAAAACCCCATGATAGGATCGCTGTAGGTCAAGACAACTTGAAGGAACACAACAACAAAGCTTTACTACAGATCTGCTGCTGGTGGGAATGAAAATCTGCTAGAATTGGTTTGTGGATAGATATCAAGAGAGCTGCCTGCTTGTTTCAAACTCTTTTGAGGGGAGTGAACTTGGGATTGGAATGATCCGAATATGATTCAAAATGTACCACTACACCACTGCTCCCAGGACTATAAGCGTCAAAGCCTTGGTGACTCAAGGAAAAGGACGGCTGAGACCTTGTTGCTGCCTTTTGCCACTCTCTCAAGTCCAAAGTCTTCCTCCCCACAGGGCTTGACACCCACCCGGCTAGACCCACGTTTGAGAGACTCTCGGCAAGGACCCGGAGGGTTGGACTGGGCGGCTTCTGCTTTTCTTTTGGCCTCCTGATTCCTCTGCATCCTGATCAGCTGTTCCTGAGCACTCATGCGGCCGCTGCGAGGGGCAGTCGCTTCCGAGGGAGCCACCTGGAAGGGGAGGAAATTGAACATTGGGAGAAATTAATTCCGTTACAGTTTACTTTTCGTTATTCAGAACTAACTGGAATACTTATTTTTTTATTTTTAAAAATCAGAATGTTGAAAGCTACTATGGCATGAAATGCACCTAAGACTTTAAGCTACATATCCCCTGAAAACCCCTGTACTTAACTATGAGTCATTGCTGACGGACTACATTGCCTGTAGTCCTTCAGCAATGTAACTTGAAACTGTTATTGTTACATTGCTGAAGAAGATGAGGAAATATCTCAAAAATCTACATTACAAATCCAGAATTCACTAGCACTGAGCCATGATAATTAATCTGATGGTTATAGCTTTCATTACAATCACAATACAGCTATGCCTTAGGGTCCAGACAGCCATATAACATAGAGCTGCGGTGGTGCAATGGGTTAAACCCTTGTACCGGCTGAACTACTGACCTGAAGGCTGGGTTGGCTCTTCGAATCTACAAGACAGGGTGAGCTCCTGCCTGTCATCTCTAGCTTGCGGGGACATGAGAGAAGACTACCACATCCAAGCATTCCCCTGGATTACGTCTTTGTAGACAGCCCATTCTTTCACACCAGAAGCAAATAGCAGTATGTTCTCAAGTTGCTTCTGACATGATTAAAAGAAACCAAAATATCAAGGCAGAACATCCCACAATATCTGCTTTGAACTGAGTTATCTGAGTCCACACTGCCATATATTCCAGTTCAAAGCAGAAAATGTGGGATTTTATTCAGCTGTGTGGAAGGGGCCTTAGTTATTTAAAAATGTAGGTAACAAGGTAATTATTTCAAAACTTGTTGTTTTACACCTCAGGTGCCCAGATGCTGAAATTTTGTCCCTTTGATCCCCAAACCAAAGAGTCAATAAAGGAGTTCTTTACATTGTACTTTTATATGAATCACTTTTTAAAGTAGTTTAATTTTTAGCTAAACACCTATTTGCTCTTCAATTCAGTCTGCTATCTAGATTCTTTTCCTTAATCCAAATAGATTATTTTGTACCTTTGCTATGTTGGGTTCCACATCTTTGCTTAGTGGATTCACGCGACTGCCATAACCTATGGAGAGAAAGGAAGACAAAAAAAACAGCTCTTTAACTTTTAAGCCTGTATGGCAATGTTCCAGAAGCATTCTTTTCTGATGTTTCCCCCACATCTATGGCAGGCATTCTCAGAAGCTTAAGCGGCTGAGCGGGAAAAGGAAAGGGCCTGAGGCTGTTAGGAACTGTGGGAGTTGAAGTCCAAAACACCTGAAAAGCCCAAGTTTGTCCATGCCTGGTAGATACAGGAAGTAAATACATACATTCTGCATAAATAAAACAGAGTGGAATATAGGATTGTTGTATGTTTTCCGGGCTGTATGGCCATGTTCCAGAAATATTCTCTCCTGATGTTTCACCCATATCTATGGCAGGCATCCTCAGAGATTGTGAATATATTTTTTCTAAAGCATCCTTAGAAGATTTTTAAATTATTTATTTTTCTTGCAGCTTGGGGCAAGGTATAACATCATTAAAACAAAGAGATAAATCTGCCACATTTACAGATGGGGTTTGATTGCATTTCCCTCACCAATTGCACTCAGATTAAAAATCAAGAAGGCACCTTAGATGTGCCTTTCCATATCTTACTCACCTAGGCAAGCTGCATCGGTTCCCCTCATGGCATGACCTTTCTCAGAGACAGAGTTTGGGGACCATCTAATCTCCTCCAAACATCGTGATAGGTTCTCTCGCTGCTCCTTGCTAGAGGCAGGTGGGCTCCTCTGGCAAAAAAAATCCAAAAGACATCCATTTAACAAACACAAGGGAAGATAAGCAGGGCTGGAGAAGGGAATCGAGCAGAAAATCACAGCCCAGACTTACAGGCAGATCTCTTCCACTGAAAGCATCCTGTTGCTTGTTTTCTGACTGGCGAACAACTCGGGCTGAGTCCCCTGTGACTAAGACATGGCTGGATGTGAATTCGTGGTAGGTGGGGTTGGATTTGGGTGGAATGGCAGTTTCAGATTCTTTCTAGTTTCCATAAATAAGAAAATGAACATAAGTAAGTTACACAATTTATGGAACCACAAAGTAGAGTCCACGATATGCACGTGTGGAGAAGAGGAAACCACAGATCAGCTATTACAATGCAATCTGAGCCCTGCCATATGCACAATGGGCAACTTCTTATAGCAACACCAGAGGCACTCCAAGTGGCCAGCTAATGGTCAAAGGATATTTAGTATAGTGCCATGTTTTTTAAACTCTGTTTGCGTTTCTAAATACATTACAAATGTACCCTCAGTTCGCTTCTGACATGATAAATAAATAAATAAATAAAATAAAGTGACACAATCACTGTGTTTCTGCTTCCGAAGGTGGGGGGAGAATATATATCAATGAACCATCCTTAAATCTGAAAACAATATGACATAATCCAACAGCTGGCAAAAAGCCATCCAATCCACCCCCTTGCCATGCATGAAATGCACAATCAAAGCACTCCCGACAAATGGTCATCCGCCCCTGCTTAAAAAACTCCAAGAAAGGAGACTCCACTGCTCTGGCACAGCATTTCCCAACCTGACATCTCTAGATGAGGCAGACTACATCTCCCAGCAACCTCTACCAGCAACAGCAACTGAAATCAGTGGCCATTACCATAGTATCTGGAAGACACCACCATACACCACAGCACTACATTTCTGTGGTGGTGGGATTGTGTGTCCCTGTGAGGCAAGAGATTATGCTGACAACAGCAACATTTCTGCTAGGGTGTCTCGTTATTATATGGACCCCTCAAAGCAAGCTAAATGCCCAAATGATACCCTAACTATGCTGTTCTTTGAGGTCAGCAACCAGAGGGTGGTTTGTATCCCTTTAATCCAAAAATCAAACAATACCTCTGTTCTTGCTGTGAGTTTTCCAGGCTGTATGGCCATGTTGAAGAGTTTCGCCCACATCTAGGACAGGCATCCTCAGAGATTGTAAGGTCTGTTGGAAACTAAGCAAGTGGGGTTTATATATCTGTGGAAGGTCCAGGATGGATATAAACCCCACTTGTCTAGTTTCCAACAGACCTCAAAACCTCAGAGGATGCCTGTCATAAATGTGGATGAAACATCAGGAGAGAATACTTCTACAACATGGCCATACAGACAGAAAAACACACAGCAACCCAGTGATTCTGGCCATGAAAGCTCTCGACAACATAATACCTCTGTTCCATTGGAAGGCATCTGGGGATTGTGATTTGCTCCCAGGTGAGAATCTAGAGCTGGGATTATGGTTGAAGACACATCTACAGTGCAAAAGGCAAAATATACTAATGAGATACACACACACACACACACACACACTTTACATTGATGACTGTATGTTAACAGACCATCCACTATCAGTATTGTTAAAAGGATTGGATTAGGCACCTGATCGTCTGTTTTCCAGGTTGTGATAGTTTACTGTGCTGCATCTCAATCCTGATAGGATGTCATGGATCCTCCACAGATCTTGCTGAGCAGCAGTTTGGTCCTAAAGAAGAATGGATCAGACCAAAAGAACTAGCCTAAATAAGTATTTCATCTCTAGCCATTGATTCCACTCCATATAATCTCTAAAGTGAAACCTTAGGATCTATCGAGGAGCAATTGCAGGAATTAAAATACCTACTGAAGTTTCTGAGGCAGATAATTTGCTTGGTAAATTATGTCCTGGCACCCAAAGTCTCATAATACAGAAACTAGTTATCAGATATCTTTCCACCATTTGTAGTTTTTTTTTGTAATAAATCTGCAGTTCTTGTGACAGCAGATAAACTAGAAACATGAACCTAAAAAATGTAGAGAAAGAATCAAAAAGAACTTCAATAGAGAAAGAAAAGAAGAATGTAATATTCTGTGCAAGTTTCCAAGTCAAGAAGAAAAATATACATCTATACACATAATAAAAATGAAAATATGTATGTATGTGTGTAGCTGGGGTGTCCACTTACACAGCCAAGCTCCTGCCTCTACAAACAGCTATAGCTCCCACTACTCAGGAGACACCAATGGCCCTCCCTCCAATGACATTGCAGGTTATAGAGAGTGCCATAAATGTACAAGAGCTCTGTCAATGTCCCCCACAAACAAGACTGCCCATCACCCAAGTGAAAGCTTTAATAGAGGGACAATTTCATCCTAGATTTCATGTGTTTCCTCCACCACATACATCCCAGTGTTTCTTACTCACTCCATTGGTGTGGAATTTGCATGATCCTGCCCACTGCCTCTCCCATAACTCTTTCCTACTCTTTTCTATGGCACACAGCAAACAGAGGAATTGATCAGCAACTGAACATACTAGAGAGCTTTGGGGATTTATAGGAGTTGTAGGACTGGGATGTCTAGTTTGCTTGCAATCTAAGAGCACTCTGAACTCCACCAAAGATGGAATTGGACCAAACTTGGCACACAGAGCCCCCATGACCAGCAAACAATACTGGAAGCCTTTGGGGAAAATTCACTTTGATTTGGGGGAGTTGTAGTTCCCCTACATCTAGAGTACTGGGAACCCAAACACCAATGTACAAATGCAGGAAAGGAGATCATCATTAGCACAGTTTATTCAGCTTACAAGCTGCGGCTTTTCAGTTTCATCTTTTGTTTTTTCATGTTCTGAAAGTACGTGATGTGTTTTAATTAGTCAAGGAGTCCTTTCATTGAGGCTGTTAGACATAGGTTTATTTAGATGTGAAAAATATGTACCTGGGGATGCCCTACACTCCGGATATGTTCCAAGGAGCCCTTCAGCATTTGCAGTTCAGATTCGAGGGCCGCATAATCCTCCCAGGCTCGTTCACTGTCCTGTGCAAAATTTAAAACAAACCAGAATGTACAAAAGCTTATGACATGACCTTCTCTCTTTCAGTCAGCCTTAAAGGTGGTGCCAGTTCCCTATGTCAATTAATGCAGTCTACTATGGTTATGTCTTTTAATATAACACATGACACAAACTCCACAGGATAGCGATACCTTTATTGACTTCACTGATTTCATGAAGCGAAGATGTCAAAAATCATACAGGAGAGGAAAAGTAACCATGGCCCCTTCTATACTGCCATATAATTCAGATTATCAAAGCAGATAATCCACATTATCTACTTTGAACTGGATTATTTGAGTCTACAGTGACATATAATCCAATTAAAAGAAGATAATCAGAATATAGCAATGTAGAAAGGGCTCAAGTTAGAGTCAGAGGCATACATTTTGCTCTGATATTATTTCTATTATTAGTGCCTGATAAAGAAGCCAGTAAACATGAAGTATTTTATGAGATTGCCTACAGTAGATTTTTCATGAAATAATGCAACATGAAAGCATGGTGTTATTTGTATAAAGAAGCCACATTCAGTATTCCAAATACACTCCAGGTTATTTGTTCACAGGTCTTCTTTCCAATCCTAACTGGCTGCCATCCTGGCTGGAAAGCCACTCACCAGAGCCAGGTCGCAGAGACGAGCTCGGATTTGCACCAGTTCATCCTGTAGCTGTCTTTGCTGGAAGCCAATTTTCTCCATCGTGGCGTCTTGACCTTTACATTCCTCCAGCCTCAAGCGTGTCATCTCCAAGCTCTTTTCCAGACGTTCCTAGGAAAACGCCAGACATTTTAGGAATAAACAACCCAACGTAGCACCATTTGGGTGTGTGTGAGATACTAAAACATCCAGAACTCCTGGGTTAAGAGGATTCTGGCAGCAATCATCCCCAAGTCTAAGCATAAACCTTCCTTGTGTGAAACCTGCAGGATCACAGATGCAACTCG
Organism: Anolis carolinensis; assembly: GCF_035594765.1. NCBI lineage: Eukaryota > Metazoa > Chordata > Lepidosauria > Squamata > Anolidae > Anolis > Anolis carolinensis. The sequence goes on from NC_085846.1 coordinate 17,014,728, forward strand.
CCACAGGAAAGTTAGTGCAGCCTTTCCCATCCTGGTTCCCTTCAGGTATGTGGCACAACTAACTTTGAACTAGTGTGTAGAAGGATCCACATGTTGTTGCATCACAGCTCCTTGCATTCTTCACCACTATCTTTTTCAGTTAAGTATTCAGGGACCTACAGCCTAACCCAGGCATGGGCAAACTTGGGCCCTCCAGGTGTTTGGACTTCAACTCCCACAATTCCTAACAGCTTCAGGCCCTTTCCTTAATAGCCTGAGGCTGTTAGGAATTGTGGGAGTTGAAGTCCAAAATGCCTGGAGGGCCCAAGTGTGCCCATGCGCCTGGTCTAACCACATCAGGATGTAAAATTTCCATCCTATCATATACTGGTATTATATGGATATGTTCGAATTTCCTTTTGAATTATTACCTGCCTCAAGATTTATTTATTTCGTGTCAAAAGCATTGGTACAGCAAATACATTTCAAATAATGGAAATAAAATAGAAAAGAAAAGAAATCACAGGCAACTAAATAGTTTTGGACCAAAAGCGGGCAACAGCAACCGCACTGTCTGTAGCTTTAAACAACTCCTCCTCCGTACATGAGGCAGGGCATTGTGGGCAAGCATACATATGCGGAGTTGTTTGTTCAGCTCCACAGTCACACAAGGTGGAGGATTCCTCCAGGTAGTGCCTCAAGATGAGTAATGAATTGTTGCTGCTGTTGTTGTTGTTGTGGCTATCATTATTATTATATCTCCAAATAATCATAGAATCATAGAATAATAGTTGGAAGAGACCTCATGGGCCATCCAGTCCAACCCCCTGTCATAACAAAAATAACATATTGGAAAGAAATTTCTGGAGCGACAGGAAACAAGTAAAGAGAAAAGGAAATGCCGATATAGTACCTTTTCAGCCTGGAGCTGCCCAATTTCATCTTCAAAACCACGGAGAAGTTTGTCTTGGCCACACAATTTTGTCAATAGCACCTAGAGTCAGAGACAGAAGTGAATTTGCATTAGGAGCCACCAGAAGCAGCTGCAATACTTTGAACTTATAGTTAGAGAATCTGACACTCCAATGGCAAACTAATGGTTCATTTAACCCAGTGCATAGCTTCCAGTGGTGGCCAACCAGATATAAAGCTCACCAAGATACCAATGCAGTTTTTCTTCACTTGTATGTTTACTTTCTTGTCCCCACTGAGAGGTTTTGGGAACAGGGTTGTGAATTCCTAACTATGGACAAGTATATTTTATCACTGGTTTATATAGTAATTTATATACTTTGGTACTGTTCCCTTATCTGGGCGGAGGCCACTAGGGGGTGCTAGAGAGAGAAGGATAGTCCATTTTATGGGGTAGAGCAGGGGTCCCCAAACTAAGGCCCGGGGGCCGGATGTGGCCCATCGAAGCCATTTATCCGGCCCCCATGGCACAAGGGCATACGGGGGTTGGACTAAATGACCCAAGGGATCTCTTTTTCTCTCACAACCCCTATTATTATTATTATTATTATTATTATTATTATTATTATTAACATTAAGGCTGGGTGGCCATCTGTCAGGGGTGCTTTGCTTGTGCTTTTGGTGCACAGAGGCAGACGGGGGTTGGATTTAATGGCCCAAGGGATCTCTTCCAATCCTCTTTTTTATTATTATTATTATTATTATTATTATTATTATTATTATTATTAACATTGAGGCTGGATGGCCATCTGTCAGGGGTGCTTTGCTTGTCTTTTTGGTGCACAAAGGCAGAAGGGGATTGGACTCAATGGCCCAAAGGGTCTCTTCCAACCCTTTTTTATTATTATTGCTATTATTATCATTATTATTATTATTAACATTGAGGCTGAATGGCCATCTGTCAGGGGTGCTTTGCTTGTGTTTTCGGTGCACAAAGGCAGAAGGGGATTGGACTCAATGGCCCAAAGGGTCTCTTCCAACCCTTTTTTTATTATTATTGCTATTATTATTCTTATTATTCTTCTTCTTATTATTATTATTAACATTGAGGCTGGATGGCCATCTGTCAGGGGTGCTTTGCTTGTGTTTTCGGTGCACAAAGGCAGAAGGGGATTGAACTCAATGGCCTAAAGGGTCTCTTCCAACCCTTTTTTATTATTATTGCTGTTATTACTATTAAATTATTATTATTATTATTATTATTATTATTATTATTATTATTATTATTATTAATTATTGCTCGGTGGCCAACTATAGTCCAGCCCTCCAACAGTCCAAAGGATTGTGAACTGGCCCCCTGTTTAAAAAGTTTGGGGACCCCTGGGGTAGAGGGTTAGGGTTGAAGGAAAAATGCCATTTCCCCTGTTTTCCTATCATTCGTCCCACCCATGCCCTGTCATGGAAACAACCCCAGTTTACAATATGGGAAGGGGAGAGGGGGAATAACCAGGAAAAACAAGGGAAATTGTTTTTCTCCTTCAACTTCCTCCCATAAAATGGACTAGCCTTCTCTCTCTAGTGCCGCCTAGTGGCCCCCTCCTGGATAATAAAACACTACCTATATTTTTAACCCTTTCCTCAACTTTCAATATTGCTATGTTTTGCATTTTGTTTTACTTTTAAATATTTGTATTGCAACATCTCAATTTGTTTTGTAATTATTCTTATAAAATATCTATGGTTGTCAAAAAGTGGTGTATGTAACTGTGGAAAAAGTCCTGGTACTAAAATATCTTCCAGGTACGAAAAGGAGAACACATACATCAGTGTTAGTCTCAAAACGCTGCCCGCTGCCAGGGTGGATATTTCTTTCTCGCACAGGAGTCCGATTCTGGAAAGACAACAAAGCAAGATATATAAATGTCAGAAGAGTTAGTGTGGTAGAGGTTATAACATTGGACCATGACTCTGGCAGATCAGTGTTTGGATCCCCGCTCGGCCATGGGAACCCAATGGATGATCTTGGGCAAGTCATACTCTCCACATCAGCTGAACAAATCTTGAAAAGACAATCCTGTGTCAGTCAAGCATCCCTGGGAAAAAACAAAGATAGCATCTCCTACAAAAGAGTCCTATCTTTCCAAGTATAGGAAAAAAAATTTACTTAGGGATGCAGTTTTCCATTTTCATTCCAGTTTAATTCAAAGAAAACAGATACCTTTTGTCAAATTGCATTGGATAAGATCAGACTTACCTAACAGTGGCTTAGACTGTAACCCAGAAAGTCACAAGTTCAAATGGTGCTTCAGCCAAGATTTGCTTTGACAATCTGTTCTCTCAGTCAATTGGAGACTAATAATATTGACAGGTTTCTGGCAAAGGTTACTGAGCTCTCGTGTATATATAAAAGCATTCTTCGAATAGCTCAAAAGCAAGACAGAAATGTGGCAAATGATTACGGATTGCCTGCAGGCCATTTAGATCTTCGAAAGGTAGAAAATGGTTCAGCAGTTCAGAATCTTTTAATGCCAACTGATAGCCAGAAGATTGGGACCCGCTGAGAGAAGTTAAGCTGATAATTACTTTCTATTCTCCCTCTTCCCTCTGAAAAAAAATCAGCCAAAAATCTGCTTCTAAAACAAAATAGGCTTAAAAGGCTGCTTTAGTAAGTGGGCACCCTAAAAATTAGAAACATGTTCTCTCTGAAAAGGCATTCAAGGCAATTAAGACACAACATCTCTTCTGGTTGTCTGAAATGACAAGGGGATTCCATGGCGTAGTATTTTGGAGCTCTGCAGGCAGTCCAGTCTATGCGATCCTCCGGACTCCGAAACTGTTATATCCACAATTTATAGCCTGCCTTTCTTTCAACAAGGCCAAAGAGGTACATGCATCGCTCTCTTCCCACCCACTGGGTCCTCACAAAATGTTGCTGAGATTGGTCGGGTTAAGAGAAAGTGACTGGACCAAGTTCGCCCACTCTCCATCAGCCTAGCCACAATAACACAGATTTAGCATACCCCCCAATTGTCCTGATATGGCAGGTGCAACCCTGATTAATCCTGTCATCCCACTTTTGCAGCCATTTTTAAAATGTCTGTTTCTCTGTCCTCCTCCTTCTGTTTACCCACTTTGTCCTCAACTTACAAATTGAGTTCAAAACAGAAAAGGTGTGACGGCGCGAGTGGCGCCATCTATATGTCAAACTATAAGTTTCAAGATTTGAATTGCTGTATCATGCCTGATTTTGCCCTTACCCTGTAAATGTAGTTGGATTGGTTATTTATATCTGTCAATCAATGTTGTTTGTACCTGTTATATTGCTCACTTAGCTAAACTATTTGGCTCCACCTCTTCCTGGAGTAGGACTGTGTTTCCTCCTTTTCATTCCACCAGCAAGCTCTCTTATCGGATGGACGTGAGAGAGAGATTTGGCTCAAAAAGCCCTTCAAAAGTTACCTCTCAGCACCAATTCTGAGGTTCTTACCCTTGGGACTTACACTTCATGTTCAGGGCCAACCTGAACAACGTTGAGGAGTCTCAAGCGCCTTCACATCAGTCCTTTGGCAACAGAGGAAGACTCTTGTCTTCAGATATAGGTCATTGGACTGAGGCTGAGTTTGCTCCGGCATTCACAGCCAGAGAAAGAGGGATCTGGACAAGCTTCATGGACTTAAACAATCAAAGACTGTAATGTATATTTTCTTTTACCCCCTTTGTGAAGAATAAACCCAGTTTTTGAGTTAACTACAGTGTTTTGGTCCTTGGGAGTTCCAGTTTCCCTAAAGGAGGGCAAGAAGCAATCCCCTGGGGAAAGATGTCACGTCCATGCCTCTTTCACTAAGAGTTTACAGCCCCAGGCGCGACGGCACAAAAGGAATGTGCACTTAGTTAACTCAGCAAGGAAAAGAGGAGAAAGTATGGAATATTGCCCTTTCCCATAGGCTCAAGCAAAAGCTGTTGGAAATAGCAACTTTCTACAAGCCTCCCATACTAGTTATTTGTTATGTATATAATTGTGATTGCTTACTATATTGTATGCATATTTTGATGTGCAGTTTTCCCTTAACTCTATGTTGTTTGAGGTTGTGGGAGGGACTGCAGATCATGTGACCAGATCTGGGACTATTCAAACTGAGACTCCATTTTAGAAGTCTGCATCAAAGGCAGAACAGTTTCTTGGCTATCTTGACCCAGCATCCTTTCCTTTGTTTAATTTCAAATTGAAAGTATGTGGAAAGCCCTGTTTCGATTTTTACATTCATGTCTACTTGTTTTTGTTTGGTCTATACTCATACATATTGATTTTACTATAGGGAAAAGCAACACAGATAAAACAATAAGCAACAATGTCCCATATATATAAGCAAGGGAAGAAGGCAAGGATTTATTGCAAGATATGACCAGTCTAACAGCCTCCCACATTACCCCTTAACTGATTTGCCATCTGGAAATACTGGGTCTCATCTCCATGATTCAACTACAGTAGAGTCTCACTTATCCAACATAAACGGGCCAGCAGAATGTTGAATAAGCGAATATGTTGGATAATAAGGAGGGAATTAAGGAAAGTTATTAAAAATCAAATTAGATTATGATTTCACAAATTAAGCGTCAAAACATCATGTTATAGAACAAACTTGACAGAAAAAGTAGTTCAATACGCAGTAATGTTATGTTGTAATTACTGTATTTACGAATTTAGCACCAAAATATCACAATATATTGAAAACATTGACTACAAAAATGCATTGGATAATCCAGAACGTTGGATAAGCGAGTGTTGGATAAGTGAGACTCTACTGTACCATTGTTCTGATCTCTAGCAAAGAGAAGAGCGGCGAGCATGTGTTTGACTTAAAATTCCTTCCATACTGCCATTCCCCTTTCCTTGAAGGGAATTTTCAAATCAACAATATTTAAGCGGCTTTGGGAACCCTATTGGCTCAACAATAGAGGATAAAGGCTGTAAATGAACAAACAAGCCAGCATCAACACTGGTCTTTATGGCCTGGACAGTTAGTGCTTGTAAGTACATACTGACAGAAAATTGACATATAAATCATCATCATCACCACCATCATCACCATCATCACCCTCACCATCATCATCATCCCCATTGCTGAACATTCCATAGAGCCAACTTTTGTGCTGTTTAAACATTGTCACCTTCAATCTGCAAACAGACAAAGGGACAAAGACAAAAATATCACATACCATATTCCCTAAAGATGTCCTTTTCCCAGGGGTGGATCGGTTAGGCGTGGGGGGCAAGGGTGGTAGGTGCAGGTAGCTTGAGGAGGCTGAATGGGGGGTGATCTGTAGGAAAGGGGAAGGCAATGTTAAGGAGCAGAGCTTATAGCAGGTTGCGGGACAGTTCTGCAGAAAAATGATGGAATACAATACTAGTTGCCCAGTGGGGCTTTCTAAGATCGTTGTCATTTATTTTGGTGTGGTTTTGAAAGAAGCCAAATTTCAAGTCTTTGATGCAGCTTGAAAGATGGCAGAGCAATTACACAAGTAAGCAGGATACTTACTTCATAGTGATCATTTGCGTGGCAGAATTGGACTTTAAATAGTACAGAATTTAGATTACATTGGCAAAGAATGGTCCAAAAGTTTCTACCTTTTTGTTTTAAGAGGAAATTAGACACAGTCCTGTTCACTGTAAGTAGGGAGAGGAGATAGTAAAGTCAACAGACCTGATGTTCTGGAGCAGTGGTTCTCAATCTGGGGTCCCCAGATGTTTTTGGCCTACAGCTCCCAGAAATCTCAGCCAATTTACCAGCTGTTAGGATTTCTGGGAGTTGAAGGCCAAAAAAATCTGGGTTCCCAGATTGAGAACCACTGCTCTGGAGGGTTAGCGCTTGTATATTTGGCAGGATACAGAACAATTAAGGAAGAGACAAAGTGAGTGGGAAAGAAAAGGCAAAACTGGGAGAAATTAAGGGATCTGTTGGAGTATAGTTCCCTAACTTTTCCAGCCAGAATAGTTGTGGCCATAATGAGTGGAAGGTTCTGGGAAATGTAGTCCTAAAGGCCCCCTGATTTCTCCACACTCAAAGAGTGCTGTGCCAACACACGTATGATCAGTACTTACCAGTCGGCCATGAAGTCGATTCATGACCAAAGCACGTGTTGGTCCAGTTGATGGAGAAATATAACCTCGATCTGGAAACTGTTAGGAAAAGTGAACGCAGTGAAGAGTTTAAAGTCAGGGGAAATACAAAACCCAGGACATTGATGCCCACTATTGCTAGGATGTCTACTTACCCTATTCTGTTGTGGCCTCCCCAGTGTGCCCATGAAGCTGTCCTCACCCAGAGGTCGGGCTCTGATCGAGTGAGGGCTCCGAGCAAAGCGCCTGCCATAGGGTTCTTCAGAGGAGGGGTGGACATCGTAGCGGTCAGCAGGTGTCAGGGAGCGGCCCCTGGTGCCAGGTGCCAGTATGCCGTAGGGGTTACTCGGAGGGGTTTCGCTGGGGGCGATATCAACCCTTCCCATGGGAGTGTTGGGACGCACAACAAGAGTCCGCGGAGAAGCCCGAGATGATAGGTCTTCACATGAGGATGCCTGTGCTGCAGCTGTCCGTGGAGGTTTCCGGTGGACATGATTGGGTGATAGGTGAGCCTCAGGTATCCGTGGGGACTCGGCTGGGGTCAAGGGAAGGGAGTAGGAGCGAGAGGAGCGGATGGAAAGCATAGGGGAAGTCTGAGGGGTCCGAGAAGGAGAGGAAGGGGGTGGGCTCTCAGAGGGAGGAGGGGCTGGAGATCGGGGCCCGGAGATGAATTTTGTGCAAGAAATGGGAGAGGGACAGCCGTACGTCTGGGAAGACAAGGAGCTGCCAATGAGAGAGAATGGCCCAAAAAGAAAAAGAATCGTCATCATCATCGTTCAATGTAGACCCTACCCTTCCTCATAAGAACAATCTACATAAAACACAACCTATATAAAATGCAAAAGATACAATTCACAAACATAACTACAAATGCTATAAAAGCTATTTGCCATAGAAGAATAGGCAGAAATAAAACTTAAGACCACTTTGGGAAGCAAAATAGTGCCCACAGCCACCACTTCCTGCTTCCTACAGTACCCACTTCTGGTGAACTGGATCTCCCCGTTATCCATTTGCTATTCCATGTTTTCAGTGCTTACCTTAAATCTGGCTGCTCTATCCTTTCATGATAGTAGATCCCGTTGACAGAACTGGATAAAGAAATCCTCCTGGGGAGAGGGGAGCCCTTTTGACTATCTTGCTGGTGGAGGCTCTCAGATAAAGAGGCCTCGTCCTCCTGTTTCTCAGAGAGATGGGCAATTTCCAGTGATTCGGTGCTTTTGGCATAGTCGTCTGGCACCTCCCTGACATCTTCAAAGCTGGTATGAGTGGACACATTCTGGCTTTGGAGACCCCGGGTGCTGAGGTGGGGCAGAAAAGAAGATTAGACATTCTTTCTAAATCAGACCTGGAAAAGTTTTCTGGACTATATCTCCCAAAACCCCAAGATGAATGGGGAATTTTGAGAGCTGTAGTCCCCCAACAGTAATTTGACCATAGATTGCTCAAAGCTCTGCTTAAGCAATGCATTTGTGTTTACTCACAAACTTCGGCCCTCTGGGTGTTTTGGACTCCAACTCCCACAATTCCTAACAGACGGTTAGGAGGGCCAAAGTTTGCCCATTCCTGATCTACAACATCAATGAAAAATCTATTTTTTCCACCCTTCCCATCAATCAAATAACATACAATTTAACTTTCCTTGCCAACCAATAAATATGGGCTCCTGTTGACCTTTTAGCTGTAAATAAACTAAAAATAATTTTTTTAATGGAAAACTCCAAACAACTATGCTTATGATATCCCCTTTCTGTGCCATTAATGGAACTCAGTTCCCTAAACCGTTCTTTGGTGCATTATCTCCATCACCAGAGGACGAGAGAATAATGCATCAAAAGATTGTCTAGGGAACTGAATTCCATTAATGGCATAGATGAGGATATTATAAGAACAGTTGTTTTGATTTTTCTATAAGGAATTGATTTTTAGTTTATTTCCAACCACTTGGCAGAATGGGAAAATCATCTCAGGTAGCAGAAGCTGGGGTCAGAAGACAGAGCTGTGTCCCCCACATCTGTCCTATGCTCCCTAAACTTGCCTGGTTCTCTTTGGTGCAGAAGAACACCTTGTTGGTCATGCTGGAAAGGTACTATTCCAATGCTATAATCAACATTGTTTGCATCAGCCAACAACCTGGCTTTTTCTTGGCTACAAATGCAAGAATTAATCCAGCATATGGCTGCACACAACAAGCCTTACTAGTTTCCACAGTCACACTCAGCTGTCGCTGCCTGGTTCATTGCCTTGATCCAACTGTTCATGTCCAACTGGGTTTCTGCACTGAAGTAATATGTTCTCATGCCAGAATGTTCAGCCTGAAAGAGGGAAAGAAAAGAGGTCCCTGTAGAACTCAAAATATCCTCAAGGAGGCAGCAAATATATAGAGAGAGAAATTGCTGAATAGCTGTAAGAAAGGAGAACCCATAGTAGACTTCTTGGCTCCTGATGCATTTCCTGCATGGCTGCCAGCAAACCGTGTTCTCCGATTTAGAGCAATATGAGAGCTCTTGAAAGTAAACAAGCATCAAGCCCAACTTTTCTGCTCAACAGCCTCTGCCAAGTAAGCCAAGACTTCTGGCTTCCAGATCCATCAGACTCAGACCAGCTTTCCATGTCTCCAAATGGTGGGCGTCTCATTATTGCTATATGTTTGCCTGGTAATGTTCCTGCCAGAGCCTTAATTTCAACCACAAGAGGTTTTCTTATTATATTAACAAATAATTCGCTCAGGCAAACAATCCCATATTCTGTAGGCTAACAGTGGAGAATGTGCAAATGTGGAGAATCAACTGTACTTAACAATAAGTTGATCTCGTAAATAAGTTGAGAGCAGGTTTGTGTCCCAAAATTACAGAATTTCTTATACCCATTGATAAGTTGAGAGTATAATGTAGAGGCATGTAACAAGGGATGTTAAGAATAAAGGAAGGGGAAAAAATGTCAAAGAAGTTACATTCTTCCAGCAGGTGTAACTGCTTATGCTCATCCAAAAGGAAAGGGAACTCAATTGTGCCTGTACAATATATGGAAGATTCACCTTGGACATCATGCCATACTCGGGACAGACAGAAGGGGAAAACCAAGGTTGTCAAATAGGCCGTAGAGCTTGTTTATGTTCCCCAGAAATGAGAATCACGAAGTATCATCCAAAAAGAGACTTGTGCACATAAAAGTGAATAATGTTACTCCCCTAAAGCAGGGGGTCATGATGCACTGTCCAAAAATTGAGTTATTTAAATCAAAAATAACTCTATTATTCAGAAGCAGGGATAATAAAGCATCATCCAAAATGGGACATGTTCAAATGGAAGTGAATAGGTTTACTCCCCAGTAGTAGAGGATCTCAAAGCAGTAATCTGAGAAGCTTCCTGTATTTATGGTGTTTCTCTCAAAATATGCAGCTGTGGCAGCTAGGTGAGATAGATATATTGAATGAGATCTGTCTCCAGACATCAGCCAATAGAATTAAAATATAAATAAAATTGAACTTCTGCAAGATACTGAACACCAGTTGTTGGGAAGCAAAAGCAGCAGAGGCTCATGCACTTATGACCCACTGTTAGCGTTTCTGGAGAAATTTGGTTGGCTGCTGTTAGAAGGAAGAGACTGAATTAAGTAAGACTTTGGTTTGATCCAGCAGAGTCATAAGCATGAATGAGGATACAGAAAAGGACTGACCTTGAATACAAAGCGACGGTTCTTCTTCTCTTTGGAGAACGCTGTCCGAATCTCATAACTAGGGAGAGGGATGCTGCCCAAAACCTTCTCTTCACGACTGTCTGGAAACAAATAATTTGCAACTAACTATTTAACTACTGTTAAGAGTAACAGCCACAGATCGTGTGCTTCATATTAGTAAATGGCGGCCATGTGAATGCAAAAACATCAAAGCACATGTGTCTACATTTCTATCATTTAATAATATAATAATAATAATAACTTTATTTTTGTATCCCGCCTCCATCTCCCCGAAGGGACTCGGGGCAGCTCATATGAGCACGAGCCCAACATCGACATAAGTTAAAACAATCCATGAAATTAAAACAATATAACAATATAGTATAAAACAGCATAAAAAAACATAAAACATATCAGTTACTTGAAAACCTGGGCATAAGTACAATATGTGCAGGAATGAGCTTGTGCATATTGAATGTGATCACCCAGTTTCTTTTGTGTTCATGGCACTTCCTGGAACTGGATCTTCACTGTACATTACAATATATTCCTTTCTGAAATGCCTCAGATTAAACTTCGGGACTAAAATAAATTCCAATTACCTCGATAATAGAAAAGACAGTAATTGGAAAGGACAAACCAACGCCGTTTCCAGAGTTTAAGTCCTGAACTGTCCTGTTAAAAAAAAGGAAAAGAAGAAATGGCATCAAAAGTCACCATTACACTTATCAAGAAACACAAGAATCCCACCAATCTATCAATATCCTATTTTCCCAGTAGACTGCTAAAGAAGGATGGCTATTCAAATATGAAGGGAGCTCGGGCAAGGGGAATTCTTATAAGCGGCTATCTCTGCTGATGGATCATAATGGGCTTATTAGTTTATTAATTACTTTCATTTTATCCCACCTTTCTCCAGCTATAAGGAATCAATACACTACTAATGTATAATGACAGAAGTAACTACAGATGTTTCAGTAAACAATTGGAAGCAAAAACTAGTCAAAATGGTTGGATGTCATTTTAGGCTGCCACAAGTCATGTTGCTTTCTCACTCTCTTTTACCTGTTTGTAAAGCCACCCACGCATGATAACAGGTGAGTTAGGGTCTCTCTTGATGGAGTTTGCTCTTTTTCCAAAAGTGTGTACCTTCTTGACTGTCCGGGCTGTGTTTCGCTATGGGAGACATAATGGTAAATATAACTTCAGTTAGTGAACAGCAGTAGGTTCCCAGATATCCTGGATTATGCAGGACTATATTTGGAGGCCTGGATTCTGGTCTTGTATTGGAGCCACACAGGATGTCCCAAGTCCTATATTCCTTGATTTGATGAAACCGAGCACAAATCACAATTTGAGCAGAACAACCCACAAGCAGAAAAAATGTCTTTATAGATCAAATAAAGGGGCTCTGCCAGCTGGGATCGCAGTTGGCATAGCATTGCTCTTTTTTGGAAGAGGTAACAGAGAAAGTAGCATATGAGACTGCCCTATATAAGGCCCACCTTAGGTGCATCTATACTGTAGATTTAATGCAATTTCTTATCACTTTCATTGACACTAGACTAGAAGCTCTAGTCTAGTGAGGCACCAGCACTCCTTGGTAACGGAGGCTAAAGATATTGTAAAACAGTTGCCATGACTCTGTAGCATTGAGCCATGGCACTTACAGTGGTTTCAAAAGGCATTGATTTTGCCATTTATATGCCCCGGTGGTGAAGTGGTTAAGCCCTGAGCTGCTGAACTTGCGGACCAAAAGGTCCCAGGTTCAAATCCCAGGAGCGGAGTGAGTGCCCACTGTGGCTCCAGCTTCTGCCAACCTAGCAGTTCGAAAACATGCCAATGTGAGTAGATCAATAGGTACCGCTCCAGCGGGAAGGTAGCAGCACTCCATGCAGTCATGCTGGCCACATTACCTTGGAGGTGTCTACAGACAACGCCGGCTCTTCAGCTTAGAAATGGAGATGAGCACCAACCCCCAGAGTCAGACATGACTGGACTTAATGTCAGGGAAAACCTTTACCTTTACCTTATGCACCCTACAGCACATAAAGGCTCTGAAAAACCCCAATCCATATGGTAATGAAAGGGGGGAATGATATAATCCTAACCTTACAGATCCAAATAAATAATCCTACTAAAGTTACTACAAGTTGAGCATCCCTTATCTGGAATTCCGAAATACTCCTAAATCCAAAACTGACCACTTGGGTGACTCAGATAGTAACGCCTGTGCTTTATGATAGTTCAAAACTTTGCTTTGCTTCATGTACACATTTATTTTAAAACTTTGTGAATAAAATGAGTTTTTTGGCCAAGGCGTATGAGGTGTATTTGAAGCATAAATGAATGTTATGTCTCACCTTGGCTCCCATTGAGACGGAAGAGATGGTGGCAGTGCTGCTGGCTTGACTTAGGCTGCTTGTTGGCCGGTCCCCCTCTGACATGGCCCCCAGCTGACCCAACGTGATCTGAAAGAGAGCAGAGAATGATGGGGATTCAAGTAATGGCTTACTAGTTACCAAAACCTTCAGTTTGGGGCAAGTGCTTCACACCAATGTAGAGCACCAGTCTTCACCATTTGCAAGAACATTGCCATATCGCTGCAACATCTGAGCTTTGGACTCCAGGTGTATCTATGCTGTAGAATCAATGCGATATGGCACCACTTGGCTCATTGCTATGAAATTCTGGAAAGTGTAGTTTGACAAGATCTTGAGCCTTCCCTGTCAAAGAGTGCTGGTGTCTCACCAAACTACAGCTCCCACGATTCCACGGCATTCAGTCATGGCAGTGAAAGTGGTGCCAAACTACATTAATTGTACAATGTAGATGCACCTTGCAATTCCCATGCTTCTATTCTGGATGTTGTCATTTAAAATAAAGCTCTTTTGAAGATCAGATGCAACAGTACACATAGAAGTCTTCAGCTAACATGATAATAATAATAATAATTAATTAATTAATTATTATTATTATTATTATTATTATTATTTAATACCCACCCTCTCTCCCTGAATGATTGACAGAATGAATCTGCCAATCATTTTGCCAGCCTACAGGGGCCAAAAGAAGAAAGATGGTGAAAGCTTTGTGCCTCACACAGCACACCACTGTAATTTTACATAGGAGTGTATCTGCAGATTTAATGCAATTTGACTCCACTTTGATTGCCATGGCTCAATGCTATAGGATTATAGGGGTTGTAGTTTGGTGAGGTGCTGTACTTTTTGGCAGAGACAGTTAGATACCTTTTAAAACTATAACTCCCACAATTCCATAGCATTGAGCCATGGCAATTACAGTTGTGACAAGTGTAGATGCACCCAGAGAAGGGATAGCAAATGCCATCTTTTTCCCATTGGACATTCTGTATTCCACTTAGAATGGGCCACTGGGCATAAAGTTGGATTCTTAAAAATATCAGATTTTTTTTTAGAAAAACAGAAATAATATTTCTTATCTTCATGGGGTTGAAAACATTCGGAAAATGTGCCAATAAGACCAGTAAGTTTGTTGCAACAGGTGGAATTTTTTTTCCACTGCTCCAACCCAACTAACCAGGTTTTCAACACTCTTCCCACTCACAAGTGCCTCCCAGTGTTGCTACACTACTGTCTTTTGACCTATAGTAAATTCATAGAGAGCCTCCCAGTATTACAATCAAGCAGCATTGGGCAAGATAAGTAACTCAACATGTGTTTTATGGTTTTATTTCAATTCTGTTGGAAGCAGGTTTTGACTATTTTCTGGGCACAGAATTCCAATTTCCCAGAAGCAGCAGGAGATGCAAATGATATTTTAAAGATAGATGGAAATTTTGTTAGTGTTTTTCAGCACGCAGGGATAGTAGGTTTTGCATGATTTATTTCTATTTGCTTTGAGCTGAAAGGCAGACTAAAGTGGGGAAGCCATTCAACCCACTCCCCTGCTCAGCTCAACTAAGCCAGTGAATTCCCTTTAGTTATTTTTGGACCTAACCCACCTGCTTATGTCTGGCAAAAGCATCTCTTTCAAGAGTCTCAAACTGGTGAGATGTGAAATTCCACCCTTTCCCTTGGCAATGTGATTCAACCATCAATGGCCCTTTGTTCTCAAACACCCAAATCTCATTTCGTATTATGTGTGACTCTGAATACCCAGAGGTTGTTTTTGATTGTTCCTTTTAGGCTGGCATTTTAGAATCTCAGAGGTGGAAAGGGCTCGCTTCGGCAGCACATATACTAAAATTGGTACATAGCTGGAAACTGATTTATAGACATTACTGTCCATCAGCTGTGATTCCATACATAGTTCCTGGTATGAGGAATTTTAGATGAATGATAAGTGTGGCAAAAATATTGCGATGTATCCTTATCCACTAACACGGGCATGGGCAAACTTCAGACCTCCAGGTGTTTTGGACTTCAACTCCCACAATTCCTAACAGCCTGTTAGGAATTGTGGGAGTTGAAGTCCAAAACACCTGGAGGGCTGAAGTTTGCCCATGCCTGTACTAACACATGTTAGCAAACAGTAACCCTTCAGGTGTTGTTGAACTTCGTTGGACCATGTGATTTGGAGGATCTTTCCAAGCCAGGCTCAAAGCATGGTTTGGAGATAGATACATTGCGTAATCACCATCTGGCCCTTAAACTGGTTCCAGGATTTCCTACGTAACCATCTGCATAGCAAAACCACTTTCTTCAATACCAGTTTAAATGTATTAAAAGGTCAGTGTAGATGGGGCCATGGTTTATCCAATGCTGATTGCCATGCCTGAACCCAGACTGCCAATAAGCAACATTCCAGAGACTCAGCAATAGAGGATCATTGCCATTACCTATCACCAAGACTTTGCTTAAGTGACAATCGCTGGGGACATTTTATCCCACTTTTCTCCCATGGGTGGGATTCAAACAGCGAACAATGGTTTAAAAAACACACAAATACATAAAATACACATTCAACTAAATATCATAAAACACTTTAAAGCAAAAACCCATTTTGCCTACAAATATACAACAAATTAATAACTTACAACAAATACCATTCAAAAATTCCCTAACCTCAGGCCACTGAGGTCATTCGTAAAGGATCCTAAGAAATTCCATTTTTCATAATCCCGTGAAACAATTTCCAGATCCAATGCAGCATTCAGAGGTAAATATTACCAGCTGCTATCTGGCGGTGCCTATTATCATTCATCTGGGAAGACTTGGCTCCACAAAAAGGTCTTAATTTGTGATCAAAAGGCCAGCAAGCAGAGGGCCGATTGTACTTCTCTAGGAAGGGAGTTCCAAAGCCGCAGGGCCACCACCGAAAAGGCCCTCTCTCTCATTCCCACCAACCACGCTTGCGATGGTGGTGGGACCGAGAGAAGGGCCTCTCCTGACGATCTCAGGGTTCGAATGGACTGGTAGGAGGAGATGCGGTCCCTCAAATAGTCTGGACTCGAACCGTTTAGGGCTTTATAGGCTAAAGCCACCACCTTGAATTGCGCCCGGAAACAAACTGGAAGCCAGTGTAGTTACTTCAGAAGCAGAGTAGTTCTTTCTCTACATCTTGCCCCTGTATACAAATAATTTGTTCGATCATTGAGCTAAAAGTTTCCATTCAACTAAGGGTGCATCTATACTGCTGAATTAAGACAGTTTGACTCTACTTTAACTGCCATGGTTCAATGTTATGGAATTGTGAGAGTTGTAGTTTAATGAGGCATCAGCACTCTTTAGCAGACAAGGCTAAAAACCCTGTAAAAGTATAACTCCCATGATTCTATAGCATTGAGCCATGACAATTAAAGTGATGTCAAACTGAATTAATTCAACAGTGTAGATGCACCCTAAGATAAAAAAATCTAAATACCCTGAAGGTACCTGATCCTGTCTGATCTTGGAAGCTGAGCAAAGTCACACCTGTTTAGTATTTGGCTGGGGAACTGCCAAAGAATACCAAACGCTGTAGGCTATATATCAGAGGAAGGCAAACTGCCTCTTGAATATTCCTTGCCTGTGGTGTTATTGAACAATCCGCTTTTCTAATCCTTTGCATTATTTTTGGCCACATGGCAAAGGATGCTGTACTTCCACACCTCCCTTATCATGCATGCGAAGAAACATATCTTCTGTTAAGCGGAGGTGTGCTAATACTAATATATGCAAGTACCCACAATACAACCATAATTTTAAAAAGTTTGAAATGCAAAGAAAAGCAGAGCAAACAAATTGTCATGGATGTCATACGTCAGCATCAAAGCACCTATAAAGTATTATTATTTTTTAATTCATATAGAGAAGTCCAGGGATGCCATAAGGAAACATGTGACATCAAAGTGTGCACATATACCAGTACGAGATTTTTTTTCACCCAGCAGCATAATGACAAAGTAGAAGATCTAGTATAGCCCACTTTGGTTGATTCAAAAGAAGGTATAGCTGACTATAATTAGATTTCCTTTTTTCTGTATAGAGGTAGGCAAGGTCTTACTGACACTCAAGTTACATGAACAGAGGAAATTCAGAGGACAGCTGCAACAATGGAAAGCACGTTAGGCCTGAGGCTGTGAATTCTTTCAACCTGAAAAATAAATCACATTCTGTGCCATGGGGAGATCCATTCAGTGACCCGGATAATTTATGCAAGATACAGCAGGTGTGCAAATCTTGGGCCAGGGAGGTCAAATTCCTTAGGTGAATAAAGCCCCATTCATGAGCGGAAAATCTAACAGATTTACCGTGGCTTGGGTTTTGGTGGACTACTACAATTAACTTCGTCAATACACACAGAGACACACCAGGGACAGGGGTCAGGAGAAGGTAAACAATAGGATCAAATAGTCATGAAAAGCAAGAAGCACCATCTCAAACAGTTTTATGAATAGGTAGAAAGTATAGAATGCAACCAGAGTGATAATGGAAATAAACTGTAATTGGTGGCAATATAAATATCCTGTATTTCTAGGAAATGTAATATGGGGCAGTAAATCATTATCTCGAGATTACAGGAGGAGAAAAATACTTTCACAAAGGGTTCTGTTGCACATTGAAGAGAAGCTTTGGTGTAATCTCTGTTTTTATTTTTATGCCTCTGCCTACATGGCATCATGCAGCAAATCTGATTATTTGGTTTTGTTCTGTTGTCTCATCTTGTAATTGCAAATATCCTAATATGTTCATGATGGGCTAAAATTTAGGATCATTTAGGCTGACTATCCCAAATTTAGGTTGACTATCCCTTACCTGAAATGCTTGGAAACAGAAGTGTTTTGTGTTTTGAATATTGTTGTTATTGTAATTATTATGGAGCCGTGGTGGCACAATGAGTGAAACCTTGTGCCGGCTGGACTGCTGATCTAAAGGTTGGATTGCTGACCTGAAGGTTGCCGGATCGAATCTGCTAGTCATGGTGAGCTGTCGTCTGTTAGCTCTAGCTTGCGGGGACATGAGAGAAGCCTCCTAGCAGTATGGTAACACATCTGTGCATCTCCTGGGCAACGCCTCTGTAGACAGCCCATTTTCTCACACCAGAAGCGACTTGCAGTATGTTTTCAAGTAGCTTCTGACACAATAAAAAAATTATTATTATTCCTCCATTCTTCCTTCCTATCAGAAAAGGGGCATCTGCACTGCAGAATCAGCGCAATTTGATACCACTTTTACTGCCATGGCCCAATGCTATGGAATACTGGGGTTTGTAGTTTGGTGAGGTATTAGCACTCTTCAGTGGAGAAGGCTAAAGAGCTTGTAAAACTACAACTCTCGTGATTCCAAAGCATTGAGCCATGGCAGTCTAAGTGTTATAAAATTGCATTAATTCCATGATGTAGATGAACCCGAGGATGCTAAATGACAATGTACAAGTATAGATACTTTCCTGGGCATTAATTATTTAACAAAATTTGGTACCAGAGGCAGAAATACTCTAATAATAATAATAACTTTATTTTTATACCCTGCCCCATCTCCCCAGAGGGACTCAGAGCGGCTTACATGGGGCCATGCCCGACATAAAAATACAATAACAGCGATAAAACGATAAAAACAATTTTTCACATCGATAAGACATCAACGTCAGTAAAACAGTCATAAAAATCAATATACTGTATAAAATATTAAAAACGGGAGACTAAAACAGATCTGGGCCTAAGTGTAGAAAGACGTCACATGGGAGAGGTAGTTTCATGGCTAAAATAATCAATACAGTGCAAGTAATTATCTAACATGCCCACCCAGGAGCTGGAATAGTCTTGACTAGCCAACCCTACTTGCAGATCAATGGGATTCAAAATGCATCCCAGGAGAACACAAATCCATCAGAGCAGGAAAGTTACTTTTTAGTCCCTAAATCTATAGGCTTGGACATGATAAATAAAACTAATCCAAGCACTGCCGTTCACAACAAAGAAGATTAAGAGGACAACGAGTGGCATATTCCGGATGTTGTCTATCAAATGTTGCCTACTGATGCAAAACTCCCTTCCCCTAGGCAGCATGGGCTGGGAACCCTCCCTTGTCCCATGATCCCAAGCCGACAAGGGCACCTCTATGAATCCCTGGCACACTTTGCCCCTTGCATTCCATTCCTTCCGCCCACCTCTCACCCTTCCAGTGACGCCAAAGGGATGAATGGGGGGCATTGATGCTGGCAAGCCCCCTCCCCTGCCTGACCCTCAAGAGCCTCAAGAACATTGTGCGATCTGTTTGTGAAGGTCGCTGTTCAACCTCCCACTCAAGGATCCTTGCATCACTGCCTCCGCCCAGAGCCCTAGAGAAAGATGCACACTTCAGTAGGGGACGGGGCCAGGAGGATGGAGGGCACAGCCTTAAACATTTCGCAAATGAAACAGGGACGCAAGTGGCCAAGCAACATTATAGTGTGTATGAAAAGGTAGAAGTTACCAAGGAGGGAGAACACCCAAGCTAAGGGAGGCTGTAGCAGTTTGCTTTGGCCTGAGCCAACTGTGAAGGGCAAGGATCTTTTCTCTCCTCCCTGCTGAATTTTGTACTTTGAACTCAGTTTGCAGCAAATGAAGTACACTGAGGACAAAGGAGTAAAGTAAGAGATATTTCCAAAGCAACTGAAAAAAGGGACAGCACAGAGTCAATTTGGATTTCCAAATCATAACAGTTGGAAAGTATATAAATGAGATGTAGGGGTAAAAAATTGACTTGAATGTAGAAAGTTGTCAATTTAGTTGGACCTTACAGATTTTTTTGACAATTGTTGACTCCACATTTGCAGTTTTGAATTTTATAGATTTGATTATTCACAGATTTGATAGAAATGTTCAGTGTGATTCTGTGATCACCTTCCACCACAGACTCATGTTGGAGGACCTAGAAATTCCTAAAGCGGTGTAATATGTGTGTGTGTGTATATATATATATCATTAGAGTTGTATATTACCAGTGTACTAGGTAAAGGTAAAAGTTTTCTCCTGACATAAAGTCTAGTTGTGTCCGACTCTGGTGGTTGGTGCTCATCTTCATTGCATGGTCTGCAGACACCTCCAAGGTGATGTGGCCGGCATGACTGCATGGAGCACCGTTACCTTCCCTCCAGAGCAGAAAACATCACCGGAGTGGGAAACATAGATCAATAGCGGTACCTATTGAGCTACTCACATTTGCATGTTTTCGAACTGCTAGGTTGGCAGAAGCTGGGGCTAACAGCGGGAGCTCACCCTGCTCCCTGAATTCGAACCGCTGACCTTTAAGTCAGCAAGTTCAGCAGCTCAGCAGTTTAATCCACTGTGCCATCAAGGGCTCCATACCAGTAGACTAGTAACACAATAAATTTTTTATAATATCTTAATTCTTATATCCCGCCACCATCTCTCTGAAGGGACTTGGGGCGGTTTACAGATGGCACAAGGTGCCTAAAAACAACATAAAAGTGAACACTATATAAAATACAATAAAACACATGAAACATATAAAACATCAATTAAGAGTCAATCAAGCTCAGTTTTATTAAACCAAGTAATGTTTTATTTATGATTTTTGCCTTCATGGAGGTCGTGTGCCACTAACCTCAGCAAATGTGGAAGGCTGACTGCACAACTTTTCCTACTCTTTAGACCTTACAATCAAAGGCATACAAAAAGAAAAGCAGTCCTCTCCCATCAGTCACAGTAAAAAAAAGCAACCATTAACACCAGCTAGTAGTTAGGCTTTGTGGTGGGAGGAGGAAGAGGTTAACAGGGCAGGTTTTGACACTGATGTTCAATTATGTCATTACGCCTCCATCTCTGGCAGGATGAGCTTCCCCATCACACTGCTACACACACACACACACACACACACACACACACACACAGACCCAGCAGGGCCCCAGCAGAAAAACTCTTAAATGCCCCCTCTCCATGCCTTTGCTATGGTACTTCACAGTTTGGTCAAAGGTCAGGGCGAGATGAAATGTTTGCATGGTCAAATTAGTTTTTGCAGCTGTCTGGCGGGTTTAACTCTTTCCCCATCAGCATCTGATCTGGGCCAAAAAGGATATATTTCTTTTCAAAAATATGATCTCACTTTAAAGGATCTTGAGAGGAAATAGATAGGGAAGGCAGAAGTGAATAAAAGACGTAGATGGAAGAAAACGTGGGACCTTATACAAAATTCTGAAATAGGGCAATGGCTCAGTAAAAGTTTAACCTACTCACATAGCACATTAAACATAAAATACCCTGGAAAAGAGGATTGGAAGCATTGAGTTATGAAACTATAGTTCCCAACACCCTGCAGCCAGCATGGCCATGAATCAAGGTGTCTGGGGGATTCTGGTAGCTATAACCCAAAGATAGACTTCCAAGCCTCTGCTTCTGGATATTTCCAGTTTAGAGAAAATGTAAAGCCAAGATAGGAGCATCCACTAATTCCACAGAATGTAAACCCTGAGCTGGGTGAACCATTGAGGAAAGAGTCCACAAGGTATGGGGATGTCTAAGGTTGCCAACCAACCGGAATAACAAACAAATCAACCAACCAGAGTGACTCACTCCTGTCTCTTTAACTGGGAATCAGGTCCAGAAATCAAAGCAGGCACGTTCTTTCCAACACAGACCAAAACATCACCACCTGCTCAGTGCAGCAAATCAGTGACAGTCAAGGCTCAACTGCAAAGCCTAATCCGGATGTAGACAATTCTTGCTGGAAAGCCAAAATGATTGTAAACTATGCTCTGGTGGTTCCGATCTGGTGGTGAGTTTGCTTTTAATCCAGATATTAAAAGAACAATGCAAAGTGCTTTCCTGCTGAATTCAGTTGGCCATCCATATCCATGGATTCTGCATCCACCAATTCAACTACTCGTGATTTCAAATTAACCCCCTCCCAAAAATTGCAAAGAGCAGATCTTAATTTTGCTATTTTACATGAAGGATACCATTTTACTACTCCATTGTATATCATGGGACTTGAGCATCCATGGATTTTGGTATCCATTGAAAGGCATGAAAACAAACCTCAAAAGATAGCAACGGTGTAGTGAAGTTTCAGCCACTTGGACAGCTCAGGTTAAACACCAGAGAAGATTCACCATCCCACTGATATCAGGGCCGCTGTTTGATGGCAGGGATGGGGAAAACAACATATATCAGGCATGGGCAAACATACGTTTTGGACTTCAGCTCCCACAATTCCTAAACAGCCTCAGGCCCCTTCCTTTCCCCCCTCAGCCGCTTAAGCGGCTGAGGGGGGAAAGGAAAGGGCCTGAGGCTGTTTAGGAATTGTGGGAGCTGAAGTCCAAAACACCTGGAGGTCCCAAGTTTGGCCATGCCTGACATATAGACTACCACTCCCATTAACTTTGACATGCTGGAGAAGGCTGGTGGGAGTTGGAGTCCAACAACACCGCTGCTTTAGGATCACTCATGTCAAATTGCTCATGGTGCAGCATCTCAAAATAATTTGACAACCTTAAAATTTGCCTTTCTGAGGCTAGGTTTTTTAAATGACACAAACTGTGTACTAAATGAATACCTGAAAACATGTTGAGTTTGACATAGGCTGGATCTATACTGTCATATAATGCAGGTTCAAAATCCTAGTTAACTGCACTGAACTAGATTATGGTATGCAACATGTGTTGTTCCTGAGTTATAAATGACATTTCCAAATTGGTTCTACCATAAAAACATGGAAAAAAATTTATTAAGCTGCAAAAACTTTGCAACACATTTTGCTATTGTTTTTCAATGAGTATCTCACAGAGTCTCGGCTAATTCAACATTGTTTCTGGAGTATTACAACTCCTTTCAAAGTAAGTACAGTAGAGTCTCACTTATCCAACACTCGCTTATCCAACATTCTGGATTATCCAACACATTTTTGTAGTCAATGTTTTCAATACATCGTGATATTTTGGTGCTAAATTCGTAAATACAGTAATTACTACATAGCATTACTGTGTATTGAACTACTTTTTCTGTCAAATTTGTTGTATAACATGATGTTTTGGTGCTTAATTTTTAAAATCATAACCTAATTTGATGTGTAATAGGCTTTTCCTTAATCCCTCCTTATTATCCAAGATATTCGCTTATCCAACGTTCTGCCGGCACATTTATATTTGAAAAGTGAGACTCTACTGTATGACACAATTAAACAGGAAATAACTTTCAAACCAGGTACAGGTTTTTTTTTCCAAATTTTGTTACATCTATATATATAAAAGGGTAATGAAATTTCAACCTAGGAAAAAACAACAAAACTACACATTCCAGAAACACTAAACTTGGCAGCACAACCCCTCATCCATGCCTCTACGTTCATACAACAGAAAGAAAAGAAAAATAAAGTCCTAATTAGAGAGAGAGGAATAATTGTTTTTATCCAATTGCTGCCAGTTAGAAGGCTAAGCTCCGCCCCACTTGGTCTCCTAGCAACCCACTCAGCCCAGGGGACAGGCAGAGTTAGGCCTCACTTAGGCCTCTTCCACACTGCCTATAAAATACAGATTATCTGATTTTAACTGGATTATATGGCAGTGTAGACTCAAGGCCCTTCCACATAGCTATATAACCCATTTATAATGGACTTAATGTCAGGGGAAAACCTTTACCCTTTACCTTAACTACCACCAATTCCTCAATACTTTATTTCCCATACCACCATACTATGCCACAGCAACGCGTGGCCGGGCACAGCTAGTTGTGTTATATGAGACTACACTGCCATATAATCCAGTTCAATGCAGTTAATCTGCACTGAAATTGCATTATATGGCAGTGTAGATTCAGTCATAGAGTCAAGAATGCAATAAATTGGGATGAAGGGGGAACAAGACAAGTCTATAGGATGTGAGATCATGTTGGAAAACCGCTATGCATGCAACCCATCTAGTCCTGAAGTCCCAAAACCAGATTGCTGCACCAAGTGCAGCAGAAAATAATGTGTCACCTATACTGAATTAAGATTCAACAGTTGTATCTTGTTCTGTGGTGAAGTGGCAAAATACATTGGGCCATCCGGCCACCTCTTGGCTACTATTCTGTACACAAACCTTCCCCAACATGGTGCTTTTCAATTGTAGCTCCCACTCACAGCAATAGTATAGCAAACACAAGAATGGTAGGGATTGCAGTTCAAATGTCTGGAAGGCACCCAATGGGGAAGGTTCCTATAACCTTGGTTGTAGGTTGTTTTGTGTGTGCGTGCATGCATGTGTGTGTCAAGGCAACTTGAGAAACTGCAAGTCGCTTCTGATGTGAGAGAATTGGTCCCCTGCAAGGACGTTGCTTGGGGAGGTCCGGATGTTTTGATGTTTTACCATCCTTGCGGGAGGCTTCTCTCATGTCCCTACATAGGGAGCTGGAGCTGACAGAGAGAGTTCATTCTCAAACTGGCAACCTTCAGGTCAGAAACCCAACCTTCAGGTCAGCAGTCCTGCTGGCACAAGTGTTTAACCCATTGCGTCACCGAAGGCTCCTCATAACCTTGATTATAAGTCCTATTGAACTGAATGAGGTTTACCCTTGAAGTCACAACATTTTACAATAAGAAGGCGTGTTCAGTAAGCCAGGCTTGCTTTTGAGGAGTGCAATGCACTCTTAATTAATTAATGTATAGAAAAGTGGAGCTTTGCCACAGAGTTTTGCTTCCTTCCAGCAGATCTTCTCTTGCAAAGTTTATCTGGCTTATCTGGCAACATTGTTTAAGAAATCACAGCAAAGGCATTAAACCTCCTTGTGAGATAACAGTCCTCTTCAATGAAAACAGTCCTTACCAAAACGGGGGGGGGGGGGGGAAGAGAGAGAGAAACACATGGAAAAGATCATATTGGAACAGGTCATGCAAATGGATTTTTAAGCAAAGTTCTGCTAGATTCCTGCTGGCTTCGACTCATCTCTCAAGAATCCACCCCGCACCCCTGATGATCCATTCTATAATGTTTTCCACATGGATTCCTGCATAGGTATGGTGCCAAAAACATTCTCATCAAAGTAAAGAACATTATTAAGCCCTGAATCCAATTACTAGTCCAAATAGAGTAAGACCTCTGAGTGCTTTTGTTAGGATTGCTTGCTTATTTTTTAAAACATTCTATGAATAGTTTTTTTTTTACACAAATATAGGATTTAATTTACTGTAGATTATTCTTGCAGCAAATAGATTTATATGACATCTAGGGACGTATCTCCACTGTAGGATTAATGCAGTTTGATACCACTTTAATTGCCATGGCTCAATGCTATGGAAACCTGGGAACTGTAATTTAATGAGGCAAAGAAGACGAAAGACATTGTAAAACTACAACTCCAATGATTCTATAACATAGAGCCATGACACTTTAATTCTACGATGTAGATGTAGCCTAGGACATGATAGATCAGGCATGGGCCAACTTGGGCCCTCCAGGTGTTTTGGACTTCAACTCCCACAATTCCTAACAGCCTAGCGGCTGTTAGGAATTGTGGGAGTTGAAGTCCAAAACACCTGGAGGGCCCAAGTTAGCCCGTGCCTGTGATAGATGAACAGGACACTACCTAAAAATTCAAACATGAATCTGACAGGTTTGTATGGCAGCACTGCATGAAAATTCCCTAGTTTCTTTTCCAATCATCCGGCACAAGGCAGAATTAACAAGCCAGTGATATTTCAAGTTATTTCAAGAAGGATGTCCAAACAATGCTTCCCTATTCCATGCTGCTACCCACCATTCAGGGTCCGTCTCACCGCATTGTTGACCACAGCTTGCAGGAGAAATACATTTTGAGCTACAAATCACCCAACCAGCATGGCTACTGGTTTATGCTGGGAATTGCAGTCTTTAGAAAGCAACCTTACTGAACTTTGATGCTTAATCTGAACATCTCCGCAGCCTGCACTGCATCAATCTTTTTTAGACTGACTACTGTCGTCAGATCCAGGATTAATTAGGAAATGGATGCAGTCAACCCTAGTATCCACAGGTTCTTCCAGAGCCGTACCCAGGAGGGGTTTTGAAAATTTCGGGGGGGTTCAACCCCTAGCACCCCCCCCCCTCTACAAACCTGTCAATATCTGCTTGAAATAGTGCCTGGAGGGACTCTTAATGTTGTGCGTCTCATAGACTTAGCATGGGGTTAACCAGTTAAAATTCATGAGTAAACCAGGTTTTTTTTATAACCTGAAAAATTTCGGCGGGGGGGGGGGGCGGGGTTTAAACCCTTAAACCCCCCTCCCCTCGCTACAGGCCTGGGTTCTTCATCTGAAGATCCAACCATCCACTTTTTGAAAATATTTTGCTTTTTTACAAAAATATTTTTTACAAAAATATATCTTGATTTTGACATTTCATTTTACTATATCATTGTATATAATAAGCTTGAGCATCCACAGATTTTGGTATCCTGGTATTCTGGAACCAAACCCTAGCGGATACTAAAGGCCCACTATACCCAGCAAACCAGCTACAGTAGAGTCTCACTTATCCAACATTCTGGATTATCCAACGCATTTTTGTAGTCAATATTTTCAATGCATCATGATATTTTGATGCTAAATTAGTAAATACAGTAATTACTACACAGCATTAATGTGTAATGAACTACTTTTTCTGTCAAATTTGTTGTATAACATGATGTTTTGGTGCTTAATTTGTAAAATCATAACCTATTTTGATGTTTAATAGGCTTTTTCTTAATCTCTCCTTATTATCCAGCATATTCCCTTATCCAACGTTCTGCCGGCCCGTTTATGTTGGATAAGTGAGACTCTACTGTACTAGTCAATTAATGGCAATAGTCAACTGGTTAAATTGCATAGCAAAAACATAGGAATCTAGCCATTCAGAACACAAGTACCATTCCAAGGAGACCTTAAAATGGATTAACAGTAGGACTTCCATATTAACTATGGTTACTAGTGCAGGACCCCCATGAATGTGGAGAAAGTGCAAATTAAAAAAAAAAACTATTTTTTTAAACCTGAGAGAACACCACTACAGGCAGTCCCTGAGTTACAAAAATCCAACTTACAAGCAACTCATAGTTAAGAACAGGGGTGAGATAACAGGAAGTGAGAAAAATCTACCCCTCAGAAGGGAAATTCACTCCCGAGAGACTTATCAAGGGAAAAGGGGGTTTCCACAGAAGCTTTATCACCAATCCTTCTTTCCACAACAAGCCAAGAAATCTCTAGGTCCTCCAATACGATTCTATGGTCAACTTCAGCTGGATGATATACAAAGGTTCTCTATCCAGGAATCTAAAGGTCCTCCAGCATGACTCTATGGGCAATGTCTAGTAGAAATTGACTGTCATATGGCAATTCCTACAACAAACATTTTAATAAAATTTCTGAATATTCAAATCTGCAAAAGTCAAACCTGGAAATGTGAAAGACCGACTGTACAAGTAGCTTGTCCAATGGAACGAGCGCAGAGAAGTCAGTATTTTGGAATACAATCCCCAGCATCCCCCACACAAGCATGTCATCCATAAAGAGGAACCTTTTCAAGCTTTGTGATGCTAACATAAGCTACACTGCCATTTAGTGAGGTTTCAAACTGCATTATATGGCAGTGTAGATGGGGCCATATTCTCAAGCGCCCCCAAATCCCAGCCCATTCCTCCCTCAAAGCCCTGCCTTACTTGAAGGGTAGTTTGCTCCATTGGGCTGCAGACAGGACTAAAGAGACCACTGCTATGACCCTGTTATCTCAGGGCAGGGTGGGGTGCAGTTGGGGAGTTTGGGGGGGGGGGGGGTGAAATAGCTGTCCATACTTTCTCAGCCATTGGATCCCTTTATTTATTCATCCGCTGGCATTTGAACGCAGCAGCTGAAACAAAAGGAGCCGGGGCAGCTGGCTGTGGGGGCGAGCAAAAGGCTGCAGCATAGTTTGCATCAGTCACAGGGGTTGGAGTGTCCGCATAACCCAGGGTCCCACCCAGCCAAGCACTTTAACCCCTTCAGCATCAGTGGTCAAGAAAAGAAGATATTGCAAGAGAGAAGCCCACAGCCACAGCTAAGCAGTCCAGCTTTTGCCTCCTTTTCCAAGACTTAATCCTGTGCCACAGGTTGAGCATCTGCTATCTGCATTGAGTCTCATTTGGCAGAGAAAAAGTGGGGTATAAATACTCCTGCTACTATTCCTACTACTGCTGCTGCTATTAATAAGAATGATGATAAAAAATATCTGGATAACAAAATGCTCCAAAATTGTCCACGTGTATAACTGAAATAGTGACTCGTTAGCTTTCGGATGGGTCAATGTACACCAGTGCTTCCCAACCTTTGGGCCTCCAGGTGTTTTGGACTTCAACTCCCAGAAATCCCAGCCAGTTTACCAGCTGTCAGGAAGTGTGGGAGCTGAAGTCCAAAACACATAGAGGCCCAAAAGTTTGGAATCACTGAGGTAGACACACTTTGTTTCATGCACAAAATATTGTGTATAAAATTACACTATTTATTTATTTATATATATATTTACAGTATTTATATTCCGCCCTTCTCACCCCGAAGGGGACTCAGGGCGGATCACATTATAACACACATAGGGCAAACATTCAATGCCCATAAACACATCAAACAGAGACTGAGAGACACACGCAGAGGCAAGTTAACCATCTTCTGAGGGGATGTTCGATTCTGGCCACAGGGGGGAGCAGCTGCTTCATCATCCATACTGACGGCACTTCCTCATTCCAGGTCGTAAATTAGTTAATCTTGCCTCCCCACTTTATAAGTGGTACCTTATCTCCTACTTGATAGATGCAACTATCTTTCGGGTTGCTAGGTCAGCAACGAGCAGGGGCTATTTTTTATTTTTAATTGACGGGTGCTCACCCCGCCACGGGCTAGCCTCGAACTCATGACCTCATGGTCAGAGTGATTTAAGGCAGCTGCTCAACAGCTGCGCCACAGCCCAGCCCCCCACTATGTAACAAAATTTGAAAATGTTTCTGTTCCTGGTTTGAAAGTGTTATTTCCTGGTTAACTGTGCCATACTTACTTTACTATACCCCAAAAACTTCGTTTTTGTGGATGCCACAAACAATGTTGAATTGGTTGAGGCTCTATGAGATAGTCATTGAATAACTATAGCAAAATGTGCTGCAGAATGTCCCACAAAAAGATTTATGCCATGTTTTATGCCATTGTGTATAAAAGGGCTTGGGTATCCATGGATTCTGGTATCATCAGGGAATCCTAGAACCAAACTTAAGTGGGTATCAAGGGCCCACTGTATACTACATGGATAATACTGGTCCCAAAGGAAGCTGGGAATATGCCACACAAGCTGAAGAAAGTATAGGTAAAGGTTGTCCCCTGACATTAAGTCTAATCGTGTCCGACTCTGGGGTTGGTGCTCATCTCCATTTCTAAGCCAAAGAGCCTTGGACACCTCCAAGGTCATGTGGCCGGCATAACTGCATGAAGCACCGTTACCTTTCCGTCAGAGCGGTACCTATTGATCTACTCACGTTTGCATGTTTTTGAACTGCTCAGTTGGCAGAAGCTGGGGCTAACAGCGGAAGCTCAGCCCGCTCCCTGAATTCAAACCGCCACCCTTTCAGCCAGCAAGTTTAGCAGCTCAGCGGTTTAACTCATTGCACCACCGGTGTTGGTGCTCATCTCCATTTCTAAGCCAAAGAGCCGGCATTGTCTATAGACACCTCCAAGGTCATGTGGCTCACATGACTACATGAAGCGCAGTAGTGGTACCTATTGATCTACTCACATTTGCATATTTTCGAACTGCTAGGTTGGCAGAAGCTAGAGCTGACAGCGAGAGCTTACTCTGCTCCCCAGATTCGAACTGCCGACCTTTTGGTCAACAAATTCAGCAGCTCAGCGGTTTAATCCACTGCGCCACCGGGGGCTCCAAAGAAAGTATAAATGCCCAATTATCCTGTTTTGGGGTCATTCACATGGAGAAGCTGATAAACTGCAAATATTGCTGCATCCACTGGTGTTCTTTTCTTTAAAAAATACCCTGTTTTTTAAATGCTTGTAATCTTCTTTTGATCCAGTATAAGAAGAAAATGTACATTACTTAAATAAAGAAACAAACAAACCAACAGATCAGTGAATTCACACTGGTAATGGTAGGTCAAGGTGGTTTATTTGTCAATTTCAAAGTTGCAGACTTCCATCACCACAATCCCTACTGTCATGTTTTTAAAGAGAAACCATAATACGAGTGATATCTAGATCCATATTTTTTAAAAGCTCCAAATACCAAGAACAGGTATCTTGCAAAGCTTACGGTACTTAATTGGGCATTCAAGACTATACCACCATTGGCTCAAAAATCCATTATTACTGGAAAAAAGCCATCACAATTTCCTATTGTTGGTAAACTCAAAGCAACTGGAGAAACCTAAGTGTAGAAGCATGTGAGTGTATGTCTATATGTGTATGTGTGTAAAACAAATAATGTGACTGCTCTGAGACCTAGTTCCTTTCAACTACTGTATTAGATTCCCACAGTGTACTGGTGGGGCATGAAGATCTTATGCCCAATATGGTCAGTCTTAGATGATGAAGGCCAAGGCCAAGATTAACGTTGCTTCTGGGCTACCAACCAAGAGAGGTGACTCAGAACCATGGGAGAGTATTTTCATCCTTCCTCAGTTAAATAATAATAATAATAATAATAATAATAATAATAATAATTTATTTATATACCACTCCATCTCCTTGAGAGGATGCAGGGTGGTTTCCAACATAAAAAAAAACATTCAGTTGTCAGAAAGACAATTAAATACCCTTCCTTTCCCACTTTATGAGGACTGCAGGTCCCAAAACAACTGTCCATGCAGAGCTGAAGGATTATGGGAGCAGTGGCCCTTTATGAAGAAGCACTTCCAACCCTTCACCTTCCATATGCATATCCTCTTAACAATTCACATATGAAAACTGGGACACCCCTGGCCAAGCAACATTTGACTGTGGTCAAGGTGGCATAAAGTATTCAAGAGGCAAAGTGGGAGATATTGCAGTAGTTTGCTTTTGCCTAAGCTCACTGGGAAGCAGAAGATTCCCCCTTCTTCTCTCTCCACTAAGTTAATGGACTGCAAATTACTTTAACATTTTGACCTCAGTTTGCAGCAATTAAAATAAGTTGAAGACAAAGGGGAGAAGTGGAAGAAGGAGAGGAAAACCTGGGATAGTTGGGAGAGTATAGTAAATACAAATCCAAAAAGGCGAGGTGAGATGAAACGACAGATCTGAATAGCAAAACTCAAGCAAAGACCATCAGATAGATTCCCGACAGGAAGGCAATGCTCAGGTGACAGACACAACAGATTTGGGGATCTTACCTGCGTTGGACTAGGTTGATTCAAGAGAGCAAGTGGAGGGCAACCCCTTACCAGCTGATTTGTGCCAGGAAAATTTCAGTCTCTCCTGGATTCCGACCTGTCTTGTTTACAGTGTCTGAGTTTTGGCCCTCAACATAACTTGGTATCAAAGTACTGCACTTTCTATTCTTTCTTCAATCACACAGATATATCTGACTTTCTTTTCCATCTTTTAGCTGTTTCCAACTCTTTCTGCCTCCTTAATCTCTCCTTCTCTCTACCCACTAGATCCCGTTCATCTCTCTATCTTTGGCACCAATCCCTGAATTTCCTTGCTCCTCTGTCTCTTGTACAACGTGGCTAGTTAGCAGCTCCCTAGCAGTGACATAGACATTCCTCCTCCTCAACCCTCTTTTCTTTGCATTGATCTTTCTAGTTTCCTCTTCTTCTCTTTCCCCTTCCCTCTGCAGAACTAAGAGGGCAGGAGTAAAGCAAAGAGATAGAGTTTCAGCCCTGAGACCCACCACCCCACCTTCCTGGGGGCTTGGCTAGAGAAGGAGGGGAGGATAGATAGAAGTTCAGAGGGAGAGAGAGAGAAGAGAAAGGGTGGTGGTGATTGTGTTGAGGGGAGATGAGAGTCAGAATTCCTGACCTTGCTGGAGGAGTGGCTGCATAACACTAGAACAACACGGATTTGGGAAGTTGACAAGGCAGAAAAGACATTCTTTTGACTGGTGTGATATTGATGTCTCCTTGTGCGGAAAAAAGGCACAACCTCTGGCACCGCCTGGTGGTTAAACCCAACAGAAATTTGGTTATCATTCCAGGGGAGAAACAACGTCATTTTTTTTCTTTTGTTAAAAAAGATACAACCATGTTTCTCGTTGGAATATTTTGCCATGAGAGGATGAGATAGGTAATAAAGCATTCATCTTCATTAGCACTATCAAAATATTGTCAAAGGCTTCACCAGTATCACTGGGTTAGAAGCATTCTCTCCTGACATTTCACCCACATCTATGGCAGGCATCCTCAGAGGTTATGAGGTCTGTTGGAAACTAGGCAAGTGAGGTTTATATATCTGTGGAATGTCCAGGGTGAGAGAAAGAACTCTTGTCTGTTTGAGGCAAAACTCACAGCAAACCAGTATCAAAGTGGCTCCCTGTTTCTATTAGATCATGCTTATTAAATGATTTCACTTTGAGGTTGCCTAATAACAAGTCAATTACAAAACATAAAGGCTCAAACTATTATAGAAAGAGTGCATAAGGAAACTTATTATTATTATTATTATTATTATTATTATTATTATTATTATTATTATTTTATTGTATGACACAGCAAACAAGATAGACATGCTGGATTTCATATCACAAAATCACAAGTCGAACACTTCCCAAGTGTCTAGGACTGTGTGATGTATTTTCGGATGATGCGTGCAGATCCCAGTAGGGTGGCCTTTTGCAGTTGGCAGATCGTAATTTTGTCATGCCTATTGTTTCCAAATGCCGGCGGAGATCTTTTGGGACAGCACCCAGTGTGCCCATCACCACCGGGACCACTTGCACTGGTTTCTTCCAGAGTCTTTGCTGTTCAATCTTGAGGTCCTGAGAGCGGCTGAGTTTTTCCTGTTGTTTTTCGTCAATGCAACTGTCACCTGGGATGGCAACATCAATGATCCAAACCT
The DNA here is from genome assembly GCF_035594765.1 of Anolis carolinensis. NCBI lineage: Eukaryota > Metazoa > Chordata > Lepidosauria > Squamata > Anolidae > Anolis > Anolis carolinensis. Next base: position 17,047,809 of record NC_085846.1, read on the forward strand.
TTTTTTTCCACAACTGTGATGTTTGGTGTGTTGTGTTCCAGAACTTTGTCAGTCTGGATTCGTAAGTCCCACAGTATCTTTGCGTGCTCATTTTCCAATATTTTTGCAGGTTTGTGATCCCACCAGTTCATTATTATTATTATTATTATTATTATTATTATTATTATTATTATTATTATTATTATTATTATCCCAAGATCAGTATCAGCTGTTAACTGATAAAAGCAAAATACTATACTCTCCAACTGTCCTGATTTGGTAGGGACAATTCCACTGTCAGCTGCTTTTAAGATATTCCAGTTTTGGCTTCCTTTTCTCATTTTTACCTGCCATAAGACTCTGCTACAAACCAGGATGCCAACTCTGCCAATATATCTACTCTGGAAATGTCATCATAGGACCTAATCTCATCACCCACAATACTTAGAAGTACTTTCATTTGCTCATGGTGTGATGCAATTTATCCCATCTTCTGATAACCATGTCCTTCAGCACTCTACATTGGGCAGACAGGTCAGGCTTTATGCTAGAAGACAAATGGACATAAACCAGACATCAGGAATGGGAAAACAGTATGCCCCCCATATCTGTGGGTGATATGTTTCAAGACCCATCCACCCTACACACCAAAATAGTGGATAGAAACAAAGCCTGAATCTGCATTATATGGCAGTATAGATGGGGCCTGGGATATTACCTTCTCAATCAGTTGATAAGATTATCAGCTTTGCTATTTAGAATGTGTACGTCATCTTTCCCTAACTGGGATTTAAAAACGAATTCAAATAGAGTGTCTCCTTTTGAAACAGAAAGTGCTTCATTTATTTCCATCTTGTGGTTTCACAGACATTTTCAGAAAATGAGTTTTCTGGGGGAAACTACGTTTTAGATTTTCAGTTTGGACATTAGCAACACTTCTGTCCCTGTAACCGCTGCCTCAATTGACGTTTCATCCTGTGATAAAGTATGACCCAACAGAATAGAGTTTCCTATTCTAAGACTATTATGCAACAAAAGGCAATGTCTGTTTATCTTGTTTAGCAGAAGTCTTCTCTTCCCCTCTCCTTCTCCAGCAACCAGTCTGATAACGAGTGTTGAAAAACACAAAAGATTACCCAATTACTCCCGGCCTTCTATTTGGGTGCTGTCAAGGTATTTTCCCATGAATACAAACAACAGAACATTCAATTCTGTTCATTTAAAGACACAATCAGAACCAAGGTTTTCTCTCGCAAAGCTAGAAAGATTGTATTATGCCTTAGTTCATGTCTGCTACTACATCTGAACAACATGCTCATATTTGCAGATCAGACGCCTTGCACCATGTACTATGGTCCCTATATCCATAGGATCAGCATCTGCAGCTTCATTTACCTTCATTTCATATAGATCCATGTACCTGTATATCTGTAGCCATACATATACATTATTTTTATATATGAATTTACCCTCATATGTTTGCAAGTCTCTGCAAATATCTATATAAAGAGAGATGTCAAGATAGATATGAATATATTCTTACCTACCTACCTATATAGAGCTTGCAAATGTTACGGGGGGAAATGAATACACAAATATCTATAGACATGTCTAGATAGATAGATAGATAGATAGATAGATAGATAGATAGATAGATAGATAGATATGGCTTGCAAATATTTTAGGAGAAATGCACACACACAGAGAGGGGATTTGCAAACGTTTCAGGGGGAAATGCATATGTGAAATTAGTGTCTACAATTATAGATCTATATCTAGCTCTGCATTATTTATATAAACATTGAATGTTACTGTTACTATGTTGGAAGCCAGCCTGAGTCCCCATGGGGAGATAGGGTGGGATCCAAATGAAGTTTTTATTATTATTATTGTTGTTGTTGTTGTTGTTGTTGTTGTTGTTGTTATTGTTATTAGGTTATTGTTGATGCCATATTGTTTTTGTTGCCCCTACTTTTTCACTTATAGAGCTAGTTTATTGTTTTTCTTTGAAATACGGTAACTATTCAAAAACATTTAACCTACTGATGCCTCAATTAATGAAATGAAATTTTATTGGTATCTATTTTTATTTTGAAATTTACCCCTTGCTGCTGCATTTCCCACCCTCATCTTATACTCGAGTCAATACGTTTTCCCAGTTTTTGGTGGTAAAATTAGATGCCTCGTCTTATATTCGGGTTGGTTTATACTCGAGTATATATGGTATATCCTTTCTAGGCATTTTCTAGGTCCTCTAGGGCCCCTTCTACACTGCCACATAAAATACAGATTATCTGCTTTGAACTGGATTGTGTGGCAGTGTAGACTCATATAATCCAGTTCAAAGCAGATAATGTGGATTATCTGCTTTGATAATCTGGATTATATGGCAGTGTAGAAGGGGACAATGTTTGCCATGACCCGAGATTTTGTGTTATCCATATAAAGCTGTGGAACATATCTCCTGCAGATACAGAGATTGTGCTATAAATTTTTGTTTCCTTATTATATTTGCGCGTATGGGAGTGAGATGGTGTGAAACTATCATTAAATTCCAGGTTCAAATTGCAATGAAGACATGAAACTCATGGCATATCCTCAGGACAGTCAATCTCTCAACCTGGTACTTCACAGGATGCTGTGACAATAAAATTGGGTTGGGGAAGAATGATGTAAACCAATGTAAGATCCTTGAAAGAAAAGTGAGGTTAAAAGCCTGTAAATAAATACAGGAAATACTCGGTTAACAAAGTAGATTCTCCTGGACATTGCATTCTTACTAGAAAATTTGGTCCCAGAGGTGAGGGAGATGTAGAGGCAGAAATAACATGGAAGGATAGCGGATAATCTAATCATTTATCTCTTTTCTTTCCCTTAACAAGTATTATATTTATAATGAGTCATACTTTCTCATGAAAAGGACAAAGTACACAAAGTACAGATTCAGTTTAGTCATCTTGACTTCTAGGGTTTAGCCTTGATTTGCCCTAAGACCCATTTATTTGTCTTTTTTAGCAGTCCATAGTCCAGAACTCTTTCTCCAGCATGATATTTCTCTAGGCTAAAACGGTCAATACAATGGAAGGTCATATTCAGTGACATAAATTTCAACTAGTTCCTAGACAAGATGATTTTAAAATTATGAATGTTTAACTATGTACTGGCTGTTTTGATATGTGTTGCTGTGAGCTTGCCGGGCTGCATGGGCCATGTTCCAGAAGCATTCTCCCCTGAAGTTTCACCCACATCTATGGCAGGCATTCTCAGATCCATGACCTCACAACCTCTGAGGATGCCTGCCATAGACTTGGGTGAAACGTCAGGAGAGAATGCTTCTGGAACATGGCCATAAAGACCAGAAAACTCCCAGCAACCCAGTGATTCCAGCCATGAAAACCTTCTACAACACGTTTTAAACAAATATTGTAACTGGGTTATGTGGTATAATAGATTGTATATGTTGTGTTTGTTTTTGTTGTTGTTTCTTGCCCAATACATGGGGAGAGGCAAGGAAGAAATCATCATAATCATTTCCTTCATTGATGTCCTTCCAAGTCCTAGGGTGCATTTACACTTAAGTTTTCCACTACTTAAATTATTATAGAATCAACACTTTTTGGCAGAAAATGCTAAAGATCTTGTAAAACTATAACTCTCAGGATTCCATAGCATCGAGCCATGGCAGCTAAAGCAGTGTCAAACTACATTAATTCTACAACTATAGATCTACTCCTTGCCCTCTTTGAATTTCTTGATTATTGGGCTAATGGATTATGACCTGTTAGGATCATAACCTATTGGGTAGCAGAGTTTCAGAGGAGTTTCTATAGTTTATTGGATAATGGAAGATCACTGGGCATGTAGATATTTTGTTTCTATTCGATGCTTTCATCAGACAAAGATTCGAGTAGACTTCTTTTGTTTTACTCATAACTTTATGTATACAGATACATTTCTTGTCCGGTTAAGCTTTAAAACATTTCAGTTTGTATCATTAACTTATAGTCTTTAAAAGTCTCTTTAAAACTATATTGCTTTATACAGCTTTCTTTAATAACAGTCTACTTTCAAAGAAACACAAGCATCAACTGACTTCTAGCTTCTAACATTAACTTCTGTACTCAGACTCAAACCTCAACATCTTCTAACTTCTAACACTGGCTTCTGCACTCAAACAGACTCAAGCTTCAAGTGTCTTCTAACTCCTAAAACTGGCTCCTGCACTCAAACAGACTCAAGCCTCAACTGTCTTCTAACTCCTAACACTGGTTCCTGTACTCACACAGACTCAAGCCTCAACTGTCTTCTAACTCCTAAAACTGGCTCCTGCACTCAAACAGACTCAAGCCTCAACTGTCTTCTAACTCCTAAAACTGGCTCCTGCACTCAAACAGACTCAAGCCTCAACTGTCTTCTAACTCCTAAAACTGGCTCCTGCACTCAAACAGACTCAAGCCTCAACTGTCTTCTAACTCCTAACACTGGTTCCTGTACTCACACAGACTCAAGCCTCAACTGTCTTCTAACTCCTAAAACTGGCTCCTGCACTCAGACTCAAGCCTCAACTGTCTTCTAACTCCTAACACTGGTTCCTGCACTCACACAGGCTCAAGCCTCAACTGTCTTCTAACTCCTAACACTGGTTCCTGCACTCACACAGGGTCAAGCCTCAACGGTCTTCTAACTCCTGAAACTGGCTCCTGCACTCAAACAGACTCAAGACTCAACTGTCTTCTAACTCCTAACACTGGCTCCTGCACTCAAACAGGCTCATGCCACAAGGCACACAGACTCAAGCCTCAACTAACTTCTAATTGTCATCCTGAACATTCTAAACCGTCACTGAACCAGTCACAGGGTCTGCAGCCCCTCCCACTGCTTTAAGTATATAGAGCTAAGAAAACTGCAAACCGAAGAAGGCATACACTTCAGGAAATAAACCGACACATTATAAAACAGGCAAAACATTAAACTGAGGAGGCTTGAGAAGGTTGCTTCCTTCAACATTGATTAGAATCTCCACTCTGGTTAATGATTGGCCCATAGCACAGAAACGCTTGAACTATTTCAAGGACTTTTGCTTTTAAAGTTTTGTAAAGGCGTCCTTTTTGTTTTCTTGGCTGTATAACATTTCCAGACAAAACTTTCATTTACAAAATGAATTTGGAAATTTCCTTTTTTTTATCAGGGAAGGAATAATAATATTTAAAAAAAAGCGGTTGTCCCTTTTCGCTTTCTCCCCCCCCCCCCCCCCCAACAGTGGGACATTCCTAGCGCCCCTCCCTTCCGGAGTATTCTCCCTTCAGTCACGTCGCTCTCGCCCTGGCCACGCCCCCTTTCCGAAACGTCACAACGCACTGGCGTCACTCCTCACGAGTCTATTTATAAAGGCCGAGCCGTGTCTAACGCAGCGTCTCAAACATTCCAGTCCATTCAGAAAAAAAACTAAACGCAGAGAGAAGGAATGGATTCTACGGTGGCGACCGGACCCAGTTTTGCCAAGCCTGACGCTCGGTTGCTGACCCGCACAAGCCCCGCAGCTGCTTGCTGGAGCGAGTTCGTCACGGGCTAAAATTCCAGAGGTAAGGAGGGGTGGGGAACCCTGTCATTAGATCCTCCCTGTAACAACCCATTTCCTTAATGGCTGTCACCACGAGGCCTCATTTCCCCAGGAGGCTTGTAGCCAGCCACCCATGGGCAACTGTGAGTTTTCCGGGCTGTCTGGCCATGTTCAAGAAGCATTCTCTCCTGACGTTTCGCCTGCATCTATGGCAGGCATCCTCAGAGGTTGTGAGGTCTGTTGGAAACTTGGCAAGTGGGGTTTATAGATCTGTGGAAAGTCCAGGTTGGGAGAAAGAACTCTTGTCTGTTTGGGGCAAGTGTGAATGTTTCAGTGGGCCATCTTGATTAGCATTGAATGGCCTTGCTGTTTCAAAGCCTGGCTGCTTCCTGCCAGTAACGTGAAACGGCACTGCGAACTAACCAGAGAAGTCAGCCATAGCAGAGCACTTGACGAACCAACCTGGACACAGCATATTATTTGAGAGCACAGAAATGCTGGACCACTCTAACAACCACCATGTCAGACTACACAGGGAAGCCACAAACATGTGGACAATTTCAACACAAAATGAGGGAACCGTGAAAATGAACAAAATCTGGCCACCAGTATTTTGAAAAACTTTAAAATCAGGACAGGAAATAAAGAACAACACTCTGAAAACAGAGGAATTCCAGACGTGACTCAATCAGGGCCATCTAACACCTTCCAACAAAAGATTCCCTCAGGAAGCAGCCAGACCTTGAAGCTGAAAGACTGGGTGGCCAATTGAAACATTCACACCTGCCTCCAACAGACAAGAGTTCTTTCTTTCTCCCACCCTGGACATTATTCATATATAAATCCCACTGGTCTAGTTTCTAACATACCTCACAACCTCTGAGGATGCCTGCCATAGATGTGGGTGAAATGTCAGGAAAGAATGCTTCTGGAAGATAGCTATACAGCCTGGAAAACTCACAGCAACCCAGTGATTCTGGCCATGAAAAGCCTTCAACAACACATCCGTCTTAACATATTCCTGAGAAATGGGTCTGGGACCCCAACTAGAACCTTACTCCTCTACCCTTGTGGGAAGATCTTCAAACAGAATACCAGAATAAACCATATTAAGGTCTTAAGTCAAATTTAAGAGGGTTCATATTTAACCCCCCCCCCCCCCCCAAAAAAAAAGTCTATATGCTGTTAGGTAAACTTCACTGGTTCCTTGCTTACTTTGGTTATCTACCTCTCTGTCAGTTTACAATATATATTCAATGCACTTTGGCCAGTTTGCTTTTATGAATCTTGCTCAGATTTTTAAATTGCGTGTTTAGATGTCATTGTTATCTTATTATGTTTACATGTATAATTGTATTTTATTTGATGTGTTTTTTCTAATGAATGTAACTACCTGGGCATGGCCCAATGTAAGCCACCCCGAGTCCCCTTGGAGAGATGGAGGCGGGGTATAAAAATAAAGTTATTATTATTATTATTATTATTATTATTATTATTATTATTATTATTATTATGACTTTAAGTCACCTGCCAACTTATGTGAATAAAGATTGTTGACAATCTCCCATCCAAGTACTAACCAGGGCTGACCCTACTTAGCTTCAAAGATCAGACATGATCAGGTGCCTTTAGGCTGTTTAGCTCTCATCTGAGGTTTATCAGTGCTATTTGTCCTATTTCCCAACCATGGATCTGGGTTTTTTTCCATCTGGTGTGTTAAGCATGCCTTGAGGTACAGCACTCCTTCCTTAAACTTCTGTTTATTTACTTGATGTTTATGTGCCTTCAGTGCAATTCCTCTCTAATCCTTTTTTAATGGTCTCCGACATTGTAACACTACCCTCTGACATCCCATTTTATTTTGCTTTGCCCTAAATATATTGAGCATGTGTACCTCTCTTTAAGCAAAGTCTCCCTTATCTTATTTCAATCTCTCACTAAAGTATATTTAATGTTCCTTCTCATGGAACTTTTTAAACTGAGTTTCATCACCCTTCTTGTAAAAATTACATCAGTCTTGGGTTACTGTGAGTTTTCCAGGTTGTATAGCCATGTTCAGAAGCATTGTCTCCTGGTGTTTCACCCACATCTATGGCAGGCATCCTCAGAGGTGTTTGAGGTCTGTTGGAAACTAGGCAAGTGGGGTTTATATATCTGTGGAAAGTCCAGGGTGGGAGAAAGAACTCTGTTCGACACAAGTGTCAATTTTACAATTAGTCACTTTGACAAAAGCCTTCGACAACATATTGAACATCTCTACTAGTCACACCACTTGCCTCAAACAGAGTTATTTCTCATATCCTGGACCTCACACTGATATATAAACCTCCCTTGCCAAATTTCCAACAGACCTCACAAACACTGAGGATATCTGCCATATATGTGGGCAAAACATCAGGAGGGAATGCTTTTGGAACATGGCCCGGAAAACTCACAGCAACCCAGTGATCCTGGCCATGTAAGCCTTCGACTACATCACTCTTCTTTCTGGCTCTGGACTTTCAACTTGCTATCCTCTCTTGTTGCGAAAGCCACATTTTTTGTTTTGTTTTTCCTACCCATCTGCCTAAACAGAAGTGTAGTCCAAGCCAACATCAGAAAAGAATTCAGTATATTTTTCCGCTTCACTGCAGTTCAGATCCCAACCTGTCTCCAGATCTGTTTACAAGTTGACTTTGCTTCTGTCTCTCGCCACTGCTGCCCCCCAGCATAACCATCCTCTATTTATTATTAGCAGCATTGTCTATTTTTGCATTGGGAGCGTGAAATATATACGTAATCTATGTGTGTGTGTGTGTGTGTGTGTGTGTGTGTGTGTGTGTGTGTATATATATATATATATATATATATGTATTCCTTATAAGACTCCCTTTCAAAAGTGCTTTGAAGTTGATGTTTTTTTCCGCTGTCCAAAAATGGGGTGCTGTCCTACAATCCTGTACACGCATAATATTTCCCAGGTGGTATTTGGGATTCTGTAAATGATCATTCTCCTCCCTTTCCCCCCAGTTCCCCTCCCCTCATGCCCCTCCGCCCCATCCCCACCACTTCCAGATCTAACCTGTTGTGGGTCAGAAGGGTTGCGTTGCCTTCCTCTCTCCCTGGCAGCTGCACACCCGGGTTCCAGGCTCTGTGTGTGTGTGTGTGATTTTGTGTGTGTGTGTGTGTTCCCCCCTTCTGCTTCCGGACTGGGGTGTTGCCAGCGTTCCAGGGGCACTTGCTTGAGCTTGTTTGGGGCGCGCCCTGAATTAAGTCAACCTACACATCTCAGCCAGGGAAACAATTAATAGGAAATGAGAGGGATAAACTGAGGCGCAGACAGGGGGCAGAATGGATCTTTGCTGGGATCACAAGGATTAAGGGCCTAAAGATGTGGGATGCCAGTATTTCCATCTTCCTCATAATAATAATAATAATAATAATTTTATTTGTATACGCCGCCCCATCTCCCCGAGGGGACTCGGGGCGGCTTACATGGGGCCAGGGCCAGGTAACAAACAATATAAAACTCAATAGTAGAAAACAAATCAAAAACAGATAAAATCACATATACCAACAAACAATAAACATACTTTGGTAAAAACCTGGGTTGACTCCTAAAAGAGGAGTGGGCCAGATAAGTGCAAATAGTGTGTACAATGCAAATTAGAAGAGAGGTAGGTACCAGGGACTATTATCCCATTAAAGTTCTGGAGAAGGCGAACCTAGAGACAATGTATGGCTAAGGAGTAAAAATACTATAAAGTAAAATAGACAACAGGGTGATCCAAACTAAGGAAATCAGTCGGCAAATGCCTGTTGGCAGAGCCAAGTTTTCAGGCTCTTGTCTTTAGTTACCACCATCTATTCCCACTCTTATTCCCAAAGTGGCATTTCCTATTTCGATTCCCTTGGCTGGGGATATTCTGGAAGTTGTTGTCCAACTTTTTAGATCTTTTGCATTCATCTTACAGGAATGAAAGCCACAATATTTGCCCTTCTTCCTATTAGGATCCCATGTAACTTCGGGGCTATGTTTGAGAGCGATTTTGAGTTCACTGTATTACGTAGGGTCCATCTACACCAGACATAGGCCAAATTTGGCCCTCCAGGTGTTTTGGACTTCAATTCCCTACCAGCTGTTAGGAATTGTGGGAGTTGAAGTCCAAACACCTGCAGGGCCAAAAGTTTGTCCTTGCCTGATCCTACACTGTAGGATGAATCCAGTTTCATACCACTTTAGAAAAGGATGGTGTTTTTCTAAGCTCTGGTGGATTGTGTTGTATTACTCCATTTTGTTGTATTCGCCAAGATGATGGTGGAGGACACCTGATGCTTCCAAATGTCATAACGTACCCACACTAATTCCTAGAATTGGCTTTCCTAATTCATTGGCTTCACCTGTTTTGCAAAGAAAAATGCTTGAGGAAAACTATTATTTTGGACTATGACTCCTACAATCCTCGGATTAGCTGACCAGTTTGATCGGGGCTATTCTGGAAGTTGTTGTCAAAACAAGGATCTTTTTCCAAGTTCTAGTGCAGTGGTTCTCAACCTGGGATCCCTAAGATATTTTTGGCCTACAACTCCCAGAAATCCCAGCCAGTTTACCAGCTGTTAGGATTTCTGGGAGTTGAAGGCCAAAAACATCAGGGGACCCCTGTTTGAGAACCACTGTTCTAGAGGCTTGTGTTATCTGATTTCACTCTTCTTTGTTTTCCAAAACAATGTAGAAGGACAGCTGATGCTTCCAGGTGTCATAATTCACACCATCTTATTCCCATGCGAAGCAGGTGAACATAGCACTAAATGAAACATGCAGAATAATCACAGGATGCCTTAAATCTACACCTGTTGATAAACTCTACAAGTTAGCTGGCATTGCCCCTCCTGACGTGCAACGGGAAGTTGCTGTTAACTGTGAGAGAAATAAGGTTGAACACTGTGAAAGCCACCCACTGCATGACTATCAGCCTCCTCCCACCAGACTCAAATCAAGGAAGGGCTTCATGAGAACCACCACTCCTCTTGATGTTCCTCCACCAATAGCAAGGGTGTCCCTCTGGGAAGCTAAACCTGGCAATTCCAACTGGATGGTCCCCCATGAGGGTCATCCTCCAGGGGCAAACCAAGAATGGGGAACTTGGAAGTCCCTGAACAGACTCAGAAGTGAAGTGGGCAGATCTAAAGACAAGGTGGCACTACCTGGAGGAATCCTCCACCTTGTGTGACTGTGGAGCAGAACAAACAACTCCGCATATGTATGCTTGCCCACAATGTCCTGCCTCATGTACGGAGGAGGAGTTGTTTAAAGCCACAGACAATGCAGTTGCTGTTGCCCGCTTTTGGTCTAAAACTATTTAGTTGCTTGTGATTTCCTTTTTCCCCCCATCATTTTAAAATGTATTTGTTATGCAATGCTTTTGACACGAAATAAATAAATAAATTCCCAAAATGGCAAAGGGGTTGAAGAAACAAGTTTGGGAAAAACTCATTTTTTTGAACTGTGACAATACCCCAATTAGTTGACCATCTTGGCTGGGGATATCCTTGAAGTTGTACTCCAGACAAGGACCTTTTTTCAAGGTCTGGTGACATAGGTTGTATGACTTCACTTTGCCGTAGGAGCCCCTGGTGGCGCAATGGATTTAACCCTTATGCCAGCAGGACTGATGACCGACAGGTCAGCAGTTTGAATCAGGATAAGCTGCTTCTGCCAGCTCCAGCTCCCCATGCAGGGACATGAGAGAAGCCTTCCACAAGGATGATAAAACATTAAAATATCTGTGCGCCCCTGGGCAACGTCCTTGCAAATGGCCAGTTCCCTCACATCAGAAGCAACTTGCAGTTTCTTAAGTTGCTCCTTACACAAAAAAAACTTTGCTGTATTTTCCAAAACAATGTAGGACACTTGATGCTTCCAGAGGTTGTAATACACTCACTCTTATTCCCAGAATTGCCTTTCCTAATTCATTTGCTTCACCCTTTTTGTGAAGGAACAAGCTTAGGGAAAACTCCTCTTTTGGACTATGACTCCTAGAATCTCCCAACTAGTTTGCCATCTTGGCTTGGGATGTTCTGGAAGTTATAGTCCAGACAAAGGCCTTTTTTAAAGGCTCTTGTGTCATGTGTTACGTGAATTCACTTTGCTGTGTTCTCCCTACGGCCATGCTGGCAAGGAGTAGTTAGAACATGTAGAAAACACTGGCCTGGAGAAGGCTGGAATGCAATGCATAGGTATGGATACAAATACTAGCTGGCAATCTTATGTAAGACAGCTTTTGGAAACCAGGAGAGGAAACCATATTTACACCCAATCCTTAAGATTCCACCCGGTGCTTTAGTAAATTGTAATGAAGGTGATGATTTATCTTCTCTTCTGCTTCTTTTCCAGGTCTTAAAATGCCTCCAGACATCACAGCCTGCCAGGTGATCTCACACACTCCGAACTCAAACAAATTGTTGCTTTGCTCTGATCCCTTTGGTCTCAGGGTGGCTAAAAGTCTCCCTCCACAACCAAACGCTTCCACTTCTGTTGGCAAAATGAGCATTGGAGCCATGATTGTTGCAATGGACTGGCTGAGGAAGTGTTGGCACCTCTGGCAGAATTTCCCAGCAAACTTGATGGCAGCTATATGGACAGGCATTGCTCGGTGGGCAATGCCCATCTTGGAAAAGACAGTGAATCACTTAGAGGGCAAAGGATTTGAAAGAGGTGGAAGCCAAATAGAGAGCCAAAACTTGAAAAGGGGTCATCTCGAATATCTAATCATGAGTAGTCATGGAAGATCCACAGTAAAGGACACTGAGAGCTTGGTTGAAGATGGATACTTTGCAGAATACCTGTCTGGTTTTGAATGTGCTGAAATGGATAAGATGCACATGGAAGAGGACGGCTTTTCCGAGCTGTGTTCAATGAGTCCTTCCATATTTTTGGACATTGGAAATTATTGGGAAGGTTCTTCAAAGAAAGTCCTAGCCCCGGAGGACATGGAGAATCACAGAGATTTTTCCAAGGAGTGGCTGGAAGATGGTTATCATCCACAAATAGACTCCAGAATTGCTGGAATTTTTGGAAAAAACCTGCAAAATGGTTGCAGCCAGCATGAAGAGATAAATGATTTTGAAGAGGGTCTTTGGCAGATCTTGGAAAGTACCTCTGTTTTCCAGAAAGAAAAAGGCCAGATGATGAACAATGATTTGGCAATGCATGAAGACCAAAGTTCAGCAACTCCACTTAGTACCCCAAAAATAGGTGAACTGCTCGAAATGAACGTGGAAGATGGAGATGAGGGTGCTAAAAAAATGCAGCCCACTTCAGCTCCTTGTGATTTTAAAAGCTCCCTTGTCCTTTCCTTGTTCTACAGTCCATCAGAAGAAGAGGGGGATGAAGAAGATGATTCAGAGGACTCGTGGAGTGAGGATGAAACGGACGCAAGTACACCTTTGGGACTATCTTTACATAACAGCGATTCAGGAAATGGGACGGCTGCTTTCGAAGCAGAAGATGAGTTTCTTGAGAATCTCTGTGGGCCTTTCTCCATGAACAATGATCCTTTCCACCCGCTCTGCTTTTCTAAGCCCACTAAGGCTGTCACACCTCCCAGCTCTTCCCCACCTAAACCCAAGAACCATGAAGAAATCACTGTTTCTTTTTATCTAATGCAACAGGATTCTAAACCTGAGCAATTGTGTGGCCCTTCAAAACAACCTTGGCCTCGAAAGGATCCAAGGGCTACCCACAGAAGGTCAATTCATAATTGCTGCCAACCGGACACCGGGAAAAGCTATGACACTGTCACCTCAGAAACGTCATCCACTCAGGATGAAAGCCAGGTGATCAAAAAGGTGAGTCACCTAAAATATTTTTTGTAGGAGAACCAGACCTCCTGGCTTCTCCAGAGGTTGAGACTCCAGGAAGAGCATTTAAGGAAACCCTGACACTTTTCTGGAGGCTATGCAATTACCACACTTAGTTCTACCCTTTATAGTGGCTGGCCTGGATTGGAACTGTTTGCTTCCATGTTTAAAAAGGAGTTATGGCTTCTATAATTGTAATTATTGGTTTTATGCAACTGTAGGTATAGATAGAAAAGTGCTGCTTAGGGTTGTGCCCATGATTCCTAAATGAGGGAGGCTGAAACTTTTGACACAGTCCTACAGATCAAAAGTCAACAGGCTTGCTTGAATTATTTACTCATGTCTTTCTCCTGATATACAGACTTAAGGTGGCTCATCATAAATGTAAAACAGTGCAAATTAAAACAATGCAAGTGCATTCAAATATAAATAAATGCAATAAAGAAACAATTAAACAATTTGTTATTAGACATTAAACTATTAAAATATTGGGTCTATACTTTATGCACATACAGTATGAACCTACTACCTGTAGGACCAGTATCTGCTGTTTCACCTGTGTGCATCCAAAAAAAGGTGATCTCTAGGAATTTTATAGATCTTCAAGGAAATTCTATGGTATATTTCTTCCAAATGTTGTAGAGTCTTACTGAAGGACCCAGCAAATTCCTAGAAAGAATGTCATGCTAGTTGGAGAATTCTAGTAATTGATGCAAATGTGTTGGCGAAGGCTTTCATGGCTGGAATCACTGGGTTGCTGTGAGTTTTCCAGGCTGTATGGCCGTGTTCCAGAAGCATTCTCTCCTGAAATATCACCCACATCTATGGCAAGCATCCTCAGAAGTTGTGAGGTCTGTTGGAAACTAGGCAAGTGGGATTTATATATCTGTGGAAGGTCCAGGGTTGGAGAAAGAACTCTTGTCTGTTGGAAGTGTTGAATGTTGCAATTAATCATTTTGATTAGCATTTTAAAGCCTTGCAGCTTCAAAGCCTGGCTGATTCCTGCCTGAGGGAATCCTTTGTTGGGAGGTGTGAGCTGGCCCTGATTGTTTCATGTCTGGAATTCCTCAGTTTTCAGAGTATTGTTATTTATTTACTGTCCTGATTTTATAGTTTTTTAATACTGGTAGCAGGATTTTGTTCGTTTTCATGTTTTTTTTCCCTTTCTGTTGAAATTGTCCACATGCTGGCGGATTTCAATGGCTTCTCTGTGTAGTCTGACATAGTGATTGTTAAGAGTGGACCAGCATTTCTGTGTTCTCAAATAATATGCTGTGTTTCCAACAAACCTCGCAACCTCTTGTGAATGCCTGCCATAGATGTGGGTGAAATGTCAGAAGAGAATGCTTCTGGAACATGGCCATACTGCCCAGAAAACTCACAGCAACCCTGTGATGCAAATGTTGGTCCTTTCTGGTGAGGTAATGGAATCTAAATCAGAAAGGGTCATTAGACACAGTGAAACTTAGAAATGTTGCTCTTTCTTGACTACAGTGCCCAGAATCCCCTGTCAGCATAACCATTTAGCGAGTGGTTGTGCTACTTTACAATTTGTGTAGCTGTAGATGGTCCAAAAAGGTGACTTTGCCATGCTCTGATCCTCTCTGTAATTGTAATAAGTAATTTAAAAATAAATGTTTCTTTTCCCAAGCTTTTTTGTTTTGTTATAAAGACATCTTTCTCAGACGACATTTTTCCGGCCTGGGACCCCACTACCACCTTATTCTTTTTTTAGCCTCACCCCAACCTTTCCTTGGGCTTAACTGCCTTACTCCCCACTGCTGTGGTTTCATCATTTTGGAGAGAGACCTGAAATAACTGGCAACAGCTGTGTAATGCTTGATGTCTGCTTGGGAAGTAGATGATGTCAAGCATTTCTCAGCTGGGCAGGCTCTCCCTCCTCTCTCTGAAAAAGCCTGGCTCTTCTTTCAAGTTGCCTGCAGTTTCATTACACTGTGTAACATGATTTTTTTCCTGGGTTATAAATGTAATTTCCTAATTGGTTCTATCATAAAAACATGGGAAATGTTTATTAAACTGCAAAAAACTTTGTTTTTGCGGGGCATCCTGCAGCACATTTTGCTACAGTTTTTCAATTAATATCTCGTGGGGTCTCAACCAATTCAACATAGTTTGTGGCAGCCACAAAAAAATGAAGTTTTTGGAGTATAACAACGACAGTAGAGTTTCACTTATCCAACATTCTGGATTATCCAATGCATTTTTGTAATCAATGTTTTCAATACATCGTGATATTTTGGTGCTAAATTTGTAAATACAGTAATTACTACATAGCATTACTGCGTATTGAACTACTTTTTCTGTCAAATTTGTTGTAAAACATGTTTTGGTGCTTAATTTGTAAAATCATAACCTAGTTTGATGTTTAATAGGCTTTTCTTTAATCCCTCCTTATTATTCAGCATATTTGCTTATCCAACATTCTACCGGCCCGTTTATGTTGGATAAGTGAGACTCTATTGTACTTTCAAAGTCAGTACGCACAATTAACTAGAAAATAACACTTTCAAACCAGGAACAGAAAATCTTTCAAATTTTTGTTACATAGTGTTATTCAGGGACCTCTACAGAAGCAGCATGGTGTAGTGGTCTGAGTATAGGACTCTGATAACCAGGGTTCAAATCCCTGCTTAGCCATGAAAAAACATTGAGCGATCGTGGGCAAATCCCATACTCTCAGCCCAAGAAAACCCTGTGGAAGGGTTGACATAGGTCAGAAATGGCTGGAAGGCAAACAAACAGCGCAATTTCTATACTTGTTTGGGAAGCCCCAATAAAGATGGCCACAGGTAATTAGCCTACAAATTGCCTTCACTTGTCATTAACTATTGGCTTCCAGCCACACATAGGAATGTTTATAGATGTTTTGGGGATGGATGGAGTTATTGGGGGTAGGGGAAATGCCAATTGTATGAGAGTTGGGATATATTATAATTTAGGCACTGGAAATGAGGGCATAAAGTGTGCCTATGAGTTTGGGCAGGGTGTTTTCATCTTCCCTCCTAGCCACATCCAACATACATGTATCTGGTCCATGATTGGCTTAGAAGTGGGGGAAACTAGATTAAATGATGCTTCTTCCAGGACTATATGCATCTCTTTCTATTTTAAAATCAGTAGGGTGAATTGGGGAAATACCCTAATAAGGTTAACAAGATACGTTCTAACTAACCAGCATGTCTTAGCTGAAGGATATGCACACATGTCCAGGAATCAAGGTGTATTCTGTATTGGGATTAAAGAGTGCACCTTTACATCAAGGACTCATTGCTATCCTCATTCTATTATCAAAGGATGGTTAGATTTGGTAGATCCAGGTTCAGTTATTTACTTAATTATGAGCCAGTTGGTCTGACTGTTCTTACAGATCTGTTATGAAGGTTAAAAAGTTGACAGAGATATGGTATTGAGCTGCTTTGGAGGGAGCAAAAGAAATCAGTGTAATAAGCACATGTTATTCTTCGAATATTGATTTTTGGAACGATACTCTACTGTCATGTAATCAGAATAGTCAGGAAACCCAAGTACAGTATGAACCTCATATCTGCGGGACCTGTAACAGTTGTTTCATTTACTCATGCCTTACATTTTCCATGGTATGTTTCTGCTGGATTTTGACCATGGAATTGTGCTGGAGGATCTAGCAATGTCTGTAGAGATGTTCTTTCAAGGCATTTCCTTGGTCTTCCAGCATGACTTTATGACTTGCTTCCACAAGAAGTTGTTTCAATTAGGTTTGCTATAACCTACAGTTTTGTGTATCCACATTAACTTATGGAAACTTACCCTATAAAGATATGGGTCATGACGTACCTCTCGCTGTACTAGGCTAGACATGAGATGCATTATTTGTTGGTCACATTTGCTACTGTAAAATCTTTTAAAACTACTTTAAAAATACAACACGATCTAGCTCTGTAATTCTCAACAATTAGCAATGAAGTCTGGGGCTTATGTAAGTTGTAGACCAGATATCTGTGGATAAAAGAATCTCTGGGTTGCTATGAGTTTTCCGGGCTGTATGGCCATGTTCCAAAAGCATTCTTTCCAGACATTTTACCCACATCTATGTCAGGCATCATCAAACCCATAACTTCACAACCTCTGAGGATGCCTGCCATAGATGTGGGTGAGATGTTTGGAAAGAATGCTTCTGGAACATGGCCATACAGCCTGGAAAACTCATAGCAACAAAGTGATTCCAGCCATGAAAGCCTTTGACAACACACAAAATAATCTCTTCTTGTTGAGAGATGGTAGTGACTTAAAAGTGGGGCTGAAAACTGATTCTTCCCCAGTAAAGCCCTTCTTTCACCCATTGTCTGGGCTGATAATAGCAGTATCACAAGCTTCTGCCAGTATGGCCATGATCAAGGATGATGGGAGTTATTGGAGGACCAAAATTTGCACTATAGAATGAAGAATGTCCCATTAAAACATAACCAAATGACCATTGAGTGTTTTGCTGAGCAAAAGTAGTACTGTTCTTGATTGTTTATCTCTGGATATAGGCCCGTAGCCAGGACTTTGGTTCGGGAGGGGCTGGGATTTTGGTTCGGGGGGGGGGGGGGGCTGAGTCTGACCAGGAGAGGGTCAACCCTAGCAAACCTTTCATCTTGTTATCCCAATACCCCCATGCATATGGGATATATTGACCATGGTGATCAGATCATGATATGAATAAACATAACAGTTTAAATAATTATTGTAAGGCCTTCTCGCGGACCACCCTGAGAATTTTGGGGGGGGGGGGGGGCTGAAGCCCCTCAAGCCCCCCCCCCCCCCCCCCCCCCGCCTGCATGCCTGTCTGGATGGAAACTCAAACAGATAATTGTAAAACGTTTTGTATGAAAGGATGTTGTTGTTAAAAAACAATCTGTTAACAATTAATCATTGCAGATAAATCTCCAAATAAGCAAAAATTGCCAATTCAGCATCTTCATCCCCTCTCTCCTCTGTATCCTTAGGTTCGATTCTCATCTGTGGTCACCATCCACCCATTAATTGCCTGGGATTATGCCTCCCGAACCGCCCGCCGGGGCCCCTGGGAGGAGATGGCCCGTGACCGCTGCCGTTTCCACCGGAGGATTGCCCAGGTGGGGGCCATTCTTCAGCCTTGCCTAGAGATGGAACACCGGGCCAAAATGTGGAGAAAACTCCATGGGGTTCAGGACTGTGCTACGAAAGAAGATAACACAAAGGCGCCTCTCCTTTCCAGCTCTGCTAAGATGAAGGAGCTGGATCTACAAAGTCTGGAATGAAATGTCTCCTCAAGGTGGCAACCAGACAAACAAGGGTTATACAATTTTGCTAACCAGTGCATATAATCCATTTGTCTGTAGCTGTGAAATCCCTTTAAAGTACCATCTTTAACTACAGTATGATGACAAAAATCTGTAATCTGGGATCTTGAATATTTTTCTGGGTGGGGTAGAGTGTTGACTAGAAATGAAGGATGTTTTCAGAAAACATGCACTGATTTGAAACTACTACTGCTACCTCTGTCAATTTTAAAAAGCATAAACCATGACCTCATATGTAATAATGCAAATATATTTGTCTGAGAGAGGTTTTTTTAAAAATAGATCATGTTTACTGTAATGTAAATGTATTGCATAGGCCTTTGCATATTGTTGCAATTGGCCTGTAATTTGCATTTGTATTTATGGGCTGAGGAATCGAGAGAAGGGATCTCCCAAAGTCTCAGAAAAATCTGTTTCTAAAATACCTCTTAAATTATCTCCTAGTTCAATAACATGGTAAATACACAGCATCCCACAGTTCCCTCACATATGGGGATTTGGCATCCTGTTTCTTTACATACATCAGATCTCTCAAAGCCAGCCTTTGCTGTCCTGTACAACAGATAATTTGTATTTACTTTTCTGTTTAAATTAAAAATGTGTTGTTAAATTATTGGAGTGAGTTTTCCCCCTGGTGGGGACAGTTTTTTTTTTCCTTATATGAATAAACTTTAATGTAATCATTAAATTATTTTTATTTTAAAATCTTACCCTTCCTTACCTTTTTTTGTATTTGTGGTCTATTGAAGACAAAAAACCCAAAGTATGTCCTGTGTATTCAAATCTAGACCATGTGTATAAAGGAAATAGAAAATGGTGTTCATTTCTGTGGTTCGTCAGATTCTCAAAGTCTGTAACCCAGAAAACCTATTTTCCTGTAATAAGGTAAATGTTTGGGTTGGCACTCCCCAGAATAAATCACATGGTACTTGCTTTCATAAATTAGTAGAGAATTGAAGAAAATATTCTCTCAGACCTTTTAAGGCTCTGAATTCAGCTTTTACACACACACACACACACATATATATAGTCCATTTAGTTGTGACATGAAACCCTGACTAGAAGTACAGCACCCACCCACCTCCAAAAACTGTACCCTAGAATCAATTGCTCTGGGAAGATCTTCAAATAAAATAGCAGAATAAATCATCCCGCAGCTTTATATCAAATTTAGGATAGTCCATAGAATTGCCCCCAAATTATCTATTCACTGGGTTGCTGTGAGTTTTCTGGACTGTATGGCCCTGTTCCAGAAGCATTCTCTCCTGATGTTTTACCCACATTTATGGTAGGCATCCTCAGAGGTGGTGAGGTCTATTGGAAACTAGGCAAGGGAGGTTTATATATCTGGAAGTCCAAGGTGGGAGAAAGAACTCTTGTCTGTTGGAGGCAAGTGTGAATGTTGCAATTAATCACCTTGATTAGCATTGAAAAGCCTTGCAGCTTCAAAGCCTGGCTGATTACTGCCTGGGGGAATCCTTTGTTGGGAGATGTTAGAGGATGCCTGCCATAGATATAGGCAAAACGTCAGGAGAGAATGCTTCTGGAACATGGCCATACAGCCCGGAAAACTCGCAACTTAGTGAGTCCGGCCATAAAAGCCTTCGACAACATATCTATTCACTATTGGATCAAACTCATTGATACTTTGAGTGTATGTGCCTGCGAATCACCCATCGGTTATGACAACCCAAACATTTCTTAGGGTTTTATTAGGCAAGGTTTTGCCAGTTCTTTTCTCTGAAATTTTGCTTGGAGCACTTGGTATTCATTAGCATGCTGACATCCAAGTATTTTATGCACCCTTACACTCACTTGCCCTTGAAATCAGTTGTAGGGTGATATATGAATTAAAAGGGGGAAAATTCCATTTGGTGACTTAAGGCTACATAAAAGATAACTTCTCTCTTCCCAGTGCCCTTTCCCCTCTTTCAAACTCCTGTTGCCTCAAAGAACTAAACAATGATAATCTACCTTTAAGGCTGTAAAGTAGGCATAGAGTCAGATCTACCCGAGAAGGAGAGGACAGACAAAAGAGCTCTGACTCATTTTCGGTGCCTGAATCACACCATCAGCTCAGCACACAAATAACCTTGTGATAATGAGCCGGGCTCTCTCATGCCTAAGGAATGTGCTCTTGCATACCGAGAGTGGCTGGCTCCCAAGTCTTTTAAAATAAATGATTACCAATTGTAAGCCAACACCTCTTACCGATGGCCTTGAGCGGCCATCCTAAAAAAACTGGAGGGGGGGGGGGGGATTTACAAGCTATAACCATTGAGAATCCAACATATTTATTACCTTTGCTGTGATGTCAGGAGAGGGTTGTTAATACCAGGCTACTGCTAGGCTTAAATAATAGCAATGGGAAGCAACCAGAATTGTCAAATAATTTTATGAATTGCACTTCTTTCCTGCCTTTCCTATGCCGAGCATTATAGGGTTTTTACTACAGATGTGTGTGAAAATTTTTCCTTCATTTCCTTCGTGCTATCATTTTGTTTCGACCATTCATCTATACAAATCTATACCGCTGGAGCGGTACCTATTGATCTACTCACATTTGCATGTTTTCAGACTGCTAGGTTGGCAGGAGCTGAGGCTAACAGCAGAGGCTCATTCCGCTCCCTGGATTTGAACCTGGGACCTTTTGGTCCGCAAGTTCAGCAGCTCAGCGCTTTAACACACTGTGCCAACAGGGGCCCCTCTGTTTGTATAGGAGCCCCATTTTTGTTATTGGGAACAAATACAAAAATGAGATAAATCAAATGAAACTACACAAAACAAACAGCAATTCCATACAAAAGCACTAGAACAACAGAAGATGTAGGAGTATCTCATTTCCCCGAGCATCTCAAAAACCTGTTCCAAGGGATATAAAAACCCACTGGAACCATTTTGGGACAGCCATTGCAGCAAAGGAGGGAATAAGCATATATTATGCTATAATGTCGACACATTATTTAAATTAAATTGCAGGTTAATAGAATGCAGATTTTTCACCCTCCCCTCATTGTGTGAAGTCTCATCTCATCAGGAACTGATTGTCATATTGAATGGAGATGAGAAGCCTGCAGACTTCCCAATGTTGTGGGACTACATGTCCCATGATGATGAATTCAACTGACAGTTTGACTTCCATTTTTATTCTGTGTCTGGAGGAACACATGATTCCCTTCCAATACAACAAAACTCCCCCAAACCTGCATTCCAATTTTATTATACTACAAGTCCCAGCATCCCCAAGGAACATTGCTTTAGCATAGTCCATGAAACTACACCGTGGTGCTCTCAGTTTCTGATGTCTAACAGATCTTTTAGCTACACATGATTTATAGTATCTTATCAGTAGGAAGTCCTTTACAAATATTTTATCTCCCCCAAAACAAATCAGTGGGTTCAAAGTTTAACCACACTAAAAGGACAGGAGGATCTTGGAATCTCTGAATGAGAAACTGTTTCTTCTAAATGTCCTCTGTGTTTTCCCCCAAGCTTGGCAAGTTTTTTTTAAAAGCATTTGATTCTGAAACTTCTTGCCCAACTTCCCCATGGTATTTACTGCTATAAAGATCACACATTTAGTCACTTGTTTTAAAAAAAACAAACCCTAGGATTGGAAAATGACATAAAATGAAAAGTGCTCCTAGAACAGTAGTGGGAAAATTAGAATGCAAAAATATGACTTATTACATTTAAAAGTGATATATTTTTATGCCCTTGCAACCTAAAGAAATCATAAACAATAAATGACAATATTCCTTGTATCATGTTACGGTGCAGCTGGCCCTCCAGGTTTATAGGCTTGACTTTTATTCTCGCTGGGAATTTCATGGCCTTTTAGTGAGACTCTATATGACAAACTTTTGCCAGACCTTAACTAAGGAGTCGCACTGGAGGACTTTGAGATTCCTTTCAATGAAATCTACAGAGTCATGCTGGAGGACCGAGAGATTACACTATGTAACACGATTTTTGTTCCTGGGTTATAAATGTCATTTCCTAATTGGTTTTTCATCAAAACATAGAAAAGTGTATTAAACGGCAAAAACATTGTTTTTGTGGGACATCCTGCACCACATTTTCAATGAATATCTCATAGAGTTTCACCAATTCAACATAGTTTGTGGCAGTCACAAAAACAATGTTCCTGGATTATAACAATTACTTTCAAGGTAAGTACCGCACAACTAAACAGGAAATTACTCTTTAAAACCAGGAACATTTTTTTACAAATGTTGTTATATGTCATTAGAGTTTTTAAAATGGTTTTCCACTTTCATGGGGATCCTATACCTCAGTTAATTAGATGACTGAGTGTAATTCCAATGTCTGATTCTTCCATTTAGCCAGAGAAGAGAGGAGGGGAGAGGACCATAACCCTGACAGATACATACAACCCGAATTTCCACTGCCACAAGTAAGATGTGGGTGGATCACATTGCAACCTGCGAAACTCAGGGAAGAAACAGGTTCTTCTCTGTTACTCCCACATCATTCATTTTCCAAGGTAGGGTGGGGCTGCCGATGTAAACATTGGGTGGACAATAAGGCTACTCACACAACAACAAAAACCTGGACACGTGAGACAGCACAGGGTTATGTTGTTTCATTTGTGGATGCCTCCGCAAACACATACACAATGACAGTGTGAAGCTTTGTGGTGAGCCATCTCAAATAATGCTTGGTGCAGATACAAAAAACAACTATTGTGAGTGTTATTTAAGTTATTTAAGTTTGGTTTTGATTTTTATTTGACAGAACTGACACTGAAACTATAAAGAGGAATAGTTTTTCCAGAATATCTGTGTGTTGCTGAGTGTATTCCATTTATGTTAAGAATCATACTAATGTAGTCAAAGTAAATACAGGTAGTGGATACCTAAAGCAAAATATTCATTGTTATATATATTATCAGTAAATGTAAGAGATTCTAGAGGGTTATGATCTACCACTGTTTCTAATCAAATCCAATTTTGATGGATATTAATAAGATACCACAATCCCCTTCTTTGGCAACTTGCATAACAAGTGCCACTAAAAGTTGTTTATATAGAAGAAATATTACATTACTAACATAGTACTCGCACATTACATACCATATTATCCTTTTTACGTTTCATTGTAGTCTATAGACATCTGCGTTTTTGTGTGCAAATACAAAAAATGCCATCTGCCCCGTTGACATTTTTCTGGATGGAGCCAAATTCAGTAGACCCCACTATCACTCTTAACTCAGGGGTTTCCAAGGAATTTCCATTATGGGCCACATTAGCCTTATGGTTCTTTCAAAGGGCCACAAATCTATAGATGGAGAATCCATGGATACAGAGGGTCAATTACATACATACATACATATACATGGTGTTCAGTACCCTTTAATTATTACCCAGTTTGGGTCCCCAGATGTTATTGAATGACAACTTCCATCACTTTTGATTATCGGCTATGCAGACTGGGAATAATAGGAATTGCAACCCAACAGCTCTTGTGGCTCTGAAGCTACTGAAAGATTAAAGGACATTTTAAATTCAGGCATCATATCCACAAACCTTGTACAGTAGAGTCTCACTTATCCAACATAAACGGGCCGGCAGAACATTGGATAAGCAAATATGTTGGATAATAAGGAGAGATTAAGAAAAAGCCTATTAAACATCAAAGTAGGTTATGATTTTACAAATTAAGCACCCAAACGTCATGTTATACAACAAATTTGACAGAAAAAGTAGTTCATTACACATTAATGCTATGTAGTAATTACTGTATTTACGAATTTAGCACCAAAATATCACAATGCATTGAAAACCTTGACCAGAAAAATGTGTTGGATAATCCAGAATGTTGGATAAGTGAGACTCTACTGTATCTAAATTCAAACCTATCGTGACTAAAGAAATTGCAGCCTTCCAGATACTACTGTATCACAACTCCCACCAGCTGTAGGTATTATGTCTATGGATGAGGAAAACAGGAGTTGTATCTGGAAGGCCACATAAAATGATATGTTGGGCCGCATTTGGCCCACAGACCTAGAGTTTGACACTTGTCTTAGGTGATGGCATGAGAAATGCATACCTAGCACACTCGGGTACACCACAAAGCCTCCACAAAATCCACCATCTAGCAGGACTGAGGATCCAGGATGTAGATAAGTGAATCTTTAGTTACAATAGATCTTTTCGCTTCTGGATGTTGTTTTGCATCTGCAATCAACCACTAGATGCCCAGAGGTCTGACAAGACCAGTCTGCAGCATAACAGTGCCAGAACCATGGAATATGTACATCATGAAAATTTGCTCTGATGATGTATACCTTCAGAAGCAGCCCACCACATTTGTGGGTATAACTTCGTTCACAGATTTGATTAATATAGTGTCTCTAAGAATCTTTAAATCCTCCAATGTGATTCTATCATCAGCAGAATATGCTCAGTCACATTAAAGGACCCGGAAATTCAGGTTAAAAAAGGTTTTTCAAGTTTGCAGTGGTTCTGAGCATCAACTGTAGAATGCTTATAGTATAAGCTGTTGATTTATCAAAGAATAATTAATGTGTGTGTGCAGACACACATACACACAGATCCCTGGAATCAGGCAGAGTGTTGACTGCTGAGAGCCAAAGGCAGGAGAAAATGTGTCTTTGTACACTTGTGTAACACTTTTACACAAAATACCACACCCACGCAAGGCGTGATAAGGCTGCAATGCCAAAACAGTCAAAAGCAAGACCAGGAGAGACTTACATTTTAAGCACACTTATTTGGGGGATTATTCACCCCATTTCTGTGTAGATGCACAATCTAAAAGGAATCTGCCAGAAAGAAAGAAGAATTAACTGGAAACGCTAATGAATTGATACCAAGGGTTTTAATCAGTTTTATTGAACAGAAGGATCCAAATCATCCAAAAACAAGCCAGGCTCTCGGTGTCTAGTCTGTAAAAAAAAAACCACCTGTGCAACACTATTATTTTATTTTACAATGGGCAAATTTGAGCAAGGAGGAAAAGGAAACAGAACACGTAATACTGCAGTTGAGACTTCACACACATTGTTTTATGTACTGGAAGGTAAAATTACCAGAAGAAATCAAGGTGGCTATTGTGCGAATTCTTTGCTTTCCCCCCATTCCTTCTTCTGGGTTCTTCTACATAGCAAACACGCTTCCAGCATCCTCACCAGAGCCTTCCTAATGACTCTTCACAAGGACCATTTTGGTTGGAGAAACCGTACAAACCTAATTAATAAAAAGGGATAGATGCTTTTTTCCTATCTTGGGAAATGGGTGGGGACTACTTAGGGGTGAGACAATTTCTAAAACTCTGCTCAAAATTCCCTGATACAGAAGACACTCCTATCTTTCCCATTCACTTGCCCCAACCAAATAATTTTGATCCAGTTTTTGACATTTCAAAGAGTCAATCCCATTCCTGAAATCTGTCAAAAGGCTCCATACCACCACACTATCAAAATTGGGTGGCACATAGCAGAAAATCCTTTTAACATAACCATGCCTTCCTTGATTTAAAACTAATACACCCTCCCCCCGCCCGCTCAGCTTTCGTCGGATTTTAGTGACGTGGTTTTGTCACTAAATTCCAGCAGTACTTTTGGGCTGCAAAAGTGGACTTTGGGGCCACATGCAGTTCATGGGTAGTCCATCCACAGACTACAGACAAGGGAAAATACAACACTCCCGCCCCTCTGCCATTGTGAGAGAATTCTACTGGGTCTCTACTTCTGGATGCTGTTGGTTCTGAGGAGGCTCAACGTGGTTCTCCTGGGGATTTTGCTCCGGTGCAGCAGGATGGGACTCAGGTGGAACTGGCTGATCTAGAAAGAAAAGAGGACAGAAGTGGTTTGATCTGGCGCCATTAGCCAAGCATTGCCTTGCTTTAAGTTCCTTCTTGATTTCCTACAAAAGCGGAACTTGGTCTCTTTCCCATTGCACGATTATAGCACTATGATTGCACATTCATAGAATCATAGAGACCACTTGGGCCATGCAATCCAACCCCGTCATGCAGGAAAAGCACAATCAAAGTACCCCTAAAAGATGGCCATCCAGCCTCTGTATAAAAGCCCCCAAAAAGGGAGCTTCCACCACACTCTGAGGCAGAAAGTTCTACTGTTAAACAGCTTTTACAGTCAGGAAGTTCTTCCTAATGTTCAGGTGGAATTTCATGTCCTGTAATTTGAACCCATTGCTTTGAATTACAGGAAAGGCGATTCCACCTGAATATTAGGAACAGCCCCAGGATCCACCCATGGCATTTTAATGGCATCATGGCACTGCAGTTCTGTAGTGTGAATGGCCTCCTTGACAATGGCAGCTACAGCTCAAGAGTGAAACCAGTTCCATGAAAGAACAATGGGAGAAAGAAGCCTTCAAACAGAGGTTAGACAACCATCCATTTGGAGAATCTGCCAATACTGCCCTCTTGTGAGCAATAATGACAGCAGGTTTGCCTAGTTTCCAACAAACCTCACATTTCTGAGAATGCCTGCCATAGATGTGGGCAAAAATTCAGGAGAGAATGCTTCTGGAACATGGCCATACAGCCTGGAAAACTCACCGCAACCCAGTGATTCCAGCCATGAAAGCCTTTGACAACACAATAATGATATCTTTCATTGTTGTTATGTCAAGATTCTAAGCTCAGGTGCACTCAGTCATCCTCCTTGTTTGTGAGTTTCACGTTTGCAGATTTGATCATTCATGGAAA
The DNA here is from genome assembly GCF_035594765.1 of Anolis carolinensis. Lineage (NCBI taxonomy): Eukaryota > Metazoa > Chordata > Lepidosauria > Squamata > Anolidae > Anolis > Anolis carolinensis. The sequence continues at coordinate 17,075,235 of NC_085846.1, forward strand.
TAATATGTTCTACCTAGGAATCTCTGGATCCTCCAACACAACTCTATGGTCAGTTTCCATCAGAAAATGAGTTGTGCTAAGAAGACCTTGAGATTCTTAAAGAGGTGCCCTCTTGAGGTTTTTTTTTTTAAGTGCTTTTTTATCTTTGTTTTTTCTACTTTTGCTGGGGTCCTGTGCCACTAATGGATATAGATGAATGATTATGCTGCCTCCAAACTGATACGTTTCTCATTTTGGGATACCCATACCATCATCCTTGAAAACTAGTATCTATGGGGGATGATAGAAGGTAAAGTCACCTCTGTCTTGGTATACAGCATAACAGATTAGGGAAGATTTACTCAGAATTTTTGACTCATTTTGAGATATCTTGAAAATGTTACTTTTTTGGACCACATGCTGGCTGGAATATTCTGGGAACTGTGACCCAAAAGTACTGTCCAAAAACTCTGAAACAAGACTGAGTGCGTGGGATAAAAACAATCCTCACTTTGAGAAGCAGAGCATTTAGACTGCTGTCATCTCTCCCAAAATAAGCTATCCTCCAACTCAGGATTGGGATCTTACCTGCTGGAGCAGCATGAGGCGGCTGTGCTTGGAATTTGAGCTCTCCTCCAGGACCAGCATTGGGAACCTGCCCAGGTTGCTGTTGGGATTTCCTCTGTTCCATCTGGAGCACAACCTGGTATAGGAGGAAAGTTGAGAGGGTGAAAAAACAACAAACACATAAGCACATACATAGGAGATTTTCTCCTTTTCTATCTGCATGAATTAAACAGCACCTCTAGTAGAAATGTAACTCAGGTACCATATATTCAGAGCTTGGATAAAATTTATTTTAAAAGATCATTCCCAGGATATTTAAGTCCCCATACACGCAACAGGGAGTTATGTTTCCAGCTGGACAGTGATGATGTGAAACTACAAATATGACCAAACGTCGTAGTATTACCTCACTCCTGGTCTCAACATGTCAGAGTACTGCTTCTTAAACTGTGGGTCCCAACCTCAAATGGGGCCCCCTTATCTCAACATTGGGCTCTTGAAAAATTTGGCAACAATAAAAGGTTTCCGGACACACCCACTTATACAAATTTACACATCTCAATGAATGAATGAATGAATGAATGAATGAATGAATGAATGAATGAATGCTTTATCTATATCCCACCTCATCTTCCAAAGGGACTCGGAGCAGCTTACAACAAAACAGTAGAAATGATAATAAACCACCAAACCAAGTTAAATCACCAGAAATAAAAGTTAAATCACCAGTTATAGTGGACTCTGAAGAAAATGCTTTATTTCATAAAAAGGAAAATCAGTCTGTTTAGCAAGTCTTGAAAATACTGATTTGCTATAATCAAATGTGTTATGTTCATACCTATATACCTCAGGTCACTGAAAAATTATTGGGCAGAAAAGGTTTGCACGTGGAAAAGGTTTAAGAAGCCCTGACATAAAGTACTGGTGGAGGACCTAGAGATTCCAAAAGAGAAATCACCTCTAAGAGTAATAATAATAAAAATTATTTATTTATTTATTTATTTATTTATAACCCACCCTATCTCCCTGGGGGGACTCAGGGCAGTAACAAAAGTAACCATTTGGCAAACATTCGATGTTTCAAAAAAAACAAACAAAATTAAAAAAAAAAACAATTCAAAAAAACAAACAAATAAATCAAACAATAAACAATCTTAATATAAAACTATCAAATAACCCAAAATAGCCAAAAATTTAACATAGACAAGACATAGTGTTTAAAACATGATAAACATCTTAAAAATTAGACTAAATTTGGTATGACTTCCAGCACAACTCTATAATAATTTCCAGGGGAAGTATACCATAGCATCAGCGGACATGGCAAATTCCCAGAGAGACTATTTGCCCCAAGGTATGAAAAAGTGAAGCCATGCGTATGGTTATGGGGCTCTTACTGTATTTAGAGTTTTGAGTGGTGTAGTTTTTCAAACTTTCTGAATTTTCTCCACATCATTCTCTTTTTTATATTCCTTGGCCAAATGTGGAGAACATGTGACTCTTTGCATATTGTTGTTGGACTAAAACTGGCCACATTCCTCACTACTGCTCATGATAACTAGTATGGATGGGAGCTACAGTCCAACACAATCAGGAGAGCTGCACTTTGCATATAAGTCAACCAACCAAACAAGAACCAGAAAACAAGACCCACACATGTGAGATTTGAAAGCAGACAAAGGCCAGCCAAGGTCATTCTGCTGCTTGGGGAAAAGAACAAAATGGATCCAAGTCGTGATACTGCATGTAGAGATAAACTGAACCAGGAGATAAAATATATTTTAATACTACTGAAGAAACAACATTTTCTGCTGATCCAACAGAAGGGAACAGCCAGCCTCCTGTGAAGAATGGTAAAGGACTTGCCACTGTGCCTCACATGACTGTCCCAGCCTATCTAATGATAGGGCCTGTCCAAGAGAGACACAGGAACCAAATGCCTATGAAATGACTGGAAGAAACCCACTGATGAGGTTCATCATCACATGAAGTCATCCATCATCACGGAGCACCAAAACATTTGGGTTTCCAACCACACCAGGGAACCACCCAGTTAAACACCGTCCAGCCTGATGCTCTGTACCTGCTGATACTCCTTCTTCTGAGCATCGAGCTCCACCTGTCGCTGCTGAAGTTCCTGGTGCTGCTGGCGAAGTTGCTCTGCTCTCCGGCCCAGCTCTGCCTCCTGGGCTGCCAGCTCCATCTCAAAGCGCTGGAGCTCTGCCTCGGAGTAGATCTGTGTTTCATCCACAGTCTGGAGGGAGGGAGAAGGGAGAGAAAGTGTCAGTTTACCAGAGACACAAGGCTGAAGAACCTGGGAGATATTTCATATTTGTTCACCATAAAAAAACATTTGGATGGTCAGATGGAGAGGAAGGTGGTCATATAATGCTATGTCTTTTGTTGTTTTGAAGACACATTACGTATTCTAAGTGGTTCCAGGACTCCTGTAGACAAAATCCATGGATGCTTGAGTCCAATTATATACAATATCATAGTGTATAATCTATCTGTTATAAAAAAAATGGCAAAAGCAAAATTTGCTTTTTAGATCTTTAAAAAATATTTTAAAGATGGTGGAATATGTGGATGCAGAATCTATGGATATACTGAAGTCTGACTGTACAAGATTCCTACATTTACAATGTATTGTCACTGAAAACTTCTGATCATGTCAACACTAGAATTCTGCAAGCTGGAGTCCACAAACATATTTTCCCAAATTTTGGTTACTACAAATATGGAAAACTTTGTTCCCGGTTCCAGGACCATATATCCAGCACCATAAATATTCAACCCTGTACATGAGGCATGACAGAATCACCACAGAAGCCAACAGAAGCTTAATTTGGGGTTAATGAGACACATCCGGAATATTATTTCTTTGACTCAGAGCAGTTTACAAGATCAAAAAGTCTGCTGACCTGCAGCGAAAAAAACAGGTCAGAATGGGACATCTTAATTCTTAGTCATTAGTCTTATTTAAACACAAACTTGTTAATCTGCCTCAAGCCAAGGATGATGGTAATCTTATTCAATTTAACTATATGTACGACAGTCCTCGGAGGTAAAGTTAGATGCTTCTTTTTCAAATGCAAGGGTAGACTACTTGAAACTCTGCAAATGTTGTCATCATCCTCTCCCATTCTTTGTGTTGGTACCACTGATGGGACATACAATCCAATCACTCTTAGAGGGCCAAATGTTTCCCAGTTCTGTTCTAATGACTGGGCAAGTTGCATTATAGTCAAAGGAAGGGAGAGCAAATAGTCCAGGCCAAAACATGGAGAAATTCCTCCCCATATCCTTAGGAGGTGTTGGGGTATATTGGGACCAAACATTGTGAGGGTGCATAGAGGCCTTGGAAGCAACACACTTCCAATATATGTCTCCTACAGGGGTCTAAAAGGCCTACTATCATCCGTCCATCAATGATGAATTTTCTAACCCAATGAAAAAAATTCAGAACACCATCTTCTGCTCACATACCTTCCATCCATCGACTTCATTAAATTCCTTCTTCTGTGTTGACTTGAGGAACTCATCCAGGGTTACCAGCCGGTCCCTATTAAGATCCACCTGCACAAGAAGAACCAATTGAGAAAGCTCCATGGAATGTTTCACTTTTTCTTTCCACTGGCCCTTTCTTGACATTTTTCTTATCTATTGGACATAATAAGGAATTATCCTGGCATGGGCTGGTCTATGAGATCACAAGGAGTCGGAAGTGGCTGAACAAATAAACAACAACAAATTAGGCGTAATGTGTCTGGTTCTGGGCAATACAATTCAAGAACTGTATGGGCAAGCTGAAATGCATCGAGGGAAGAATGACCAGAATAGTGAAAGGCATGGAAGCCAAGCTTTATGAGGAACATCTTACGGAGCTGGATATGTTTAGCTTAGAAAAGAGAAAGTTGAGAAATGACATGATAAACATATGAGAGTATGTCATACTGAGGAGAGAACAGGCTTGTTTTTTCTTGCTCCAGAGACTAAAACATGGAGCAATGAGTCAAACTATAGGAAAACAGATTACTCATAAACATTAGGAAGAACTTCCTGAGAGCTTTTCAGCAATGGAATACACTATATCAGAATGTGTAGAGTCTCCTTCTCTAGAAGTTTTTAAGCAAAGGCTGGATGACTATCTGTTGGGAGTATTTGTTTGTGTATTCCTGCATGGCAGAGAGTTGGACTGGATAGCCCTTGCAGTCTCTTCTAACGTTATGCTTCTGGGGGAAAATGTCTATAATCCTCTGAATCCTTCTCTTTTCACTTTGGGTTGCTATGCAATTAGACAATGCAGAGATATAGGATGAAAATCAAGCATTATTAGAACTGCAGAGCTCACTCACAGAACCTAATATGCTCCTAGCCCTCATCACTGGTAAACATGCTTCAATGTTTATTTATAGCCCAAGTAGAGAACTGTGAGCCTGTAATTTCTACCAGTTGCAGCCAACAAGGCCAACAGTAAGGAATTATGGGAGCTGAAGTGAAAGAAAATAACAAAATCTGTAGGTTCATAGTTACTCACTCTTGAGTTCATTTATCTAGATACCACATTTTATACTATACAATAGATGTTAATGTTACAATCCAATTTAATAATTCAATTGATGACAAACCAAAGCAATTATCACCCATCCAACAATGAAAAAAAGTATACAACAAATAATAGCACACCAGCACATATGGCAAGTGGCACATAAAGGAGACTGCAGTAGTCTAATACGTAAGGTGCCAACACATGAGTGACTGTCTCTAAGGAACATGATGAAGATGTGGGAAATATCTGCTGAACTAAGAGAAGGGAAATTGAACAATATTTCCCAAAACAGAAACACCGAGATTGCACCACTCAGTGACTTCCTGTCTTCTCTGTAACCTCTCAAGGAAGAGGGAAAAAAACCAGAAAGTATATACCAGTCATTTTCAACCAGCCAGAGGGTGACTCATAATTTCCTAGAAGGCAAGAAGCAGTTCTCCATGCTTTGCCCTGGCTGCAAACTGTTCTAGCTGCCAACGGCTTACATTTTCTGTGCCCCGCTGCATGTTCATTGAGATCATAGCTTTACATAAGTTCCTGTGTATTGCCTTCATTCAGTTTTCAAGTTTCTTTAACCGCTTTCATGCACCCGTTTTGGGATATCCCCCCTGTGTTTTTCACAAGCTTGGCTCCCTTAGGCATGTTCCCCATTGTGATAATAACAACAGATTAACGTTTATGACAAGAGTGAAGAACTATGACCTTTAATAGTATTGATGACAGTAATATTGGAAATATTTTTTTTGCTTTCAGCTATTTGATCTCAGTTAATAAACATTCATTGTAGGGTGGAATCAGTGTCTTCAGCCTGCAGAAAACTGACTAACTGAGAGACATCAGGAGTCTTGGGAAGTCATGTTGAACTACAGTTCCCAGAATCTCCCTGCCAGCTTAACCAATAGTGATTGTGAATAGTCTTTCTATTAAGCTATTCCCACAGTTAGTTCAGCCAGAGGAGGAAAACTGAAATTAAGAATTTCCCATTAATAGAATCATAGAGTTGGAAGGGACCTCAAGGGCCATCTAGTCCAACCCTGTGCCAAAAAGCAGGAAAACTGCATTTAAAGCACCCCCGATAGATGGCCATACAGCTATTGCAAACATTCAGGAAAGATCTTCAGGAAAGATCTGAAAACCTGTTTTTTTCAAACCATTTTTAATTAAGAAAAACATCAAAGTGAGCCCCTACTGCTTTTTATTCCAATACTTTGCACCTTATCGCTATACCATTCCACTAGAAGTTATAATGCATTGCACCTTGTTAACCTTATTCCTTGCCCTTAGTCTGAAGATTGAAGTACCAAGTATACCGCTCCAGGGCATTAAACATGTTTTAATTTGTTTTTAAATTGTTGTTGTTGTATGCTTTTTTGATGTATTTATTGCTGTGTTTGAATTTGTTTTTACTGTTGTATTTTTATATTGTTTGAGCATGGTCCTTTTGTAAGCCACCCCGAGTCCCCTTGGGGAGATGGGGCGGGATATAAGAATAAAGTATTATTGTTGTTGTTGTTGTTGTTGTTGTTGTTATTATTATTATTATTATTATTATTATTATTATTATTAGCCACTTTTTAACGCGCCACTCCTTCAAACCTTTTAAATTATAGCCAGAGTCCAAATACTTGACATGTGACTCTTTCAATCTAGTCCATTATGTTTCCACAACCTTCCACCCACTTCCATAACCACACATTGTTTCTTCTCAATTGGGTGTGTTATTCAGCTTTTAAATATTTTCAAGCTATACATACTGTATTGCTTATGTTTCCCTGTGGCCAAAATGCATTTGCATGCTAAAAGAAGACTGGGTCCCACATTCCAACAATTTCCAGTTTTCCCATACCAAATATCTCGGACCCTGTGCCACCACCCGACCAGCCCACACGCTCACATTTTGCATGACATGTTCCCGCATTCGCAGCCGCTCCTCCTCCATTTCTAGCATATCATCTTCCTCATTACGGGGGTCGTAGACCTTCTCTAGCTGCAGGGGGGGAAATACACAACCAGAAAACCCAGTTATCCTTCCTTAAACCAAGTTAGGAGGTCCTGTATAGGATGTTACAAAATTTGTGCAACTTGTTCACTACTTTCTCTACCAAGCATTCACAAACTCTGCACAGACCTTCATCCAGTTCTCCCATACTCTATTTAAAAACTGCCAGGGATCTTAATGAATCTCTTTAATTCTTTTCTGTTTTATGGATTCTATATATCCAAGCATATATAATTTCTCAGCAGTGAAGGTTGGTGCATTCTATGTCAGTGAGATGGTGAACTGATTCCAGGATTCAGTTAAGACTTTAGAATAGTTACTCTAGGTACTGAACCATTTACCTCAAATAGGCTCAGCATCTGTGATAGCAACCCAAACTTGGGCTGGAGTGATGGAAGTTCCCACTGTTGCCTATTTGATAACACTATGTAATACAATTTTTATTCCTGGGTTATAAATGTCATTTCTCAATTGGTTATATCTTAAAAGCATGGACATTTTTTATTAAACTGAAAACACTTTTGTTTTTCGCAGGACATCCTGTAACACATTTTGCTATGGTTTTTCAATGAGTATTTCATAGATAGTTTGTGGCAGCCACAAAAACAAAGTTTCTGGAGTATAACAACTAAGTTCAAAGTAAGTACCATGAAATTAAACAGAAATTAAACCAGGAACATTTTTTTTTCAAATTTTGTTACATAGTGTAATATGGCCCTGGTCAAAACAAGCCCAAATGCTATTATTGTAAAAAAAAAAAAAACATTAGAGAAGAATAGAGCCAAATACTGACATTCATGAATTTCCTCCAGCTTTATCTCAAATCACCTGTGTCAGAATTGTACCATTACCAATGGTCTATTCCGTGCTCCACTGCTCCACTGTATAAGCAGAACTGTTCACACACAGGAAATTATCATATTAAAGCAATGTGTTTCTAGCCTAGCTATGTTCCATTCTTCTTTTTCTGAGCGCAGAAAATTATGGATTTTTAAAATATGGGAAAGCATTTCAGTAGTTGAACCCTTCCACCTGTATTCTGAACTGGCAGAGTCTAGACATGTATTTGATTCCATCTATAACAACTTGCCCAAGAACTTACCTCCTTAGTGAAAAGTGCCTCTAACTCCTGTTCATCTAAAACTCCATCACTATTGGTGTCTGAGTGAAAAGAAGAAGAAGTAAAGATTTACTACAATTCTGGGATAAATTCAAGTTGAGACCTATTTTCAATAAATAAAGGAGTACTGTATTCCTAATGTATCTGTTACAGAATAAGAAGTCCTCCTAAACTAAAAATTTTCAACTTCTTACCATGTAATTTAAAGAAAGTCTTGGGGTTAAATTCATTAGGATCCAAGCCATCTGTCTCCTGCCAGACCTCCTTGAGTTGGTCACGGCTGCCCTATGTCAGTAGGCAGAGATGTTCACATGTTTAAGTAAGCAAACCCAGATCGGAACACAATCCTACATCTTGCTACGCCTTCCCCACAAATTATGAAAAAGGCAATCTCCTACCGGGACGTTGACCTTGGGGTGCTCCTTGTGCTTCTTCTTGAGCTCCTCAAAGTGTGCTTCCTCCTGCTGCCGTTTCTCTTCATCTAGAGATTTCAAATATTCCCGACGTTCATGCTCCTTCATCATCTCGTATCGTTTGAACTCCTCATGATGAGCAGCATCATAGTTCTCCAGGTCTTTGGTTGCCTATGGGATGAAGAGCAACCCCAACACTCACTGAGTCCTAACACTTGGAAGAAGATATTTTTTAAAGATTACGCTTTCCAGAATCTAGAATCCCATAAGCATTTTTGGGAGGCTTAGAGATAGGGGCCAACCCACAAAAGGTAGATAACAGAGACTAATGTGGTAAAGGGACCAGACAAGCAAGAAGGAAAGGTCAAACATACGGCCTGAATGAGCAACTCCAAGTCTCGGGCTTCAAAGGTGTGCTGGTTTTGAGGATCCAGATGCTCAAATTGCTTCAGCAAAGACAGGTGATCAATCTGTACATCTGAAAGTGGAGGAAGAAACCAGTTAAGTATATACATCTGAACCTGAAGCAGGCCACACGGGGGTGGTTTTGAATTAGGTGGGCAACACATTCTTTAGAGCTTTAGCCAGTATAGGTCATGGAAAATGATTATGGGACATGTAGTACCAAAGAACAACTATGAAGAGCCAATTTGGTGCAGTAATTATTGAACTGCAATTGGGTTTGGGAGATCCGGGTTTCTGATTTAGACCTTACAAGCTATGATTATGCTGGTCACTTCCTTCCTTAACCTGATGGCTGTTTCGAGGATTAAGTTAGGAGGAGTGCTACATGGTCTTCCTTTAGCTCACCAATAAAACGGGAGCTACAAATATAATTAATTTTTTTTAAACTGCAGTGAGTTGGTGCAGTGAGTTGAGCATAGGACAATTCTGGAGTCTATTCCCCACCTGACTATGGAACCCCACTCAGTGACCACGAGCCAGTCACACACTCTCAGCCCCAGAAAACCTCATAGGATTCACCTTAAGAGTCACTGTAAGTTGGAAATGACTTCAAAGTACAACATCACAAATAACAGGATATAAACATAACCAATAAATAAATATCATATTCAAAAGTAGCAATAGATTGCGTGGAATTAAAGTACAGAGAGAATGAATTCACTCAGAGTTAATATAAAAACTATTTGAAAATATTTGTCAAAGTTTAAATCTGAACCTTCAATTCACCCAGGCAGACTCCAGATATAAGCCCAACTCTTTCCTCCATGCTACCTATCAGTGACAGTCCCAGGAACAGCACCCTCGTCCAGAGTCTGAAAAAGTTAACTTTTTTGGACTGAGCTTCTAGATCTGGTAGTAATTGAGAGCTGTAGTCCAAAAAAATAAAAATAACTTTCCTGAGCCCTGCCCAAAATACTGACTTTCAGCATGTTTGGTTCTAAGCCACTTCAGGAGTATCTGGAAGCACCCTTCAACCCGTTCCCAGCCCAGCTTACTTTGTTCCATGGTAGCATCCATTTTGGCCTTCAGAAGCATCCTGAGCCGGGACACCTCCTGACGCTTGAGCTCATCAAGTTTGGTACGGACATGGTGGCTGACAAAGTCCAGCTCTTTGCTCAATTTTCCACTCTGAAACACATTCAAGACAGAAAATGACTATTTATTAAATGTGTATCCTTTTATCTTCACAACAATCCCATGAGGTGGGTTAGATGGAGTAACTGGGGAGAGAGGGCAGTCTAGAAATAAAGTATCATAATCATAATCATAATCATAATAATCATCATCATTATATTAATTAAGCTTTGAGATTTAAAGCCAAATCTAGGTTTAACACTGGAGCCTTTGCATTGCACTGATGTCATTGTAAATGCCTACTCCTCTTTGAGGTTTCACATTAATCCACTTGAACAGTGGCATTTTCCCTTTCAAAGCAAATGATGTCCTATATGCAACATCACCACTAGAATCTATACCATGTCCCCAGGAAAGTCACCTTTTTAAAATCTTCCAAAATGTTTTCTGATATTGAGGAGGATAATTTGTACTTGCTAGCACACAGAAACCCACACTACTCAATCCCAATTTTCACCTTAATGTCTTCAGCATTAGCCGCCTGAAGCTTTTCTCGGAAGTGTCCATCCGTTTCTAACACGTTGATCACTTCTTGGAGATAGCGGTGATAATAAAGGCCAGTGTCCTGCATAAAAGACAGTGCAATAAATCAGGTCATTTAGATGTTATCTGCAGAGGTGCTGAAACATAGTCAAGGTCTGCGTAAAAAAAATCTCAAATTCATATCCTATTATCTCCAAAAAATCTGGGAAAACACCATATGATGGAACGAGAAACTTTGTCTCTCTAGACCAGTGTTTCCCATATACTGGTCCTCCAGATATTTTGGACTTCAGCTCCCAGAATCTCTGAATATTGGGTAAGAGAGTTGTAGTCCAAAACACCAGGAGGACTAGATTTTAGGAATAACTACTCTACATTCATATTAGGACAACTCCCTGAAGGCTCAAATAGCACTGCCAGTGGTAAAGGATTGCATAAGTTGCTATCCAATTCATTTAGAAGGCCAATGTTTCCCATCCACTGATTTATCGAAAAAGCTGAATTCTAACCAGATAAAACATTGTTGCAGAGGTAATTTAACAGGAGCAAAAGTTCAGGTGCCTGAGGGTGGTTAATTATCAATCTCTGCCAGGCAGGAAATCATTTTAATGTGCATCATGGAATAGTAGGGAAAAAATGCTTTACTGCACTCATCCAATAGGTCTCCACTATGGACTGCTGAGTTTAGATTCATGAGTTCAGTGTGAATTTGTAACCAAAGGAGTAGTGGAAAAAATATCCGATCGAAAGTCACCTGATCTCAAAGCCAGCGAGTGGCAAGGCTGGCTGGGAGTTGCGCTGTGGAACTTAACACTGCCGAACAAACATCAACATATATGTTCGCCTCTGCCATGATAATTCAGAGCATCAAACATTCTGAAAGACTAAGGCGCTTTCTACATTGCTATATAAAATCCAGAGTATATGCTTTGAACTGGATTTTATGGCAGTGTAGAAAGGGCCTAAATGCCACATCACCTTTTTCGTTTCTCCTCCACTTTCCCTAGTGACACTAATATCATAACTAAGCCAAAGATGGGAAACTGTTGCTGTAGAGATAGTGATGGACTGTTAAGTCCTAGCTGTCTTAGCCCAAAGAGGAATATTTTAGTTAGCAAAGTACACATGCTTCTAAGTATTACTGTTGCAACAGAAAATGTAAATTGGAGTCAGAATTAACATGGGACATGATAGTAATAGATTCTTGTGCTACAAAAAAAGAACAGCAATTCCAATATGTTTCAGAAAACATTTTTTTTCGTGTCAGGAGCAACATGAGAAACTGCAAGTCTACTGGTGTGAGAGAATTGTGGACGCCCATAGGCTTCTCTCATGTCCCCACATGGGAAGCTGGAGCTGAAAGATGGGAGCTCATCCCACTCTCTGGAATAGAACCACCGACCTTTCGGTCACCAGTCCTGCTGGTACAAGGGTTTAACCCGTTGCACCACCAGAGGCAATTTTATTAAAACTTAACACATATGAAATGGAATAACTAGGTCAGGTGAGTCTTACAAAAATAGGACTTACACGAAAATAAGTCTTGGAATAACTAGGTCAGACAAGTCTTATATAAAATGTTACAAGAACAAAAATAAACCTTTTAGAGACCACCTAAAAGTTTCACTCAAAAGACGTCGAAGGATTTTTAAAATCTCCACCAGGCTCCAACTCCCTTAATGATTTCCAGTTTGATAGTCAAACCTAAAGCTATAGGTTTGGTTTTTTAACGTGCTAGGGACAGTACACAAGTTAGCCTTATCTGCTTTTCCCTATTTTTGCTCATATATGTTCAGTAAGGGACTCTAGAGCCAGTTAGTCTGATAGAATCATGAGAGAGATAGAAGATCCAACTTTGTTTATTGCATTGTTTACTGCAGATAACATACTACAACTGTACACTAAAATGCCTTTGTTTTTCCAGCCCTCTTTCACCATCCTCCCAATGCTAATATTTTGACTTAGAGGATGTGGAAGGAAAAGGGAAGTTGTTGTACCATTAAAAGATAAAAAGGAGAATCATTGTCATAAACTAGAATTCCTGTGGAGTGGTAGCTTGATATCTGCTGGAGTTTGGTTCAAAGCCCCCCCCCCCCCCATGGATAACAATACCTGTAATTTCTCAAGTAGTAAAATGGTGACGCTTATGTAAAATGGTTTGCTTTTAGAAATATTTTCAAGCTCTAGAACCAATGTGGAGAGCTCACAGGAGTTTAACTCCAATGACACCTGAAAGGCCATATATGTAGCCACCCTGGATTAGGCTTGCTGTGAAACAATGGTGGGATGACACCAAATGAAGATACCACGTCATCTTGGCATCTACGATCCATCAACTCTTTGTGCCAATCTGAATTCACAGCTCAGCCAGCAAGGTGACCAAAGGGCACTTGGTTAGAGGCCACTGCAATGGGAAAAGAGCAAGGAATATAATACTCACCGGAGCCTCGGGAGGAGTTTCAGCTTCTTGTTTCTCTTTGGGCCGCTCGATGGGAACGCAGGCAGCCAACCCTAAAAGGGCAGCGCTCACCAACCACGTCAGGTGCATTGCCTTATGAGCCTGTTGTCTAAAATGAGAAGAGGAAGGATGAGGACGAGGCAATCACTGCTTAGAACTATTTTATAAATTCAACTAAAACAGAAGAAGAGGGAACTGAAACAACTAAGATATGAAAGAATGAACAAAGGTACAGATTGAAAGCAAGGGGGTAAATAAAAAATAACTACAGTCGCATAAAAGAGTGATGGGAAACATGGCAATCGACTAACTTCCAGCATTCTTCACTTATAGCTTGGCTAGGTAAGACACTCAGAGTCCCCTTTAAGAAAGGAAAGTGGGAGGTAAATAAGTATGACTGCAGCTCCCAGCATTCTTCACTCACACTAAACCACTTTGAGTCTCCTTTAAAAGAGGGATGTGGGATGTAAACAGATATTATAAATATAATACCACCACCACTATTTCTAATAATAACAACAACAGGTATAGCAGATGGAAATTAAAGTTCAGCAATATCTCAAGGGCAACATTTTGCCCACACAAGGGACAGGAAGAGAAAGAAAAGCATCCACGTGTCATAGTGACATAGACATGGGATTAACAAATTAATCTCACACAAAAGAAAGCAAACGAGTATGAATAAACCTCAGGCATTTTTTCTCAGAGGCCAACTTTCAGGGAAAGGGAAGAAACCTGATAGATGTTTTGGATTATAAGTGCCACAATCCTGGCCTGAATTGATGGGGAATCCAGTCTAAAGCTTCTGGAGAGCATGGGTTACCTTATCCCTGAATATAGCATGTAAGAACAATAAAGCAGGAAGCAAAATAACAAATTCAGAAACATCTCAATTTCTATGTATTGTTGAAGGCTTTCATGGCCAGAATCACTGGGTTGCTGTGAATTTTCTGGGCTGTATGGCCATGTTACAGAAGCATTCTCTCCTGACGCTTTACCTGCATCTATGGCAGGCATCCTCAGAGCTTGTGAGGTCTGTTGGAAACTAAGCAAGTAGGGTTTATATATCTGTGGAATGCCCAGGGTGGGAGAAAAAACTCTTGTCTGAAGAAGGTGTGAATGTTGCAATTAACCTTGATCAGCACTGAATAGCCTTGCAGCTTCAAGGTCTGGCTGCTGCTGATCCAGAGAAGTCATTGAAATCCACATGCATGAGGACAATTTCAACAGAAAGGAGGAAACCATGAAAATGAACAAAATCTGGCTACCAGTATTGAAAAAGCTTTAAAATAATGACAGTAAATAAAGAATACCATTCTGAAAACAAGGGAAATCCAAACAGAAAACAATCAGGGCCAGCTAACACCTCCCAACAATTAAGTACAGATTGAGCATCACTGAGATAGCAACACTTTTACTTTCTGTACACAAACTTATTTCGTTCACAAGACTATTTTAAAATATTGTATCCAATTACCTTAGGCTATCTCTAGATGAAACAAATTGATTTCCTGTTTAGACTTGGATCCCAAGACATATCATTATTTACATATATGCAAATACAAGTATTCAAGTAAACATCAGAAATCAAATATCTTGCTGGCATTTCAGATAAGGGATACTTATCAGCCTATAGCCCTAGTAAGACAATATGCCTTTTAAAAAAAAGGAAAGTGGTGGAAAAACTCTTTCATTTGGAACGATTAAATTTTAGGGCCTAGATCCGCTGTGTCAATATAAAAAGCTCTCTGCACATGCTCAGAGAAGCCCTTGGCCAAACCTACCTCTCTCCTCTACGCCCGAACGTTCCACCACTTTCTCCACTCTGCTTCCTGAATCCCTCCCTAAGCTCCGCCCCTCTATCTGCATAAGTAGCCACGCCCCCTTTCCCAGACATGGGCTCTTGCGCCGCCACGCCAACCTCCTCCTTGTGTCACGTCCGGTGCTGCCTTGTGCGTCATACTCTGGATTGTGGGGGCGGCCTTAAATTTAGGCCACGCCTCTCTTCCTCTTTATTAGCATACCAAGCCCCGCTGAGGGTTCCGAAGTGCTTCCCTTTGGACTTCAACTCCCATAAGCCTCCACTGCCAGAGCCAATAATCAAGGATTCTGGGAACTGAAGTCCAAAACACCTAGAAGACCAAAATGTGGGAAATAATGTTCTGAAACTTTTCAGTAGAGTTAAGGGAGACTCCAGGATGAGTTTACGGAAAGAGGTTGAGTACTGAGCACTTCCTCTGTGGCTTGTTTAAAAATGCAGTCTGCCTATGCTCAGGAACACTCTTTTCTTATTTCACCAGTATCTGCAATAGGTTCAACAGGAGCAAATTTCTAAGTTTGGAGAAGAAGAAAACCTTTGCTGAACAAAACGGAGTTACAATTTATCTTATCTGTAAAAATAAATTGCTTTTTGAGAAATGCTTAAAACTCAATTTCTATTAAGATGGGTTTGGGAACCTTTTGCCCTCCAGATGTTTTGAACTAAAATTCTCAAAGTGCATCTACATTGTAGCATTAATGCAGTTTGACTCCACTTTAACTACCATTGCACATGCTATAGAATACTGGGAGCTCTAGCTTGACAAGGCCTTCAGACTTCCCTGAAAAAGTGTGCTGGTGACTCACCAAACTACAAATCCCAGGGTCCTAAAGCATTGAGCCGTGACAGTTAACGTAGTATCAAATGGCATTAATTCTATAGTGTAGGTGCACATCTCGAAATCCAAACTGGGATTTGTACTTTAGTGAAAAATCAACCCTCTTTGGCAGATAGAAGACCTTGTAAAACTACAGCTCCCGGTATTCCATAGCATTATGCAATGATATTTAAAGTGGAATCAAACTGCATTGGGTTGCTGTGAGTTTTCTAAGCTGTATGGCCATGTTCCAGAAGCATTCTCTCCTGACGTTTTGCCTACATCAATGGCAGGCATCCTCAGAGGTTGTGAGGTCTGTTGGAAACTAGGTAAGTGGGGTTTATATATCTGTGGAAAGTCCAGGGTGGGAGAAAGAACTCTTGTCTGTTTGAGGTAGGTGTGAATGTTGCACCTGGTCACCTTGATTAGCACTGAATGGCCTTTCAGCTTCAAAGCCTGGCTGATTCCTGCCTGGAGGAATCCTTTGTGTGGGGGTGTTAGTTGGCCCTGATTGTTTCATGCCTGGAATTCCTGTTTTCTGAGTGTTGTTCTTTATTTACTGTTCTGATTTTAGAGTGTTTTTTTAAAAATACTGGTAAACAGATTTTGTTCATTTTCATGGTTTTCTGTTGAAATTGCCCTCATGCTTGAGGATTTCAGATTTTGGCGTGACATTAGGAGAGAATGCTTCTGGAATATGGCCATACAGCCCAGAAAACGCACAGTGATTCCAGCCATGAAACTATGTAGAGGCAGGTAAAAAAATTAAATTATTATTATTATTATTATTATTATTATTATTATTATTATTATTATCATGAGAGTTGTGGTTCTTCAAGGTCTCGAGCGTTCTCTGCCAAAGACCAACAACCAGGATTCCATACCACTGAGCCATGGTGGTTCAAGCGGTATCCAACTGTAGCAATTCTACAGTGTGGATGCGCTGGTGAATCCTAGTGGCCTGAGCATCTCCTCTGGCGGTTTTTAAGCAGGCTGGATGGCCATCTGTGGGGAGTGCTTTGATGGTGTCCCCCTAGATGTCCTTTGTGGCCTCTTCCATCTCTAGGATCCCATGATTCTGGAATGGAACACCACTTTAATCCTTTGTCGCTTGCCAGTGCCATGGTTACCCATTGTCCAGTCAAGAAGACGGAATATGTTTGACTAGCCCTGCCCTGGTCAGCAAATCAACTAGGGTTTAGGCAGCTGCTGTGAGTCGCAGGAGAGAAAATACTATTTTTAATTTTATTTTTTCATGAAACTTTTGAAATGTGAGCTCTGGCTCATTTGTTGATCTCAGGTTCTTGTAGTGAATTTGTTCTTCACCGGCAGTAATGCTGCGTAAGAACTTGTGGCGTTTTTGCAAAAACTGTGTCAGCTGTGGCTTGGTTATATAGACTGAGCAATATAATTTGTGGCTGATTCCTAAAAAGGATACTTACTACTGTATCTACTTGGAGCCATGTTTGGTTGGAATGACTTCAGTGCCTCGAAAAGACGGACACTTCAGAAGGAGGTAAGATTATAAACCGGTTTGTTCGTAAATTCATTTTGTGTAACTGTGAATACATGTGTGGTTATGAATTATGATTATATGTTATAAATAGGGTGGAGAAAGTTGATGAGATTATGGGAATTGTAGTCCAATGATAGCTTTCCCTGACAGTTTTTTCCAACTGTGCTGGATGATAACTCCCATCATGTGAGCCAGCAGGCCTATGTTAACAGGGATGATGATGGTTACTGTAGTCCAACAGGTTGTTCAGGGGAACTCAGAATAATCCCAACAGCCTTCCCCAGCCTACTGCCTTCCAGTTGTATTGGATTATAACTCCCATCATTTCACATTCTGTTGTCTCCGGCACTTGTGTGGGTGCATTTCCCCTCTTGCTTCTTCTACATTTATTCCCACACCAGGAAACACACACCTGATGCTCACACTCCATGCTTCCATAGCATTGAGTCATGGTAGTAAAATAGCGTTAAACTGCATTAATTCTACAGTGTAGATGCACCCATAGACGCATTCTGTTGTCTCCGGCACTTGCGTGGGTGCATTTCCCCTCTTGCTTCTTCTACATTCATTCCCACTCCAGGAAACACACACCTGATGCTCACACTCCATGCTTCCATAGCATTGAGTCATGGTAGTAAAATAGCGTTAAACTGCATTAATTCTACAATGTAGATGCACCCATAGATGCGTTCTGTTGTCTCCAGCACTTGCGTGGGTGCATTTCCCCTCTTGCTTCTTCTACATTCATTCCCACACCAGGAAACACACACCTGATGCTCCACATCAAGCGCATGCCTGACTCCGAAGCCACTGAAAAGAAATAATGTACCTTTCCAGGAAGCCGCAAGTCCTAAGGATTTAAGACAGACAAAGCTGATTAGACAAGAGAGACTGTGCGATGCTGGTTTGGTGGGGGAGGACGAACTGCTCAACACACACAACCACACACACACACCGCCTGTCCGCCTTCATAGCTGCAATTTGAAAGCAGCGTCAGTTCTGGAGAGAAGAAAAGAGATAAAGGGCAGGATTCGATCTAAGCATTGCATGGCTGAGATTTGAGAGGCTCGGATTCTCTAGGAAGAGGGTGAGAAGCCAGCCTGTTTTGATGTCTTGGGTGGGAGGTGACGAAGGTTGATTTCTTATGTGTTGACCATAAACTGTTGCTTAGCAGACTAGCAAAGAATGGGGATCAGGGATATTGGGGACAACATTTTCAGAGTGAAAGCCGGATGGGTTTCCTTTGGAGTGGGATCCAATGACTTTTGACAGTGGGAAAGAGAAAACAGAAAAGACTCCTGGCTTCTTCAGGGTGGGGAAGTGCACCGGAGTCTGTTAATTTAGAACAGAAAGGCTCCCGGGTTGGAGGAATGTGTGGGCCATGAGAAGGAGGGAGAAAGCACTGATCTGTTTTTTGAAAAGTAATCGGATGCAGTCATTACCATTTCCTTTCTTTTTTCTCCCTGCCAGATGGAGCTAGATCCTGCTCCAGACCAAGTATCTCCCAGACATAAGAGGTAAGCTATATGGGTCTGTG